>NC_056057.1:87622128-88872128 GCF_016772045.2 Ovis aries
GTCCTTGAATGTTATTGTTCTCTTAAGATCCAATTACATATAGTCACATACGTATGGCATGGTTCTCAGTAACATCTCTGGTTACTTATTTATATCAAACTGTTGCAGTCAGTGTTTGACTGATTCCTCAGAATATCGCAAATGTCCAAAGCAGAATCAGCATGTATTAGGCATTCAATCAGTATGTGTAGTCATCTTCATTTTTAAATTGTCTTTACCAAGAAGTCAACAAGTAAACCAAAACAAGCATATCTTATAAATAGTGGTGCTCCAAACGTGCCAGAGCAGCAACATCAGTAACTCTTGGTATTTGTTAGCAGTGCAAATTTCCAGCACCCTCAGACTCTCGAAAGAAGAGGCTAGGTTAAGGGCCAGCAATCTGTTTTCACAAGCCCTCCAGGTAAATCTAAGGCAGAACAAAGTTAGAGAACCACTGCTGTAGATTATATTCAATATGAAAGCAAATCCAAAACACACATATCCTATCACTAACTATAAAAGATGTTTGCCATTTAGCATTCTTTCTAATTATTCTTTAAACACGAGCAGTAATGTTCCTTCTCTAGGCATTAGAAATATTTTCGTGTTTTACAGTAGGCCAAGGCAGTACTTAGAATAAAAGCAGCTTAAACTAATTGATTTAGGATCTCTGTGGAGTGGAGTTAGAATAGCTGTATATTTGGTAAACACCTTTGGGGTTTCTTATGTAAAATAGATTTATGAGAATCCTGGCATAAGATCAACTGACATCTGAGGAACTTGGATGTGGACAGAATTTTGAACTGCATAAGTCCCAGGGGGAAATGTGTCTGTTTGTCCTGAAGCCTGAGGTTGTAGCTACTGTTTCAGCTATCTCGAACAGTATTCTTTCTTTCTTTTTTTTGGCTTGATAGTATCATATTTTACTAAATAAAAGCCCCTCCATGTTTAGAATTCCACTACTGAACTGCCCTGCTTTATGTAGCTGGTCACCTGATGTCATGTCTCTCAATGGACATTTTTTTACTATTCTGTAGGGAGGTATACTGGGCTTCCCTGGTGGTTCAGTGGTAAAGAACCTGCCTGCCAAAACAGGAGACAGGGGGTTGATCCCTAGGTTGGGAAGATCCCTGGAGAGAATCGGCAACCCACTTTAGTATTCTTGCCTGGTAAATCCCATGAATAGAGGAGCCTGGTGGGCTATAGTTCACAGGGTTGCAAAAGAGTCAGACATGATTTAGTGACTAAAATAACAGCAAGGGAAGTGTACTACAGTGAATGAAGATTGACCAGGGCACTTCCAAAGAAGACTTCTTTCATTGTCTTGTATATACGAAAATTTTGTGTTATTCTCACAGTTAAGACCCTGATTCCTAATCAAACGTGTTACCCAAGTATCAGTCACTTAGTTTTTTGGAGACACTAAAAACTTATTTCAAGAAATCCTATGTCCAAATTTACTGGCAAGAAAAAGACAGTAACTACAAGTACACAGAAATAAGCCTTGTATGGAATAAACTTCTGTAGGGATTGCCAACAAGCTCAAGCTCTCTTCCTTACTTGGAGTACTTAACACAATTCTGTATTGTAATTGTTAAATGGGCACCCTTCTCACTCAAGGTCTGGGGATAACACTTGTAAGATTCTGAAAACATGTGAAAATAAAGGAAAGTAAGTGAAAATAACTGACTCCATGTTCTGAAATAAGAACTAAATACATTTTACAGTTTGTGATGAAACACTCCTATTAAGAAATCAGCAGATATATGCGGGGACATCTAACTGATGGATGGGAAATGGAAAGTAATCATGGAGGGGGGCATACCCTGGTGGTGCTTGACGAACAGTGTCCTCTGTGCGTATGTGTGTGTGTGTGCATGCGGGCTCAGCTGCTCAGTTATAGCTGACTCTTTGCAACCCCATGGACTATGGCTTGCCGGGCTCCTCTGTCCATGGAATTTCCCAGGCAAGAATACTGGAGTCAGTTTCCTTTACCTCCTTCACGAGATCTTCCTAACCCAGGGATCAAACCCATGTCTCTTGTTCCTCCTGTATTGACAGGCAGATTCTTTACCACTGTGCCACCTGGGAAGTTCTTGTCCTCTCTAGGGAAAGGGAAATGGCTGATCTGATCTGTCTAGAGCTGGATCTAGGAAGTGACTCAGGGGTAAAACTCTCCTTCACCAGTGAGGAAAGCAAAGTTGACTACCCAGCTGAATGCAAGGGCCCAGGCCTTCTTGTTGGCAAAGGTGAATGAAGCAAAACTGAGAATGTGAGAAACTCTGTGCCTGATATGAGCCCGGAAGGCTGACGAGCAGGGCCAGTGAAGCAATATCTTGCAGAGTGGGAGTGGGTGTGTCTGGCTGGGGCTGAGTGGAGTTCAGTGGCTACCTTTGCAGTTTGAAGGCCAAATAAGATACGCTGCTCCTTTCCCTGATAAAACGTTATCAGCCTGCTCAGAGCCCTCCTTCTGCTCTCAGCGCAAGTGTGGATTTCCCAGATCACACTATCAGGCATGGCAGGTGTACCAATTACTCTCCTGGGCAGCAAAGGCCAACTGAATTCACTCCCCTACCCACCCCCATACACACCTTGGATGTTTACCTGAACTTATCTCTAGAGACAAGGTTTATATGAATGAAAATCAAGCAGAACCTTCAGGCAGTCTTCTGATGACTCACTCTATCCTTCCTTGTCCTTGGGTCCGTACATTGACTTTTAGCTGAGGAATGCAGAATCTAAGCATATTCCAATTTCTTGTTGAGATAGGATTTGAATTTCTTCTTTACCCTCATTGCTACTTTCTTATCTTTCTGGCTCTTTTATCCTGTTATCATTTGGCTAGACTTATATTTTCTGCACCTACACTTTATTAAATTGCTTTTCTCTCTATCAGTTCCAGAACAAAGCAAATTTGGATTCTGGAAACAGGTCCTTTCACATATACATATGTATATATATGTGTATAGGGAGTCCTCACTTTGCATCATTTCAACACACATGAATTTCAGTTACCTGAGTTAATGACACCAAGTACCTCAACACCACCATTGTTCAAATTTTAGTTTCCACAATATATTTACTGAGTAATTACATAAGGTACAAATTTTACTGCTGGCTCACAAGTCACTACATAAATAACAGATGCCAGTCATGATCAGTGAACCTTCACGTCACTTTTCAAAGCCTGTCAATGTTTGATCTCTACACACTCGTCATTCAGTTCATGCCCAGAAAGCAATATATGTAGTTGTGTTGCTTCTCAGTTCCCAGCAGAAAAGAGAAAATGTAAGCAAACTAGTTTAACATTTAAAGCACTTAATACTGTCACTTTATTTCTCTTGGGGACTTAAAAATGGGAAAGTTTGGTTTTTTACCCCAATATACAAAATATAATATACAAAAATAGACTTCAGTTCAGTTCAGTTGCTCAGTCGTGTATGACTCTTTGCGACCCCATGGACTGCAGCACCCCAGGCCTCCCTGTCCATCACCAACTCCCAGGGTTTACTCAAACTCATGTCCATTGAGTCAGTGACGCCATCCAACATCTCATTCTCTGTCGTCCCCTTCTCCTCCTGCCTTCAATCTTTCCCAGCATCAGGGTCTTTTCCAGTGAGTCAGTTCTTTGTATCAGGTGGCCTAAGTATTGGAGCTTCAGCTTCAGCATAAGTCCTTCCAATGAACACCCAGGACTGATCTCTTTTAGGATGGACTGGTTGGATCTCCTTGCAGTCCAAGGGACTCTCAAATGTCTTCTCCAACACCACAGTTCAAAAGCATCAATTCTTCAGCAGTCAGCTTTGTTTATAGTCCAACTACTTTATAGTTCAGTATCCATGAACAGTATGAAAAGGCAAAAGGATAAGACACTGAAAGATGAACTCTCCAGGTCAGTAGGTACCCACTATGCTACAGGAGATCAGTGGAGGAATAACCCCAGAAAGAATAAAGAGATAGAGCCAAAACAGAAACAACACCCAGATGTAGATGTGACTGGTGATGGAAGCAAAGTCTGATTTTGTAAACAGCAATATTGCATAGGAACCTGGAATGTTAGGTCCATGAATCAAGGCAAATTGGAAGTGGTCAAACAGGAGATGGCAACAGTGAACGTTGACATTCTAGGAATCAGTGAACTAAAATGGACTGGAATGGGTGAATTTAACTCAGATGACCATTATATCTACTACTGTGGGCAAGAATCCCTTAGAAGAAATGGAGTAGCCATCATAATCAACAAAAGAGTCCAAAATATAGTACCTGGATGCAATCTCAAAAATGACAGAATGATCTCTGTTCATTTCCAAGGCAAACCATTCAATATCACAGTAATCCAAGTCTATTACTGCCCTGACCAGTAATGCTGAAGAAGCTGAAGTTGAATGGTTCTATGAGGACCAACAAGACCTTTTAGAACTAACACCCAAAAAAGATGTCCTTTTCATTATAGGGGACTGGAATACAAAAGTAGGAAGTCAAGAAACACCTGGAGTAACAGGCAAATTTGGCCTTGGAGTACAGAATGAAGCAGGGCAAAGGCTAATAGAGTTTTGCCAATAGAACGCACTGGTCATAGCAAACACCCTCTTCCAACAACACAAGAGAAGACTCTACACATGGACGTCACCAGATGGTCAATACCGAAATCAGATTGATTATATTCTTTGCAGCCAAAGATGAAGAAGCCCTATACAGTCAGCAAAAACAAGACCGGGAGCTGACTGTGGCTCAGATCATGAACTCCTTATTGCCAAATTCAGACTGAAATTAAAGAAAGTAGGGAAAGCCACTAGACCATTCAGGTATGACCTAAATCAAATCCCTTAAGATTATACAGTTGAAGTGAGAAATAGATTTAAGGGACTAGATTCGATAGACAGAGTGCCTGAAGAACTATGGACGGATGTTCATGACATTTTACAGGAGGCAGGGATCAAGACCATCCTCAAGCAAAGGAAACACAAAAAGGCAAAATGGTTGTCTGAGGAGGCCTTACAAATAGCTATGAATAGAAGAGAAGTGAAAGGCAAAATATACCGTATTTTTACATAAATACAATGTTATTAATCCAGCCAATGGGCCAAGGAGGTGTTTTAATTTTTAAAGCCTGTTTTCTTATACAGACTTTAGGACAGGCTCTGGATACTACAGCAGAAAGCAGGTAAGTTTAACTGAATCTGGGGAGAACTGTGTATGCAGCTGAAAACATTTAGGCATTATGGCAGAAACAAAAGCAAGTAATACTTTTTCAGTAGGACAAAAACTATTATTGCGTGATGCACATACTTTGTGGGATTCGAATCAGATGTAAATGAAGTTACAATGCTGCCAGAGGTGATGCTGAAAATGCTCTGGCGATATGCTACCAGAAGAACTTAATGAGGATGACCTCATCAGCATAAAATGAGGGGAAGGTTGTAATGAAAAAGATGATGAGTCTCAGAAGTCACATTGAAAAAATGTGACTTACTTTCCTTACCTTAAAGGAAATCCCAGAGGTATTTCATGCTACTGGAAGGACAAAGGGTAAAATGTTGGTCAAGCTGATCTGAATTTAGAAAGGATTATGACAGTTCATCAAGGTGTAATAAAGATGCTCACTCCATGTGGTGAGTTATCTGATGAGAAGGCAAGCACTCTTTAAACTATTCTTGCTAATTATTTTAAACAAAGAAATAAACCACTTTAATTTTCAATGTTTCTAATATTTTACATTATAGTGTACTATGTAAATGTTAGTTTTACTATTATTTTTAAAGTGTCTATATATTTAGACAGTAAGATAATTTTTAGGGTTTTGAGATGGTAAAGAATCTGTCTGCAATGCGGGAGACATGGATTTGATCCCTGGGTCAGGAAGATCCCCTGGAGGAGGAAATGGCAACCAACTCCAGTATTCTTGCCTGGAAAATCCCATGGACAGAGGAGCCTGGTGGGTTACTGTCCTTGGGGTCTCAAAGAGTTGGACACAACTGAGCGACTAACACTTTCACTTTGAAAGGTCATAGAAAAATCAGGATTTTCCCCCATCCGTTATGATTGCTTTTCATTGTTTCAGCTTGCACGGTCATTTTAATGGTTCTCTACTACTAAGCAAAGCAAAGATTGCCATATATATATATATATATATATATATATATATATATATATATGTATGTATATCAATATAACACATACATAGAATTTTTTAAAGTGCAGATTTATTTATTTACTTAATAGATGGTTATTCATTTAGCACCAATAATCTACCAATCACTGGGCAGTAAATAACAAAAAAAAATCTCAACCCTCATAAATAAAGTTAAATTATGTCTAGTGACTATAAGACCAAAGCTGAAAGATAGGATCAAGAGTTCGGGGCAGGGGGATGCTCTCTTGTTTTCCTGAGGTGTGGTCCCTGGGAGCTTATCCATAATGTGAAGTTCAACATAGAAATGCAGGTGTCTGGTGGAAGAGAACTCCAGGCCAAGGAAATGTTAAGCCTATTATCATCCTCTCTTATACTGGTGATCCTACAAAATGTGTTCTTGGTAACCCAAGGAGCCAGGTCTTGGTGAATTCTGGACAACAGTTATAAGGCTGTGGCTATATTTAGGAACACAGAGAATGGTTACCATATGCGTGCATGCATGCACGCTAAGTGGCTTCAGTCATGTCCAGCTCTTTGTAACCCTAGGGACTCTATGCAACCCTGCCAGGCTCCTCTGTCCTTGGGGTTACCATATGATGATCCCTAAATTATTGTACCTCCAGACCAGTATAATAATAGAGCATTGATTCATTTTCTGCCTTAAGACTTCCTGAAAAACATATTGATTCAAATTCTTAGTTTCCAATACATCGGTTCAGTTTAGTTCAGTCATTCAGTCGTGTCCAACTCTTTGCCACCCCAAGGACTGCAGGATGCCAGGCCTCCCTGTCCATCACCAACTCCCAGAGTTTACTCAAACTCACGTCCATTGACTTGGTGAGGCAATCCAACCATCTTATTCTCTGTCGTCCCCTTCTCATTTTGCCTTCAATCTTTCCTAGCATCAGGGTCTTTTCTGAATCAGCTCTTCATATCAGATGGCTTAAGTACTGGAGTTTCAGCATCGGCATCAGTCCTTCCAATGAATATTCAGGACGGATTTCCTTTATGATGGAATGGCTGGATCTCCTTGAAGTCCGAGGGACTCTCAAGAGTCTTCTCTAACACCACAATTTAAAAGCATCGGTTCTTCAGTGCTCTGCTTTCTTTATAGTCCAACTCTCACATCTATACATGACTACTGGAAAAATCATAGCTTTGACTAGACGGACCTTTGTTGACAAAGTAATGTCTCTGCTTTTGAATATGCTGTCTAAGTTGGTCATAACTTTCCTTCCAAGGAGTAAGCGTCTTTTAATTTCCTGGCTGCAGTTATCATCTGCAGTGATTTTGGAGCCCCCAAAATGAAGTCTGACACTGTTTCCACTGTTTCCCCATCTATTTCCCATGAAGTGATGGGACCGGATGCCATGATCTTCATTTTCTGAATGTTGAGCTGTAAGCTAACTTTTTCACTCTCCTCTTTCACTTTCATCAAGAGGCTCTTTAGTTCTTCTTCACTTTCTGCCATAAGGGTGGTGTCATCTGCATATCTGAGGTTATTGATATTTCTCCTGGCAATCTTGATTCCAGCTTGTGCTTCATCCAGCCCAGTGTTTCTCATGATGTACGCTGATATAAGTTAAATAGGGTGACAATATACAGCCTTGACATACTCCTTTCCCTATTTGGAACCAGTCTGTTGTTCCATGTCCAGTTCTAACTGTTGCTTCCTGACCTGCATATAGGTTTCTCAGGAGGCAGGTCAGGTGGTCTGGCATTCCCATCTTTTTCAGAATTTTCCACAGTTTATTGTGATGCACACAGTCAATGGCTTTGGCATAGTCAATACAGCAGAAGTAGATGTTTTTCTGGAACTCTCTTCCTTTTTTGATGATCCAACAGATGTTGGCAATTTGATTTCTGGTTCCTCTGCTTTTTCTAAATCCAGCTTGAACATCTGGAATTTCACAGTTCATGTACTGTTGAAGCCTGGCTTGGAGAATTTTGAGCATTATTTTGCTAGTGTGTGAGATGAGTACAGTTGAATACATAATTAAGCAGAAGTCATTCAGTTGAGAATGTACAGTTTTTACTACTCAAATGTTATCTTTCATTATGTGTCAACCATTCTATGAGTAACAACCCTTACATTTATTATCTCTAAAAAATCTTCCAGTGCAGTTCATATGTTTCTAGAGTTTTGAGATATGTTACTGATTCACAGATCCTTATTAACCTTAACTTGTATTTATTCATTTCTTCAACTAGACCATGAACTCTAATTTTTGTTCTTCATTGATGGATGAAAGGAGAAAAAGAAAACTTAGTAAAAGAGAAATGAAACACAGGCCACCTATTTGTGGTCAAACTGGAGAAACAAATGGGAAAAAAATACTTAGTCTCACATATATGCTAGGAATTGTGTTGTGTACATTTATTAGTTAAATTTTCAAATAATCTATTAATTGTTTAGGATACTATACAATAGTAAAGGATAAGTATTATTCTTGCTTTGCAGATGAAGACCAAACTCAAGAGAGTTGGTAACAGTAGGTCTGAACCTAGGCAGTGGGACCCCAGAGCCTTTATTCTTTATCACTGTCCTAATCACCATACTGGACTGAACCGTAGGCCCAGTTGTATAAGAAAACATGTCTCCAAGAGTAGAGGCTACAATAGTTAAGTGGAAATTACACCATATGCACTTCATCTCCCCAGGGTGTTGTTGTACAAGAGTCATTTTGCTCCATAGAAGGTTCAAGGAAGCAGAATACTGCAAAAGATCAAAGCTTTGTATTTAGCTTAATAGCTTTTGAGAAAGAGAAGGCAGATTGGATCAACTGAAATAATAATTATTCTCATAGGAAAATGGTTATTTCTGTGGAACAAAATATCAACTATTAGAAAGTTTGAGAATGAAAGGTTTATTCTGGGTACTCACACACACCAATTAATATAAATGGAGGCTCTTTGAGTACAAGGGAAAATTAGGCTGTTGGTCAAGACCATAATGAATATTTCACAAGAGAGTCCAGCTATTAGAATTAGGAAGGTTATTATTTGATTCATGAAAGCTTTTAGTAAAACATGAATATATGTTTTTAAAAAGCGTGGCATTTACTTAGGCCCCATTTTGTTATCACAATCACTTCATTATTAATAAAGCCACAGCTTTTATGATGATCATGGTAAAAATGAACTTGAAAGATGATAGGGGGATAACTAAGCAGGCTTCTACTCTTATGATTCATATGTTTGCAAAGGCTGCTTGTCTGCTTTCATTCTTTTATTCTTGCTCACCAACAGAACAGTTGAGATTTTTTCCTTGGAAGCAGAGCTAAAACAATGAAGCGGTTCTCAAGTACTTATATACAAAGGTGAAAGGCACTCCACTCACTCTCCAAATCAACCTCCTTTGTCAAGGATATGGAAGGATGTTTCTTAGGAGGAATATATTTCCCAAGGCATAGGAAGGTAATTTCACTTTAAATAATAATTATATATGAGTTTAAACACCTAAAATTTCTAACATGATTGATTTTACAGAAGCATCTTTTAAATAGCTGATGTTCAATGATGTGAAGGACCCAAACTGAGTTGTTTCTGCCTTGATCCTGACCTATATTGGATGCCTCATAGAGAAGCAATGGGGCATTTTTGAAACACTTCATTTAAAAAGACCTGAGAAGGAATTTCAGCTTCACTTTTAGGGTGATGAAACAATATATTTCTAAACATCCAGCATTTTTGCTTGTAAAATAGGATAATGATATCACCTATTTCGTAAGACTTTTGTGAGGGTTAAAAATGTCTAACACTTCCAAAACTTAGTGTATCAAACACAGAACTCTTTTGCCTTACTTTCTAATGAAAAAATTGTGCTTTCCCCTAGCCTTCCCCAACTTATTATCTTCTATCCAGTTTCTCAACACAGAAATGGAAGATTCATACATGATTACCTTCCCTCCCCCCTGCCTACATTTAATACATTATCAAGGCCTAAGAATGCTCAGTTCAAAATGAGTTCCAGGGAAATTCTTAGCAGTCCAATTTCAGTACTCTGAGCTTCCACTGTAGTAAGTATGGGTTCGATCCCTGGTCTGGAAACTAAGATCCTACATGTCACCTGGTATAGTGAAAAAACAAAAGCTCCATAGCTGATCTCTTCTCATCATCTCCTATGCTCTTTCTCCAGGACTGTTCAGTATTTCCTAAGTTTTCTCACAGTTTATTCTCAACACTACAGCCAGAATGATTTAAATGTACATGAATAAAAGATCCCGTGATCCCCTTTTTCAGAATCCTCTAATGGTTTCTCAACTCAATTAGAATGACTATAGTTAATAATACTGTACTGTATACTTGAAAGTTGCTTAAAGAGTGTATTTTAACAGTTCTCATCACAAGAAAAAAAATCCTGCAACATATATGATGACAGATGTTAACTGGAATTATTGCAGTGATCATTTCCAGCATATACAAATATTGAATCATTTTATTCTACACCTGAAATTCATATGTTGTATGTCAATTATACCTTAATGAAAATGTATAAAACTATAAAATATGGAGCAGTATATGTTAAAAGCTATAAAAATCAAGTGACAACATAAACCTTTCCTTTATGTGAGAGTTTAATTTAGACCGGAAAATTCTGAAGTAATTCACGGAGAAAGTGACATTAGTTAAGCCTTGAAAGATTGATGGAGTTTTCACAAGAGGAAAATGAGGAGAAATAAATGCTGCAAAGTTGTAGTAATGTGCGTGAAGCCAGAGAGGCAGACGTAGTGCATGGTTCTGTGTCGCTGGAAAAGAGAAAGGCAGATAGTGTGAGTCAGGAAAGATTAGGTTAAGGCCAGATCACTGGGAATACTAAGGGAAATTCATTTTGGAGAGATGGTAGAGAGTCTGAGGACTCCGCCTTGAGGAGTAAATATAATTTTTTAAATTCAGGAGCTTCTTTTTGTTTTGTTTTAAATGGGAGGGGGTTGATTTTATAGAGCAAGAAAGGAAAGCCAGTGAAGTGTGACGTTAGATGGGAAACATTCTGGAAATGATGAGAAAAGGGTAAAAGGACAGAATATGGACAACAAGTGAAGGGGCTCATTCTCATCTTGAAATGGGGTGGAGACATGTGATTTTTTTTTTTTTTCCTGATAGCTGAGAATAAAAGAATAAGTTAAGGTTCAGAAGGAGATTGAAGTGGTGGAAAGGAAATTTGTAAGTGTGCTCTGGGGACCCTCTGTGGCAGTAACTGAGGAGGGGGCCAGGGAGTTCTCTGGGGGTTGCCTTTAAAGGGTATGAATCCTATTCATGAAGGCTCTACACTTATGACTTCATCACCCTCTTTGAAGACTGTACCTCTTAACACAATTGCACTGAGGTTAGGTCTCAACATGAGCATATGGGGCTGGGAGAAATAAACAGCATACAGCAACTCTGCACAATAGCCTTGATTATAAATTAATGTCTGTTTGTGTGTCTGTACATTTCTAGAGCCTCTATTCTGTTTCCTTGATTTATTATATTTCCTTTATTTCAATCAATGTTTTTGTTGTTCAGTGGCTAAGTTATGTTTGACTCTTTGAGACCCCATGATTTTTTTATCTCCCAGATTTTGCTCAAATTCATGTCCACCTTATGCCAATACCACTCTCTTAATTACTGTCACTTTATATTAAGTACTGATAGCTGTTAGCATTAGTCCTCCATCTTTATTCATATGATTTTAGATATTCCAGGGGTTCAGATTTCCATATATACTTTAGAACCAGTTTTTTCATTTCTATAAATAACAAACAAGCCAAAAACTATTGAGCTGTTGGTCGAGATCATATTGTCTATAAATCAATGTGAGATTAATTGAAATGTTTACACTATTGAGTCTTCTAATGTTAAACCATGCACATAGTTCCATTTATTTAACAATTAGTTTCTGGACCTGGAGAATCCCAGAACTTCTAAAGGCAGAAGGGAGAGCTAATCATTCATGACACTGGAGATGGAAACTGGAAAGAGGAGAGCTGAGACTCTTAGGGGCCACTGAGTTCTCTCCTCTCTCTCTTCTCTTCTCATTCTCCTTTATTCCATTCTTCTTGTATTTTAAGAATATACTTCATATATGTGTCATTGAGTTGCTCATCTTGTCTATAGTCATTTTGGCTGCCCAGACACCGTGGGATTTTTCGGTTCAAGTACTTGCTCTCAACCAATGACAGCTTTTGTCTCTTAGTTCAAATTGTTGAGAAAGAAAATTTAATTGATTATTAACAGGTCAGTTGATTGGTTGTCTTGGGTGGTGTGAATGGTAGGAGGGCACCTGTGAGAAGGGGGAAGGTCCCTGGAGTGAGAAGAGACAGGAAAGGCATGAATCCAGTCTAGAAACTATTGTAAATTGGTTAGACTGGGTTTAGAACAAAGGAAGAAACTTACCAACTTACCTTTGAAAGTTATCTTTAGATTCAGTCTTTGAATCTTTATGATTCTCGTAAAGATGCTATTTGCTCTTTACCCTTCAGTACTTCTTTTGCTTACCAATCTAATGTAGCTAATCCATGTAGATACTGGAATAAGACAGACTGTATTGGAAATTGCAACCCACTTATTGCTCTAGCTATTCCACAGTTTAGTTTTCAAGTCTATGAAGTGAGGATAAAGTTATTTGGGGGGAAGATATGACATAGTGCATGAGAAATCCCTAACACAGTGGCTAGCATATGGTGGCACTCAAAAAAGTTATATGTTTTATTATTGCATCTTAAATGATTGGTTCTAGACCTTGGGCCTTTGTCTGACTTTGGGAAGATGCTCTGCTTTTAGCGTACCCTCTGATACCTCCCGTCATTACTGCCATCATCTGTACTTGGTTAACACTCTCACTTACTCCATTTCTGAGTCCATTTGAGATAGAGCAAATGCTTTCTGAAACAAACTGGAACCATCATTTCAGCTTTCTGTAAAACCACTTTTCATGTTCTTATGGAGTTTGGTTTCTACTTTTTTTTTTTTTTTTTTTTTGCCCAATTTGTTGCTGCACATTTAAAAGAGTGTAATAAAACCAGAAAAGGCAAAGAAGGCACATGTTTGAGGTCAACGATGGCAAAAGAAAAGTGGGCTGCCAGATCCCCTGGTCTGACTCAGAGTGGCCATTCTTAGGTTCCAGTGGTTCTAACTGGGTTTCTAATTTCACGCTTCCTGAACATGGGTTTTTCTTGTCTGACTCTCCTTAAGTCTTTTTCCCCCTCTCAATTAACCCTGCTTCTCTCCTCAGTCAAGCGATCACATTACACTGTCTTGTTCTTTGTGGGTACAAGGCTCCCTCTGTTTGCTTTGAGAAGCACAGCCCTCAGCCTTCAAGGCCAAACAGCATTCTGGTTATTCTGGATCTGCTGTGTAATCTCTTTCTCCCCTCCCTTCCCTCTTGCCCAAAGCCTTTCCTTGTCTCTTAGATTCACCTTGTTTTCTTCTTTTTTAAAATTTATGCCTGTTTTTCTACTTTCCCCTCCTAATATCTGGAATTTAAGTATTCTATTTAATGTGTAGCTCTGTACAGTTTGGAACACATTAATATTTATAGAATGCCTTTCCTAAGCTAAGTTTAAGGATCATAGCACATGTTTGTAAAAAGCAATATTAGAAGTAACTGGGTCCAACTCTCTTGTTTTACAGATATGGATCCTGAGATTCAGAATAATATGTTCATTTGGCATATTGATTAGAGTAGGTTTCTGTAAAAGACCACAAAATATCAGTAGTCGAATACCATTCATTTCTGTGTCACCAGTCCTGGGAGCTTGTTTAGTTCAGTAGGGTGAATTTTTTCTCCATACAATCATTGAAGACCCAGACTAGAGGGAGCTATATCATCCTGGAAATACTGATTTCAGGATCAGCCTGATGGTTACTGCCCCAGATATCTTGGAGGTGGCTCACATCAGTTGTTACATTGATCGCATTGGAGAGGATATTAGTCAAAAGGCATGTTTGACTAACTGCAAGAAATGTATTTTGGGAGATAATGGTTTCTAGTGTAATAATCGTAGGTCACATATGGTAAATTGTCTACCCTACAGCACAATGCTTGTATATAAATGGATATAGGCATAAAGAAGAACTCCCCTGGTGGCTCAGTAGTAAAGTATCTGCCTGCCAATGGAAGAGATGCAGGTTCAATCACTGGGTCTGGAAGATCCCTTTGAGAAGAAAATGACAACTCACTCTAGTGTTCTTGCCTGGAAAATCCCATGGACAGAGGAGCCTGGTGAGCTACAGTGCATGGGTTGCAAAGAGTTGGACATGGCTGAGCAACTAAACAACCACAATAAGGGATTTAACAAAAAAATTCACATTTTAAGAAAAAGAATTTTTATGAAACATACATGGGAAACATAGAAGGTGGGGAGTGTTTATTGCTAATAAGGGCTAAGAATCTAAAATAATATAATAATATTCCCTCGGTCCCCATCTTAAGTATCAGATGCTTCCACATACATGCTTTCTTTGATCATCACAGAAACCTGGAGAGATTGCCATCTTCATCTTGATTTTTACAATGAAAGAAAGTGAGACACAGACAACAGCAATATAACCTCTTTCCTGTTGTCATACATTTATTAACATTTCAAGCAAAGATTTGAATTCAGTGCGGTTGATTATAAAATCTAAACTCATTTCACTAGTAAGACATGCTTGATTCTTTGCAATCCCATGGAGCCCACCAGGCTCCTCTGTTTATGGAATTCTCCAAGTGAGAATACTAGAGTGGGTAGCCAATCTCTTCTCCAGGGGATCTTCCTGACCCAGACACCTAACCTGGGTCTCCTGCATTGCAGGTGGATTTCTTACCATCTAAGCCATTGGAGAAGCCCTCACTAGACTATCTTGCCTTTAAAAAACTGACAAGCCACGAGAATCTGTGTACTGAGTATTAGCATCATATTTTCTGATTTTAGTTTATACAAACGTTAAGTAAAAAGTTTTGAAACTCTGTGTATATGAAAACATCTTTATTCTGTCCTCACATTTCATTGATATTTTCGCAGTTAACAAATGATTGCCTCCAAGGCAATTCTCCACTTTTATTTCAGGACAAAAGTGCTATTTCAGATATCTCTGTGGAGTGCAGTTTATTTGTCAGAGAAAAATGATAACGAGAACCAGCATCCACATATGTTGGTGTTCTCCCCAGCTAAAGTTTCCTAACCTTTCCCAAGCAAGGGAGATATTGTCAACACCACTATGAATTTTTATCAGCCTGCAGGTGCCAACCTACTACTATATACGAAGCCATGTCTTTATGATCAGTTACATACATAAAATGATTCAGCTCCCAGCAAGCATCCTGAGTTTTTATTATTTAATGCTATTTTCTATTGCACAGTTGCATGGAAGCAGCATTTTAATCCCTTAGATTCTGAAAGGAATCAGGCCTCTTTCTTGCTCATGGCCTCCCTGGGCCTTATTACTCTCTCTCCCACACTGCTGGGCTAGCTATTTACCCAAAATCCTGTTGTATGTATTCCCTGTCCCACAGCCGCATTACATTCTCCAGTGTTTCTTATAGTTATAATTGTCTTGGTATTAATGCAATGTCAGCATAAGTGATGTGGTTCCTTTCCTGGTTAAAGCTTTTATGAGAAAAGTATGCTTCCTTTATCCTTTCCTGTTTTGTCAGCTGAATGCAGACTAGAATGAGGATCTACAGAATAGGAACCGTTAGCATAGGAAAGGGTTTCCCTTGTGGCTCATCTGATAAAGAATCTGCCTGCCATGCAGGAGACCTGGGTTCTATCCCTAGGATGGGAAGATCCCCTGGAGAAGGGAAAGGCTAACCCACTGCAGTATTTTTGTCTGGAGAATTCCATGGACTACACAGTCCATGGGACTCAAAAAGTCATACAAGACTGAGAGACTTTCACTAACATAGGAAAAAGACTTAGTCCTTGAATTTCTAAATATGTAGGAAACGCTTGTTAACCAGACATTTTAGGCTTTTTCCTGAGGGAAAAATAAGCTAATATATTTGAGCCATTTAATGTTTGTGGTCTAATTTATACAGCACTTAATGTTATCTTAACACAGGCCCATCCTGACTGGAGCAGGTCATGCTGAAGTCAGAAAGCAATAAAGCAGCAGCCGATGATTTATTAATGAAAAAGGAACAAAGGACAAAGACTATTCCTAGAGAAAACATTTCTTTCTCTACATGAAGCAGGATAAAAAACAAACAACAAACCAAAGAGATACTTCTGGCAAATATCTGCAATGCTATAGCTGCCTCACAGAAATAACTCTCTTAGAGACTTCCCTGGCAGTCCAGTAGTTAAGATTCTGCCTTCCAGTGCAGGTGGTGTAGGTTTGATTCCTGGTCAGGGAACTAAAATCCACATTGCTGCAGAAAATGAAAAATAAATAAATAAAAACCAGGGAATATTCACTATTTTAAAAAATAACTCTCTCAGTTAAGTTCTTCTGATTGCAAAAACATAGAAGCTACTAGAATTAATGTTAACATAGGGACTATGGCTGTATTACTATCTCACAAAAGGAGGAAACTTCCAGAAGGTAAAGAAAAAAGAAATAGGCATTAGGAGAACAAACATCAGCAAGTTAGAAAATGATTTTAGGAGGTTGATTAGGATTTCCACAAGAGAGGAAAATAAGGATATTAAATTCAGAATGAAATAATTCAAAATAATTTTCTATGATAGACATATAGGAGCACCAAATGAAGATGTGCTATCTTAGCTTCTGATATTTTTCATAATAAAAACCTATCACAGGTTGGTAACAAGACTTAGCTTATTGCCAACTTTGTTTAAAGCCCGAAGCTACAGGAGAAACCATGGCCTCAGTGGCTGCTGGTTAGCATAACAAGAGGAAAAAAAATCTTTTTGATGTCTGGCATTGTCACTTAGGGTTCCCTGGTGGCTCAGATGATAAAGAATCTGTCTGCAATGCAGGAGGCCTGGGTTCTATCCCTGGGTTAGGAAGATCCCCAGGAGAAGGGAATGGCTACACACTCCAGTATTCTTGCCTGGAGAATCCCACGGACAGAGGAGCCTGGTGAGCTTCAATCCATGGGGTTGCAAAGAGTCGGACACAACTGAGAGACTAACACATACACACATTTTCACTTAGGTGTAGGTGCGCAGAAGTATCACCCTGTTCAGTATCACTGCACATCTGTTCACAGTTCACTGGCTAGAAGTAGTCACATAGCCTCACCCAAAGGCAAGGGAACAAAAAAGTGTAAATCTCCAAAGTGTCCAGAAGGGCAGGAACAGGAAACAGTTGTTGAACAGCTCTGATGATATCTACAACTCACTCAAGGGAAAAGATACATTGAAGTAAAATATGTATTTATATGCATCTAAACCCCTGCCTGTCTCTCTATCATCATCATCATCTATTATATGTCAGGGACCCAAGGAACACCTGGCTATTCAATAGACACCTGTTTATTCAATATCTCCCAATTTTGTCTTTGATTTTCTGTGTATATTTGCTTACATCCAGAAGGCCATTGGTGATTTTAGATTTATCATCTGTAGAAAGAAGAAACATTGACTATAATCACCAGCTGCTTTCCTAACACCTTCTAAGAAAAACCCTGTGGTATGTTTCATTTAAGAGGTGATAAGATTTCTCAATCATGATCCAAACTGTCTTTAACAAGTTTCAACACGAACTATAAATAGCCAAGCAGTACCATCTGGTTCACGTATTTTTTGTGGCAGTGATATATGAGGAAAAAAAGTTAAAGTTGCCAACTTGAAGCTCTTATGAATTTTCCACTGTCCCTTAAGGTCTATGCTAAAATATCTTCTGCTTCTGGCAATCTTTGTAAACTGACCAGCATTATCTGTGCCCAAATGATTTTCAATATAAGATTTAGTTTCAAGAAATAAGTGAATTCTTACTAATGGGGTCCAAATATCAGTCTTGCTGATACTTGCTGTTTCCTTTCATTTGCTGTGATGACCTTTAGACTTTATCTTTACATGTGGAAATACAAAGTTCCTTCGTTTACAATCAAGATGTCTGTCCAAGTGCTTCCCTTCCCAGCTTTATTGCGGTATAATTAACAAAATAGTAATATATTTAAAGTGTACAATGTGATGACTTAGTATCACCAACTCAATGGACAGGAGTTTGAGCAAACTCTGGGAGATAGTGGAGGACAGAGGAGCCCGGTGTGCTGCAGTCCATGGGGTCGCAAAGAGTCAGGCATGATTTAGCAACTGAACAACAACAACATATTAATAATTTGTGAAAGGATTTCTACAATCAAGTCCACTTAATATAGCCATCACTCCATAATGTTACCTATTAAAAAATTTTTTTTTGTATATATATATATATATATATATATGTTGTTTTAGGTGGGAATGCTTAAGATTTGCTATCTTAGCAAATTTCAGTTTTACAAGTGTTAGCTAGTATAGTCACCAAGCTATACAGTAGATGCTTAGAACTTAGGCATTTAACTGTAAGTTTGCACATTTTTCACAAACTCTTCCCATTTCCCCTAGCCCCAAGCTATGGAAACCACTATTTTACTTTCTGATTTTTGTTTTTAGATTCTACATATATGTGATATCATACAGCATTTGTCTTTTTCTGTCTGACTTATTTCACTTAGCATAATGCCCTCCATATGGCAGGATTTCCTTCTTTTTAAAGGTTGAATAATATTCTCTTTTAAATTTTCTTCACTTTTCTGCTTACAGGTATTTAGGCTGTTTGTACACCTTGGCTATTATGAATAATGTTGCAATGAACACATGGAAGTACAGATATCTCTTTAAGCCAGTGATTTCCTTTCTTTTGAATATATACACAGAAGCGGGATTGCTGGATTATATGGTAGTTCTATTTTGATTTTCTTGTGGAAACTCCATACTGTGTTCCATAGTGCTATTGAATTCCTTATATATTTTTCATATTAACTCCTTATGGGATGTGTGACTTAAAAATATTCCCTTCCATTCCAAACACTGGTTTTTCTTTTTGCTGATGGATGCCTTTGCTGTGCAAAAGCTTTTTAGTTTGATGCAGTCTCACTTGTTTATTTTGTTTCATTGCTTTTGCTTTTGGTGTCAAATCTAAAAAAAAAAGAAAGAAAAATCCATTGCCAAGCAAAGTGTTTTATATAAATGCTAGTGGTGTAGGAACTAAAAATAAATTTTCTCATGTAAATTATGTTAAAATTTGGTGGTGAGGTTCCCAGATTTGATCATAGTATTTTTTTCCCCTCCTCTTCCATCAATTATTCATCTCCCTCCAAATCCTACTTTATCTTCTTTGCTAGCTTTGACTGCACGGAGAAGGATTTTCAAGTATCAGATAAAATGAGGTCGGGTCGGGGAGGAGTGAGAGACAGCCGTGTTTACACAGCCTTGGTACTGAGCTGGAGGATGGCCTGGCAGCGGCAGTGGTGGAAAGGGTGGAGGTTGTGGGAGGGTCCTGTGTGTCTACTTGGATCAACCTTTCATAGGCGAGACTTCAAGTCTGGCTCCTACAAGCTGCAGATTGTCTCTACAGTGTCCTGGAACTTGGCACGCAGCATTTCATTCTCATGCTATTTCTCTGCACTATTATCTCTCTTCATCCAGATTCCACTCCCATTTTCACATTTCAGCCTGTCTTATGTGTAATAGTAGGAGACACTTCATGTGCTGGCTAAAAAATGGCATATTACTGTGACGCATACTAGGGAGTTTTTTTCTTTATTTCTCAAATTTAAATTGGATTTAGTTATGGATTACCCACTACATCATGACAGTTCGACATTCAAAAGGAAGAAGAGAAGGCGGCTATAGCAAAAAATCTCCCTTCTATTGTTACCCTGCCAACAAATTGCCCTTTCTACGATAAACTAATACTGACCTTTTTTTTTTTTTTGGTGCATGTGTGTGTGTGTGTGTATCCTTACAGAAATACGCTATACAGATTCAAGTAACTCTATATCTATTTGTCTATCTGTCTTTCTATCTCTTTCTCACTTCTTCTTGTATGATACACATTTTCTTTGCAATGCCCTTTCACTTAGCATAGTATCTTGGAGATCAATACACTTTATTACATAATGAGTTTCTTCAGTCATTTTTGTGACTATTCAGCCCTCTCTTTTCTGGATGTATAGGATTTATTTTACCACTATTCTCTTGTTGGGCAGTTAGATTGTTTTCAATATTTTGCAATGACTAAAAATAATCACGTAATAACTTTTCACAAATATCTTTTAGAATGCTACTGCTGCTGTGCTGTGCGCAGTTATGTCTGACTCTTTGCGAGCCCTTGGACTGTAGCCTGCCAGACTCCTCTGCCCATGGAATTTTCCACTGCGGTGGGTTGCCATTTCCTAAGCTAATCTTTTAGAATGTGTATAGATAAAACCTATATGGATAAATTTCAAGTTGTATTCAGTACCCACACAAAGGGATCACGTACACTATAATAAATACTAGAATTATGCGGCATAGATGTAATACAGGTTTTACCAGGGATAACTTAAACGTGGAGAAGTAGTACAGTACACGCAGTCCCCTGAAGTCTTACTGTTCCACAGCATGGGCTGGGTATAGATGTTCTGAATGAATAGTGACCGAAGTTTCAGCAGACAGGGGTCTGACTGGGGTAGTAGGCTGGACGCACTATGGAAGTACTCCAGGGGGCTAAAGAGCCCTGCGCTCACACCATGAAGAATATCTCAGAGTAATGCTGAATATGAGTGGAGAGGGTGGCCACCCCTTCCATGTTTCCCATCTTAGAAGGGAAGTGTTTATCCTTTGATGATCAGGTATGAAAATTTTTCATAGTTTTGAGGGCTTGATTGTTGGTTTAAAGATGCCTTTGAATACATTGAGAAAATTTCTCTCTAGAGTTTGCTGAGAGTTTTAAAAATCATTAACTGATATTAAATTTTGGCAAATACTTTTTTTGAATTAAACATAGAAAATTTCTCAGTTAATGTGTTAATTGATCTTGAATATTAAGCTGATCTTGCTTTACATCCCAGTCATATGTATTATCTTTTTCATAAATTGATGAGTTTTTAAATAAATATATTGTTAAAATACTATATGTCTATGTTTATGAGCAATATTGATCTTTAATTACCTTCACTGTAGGATTCTCATAAAGTTTTAATATCAAGGTTATGCTTTTATGCCATCAGATGAACTGGAAAGCAGTTTTGCCCCCTCTATTTTGTTAGAGTCTGTGTAAACTTGATATTATTTCCTCCTAAATGGTTGATATAATTCAGTGGCAAAGTCAAGTGGACTTGGAGGCAATAATTACAAATTCATTTCTTTAAAGAATGGCTTTTCAAAAAGTTTGTTCATTTCATAAGTTGTAAAATTTATTAACATAAAGATATGTCATCTTTCTGCTTTTTGTTATCTTACTCTCTCTTTTTCAAAATTTCTATACAATCTGTAGAATGCTGCCTCACTCCTTCCGTGTTGATATTCTTCATTTTTTCTCTCTCCCTCTCTGTTTGTTCTTTTTTTCACTTCTAGTTTATCAGTTATATTGATCTTTTCAAAGAGCCAGCTTTAGGTATCATTGGTTTTTCTCTATTGTTTTCTATTTCGTTGATTTTTACTTCTGCTTCATCTGTGTGTTTATGTTTTGGAATGTTTATCTGGAGCAGTTTCCTGGAAGCGGTGTTGCTTGAGTCAAAAGGGACATGCGTGTGCACTTTTATTAGATACTGTCAAATTTTCATCCCCAGTGGCTTCGATCTTCTGCACTGCCACCATCTTCACTCGTGTCTTCCTGTCGCTTCGCTGATGGAGTGGGTTTTCCAACTCTCAGACTTGGCTCATCTGATGGGTGAGAGGTCGTATCTCAGTGTAATTTTGATTTGTATTTTTCTTAAGTAATACATTTTTATACTTAAAAATTACCACTTTCTCAAAGGTAATTTTTCTTCCACATTTTTATAGAATGGGAAAATGTCTCATGTACACTAAAAGATAGTTTTAAAGGAAAAAAAAGTTTTCTTCATCTGCCAATATCTTGGGGTTTTCATTTACACTGCAAAGAACAAATTATAAACCACTTTGCATAGTGTACCAGCCCCCAAATGAGGGTTTGATTTACCATGTAATTTTTTTCTAGTTCATATTTCTGTTCTGAACAAGTTTTGGGGTTTGAGGTTATAAACAAAATAATTTGACTGTTTCCTTGTGGTTAAACAAATGCCATAAATATATGTTAGAGAAAAAATCCCTTTTGAAGGAGAAAAAGCAGGGCAATAGTTTCCAAAAATGATCAGTATCTATTTGCCTGACAAAGATTTGATTCCATAACGTAGAAACTCTTGTTCCCATCATAAAATATGGTGTATATTTTTTTCTGGCCCACTGACTTTAGGTATTTGATAATATAGCCCCGAAAGTCTGGGAGGTTTTTCTCCTTGTATTTGTTCTCATGAGTTTGACTTGGAATGGATATTAAACCTTACTTCCTGTTGCATTGTACTTTGCTTCTTTCCACTTGTTTATCTTTTTATTCCCAGTTTAACTTCTTACTCAAAGACTTTTGTGTTTTCTTTTTGCACTTTTTTAACCTATCGATTTTTACTCTTTCCTGCTCTCATGCCTTCCTTACATCTCATCCACACCTTGTTTTGTTTATACTTTCTCGTCCATGCTACACCGTGTGTGGGATCTTAGTTCCCCCCCTAGGAATTGAACCTGCTCCCCTTGCATTGGAAGTGCAACCACTGGGCCACCAGGGAATCTTTCATCCACACTTGGGCTCACACGCTTACGTCTAATTCTCATGCTGATCGACTCTTGCGTCACGTGCTCACTGACTATAAGAAACAGCTCTCACTTGAGTCATGGTTTACACTTTTCAAATGGAACACATAACTCTTGAGAGGTCCCTTTACCTGTTTTGTTGTCATCCTTGACCTGATGAAATTAACTTTTGTTACCTCACTTAACCACCTAGGATCACTTGTATAGGGGTATCAAAAAACCTCACCCATTAGCAGGTTGTGTCTCCTTTCTGGTCACACTCTAACTCTCTGCATCTTTCCCTTTCTTTCATCAGACATTTATGGTGCATGTATTAAATGCTAATCCTTGAACTAGACAGAAAGGTTACATAAATAAACAAGGCAGAGTTTTTACTCTGAAAGTGCCCATAATCTACGTTTGATTGATTCAGTCACATCCCTACAGGGCATGTGAAAATCTTTGCTGCCTTTCTTCCCTCCTTGACGTGGCTTATTCCTACTTACCTTTTCATTTTATTGGTACATTTTCCAGGAATTGTTTCTGACTTCTTTCTCCATTCTCAGAGTTGTTTGGTGCCCTTCCTGGAGGCTGCGAAAGCACACTGGACTTTCCCCATTTTATCTTGTTTTACCACTGCTGCTGCTGCTAAGTCACTTGAGTTGTGTCCAACTCTGTGCAACCCCATAGATGGCAGCCCACCAGGCTCCCGTCCCTGGGATTCTCCAGGCAAGAACACTGAAGTGGGTTGCCATTTCCTTCTCCAGTGCATGAAAGTGAAAAGTGAAAGTGAAGTCGTTCAGTTGTGTCTGACCCTCAGTGACCCCATGGACTGCAGCCTTCCAGGCTCCTCCATCCATCGTACCACAGTGTGTTGTAATTGTGTCCTTCTCTAGACTGGAAGCTTCTGTGAGGGCAGAAACAGGTCTCTATCATTAACTCTAAGTTCCCAGCACCCAACAGAGTGTCAGCAGCCTAGGAGACACTCAAAAATGTTTTTCTGAATGAGTGGCTATGCATATGTCTGTGTGTACTCAGTTGCATCAGTCATGTCTGACTCTTTGCGACTGTATGGGCTGTAGCCCGCTAGACTCCTCTGTCCATGGGATTCTCCAGGCAAGAACACTGGAGTTGGTTACCATGTCCTCCTCCAGGGGGTCTTCCCGACCCAGGGGCTGAACCCAGATCTCCTGCATCTTCTGATCACAGGTGGATTCTTTACTGCTGAGCCATCAGGGAAGCCATTATGCATATATATATATATATATGAGTATAAATCATGTGCAGGTAAAAAACGGCTTAGTGGCTAAAAAGCAACCACAGAAGAGGTAAATAGAGCAGAAAGAAAATACGCCTCTAGTGCAAATGGAGTAAGCAAAGCACCGGAATAGAATGAGCTCCTTAAAGTATATTCCAAAGATTACTTCCCAGAAATGTTGCCTGTTCTAGTCTCAAGTACCTTTGAAGTATGTTTTTAAACAACCACCAACCAAATTTGTTTGACTTCCTTTAGTAGTATTGATTGTACTCATGAAATCCTAATGAGGGATTTTGACATTTACCAACAAGCACCATGCTAAGTTGAGTCTCATAAATGTTAATCAGTAATTCCAATGAGCTTAGTCACACTTGCGCCTTTAAACCCAAAATGAACTTTTAATCCTCTGTCCAAATACAGTCACCAGTTCAAAAATTAACACCTGAGGAGGGAGAGTAACACATGCTTGTTTATAGCAGGTTTCTGGTCCTGAATATTCATTGGAAGGACTGATGCTGAAGCCGAAACTCTAATACTTTGGCCACCTGATGTGAAGAGCTGACTCATCTGAAAAGACCCTGATGCTGGGAAAGATTGAAAGCAGGATGAGAAAGGGATGACAGAAGATGACATAGTTGGATGGCATCACCAACTCGATGGACATGAGCTTAAGTAAACTCTGGGAGCTGGTGATGGACAGGGAGGCCTGGCGTGCTGCGTTTCATGGGGTCCAAAAGAGTCGGACACGACTGAGCGGCTAAACTGAAATGAAGAGGAGGTTTTAGTTTCTGGCTGTGTTTATCGTATCTGTATTAAAAATATATATATTTTAGTGTGTGTGTGTGTGTGTGTGTTTTACAATATTGACAAGACATTGGAAACAAAAGAGATGGCTAAAGATTTCCTAGTTTGCCAGTATACCAAGGAAGGACCAGTTTTAGTTCTTGTTTATAATATGTTTGGAAAATACTTTGGTTTCAGAGCCACATAGTAGTATCTCTATTACCCCTTTAAAAAATTTCTTTTTCCTCCCTCTCTGTCATGCATAATTTCTATGCAAATTGAGTTTTGACTGAAGCTATTAGATAAAACTAACCTAAGAGTACATAAGCTGTGAAAAGATCAGCTCTGAACTGGGTGGAAGTCTCCAATTATAATGTAACAATACACATAAGCCCAAGAAACCCAGAATATGAAGAAATGTGGCACCCAGAAATCCAATGATCATATATTAGAGTTTCATCTCTGTCTTTGTCTATTTAACATTTATTCTCACAGGTCTATTCACACGGGTTGTAAAACTTCCCTTTTAATAGCTAAATCCTTTTTTAAAAACTTGTAATAAAAACCTTCATTAAAGCGTTTACTAGATACAGAAATTAAGGAGTATGTATACTTACAAATTCTACTTTTTAAAGCACCCACTGTAACCTTAAAATTAAACATTCAAAAAACTAAGGTCATGGCATCTGGGCCCATCATTTCATGGCAAATAGATGGGGAAACAGTGAAAGCAGTGACAGATTTTATTTTCTTGGTTTTCAAAATCACTGTGGACAGTGACTGCAGCCATGAAATTAAAAGACACTTGCTCCTTGGAAGAAAAGCTATAACAAATCTAGACAGCATATTAAAAAGCAGAGATATCACTTTGCCAACAAAGGTCTATGTAGTCAAAGCTATTGTTTTTCCAGTAGTCATGTACAGATGCGAAAGTGCAAGTCACTCAGTTGTGTGTGAGTCCTTGGGATCTCATGGGTTGTACAGTCCACAGAATTCTCCAGGCCAGAATACTGGAGTGGGTAGCTTTTCCCTTCTCCAGGGGATCTTCCTAACCCAGGGATTGAACCCAGGTCTCCTGCAATGTAGGCAGATGTGAGAGCTAGACAATGAAAAAGGCTGAATGGCCAAAGAGTTGATGCTTTAGAACTATGGTGCTGGAGAAGACTCTTGAGACTCCCCTGGACTGCAAGGAGATCAAACCAGTCAATCCTAAAGGAAATCAATCCTGAATATTCATTGGAATATTCATGCTGAAGCTGAAGTGCCAATACTTTGGCCACATGATGCAAAAATCCGACTCATTGGAAAAGACCCTGATGCTGGGAAAGACTGAGGGCAAGAATAGAAGGGGGCAACAGAGGATGAGATGGTTGGATGGCATCACCAACTCAATGGACCTGAGTTTGAGCAAGCTCCAGGAGTTGGTGATGGACGGGGAAGGCTGGCGTGCTGCAGTCCATGGGGATGCAAAGAGTAGCACATGACTGAGCAACTGAACAACAACAACAATAACCTTAAAGAGTCAGAAAACATTTACCTTTTAAATTTTATTCAGTTTATTTTCCTGAATTTTTGCGATGGTGGTGGTGATGATGAATATTAGCGAGAAGTTATGTTAATTTTAAACATAATTGAATGAAACACCAATGGCTACTAAACTTAAAATCAGAATTTTATTTGTTTGGACATTGTGATTAATCCCAGATGGGAGATTTTCTTTTCATAATCAGGATAGAAAAGTTTCACAAAGCATGCTTAATAGAGGATGACATTGCATAAAACAAATTTAACTAAATGGAATCAACTGCTTTAAAGACTTCAGTAAATTTTGCTTGTTATAGAAATGTCAAATTTCATCTGTTTCTCAGCCTGAAGGTTACCTCAAATTTGTTAATTCTAAGACTCATTAAGACACAGACCTGGAAGAAGTTTCAACTGACACCCGACCCTGTCTTATATTCCTACTTCCTTTTATCATTGGTACCCAAAAACTGCCCAGCTCTCCAACCCAACAGTGTTTGATACTCAGTTGTCAAATGCCGTCCCTCCACGTATACAATTAATGTAACTGTTGACAAGACAAATCTGAGTTTATTGCTTATTGTGTCTCGCCTCCCTTGACAGAGCTCTGTCTCCAAAGGCAAAATCAAGGTCCAATATTAACTGAGAATTTGAAGTTTGGGTTAAGGTGGGTCTTTCAATGTGGAGGCTTAGATTAGGATGGATGAAGATGATGACACAGCAATATGTTCATCATCTTTAAACTAGTTTGTATCTCTTTGTAAATTGCAGGTAACTGATGGACATGCAAACTTTGTCTCGTTTGGTTAAGATTCAGTTGAGTTCCTTCCTGACTCTGGAAAAACTAGTTACCTACCTGTAAGTTAGACTGGATGCTGTTAAACTTGCACAGATTGTCAACTCTTATCAAATTTGAAACTCTTGCTTCCTTCACTATCTGGCTACAGCCCTTCAACTAATGCTTCAAAATTTTCTCCCTCCCTCCTCACTTGGCATCACTGACAACAGAAATCTGATGGCATGGCTCCTTATGGAGACTCTAGGTTGCCTTGTTGTTGGCCTTCTTCCAAGGTTCTGAAGAAGCATTTTGAACTCAAGCCTGTTGCTGTGAGTAGTTGCTCAGTCATGTCCAACTCTTGGTGACTCCATGGATTGTAGCTTGCCAGGCTCCTATGTCCTTGGGAATTCTCCAGAAAAGAATACTGGAGTGGGTTGCTATGCCCTCCTCCAGGGGATCTTTCCAACCCAGGGATCAAACCCAGGTCTCCCGCATTGCAGGTGGATTCTTTACAGTCTCAACCACCAGGGAAGCCCAAGAATACTGGAGTGGGAAGCCTATCCCTTCTCCAGGGCAACTTCCCAACCCAGGATTCAAACTGGAGTCTCCTGCATTGTAGGCTGATTATTTACCAGCTGAGCTACCCAGTAAGCCCAAAGCCTGTTGACATGATACCAACCTTGAAGGGCTCACCACCACAGAAGACCATGCATGGGCTGGATTTCTCCCTGTCCAAGTCCCTGGGCCACTAAGGAAGGTTAGTGAAATGTTTGGGCCGTAATGTCTTTATGCGAGCAGTATTAAAAAGCAAAAGTATCACTTTGCTGACAAAGGTCCATCTAGCAAAGCTATGGTTTTTCCAGTAGTCATATATGGATATGAGAGTTGGACAATAAAGAAGGCTGAGTGACAAATAATTGATGCTTTCAAACTGTGACGCTGGAGAAGACTCTTGAGAGTCCCTTGGATAGCAAGGAGATCAAACCAGTCAATCCTAAAGGAAACCAACCTTGAATTTTCATTGAAAGGACTGATGCTAAAGCTGAAGCTCCAATACTTTGGCCACTTGATGTGAAGAGCTGACTCATTGGAAACGGCCTTAATGCTGGGATAGATTGAGGGCAAGAGGAGAAGGGGGCAACAGGATGAGATGGTTGGATGGCATCACTAACTCAATGGACATGAGTCTGAGCAAACTCAGGGAGATAGTGAAGGATAGGGAAGCCTGGTGTGCTGCAGTTCTTGGGGTCACAAAAAGTCGGACATGACTTAGCAACTACACAATGAAAAGACTAGACAACACCACGAAGAGTAATGATGTCTTAACTTCAATGAGCAATATTGTGTGATATAAAGATTTCCACCCACCAACATTTGGATTCCACTGGACCAAACATTATCAGGGTTTCACTCCTATCTCTTCACTTTAACCTAAACTTTTATATTAGCATTTCTATTTTCACTTAAGACATCCCTCTCTTTGCATGACTGATCTCCAGAACTCTAAAACAGTTGACCCCTGCCACTGCCTCTTAACAGATAATTCAATTAATTCTGTAGATACAACTACAATGAGAGTCCCCATCAGAGTGTTTTTTAGATCCTGGTTCACTATGCTCAAGTGATCATGGTCACATTTGAGTTCAACAATGAATGGAGTTCATTCATCTTGAACTAAAGGGCAGAAGGGCCTGGCAATGCTGAACTTTGTATGAGCCTTGTGCTTTCAGGAGGAAGCACAAGCTGGAATCAAGATTTCTGGGAGAATTATTAATAACCTCAGATATGCAAATGACACCACCCTTATGGCAGAAACTAAAGAAGAACTAAAGAGCCTCTTGATAAAAGTGAAAGAGGAGAGTGAAAAACTTGGCTTAAAGCTCAACATTCAGAAAACTAAGATCATGGCATCCAGTCCCATCAATTCATGGCAAATAGATGGGGAAACAATGAAAACAGTGGCTGACTTTATTTATCTGGGCTCCAAAATTACTGCAGATGGTGACTGCAGCCAGGAAATTAAAAGACACTTACTCCTTGAAAGGAGAGTTATGACCAAACCTAGATAGCATATTTAAAAGCAGAGACATTACTTTGCCAACAAAGGTCCACCTAGTCGAGGCTACGGTTTTTCCAGTAGTCATGTATGGATGTGAGAGTTAGACTGTGAAGAAAGGTGAGTGCTGAAGAATTGATGCTTTTGAACTGTGGCTTTGGAGAAGACTCTTGAGAGTCCCTTGGGCTGCAAGGAGATCCAACCAATCCATCCTAAAGGAGATCAGTCCTGGGTGTTCATTGGAAGGACTGATGTTGAAGCTGAAACTCCAATACTTTGGGCACCTGATGCGAACAGCTGACTCATTTGAAAAGACCCTGATGCTGGGAAAGATTGAGGGCAGGAGGAGAAGGGGCTGACAGAGGATGAGATGGTTGGACGGTATCGCCGACTCAATGGACTTGGGTTTGGGTGAACTCCAGGAGTTGGTGATGGACAGGGAGGCCTGGCATGCTGCAGTTCCTGGGGTTACAAAGAATCGGACACAACTGAGCGACTGAACTGAACTGAACCGAACTGTGTTTTCAGAAAACAATGATGGTTGAGAAACCTGTCTAAATTTTGGTCTTCTGAAATCCCTCACCACTTTATGTTCTGAAAATCAGATTACCAAAAAGAGCCATCCTCCTGCATCTGATTTAGCTGAGATTTGCTGTCCACTCTCTCTTATGACTCCCGTATGACAAAGTCAAACACAGACTTTTCCCTTTTTGCCTGAATCTGCTGACAAAACCAGACACAAACCCCTCCCCTTTAGCCTTTAGCCAACATCCTACTCTTTGTTTCAGGAGCAATTAGCTAAGATTAGAACTGTTCCTTCTCCTGAAAGGAGCTGGACACAGAGACAAAATCTTCATAGCTGTTGGGTTCCTTTTGCCCTATGCTCAGGATCCAGGGGAATTCCCTGTGTGGCTTGGGGAGTGGGTACTGGTTAGGGATGCATTCTCTTTTCTTTTTACTTCCCAGACAAGAGAAATGGAGGGGAAAAGCTATCAGCTTATAGAACCATCAGATAAGACTATGAGAGCTACTAGTACTGTTTGCATAATCTCTAAATTAGAGATACGGAAAGCAGGAAATTTTAAGTTTTTAAGACTTTTACATTGCTGTTATGGGGCTTCCCTGATGGCTCAACAGTAAAGAATCTGCCTGCCAGTACAGGAGACCCAGGTTCTGTCCCTGGCTTAGGAAGATTCCCTGTAGAAGGAAATGGCAACCCACTCCAGTATTCTTGTCTGGGAAATCGCTGGGCTATAGTCCATGGGGTTGCAAAGAGTCAGACAGGACCGAGTGACTAAATAACAACAACATGTTGCTGTTATAGTGAATCTAATCACTGAGAAAATAAAGACTGTTACATTGTTTTAAAATACCATCAATTTAGTGCTTACCTGCCCATTTTAAATAACATCCTATCACTCTGAGTAGAGCAGTTGTGAAAAGTGAGAAAATCATATCTGCTGAAGATCTAGTAAGTGTTGGCCTGGGCTAGACATCTAAATTTTCTTAATCCGTGTAAGCATTTATGTAAGATCAGTATTATCCCCATTTTAGGGACAAGGGACTGAGGCTTAGTGGTGTTAATATTTCACTCAGGATCACACACCTATTAACTGACAGTTTCATACTTTCTCAATATCTGCTATGACTGCAGAGTGAATTCTTCAGAAATTAGTAAATAACCTATACATTTAGAACTCTCTCCTTAAGACAAACACACATATATATTTTCTACCAATGAGATGGGAGGAAAGGGGGCAGGGCACAACATTTAAAAGAACGACATAGCTATTTTCAGCTATATCACATAAACTAGCTTGAACCAGCTAGAACATGACATAAACTAGTTAGAACCAGCTAGGTCCACGATGGCAGAAGATTCCACTTCCAGTAGACCTTGATCCTCATTATATGCTCATTGAAATATACTAGCAAATACTAAACAACTCACCCACAGGTGCCATGACAATTCTTAAACTGACCATAAAAGGTCAAAGAGTGGGCAGTGGCCCAATTTCTGGATATCCCTGACCCTTCCTATTGATAACTAAAGTAAGTTTTAGTTACTTGATCTATTTGATCAGAAAATATCTTCTTCCAGGAAAGCTCTGCGCAAAATAGCATGTAAGCTCAGTCGCTTCAATTGTGTCCGACTCTTTGAGACCCTAGAAACTGTAGCCCGCCAGGCTTCTCTGTCCATGGAATTCTCCAGGCAAGAATACTGGAGTGGGTTGTCAGGCCCTTTTCCAGGGGATCTTCTCTACCCAGGCTCTTACGTCTACTGTTATCGCAGTGGCTGGTGAATTCTATGCCGCTAGCGCCACCTGGGAAGCCCAGCAGTAGGTATTAACAAATTGTGTCCTAAGAATTTGGGTTCAAGGCATTGCGAAATGCCATAGAGCAAACTATGTGAGATCCTTATCTTGAACACCTTTCTGGGCTTGACTGTACAAGTCTTTCTCTGAGTTTCTTCCTCCTGTTTCCAGTTTTCAGTTGATCTTTGTACCTATACCTAGCAGAGTCCAAGCCAGTCCTGCGAACATTTAGTCCTTCAAACACATTACTCCATTATCTCCACACTGATACTTTAATTAAATAATAAAAGAAAGAAACTCTCCTAAAGACTAGTGGAAATTATATGCTGACAAGCTCCTACTGTTTAATGGAGGTTCAGTAGTCTGGAAATTAGAAACTGCTTTCCAACATCAGCAAAGGGAAGGATTCTACTCTGAGGCCATAATTTTCCAACCTACTTCATGGCTTGCTTTGTTCAATAAATCTTAGAAATCAGAGAAACTATACTGTGATGATTCCTGATTATGAGAGCTGGGTTATACGACCATTCTCATGTTGATCTGACTTCAGATATGGTTCTTTACCTTTCATCGGCCATTATTTCTAATTTTCTCGTAGACATGTATACATTCTGAAAAAATAAGCCATTAAGGTACTACAAGAGCAACCTTAGCAGCTTGGCAGGATGATACCAAGTAGAGTAATCATCATAAATGATTCACAAAGAAGAAAAACCAGTTCCATAAAAAAAATAGCAATGTTTGGGTAAAAAAATTATAGTCACCAATGGAATTTTATGACTTTCTAAAAACACTGAAAAAGCATGTGTTTAGGTATACATAAAAATATAGAATGTGCAAAAGTAATTAATTTTTTTCAGAAAGACTATTTTACAATTTAAGGAAATGCTGAAATAAAGAAACATATATTATTAAGGGTGCTTGTGTCTGGTACTCTATTTAAGAGGCTCATGGCACCATCTAGTGAAATATGTGAGCAATAACATCAATATCCGACACGTACACTCTGGAGGCCTTAGTTCAGATGTTCAGCTGTGTCCCACTCTTTGCGACCCCGTAGACTGCAGCACCCCAGGCTTCTCTGTCCTTCACCAACTCTCAGAGCTTGCTCAAACTCATGTCCACCGAGTCGGTGATGCCATCCAACCATTTGCAGAAAAGAATAGTGTAATCTCTACTTGCACTAGCAAGTGTCTGAGACACCATAAGAGTCATTAACTTGGATGTATATTTAACATCATTTGAATAATAAAGATTTAGATCTCACTGAACACTTCAGTTGTACTTTTATCCTTGAAATATTTTTCAACCTCTGGTACAATTTTCTCTTCAAATACATTGTGTGTACATATCCCACTGAAATTAATGGATGGCTAGAATACATATTTGAGATTAAAAATTGAACCAGAATGCATGTTGTAACATGGAAAATAGGAAGAAACTATTTTACTTAACTCTTTAGGACTATCATGTCACAATACTTTCTTATGGAAAAAAAGGTAAGATACTTTCCTTTAAACAAATCCTTAATATGTGTAAAAAATATTTCTAATAGAGCACAAGCACATTAGAAAGGAAGGTGAAGTTGACTTTGAAAAGGTTGAAAAATATCAGGGTCTAAGAAGAGGTTCTGAATGTATAACTATTACTGTTTTCATTTCTAATACCACAAAGTCCTTTTCTCGAGTTATCGAAAGACAATATATAAATTTCATTGTTTTTTTTTTTTTTTTTTGTCACTAAATCATGTCTGGCTCTTTTGTAATCCCATGGACAAAACCCCAGGAGCCCACCAAGTTCCTCTGTCCAAGGCATTTCCCGGGCAAGAATACTTAAGTGGGTAGCCATTCCCTTCTCCAGGGGATATTTCTTGCCCAGGGATTGAACCTGTATCTCCGGCACTGGCAGGTGGAATCTTTGCCACTGAGCCACCAGTATCTAAATTTGGAAGCCCCAATATCTAAATTTACTTAAGAGAAAAATATGTAGAAGTACAAAATTTCTTCAATTCCTTCTTAGTTAAGTTCTGTCACAAACCAGGGTCAACAAATAAGTGACCCTGAGCCGTTGGAACAGCAGGAAATTGTCTGAGCATCAGAATTCCTGCCTCTGTTCCATCTCCCTGAGTATGTTGCCAAGGGAAGTGCTGGCTTAAGCATCAAGGCATTGATTGATGGTTTACTATTTTAGCACAAATATAGCAATTTTTTCCTGATTAAAATTTGATCACGTAGGGACATTATGACAACAGCTATACTGTAAATTTAGATATCTTTCCCTTTTTAGAGTATCTGTGAGTGGAATAAAGTGATTTGTGAATTGGGTAAAGCAATCCATTAGAGACAGAGATTTATAATCCAATTTTATCTCAGTCTAAACCATTGCAATGCTCAACGATTATAAAAACAAACAAAAATAAACAAATGAAACTTCCACAGAAAAACAAACAAAAAACCCTATAGGTTTAGAAGTCAGAATAATTATTCTACGTGTGTGTTTAAATCAAACTATAACATAAAATTATAACTCAGCTAAATGTTTAATTTAAAGCAATCAGGGCAAATAGTTCTTTGGAAAAGTTCTGCCATTTTGTAACCATTTCATTTAAGAGTAGGTCTAGGTCTCACCTATTTGCAAAATTTCAGAGACCTTGGAAGAGTGCCTTTGTCATTTTCAAGTCTGATGTTGATCACTTTTCTACTGGGTAGAATGTTGCATTCCAAAATTAGAAGTGAGTTAGCAAAATAAAAATATTCCATAATTAACTAATTGGTAAAATTTTATTGTTAAGTGAAAATAATATATAAGACCCTATCATGAGAATAGATCTGAAACAAGAGGGGCTGTGTGTTCATGGTGGAAAGCACAAGAGAATAAAGGGAAGGATGTGGAGGAGTCAAGATAAATGTTAGCTGACTACCTTCTCCAGGTTTACAGTACTAAACTGAGTGAACTGGATTTGTGCCCTTTGATTGGGACCTTTCATAACGCATGGTTGGCTACAATCGTATTCATATTTATCTTTATAACAATGACAGTATAAATACAATTTGTATTGCAGGCTTACAAAGTTGATGATCATGAAATATTAATATAACAAGGCTTTATTTGAAAAACATTTACTCTCACTTTGCTGACAGCATAATGTCAGACACGAAACAATTGTTAGCACAAATACCAAACACTGTAGGTTCCACAGTCAGGACCAGCTACATAATTTGTGATGCTCAGTGGCAACAGGAAATAGCAGGTCCCTTTGTTCAAAAATCATTATGAATTTCAAGATGGCAACAAGAGATTATTAAACCGAGTGCAGAGCCCTCTGAGGGCTTCCCTGTTGGCTCAGCACGTAAAGAATCTTCTTGCAATGCAGGAGACACAGGGATGCATGTTCTATCCCTGGGTTGGAAAGATCCCCTGGAGTAGGAAATGGCAACCCACTCTAGTACCCTTGCCTGGAAAATTCCATGGACAAAGAACCTGGCGGGATACAGTCCATGGGGTTTCGAGGATTTGAACACGACTGAGCAAGCAAACATCAAGAGCCCTCTGAGGGCTGGCTCCCTGTAACTGCACAAGTTCAGCCCAAGCGTGGTCTGCTCTGCGGGTGAGCCCTCCAAGGTTGCTCTCAGGGCAACAACATTTTGCTTATAGAGCTCTTTCAGATCCTGGGGGAAAGGCCAACAACAAAGCAACCCACAGTCACTATAACAATCTATGCAGCGATATACATACATACATACATTTTTTTTCTTTGTAGAATGTCCCTTTCCTGGTCTTCTGGCTAGTGAGAACAGGCTTTTTTGTTAGTTTGTTTTTTGTTTGCTTTGTCTCATTCATCGACATTTCTAGGTATCCATCTTCATTGCTCTATGCTTGGGGATGGATGAGACAAAATCTTCAAAAACCAGAAGACAGGCAGTCCCCAGGAATGCATCATCAAATTGTTCTTTGGGTCCCGAGGTTCCCATCTGGTCTGGCTTCTCTCAGCCTTCCAGTTTTACGTTTGTTTTGTGTATCATGTCCAGGGGTCTTAGTTGTATGTAGCAGGAAGGAATAGGAAACGGTACTTCATCTTCCCAGAAGGGAAGGTCCCTCACTTGCTTCTTAAAAGTCCTGTTTTTAAGGTATTGAATAATTAAATTCAATACCATAAAGGAAGGTACTTTGTTGAAAGTGGGACCTTTTTTACAGGAAAGAGTCACTAAATATTTCTCACTTTCTTTTGGAAAACAAATGATGACCCCTTTGTTATAGCTCATGTGTAATCTTTAAAGATGAAAAATAGGAAATTAATCTGCCAAGGAAGAAAGTGAGTTTTCACTTAAATTTGCTTAAATTATAGTTCGGGTTTTTTTTTTTTTTGAGGGTCTAACTTTGAGACATCAATAAGTTTGGGGTTTAAATCAATAACATACAACCACTGTGTGGAGCAATGAATTGGTTTCTGTCCCCATCAGAGTAAGAACTGTATTATATAACAGGGATATCCAAGGAGTCCCATTCTGATGATGTGAAACATGAAGGTTTTGTTTCCCTGAAGTGGTACAGTGACATGAACCTGGTGAGAGGCTGTCCTTAAGCATTCTAAAAGCCGTGCCTAACATCTGGTGGAACTCAGAAACTTGCCAGGGACAGTTATATGTGCCAAGTAATCAAGAATCAATTTATCACCTTGTCAACTAAGTAAAAATGACTTGAATGCCCTAAATTCACTCGCTCCCAAGTGTTCTCTAGAACATTAACCAAAACCTCAGTTTCATAAAATATAACTACCTCTTCAGTAAGCATAATAGTTATACTCAGTCATATGATCATTTTGACTATGTTGAAAATAAGAAGCTTTTTCATTAAGCAGTGATTTTCAGGTTTTATCTTTTGAACAACAAAAAAATAATTAAATGGTTTTTAAACCAATTCTTGGGGCTTCCCAGGTGGTGCTAGTGGCCAACGCAGGAGACATAAGAGATGTGGGTTTGATCCTTGGGTGGCGAAGATCCCCTGGAGGAGGGCATGGCAACCCACTCCAGTGGGTTGTTCTTCTTTCCTGGAGAATCCCATGGACAGAGGAGTCTGGCAGGCTACAATTCATAGGATTGCATAGAGTCAGATACAATGGAAGCGACTAGGTACACATGCAGGCACATACCAATTCTTGAAACTGTTGAACATGGGCATAATTTTCCATGTGAATTCTTAAAAATCTACCTATGCACCCACTGAGGTCAGACATTAATTGCTATAGGACAACATATGGCAGTACACCTTATTCTAGAAAGATTTCTATACAAGAAAGCAAAGCGTGTATACAGAAACAATCAGAACATTACGACTATTAATAAAAGACAGTATTTATTTATAACCAATTGTTTTTTAAAAGAATGGGACAGGACGCTTAAGGAAAAAAAGAAGAAAGGAAGATATGTATTTGAAATATTTTTGCAACATGTTCCTATGATTTGTTCCTCTTCATTTAGATTACCAAATACTCTAAGAGTCTATTCATTACTTTTCTTGTAAATGCATCTCTTTTTCTTAATGAATTATTGCTTTTGGTATAATTTGATTTATTCTTGGTTGCAATTCACTTTCCAATGAAAAGTTAATTCCTCTTGATTTCACTACTCATCTTTATGGCCTTTGCTTTTTATTAATCTAAAATGTTCTCATTTATTTAGTGAATAAATTTAAAGATATATAAGGGAGTTACCTCTGATATAAGAAAATTGGGAATCTGTCATTTATACCTTGCTTTCCCACAACATTCCAATACTCGTTTTCAAACTGCAGTTGAAATGGCACATTCCCAACTCAACCTCTGCTTGTTGCTGCTGCTGCCAAGTCGCTTCAGTCGTGTCTGACTCTGTGTGACCCCACAGATGGCAGCCCACTGGGCTCCTCTGTCCCTGGGATTTTCCAGGCAAGAGTACTGGAGTGGGTTGCCATTGCCTTCTCCCAACCTCTGCTTGCTGCTGCTAAGTCACTTCAGTCGTGTCCAACTCTGTGCGACCCCATAGACAGCAGCCCACCAGGCTCCCCTGTCCCTGGGATTCTCCAGGCAACAGCACTGGAGTGGGTTGCCATTTCCTTCTCCAATGCATGCAAGCGAAAAGTGAGAGGGAATTAGCTCAGTCATGTCTGATCCTTAGCACGGACTGCAGCCTACCAGGCTCCTCCATTCATGGGATTTTCCAGGCAAGAGTACTGGAGTGGGGGTGCCACTGCCTTCTCCAACCTCTGCTTATCTGAACCTAAAAAAATGCCGCAGCCACTCAAGTATCTTGAGCAGGAAGGGAGTGTGGTAGAGAGGTCAGAGTAAAAGGATATGGTTCTATCAAACTTAAGTGGCAGTTCAAGTATTTCACTTTGGTAAATTTTACATCCAACCATGGGAGCACATTGCTAAACCCATCTCTCCTCAGTATGGGTCATACTTTATGGAAATAAGTGAGTTGGTGAGTCTGAGAGTGCTTCAAAGCTAAGGAAGGCAGCTCCCAGGTGTCACCCTCCAGGCAAACTTATCTAGAGGAACCTGTTAGGTTCCAGGAATGTTTTCTCTGGCAGCACACACACACAATGGAATATTCAGTTCAGTTCAGGTCAGTCACTCAGTCATGTCTGACTCTTTGTGACCCCATGGATCACAGCACGCCAGGCCTTCCTGTCTATCACCAACTCCCAGAGTTCACTCAGATTCACGTCCATCGAGTCAGTGATGCCATCCAGCCATCTCATACTCTGTCGTCCCCTTCTCCTCCTGCCCTCAATCCCTCCCAGCATCAGAGTCTTTTCTAACGAGTCAACTCTTCACATGAGGTGGCCAAAGTACTGGAGTTTCAGCTTCACCATCATTCCTTCCAAAGAAATCCCAGGGCTGATCTCCTTCAGAATGGACTGGTTGAATCTCCTTGGAGTCCAAGGGACTCTCAAGAGTCTTCTCCAACACCACAGTTCAAAAGCATCAATTCTTCGGTGCTCAGCCTTCTTCACAGTCCAACTCTCACATCCATACATGACCACAGGAAAAACCATAGCCTTGACTAGACGGACCTTAGTTGGCAAAGTAATGTCTCTGCTTTTGAACATGCTTTCTAGGTTGATTATAACTTTTCTTCCAAGGACTAATATTACTGAGTCATAAAATGAATGAAATAATGCCATTTGCAGCAACATGGATGGACCTCGATTATCATACTAAGTGAAGTAAGTCAGAGAAAAACATGTTATATGATATCACTTACATTAATATGTAGAATCTAGAAAATAATAGAAATGAACTTATTTACAAAACAAAAATAGACTAACAGACCTAGAAAATAAATTTATGGTTACCAAAAGGGAAAGAGGGGGAAGCATAAATTAGGACTTTGAGACTAACAGTATATATTACTATACACAAAGTAGAGAAACAACATGGATTTACTGTATAGCATAAAGAACTATGGGCTTCCCAGGTGGCTCAGTGGTAAAGAATACGCCTGCCAATGCAGGAGACTCGAGTTTGAGCCCTGGGTCCGGAAGATGCCCTGGAGAAGGAAATCACAACCCACTCCAGTATTCTTCCCTGGAAAGTCCCATGGACAGTGGAGCCTGTCAGGCTACAGTCCATGGGGTGGCAAAGAGTTGGACACGACTTAGTGACAATACAACAATAACAACAATACTTAGCAACTATATTTGATATTTTGTACAACCTATAATGGAAAAGAATCTGCAAAAATTTATGTATATATTTAAATCACTTTGGTGTTCACCTGAAACTAACACACTCTTATAAATCCAATATATTTCAATAAAGACATGTTTATTTTCTCAAGGCTAAGCAGGGTGGGTTTTTTTGATTTGTGTATTTATTGAAGGAATTTTCAAATAAAAAACATGCTTTGCACAACCTTGGGGAAACAGGGAAACCATGTACTATTCAATCTATTCAATATTGTAAAAATGTATTAATTCTTTTATAGTTAATGCTTCTTGTAGGTACTTTTATTACCCCATATTAAGAGGTAAAGGGGAATCAGAGAAGTTAAGTAACACACTCGTAAGAAGCAGATTTAAGATTTGAACTTCAGCAGCTGTGTGATTTCTGAACGTGAGTTTTTTTTTTTTTTTTTTTTCCTTCCTATGGTGTCTGGTGGAAGACATACTTAGCAGAGGAAGCAATATGAAAAATATGGAACTGAAGAGTGATTTCCAAGCTCTCCAGGCATTTCTTCAGGACCAATTCTTAGACTGTGTGTAGAAATATGGGGTTGGACTCTGAAAGAAAGGATTAGAAGGGAAAGATGGATAAGGAGGTCCTCATAAAGAGCAGTCATTGAGAGCCTTTCAGCATAAGTAACACACTCAGGTTTGAATTTTCAGAATAATAGTCTCCCCTGAACTCTCTAGTAGCTCAGTGATTGATTCAAGGATATAAAATGAATATAATTTTCCAGTGATGCAATGGGTGATGGACATAAACTAGGCCATTAGGAGTGGTTACAGAGAACTTGGGGACATTTGAGGAGTGTTGAGTGAAAGTGCATGAGACTTGGTGCTGATTGACTCTGGCGGGAGTGGGATGAGGAAAAAGGAGAAACCAAGAATGTCTCCAAAGTTTTCTGTTTGGGTAGCTTGGAGGATGGGTGGTGAGGTGGTGTGATGGTGATTTCCTAGAATGGGAATATGGAGAAGGGGCAGGTATGGGAGAAAAAAGTGAGTTTGAAATGTCTTGTATATATCGTAGGTGTCTGTGGACACCTCCCACAGAAGGTGGAAATGCCCAAGAGGCACTTGGCTACGTGACCGAATCTCAGTGAAATCTATCCTAGAGGTGTATGTGTCCACCTGGACCTTACCCTAGACCAGCGATATCCAGTTCTGGGGAAGGGCTCATATGTTTCCTATGGCATCAGTCTTCTACTGAACAACTTTAGATATATTAAGGAAGGTCTAACTAAGAGAGAATGGGCTTCCCTGGTGGCTCAATGGTAAATAATTCAGTTGCCATTGTAAGACCCATGAGTTCAATCCCAGGGCTGGGAAGATACCCTGGAGTAGGAAATGGAAACCCACTCCAGTATTCTTGCCTGGGAAATCCCATGGAAAGAGGAACCTGGCAGGCTATAGTCCCTGGGGTTGCAAAATGTTGGACACAACTTAGCAACTAAACAACAAACAGCAACAAAGAAAAAGAAGTAGTATACAGGGAAGGCTAATAATGATTTGAAGCTATCAAGAACTAATTAATTTCTAATATTTTCAGTTTAAAATATTGTATCAGAACTTAATGTCTTATTTTGTTCATGTTTGTTTTCTGTTAAATCCTACTAGTGAAGTGACTGAAAGTTGCTCAGTCTTTGCAACCCCATGGACTTTCTCCAGGCCAAAATACTGGAGTGGGTAGCCTTTCCCTTCTCCAGGGGATCTTCCTGACCCAGGAATCAAACCGGGGTCTCCTGCATTGCAGATGGGTTCTTTACCAAGTGAGCTATCAGGGAAGCATGTTAAAGTGGTTGAAATATATTTGGGGAATAATTTTCTAGAGACAATGTGACCTCCCAAAGAAAATAACCTCCTTCATTCTATAGGAAGTATTCCCTATACAAGTAGTCCTTACTGTGGTAGAGTTGAAAAATTCTGTGATTGGTGTCAAGAGATTTGGCTCTGCTAATTCTTGTTTTGGTCAAATTACTTGACTGCTTTGGGGTTGTTTGATAAATATATTGAGTAACTACTGTGTACATGGCACTTTCCCAGCAGTGTAGGGAATCCTGAGATATATGCAGTGCTAGATACCTCTTCTAGAGATGGAAGTCACTTGGGCACAATCATATGACAAAGCTTCACTGGATAAATGCAAAAGACAAGAGAATTGCAGAGTGCTATGCAAACTACTCTATGGGGAGATCAGGAAAAAAAAAAAAAGATGGCAAGGGAAGGGAGCATTTATTGAGTACATACTCTGTACTACATTTTTTTCCTAAATAACATGCTAGAATTTTAGAACATTCCATCTTCAAGTGACCTAATCCCACGTGCCCCTTCCTACTTTACTCTTGTGAATGCACACATGCGTGTTAAATCGCTGCAGTCTTTTCGAACTCTGTGTGACCCTGCGGACTGTGGCTCGTCAGGCTCCTCTGTCCGTGGGCTTCTCCAGGCAAGAGTCCTGGAGTGGGTGGCCATGCCCTCCTCCGGGGATTCCTGTTAATAACGTTTCCTAGTCAAACCACCCTCCTTATCAAGAGGACCAGGTGCCCTTCCTATTTGTTTCTGGGATTTCAGTAGGACCTTCTGTTCTCTGCCAGCCCACAGAAGTGTTCAAGCAAGTCAATCACATCCTCCCAGCAGAGCTCAGGGTCTGCTGACACATCACAGTCTTAATACTACAGAGCCTGCCTCCCACCGCAACACCTGGTGGTTCACTGTCTTCCTGAATGCAACCTTGACCCTGCGTGCTTGCAATATTTTGCTCTCTCAGGCTATAAGCATACATGACAAACTGCCCTTGACCTCACTGTGTCCAGTGCTGGGTGTTATATATTCAGCCATCCCATAACCGTCAAGTGGGAGTCCCTACCTTACCAGGAGGATAATTAAGATGTAGTTCAAAAGGTCATCAGGGGACTTCTCTGGTGATCCAGGAGCTAAAACTCAGCTCCCAATTCAGGGGCTGCTGCTGCTACTAGTTGCTTCAGTCGTGTCCAACTCTGTGTGACCCTATGGATCGCAGCCCATCAGGCTCCTCCGTCCATGGGATTCTCTAGGCAAGAGTACTGGAGTGGGTTGCCATGCCCTCCTCCCAGAGGATCTTACTGACCCAGGGATCGAACTCGAGTCTCCCACATTGCAGGCAGAGTCTTTATTGCTGAGCCACTAGGAAAGCTCCTCAATGCAGGGGTAGCAGGGTTCGATTCCTGATCAGGGAACTAGATCCCACATGTTGCAGCTAAGAGTTCCCCTGCCACAACTAAAGATCCTGCGTGTTGCAATGAAGACATTGTGCAGCCAAATAAATAGATAAATATTTTTTAAAAGGCTATTGGTAATTAAAATTAATAGATACTCTATTTGATAACTGAATCATTTAAAATTTTCTTAGAATCTCCTTAATTAAAACACAATCAAAAAACAAATAATGAAAAAAAAAAGAATGAACTCTTTAGATATGCAAAAAATTCCATAATTTTGGTCTGTGCCTACATTTCCAATGTGTTTTCCACAATTGGAGTCTCCTCCATATCTATTCTAAACCATTTATGGTTGACCCTTGAAGAACATGGGGTGCTGAGCTTCTAGCAGCTGAAAATCTGTGTATAACTTTTGACTCCTCCAAAACTTAACTACTAATAGACTCCTGTTGACTGGAACATGGACAGTCTATTAACACTTATTGGTACCTATATGTATCATACACTATATTCCTACAATGAAGTGAGAGAAAAGAAAACTTTGTTAAGAAAATAATACGGAAAAGAAAATACATTCATAGTACTGAATTGTATTAATATTTATTGACACTGTATGTTCACGCCATCTATTTACAAGATGAATCATCTGTCAGTACCTATGTAAATGTCATATATGATACAAAATACATAGATATTATATGTATTACTAACACAAGACATCAATAATGAAAACTGTGAAAATAAAACTCATATATCTTTGCAGGTATAACAGTTCATGCATTGATAACAAAAAAAGCAGCAGGATGATTGCCAATGGGACCCTAGAGTAATCAATACAATTGCCTCAGGGTAGCCTAGCCTACACACTAACAAATGAATTTTTGTAAAATTTTCATGGCATACAGTATTGCAGTCATATTGGCAGCACTGTAGTATTTCTTAAAAAACCACTTACCTGTCTTGACAGGCTGATACACAGTTTCTCCAATTAAGAGTGAGGCATACCGTGCAGTAATGTAATTCTTTGAAAGTAAAATTACAAAACAGTAAGAAAACTAACACATTATTAAGCTTATATGAAATATCACTAATTTAAGCCTATGTAACACTCAACCAGTATCTATCTATCTATATGTATTGCATTCATGGAATATTTTTTCTTTTTTTAAAAAAATATTTCCAGACTACCAATTTAATCTGTGAATTTTTTCAAATGGTCTCAGGCCTCCAAAAAATTTTTTCCCATATATTTTTTGAAAAATGTTCACATGAAAGTAGGGGTCTTCCCTGGTTGTCCAATGGTTAAGGATCTGCCTGCCAGTGCAGGTAACAAAGGTTAGATCCCTGCTCTGGGAAGATGCCACATGCTGTAGGGCAACGAAACCCATCTGCCCATCTAGCCCCTGCGCGCTCCAACTAGAGAAAGCCCACACCCAGCAAGGAAGACCTAGCACAGCCCAAAATAAATAAATCAATAAAATAAAAACAATTTACGTGAAAGTGGACCCATGCAGTTCAAACATTGTTGTTCAAGGGTCAATTGTACATTTTTTAAAACCCTCTATGTTTTGCTGTATATGCATGCTTTTATTCTTTGTTGTTTCCTCCATCTGGTAAAATGTTTCCTCTCTGGTTCAACTCTTAAAAAAATATGTAAAAACTCTACAAGTCTTCCATAATGAGACTCTCTCATATACCTCTCTGAGAAGCTATGTTTATGTACCATTAAAACACATATTACTCTGTAACACAATCACTTCTTTGCATGCTTTTCTATTTTATTAGCTATAACCAGCTTGAGGACAGGGTTGCTTATCATTAATGTATATGCTTCTTAGAACTTACTGTACATAATGGCTATCACCTAAAGACATTAGTGTTTCAGGACTCTAGCCCAATAAATGCCATTGAAGGACAGAATGGTTGCTGTTGTTGTTCAATCCATGAGTCGTGACTGGCTCTTTGTGACCCCATGAACTGCAGCACACCAGGCTTCCCTGTCCTCCACTATCTCTCAGAGTTTGCTCAGATTCATGTTCACTGAGTCAGCAATGCTATCTCACCATCTCATCCTCTGCTGGCCCCTTCTCCTTTCGCCTTCAATTTTTCCCAGCATCAAGATCTTTTACAATGAGTCAGCTCTTCACAACAGATGGCCTAAGTGCTGGAGCTTCAGCTTCGGCATCAGTCATTCCAATGAATGTTTAGGGTTGACTTCCTTCAGGATTGCCTTGTTTGATCTCTTTGCTGTCCAAGGGACTCTCAAGAGTCTTCTCCAGCACCACCACAATTCAAAAACATTAATTCTGCGATGCTGAGCCTTCTTAACGGTCCAGCTCTCACATCTGTGCATGACTATATGGATCTTTGTCAGCAAAGTGATGTTTCTGCTTTTTAATGTGCTATCTAGGTTTGTTATCCCTGGAGGAGGCATGACAATCCACTCCAGTATTCTTGCCTGGAGAATCCCATGGAGAGAGGAGCCTGACAGGCTACCGTCTGTGGGGTCACACAGAGTCGGACATGACTGAAGCGACTTAGCATGCATGCACCCATTCTGAAGGAGATCAACCCTGGGATTTCTTTGGAAGGAATGATGCTAAAGCTGAAACTCCAGTACTTTGGACACCTCATGCGAAGAGTTGACTCATTGGAAAAGACTCTGATGCTGGGAGGGATTGGGGGCAGGAGGAGAAGGGGATGACAGAGGATGAGATGGCTGGATGGCATCACTGACTTGATGGACGTGAGTCTGAGTGAACTCCGGGAGTTGGTGATAGACAGGGAGGCCTGGCCTGCTGCGATTTATGGGGTCGCAAAGTGTTGGACACAACTGAGCGACTGAACTGAACTGAACGCTCGGTTTGTTATAGCTTTCATTCCAAGCAGGAAGCATCTTTTAATTTCATGGCTACAATCAACATCTGAATTGTATAATTGTGTCCGGCCAACATGGATTTATAGCCACAAAACTCACTGTGCAAAGAAATAGCTTGATTTTTGCTTCTCTTTCTCCCCTTAAACCTTCTAACGGTCTGAGTAATGGGAGGCTAAAGTATCACTCCTTGTTGAGAGTGCCTTGGATTGCAAGGAGATCCAACCAGTCCATCCTAAAGGAAATCAGTCCTGAATATTCATTGGAAGAACTGATGTTGAAGCTGAAACTCAAATACTTTGGCCACTTGATGCAAAGAACTGACTCACGTGATGAAAAGACCCTGATGCTGGGAAAGATTGAAGGCAGGAAGAGAAGGGGATGACAGAGGATGAGATGGTTCGATGGCATCACTGACTCAAAGGACATGAGTTTGAGTAAACTCTGGGAGTTGGTGATGGACAGGGAGGCCCAGCGTACTGCAGTCCATGGGGTTGCAAAGAGTCAGACATGACTAAGCAACTGAACTGAAAGTATCACCCAGATGAGGGAATCTCAGATCTTCAACCATCCTATGACTCCTGATAGCCACCACTGAGCTGTAATCGATCCTGGTCTTTGGGCACTGGCCTTCGTACTGCTCATGCTGAGACAACTGCAGTCCCAGTGCAGCCTCCCTCACATGTCTATGTGAATAACTGCAGTCTCCTTAAGCCCCAGTGAGACTCCTTTGAGTCTCCAATTTGCTTTCTGCATCTTCTATGCTTTTTGAAGAGCCAAGAAATCTCTGTTCTCCCTGCTCAACCCTAGGTTATGCAGACCCCTGCTTTCATTCTTATCCCGGGAAAAACACACTTTTCCTCTGCTTCGAGATCACCTACTTTTATCTGGAGTTAGGTTTCTCTCTACCATTTTGGCCACTCATTTTAAAGTCCCAGTCAATGCCATCTCTTTAGGAAAGGATTTCCTAGAGGAATGATATGATTGTTCCCAGTGAATATGGTGGGATCTCTTCTCGTGAACTTTAAAAAAATTATCTGGTCATCTAGTTGTCACTTTCACATATAGCTATGAAATAGTGGCATATGTGTGTACATATATATTTCAAATACATCATGTATATTTGTTTTAGCATTTCAACTACACCTGTTACCTCTCCCCATTTCAGAAAGATTCTTTGAACTGCCCAACAAATGCTATTATTCCTTAAAAAATTGAGTGTACTTTGATTATGATATATTAACCTGCCACTGTAAGTTTTACATAGTAACTGTTTAATAAATAGTTTCTTGGCTAGTGAAAACAGCACACTTCAAATTCTACTAGAGCTAGAATTTCCAAATACCAAAAATGGCCTTTCAGTCTAGCTATGGCCCACTTATTTCAAACAATACTTAGGATAATAGCATTCTAGTATAACAATAGAATTGAGACAATCCCTTAGAGTTCATGTTAATTAGGTTTGCAGATGGTTTTAAATCTTTTCAATGTTTTTCTTTTTAAAATTTAAGCACAATGGGGAAATAGATTAGATACTGCCTGTCAGCTCAGCTCCATTGAAAGATGAGTATAATAAAAATGTATACATGCCTTTCATCCATGGGCTCACTCAACTCTAGGAAAATGGTTTCATGTTTTGTAAAACAAGATCAGACTCAAAGATTTAATCCAACCAATTCAATATTTGGTGAGCAATAAAAAGTGACATGTTTGTCTAAAGAAAGACTTAAATGCCTGGACAAACAGATATGCCTCCAAAAATATAAAGGGTTTTTTTTTTTTTTTTTCTCTTTTGTTCAGGCTGTGGCAGTTAGGATTTTGTCTCCATTACTGTGAACGTTTTATTATCATGTCTCAACAGGAGTGCTCTGGTTGAGAAAGCACTTTCATTCTAAGTTTCTTGTCCCCCATGGGCTCTGAGTTTCTTATTCTTACTTTCGATCCAGAACTGATTTTTTCCCTTCTTTTGAAATGTTTGATAAAAATGCACTGTGGCCAATTTTGAGTTATTGGAGCATAAAAATGAAAATGTTTTTTTTTCATCAAATAGGCAATTTTTCAGGTGCTCTGGGGATAGTTAAGTTAAGAATTGATTTTGAAAAGTCAAATGTTCTTCACAATATAATTACTCAAAGAAGCGATTTTGTAGAAGCAAAACCAGTAAAATAAATGAGTGGTAGATTGAGAGTTGGAAGGTGTATATAATCTGGAGGTTGAAAAATTAGTTTTGTGATAGTTTAATTGGGCTTCCCAAGTGGCACTTGTGGTAAAGAACCTGCCTGCCAATGCAGGAGCCAGAAGAGACGCAGGTTCAATCCCTGGGTTGGAAAGATCCCTGGAGGAGGCCATGGCAACCCACTCCCGTTTTCTTGCCTGGAGAACCCGGTGGACAGAGGAGTCTGGTGGGCCACCGTCCATGGGGTCACTAATAGACAGACATGACTGAGTGCACACACATGCACACATGATCGGTCAGCTCTCTTCTTCTGTGATAGCAGAAGGCTTGGCAATCGAGGGCTCTCTGGCTGTCATTAGCCCACTCAATGTGTGCTTTTCCACATGTTAAATATCTTGGACACTTGGGCTCCAAGTCTTTCCTTTGTGCAAACTTTCATGTCAGAAAGTACATCGAGCTAGTGTACAGAGGTGGTAAGAATGTTTTTCAAGACCCAGTGCCCTCCTTTCTGAATCTCTCAGAAAAGAGTAAGTGTATGGCACTGTCCACGGGGATTCACCACTTGCCTTGCATCACAGTTATATCTCACCTAACTGTCCTACTTTTTCTTCTCTAACCTTTTCTTGCTCTGAGACTCCAACAACTAATATTATCCAAAGGATTAGCTGTTGTTTTTCTTAACCACTTTATTAAACTCTGAACGACAGGCTGTACATGTATAATGTACACAACTTGATGAGTCTGGAAATAAGTATGTGTCTTTGAAATCATCAACCCAACCAATGCCAGTAACAAACCTACCACCTCCTTCCATGTTTATTATCAATTTTCAGTGATATGAAAACAAGATCTACCTTCTTAGCAAATTTCTAAGTATATGACTCAATGTTATTAACTGTAGGCTCTAGGCTAAACAATGGATCCCTAGGACTGATTTATCTTGCAGGACCAAAACTTGTATTCTTTGACTAATATCTTCTCATTACCTCCTTCCCCTACTGTCCAGCAACCACCATTCCACTCTCTGCCTTGACAAGTTTGGCCAGTTCAGATTCCTTATGTAAGTGGTAACATGCAGAATTTGTCTTTCTTTGACTTGTGTCGCTTAGCATAATGCCCTCTAGGTTCATCTATGTTGTTGCAAATAGCAGGGTTTCCTTCTTTTTAAGGGATAAATAATATTCCATTGTATGTCTATACCACATCTTCTTTATCCATTCACCTGTTGATAGACATTTAAGCTACTTCCATGTCTTGGTTATCGTGAGTAACGCTAAAAGAAGAAGGGAGTTCAGAAATCTCTTCTTGATCCTGATTTCAATTCCTTTTGGTGTTATATCCAGAAGGGAGATTGCTGGATCTTATATTAGTTCTGTCTTCAATTGCTTGAGGAATCTCCATATGATTTGCTATAATGGCTGCACCAATTTACATCCACACTAGAGCATACGAGGGTCCCTTCTTCTCCACAGCCTTGCCAACACTTGTTATCTTTTGTGTTTTTTTGATGATAGCCATTTTAACAGGTGTGAAGTGATATCTCAGTGTGGTATTGAGTTGCATTTCCCTGATGATTAATGATGTTGAATACCTTTATCACATAACTATCAGCCATTTGTATTTCTTCTTCAGAGAAATATCTATTCAAGTCCTTTGCCCATTTCTTAATCAGGTTATTTGTTTCTTTGCTATTGAATTATAGGAGCAGTGACTGTTACTGAAAGCAACACTTAACTTGGGACTTCCCAGGTGGCATTAGTGGTAAAGAATCTGCCTGCAATTGCTGGAGACTGAAGAGACATGGGTTCAGTCCCTGGGTTGGGAAGATTCCCTGGAGGAGGGCATGGCAACCCACCTCCGTATTTTTGCCTGGAGAATCCCATGGACAGAGGAGCCTGGTGAGATACAGTATCTAGGTTTGCAAAGAGTCAGACACAACTGAAGTGACTTAGCATGCATGCACACTTAAATAAGAATGGGGCTTTTGGTAGAAACTGTCAATCACTTTCCTGGTGTCAGGGAGGAAAGCTAGGGAAACAAGGTTGCCAGAGTGAGTGTACATGTATTGCATGGATACTACTTGAATGACTGAATTTAAATCAAGTAGTAAAACTGGCTCACTGGATGCTGGTGAGGCTGTACAGCATCGCTGGAGTACTGGAAAGAACACTGCCAGTGCTCCATCCAGGTCTGCCGAGACTTGCCTGCTCTATGTGTCAGCCCCTAGCTTCTCTGTGTTGTGCTACTCCCTGCTTGTCCCTGGGTCCTCCTTCAGAGACTGCCTCTGGGCTATTTGCAAAGACAGTAAAACATGTTCTGATGACTCCGATCTGGGGGTATGAAACCCCAATTCTCTTGCCCTGAGGAAGGACAAACGCTGAGGCAGCATTTATGCTCCAAAACTCCTCACAGGATCAGGCATGAACTGGGGCTTTGTCTGAAGCCTACTAGAGTTTGGCTTCTTTTGCTGCCTCCCCCTGCTTCCCTTCTTCCCTAACTGCTTTCTCCAGGGAGTTGTTGTTGTTCAGTCACTCAGTCAGGTCTGACTCTTTGCTACGCCATGGACTGTAGCACCCAAGCCTTCCCTGTCCTTCACTATTTCCTGGAATTTGCTCAAATTCATGTCCATTGAGCCAGTGACACCATCCAACCATCTCATCCTCTGTCGTCCCCTGCTCCTCCTGCCTTCAATCTTTCCCAGCATCAGGGGCTTTTCCAGTGAGTCTGCTCTTTGCATCAGATGGCCAAAGTATCAGAGCTTCAGCTTCAGCATAAGTGCTTCTAATGAATTTTCAGGGTTGATTTCCTTTAGAATTGACTGGTTTGATCTACTTGCTGTTCAAAGGACTCTCAAGAGTCTTCTCCAGCACCACAGTTCAAAAGCATCAGTTCTTCAGTGTGATTCAGGAATCCTGATCTCAGAGGCTGCTTCTAGGAAATTCAACCTAAGGTAAGAGCCAGGAGCCTCATGTTTATAACAGTCATGATAGTTAATATTCAGCTTACTCTATGCCAGACATTACAGTGTGCCCCCTAGTGGTACAGTGGTAAAGAGATCTGCCTGCAGTGCAGGAGAACCCAATTCAATCCTTGGGTTGGGAAGATTCTCTGGAGAAGGAAATGGCAACCCACTCCAGTATTCTTGCTTGGGAAATGCCTTGGACAGAGGTGTCTAGAGGGCTACAGTCCTGGGGCCACAAAGAGTGGGACACGACCTAGTGACTAAACCACAACAAACGCCAGACATTATTGTAAGCATTATATATACTACGTTGTACAGGAATTTAAAAGATATAAAGCCTACAAATTTTTAGGTATAAGATAAGCTATAGATTATCCTTATAAGGATATATTATATAATACAAGGAATATGGTCAATATTTTATAATAACTATAAATGGAGTATAATTTCTAAAAATTGTACCACTCTATTGTACACCCATAACACATAATATTTCATAACTGTACATCAATAAAAACAATAATAAATCAAAGAGAGATACAAAGCTTGCTGAAGTATCATTCCTGAATCCCTTCTAAATATATTACTGACCTTTATTTCTCCTCCCTACTTCATCTCCTTAGTTTTATTTGGGCCCCAAGATTGTGAATCAGCACCAGTGATTACCCACGTGGTTTTTACATCTATAGAACTTAAGGGTTCTTGCATTAGGAAAGGTTGGGGAAGGGAGCTCTTCAGATAACACCTACTCCAAATCACATGCAGATAAGACAGAGAGGGGTAAGGCTGTGGCCACCAAGATATATATGGTCATGGAAATATTGGCTAACTCTTCTGGAGGAATAATTAGAATAACTTTAGGTGGAAAGTGGTAAAAGTAGGTGTTTTGCAGGATAGTGATATTAACATGCTTCATTCTACACAATTTTGGAGATGTCAGCTATTTTAATGTCATTTTCCCCCTCATTCTTCTCTTCACATGTACCTTACTTAAAAAAATAATAATTTATCATTTGTAAACCACCAGTTTATACACTCTTGTGTGATTAGAGTCCACCATTCTGGAAATTTTATGATCTTTTTTCCATAAATTAAACCAAAATTTAAAAACATGCCCAGGAGACTACTGAATACATTTAGGCAAGCCCTCCATGCTTTCTTATACTTCTTTTTGTCTCATTTCATTTAGAAATGAAGAACGGTCTGTTATCATTGTCAGGATAACAACGTTTCATATGCTGGAAAATGATTATCATGTTGCTTTCTCTTGACCTGGCAAAATAATTTCCTTCTTTGTGTAGTTCTTTGCTTTCCAACCATCTACTATTGTGCTACCTTCAGAATCATTTCTAAATGTATTTTCTTTTTAAGTGTATATCCCAGAACAACCTATTAAGTGCATTAAGTGATTAAAGTCTTTGAGTATTTGATTTCTCTACTGAATATGATTACTTTAGAATTCTTTCTGGAGTGTTGTATTAATGCCTGTGTTTCCAGTGCCTACTTGCCGAAGTAATGAATAAATAAATGAATGGATAAAAACAAGAGCAGTATACTATGCATGTTTTGTTACAAACCTTAAATATCTGTTCTGCCTTTTAGAAAGAGGCACAGATAAATCCCTTTGTCCTTGGATTTAAGATCTGGTATCATGGAAGGAGAAGCAAACTAGCACACGCAAAAAGTATTGAAGACCTGGGTCTGAGTCCTGGATCTGCTATGTTCAGCTATAGGGTCTTAGGCAAATTGCTCACATCTCTCAATGATTCAGGCCCCTCATCAGAAAATGGGGAATTTGATAGATACTTTGAAGGTTGTTCAGAAGGTTGGAGATGATGAATGTAGTAACGAGGCAGTCACTAGCTCTTAAACAAACAGTTGTTGATGTCATAGAGGCCTTGAGTTTCAAGGAACACTCTGGAGAGTCTTGGGAAAAGAGCATTGGCTTTCTTGAGATTACAGTTTGCTCTAATGCTGTCGCATTGTTTTCGAAGTCCTTGCCTTAGGAGGAATTTACTGACTCAAGGGAGTCAGCATGCAGGCAATTAGGAGTCTCTCTGCTGCGAGTTGTTGCTGTAATCCTGATAATCTGCATTATCACTTAATCTCTGTGAGCTACAGTGTCCTCATCTACAAAAAAGAGACAGTTGGAACAGAGATTTTCAAGGTCCCTTCTAAAATTTTGTGATTTAAAAGAGTTCATGGGAAACTAAAGGATGATTAGTAAAAGCAGTTGAAACAGTGATATGTAGGAACGCTGAAGTATACGGCTCAGGACAATCTGAGGGAAAGAGGGAACAAGAGAGAAAGACTACAGCTAAAATTAAATTCAAAGACAGAAGCAAAAGCATTGCTCCTTTAATGTATTTTGGAAATCTGGGTTCTTGCAGGATATTTTATAGAGCTCATTGGCCTTAAAACCCTTGATGCATGTAAATTACATGTTTCTAAGATTACTTTTAATGATGCTAATAGCCCCAAATCTTTGAACCAGATGGCATTAGGTTGAAAGAAGGAAGAAAAGATGTTGTAAGGGTAAGAGGGATTCAGTCAGTTGGGGTCAAGATGGCTAATGACACCATTTTTTTTCCCTTTTGTACTTATGACCTCTATATTAGATGCATTTATTTTTCAGAAGAGACTGTTTTCATTATGATTCTGAGACATGTGCAAAGTGCTGCTTCCAGCTGAGACAGACATACCAGAGCCCCTGTTGGGAGACAGAGCATTAAGATACATTCTGTGCTTTCACTCCTACAGAACTTAGAAAGTAGAAAAAAATGACTGATTTCAGCTCGGTCCATGCCTGCATATGCTGCCTGTCAGAGGAGCTGCTACCACCTAAATGAAAATGGATCCACTTTTCATTTTTTAACCTTATATAGTCACATACATAATACATGTAGTGTAGCCAACCTTAATAATATGGCTATGAATGCAACTGCCTTTTTTGTTTTCCATTTTATAGCAAATTGTAGAGGATTTGATAACTATGCTATGAAAGAAAGGTACTTTGGTATAATAGCTATTCCAAACATTTTGTTCAATTTTTATTATTAAAATACATTTTTTATCATGATCTCTTGGAAAACCCAGAAATCATAAACAAGAAAATAAAAACCACTTACAATAAAAGCTTTCTGAAATCACTATTGATAAGATTTTTATGACTATCCTTTCAGTCTTTTTTATGCACATGTATGTGGTCTTTCCGATTGTGATAATATGCATATTATTTGACTTTAAGAAAAATAAGACAATGTTGTAAAATTTTTATGACCATAACATTAAGTATTCTTTGGGAATATAGTGGTGGGGCTGAGGTAAGGGTGAAGAGGACAAGAGAAAAAAACAGAAGTGGTGAAAGATGGATGGGGAAGGCTCTTTGGGGTTTAAAAAGTAGCAAAGATAAGGTCTCCCATGCTAAAGTGGGGGAGGGTGTGGTAAGGTAGTGTGTAATACAGGCAGGAAGATAGTTATCCCACCTCCCAAAAACAGAATGTGCAGAATAAACAGGTTCCCCAAGATCCATTCATTCTTCCTACAGGGAGTATGGTGGAATAGAATAAGCATTCTTTGGACTTCAGGGTTTAATTCTGCCTCCTCAACTTATCTGGTAGGCTACAAATTATTTAATACCTCTGGACCTCAGTTTCCCCTTCTAAAGAATGAAGATAATGATACATAACTTATACTGAAGGTTAAATAAGATAACGCATCCTTGTTTTCCCAGTGAGAAATGCAATCAATTTTAGCCACTGTTTTCAGATGCCCATGCCATGTTCCATGATATTTATGGATTTTTATAATATTTGCTGATTTTACTGCCTTTTTTCCCCAATTGTCTGTAAGCTCAGTGAAAGAAGCTGTAGCTCCTGATATATAAAATATATGGAAGAGATAATAATTTAAAAATAATAAAATTGTTAAATAAATGAGGAGTAGTCAGAAAGATAAGAGAAAAATAAGGACAAAAGAGTTTCACAAAATTCAACTGACAAGTGTTTTTCAACAAGGGATCATTAACAATGTCAGATGCTAGAAGAGGTTGGAGAAACTAAGGACTGAAATGCATGCATGGAATTCGTTTAGCTGCTAAGTTGTGTCCAACTTTTTGCAACCCCATGAACTGTAGCCTGCCAGGATCCTCAGACCTGATTTCCCAAGCAAAAGTACTGGAAAGGGGTTGCCATCACGGAGTTTGGCCATAAGGAAATCAATGGGGACCTGAGAAAGTGATTTAACATTGTGGGGGATCTGGAAGCAGACTGCAGAGAGAAAAGGAAGGACAAGGAGATGGAAATGAGGGTAGCAAGCGTAGATCCTTCTTAAAAGGCTTGACTTTCACAGCCGAAGAGCAAGAGGTGGGAGCTGGAAGAATGGAACACCTAGAAATGGTGTATGTGTGTGTGAAATGGTAACTCCGGGTGGAATAATGCCTGTGTGTGTGTGTGTGTGTGTGTGTGTGTGTGTGTGTATGTGTGACAATGTGTGTGAACCTGTGTCTGTCTATCCACATGTGTGGCTATGTCTGTATGTATCTGTGTGTATATTTTGGTCTGTGTGTCTCTCTGGGAGTGTTGTAAGGGTGTGTATGTGTGTGTGTGTGTGTGTGTGTGTAGAGAGAGAGAGTTTAAGGTGGAAGAGACTTGAGCATATTCCCAAGTTGAGGAGAAGGAGTCAGTGGGGAAAGGGTCTCAAAGAAAAGGGTCCTGTTAACCCTCAGGACCTTATTGGAGTTCAGATGATTTTCTAACAGAGTCTTCCTATCATCCACACACTCTGATTGTGTATATCGTCTCCCTAATTACTGTCCTCATCTCTCCTGCTCCCTGCCCTCTTCCTTTATATGCCCTTTCATTGGTATGAAAGTGAAAGTGTTAGTCACTCAGTCGTGTCTGACTCTTTGACACCTCAAGGACTATAGCCCACCAGGCTCCTCTGTCCAAGGGGTTCTCCAGGCAAGAATAATGCAGTGGTTTGCCATTTCCTTCTCTGATCTTCCCAACCCAGGGATCGAACCCAGCTCTCCTGCATTGCAGGCAGATTCTTTACCATCTGAGCCAACAGGGAAGCCCTCCAGTTGGTATGGATCTGGAAAAACATTTCATTGTTAGGAAAAACATTTGAGTATCATAAGGACAATGAATCACGGTGTCCATTTTTCCTTATAAAATTCTTTTTTGTACTATTGTGCAAGCAGAACCTAAGAGAAAAAATGACAAGTGATACATTTATTTCCTGGAAGTAAAAGCACATTCTAGATATACTATTCATACATTTAGAGTCACTCAATTAAAAATGCATGAGATAATAATACTAAAGTCTCTGCTTCTTTGGAAACTTTTGATATTTGCTCATTTGAAAGGACATTAGTGGGAGGGGATGTGGAATCCATATTACACAGAATACAAGGAAATGAATCAGCCACTGTTTGTAATTTGTCACTGTCTACATTCCTCAGTGGTATGGAGACTTAAACCAAGAGTTATATTTTGTCAGAAAACTGGACAAGAGGGGAAACTGTAGAGCAGTGCTTTTTAGAAAAAAATATTTTTGCTTTGAAAATATCATCATACACAGGAAAGGGAAGAATTTTAATCTGCTTTTTCGTTGCAGATCCTTTTGCAATAGAGGAAATATTTTTGAAGGAAAATACTTTTATGAAGTAATCTTGAAAACGTCATTTTTTCTTTAGCGGCTTCATTTTTTAATGACATTTCCAGAAGTCACAGAGTATCACTTCTGTCATACTTGACTAGATACAGTGGTTACAAAAGCCCACCCAGGAAGGAACAGAGTTTGAAACTACAGTTTGAATAAAGAAGACATTGCATGTAAAACGTTCAAAAGGTACCAAATGAAACAGTGAGAGGTAAGCCTTCTCTTCTGATCCCCAGCCACCAAGTTCCCACCCTGGAGGCAACCACTGTTACAGTCTCCTGTGGGTTTTTCTGGAGTTGGTCTTTGCATTGTACTTGCACATATTTATGTGTTTCCCTGATCTTCATGACCCAGATAATCACGATGGTGTGATCACTCACCTAGAGCCAGAAATCCTGGAATGTGAAGTCAAGTGGGCCTTAGGAAGCATCACTATGAACAAAGCTAGTGGAAGTGATGGAATTCCAGGAGAGCTATTTCAAATCCTGAAAGATGACGCTGTACTCAATAGTGAGAAAGTGCTGCACTCAATATATCAGCAAATTTGGAAAACTCAGCAGTGGCCACAGGACTGGAAAAGGTCAGTTTTCAGTCCAATCCCAAAGAAAGGCAATGTCAAAGAATGCTCAAACTACCACACAATCGCACTCATCTCACACATCAGTAAAGAAATGCTCAAAATTCTCCAAGCCAGGCTTCAGCAATATGTGAACCATGAACTTCCTGATGTTCAAGCTGGTTTTAGAAAAGGCAGAGGAACCAGAGATCTAATTGCCAACATCTGCTGGATCATGGAAAAAGCAAGAGATTTGCAGAAAAACATCTATTTCTGCTTTATTGACTATGCCAAAGCCTTTGACTGTGTGGATCACAATAAACTGTGAAAAACTCTGAAAGAGATGGGAATACCAGGCCACCTGACCTGCCTCTTGAGAAACCTATATGGAGGTCAGGAAGCAACAGTTCAAACTGGACATGGAACAACAGACTGGTTCCAAACAGGAAAAGGAGTACATCAAGACTGTATATTGTCACCCTGCTTATTTAACTTCTATGCAGAGTACATCATGAGAGATGCTGGGCAGGAAGAAGCACAAGCTGGAATCAAGATTGCTGGGAGAAATATCAATAACCTCAGATATGCAGATGACACCACCCTTAAATCCCATGGATGGATGGAGAAGCCTGGTAGGCTATAGTCCATGGGGTCCCAAAGAGTTGGACACAACTGAGAGACTTCACTTATGGCAGAAAGTGAAGAACTAAAGGACTTCTTGATGAAAGTGAAAGAGGAGAGTGAAAAAGTTGGCTTAAAGCTCAACATTCAGAAAATGAAGATCATGGCATACGGTCCCATCACTTTATGGCAAACAGATGGGGAAACAGTGGAAACAGTGGCTGACTTTATTTTTCTGGGCTCCAAAATCACTGCAGATGGTGATTGCAGCCATGAAATTAAAAGATGCTTACTCCTTGGAAGGAAAGTTATGACCAACCTAGACAGCATATTAAAAAGCAGAGACATCACTTTGTCAACAAAGGTCTGTCTAGTCAAGGCTATGGGTTTTTTAGTGGTCATGTATGGATGTGAGAGTTGGTCTATAAAGAAAGCTAAGCACCAAATTGATGCTTTTGAACTGTGGTGTTGGAGAAGACTCTTGAGAGTCCCTTGAACTGCAAGGAGATCCAAGCAGTCCATCCTAAAGGAGATCAGTCCTGGATGTTCATTGGAAGGACTGATGTTGAAGCTGAAACGTCAACACTTTGGCCACCTGATGTGAAGAGATGACTCATTAGAAAAGATCCTGATGATGGGAAAGATCAAGAGCAGAAGGAGAAGGGGAAAACAGAGGATGAGATGGTTGGATGGCATCACCAACTCAGTGGACATGGGTTTGGATGGATTCCGGGAGTTGGTGATGGACAGGGAGGTCTGGCATGCTGTGGTTCATGGGGTCGCAAAGAGTCGGACACAACTGAGTGGATGAACTGAACTGAACTGAACTCCATTAGCAGCAGACTATATATGGTGTCATCTGCTCTACTTTTTTTCTGAATGGTTCTTGAATTTGGAAGTATGTGAAAAATCATATTGGACATCCTTAGCCAGCAGAAGCCCATGAGTTATTCCCCTTCCCTTCCATGCACTACTGGGCATGGAGGATGCTATTTCAGACTTGGGCAGCGGAGAAGAGAAGGAAGGAATCTAGGGGTGTTGGTATCTGTGGCTAGTGGGAAGTTAAGGATGGGAGTTATTATTATTTTATAACTTTAGATTGGGTTATACACTCAAGGTCAGAAAAGCGGCATTCACAAAAATAATGGCTCTATTTTTTTTTTTTTTTAGGAGTGACTGGAGAAAGGATTTATGGGATGAAGGATATGACCAAAACTTAATTTCTGGACCAAATGTGGCATTCAGTTGGAGAAGAGGCCATTCCCCTCCCCACCCCGCTTTAGAAACCAGCAAGGATTTGACACCCCTCAAATCTGCAGGCAGAGAATGTGGAAAATTATAAACCAGGGTAGGAAAGGAAGGGAAAACCAGATACCACACAGTTACAGACTGGTTTGTGGGTATGTGAGTAGCATCCTTTTGGTGAACTCCCTGAAATAACTTGGGAACACTTGGACATGCACAAATTACTAGTCATCCAACCAGCTGGAACTCTTACCATCATAATTTGGGCATAAAAATAGTCTGCATATTTATTTTATACTCCCAACCTGGTGAGGTCTGGAAAACTTGGGTTATATGTAAAAATGGAAAACACGAAATTTACAACATAGGCAGAATGTAAGAGGATGGTGGAATGGAAGTTTTGCTGCAAAACAACAGGTACCTACTCTACATGGAAGTGCTGGATTGAGATTAAAAAGGAAGAGACTGAGAACTAGTCGACAATCCTTCACATTCCTCATCCTTATCAGGAAAATAAAAGGGTGGAGGAGACTGAAGTGTAACTTCTCAGGAGAATTTCTTTACTAACAGCCCAGGCCCTCTACAAGGGCAAGTCCTGAGAGATGCCTGTCCCTTTTCTTCAGCCAGATCTATAACTGATCCACCAGGAGAGTTCACTATATGTCCTCCAAGGTTGAAGGACACAGTGGACTTGTACCTGATACTCTCCTGAGAAATCTTCGGGATGATAGTTTGGCTGGGTATGTGTGACAGGCAAGCTGAAGGACCCACCAGCCACCCTGAAGTTCACTGGGGCTGTTGAGTGGTGAGTGTCTCCCTTGGGTATGATGTGGACCATTGGTGAGAAAACTTGGCCTTGGAGGCATCCCAGGTCCTTTCCAAAAGGGTTACAGAGAGAAGTTGGCGGGTGGTATTGCTAGATTGCAAGGGGCTATAAAGAGCATTATGCTCCTGGTGGCATAGAGCATCCAAGCTCAGAGAACTCTCGCTCAAGTCTCCTCTCCAGCTCCAACCCTAGAAGGGTCAGGGGTCACCCTTGGACCAGCAAAGTGGGAGGAAGAACAGAAATTCTGGGTAAGAAGAGAGAAGAATCTGACCAGACTCTTGGGGTGGGGAGAGACATCAACTTTTAATCACTTTCTGGATTTTGATTGCTACATTTTAACTGAAGTGGGGCCATTTAGTAACTAACAACAACTGTAGTGACCAAACATTTCCATTTCCATCCAGGGCCAGCGGATGACTAGCTCTTGCACACGTATGAAAGCAGTGTTCTAACATCTCATCCCATAAAATATGCTTGTGCCATGTAACCGTTACCTGGAGACCAAGGAGAATGAAAATAGAAGAACCCTTGACTTCTCCAGCATTTTCTCTATTTCCCAGAGGTTCTGCAGTGTTTACGTTATACTGATGCATTTCTTTCTTGCAAGTGTGCTAGTATTTTCCTGTCAACCATCTCCAGATCATTTCTCTCCTGCTTTTATTCTCCCGGGGTTTCTTTCATTATCTTGGGCCGCTGCCTTCACCTTTAGATCTGCCCTTCCCAGAGGACTGACTTGCTTGCTGACCCTGTGGTGGCAATAGTCCTCATTCCAGCATTTTCTTCCCCTTCAAAAGTACAGACCCTTAAGAGGGAAGAGCCCAAGGACATAGTTCTCCAGCCCCTGTGGGTACCCGAGAGACAGGGTCTCTGCTCTCTGCCAGTGACAAGTCACCTCATAATTCATTCACGTTAACTGGCTACTTGTGAAAACAAATTCTCCTTAGTCAATTGCATCTAATAGCAATTGCTGTCACTCCTTTGAACAATTAAAATCAGGCCATCAGTTTGGAAGACTTTAAGGCTCCAGATTATGAACACGTACAGAATTAAAAACCCTAGGCCATTGGCCCTGGAGGCAGAGAATCGAGTTTTCTGTCTCCGAGTGTAATAAGTATCCGTGCAGGCTTAAGATGACTACTTTACCTCTCTATTAAGATGAGATAATAAGCATAACATTTTGAGCAAATACTAGTGTTTAATAAACATTTGCTAAGTATTAACTGTAATCCTAACTCATTAATCCCAAATTTACCTATCTCTTACATTCCCAGGCCTTTACATCTTCTTTCTTGTTAGTTTCTTTCTTTCTCTTTTGGTCAATGGCATTTGGATTTACATGAGTTTTTCTTTCTAGGTCAGGGTCTTTCTCTTAATGATCTGTACAAAAAGTTTAAGTGACTTGCAAATAATAACCTAGAACACTGTAAACTTGCTACACATAGGATTGAGCTTCCTCCCAACCTACCTTAATGCTAAAGCTCTACAATGGAAAAGAACATGAATTACTGACTATTAGATCAATAAGATTCCTTAACGCTACAGCTCCCTCATTTCACACCTTTGGTTGATATTTCCCAATTGTTCCCCTTTCTTAGGCTTCCCTTGTGGCTCGGCTGGTAAAGAATCCACCTGCAAAGCAGGAGACCTGGGTTTGATCCCTGGGAAGATCCCCTGGAGAAGGGAAAGGTTACCCACTCCAGTATTCTGGGCTAGAGAATTCCATGGACTGTATAATCCATGGGGTCGCAAAGAGTCAGACATGACTGACAGAGCTTCACCTTCACTTTCACTTTCACCCCTTTCTTACTGGTTTACCTCTGAGCACACGGAGAGATTTAAAAATACTTGGTGACATGCCAGCTGCTTTGGACTCTAATTTCTAAGCCTCTTTTGATACTGGAATCCTCAGCATCATTCCTCCTCAAACCCACGCAAACCTAAAATTCCTTTGGTTCCTGGGAAGACTCTACATTTCTCTTCATTTCAGGTAGACTCAGGATCCCAATTTATGTATTATTGATGATTTGGCTCCTGGTAGTGGGTAGAGACATATTGAGTGCAGCACTTTCACAGCATCATCTTTCAGGATTTGAAACAGCTCAACGGGAATTCCATCACCTCCACTAGCTTTGTGGAGAAATACAAATCAAAACTGCAGTGAAGTACCACTCACATGGGTCAGAATGGCCATCATTAGAAGTCTACAAGTAACAAACGCTGGAGAATCTGTGTGTGAAGAAAAGGAAGCCCTCCTACCCTGTTGGTGGGAATGTAAATCGGCACAGCTGCTGTGGAAAACTGTGGAGGTTCCTCAAAAAACCAAAAGTAGAGTTGCCTTATGATCTACAATCCCACTCCTGGGCATAAACCCAGACAAACTGTAATTCAAAAAGATGCATGCACTTCCACGCTCATAGCAACACTGTTTACAATAGCCAAGACACCGAAGCAATCTAAATGTCCATCAACAGATGAATGGATAAAGAAGATGTGGTACACATATACAACGGAATATCAGCCACAAAAAATTAAATAATGTGCCATTTGCAACAACATGAGTGGACCTAGGGTCTTCCTAGGTGGCGCTAGTGGTAAAGAACTCACCTGCCAATGCAGGAGAGGTAAGAGACCCTCTCCTTTGATCCCTGGGTCAGGAAGATTCTCTGCAGGAGGACATGGCAATCCATTCCAATATTTTCTTGCCTGGAGAATCCCATGGTCAGAGGAGCCTGACAGTTTACAGTCCATAGGGTTGCAAAGAGTCAGACATGACTGAAGGGACTTAGCACACACACATGAATGGACATAGAGACTATCACTTTAAGTGAAGTTAGTCAGAAAGACACATACGATATGGTATCACTTATATGCGAAGTCTAAAAGATGGAGCAAAAGAACTTATCTATGAAACAAAACAAATTCACAGACATAGCAAACAGGTTGTCAAGGGGAGGGGGATGGGAGAGAGATGTTCAGGATCAGTAGATGCAAACTATTATATATTGAATTGATAAACAACAAGGTCTATAGGACAGGGAACTATATTCAATATCCTGTGATTAACCATATGAGAAGAATATGAAAAAGAAGATACTATATATATGTTATATATATATACAACTAATCACTTTGTTGTACAGCAAAATAAACACGACAACATTGTAAGTTAACTATACATCAAAAAATAATTATTTTTAAAAAGAATCAAATAGTCTCAGATTAACCTACTTGCAGTTTTTGTAACTATTTTTCGTCTGCCACACTATTCACAGCAAGAAGATGCATCAACCTGTAAAGATGACATTCTTGTGTCATCGACTCTTTCCTTGTACTATCCAGAATATGTCCAGTTCCAAGCCTGTTTAGTCAAGTAGGCATGTGAAAGCATGATAATTTCTATGGTGTTCTGAAAACTGGATTTGTGGAAAAAATCATTTCCTTTGTTCAAACCCCAAAAATGAGAGTCTGGAGAAAAGTTCCCTCTGTAACGGCAGCCTCCCAAGGGATCTTGGGAGGTGAGCGGAGGGTGGCCTCAGAGGTATCCCTCTTGGCTTCCCATCCTCTTCTATCACAGAAGGACATGTGATTTCTGTGTAGACTCATGTAAGCTGAGGTTCAAGCCTCTCTTACATAGACACCCTCAAGGAGTAGTTGCTAGCTGGCATCCTGCTTAGTAAGCAAGCTAGACAGAAAGTCATTTCAGGATAAAAGGATACATAGGTTAAAGAAAGTTTAGTCGAATTGGAACTTACCTCCATCTACTAGCGCTTTTTATGTTGTTTATGACTTTATGATAACTCGTAATTAAATATGATCCATTCCTTTATCTTGATTCCAGTATGATGGCCAGCTCAGTGCTTTGAATTCTCATATCTCCTTTCAAATTTTCTCATTAATTATCATTGGTATTTATGATCTGTGCTTCTTAAAATTTTAACCAAGGGCTCATTGGAAAAGACTCTGATGCTGGGAGGGATTGGGGGCAGGAGGAGAAGGGGATGACAGAGGATGACATGGCTGGATGGCATCACCGACTCGATGGACATGAGTCTGAGTGAACTCCGGGAGTTGGTGATGGACAGGGAGGCCCGGCGTGCTGCAGTTTCTAGGGTCGCAAAGAGTCGGACCAGACTGAGTGACTGAACTGAACTGAACTGAATTTAATATTAAATTGGTAATATTAACTTCCACACACTCTACATCAGGTAAACCTTCAGGATTCAAATGAAGAGTTAAACGTGCTTTCAATACAAGCAAAACCAAGTTCCAAGTTTCACAGTGTTCATTTCACAGAACCAAGCCAATCGTTTTCTCTGTGTAAATTGTTTCTTATAAACCTTGATGCTAAAGACAATTAACTGGAAGACTAGTCTACATTTGAAAATATTGCTTCTATCTTTCTGTCAGAGGATCACCTACTGAAGCAGGAATGTGAATCCCATAACTGGCCAAAGCAATTCTGACCACAGCTAAGGGGCACTTGTAACCCAACACCATAATGGAGCCAACAACACAGCAGAATGCCATGTTTCTTGTGGTAAATTAAAAAGAGAAAAACTCTGATGTTCATTTTAAATGCTATTTAAGAAGTAAGGCATCCAACAGGTAGTGAGACAATATTTTTCTAATGTTCTTTGGTGTTTTCCCTTGCTAAAATATATACAGTTCTGGAAGAAATGCATTGTAGTATGGCTAATATTATGACATATTTCATGGCCACGTGAATCACTCTAAGAACTCTGGGCGTCTTTCTTAATCAACATAGGCTATATAATAAAGTATCAGACATTGGGTACCTTAACCAACAAATTTATTTTCTAATAATCTGGAACCTGGAAGCCCAAGTTCAGGGTGCTAGAATGGTTGGGTTCTTGCGGAACCTTGCTTCCGGGTTTGTAGATGACTGCCCTCACACAGTGATGAGAGTAAGAGGGCAAACTCTCTGCTATCTTTGTGTATAAGGAATCTATCACATCCTGAGGACCCCATCCTCATGACCCCATCTAGCCCTAATGACCGCCAAAGGCTCCATCTTCAAATACTATCACATTGAGGGTAGGGCTTCTGCATACAAATTGGGGTGGGGCACAAATATTTGATCTACAACGTCCCCCTATCTCATTTTCATATAGCTCTCAGAACTATGTCTTTAATATTAGAAGTGGACTAAGGAGAATTTGACTGTGTAGATCACAATAAATGTGGAAATTCTGAAAGAGATGGGAATAATAGACCACCTGACCTGCCTCTTGAGAAACCTATATGCAGGTCAGGAAGCAACAGTTAGAACTGGACATGGAACAACAGACTGGTTCCAAATAAGAAAAGGAGTATGCAAGGCTGTATATTGTCACCCTGCTTATTTAAATTCTATGCAGAGTACCTCATGAGAAACGCTGGGCTGGAAGAGACACAAGCTGGAATCAAGATTGCCAGGAGAAATATCAATAATCTCAGATATGCAGATGACACCACCCTTATGGCAGAAAGTGAAGAGGAACTAAAAAGCCTCTTGATGAAAGTGAAAGAGGAGAGTGAAAAGGTTGGCTTAAAGCTCAACATTCAGAAAATGAAGATTTTGGCATCCGGTCCCATCATTTCATGGCAAATAAATGGGGAAACTGTGGAAACAGTGTCAGACTTAATTTTTTTGAGCTCCAAAATCACTGCAGATGGTGACTGCAGCCATGAAATTAAAAGACGCTTACTCCTTGGAAGGAAAGTTATGACCAACCTAGATAGCATATTTAAAAGCAGAGATATTACTTTCCCAACAACAAAGGTCCATCTAGTCAAGGCTATGGTTTTTCCAGTAGTCATGTATGGATGTGAGAGTTGGACTGTCAAGACAGCTGAGTGCTGAAGAATTGATGCGTTTGAACTGTGGTGTTGGAGAAGACTCTTGAGAGTCCCTTGGACTGCAAGGAGATCCAACCAGTCCATTGTAAAGGAGATCAGCCTTGGGTGTTCATTGCAAGGACTGATGCTGAAGCTGAAGCTGAAGCTCCAATACTCTGGCCACCTCATGCGAAGAGCTGACTCATTGGAAAAGACCCTGATGCTGGGAGGGATTTGGGGCAGGAGGAAAAAGGGATGACAGAGGATAAGATGGCTGGATGGCATCACTGACTCGATGGACATGAGTCTGGGTAAACTCCGGGAGCTGGTGATGGACAGGGAGGCCTGGCGTGCTGCGATTCATGGGGTTGCAAAGAGTCAGACATGACTGAGTGACTGAACTGAACTGAACTGAACTGAAGGAGAATAATACATATTTAGGAAGCTGGACCTGAATAAAATTTGTATTCATACTTTGGGGTTGTTGCTATTTTCCATTTTTAAAGTTTGCAATTTTATGAAAATTTCAGTTCAGTTCAGTCACTCAGTCATGTTCGACTCTTTGCAACCCCATGGACTGCAGTACGCTAGGCCTCCCTGGCCATCGCCATCTCCTGGAGTTTACACAAACTCATGTCCATTGCGTCGGTGATGCCATCCAACCATCTCATCCTCTGTCATCCCCTTCTTCTCCTGCCTTCAATCTTTCCCAGCATCAGGGTCTTTTCCAATGAGTCAGTTCTTTGCATGAGGTGGCCAAAGCATTGGAGTTTCAGCTTCAGCATCAGTCCTTCCAATGAATATTCAGGACTGATTTCCTTTAGGATGGACTGGTTGAAAATTTAGAAGCACAGATATAAAGTCAAACAAGACATGCTGAAAGCAAGCAGTGAACTTCTTCCTCTTTCCCGCACCCTGATGTAGCATGCTAATGACGCAAACCCAAGCGCCTATCTGACGATAGGAGTGGCTGCTTATTAAATTATAGAGCTATAGCCACTGAAATAAAGACAAGAGTCGTTTGGTCTAATTCCATCCCCTGGAGACAGGAATGGCAACCCACTCCAGTATTCCTGCCTGGAGAATTCCATGGACAGAGGAGCCTGGTGGGCTACAGTCCATGGGGTCTTAAAGAGTCAGACATGACCAAGTGACTAACATTTTATTCACTTTTACTTCACTTTCTCTAAGTAGGTCATCAGTGAGACTATTCCAGACTAATTTTCCCTTCAGCTTTTTCTTAGCTTTTCATGTAATTTCTAAAATCTTCTCTACATTCTTTCATAGCATTTAAAACCACCTGTATGGAAAAAAGGAAGCTTCATAAAAGTAATTGTCAAGATATTGTATTCGTAAAATCCATGGTAGGTAGACTCAGCAAAAGACAGCTAACTAGACTTCCAGTTACTCATTAGAACTGAGGAATTGCTCATTTCTATTAATTGTTATAAAACCCCTGGCCTACATGCATAATTTAGTCATCAATGCCCATACCACCCATTGAGAAGCCCAGTTCCAAAGAGACACCCCCTTTTCTGTTTTGAATAACAGTAAACTTCGGAGAATGAGTGGAACATATGATCTGAAGGGCTCACTCTGTGAATCACAACTTCAGGGAACTGCAGTCAATTATCTGGCAATCAAACATATCCCATTGATAGTGTCTGAATCCAGATCTGCCTCAAGCCTTTGCTTTAGAATTGGCCTGAGCAGTTTTGTTCTAGGGCTGTGGTTCCCACCTACTGCCTTCCTCTATAATCCTCTCTCAATGGGAGGTGGTATCAGAAATGCCACTTCCGCTAGCAGGCATTAGAAAGCAATAGAGTTCACCATGTTTATCCTGTGTCTTCTGAAACCAAGGGTCTCCTATTCTAAGACATTCAAACAAAATTCAAAACAGTGGCCTTGGAGCAGAATTTCAAGGGAGGCCCCTACAAAGCCCGCCAACTCCTTGGTTTCCAGTAAAAGGAACTCCTGCTTCAGTCTTTTGAAACCTGGTTCAAGTAAAATACCATTCTCATACCAGAATTTGAATCACATTTCCTCTGTCCACACAGCTTCTATAGTCTTGCCAGAGAGAGCATTTACCCCTCTACTTCCTGATTCAAAAAAAAAAAAAAAAAAATCTGGCTGGCCTATTTTTAATATGCTAATTATCTCCATCTGTAAGTGCCTCCTAGCCTCTTTAGCTTTTCTTGGCCCAACCTCAAATCCCAACATCTCTTCCAAGGGGAAAAAAATGGGTATCCGCCTACGGACAGGAGCCAAGGTGCATAAAGAGAGGATTGAAGCCTTCCATAACCAAACATAAATATGGTGCAAATTGGCAATCAGAATTTTAACACTAAATCTCTTTAAAGATAATAAACCTTAAATTAACTTGCTTCTTTTTCACTTTGTTTCTGTGATGAATAGTGCCCCAGGATATTTAAATCATGAAGATTTTTTATACACTTTCCCAGATATATAAGAAAGTCACCCACTTAAGTGAAGCAATGGCTGCCGTTTTGTTGAATCTCTGCTTTCTGTGGACCATGACTGTTTTCTCCTCGGACCATATGTTTAGCTATAAAAATTACATGGGCTACCACACGAAATTTCATACTGTGTGATGAGGGAAATAATAATATCTTTGAGAAATGAACTACACTTTCAAAATAATATGTTTCCTTTGGCCTCTTGGAATTTGTTTGTAAAATTGAGAGAGGAGGAATTAAAGCAAGCTCTACCATTTTTAGCAGATGTATCATTTCATGCTTTGTGTTTGGGTAGGAAGTGGATAGACTGAGGTCAGAATTCATATAATTTCCTTACAGATGTGTAAGGACAATCTTTTTTTTTTTTTTTAAGTCTTTTTAACCGTTGCATGGGCAGCATGCTTCTGTTTTCCTATAAATATTTTAGAAATAAAAGAACAAATTTTATTTCTGTTTTAACTCTTAGAAAATTGAAGGTCCATGAAAATATTCAAAACTCTGCCACACCTTACCATCTTCACTCTCCCAACCAAAGACTGGTTTTGTCAATTAGCCAAAACAAATTCTTGGTGGCAGATGCTATTGGCTGGAAGAAAAGAGCCAAACAAAAATAGAAAATAGAGCTCACAGTGATGAAGACTTCCCCTTTGACTAAACTTCAGTCATGGTCCTCTGAGCCCTTTTTCCCACTAGGCCTCTGCATTGATCCACCTTTAGCTGGAATCTTGAGAAGCCAGAATCCCTCTCCTCTTGAAATCTCTTCTTAGTAATTTTCTATTTACAGACCTTCCCACTCTGGTTATAAATCCCACTGTCTCTGCTGTATTCAGAGTTGAGATCAATCTCTCTCCCTACTGCAATAGTTTGGCATGAAGTCTTCTTTATGGTTTTAACAAGTGTCATCATAATTTTTCTTTAACAATGGAAATGAGAAGTTATGACTTAGACAAGTCACTAAGCTTCTCCAAAGTTCACTTTCAGCTCTTAAAAAGACAAGACTTAGTAGTTCTTAAGTTTCCCTACAAGCTAGAACCCTGAGTGGCTCACAGCAAATATGACTTTGATTGAAGTCTCATGGTTTACATTAATAATTTAAGCAAGTTTTGCATCCTATCTACTTTAACATAAAAACATGGCTTTAAATAATCAATAGTAGAGTAAATCCAAGTTTATTTTGTCCCTAGAGACTTCTCTGGTACACCACTAGCACCATGACTTGAGAAGCCTGGCATGAAATACATGTATAACTGTAGGAAATGAAACACAACTACATGCAACACTATCTTTTAAAAATGTTATTCACTTTCCAAATGCTGGAGACAGTGTGTGATGTGGAGAAAAGGGAACTCTCCTACATTGCTGATAGGAATGTAAATTGGTATAGCTACTATGGAAAACAGGGTGTGCGAAATCACTTCAGTCATGTCCAATTCTTTATGATCCCATGAACTGTAGCCCACCAGGCTCCTCTGTCTATGGGATTCTCCAGGCAAGAATGCTGGAGTGGGTTGCCATGCCTTCTTTCAAGGGATCTTCCAGTTCACGGATCAAACCTGCATCTCTTATGTCTTCTGTATTGGCAGGCAGGTTCTTTACCACTAGTACCACTTGGGAAACCCTGGAAAACAGTATGGATGTTTCTTAAAAAACTAAAAACAGAGTTGCCATATGATCTATCAATCCCATTCCTGGGCATATATATGAACAAAACTATAATTTGAAAAGATACACACACCCCAGTGTCTACTGGAGCACTGTTTACAACAGCCAAGACATGGTAACAACCTAAATAGCCATCAACAGATGAATCGATAAGGAAGATTGGTACATGTATATGATGGAATACTACTCAACCATAAAAAGAATGAAATAATTTCATTGGCAGCAACATGGATGGGCCTAGAGATTATCATGCTAAGTGAAGTGAGTCAGAAAGAGAAAAACAAATACTACATGATATCACTTATATGAACTTATCTATGAAGCAGAAACAGATCCACAGACATATAGAACAAACATGTGGTTACCCGAGGTAGCAGTGAGGGAGAGATAGATTGGGAGTTTGGGATTAGCAGATGCAAACTAGCATATATAGAATAAACATACGAGGTCATACTATATATCACAGGAAGCTATATTCAATTTCCCATGATAAACCATAATGGAAGAGAATATGAAAAAGAAAGTATATGTGGCTTCCCTAGTGGCTCAGAGGGTAAAGCATCTGCCTGCAATGTGGGAAACTTGGGTTCGATCCCTGGATGGGGAAGATCCCCTGGAGAAGGAAATGGCAACCCACTCCAGTACCCTCACCTGGAAAATTCCATGGACAGAGGAACCTGGTAGGCTACAGTCCATGGGACTGCAAAGAGTCATGCACTACTGAACAACTTCACTTCTGAATCACTTTACTGTACACCAGAAACTAACACAATTGTAACTCAACTGCACTTCAATAAAATAAAATTTTTAAAATGCTATGCACTTTTAATTACATAAGTAATACATGAATATATACTACTGTGAAAGCTCAAATAACACAAAAATTATTTAAAAATTTAGTTGATCTTAACTCCATGCCTTTCCCAGAGGTAACAACTGTGAACAATTTGGTGAGTAGCACTTTATATTTTTTTAAATTAACAATATACATTTATATCATTTACATTCTTTTGTTAATAGCAGTTTGAACAGTTTGCTAATACAAAGTTTTTCATTTTTAAAATCTCTCTGAAAGCACAGTCCACTGTAAAAGAGTAAAAAGTAAGATTTAGAAAGCACTTTTTCTAAAATTCAGACTGCCTTACATTGGTTTTCAATCCCATTTCAACTAAAAATTCACTTTCAGCAGTAACACACAGACAAATTTAAGGAGCAGGGAAATATTAACCCTGGAAGAACATGCATGCTAATATTTATGTATGCTGTGGTGTCTAAATTTAAAAATATAAATACCACCATATCTCTGATTTTATTGGAGATCATAATGAGAAACTTTAATGGATCTTTTCCAAAATGAGATCTTAATTGCTTTTATAGTTTCCCTTTGCTCTTGGTAATAACAAATTCATTATTTCAAAGGCAGCAACGATCATGGAGCTAGAATCAAAGTTATGCTTAAAACTGCTGTGAAATTCTGTCCTGGGATTTTCTCTTTTCATTTTTCCTTAAGGCTATATTTTAAAACATTTATTAGACTTAAAAATTGGCTACATTGCCTGGGAGATCTGGAACCTAGAGATATCAGCCACCAGAGAAGAAGGGAATAAGCAGCTGGGTAAGACATCACCTATATGAACATGAGGTCTCTGCTGGTATAAATACTGGTCTTGCCTGACAAGGTTTAGATTCAGATTCATCTTGTCACTTTTATTGTTCCTTAAATTTAGCAAGACAAACATTTCCCCTAGCTATAGCCTAAATCATATTGAGCAGGTCAATTTGATTTGAGGCCATAAATAGCAGTGCAGCTATAATAGGTTTTTGCAAATTTATTGGATTATGTTTTTGTGACCCTTGAGGGCTCTTGGGCCTGTGAATTCATGTATTTGTCATCGGGTTGAAAAATTCTTTAGGAGTTTTATAATATTTTGAGGCATTTTCTTTAAGAAAAAGTTCTTTTATTATAAAGTAATACATGCTCATTGAACAACATTTCAAAATATATATAAAAAGACAATGAGTAGAAACCAACTGTAATCCTGTTTTTCAGTGATAATTCTTATTGGGAGATATTGTTGATTATCTATCCAGGTCATTTATACTTTTTTCTCATATAAAACTATATTATAAATGACAAAATGCCCATCTTCAGGATTAGTCCAAAATTAGCATAAGTAGTACCATTATTATTCTTCCCATGTTTAAGCACGTGAACCCAGTTCTGGCCTATGATATGCAAGGGAAGTCTTCATGGAGTTCTGGCAAGATTTTGCTCCCTGTAAAGAGGACTGAATTTTAGGGAAAGCTTCTTTTGCTAACATCCATTTTACATCCTTGTTTGAATATAGTCCTGTGAGTATATAAGCCTTGGAGCTGCAGCAGCTATTTTGAAGCCACGAGACAACAATATGAAGGCCAAAAGTAATATGCTAAGAATATAACAAATGGCAAAGAATCCACCTGCGATGCGGGAGACTGGGGTTTGATTCCTGGGTTGGGAAGATCCCCTGGAGGAGGGGATAGCAGTCCGCTCCAGTATTCTTGCCTGGAGAATCCCCATGGACAAGGGAACCTGGTAAGCTACAGTCCATGGGATCATAAAGAGTCGGACTCAACTGAGTGACTAAGCATGCACACAGCATAACAAAAGACTAGAAAAAACTATGATCATTGGCGAGAGAGTTGAGTGGTTGAATGAATACTATTAGAGCTTACCTTTAGACTTTAACAATAAATATTCTTCTGTTGTAAGTAGTTATTAACTGAGTCCTGTTGATTGACCCTCACTTATTCAAACTCATACCTACTATGAGTATTTTTGATATATCTTCTTCCATATTGATAAAATACAATAAAATGGAGACCAGGCTTAAAGATTCCTCCAAGTGGACAAAATCACTTAAGCAACTTTTAACTTAGGTTATTTCTTATAAATGCCTCTGTTTATAAATGAAGCAAAATTCATTTCCCAAAAATAGTATGAGTCACTTTTAACCAATCCCTGCCATCTGGAAACTTCTATCATATAACCAATAATTATGAAGGTTAAGCAATTTCCTCAGTTTCATTTTATAAGCCTTTCTGAAATGTCATGTTTCTGTACTTCATATCACTTTGGGTTTGAAGTCACCCTGTTTGCAAACTGTCTGTTCTTTGCTCAATAAAATATTCATATTAAGTAAAGGTCTCTGAATTATCTTTTAACAATATAGACTTTTTAAAATTTGAGATAACATGAAACACACTTTTTGTATCTCCTTTATCTCCCCTGAATATTATCTTAAGTCAATAAATATTCTTTAAAAACATAATTTTAAAAAATCTGGATTTCCCTGGCAGTGCAGTCGATAAGAATCTGCCTGCCAATGCAGGGGACATGGGTTCGATTCCTGGTCTGGGAAGATTCCACTTACTGCAGAGCAACTAAGCCAGTGTGCCGCAGCTGCTGAGGCCCGAGCACCTAGAGCCTACACTCTGCAACAAGAGAAGTCATTGCAGTGAGAAGTCTGAGCACTACAGCAAAGAGAGCACAACTAGAAAAAGCCTGAGCAGAGGAAGGTCGCGTGCAGCCATAAAAAGAGATCTGGTCGCAATATTTCATCATATTCGTGTGTACTATCTTAAATCATACTTTCACTGTTGAGAATCTAGGTTGTTCCTTTTTAAATATACAAAAATTCTCAGATAAAAATTCTTGCACCTCTTTGAATATGTATCACTTATATGTGGAATCTAAAATAATGATACAAATAATTTTATTTACAAAACAGGAATACTCACAGCCTTAGAGAACCAACTTATGGTTACCATGGGGAAAGAGTAGCGGAGAGGGGAGGGACAGACTGGGAGTTAGGGACTGACATGTACACATGACTGTATTTAAGACAGACAACCAACAAGGACCTACTATATAGCACGAAGAACTAAGCTCAATATTTTGCAATAACCTACAGGGGAAGAGAATTTGAAAAAGAATGGGAATGGATACTTGTATGAATATAATTGAATCACCTAGCTCTGCACCTGTAACTAACATATTGCTGTTAATCAACTACACTCCAATATAAAATAAATTTTTTTTTAATATTTAAGGAAATGGAAACCCACTCCAGTATTCTTGCCTGGAGAATTCCATGGTTAGAGGAGACTGGCAGGCCATGGTGTTGCAAAGAGTTGGACACAACTGAGCAACTCACACACAAAGAAAAAAATCAGATTCTGAATTTTTGCTATACAATACCTTCCTAGATTTAAGAATTCCATGGACAGAGGAAACTGGTGGGTCTATGGTGTTGCAAAGAGTTGGACACGACTGAGCAACACACAAAGAAAAAAAAAAAAATCAGATTCTGAATTTTTGCTATACAATAGGTTCCTAGAAGTGGACTCTTGTTGCTGGTATGTAACACTGTGCTGCCTTCATGCTGTTTAAGAGGCAGGATCCAAGCAGTAGATTGATTTGTCTTTTCTCTTACCCAAGCATTTCTGTGCTCCTTTCTGAAGTAGCATTCATCACCAGCGTCTTCAGGGGCACAGCCCACAAACCCCACACCTGCATCTCTCTTTTGTTTCCAGAATATAAAGCAGGAGGTATGGGTAATTATGCCTCAGAGGCCTGAATGGTGCTGATCATTAGAACAGGTGTTTGGAGGGGAGGCTGTGCTATAAGTAGCACTGACGATTCTGAGTGGTACCCAGAGGTTCTGTAAGATGTTTCTTTTTTTGTTTGTGTTATGCAGGACCAATGAAAGCACAGGACGCAGGGTGGAGCTCCTCTTCCTGGGATATATAAGGAAATACATACCTAAATATACTTTTGCATTATTATCTAATTATAAAAAATGAATTGAAAAATCATTATTTCAAAATGAAAAAAATGACAATATTTTAACCTATATTTTTAAAGCAATACTTGAATTTTGCCAATAATGCTATGTGTGTGTAGGCACGTGGAATTTGGAATCTGTTTGCTTTTATTTTTGATAATTGATGTCTCTTGTATACGTTTACCCTATTGAAATGATCATTAGGAATTCATCATGGATTCTCTTAAAAGATGTAGATATAGCAATTTATGTACACAGGGGCTTCCCAGGTGGCGCTAGTGGTAAAGAACCTGTCTGCCGAGGCAGCAGGCATAAGAGACAGGGGTTCGGTCCCTGGGTTGGGAAGATCCCCTGGAGGAGTAAATGGCAACCCACTCCAGTATTCTTGCCAGGAGAATTCCATGGACAGAGGAGCCTGGCAGGCTGCAGTCCATGGGATCACAAAGAGTCGGACACAACTAAAGCAACTTAGCACATGCACACACGTAAGAAAACATAAAAGAAAAGGCTGCTGTGGATTCAAGCACCAGACAGATTCTATACAAAATCTCACCCCAAAAGCTTATTTTGGAATAGTACAATGACCAAAAGCTTAGTGACATATTCCAGTCTCTTTAGTAGATTTTTGGTTTCCATAGAATTTGTAGCAGTCTTGGTGCTATTGCTCAGTACACATTATCTGTTAAACTGATCAAAACATGAAGACTAATATTTTGTTTTCTCACACATTCTTTTGCAAAAGTGAATAAATTTGAATAATATTATAGCTGTATATGACCTGCGTTAATGGCATTTACAGATGGTTTGTAGAAAAACCCATACTATATACAAAAATCCATCCCACCTCTCTAAAAGTGTTTCTTCTTGTTTATCTTGTGGGATGGTTTTGTCATATTCACTCAGAGCAGGAAGCTGAGTGTAACATGAATGGATATGGAGATGTAGGATTCAGAGAACTTGATTTTTACTTCTGGTTCGGTCACCAATTATGGCCCAGGTCACTTCATCTCTCTTGCAAACTACTCTGAGAAAGTAGTTTTCTGGGTGATTTCTTCCCCAGGTAATCTGAATAACCAGGTGGCGTGGGAAGGGATTTAAGCAGTATGCAATCAAGCTGAATAACATTGCTCGTGATGTGGTGCTGAAGTACTGGTGAAATCAGGCAGAGTGCAGGCCGGAGCTGTGTCTGCCACCAACCTCCCTCCATTTTAGCTGTTCTTGGCTTTAAAAGCATTTTAGAAAATAGAAGCTTCATCAGTTCAGAACTGGCACATCTATTACCTGTGGCAATGCTGCAAAACATCCAATCTGGGAGGTGTGTGGTTTTTTTTTTTTTTAATGTGGTGCTATCTTTTTACTTGAAAGTTTGTTTCTTTTCATGTCTTATAATTATCCCCACTGGGTGTAGGATGTAGCATTGCCCAGTTGGAAGATAGATAAGAAACCTGGTAATTAGAAAAAATGTTCCCATATTGGAAGTGCTATAGGAAAATAAAAAGGCAACTATAACTTCTGGCAGTTAAACAATTATACACCTCATTTTGCTAGAGTAGAGACAGTCAGTAAAAATGGCTTAAGTGCACCCCAAAGAAACTAAGTTTTTAAGAAACAAGGTTCAGTCTGAGTCTGAATACTGGATGAATACAGAGGCATGTAAGATGAGAGCCAGGCAGCTTGCTTATATGCCTACTTGTTAGAGCCATAGACGTGATCATGGGGCCATTAATGAGCATTCATGGAGTATTGTGGGTGCCAGGCACTTGGCTAAGCACTCACACCAGTCCTTACAAAGAGGTTCCCTTATCCCTACTTTATGAATTTGAACACTGAAGTTTAGAGAGACACAATAACCTTCCTGGGAACATAATGCTAATGAATTGTCAAGTTGGGGTTAAACCTCTTTGTCTCTAGATCAGTAGTCCTTAAAATTTAGACAGTACTGGTTCCAGATTTGCTTTCCAGAAAATCTGTATCTAAAATGACATTTCTGTCACTTGCCATCCCCTCTGTTGCTCAGTCGCTCAGTTGTGTCTGACTCTGCGACCCCATGGACTGTAGCACTCAAGGCTTCCCTGTCCTTCACTATCTCCCGGAGCTTGCTCAAACTCATGTCCACTAAGTCAGTGATGCCATCCGACCATCTCATCCTCTGTCATCCCCTTCTCCTCCTGCCCTCAATCTTTTCCAGCATCAGGGTCTTTTCCAATAAGTTGGCTCTTCACGTCAGATGGCCAAAGTATTGGATCTTCAGTTTCAGCACTAGTCCTTCCAATGAATATCCAGGGTGGATTTCCTTTAGGATTGACTGGTTTGATCTCCTTGCTGTCCAAAGAACTTTGGCTTTCTTTATTTTTCCTTCATTGCATTTACTATTATTATATGCTTGTGTTATTAGATCTATACTTTATATTGCTATATACCATTTGTTATCATTACATATGTATTGTTAATTTCCTACTTCCTCTACTCTGTGTCCATGTTTTGTTTCCTGGTGACCTCCTGGGTTTTGAACAGTGCCTGGAATGGAGGAAGCTCCAGTATATATTTATTGCATCCATCTGCAAAGGGCAAGTATTTAAAATGAGTGTCACTATATCTTTCTTTGATAATCGGGGATTTTTTTTTCTTTAGCTGTTATTTGCATTAATTTTAGCTATTGCAATTTTTGAAACTTATAAACTCTAGTTTTAATGTTAACAGTTTAGAAGATTGACACCTAGAGAGAATACATGTCAGATAAAATATATGAAACATATTTTCAATCAGAGGTTGAAAATTTTTGCCTTTAAGTGAAAACTAATAAGTTGACATTAATTCAAAGCTTTTCACAGAACGGATGAAAAAAATGAGTAAATGGGCTTTGACCAGAGACACAGAGGGTCACTTTACTAGGAAATGCTCTATAAAATTTTTCTCGGAAAATTGCTTTATTATTTCCAAACTTGAAATATTATACCTCATCTTCTACATTCCACTTCAGAAATAACTTTTATCTTGCTGTTCAACAAAGATATTTCCTTTACAGCTTTCATTTACGTTGCCTGAAAGATTAAAAAGAATGGTTCAAGCTGTAGCTTCTGTGCTCTTCAAGGTGAGGAAACAAAAGCACGTCTTCCTGTTTTCGGCTCTATTGGAATTAGCCTCAAAAAAGTTGAATAATTCAGGTACAATGGAAATACAAGAATAATAATTTTTTAAATTTACTTCTGTCTGCCCTGGCCTTGAACTTTTGAGTCTGACTCATGTACTGCCAAGTCTTCTGGGAAATAAAAACCGCTCTGTCCGCAGCGGTTGTTCTGGCCCCCATCTCTGCTCCTCCTGTCTCTACATCCCATTCCCCGCTACCAGCTCCACTGAGGCTCAGTCCTGCTAATCCTTTGACTTTGTTGTGTCTTTCTGGTTCCAAAACCTTCGGTTTTGAAGACTGGGTGACTGAGCAGAACCTGGACTTCGGGTGCTCTCTGCAGACTGACTTATACTCAGTGTCAGGCCCTTCCTGTCTTTAGTTATCTGAGTCAAATACAGTGTCCTTTTTACTTTCAGTTCCCAAGATCCAAACTTGCCAATAGTGTCCAACCAAAGCCTACTTGGTTCTTCTCTAAGTTGTGTTAGGCAACTATTGAGGTGTTAGGTTTGTATTTTTATCCCAAGCACAGAGCTGTTTATCTGTCTGGAAAAGGCCAGGCATTAGTCTTCCTGATGTGAAAAAACTTCAAGCAATAAAACAAGCAAGCTGCTGCAAAAATATAATATCTGTGATCACACCAAGGTCTGTTTACAGAGAGAGATGTGGCTCATTTTCTAATCCCCCAAAGTGTCTAGAACAGTATGCAGCACTGCAGAGCAGGGGGTATATGATTTGCTGAGTTGAATTCATCAGAGCAGATACTCAGTTTAGCCAAGAGATGGCAGATGTGAGCCCATCTTTAGTTTAAGCTACCCCGTTAGTTTCCAGACCCTGTTTATATAGTTCAGCTCCTGCGTGGTCCTTGAGTTTTCGCTGTTCAAGTTCAGACATAAAAAGCAGCTGGTCTAATACCCATTCTTCACAACACTGAGCCCAGTGCCACAACTACTGAAGCCTGCATGCTCTAGAGTCCATGCTCTGCAGTAAGAGAAGCCCCTGCGATGAGAAGCCCCTGCACCACAATTAGAGAGTACCTCCCACTCCTCACAACTAGAAAAAGCCCACATAGCCCAACAAAGACCCAGTGCAGTCAAAAATAAACAAATAAATAAAATGAATTAACACTCATTCTTGGCACGCAATTAGAAGAGGATTGTGGTTAAGAAAAAACAACCCTGATGTCTGTCGAGGGTATGCCACTTCACCAGGTAACAGGTAGAGCCAGGCGGGTCATTTCGTGGTTGCCCCTTGTAGCGCGACACAGCTTGAGAAGAACTCCGCAATGTCACACGCTATCTCTGAAGGAGTAGATTTTCACAATATACAAATAATGGTCAGCAAAGCAAGAGGACATTTGACAATCTATCTTTCATTAGCCCCAGAGAGCGCTTGGTAAGGTTGACGAGCTCTCTGGAGCTGCTATTCGCTGCAGGGAAGGGATAGCTCCTCTGTATCAAGTGTGATGGCAGACTTGCCACCTATGGTCCACTTGGGGGGTTTGGCAAGCAGAGTTCAGGTGCTGGTTGTTTATAAGCCTTCTCTGGGAGAGCCAGGTGCCTAGTGCTAGAAGAGCTGAGGCTTATGGGGAGATATGGTTTCTCTTGCCAGGAGAAGGAAGCCCCACCAGTCATATAAAAAGCTGAACTTGGGTTCAAACCATGCAGCTGACAGTCCAGGGTCTCAGGTCACTCACGGAGCCCCAAGAGTGTCTCAGGATCATGGTCAGACAATCCTGAGTGTTGCATCAGACCACCTGTTTCGGAAATGTTAGTGATCACACTATTTTAGATACTTTTAATGAGCCAATTAGCAGGATGATCTGACTTACAAAAAAACTACAGCAGAGATGGCTTTTTGATAAGTCTATACTTTCTTTTTGGAGAAGGCAATGGCACTCCACTCCAGTACTCTTGCCTGGAAAATTCCATGGATGGAGGAGCCTGGTAGGCTGGAGTCCATGGGGTCACTAAGAGTTGGACACGACTGAGCAACTTCACTTTCACTTTTCACTTTCATGCATTGGAGAAGGAAATGGCAACCCACTCCAGTGTTCTTGCCTGGAGAATCCCAGGGACGGCGGAGCCTGGTGGGCTGCCGTCTATGGGATCGCACAGAGTCGGACACGACTGAAGTGACTTACCAGCAGCAGCATACTTTCTTTTGTTGTGCACCGGAGACAGAATGCCAGGACAGGAGATTTACTGTGCAAGCTTGCTTTGAGCTATTAGTTGAAGAAAACAGGGATATAGATGGGAAGCTGTTCCTAAAATACAGGTGTAGCACGTTATTATTGGTGTAGTGACTGGAGCAACTGTATGGGTCACAAATGATAAAATACGTGAAAAGTGAACATAGCAGATATTTTTGGAAGCATATTTATTTTCTCTGAACAAACCTTGGCCTGCTCCAACCCATCAATCAATTGTCATGCACAGAGAATATTGTTCAGAACTTTTTGTTTGTACATAACAGCAAACTAATTTAAATTAGTTTGGCCCAAAAAGGGGAATTTTTATCAGGAAGTCAGTAGCATTAAGGACAGCACTTCAGGGAAAACAGAAATCCACGCCTGAGTATCATATGGACTATCTCTCTCTCGTACTCTATTCTCTGTGTTTTTTGTTCATTTCCTCCGTAGTTTCCTTTACACATGAAAGCATGGCTGTCCACAGCTTCAGAACCCACATCATCCCAGATTTCCCACCACCAGAAAAGAAAATCTCTTCTTTGTTCCAATTTTTAAAACATCAGGTAAGGATTCTAACTGATGTAGCTTGAGCTTTGTGCCCATGTTGCTGGGGCAACAAGGTAATATGATGGCAGCGGCAGTCCTAGTGTAAATACATGGCTGAAGTAGGGTGGAAGGATGGGCTCTAATGTTGTGGGAGCTCTCAACATAAGAGGTGGGAGAAAAGTGAAAGTGAAGTCTCCCAGTTGTGCCTGACTCTTTGTGACCCCATGGATAGTAGCCTGCACCAAGCTCCTCTGTCCATGGGATTTTCAAGGCAAGAGTATTGGAGTGGGTTGCCATTTCCTTCTCCAGGGAATCTTCCCAACCCAGGGAATGAACCCAGGTCTCTCACGTTGCAGACAGACACTTTACCATCTGAGCCACCTGGGAAGTCCAAGAGGTGAGAGAGGCTTGACAAAAAAGCCCTTAGGCATCCACTGCATAAAGTGTTTACTGAGCTCTTAGCTTCTAATCCAGTTTCAATGGTAATATCGTTTTGTCTAGGAGAGCCCATAAATTAAAGATAAAACTGCACAGATAGAAAGCTTCTGAAGAAGGGAGTTTCCAAAGCAAGACTTCCTTCCATTGAGAAGGCTTTAAATTTCTCTTTTAAGCAGCACAACTTCAGGGGTTCAATTTTTCTGTATGATTTTGCTTTTCTAACTTTATCATTCTGCTGGGTAGTAGCAACTTTCATCTATTGCCTAGGAATTCATTTCAATGTCCATGAGCTCAATTCAAGCTTTTTGAAACAAACTACAATCACACTTTTTACACGTAGAGGTTTCTGAGCAATTCCTGAAGGTAGGCAATGGTTTTCTGCAAGAGCATTGAACGGCAGATCAATTTAAGGCATCTTTTTGGGGGGCATGGGGAGGAGTGTTGGGTTTTTTAAATTAGTCTTCTTTGTTCATTAACTACTGCTCACTTTCAATCTTGTGTTAATTAGCAATATGGATCATGCAGCTCATGTTCAAGGCTGTAACACTGACTTACTTTAATAGTAAAATGAATAGGTGCCAAATAAATTTCAAATGAGATGAACACAAGGAAAAAATCTTTTTAGGTTGCTACAATCCATTTGGACAAAGCAATATTTGCACCAGTTACTAAAGTTCATGTACTCTGGAAATCATGAATACAGGACTCTTTGATATTAGACACAAATCTTAGCTTTTCCAACAAACTTTGGACAACCTGTCTAAGTTCTGAATAATTTGAATCTATCTCTTAAGATCCAGGAATGGGTTTGGCCTTAACAACATGAAGGCTAAGTTATTTGAAACAAAATGGATTCAATTCAGTAAAACCAGCAATGGCCATTGTTTCCAAAACACTGACTTTGGGTCTGTCTCTCTCTTTCTCTTCCCATGCCTCTTTCTTTGTTTTTAATGGATGTGTGATATAATTAACTTTATGCATTTGACATATTTCACCCGGGCTTTTGGCTAAGACATTAACATTCCATTTCACTTTCTCGTTTGTAGCTCATGGCAGTTAGAAAAGGCAGATGCCCTGTCCACTGCTCTGTGGTTCCTGCTGTCAGGAGCCGGCTGTGTGAATGTGGGGGCCAGGCTTCCTCTATTAGATCGGCCACAAGCAGCTGGGCATTTGTCTATCAGTCCATCTGTCAACCCCTAGCAAAATCACACAAGTATTTCCGAGGCTAATGCTGACTCTGGTACTAAGATAATGAGCTCAGATAATGAGGCACCACTTCCCTTTGGATAGCTTAGTTGCACAAAAATGTTGTGATGAGAAAGGACTATTTAGGTCTAATGAAAGTATTTCTTAGAAAATTTAATGCACACACAATTCCTCCAAAGATAGTACATTTTTAACAAACTGGAAAATTCTTGTGGAGAGATACAATCTCCAAATTGGAAGAAGAGATTATTGGTCATTTGAGTTAACTTCTCTGATGTATAAATCACTTCCAGAACATTCCTGACAAGTGATCATCTAGTCTCAGCTTGAAACCACTCCAGTGATAGAAACACAAGCACTCATTTCTTTTTGTTAAAGGCATAATTGGAAAGGCAAGTAATCATGATGACAATAATCGTTTCAAGAAATATTCCTGGAGAAACAGGGTAACAGGAAATCCATCATGACACTGATTTCACCTTCCACAGTTTAGTAGAAGCCCCTTCTTTCCACAATGTGAATGTTCTGCAGAGGACTTGGTACAGAGTTAATTTAGGGATTTTTTGGAAGGAAAAGGATCTCAGATATCCAACAGCTTCTTCTTGAAAGTCGAAACGGGATTTTTTTTTTTTTTTTTTGATGTGGATTCAAGTGACTTCAGTCAAGCCCTGGGAAGATGGCAATAATCTTTCTGAAAAAATGTACCATAGTGGAAACAGCCAGCCTCTGCATGTGGTTAGGAAGGTAGGAACTGAGAATGTTTGTGCTGGATCTGGGAGATGTTTATTCCAGAACTTGTGTGTGTGTGTGTGTGTGTGTGTGTGTGTGTGTGTGTGTGTGTGTTTTCAAAAAAGCATTAGCATCAAGAGAAAAGGACTTTCCCCAATCTGGGCATGAAGGGGTTATGCACATTATGGGAAATACCTGCCTATGGGAATGGGAAGAATGGAGTGAGAGATACTGTGCACCCAGATCAGCATATCTGAGCCCAGGTTACATTTACATTAAGTCCTTGTTTTCCTGTTTTGAGTCCATAAAGATCTGTCTGTACAGTGGTAGTCATTTGATAACAGCTCTACACTGACTTCTGTTCATTCTAGACTTCCTCAACTCTTTTCTTCAAGGACGTTTCAGTTAAGTTGTTCTGTCAGTAAGTCATGTCTGACTCTTTGCAACCCCATGGACTGCAGCATGCCAGGCTTCTTTGTCCTCCACTATCTCCTGGAGTTTGCTCAAGTTTATGTCTACTGAGTCAGTGATACTATCTAACCATCTCATCTTCTGAGGTCCTCTTCTCCTTTTGCCTTCAATCTTTCCCAGCATCAGGGTCTTTCCAAAGAGTCAGCTCGTTGCATCAGGTGGCCAAAGTATTAGAGCTTCGACTTTAACATCAGTCCTTCCAATGAATATTCAGAGTTGATTTCCTTGAGGGTTGACTGGTTTGATCTCTTGCAGTCCAATGGACTCTCAAGTCTTCCCCAGCACCATAATTTGAAAGCATCAGTTCTTCAGCACTCAGTCTTTTTTATGGTCCAACTCTCACATCCATACATGACTACTAGAAAAACCATAGCTTTCCCTACACAGACCTTTGTTGGCAGTGATATCTTTGCTTTTCAATACGCTGTCTGTGCTGCTGCTATTCTTAGCTGCTCGGGTACGTCCGACTCTTTGCGACATCATGGACTGTAGCCCTTCAGGTTTCTCTGTGCACGGCGACTCTCCAGGCAAGAATACTGGGGTCAATTGCCATGCCCTCCTCCAGGGGATCTTCCCAACCCAGAAATGAAACCCAGGTCTCCCGAATTGCAGGTGGATTCTTTACCATCTGAGCCACCAGAAAAGCCCCCTTACTACACTGTTTGCCATAGCTTTCCTTTCAAGAAGCAAGTGTCCTAATTTCATGTCTGCAGTCACCATCTGCAGTGATTTTGGAGCCCAAGAAAAACTGTCGTTGCTTCTAATTTTTCTCCTTCTATTTGCCATGACGTGATGGAACTGGATGCCATGATCTTAGTTTTGCGAGTGTTGAATTGTAAGCCAGTTTTTTACTCTCCTCTTCACCCTGATAAAGAGGCTCTGTAGTTCCTCGGCTTTTTGCATTAGAGTGGTATCATCTGCATATTCAAGGCTGTTGATATTTCTCCTGACAACCTTGATTCCAGCTTGTGACTTATCTAGCCCAGCATTTCACATGATGTACTCTGCAGAGAAGCTAAATAAACAGGATGACAATGTACAGTCATGTCATAATCCTTTCCCAATTTCGAACCAATCAGTTGTTCCATGTAAGGTTCTAACTGTTGCTTCTTGATCCAAATACAGGTTTCTCAAGAGACAGGTAAGGTGGTCTGGTATTCACATCACTTTAAGAATTTTCCAGAGTTTGTTGTGATCTGCATAGTCAAAAGTTTTCTTGTAGTCAATAAAGTAGAAGTATGTGTTTCTCTGGAATTCCCTTGCTTTCTCTATGATCCAGTGAATGTTGACAACTTGATATCTGGTTCCTCTGCCTTTTCTAAACCCAGGTTATACATCTGAAACTTCTTGGTACAGGTACTGTTGAAGCCTAGTTTGAAGGACAACCTTACTAGCATGGGAAATGAGCACAATCATATGATAGTTTGAGCATTCTTTGGCACTGCCTTTCTTTGGGACTGGTATGAAAACAGACCTTTTCCAGTCCTGTGCCACTGCTGAGTTTTCCAGATTTGCTAACATGTTGAGTGCAGAACTCTAACAGCATGATCTTTTAGGATTTGAAACAGCTCAACTGGTATTCCATCACCTCCACTAGCTCTGCGGGTAGTAACGCTTCCTGAGGCCCACTTAACTTATACTGCAAGATGTCTGGCTCTAGGTGAGTGAGTGTACCATCATGGCTACCCCAGTCATTGAGACCTTTTTTGTGTAGTTCTATGTATTCTTGCCATCTCATCTTAATATCTTCTGCCTTTGTTAGGTCCTTGCTATTTCTGTCCTTTATCATGCCCATCCTTGCATGAAATGTTCCTTTGATATCTCCAATTTTCCTATAGAGATCTCTAGTCTTTCCCATTCTATTGTTTTCCTCCATTTCCTTCTCTTTCCCTCTGCTCTAGAGATTCCCCAAATGTACTGGAGGTTCTATTGTTTACATTTTTATGTGTATGTGGAAATTTCAAGAACTCTTCAAAGTTACTGATTGCATCTGAGAAATGAAAGATGGGAGGGGAGGATCGATCTCTCACCTGGCTAAGCTTAAGATGGCATCAACTTCAGGCAGGAACCTCTCAACCTTACAGATGCCCTCCGCAGGCCAGATATTGATCTACATTAGAAACAATACAAGCTAAACATACTGCCTATTGATTTTTTAGGACATTTGTCAAGCATGAACTCTTCTCCATTTCCTCTCTGAGCCATTTCCCGCCTCTGGTGTGTCTAGGCAGTGTGAGTAGAAGAGCAGAGTCTTACAAATAGCTTCTTTTTAAAACAACTGATGCAATAATGCCAGCAATTGCTTTGCACAGATCGACATAAGATTATTTAAATTCAATATGTAAAATTATATGATATTTCCTATTCTGGATTAATTCTAATCCTTCACATCAGAGTTAGAATTTTCCAGAAAAGAGAGGAATGTGATGGTCACCTGAGTCAGTTAGCTCTACATGGACATTCTCACTGTGGGTATTTCCCACCTCATCTCCCTAGCTACCAAGCCATTTAATGGGTAGAAGAATTAAAGTATTAAATTAATGACTGTGCTGACAGGCTTTTAGGGTGCTCTCCGGCTCTGAAATGTACTCTCATTATTTTTGTGATTCCTATACATCTTTTGCTCACTGAAAGATTATCTGGCATGTGCTGGAGTCATTTTGTACATTGCAAATGATATTCTTCTTTACACATAACCCTAAAGAAAATTTAACTAAATTCATATATATCTGAAGCTATGAAAAGGAGTTCCCAGGTGGTGCCAATGGTAAAGAACCCTCCGGCCAATGCAGGAGACATGAGAGTTGTGGGTTCAATCCCTGGGTCAGGAAGATCCCCTGGAGGAAGCCACAGCAACCCACTCCAGTATTCCTGCCTGGAGAATCCCCATGGGCAGAGGAGCCTGGCAGGCTACAGTCCATAGGGTCACAAAGAGTCAGACACAGCTGAAGCAACTGAGCATGCATACATGAAGCTATAAGACAGTCAGTGACAAACTCCATCTCTAAATGGTAATTCCAATAGAAGTTTTCCACATTAAAGGAAAGCACTACATTGTAAATACGTCACCTTCAACAGCTTGCATACATTCTAATATCCCGATTTTGACTTTTAAATTTGAGCAAGCAAATCTGTTCTTGAGTCTGCATCAGGTATTTCATAAGGCAAGAAATAAATTTTTCCTTTTATCTGAGTAAAAGTCAAACTTCAAGACAACATCTAGGTCACAGAGAAGAGACCAGAAGAGAGACACTGGTGTGATGAGGAGGTCAGGTCAGGAGTGGAGAAATGCTTTGCTGGTTATTCTTGTTTGATCAAGTCCCAGTCGAATGTATCAGCATTTTCTCAGATGTATTCTGTAGAACCCAGTAATCACTTGGGTTATTTTTCAATATGGTAATAGCTTCTGTGTGAAAAGAGAATTCTATTGTCAATTACCTTAGGGAATAAAATGTATACACTATATCCTCTCGTAGAGGTAAACTGTGCTTTGCATGTTAAAAGCATTGCAAAGCCTTACAATAAAGAAATCTGTTTACTTCAGTGGCTGACCACAGAACCTCTTTTTCCCCCAACAGCTATTGATAAAATATGTTCCATGAAATACTGTATGGAACCCTGGCCTTTTTGAAAAAACATAAACTGTGATGACTAGATTATACAGAATACATCAGATATAACCTAACCAGTAAATAGAAGAGTAGATTTTCCAACACAATATTCTATTATAAGATAGCAAAATAACAAATTCACTGTTTCAAAGCTACTCTTGATTGGCATGAAGCTTACTGTCCAACACAACTTCTAAGCCTTTTCTTTGACAAGTTGTACTGGATGGATCTTGTTAAATATTTATAAAATGATAAGCAGAAAATATGACATACATTTCTGTTAAATTCCATCTAGTTAATTCAGTTGATTCTTTATCTCAGCCATAAACATGGACATTACACCAAAGATAAAACCACATTTCTAACTGGTAATTTAATTCTTTAATTATGAAAACTTTTCCACTTAATTTTTGTAGTCACATAATATTTTTTAAAGTGCCATAAAACAATATAAACCAGTGAAAAATGCCATCTTTTTCTAATTAAAAAAGAAAATTGTGACCCAGAAAATTGCCATAGTAAGAATTTTATACTTGGCAATCATTATCATGAAAGATCAAAGTCAGACTCCCATACCAAAGTTGAGGAACAGCAGAAATGGAAATGATAACACAGGCTTATTGATAAACTCACTCTTTAATTTTCAGAATGCAACCAGACAGAAAATTCCAATTAACCCTAAGTGCTATCTAAGAGCTGCACACTCTTAAAGCTGAAACAGACTGACATTTCTCATTTGGAAAGTGACATGGAAAATAGGATATAAAACAAGGAGGCAAAAGACATTCAAATGGACTGAAGAAACTTATGAAAAATGATTCAAAAAAATTAATTTACATTTTTGGCCACATATTGCTATAGAAGGAAAAGAATGTGGTGAGCAGGAAGTCTTTTATTTTAAAATACATTAAATATGGAACATAAATGTAGAACAAGATGCTGATAAATTTGAGAATTTACTAGCAAATTATTTCCATATTGGGGATGTTTTAAACACTTTCAGTCATCCAAATTTGTATGACTTTGCTTATACAACAACTTCGCAGCTTGTTTACTGGCAAATAAGAATTCCTCCATATACTCAAGTTATCTTTAATTGTAAAAGAAACTTTTTGTTATTTCATTAGTACTAGTTTAACATCTTTAAGCTTTTCATCAGAGTGAGTTCACAATTGCATTTTATATAATTGAATTGAAGTTTTAAAAAGTGGTAAATTTGATAGACTCTGTTTTAATATTGCTTTCTGATTTAGTTGTCTGTATTTTAAAAAAATATAAACCTTTTATGGTATAAAGAATCAGGTTATTTTACATCATAAATATCTAAATGTATAATCTTTAATGTTATGACTATTTAAATGTATAATCTTTTAGAGACTGGTTTTTAGATAAGTCCCTCATCTTAAGTTATTATATCTTAACTCCTGAAACAAAAATGTGTTACCTGCATGTTAAACAAGGATCTATCATTCTTGGTATACAAAATGAAAATATAAAATCAAAGGAGAATGGGTTCAATGTACATTTGGCCAAAAATATGGGGGAAACCTATTTTGTTTTTCTGCAATAACCAAAGTAATGCTGTCATTAACACACTCAAGTTTTCAATCTGTGTAGATAAAATTTGTTTCAAAGAGATAAACTTTAGTTATTTGAATTGCTGAGTTGGAAAGAGAACAAAATTACCTTGTGGGAGAACAGTGAAAAGGAAAACTTAAGGGCAAAATGGAAAAATGGAGAAAACAACTAGAATCAAGGAAATTCTATTTTCAGGTCATATGCACTGGATATGGAAAAGACTGTGGTGAACAGAATGAGATTGTTAGGTTTGGAACAGCAGTTATTGTCTAAAAGGTTAGCTATAAATACCAGCAGCCAGTCTGCAGAGATAGAATCCAAGTTACACATTAGCCTATTCATTCACATTTAAACATGCAGGAAGTGAGAGTTAAATTGCTTCACCATGACGAACATCTTTAAATATTAGAAAAATGCATTTGATTGATTGAGAAAAGACTTCTCAGCTCTTGTACTGAGGGATATCTAATACTTAATGTCTGAAAAGTAGGCTATATGGGAAACAAAAAGATGCCTATACTTTAGGCGGGTGGGGGTGGGGTGGGTGAAGTGTGGAATAATGAGATAGGAAGAAAGGGAGGAGAGAAGGAAAGAGACACCCAACTGAATGCAGAATTCCAAAGAATACCAAGGAGAGATAAGAAAGCCTTCTTATCTTATAAGGAAGCACAAAGAAAGAAATAGAGGAAAACAACAGAAGGGAAAGACTAGAGATCTCTTCAAGAAAAATTAGAGACACCAAGGGAACATTTCATGTAAAGATGGGCACAATAAAGGACAGAAATGGCAAAGACCTAACAGAAGCAGAATATTTTAAGAAGAGATGGTAAGAACTCACCGAACTATACAAAGAAGACCTTCGTGACCCAGATAACCACAATGGTGTGATCACTCACCTAGAACCAGACATCCTGGAATGCGAAGTCAAGTGGGCCTTAGGAAACATTACTGAGAACAAAGTTAGTGGAGGTGATGGAATTCCAGCTGAGCTATTTCAAATCCTAATCCTAATTTCCCATGCTTTTTGTGGTACTCTCTGGGAAACAAATTCTTTCTTACCACCCTCTATCAGAATGTACCATCTCCAAAAGCAGTTCTCAAGGTTTATCAAAATTCTGGTTGCATCCTTAGACTGGTTGTTCACTATGCAGGAAGTGTTAATTGATTAACGAGATGAGGGGGAACTGAACTGTCAGCTGTGTTTTAGAATCACCTGAGGAGATATGATAATATGTTGGACCCTCACCTCCAGAGATTCAGACTTCATAGGCTTGGCTTGAGGCTCTAGCAAGTGGAGTTTTATAAAACTCTTTAGGTGACTTTATTGTACAGCAAGGGTTGAAAACCACTGAACCAAATGATGTCTAAAAACTCAATAGAGTGAGCAGGGAGGGAGAAGGGGGAGCCAGGAAAAGAAGCTTGCTATCCTAAATGAATCTGTGCATTTTTAATGGATGGAAGAGAGGGGAGCTCATTTTGGGTGTAGAGAACAGATTAATAGGGGCAACAAAACAAGAAACTTCTTTCTAGTACTGCCACCTCTGTTTTCCCTGTTTGTGGCCTGAGTTGCACTATCATCCCTCCCCCACCCCCCTCGCCTGTGCTAAGTGGGCTAGGATCTGGAAACAGCAGAGACTCTAATGGAGGTGAGCAGAATCCTTGCAGTGGGGCTGTGGGAGGGAGGCTTATTCACAGACTCCTTAGTTTCACAACTTCTGAAATTATGCGTTTGTGATGTAAGTATTCAAAGTGATCACAACTTTACTGATGCTTTCAGACTGTGGTGTTGAGAAGACTCTTGAGAGTCCCTTGGACAGCAAGGAGATCAAACCAGTCAATCCTAAAGGAAATCAATCCTGAATATTCATTGGAAGGACAGATACTGAAGCCCCAAAACTTTGGCCACCTGTTAAGAATAGCCAACTCATTGGAAAAAAATACTGATACTGGGAAAGACTGAGGGCAGGAGGAGAAAGGGCCAACAGAGAATGAGATGGTTGGACGGCATTACCTGACTCTATGGACATGAGTTTGAACAAACTCCAGAAGATGGTGAAGGACAGGAAAGCCTGGCGTGCTGCAGTCCATGGGATCACAAAGAGTGGGACATGACTTAAATGACTGAACAACAATGAACTAATCAGAGCCTGACCTTCAGTGAGTGGTTTAATATCAAGTGATCTTTGGGTTATTGTCACCATTCATCACTTGCTGAGTATCTAACAAGAGGGTAGGTTAGGCTAGAGAGATTTCTAAAGCAGAGTCTTGACTTCATGTCAGAACAACAGGACCAGAAATTCCAAAGTTGATGCTTAGGAGTTTTTTGTTTGTTTGTTTGTTTTTTTTTTTTTAAGCCCGAGGAATTGTATCTGTGGGGTGGAAAGATCCTTCTTTACAATATCAAAAATCCAGGCATTATAAAATAAAATTTTAATTTTTATTCATATAAAAATCAGAAATTCTGTCTATAAGCAAAGTCAGAAGATAAGTGACAAAATGGGGGAGAAAATTGAGAAAGAGCAAAAACCTAAGGAAAAAGTGAGTGAAAAACATAAATAGTTCATATTAAAGGGTATGTGGATGGTTTGGGGGACTTCCCAGGTAGCACTAGTGGTAAAGAACCCACCTGCCACTGCAGACAGAGGTAAAAGTCGTAGGTTCCATCCCTGGGTCAGGAAGATTTCCTGGAGAAAGGACATGGCAACTCACTCCAGTATTTCTGCCTGGATAATCCCAAGGACAGAGGAGCCTGGTGGGCTACAGTTCATGGGGTTAAAAAGACTTGGACATGACCGAAGCGACTTAGCACACACACATGAGTGGCTTTTAGATATGTGAAAATACATAAAACTTTACTCATACTGAGGTCACTGTAAGCAAAAAATACTCTGAAGTGCCATTTATCAAATGTCAAAAATTCCAGGTCTGATAACGCACCATGCTGGCTGAGCTGCAAGGAAACAGACATCTCTTATACTTTGCTGGCATGAGTATAAATTGCTGTAATTCCTATGGCGAGTGACTGTGGCAATACCAATTAATATTACCAATGTGTCTATTCTTTAACCCAGGAAATTGCTTTCCTAAAATTTTTTGGTCCTTGCTCTCAGAAACTTTTATATTTCCTTTTATGTTTACAAATTTCATCATAATACATCTGGGTATGACACTTTCCTTTTTCTTTTCTCTCCTGTTTCTCTTTAAGGCTTTTCAATCTAGATTTTCAATATTTTGTGTTAGTCATGTCCAACTCTTTTTGACCCTGTGGACTGTAGCTCATCAGGCTCTTCTTTTCCATGGGATTCTTCAGGCAAGAACACTGGAGTGGGCTGCCATTCCCTTCTTCAGAGGATCTTTCTGACCCAGGTCAGATCGAGCCCAGGTCTCCTGCACACTGCAGGCAGATTCTTTACCATCTGAGCCACCAGAGAAGCCCTTCAATCTTTTATCTTACTTTAACTGGACAAACTCGATCTTGTTTCTTCAAATATTTTCTTCTTGGCTTCTCATTCTCCCTTTTTTTCGGTAGTACCTACTCTTCAATTTTGATACTTCTGCTTCTGTTCTTTAAATCTCTTAGCTTTCATTTTCTATTTTCTTTTTAAAAATTATTTTTTCTGAATTCAGTTAATTGAAGAAGGCTGAGCACCCAAGAATTGATGCTTTTGAACTGTGGTGTTGGAGAAGACTCTAGAGAGTCCCTTGGACTGCAAGGAGATCCAACCAGTCCATTCTGAAGGAGATCAGCCCTGGGATTTCTTTGGAAGGAATGATGCTGAGGCTGAAGCTCCAGTACTCTGGCCACCTCATGCGAAGAGTTGACTCATTGGAAAAGACTCTGATGCTGGGAGGGATTGGGAGCAGGAGGAGAAGGGGACGACAGAGGATGAGATGGCTGGGTGGCATCACTGACTCAATGGACACAAGTCTGAGTGAACTCCGGGAGTTGGTGATGGACAGGGAGGCCTGGCATGCTGTGATTCATGGGGTCGCAAGGAGTCGGACATGACTGAGCAACTGAACTGAACTGAACTGAACTGAACTATTCAACCAATCTTACCATTATTATGTCTATATATTTCTAACCAACTTAAACATGTTTGCGCCTCTAAAAATTTGTCACAGTTTTTGTTTCAATTTTCAGGTCCACATTTCCTTCCCTTTCCCCTCTCCTTTGTTTCTAACTGTTGTTTCACTACAATTGTTTTGGGGAGAACGAACTAGCAGCTTGAATTAGTTTGATACGTAGTCAGGGTCCCAGCTGATTCTTAAGTATACTGAAATGCAAGAACCACTGTTCTAAAGTCTATTAAACTAATACATGACATCGATCTTTGGCTCAAGTTTCAAATTCCAACTCTATCATCTACTGACTGTGTTGAGCTTGGTATAATTGTTTATCCTTTCTAAGCTTCTTTCCTCATCAATCAAATCTACCTTACCTGTCTCACCTACTCGCCATGAAGATAAATAATAAATTAGTAAAGAAAAAAAAAAATGAGTACGTTTGATCATTGTTGTTGAAATTAAGACTGAAACAAAGCAGAATAACAATAAGAAATTTAACCAGTTCTAGTCTGACCAGGGCATCCTGATCATCTGAAAAACCTCCTATCCTCTTCTACTGGGCAGCCTATCTCAGTGATAGTTATAAAGAGTAAAATGGAATCAACCCTGCAGTGTACTGCTCAACTTCCACATGCTTGGAGGCAGCTAGACTTGAGCACTGTTAAGACCGCGACTGGAGCACTGTGAGGGCCACATACTGTCAAGGTCACATACACTATCAAGGTCCTCCTCACACCCAGAATGATTGCACAGTGTCGTGTATGGATAATGAATATCACTGAAAGATTTGTATGATCTGTACAGTGGTCTTGTACGGCGACTGTAGAAATGACCCCTTCAGTGTCCATTTCATGTCAGATAGATTACATTCGACAAGCCAGTAACCAAATCTGTGTCTGAGTCCAGAGCCAATGGAGAGTGCACTATCACTAATGTCTTCTACAGAAATATTGTAACGCGCATCAAGTTATCCATGGGCCGCAGAGGACGACCTCACTTGGGGAAAGGCCATCAGGCTATGTTGCGGAAGACCTCGGTTGGTGGCTGCTATTTGTTTCTGAAGCTAGGTCTGTTTCTCTAGCCTTGACGTCTCAGAAAGAACTTTGTTATTCTTAGGACTCCTGCCACATCTCATGGACAGACCCCAGTGAAGTTTCAAAATTAGTATAGGAAACCTGAATATTAATTTGTTAATTTGGGGGGAGAAATAACTAATATAGGGATAAAAATTGAATCATATGTGGCAAATATTCTTTTCTTGTAGGAAGAATCATATAGGAAGTAAAATAAAAATGTAAAGATTGCTTAGTGAATGTAGAATCAAAGCAAAGGACGCTGTTGCGATGAATAGAAGATTCATTCAGCAGATCAGAGGCAGGTAGTCTAATTCAAGTAGCTCCATACTAGAGATACCCTTGGGAATGACGCCAAGATGCATGGGATCCTTTAGCTATGACACGTACGACGGACACTGCCAACATTTGACTCGGTGCCTCTCTGACTCCAGTTATTTTGCTTTGAGGGAAGGTATGGTTTAGAGCAGATCTTTGATGAACAGAATGGTAAAATATCTTAGGAGATCAGCAAAAGGCCAATAACCCCAGAGGGCAGGAAAGAAAAAACAATTTTTTTTTTGGGCTGATGACCAACTGTCTGCCTGACCGGAATTAAAGAGTGAAATAAAAATTGTAAGTATACAGTGGAACACCTGTCACTGTGTGCAAAGTGCTTTAGATATAGAATATTATTAACCTTAAAGTATTAAAAATAAACATCAACCTTAAGTCCTATAGTCTAAGTGGGAGCATTATTTTAACAAAGAACTTAGAGGAGGTAAATGCAGAGTAAGTGCTGAATAGCAGAAGTCTACTAGGAGAAGAATATTCTTCCTATCTTAAATTCCATCCTCTCCTCTCTTAGCACGAAACAAAGTTTGTGTTCCTATGCAATCTTGTGAATATATCTTCTGCTAATTTCAAATTTAGCAATCTAGGAAACAGAACAGGGCTTCCCTCGTAGCTCAGTTGGTAAAGAATCTGCCTGAAATGCAGGAGACCCAGGTTTTGATTCCTGGATTGGGACGATCCCCTGGAGAAGGAAATGGCAACCCACTCCAGTATTCTCGCCTGGAGAATCCCATGGACAGAGGAACCTGTAAGGCTATTGTCCATGGGGTCACGAGGAGTTGGACACAACTTATTGACTAAACCACCAGGAAAGAGAACAGGCAATACAGGATGAATCCATTAGCTGTGTGTATAACAACCAGAGTCTTCTGATGTTCTGTAGTAGTAGTATTACATCTTTCATCCACTGCTTCCTTATTTTAATTGAAGTATAGTTGACATAATATTATATTAGTTTCAAGTGCAGGTGTACAGACAATAGTGATTTGTTATTTTTCTACATGATTTGATATCTTTATACATTACGCACTGTACAAAGTTATTGACATTATTAATTACATTCCCTGTGCCATACATTACATCCCTGTGACTGATTTATCTTACAACTGGTAGTAAAGTACTTCTTAATCCCCTTCACCTATTCAGCTCATACCCTTACTCTGTCTTCTCTGGCCATTGCTAGTACGTTCTCTGTACCTGTGGGTTATTTTTCTGTTTTGCTATATTTGCTTGTCTGAGGCACATGAAAAGATGCTCAACATCACTAGTCATCAGTTCAGTTCAGTTCAGTCGCTCAGTTGTGTCCGACTCTTTGCGACCCCATGAATCACAGCACGCCAGGCCTCCCTGCCCATCACCAACTCCTGGAGTTCACTCAGGCTCACATCAATCGAGTCAGTGATGCCATCCAGCCATCTCATCCTCTGTTGTCCCCTTCTCCTCCTGCCCCCAATCCCTCCCAGCATCAGACTCTTTTCCAATGAGTCAGCACTTTACATGAGGTGGTCAAAGTACTGGAGTTTCAGCTTCAGCATCAGTCCTTCCAATGAACACCCAGGACTGATCTCCTTTAGGATGGACTTGTTGGATCTCCTTGCAGTCCAAGGGACTCTCAAGAGTCTTCTCCAACACCACAGTTCAAAAGCATCAATTCTTCAGTGCTCAGCTTTCTTCACAGTCCAACTCTCACATCCATACATGACCACTGAAAAAACCATAGCCTTGACTAGATGGACCTTTGTTGGCAAAGCTTTTGAATATGCTATCTAGGTTGATCATAACTTTCCTTCCAAGAAGTAAGCATCTTTTAATTTCACGGCTGCAGTCACCATCTGCAGTGATTTTGGAGCCCCCAAAAATAAAAATCTGACACTGTTTCCACTGTTTTCCCAACTCTTTCCCATGAAGTGATGGGACCAGATGCCATGAGCTTCGTTTTATGAATGTTAAGCCAACTTTTTCACTCTCTTCTTTCACTTTCATCAAGAGGCTCTTTAGTTCCTCTTCACTTTCTGCCATAAGGGTGGTGTCATCTGCATATCTGAGGTGATTGATATTTCTCCAGGCAATCTTGATTCCAGCTTGTGCTTCCTCCTGCCCAGCGTTTCTCATGATGTACTCTGCATAGAAGTTAAATAAGCAGGGTGACAATATACAGCCTTGATGTACTCCTTTTCCTATTTGGAACCAGTCTGTTGTTCCATGTCCAGTTTTAACTGTTGCCTCCTGACCTGCATATAGGTTTCTCAAGAGGCAGGTCAGGTGGTCTGGTATTCCCATCTCTTTCAGAATTTCCCATAGTTTATTGTGGTCCACATAGTCAAAGGCTTTGGCATAGTCAATAAAGCATAAATTGATGTTTTTCTGGAACTCTCTTGCTTTTTCCATGATCCAGCGGATGTTGGCAATTTGATCTCTGGTTCCTCTGCCTTTTCTAAAACCAGCTTGAACATCTGAAAGTTCACAGTTCACGTATTGCTGAAACCTGGCTTGGAGAATTCTCAGCATTACTTTACTAGCGTGTGAGATGAGTGCAACTGTGTGGTAGTTTGGGCATTCTTTGGCATTGCCTTTCTTTGGGATTGGAATGAAAACTGACCTTTTCCAGTCCTGTGGTCATTGCTGAGTTTTCCAAATGTGCTGGCATATTGAGTGCAGCACTTTCACAGCATCATCTTTCAGGATTTGAAATAGCCCAACTGGAATTTCATCACCTCCACTAGCTTTGTTCGTAGTGATGCTTCCTAAGGCCCACTTGACTTCACATTCCAGGATGTCTGGCTCTAGGTGAGTGATCACACCATCGTGATTATCTGGGTCAAGAAGCTCTTTTTTGTGTAGTTCTTCTGTGTATTCTTGCCACCTCTTAATATCTTCTGCTTTTGTTAGGTCCATACCATTTCTGTCCTTTATCAAGCTCATCTTTGCATGAAATGTTCCCTTGGTATCTCTAATTTTCTTGAAGAGATCTCTAGTCTTTCCCATTCTGTTGCTTCCTCTATTTCTTTGCATTGATCACTGAGGAAGGCTTTCTTATCTCTCCTTGCTATTCTTTGGAACTCTGCACTCAGATGCTTATATCTTCCCTTTTCTCCTTTGCTTTTCATTTCTCTTCTTTTCACAGCTATTTGCAAGGCCTCCTCAGACAGCCATTTTGCTTTTTTGCATTTTCTTTCCTAGGGGTGGTCATCAGATAAATGCAAATCAAAGCCACAATAAGATATCACCACATATCTGTCAAAATCATTATTATAAAAAGACAAGAAATAATAAGTATTGGTGAGAGTATTGGTGGAGAAAAGGGAACCCTTGTGCACTGTTGATGAAAATGTAAATTAGCGTAGCCACTATGGAAAACAGGATAGAGTTTTCTTTAAAAAATTAAAAACAGAACTACTATGCTATCCAGCAATTGCATTTCCTGACATTTATCTGCAGAAAATGAAAACACTAAGTTTTAAAAATATATATGCCCCATATTTATTGCAGCATTATTTAAGATAGCAAGATAAGGAAGCAACATAAGTGTCCACCAGTGGATGACTGGACGTAAAGAAGGTGTGGTATATATAAAAAAATATTACTCAGTCATAAAAAAAGAATGCAATATTTCCATTTGTGACAAGATGGATGGACCTAGAGTGTATTATGCTAAATGAAATAAGTCAGACAGAGAAAGACAAATATGGTCTGTTTTCGTTTATGTTAGGAATAAATGTTTCCTTTGTTTCATTTATTAGGAAACAAAACAAATGAACCTACCACTTCTTTTTGAGCTAAGACTACATTCTGACAAGGCATGCCTTCATAGGAGGTGAGACTAGTCCCCTCACCTGTCTCATTAAACTCCTGTTTTGGGATCTGAATATCTGAGTCAGAATAGCCTGATCTAGAATGAAAACAGAAATCTGTTTCTACTGAAAAAAATATTATCTAGGGATTCTTTAATGAAAGAAAAGTCTATGATTGTACTAGATAGACTCAGTGTGATTCATTTACTTATTGTGTGGACAGTGCTGCTCCCCCACTTCGCAGCTTTTCCCCACTTCGTGGAATACTGCCAAGAAGTCCCCACCATGACCCGCTGTCTCAGAAAACTGCCCAAGGGACTGACATCATGGGAATTTGCTGAGCCTGTTCTGTGAAGGTCATTGAATTCTCGGCATAAGGGTTTTGGGCAGGAAACCTTCTATATTTCTTTGATAACAAACCAAAAATCACCAGCCCAAGGAATTGAGACTGCATTTCATTAACACAGCTTTCCCAGAAAATAGTGTGATGCCAGGCAGCCTCTAGTATCACTTTTATAGTCTGAGCTGGCTCGTATAACCTTATGAAGTACTGTCCCAAGTGTGTTATTATTGAAAGCACACAGCCCTTAACTCCCAGTTTCAAGCAGTTTTCAAATTCTTCCTTAAAAATGGTTCTATTTCTATATCTCTCATATATCACCTTGAAGGTCCTGAAAGAGAAAATAGAGTTATCAGTCCTATGAGAAATAGCTAAATATTTAATGCAGGTAAAATGAAACCCATGATTTATTGTGAAAAATATGAGTCCTGGATTTGGCATTTTATTAGTATTATTGTCATTAGTATTGCTGTATTAGTAGTAGTATATTGTGAGTATATTCCGAACAACTCAAAATCCTATCTACAACAATGTTGACTTTATAACATTTGTTGTTGTTTTTTACTCACTGAGTCGTGTCCGACTCTTTGTGACCCCATGGACTGTAGCCCACCAGGCTCCTCTGTCCATGGGATTTCCCAGGCAAGAATATTGGAGTGTGTTGCCATTTCCTCTTCCAGGGGATCTTCCCAACCCAGGGATAGAACCTGTATCTCCAGCACTGGCAGGTGGATCTTTACCACTGAGGCACCAAGGAAAATTTATTTAACATGTTATCTCATTTTGTTCTACCTTTTATAAATAAGGCACTGAAGAACAGAGAGGTGAGATAATTTGCCCATACCCCACAGATAGTAAATGGCAGAACTGGATTCAAACTCAGATAGTCCAGTTGTAGATTCTGTACTCTTAATCTCTGTTATAATCCCCAGAGTTGAACATGTATAGATTGAATCACATTTAAAAAGCGGTAGTTATTATTTAAGAAGTATGAATAAACTGAAGTAACACTAATGAGATTAAGCATTTCAATGTTGATTTCTGAATTTTTTTTAAAAAAAATACTTTTTTTGACCAATCACAAATGTATGGAATAGTTACAAGTCTAGTACAAACAGCCTTTATTTTTTTCTGAACCAGTTGAGTTGGCACCTAATTCCCTACCATTCTTGAATAGTTTAGAGTCTATTTCTTTCTTTTATCTTCCTATTGCTACATTATACAGACATCAAATAAAAGTTACATGCAGAAATACAGTTACTACTCTATTCCCTAGTGTGTTCCAGTATACCAAGTTACTCAGTCATGTCTGACTCTTTGTGACCCATGGACTGCAGATCAACAGGCTCCTTTGCCAGTGAGATTCTCCAGACAAGAATACTGGAGTGGGTTGCCATGCCCTTCTCCAGGGAATCTTCCTGACCCAGGGATCAAACCCATGTCTCCTACATCTCCTGCACTGGCAGGTGGGTTCTTTACCACTAGTGCCACCTTTGAAGCCCGTATTCCCTAGACTCCATTCAAATTCTGCCAATAAGAAGATGTCCTCACAATCCAGTGTGTCCCAGTGCTTCCTGAATGACTCAGTGTCCACTAGAGCATTTCTTATAGGCTCTTTAGCCTGTTATTTTTCCTAATATAAAAATGCTTCTCCCTTATGATCTAAAACCTCATGCCATCTGGCTTTATAACACTTGGTAATTAAAAATTCCATCTTTGTCAACACACGAACATGTCATACACTATGTTACTACTATCCATTTAAAATGGCACAATCACATTTTGAGTAGGGATTTCCAAATATAATACTCTGAAAAATATATGAGACATTCATAATGAGAGTTGACTTACTATATCGAGAAGGAGATATCTTAAGGCGATGAAAATTTTTCTGCCTTTAAATCTCACTGTATAAACAACTAGCTTCTTAGTGGGGTTTTCCAATGCAGAGGAATATGACCTGTAACTCTTCAAATTTTAAAGATGGCAAATGCTCTCCAAAGGTGCATGAAATATAATACTTTTCTAGCTGTATGCTAAGGGAGGAAAAACATTCTTGGTAAAATTTAAAAAAGAGAGATGATTAAATGGAGCATGCTAATTAATCATGCCTTTGCACAGGAAGATTTCTGTAGACCATTCCTTAGAGTCTCAGTTTCATTGCAAAAACTGCATTAGTTTTATTTCCACCAAATCAGTCAGTAAAACTAGAGGTCTTTGTACTAGAACATTTCTTTTGATGATAGTCAACACAACTTTGTCATAATGGGAATCACTGCTTATCAGCTAAAAAGACAGAGGTTTAACTTGATGCATTCATTCTGGCCTCTTGACCACAATGAGTAATATTTGGTACCTTTGGAGTTTATTTCTACAAGTGAATGACCTGAAAAATATCATACATTAATACCTGGTGAACTGAAAATAAATATCAGCCAGATTTGTGTTAACAGAAAGCCAGATATCTGGGAAGCAGCTGAAATTTTGTACAAAAGGTGGACATAAATAGATGTAAGAATAAGACTGAATTAGATGAAACATACATACTAAAGACTTCAGAATTTCATCTCTCTCCTAGTACAGCATCATAAGGTAGGTTGGCCGTTCTCTATAGTTTAATATTTGTAGTCAGGGTACAAGTTAATTTGTTACAACTGAGGCCTAAGATGAAGGAGCTTAAATAAAGAAAATGTTTGATTCTTTTAAAATTTATTTTTAATTGGAGGATAATTGGTTTACCATGTTGTATTAGTTTCTGCTGTGCAACAACATGAATCAGCTGTAAGTACACATATATCCCCTCCCTCTTGAACCTCCCTCCCACCGCCGCCATTCCACCCCTCTAGATCATCACAGAGCACCAAACTGAGCCCCCTGTGTTATACAGCAAACAGATAGCTGGCGCAAAGTTGTTTGATTCTTTTTAATGGAATATCTCTGCTCTGTGAAGTCCTCCAAGTGACAGATGAGATGTTTATGTTCGTCCTCCTCAATATGTGACTTCCATCTCTAGAAGGTGACTGCTCCAGCTACCAGTGAGTAAGACAGGAGAAAAGAGGGGAGGGGGGGGTCCCGGAAGCACCAGGCAAATGCACAAATTTCGGCTGTTCTCATTCCCTGGGTGGGAATTGGGTAACAATGCCACAGCTACATGCCAGTGAGGTCAGGGAAATGCAGTCTAGCTGGGTGGCCTTGTGTCTGCTCAAACTTGAATAAAGGTATGTGTGATTTATTAATAAAAGGAAGAAAAAAGAATGATCTGCAGGCTTCAACTGATGGCATCTATTCCAGTATCAGTAAAGAATTTAGGATCTAAGAGTACACACACGTGCACCTGCACACATGCACACAAACAAATTGTGGGGTTGTTTCTACAGATTGTAGGAAAAGGATGTATGTCACTGATCCTTGGAGATAATTTAGCTCTTTAAGGAAAGTAGAGAATGTATGGATATGGAGCTTGAGGTAGAGTAATACAAAAAAGAAATGGAAAGAAGCAGAAGTGTTTCTTCTTTATTTCTGTTTTCCACATTTACTCATCTCCAGTAGAATGCAGAAACAAAACTAGACCAGTAAAAAATTTCCATGGTATCTGAACTTTCTTTCTTAAAGCTAAAATATGGACCCTTTTTGAAGGTCAAGATATTGATTGTGTACTTTAAGCACAATGGTGTCAGATGTAAATTTACTCATCTGTTGGTGAAGGAATTATATGTTAATTCTTTCCTCTATTCATGTGTATCTGTCTGTAATCCATGTTGTTGGGTCAACCCAGTATCTTGTATACAATCTGTGTATGTTACAGGTAATCCACTTGTCCTGACTACATGTTTCTGAGACCCCAAAGACTATTTTTCTGGCTCCTTTCCTATGGCTTTTGTTTGTTTGTTGGCCGATGACATATGGGATTTTATTTGCGCTCAAACCTGAATCCTCTGCCATGAAAGCACAGAGCTTTAACAACTGGACCGCCAGAGAAGTCCCATGCTCTTTTTTTTTTTTTTTTTTGATCACCAAAAGCTACACCATAGTTTCCTCCAGGTGTTTCAATAGCTGGTTCAACTGATAAACAGGCTGATACCAGCTAGTAGTGAATTCTCGAGACTCCTCACAACTCCTTTTCTTGAGTCAGAAAGCTTCCTTTGTAAAATTGTTGTTCAGTTGCTAAGCCATGTCCAACTCTTGGTGGTCCCATGGACTGCAGCACGCCTGGTCTGGATATGTCTTGCTTTCCTAAAGGGGTAGTTCATTACTGGGGTGGATCCCTCTAGGAGCCTTTTTCATGGTGTTCATCCAATTATACCTGAATGGCTGAGGGGTCCACTTGTGCTTTGCTATTTGGCTATTAATGTTTTCTTCCAGTAAGATTCTCTTGTATTTACATGAATTGGTACTGTGGGATGTATCTCTAAGCTCCTCTGTGTGATAATCATCAACGCGGCCTCTATCCACCAGTGCCCATGAAAGACACCATCAATTTTCCTGGTAACTTCTGCTCATGGCACTAGCACAGGGGATCCTGAATGCGGTCTCTCAGGCTTGACTATTGTACCAGTTATCAATGTGCTGCCTCTGAGCTTCAGATCCACTCTTCTTTGCCCAGCTTTGCGATACAGAAGCTCAACCTTGCAAATGTATCTCTGCCAGCTGGGACACTATTAATATTGCAAATAGAGAACACTGGAGGGACACAGTCACAAGAAGGGGGCTTCTTGTCCCAGATATGATGTGCTGCTGCCTTCTGCATCATTCAGTGTGCAGCTGTAAGTGGTATCCACCTCTTAGTTAATCTTACCACCACCCCAGCCAGTGGCTGTCCAGTAAGTCATGAAGGCATCTCAGTGCTTGGTTTCCCACTGGGAAGCTTCATGGGCACCCTGAGGGTAGACTCCTTTGCCAATCTCACTATCATCCCAGTAAGTGGTTTCCCAGGGAGCTTTAAGCCTTTGCTGGCATCTGGGTGACTTTCCAGTGAGTCTCATTAACGCTCCGGCAGTTTATCAGTGTGTCTCATCAGCACCCCAGCAGCCAGGCTCATCCCGGGACAATTTTCTGTCACCCAGTGAGCCCCGGGCCACCTTCTCCAATGAGGTCTGGATCTCAGCCACGGATAGGATCCTCTTCCCAGCTTGTCGCTTCCTGGGTGTTCCGTCTCCACCCAAGAGTGGCAACTGCTCCCTCTATCTGCTATTACTGTAGCCTTTAGACTTTTCCTTGCCCCTCTCAGTAGTCTGTATCTGTTACTAGCTCATAATTCTTTATGTTAAAATTTTTCTGTTTGACTCACAGACTTAGAGAATGAACTTATGGTTACCAGAGAGGAGAGGTGGGATGCAGTTAGTTAGGGAGTTCAGGATGGACATGTCCAAACTGTTATATTTAAAATGGATAACTAACAAGGACCTACTGTATAGCATAGGGAACTCTGCTCAGTGCTATGTGGCAGCCTGGATGGGAGAGAGTTTGGGGAAGACAGGATATACATATACGTGTGGCTGAGTCCCTTTGCTGTTCACCTGAAACCATCACAACAGTGTTAATCGGCCATATCCCAATACAAAATAAAAAGTTAAAAAAATAAAGTAGCACATAGAGCACATTAAAAATTCCGGGGATCTGTTTCACAAAACTGTCATAACTACTGAACTGTACATTTAAAAATGGTTAAGATGGTAAATTTTGTTATGTGTTTTTTACTACTGTAAAAGACAAAAACCATAAAATTAACTTAAAAAAATTTCTCTGTCCAGATAACTAGCCTTGTTTTCCTTTCTTGGCTAGAGGCTGATGGTACAGTTATGGAGGAAGACTCTCCCCGTGAGGAGAGACCACCTATATGCCATAGCCCTGGCTCTTGTTCCCTGCAGTGTACCGTCTCTGTGTTATTCACTGCGGAGTCTCTTCCTATCACTGAGGTCACCACCACACCAGCATCAAGGAGACGGAGATTCGTCATTAAAGATTAATTTCACATTTTGCTGATAGGAAGGATAATTGTCATTGATGTGCTACCTTGCTGGTGTTTCAGTGATTGCAGAAGAGAGCCAGTGTACCCTATAAATAAATAGTTAGACCCCCACTCCCCAAACTGTGGATGGAGCTGGGAGAGAGAGGCACCATCATGTTTCCAATAAAGTCATTCTCTCCCTGTGTGGCTGGCTGAAACACACAGAAAAGGAGTAAGTCACTGCAGAAACAAAGGACCACTGCAATTTAAGGAAACAGAAGACAGTTACACTGCTGCGAAGTCTTGCTGTAGGGATTAAACATAATTTAGTTGATAACATCTATTTTGTGCATTTAATTTAGAAAATGCTTACAGGAAACCGATTTTTAATACTGAAATAATAGACATGGGCCTTGCCTTGCCCTCTGAATCATCTGAAATAACAATTAGATCATACAAATGAGCAAAAACTCAGATGGTACCAAAGCAATCAATAGTACAATGTGCACTGAATTACTTTATTAATACGCTAACAGAATTTGTTTCCCATGCAGATGAAATTCAGAAGGGCCATATTTTGTGTTACATTTTCCTGATGGCTTTTAAATTAAGCTTTATAGTGTGTCACAGCTGTCAGCAACCCCACCATTATCATTATCAGCAAACATTTAGCGCACACCCGCTGTGTACACAGCACTGTGGGATTCATAAAGGGGAAAGAGCAATAATTTCCTGCCCTTGAGATAGTAGAGGAGCAGTGATTTACTCTGAGTAGTTTAGTTCAGTTAGCAGTGAATGGGCAGGAAGTCTTGGAACTCAATGCCTCGACATTGTTACACAATTCCATCATTATTAGAACAATTACATCAAAATTTCTGGATTTGTTCTTATTTATTTTAGACTATAAGCTAGTACATTGATCTATTATACAAGAGTTAAATAAAACAGCAGTTTCAGAATGAAAACTAAAATTCTCCTTTAATAATGCTGATGAACCTTTGTTTCATACTTGCTAATTCATATAATGTTGATTATGCACTGTCTCTGTTCAAAGCAATACTCACAGGTGCCCAGATACTTTAGAGAAGAGGAGACTGAAGAATCTAGAGAGGACATACAGCAAATGGCCAGGATTCAGACTTAGGAGGGCTGTCACCAAAGTGTATACACAGATTCTCTAAACACTCACCCTTCCTGTATAACCCTCTCAGAGGTAATCACTACCAGAAAGCGGTGTGTGTTCTTCTAGAGCCCATTCTAGCCATTGAAATTCATATGTGTACATACATACAGATCTTTCAGAACTATAAATGAGATACAGTAAAATATTTTAAAAATTAGTTCATTAAAAAAATATCTTGGGGGCTTCTCTGATGGCTCAGTGGTAAAGAAGCTGCCCGCCAATGCAGGAGACACAAGTTAAATCCCACATGCCGAGCAGCAACTACACCCAGGCACTGCAACTATTTAGCCTGTGCTCCAGAGCTCAGGAGCCACTACTGAGCCCACGTGCTGCAACCACTGAAGCCCGTGCTCCACAACGAGAAGCCACTGCAATGAGCAGCCCTGGCCCCTGCTTTCACCATTAGCGGAAAGCCCACACAGCAACAAAGACCCACACAGCCCCAAACAAATAAACAAACTTAAAAAATTATTTCTAAAAATCTTGGATATATTAATATATATGTTCAAGACTTATATAAGTATGCACATTCAAAGGGATTTTTAATATTCTATAATTCAGTTGGATCAATTGAAAATTCTAAAGTTAGTAAACATTTGTGTTTTTCCTTTTATCTTGGATATAATATTGTAATGTACATCCTTGTGTATATACTTTTGTAAATATGTGAAATTTTGGGAGAAATATTCCTAGTGATGAACTTATTGGGTTAACAGATACATATAGGAATGTTTCTAGTGCTTTTTTAAGTCCCTAATATACTGTATTCTGATCATAGACAGTGGTGTTAGATCAAGTGTCAGATAAATACGACATTATCACTAATGTGTCATTCAACGCTTGCCTGAGATGCCTTTTTACTCTCTCATGTTATCTGTGTTTCAGAATACAAATGAGAGTGAACAGTGACTTTTTCTTTTTCAGTGCAAATATCAAAGTGTTGTGATCAAGTTCTTAATATTCTTGAGACCCATAATGACTTTTTCTATAAAGCCAGCATTCTTCCTGTCCCTAATTATTTTTCAGTGCACTGGACAAGATCCCCACTGACACAGAATCTCAGTGACTTAATCTGTTCAGGTTGCTACAACAAAATACTGCTGAGCGGGTGGCTTATTTATTTATTTATAAGTCTCTTAGTCTTGTCCTACTCTTTGTGACCCCATGACTATACAGTTCATGGAATTCTCCAGGCCAGAATACTGGAGTGGGTAGCCTTTCCCTTCTGCAGGGGATCTTCCCAACCCAGTGATCAAACCCAGGTCTCCTGCATTGCAGGCAGATTCTTTCCCAGCTGAGTCACAAGAGAAGCCCAAGAATACTGGAGTGGGCAGCCTATTCCTTCTTGGGAGGATCTTCCCAACTCAGGAATCGAACCGGAGTCTCCTGTATTGCAGGTGGATTCTTTATCAACTGAATAGAAATTTATTTCTCACAGTTCTAGAGGCTGGAAGTCCAAGATCAGCATAGCAGCAAGGTCAGACCCTCTTCTAGGTAGCAGACTTCTCACTGTGTCCTCACAGCTCTTGGGGGCATTCAAAACTTGGTACTCTTTTCCTCCTGGAGCTTGTTGGATTATCAACATCTGTCACCTGAAATTTTCTTGTGTGTGTGTGTATATATATATAAACATAAAACCATTATATTTAGAAACAAATTCTAAATGATTCTTATAGCTAACATTATGCTTTAAGTTACTAAAATTCAATAACGCCTTTGAAGTAGTAAAGAATGATGAAGGTAAAGTACTAGTTTTCTCTTATTAGAAAGAATAGGTTTTATCAAGAATCAAGCAAATGAACAGCATGGATATTGCAGAACATCTTTTCTGTGTTAAATTACAATTTTTGTCATAGTTATACATACATATAACTTAAGGGTCAAATAATTTGCAAATTTTATAAGAAAAAAGTAACAAACTCCTACCTCAAACACACATGTCTCCCTTTCGCCAACTTTACTAATTATTTTGGGATTTATCATCATCTCCCTGAATAACATACTTGATTTGTCATTTCATGATATTTTAGTTTTGTTATTGTTCAGTTGCTCAGTCATGTCCAACTCTTTGCGACCCCACGGTCTGCAGCACGCCAGACTTCCCTGTGCTTCATCGTCTCCTGGAGCTTGCTCAAACTCAAGTCCATTAGTCGGTGATGCCATCCAGCCATCTCATCCTCGGTCGTCCCCTTCTCCTCCTGCCCTCAATCCCTCCCAGCATCAGAGTCTTTTCCAATGAGTCAACTCTTCGCATGAGGTGGCCAAAGTACTGGAGTTTCAGCTTCAGCATCATTCCTTCCAAAGAAATCCCAGGGCCGATCTCCTTCAGAATGGACTGGTTGGATCTCTTTGAAGTCCAAGGGACTCTCAAGAGTCTTCTCCAACACCACAGTTCAAAAGCATCAATTCTTCGGCACTCAGCCTTCTTCATGGTCCAACTCTCACATTCCTACATGGCTACTGGAAAAACCAGAGCTTTTAGAGGGACCTTTGTCAGCAAAGTGATGGCTCTGCTTCTTAATACTTTGTCTGGGTTTATCATAGCTTTTCTTCCAAGAAGCAAGTGTTTTTTCATTTCATGGCTATAGGCTATGCTAACTGACTTCTTTCTTTGGGAGTGGAATGAAAACTGACATTTTCCAGTCCTATGGCCACTGCTGAGTTTTCCAAATTTGCTGGCATATTGAGTGCACCACTTTCACAGCATCATCTTTCAGGATTTCAAATAGCTCAGCTGGAATTCCATCGTCTCCGCTAGCTTTGTTCGTAGTGATGCTTTCTAAGGCCCACTTGACTTCACATTCCAGGATGTCTGGCTCTAGATGAGTGATCACACCATCGTGATTATCTGGGTCAAGAAGCTCTTTTTTGTACAGTTCTTCTGTGTATTCTTGCCACCTCTTCTTAATATCTTCTGCTTCTGTTAGGTCCATACCATTTCTGTCCTTTATCAAGCCCATCTTTGCATTAAATGTTCCCTTAGTATCTCTAATTTTCTTGAAGAGATCTCGTCTTTCCCATTCTGTTCTTTTCCTCCATTTCTGTGCATTGATCACTGAGGAAGGCTTTCTTATCTCTCCTTGCTGTTCTTTGGAACTCTGCATTCAGATGCTTATATCTTCCCTTTTCTCCTTTGCTTTTCACTTCTCTTCTTTTCACAGCTATTTGTAAGGCCTCCTCAGACAGCCATTTTGCTTTTTTGCATTTCTTTTCCACGAGGATGGTCTTGATCCCTGTCTCCTGTACAGTGTTACGAACCTCAGTCCATAGATCATCAGGCACTCTATCTATCAGATCTAGTCCCTTAAATCTATTTCTCACTTCCACTGTATAATCATAAGCAATTTGATTTAGGTCATACCTGAATGGTCTAGTGGTTTTCCTACTTTCTTCAATTTAAGACTGAATTTGGCAATAAGAAGTTCATGATCTGAGCCACAGTCAGCTCCCAGTCTTGTTTTTGCTGACGGTATAGAGCTTCTCCATCTTTGGCTGCAAAGAATATAATCAATCTGATTTTGGTGTTGACCATCTGGTGATGTCCATGTGTAGAGTCTTCTCTTGTATTGTTGGAAGAGGGTGTTTGCTTGACCAGTGCGTTCTCTTGGCAAAACTGTACTAGCCTTTGCCTTGAAACTACTGCACAATTGCACTCATCTCATATGCTAGTAAAGTAATGCTCAAAATTTTCCAAGCCAGGCTTCAGCAATACGTGAACTGTGAACTTCCAGATGTTCAAGCTGGTTTTAGAAAAGTCAGAGGAACCAAAGATCAAATTGCCAACATCCGCTGGATCATTGAAAAAGCAAGAGAGTTCCAGAAAAACATCAATTTATGCTTTATTGACTATGCCAAAGCCTTTGACTGTGTGATCACAATAAACTGTGGAAAATTCTGAAAGAGATGGGAATACCAGACCACCTGACCTGCCTCTTGAGAAACCTATATGTAGGTCAGGAGGCAACAGTTAAAACTGGACATGGAACAACAGACTGGTTCCAAATAGGAAAAGGAGTACATCAAGGCTGTATATTGTCACCCTGCTTATTTAACTTCTATGCAGAGTCCATCATGAGAAACGCTGGGCTGGAAGAAACACAAGCTGGAATCAAGATTGCCTGGAGAAATATCAATAACCTCAGATATGCAGATGACACCACCCTTATGGCAGAAAGTGAAGAGGAACTAAAGAGCCTCTTGATGAAAGTGAAAGAAGAGAGTGAAAAAGTTGGCTTACAGCTCAACATTCATAAAACGAAGATCATGGCATCTGGTCCCACCACTTCATGGCAAATAGATGGGGAAACAGTGGAAACAGTGTCAGATTTTATTTTGGGGGGGCTCCAAAATCACTACAGATGGTGACTGCAGCCATGAAATTAAAAGACGCTTACTCGTTGGAGGGAAAGTTATGACCAACCTAGATACCATATTGAAAAGCAGAGACTACTTTGCCAACAAAGGTCCGTCTAGCCAAGGCTATGGTTTTTCCAGTAGTCATGTATGAATGTGAGAGTTGGACTGTGAAGAAAGCTGAGTGCTGAAGAACTGATGCTTTTGAACTGTGGTGTTGGAGAAGACTCTTGAGAGTCCGTTGGACTGCAAGGAGATCCAACCAGTCCATTGTAAAGGAGATCAGCCTTGGGTGTTCTTTGGAAGGAATGATGCTAAAGCTGAAACTCCAGCATTTTGGCCACCTCATGTGAAGAGTTGACTCATTGGAAAAGACTCTGATGCTGGGAGGGATTGGGTAGAAGGAAAAGGGACGACAGAGGATGAGATGGCTGGATGGCATCACCGACTCAATGGACATGAGTTTGAGTGAACCCTGGTGTTGGTGATGGACAGGGTGGCCTGGCGTGCTGCGATTCATGGGGTGGCAAGAGTCGGACACGACTGAGTGACTGAACTGAACTGAACTGAACTGACATCTGTTTTGGAAAAAAAAAGTTTTAACTCTATGCTTTCTATACTCTTGTCTCCTGATGGCTTCTTTTTATTCCTATTTCTCAATATAATTTCATTTTAATTTTGAATGGTTATTTAATGTTTAAGTCAGCATATGTACACTAATATAATTTGCAGTAAAACAATGTAATAAAGTATGCTATTTTTCTTTCCTACACAACATCTGTTCCCTGACCTTTTTGTTATTGTTGTTGGCTTTTGCTCTTGCTATTTATTTTTTGCTTGCTTTTCTATGTACTTATTAATTCCACCAGTCTCCTTGGCAAATGTCTTACTCTGCTCTAGATATTCACATTTATCAAGTTCTCTTGTCAGTTTTCTCTTTCTGAAGAAATCACATGAGGAATCTTCTGACATACTCCTCCAAACAAGATTGACTATCCCTTAGTTCCATGCACACTTCTTATCCTGGATCCCACCCTCTTGTGGGTCGGCGCTCTGCATTGCATTCCTTCCTCTGTATCGGTTTACTCTTTCATTTTAAGGGAGCACATCTTTCAGTAGGAAGAAGTCTATTCATGAGAAAGAATGCATGGGAAGTAAATTTTTGGAACTTGCTTTCCTGAAAACATCTTTACTTTACCTCACACATGATTGAAAGAGGTCCATGCTTTGGTTTCTTCTAGCTTCTGATGTTGATGCTAGGAAATTTAATGATATTCTGTTTCCCAATCCTTTACATGTAATTATTTTCCTCTTCAAAACTTAGCTCTTCGCTTTGAAGTTCTCTGAATTTTCAAATTATGTGTTTCGGTGTGGATATGTTTTCAGCTATTATAACTCTACCAGTGGGCTCTAACTGTTTGGGAAGTTACCTACACATTCCTAGAAATGTTTTTGAATTATTCTTTTGATAATTATTGCCTTTCCATCTTGTTCTTTCTTTTGGATCCTCTATTATTTGGATGTTTGACTTTCTGAACTGGTCTTCAAATTCTCTTATCTCTTCTCTTGCACTTCCTATTTCTGTATTTTAACATTATTTTCTAAAAGATTTTCTAAATTTTTATATCCTGAGCTTTCTATTGAGTTTTTAGATATTGAACGTATACATTTAAAATGCCTCTTTATCTGAGAATGGGCTTCCCTGGTGGCTCAGCGGTGAGGAATCCATCTGAAATGCAGGAGACCTGGGTTCAATCCCTGGGTCAGGAATGGCTACCTACTCCAGTATTTTTGCCTGGAGAATCATGTGGACAGAGGAGCCTGGTGGGCTACAGTCTACAGGGTTCCAAAGAGTCAGACATGACCGAGAAACTAACATACCACTTACCTAAGAATTATTTTTAAAAATAATATTATTGCTTCATGATCAAAATATCTTCTGTTACTTATTTGATGGATAGGAAACAGATGAGTAGTGGGAATTATTTTGTCTTCTTACGTCTGTAAGATCTTTATTTTCTCTTAAATGATTTTTAAGTTGTTTTTTCATTTTCTTTTGTCTTGTCTTCAAACTACTATTAGCTGTTTTCCCCAGATGCCTGGTAATTCTGTATTACAGAGTTGACTGGAGACTAAGCTCATGGTGGGAAACTACAGGTTTTAATACTGGTGACTGGCTTAACCATGTAGTTGGGAAATCTTGATGCCAGTCACTCTAAGTCTTTTCTAATGAGTCTATCAGGATCCAAGAGAAGCATCTTTCCATCTCCTGCTTAGAGGGTGATGCCCTGGCTGCAGCACTGCGGAGTCGAAGAGAAGAAAGAAGGTTGCGTGGGGAGAATGCAGATGTCTCAGCATCCAGTGTGCCACTTGTTTCTCCCTTGTTGGTGTTGTTTGCATCAGTAGTTTGAGGATACAAGTCTATCTCATAGGGCCAGGGTAAAGATGAAATGAGTAAATAAATTTACAATAAATAAAAATGCTTAGAAAATAACAGGCACACAGTAAGTGCTATACAAGTGTAGCTATTATCCTTTTCTCATATTTGGCAGTCCAAAGAGCCTATATTTGAGAATAAAATTCAATTATCTATTTGTTTTTTTATTTATTTTGCTGGAGATGGGGGATGTAGAGAACTATCTGTTACTCAGATTGATTTTCAATAATGTTCCACTTTCAGAGGATGGTTTCCTAAAACTTTAGAGAATTTAAAGATTATTCTTAGCTCTCTGTATAGCCAATCTAGAATTCATTTTTGGGGAGCTGCTAAATATACTTCTTTCAGTTCAGTTTGGTTCAGTCCCTAAGTCATGTCCGACTCTTTGTGACCCCATGAAATGCAGCACGCCAGGCCTCCCTGTCCATCACCATCTCCCAGAGTTCACTCAGACTCACATCCATCAAGTCCGTGATGCCATCCAGCCATCTCATCCTCTGTCGTCCCCTTCTCCTCCTGCCCCCAATCCCTCCCAGCATCAGGGTCTTTTCCAATGAGTCAACTCTTTGCATGAGGTGGCCAAAGTATTGGAGTTTCAGCTTCACCATCATTCCTTCCAAAGAACACCCAGGACTGATCTCCTTTAGAATGCACTGGTTGGATCTCCTTACAATCCAAGGGACTCTCAAGAGTCTTCTCTAACACCACAGTTCAAAAGCATCAGTTCTTCGGCACTCAGTTTTCATCACAGTCCAACTCTCACATTCATACATGACCACTGGAAAAACCATAGCCTTGACTAGATGGACCTTTCTTGGCAAAGTAATGTCTCTGCTTTTGAATATGCTATCTAGGTTGGTCATAACTTTCCTCCCAAGGAGTTAAGTGTCTTTTAATTTCATGATTGCAATCATCATCTGCAGTGATTTTGGAGCCCCCCAAAATAAAGTCTGACACTGTTTCCCCATCTATTTCCCATAAAGTGATGGGACTGGATGCCATGATCTTCGTTTTCTGAATGTTGAGCTTTAAGCCAACTTTTTCACTCTCCTCTTTCACTTTCATCAAGAGGCTTTTTAGTTTCTCTTCACTTTTGCCGTAAGGGTGGTGTCATCTTCATATCTGAGGTGATTGATATTTCTCCTGGCAATCTTGATTCCAGCTTGTGCTTCTTCCAGCCCAGCATTTCTCATGATGGACTCTGCTGCTGCTGCTGCTGCTGCTAAGTCGCTTCAGTCGTGTCTGACTCTGTGTGACCCCATAGATGGCAGCTCACCAGGGTCCCCCGTCCCTGGGATTTTCCAGGCAAGAACGCTGGAGTGGGTTGCCATTTCCTTCTCCAATGCATGGAAGTGAAAAGTGAAAGTGAAGTCGCTCAGTCGTGTCTGACTCCTAGCGACCCCATGGACTGCAGCCTACCAGGCTCCTTTGTCCATGGGATTTGCTAGGCAAGAGTACTGGAGTGGGTTGCAATTGCCTTCTCTGATGTACTCTGCATATAAGTTAAATAAGCAGGGTGACAATAGACAGCCTTGATGTACTGCTTTTCTCTTCTTTAGGTCTTTCAAAATTTTGTTGTTGTTCTCTTTTCTCCCATTTTTTACATCCTTGTGAGTGTAATATCTTTTAAAGTCTATTATTATTTTAATGGGATTAGAGAAGAAATTATAGTAGGTGCTTGTATTCAATATTCTTTTATCCAATAGTCCCTGAATAATCTCTCCTAATGAAAGAAATGACACTAATCTGAGTTGTTTGGAGCCAACCATTCCCTTTGTTATATTTTCAGATAATAGAACCTGAAGATATGTATATACTATTAAGATAATATTTTCTGATATAGAACCTGAAGCTACATATATATGTACTATGTACTATATATGTACACTGCTGTCTGATCTATCTATACCTATCTATATAAATGTCTATTGCTATGTGAACATAAGCAACATAAGTAAATGTTGATCTTGTTTCAGTTCAGTTCAGTCGCTCAGTGATGTCCGACTCTTTGCGACCCCATGAATCACAGCATGCCAGGCCTCCGTGTCCATCACCATCTCCCAGAGTTCACTCAGACTCACGTCCATCAAGTCCGTGATGTCATCCAGCCATCTCATCCTCTTTCGTTCCCTTCTCCTTCTGCCCCCAATCCCTCCCAGCATCAGAGTCTTTTCCAATGAGTCAACTCTTCATGAGGTGGCCAAAGTACTGGAGTTTCAGCTTTAGCATCATTCCTTCCAAAGAAATTCCAGGGCTGATCTCCTTCAGAATGGACTGGTTGGATCTCCTTGCAGTCCAAGGGACTCTCAAGAGTCTTCTCCAACACCACAGTTCAAAAGCATCGATTCTTCGGCACTCAGCCTTCTTCACAGTCCAACTCTCACATCCATACATGACCACAGGAAAAACCATAGCCTTGACTTGACCATAGCCTTAGTCGGCAAAGTAATGTCTCTCCTTTTGAATATACTATCTAGGTTGGTCATAACTTTTCTTCCAAGGAGTAAGCGTCTTTTAATTTCATGGCTGCAGTCACCATCTGCAGTGATTTTGGAGCCCCCCAAAATAAAGTCTGACACTGTTTCCACTGTTTCCCCATCTATTTCCCATGAAGTGATGGGACCAGATGCCATGATCTTTGTTTTCTGAATGTTGAGCTTTAAGCCAACTTTTTCACTCTCCTCTTTCACTTTCATCAAGAGGCTTTTTAGCTCCTCTTCACTTTCTGCCATAAGGGTGGTGTCATCTGCATATCTGAGTTTATTGATATTTCTCCCAGCAATCTTGATTCCAGCTTGTGTTTCTTCCAGTCCAGCATTTCTCATGATGTACTCTGCATATAAGTTAAATAAGCAGGATGACAATATACACCCTTGACATACTCCTTTTCCTATTGGGTAAGCTACCATAAAAAATAATCTATCTATAGATAGATACAGATAGATATAAAATAAGGATATGTAGCTGCTACTGTCATGAAGAGCATTCTGCTGAGATACATTTGTGTTAATCCCTTCCTTGCTTTCTCTTCAGTTTCTAATGAATCAAGAAAAGAAATTGGTTGAAGTTTGTAGCTTTGAGGATGAGCAGTAGAAGAACCAAGAAAACATACTTACTATCTCTGAACTATTTCAACATTTTGTTTATATCACATTATAGCTCCTGTTATGTATGGATGTGAGTAGTCATGTATGGAGGTGAGAGTTAGACTATAAATAAAGCTGAGCGCCAAAGAACTGATGCTTTTGAACTGTTGGAGTTGAGAGAAGACTCTTGAGAGTCCCTTGGACTGCAGGGAGATTCAACCAGTCCATCCTAAAGGAAATCAGTCCTAAATACTCATTGGAAGGACTGATGCTGAAGCTGAAGCTCCAATACTTTGGCCACCTAATGTGAAGAACTGACTTTGGGAAATATTGAGGGCAGGAGGAGAATGGGATGACAGAGGATGAGATGGTTGGATCACATCACCAAGTCAATGGTCATGAGTTTTGGTAAACCCAGGAACTGGTGATGGACAAGGAAGCCTGGCATGCTGCAGTCCATGGGGTCGCAAAGAGTCAGACACAACTGAACTGAACTGATAGCTCTGGCCGCAATGTGGAGCAAATTATCCCTTACCACATCTGTTTCTAGTTCAATGGAAGTTTCTCCAAACTTGAGGACTTTCTCTTCTGATTTTGCATCTCTTGAACTTTGTGCACTATTTGAGAGGAGGTTGGAGCCTGTCGGATGAAAATGACTAAATGTCTATCATCCCCACAGATATTACTTGCAGGACTGGACAGCTGTCATTTCTTAAGAAGTTCTTGGTGGCAATTGATTTTGGCAGTGCTGACGTTTGCTTAAGCACATCAACTTCATTTTAGCCAGTACATTCACTTCAGATTATTTAAAAATTGATGTGACTCACCACATGGCTGATTCAGATGTGACAATCATAATTTTATGAATATAAAAAATCAAATTTTATGGATAAAAATGAATGGATTAAATAATTCAATTGGAGTCAAGGTAGAAGAGATTTATTTGATGAAGTAATGAATGGGGGAAATTCTCCAAATATGAACTTGAACACCTGATCATATTATAATTTTTCTTTCAAAGTGACAAGTCATTAATAGAAGAGGGAAGCTAGAAAAGGGACAACAGACAGGAGATAAAGCCAAATTCAGTTCAGTTCAGTTGCTCAGTAACATCCTACTCTTTGTGACCCCATGGACTGTAGCAGGCTTCCCTGTCCATCGTCTACTGCCGGAGCTTGCTCAAACTCATGCTCATTGAGTTAGTGATGCCATCCAATCATCTCATCCTCTGTCATCCCTTTCTCCTGCCTTCAATCTTTCCCAGGGCCTTTTTCAATGAGTCAGTTCTTCGCATCAGGTGGCCAAACTATTAGAGCTTTAGCTTCAGCATCAGTCCTTCCAATGAATATTCAGGACTTATTTCCTTTAGGATGGACTAGTTGGATCTCCTTGCAGTCCAAGGGACTCCCAAAAGTCTTCCCCAAGGCCACAGTTCAAAAGCATCAAATCTTCAGCACTCAGTTTTCTTTATGGTCCAACTCTTGCATCCATACATGACCACTGGAAAAACCATAGCCTTGACTAGATGGACCTTTGTTGGCAATGTAATATCTCTGCTTTTTAGTTGCTTTCTAGGTTGGTCATAGCTTTTCTTCCAAGGAGCAAGTGTCTTTTAATTTCATGGTTGCAGTCACCATCTGCAGTGATTTTGGAGCCCAAGAAAATATAGTTTGTCACTGTTTCCAGTGTTTCCCCATCTATTTGCCGTGAACTGATGGGACCAGATACCACGATCTTAGTTTTCTGAATGTTGAGTTTTAAGCCAGCTTTTTCACTCTCTTTTTCACTTTCATCAAGAGGCACTTTAGTTCCTATTGGCTTTATGTCATAATGGTGGCAGAAAGAGTGGTCATCTGCATATCTGAGCTTATTGATATAAATCCAAATTATATAAAGTGAAAAACTTTAAAGAATTTCTAGGAATGGTAATATACATTTTGAGAAATGAGGGAACAGAATTACTGATGAGGAAAAAAAAAGGTATAAACTCTCTTCCTCCTGCCCCTTTCCTTGTGTGCTCACAGAAGCTTAAGAATCGAACAATATCTAAAATTTAGAATGACATCAGGGTTAATTAACTATGAAAAATCTCAAGACAGAAGACATTTTCTCAGGTAGTTAGAGCAGTCACTGATGTCTGAGCTGAGAACACTGATTTCTCAGTGATTCAGCAAATGTTTCACAAATACATGGAGGATTCTTGGAGAGGGGATAATGGTGGTATGGATTCAACATTAACTATTATTTTTGTTCTCAAGAAGTTTAGCATTTTCTAGTAAGATGAGAAAGACAATTCGTTTGTAAATATATGACTAAACGTACTAAATTTAAGCAAGTATTAAGGAGGAAAGTTGGTTTAGGAATTTGTTCGTACAATCTCTTCTGAATAAAACAACTCCTTAAGAAATTTTGAAGAGAGAACTTCACCTATTTTTAAATTTTATTTCCCTTCACTTTTAACAGATTTACTGAGCTAATTATATACAAAGCTACTTACCTATAATGAATGGACAGCTTGTTGATATCTAGTAAGATTTTACACTTGTACAATAATCACCACAATCCAGTTTTAGAACTTTTTCATGGCCATTTAAAAACACTTTGTACATTTTTACAATCAATTTTAGCTCTCTACCAGGGAAATATTGATTGATTTGTTTATAGAGTTCACTTTTGACTCTTCTAAGTATTTTATGAAATGGAATCATGAGATATAAAGACTTTGGTGTCTGCTTTCTTTCACTTAACATGATTTTTGAGGTTCATTCTTGTGGCTATATAGTTAATTTTTTTACTGATATTATTTCTTTACACAGTGGTTATACTACAATGGTTATATTGCATTGTATTTTGGTGGCTTAGTTGGTAAGTCATATCCAGTGCGTTTACGACTCTGTGGACTGTAGCCCACCAGGCTCCTCTGTCCATGGGATTCTCCAAGCAAGAATACCAGAGTGGGTTGCCATTTTCTTCTCCAGAAGGTCCTCCTGATGAGGACTGAACCCGCATCTCCTTGTCTCCTGCATTGGCAGGTGGATTCTTTAGCACTGAGCCACCCTGGAAGCTCAATATCATCCATTCACAAATTAATGGACATTTGGATTTTTCCCCTGGTTGTTGGCTATTATCAATAATGCAGCTATGAAGATGTGTGTATAAGTCTTTGTGCACACATATCATATTGTTGCTCTTGGGCAGATACTGGGAGTGGAATTTCTGGGTTGTAACTGTCAATTTCTGCTTTCAAAGTGGCTATACCATTTTTATATTACCATTAGAAATGTATGAGGGTTTGAGGTTTTCCACTTCTGTGTTAGTTTCTTATTGATGTTGTAACAAATTTACCATAAGCTTAGTGGCAAGAATACAGATATATTCTCTTACAGTTGTGGAGGTCAGAAGTTGAAATGAGTCTTATGTGGCTAAAATCAAGGTGTCAACCAAGCTGCCTTCTTTCTGGAGGCTCCAGAGAAAATAATATGTTTCTTAGACTTTTCCTTACTTTGCCTAGTTTCTAGAGGTTACCAGCATTGCCTGGCTCCTGGCTTCCCATCATTCCAACTTCTGCTTTCACCATCAAATCTTCTTTCACTCTGACCCTTCTGCCTCCCTCTTATGAAAACCTTTGTGATTATATTAGGCCCCCTAGGAAAACCCAGTATAATCTTCCCATTTTAAGATTCCTAACTTAATCATATATGCAAAGTCCCTTTTGCCATGCAAGGTAAGATGTACACTGAGGACTAGACATGAACATCTCTGGGTAGCAAGGGAGTCTGCCCACCACAACATTCTTACTAATGCTTGGTATATTCAGTTTTTGTTTTTGTTTTTTTTTTTTACTTTACAATACTGTATTGGTTTTGCCATACGTTGATATGAATCCGCCCCAGGTGTACATGAGTTCCCAACCCTGAACCCCCCTCCCACCTCCCTCCCCATATCATCTCTCTGGGTCATCCCAGTGCACCAGCCCCAAGGATCCTGTATCCTGTATCGAACCTAGTCTAGCGATTAGTTTCTTACATGATAGTATACATGTTTCAATGCCGTTCTCCCAAATCATCCCACCCTCTCCCTCTCCCACAGAGTCCAAAAGTCTGTTCTTTACATCTGTGTCTCTTTTGCTGTCTCGCATACAGGGTTATCATGTCAGTCTTTTTGAATGATTGCAGAGCCATCTTCTAATGTCATTGTTGCTTTAATTATCTTTTGTTTAATGACTAATGATGTTAAATATATTTTCATTTACTTTGTAGCCACGTGTATATCTTTTCCAGTAAAATGTCTATTCAAAAATCTTGTTGATTTTTGTTATTATTAAGTGATGAGTTTTTTATATATTTCAGATACAAGCCTTTTATAAAATATGATTTTCAGATAATTTCTTCTCATCTCTATTTTTCTAACAGTCTTTAGCAAACGTTTTTAATTTTGGTGAAGACTAATTCATCAATTTTGTCTTCTATGGAGTATGTTTTCTGGTGTCTTATTTAAAGAAGTCTTTGACTAATTCAAAGTCAAAAATTTCCCCTACTGTTTCCTTCTAGGCGTTTTATAGTTTTAACTCAAGTCTGTGATCCATTTTGAGTAAAATTTTTTGTATGGCATTTGAAAAGATACTAAATTCACCTTTCAAAATCTGATAGTTCTAACACCTTTCTTGAAAAAAGGAATCCTTTCACACTGAAGCACTTTGACATCTGTGTAAACATTCAAATGACTATAAATTTCTGGATTATCTAATATATTACAATGATCTGTATGCCTGTTCTCAAAATAATACCATACTTTTCATTACAATGCTTTATTGTAAATTTTGAAAATTAGGTAGGTAGCATAAGTTTTTCAAAATCGTTTTGTAATTCCCTTGAATTTCCAGATAAATTTTAACATCAGCTTGTTGATTTATAAAAAAAAATTAGATGGGACTTTGATAATGACTTAATTGAATCTTTATATCCTTTTGAAAAGAACTGCCATCATACAATTATTGAGACTTATAGTCCATGAATAGGGTAAATTTCTGCATTTATTTAGTTATTCTTTAAATTCATTCAACAATATTTTGTAGTTTCAATGTAGATGTATGATTCTTTTGCTAAATTTATAGTTTTTTTTATTTTTTATGCTATTGTGAATGAAACTTTTCTTAATTATACTTTGGGTTTTTTTGTCACTAGTATGTAGGTATCATCAATTTATTTATATTAATCTTGTAGTCTGTGAACTTGATAAGCCACTTCTTGGTTCTAAAAATTTTTGTTTGTAGATTCTGTAGAATATTTTTTAAAAGATCATGTCTGCTGCTGCTGGTGCTGCTGCTAAGTCACTTCAGTTATGTCCAACTTTGTGAATAAAGATCATTTGAAATTTTCTCTTGCTTTATTTCATTGACTAGAATCTCATGTACAGTGTTGACTAGGAGCGGTGCAAGCACACCTCCTTTCACTAATCCTAACCTTCATGCTCCTGCTCAGTCACTCAGTTGTGTCCAACTTTTTGTGACCCCACGGACTGTAGCCTGCCAAGCTCCTCTGTCCATGGGATTCTCCAGGCAAGAATACTGGAATGGGTTGCCATTTCCTCCTCCAGGGGATCTTCCTGACCCAGGGATGGAACCTGAATCTGCTCTATCTCCTGCATTGGCAGGCAGATTCTTTACCACTGGGCCACCTGGGAAGTCCAGTCCTAATCTTAGGGAGAAAATAGTCAATCTTTCATATTATATATGATCTTAACTATAGGTTTTTACAGGTAAATTTTACAAGACTAATTACCCTTTGACAAATTAAGGAAGTTTCCTTCTATTCTGAATTTGTTTAGAGTTTTTATGATTAATGGCTGTTGAATTTTATCCAATTCTTTTCCTGCACCTATTATAATGGATGACCATGTTGTTTTTGTCTTTTATTCTGTTAATATTGTGTATTATATTAATTGGGCTTCCCTGGTGGTTCACATGGTAACGAATCTGCCTGCAATGCAGGAGACCTGAGTCTGATGCCTAGTTTGGGCAGGTCCCCTGGAGAAGGGCATGGCAACCCACTCTAGTATTCTTGCCTGGAGAATCCCATGAACAGAGGAGCCTGGCAGGCTACAGTCCATGGGATTGAAAAGAGTTAGACGCAACTGAGTGACTAACACTTTCACTTTCATATTATAGTAATTAACTTCGGATGTTAAAAGCCTCCTTTAATCCCCAAGATAAATACTAGTTGTTCACGGTATATAATCCTTCTTCACCTTTCTGGATTCAGTTTGCTAATATTTTTTAAAGGATCCTGGGCTTCCCTGACAGCTCAGTTGCTATAGAATCTTTTCATGAGGGATGTTGAGCTATAGTTTTCTTTTCCAAGATATCTTTGGTATGAGAGTAATACTGTCCTTATAAAATGAGAGGCTAAGTGGTCTCTCCTCCTCTGTTTCTGAAAGAGTCTTTGTAGCACTAATATTATTTCTTCCTCAAAAGTAAAGTCTTCTGGGCCTGGGCTGTTTTTCTTTAATCGGAATATTTTAAATTATGGTTCTAGGTTCTTACTTGATAAACATTTATTCAGCTTCCCCCCTCTCCGTTTTCCTTTGAGAAATTTTTGGTAATTTGAGTCCTTTCTAAGATTTTTCCATTTCATTTTTTTTTTTCAGTTTATGGCATGCAGTTTGTGATATTTCCTAAATATGCCCTTTTAATTTCTGTAGGGTCTATAATGATGTTCCCCTTTGCATTTCTGATTTTGACAATTTGTGTCTTCATGGTTTTCTTTATCAGTCTAAGTAAAGGTTTACCAACTTTATTATTATTATTTTTTTAAGAATCATCTTTTGGTATTACAGACTTCCCTTGTGGCTCAGCTGGTAAAGAATCCGCCTGCAATGCGGGAGACCTGGGTTCCGTCCCTGGGTTAGTAAGATCCCCTGGAGAAGGGAAAGGCTACCCACTCCAGTATTCTTGCCTGGAGAATTCCATGAGCTGTATAGTCCATGGGGTAGCAAAGAGTCGGACACGACTGAGTGACTTTCACTTTTGGTATTACACTTTGGTATTTTGTACTTTTTTATTATTTAATTCAAGATATATATTTTAAATCTTCTCTAGTATTTTTTTCTTTGACCAAGGGATTATTTTGAAGTATGTTGTATAACTTCCAAATATTTGGGAGTTTCCCTAATTTCTCTCTCTTGCTACATGCTAAGTCAGTTCAGTCTTGTCTGATTCTTTGTGACCCTATGGACTGTAGCCTGCCAGGCTTTCGGTCCATGGAGATTTAAATATGCCTGCAGTTCAAACTTTGTAGAATTTCAATCATTTAAAAATTTATTATAAGTCATTTTAAATTTGTTGTTTTATGGCTTAGCCTATGGTCTATCCTGGAGAGTGTTCCATGTGCACTGGAAAAGAGTGTATATTTTAATGTTGATGAGTTGAGTGTTCCATAAGTTACACAGACTGGATTTGTTGATAATGTTTTCAGTTCTTTTATATACTTACTGCTTAGTTATTTTATCAATTACTGAAAGAGGAGTATTAAAATATTCAACTATAATTATTGAATTTTCTTTGTGTCTTTCCAGCTCTGTCAAATCTTGCTGTTTTTTTTTAATATTTTGAGCTTTGTGAAGAGTATATACATTTAAAATTTGTATATTGTTCAGAGGCTATTAACCTTTTTAAGAAATGTCCCTCTTTTGTCTCTACTAATATTTATTTTTTAAAACTCAATTTTGTCTGATAGTAATATAGCTACTTAAATTCCTCTCTTACAGTTACTGTTTGTGTAGTGTATCATTTTCTATCCTTTTAACTTATTTTGTGTCTTCGAATCTAATGTGTGTCTCTTCTAGACAACGTATCTTTGGATCTTGCTTTTCATTGAGTCTGGCAACCTCTGCCTTTGCATTGAAATGTTTAATCACTTCACACTTAAGCCAATTATTAATACATTTGGATTTACATCTACTATTTGCTATTTATTATTTTATGTCTCATGTTTTTGTTTCTTTTTTCCTCTTTACTTCTTTTGAGTAAATGTTTTAATTTACCATCTTAATTCCATAGTTTTTTTCACCATTTTTTAAAAAATCTGTCTGCCTACCCATCTATCTGTGTTTGTTCTTGATCTGTGTTTGTTTTGATATTACAATATACTTTTTAAACTTACCTCAATCTACTTGAGTTTAATGCTGACTTAACATTTGTAAACTAGAAAATTTGTTCCAATGTAATGCCATTTCTTTCTCCATTCTTTGCTATAATTATCACACACACACACACACACACAAACACATACACACACACACACACACCCATCCCAATAACAGTATTATAATTATTACATTGAACAATCTTACATTTTTAAAAAAGAGGGAAAATATGCACATACGATTCTTTTTATTTACCTGTTAAAAACTTCTAGCATTCCTCATTCCTTACTGTGGACTCAAGTTTATATCTATAGTCATTTTCTTTCAACGTAAAGAATTTCCTTCAGTATTTGTTGTTAGGTCAAGTCTGCAGGGAATAAATTCTTTTCAGTTTTTACCTGTGAATGTGTATATTTCACCTTCATTTCTGAAGGAAAGTTTAGAGGATTATGGAAGTCTTGGATGACAGGTTTGTCTTCTTTGAACACTCTGCCTGTGTCAGTTTACTGCCTTCTGATTTCTATTGTTTCTGATGAGAGTGTGTGTTGTGAGCTCACTCAGTCACGTCCACCTCTGCAAGCCTGTGGACTATACCCCTGAAGAGAAGTCAGTGGTTAATCATTTTGTGGTTTCCTAGTACATGATAGGAGAAGGGAATGGCACCCCACTCCAGTACTCTTGCCTGGGAAATCCCATGGACGGAGGAACCTGGTAGGCTGCAGTCCATGCTGTCGCTAAGAGTCGGACACGACTGAGCGACTTCACTTTCACCTTTCACTTTCATGCATTGGAGAAGGAAATAGCAACCCACTCCAGTGTTCTTGCCTGGAGAATCCCAGGGACGGGGGAGCCTGGTGGGCTGCCGTCTCTGGGGTCGCACAGAGTCGGACACGACTGAAGCGACTCAGCAGCAGCAGCAGCACATGATGAATTATTTTGTTCTTGCTGCCTTCACATTTCTATTTTTGTGTTTAGCTTTCAGCAGTTTTACTATGAATCTCTTAGTGTTTATCTAACTTAAAGCTTGATAAGCTTCTTGGATATGTAAATTAATGGTTTTCATCAAACTAGGGACATTTTAGCCATTATTTCTTCAAATATCTACTCTGCCCACTTTTATTTTCCTCTTCTCCTGGAGCTGCTGTTACAGATATTTTTATGTGCTTTATAGAATTCAATAGGTTCGTTTTCCTTCAGTCTTTTTTCACTGTTTTTTAAATTGGATCACTTCTGTTGATCTACTTTACAGTTCTCTATTTTTATCTTCTTCTATCTCAAATCTGCTATTGAGCCCATATTGTGAATCTTTCATTTCAGTCATTATACTTTTAAGTCTAAGTTTCAGTTTGGTTTTCTTTAATACATTTGCTTCCTTTATTAAAATTCTCTATGTATTTAGTAATTGGTATCATATTTTCACTTTCTTAATTCAATTTCCATTAATTCTTTGCACATATTTGTAACGGCTAATTTGAAATCATGTGCTATTCTTATCTGAAGATCTAGAAAATTTTCAAGAACGAGTGTCTCAATTTATCTGCCTTTGGTTGATTTCAAGAACTCTGGTTATTTTTGTTAGCCTTTTCCCCAATTTTATTCCTCTTCTTTGTGGAGAAGATTGGCTGATCTCTTTTATTCTACAATAACAGAAGTCTTCATCTATTTCTTCTTGATGAATGGTACCCATGACTGACTCATTCTATAACTGATTTGATTCTTTTCTGGTCCAGCCTGACACTTCAGTTTACGTTATAAGCCTAAAGGGGAAAGAAAGAACGTCCTTCCCTGTGGTCCTGTTTTACCAAGCGGTGACATTGGCTACGGAATGGTAAGTGCTTGCCATATTAGTCCTCTAATGTCTCTGGCATCAGCTGAGTCTTTTCTTTTGCACACAAGGACCATATTTATATACTTAAGCTTACTGGTTTTAATCACATATTTTAAATACTGTGACCACCAAATGAAGAAATAAATATCCCAGAAACATGAGAAAGAGGGAAGAAAACGTAGTGGGAGTGATGATCGGCAGCATGGTGGATTTAGGAATCTGCTTCAAAGCTACATTTCATCACTGTGTCATGGATCACTGTTCTCATAAAAACATTGATAGATACATTTAATAAATTCCTTGAAATAGGATGACACGGAATCAACATCCATCATCTCTGGTGGGTTCGACTAATGCCCTTGGACTATAAGTATAACAAATTACTCAGATAATGTAGAATTTCATTTTTAAAAATGTGTGCCTCTATCTCCTTTTTAATCATAACTTCCTGAAATATAGGAACCAGTGCTGTCAAATTTACTTTTTTAAAGTATCTAACAGTGCCATATACAACTGAAAGCTTTATTCTTCTGTGATGATGATAAACGAAGCAATACTTTTTAATAGGAATTCGAGCATATATGGAGACAAAGTATCTTATCAACAACAGTGTCATTATGAAGCATACAAAAAATTCTGGGCAAAAGAGAGAAACAGACATTGATCCTGATAATCAAGGAATTATGCCTGGGACTTAGTCTGGGGGAATGTTAAAGATCTGGGTAATAGCTCTGGAATATAAATGTGGGAACAAAAGCGGAGAATTTTATTTGAGCCAAGTGAGAGAGTCAGGTGATAATGCAAACAAAGAGACTTAAATTGAGGTGCAATCCATGAAGGAAAAAATAAATGATACACAAAGCACGGGGAGTCCAGGATTCAGGCCATCTCCCACATGAGGCAAGACTGCACCATCAGCAGGCGAAAGGATGGAAATAGTGGATGGAAATAGTGGATAGTGCAGACGATCAGACATGTCAGAGTCACTGAGCAAGTGAGGTTCAGGGCCAGGGAACCAGTCACTGGGACTATTCTTTTACCAAGGAAATTGGAATTAGTCATTCCCAGGGGTGTGTGTGGGGTGGGGGAGATGTGTTAGTTGCCAGTTGTGTCTGACTCTTTGCAACCCCATGGACTGTAGCCCTCCAAGCTCCTCTGTCCATGGAATTCTCCAGGTAGGAATACTGGAGTGGGTTGCCATTTCCTTCTCTAGGTGCTCTTTCTGACCCAGGGATTGAACACAGATCTCCTGCATAGAGGCAAATGCTTTACCATCTGAGTTACTAGGGAAGCCCAGGTGGCTAGCAGTAAAGAACCCGCCTGCCAATGCAGGAGACATGAGACTAGGGTTAAATCCCTGGATTGGGAAGATGCCCTGGAAGAGGGCGTGACAACCTACTCCAGTAGTTTTGCCTGGAGAATCCCATGGACGGAGAAGCTTGGTGGGTTAGAGTCCATAGCGTCACAAAAAGTCAGACATGCTGAAGCAACTTAGCATGCAAGCCACTAATTGAAGAATTACGGAAGAGGAAGAGTGAGATTTGAGCTGAGTATCACAGAAATACTTTTAAGTCAGTTTAGTTTAAGCAACTGTGAAGATAGATTTATGGGATCAATCAACCAGACAGGTTATAATTGTAATAATTGTAATTATTATAATTGTAATCCAAATTTCTCAACATTTTTAAGTTTCAAAACCATCTTTCTAGTTAAGAGTTTCCTTGATGGCTCAGACAGTAAAGAATCTGCCTGCAATGCAGGAGACCTGGGTTTGGTCCTTGGGTTGGGAAGATTCCTGGAGAACGGAATGGCAAACCACTCTAGTATTCTTGCCTAGAGAATTCCATGGAGAGAGGAGACTGTTGGACTACAGTTCATGGGGTTGCAAAAAAGTTAGACACAACTGAGCAACTTTCACTTTCAGTTAATGTCATATATATTGCATTTCAAAAGTATTTTTGGCATAATTTGATCTCATCATATCAGGACCTCCCTAGAAGAGAGTTTATCCCCATAAATACCCCATATTTTTTGTATTAATGGTAATGGGATGTCAAATACTTTCTTTGGGTGGGTAAAAGGAATCATGGGGAAATTCATCTGAGGCTAAATCTTATTACCTATGTGCTCTGTAGAAGCTTTTGAATTGATTTGTCTTATGTAAATGTGAAATTTTACTTTTTTTTTTTTTAAAGAAAGTATTTTTATACTCTTTTGTTTTGGTTTAAAAATTGGTACACTTTTAAATTTGATTTAAAAATTGGTACATTTGTATCTTACCTAAAAATTGGTACATTTTAAAAGTTGGTTTAAAAATTGGTATATTTGTATCTTACCTAAAAATTTAAAAGGCTGAAGTAAAATTATTAAAATATTTCATTTATTCCAGTTTCTAAAAAGTTAGAAAGCATCTTTTTTTAAACATAAAGTTATTTATTTTAATTAGAGACTAATTACTTTACAATATTGTATTGGTTTTGCTATACATTGACATGAATCCACCACGGGTGTACATATGTTCCCCACAAGGTTTTGGTTTAACAAATAATTTCAAATATTTTGGGACAAATAAAGAATTCTTGGCTGCCCTCAATTACAATTTATTTCTTCTCTGTCTTCTCCATTTCAGTAAACGACTTCACTGTTCAGCGAATTTCCTGTCTTTGAGTTTTCCCTTTTCTTTTATCTCCACATCTAATCTGCTCTCTTAATATATTAAAGAAGAGGGAAAGGAATTGGTTTCAATAAGACTAGTTTCTCCTTCCCTGTTTGAGGTCAGAGAAGGTGAAAAAAAAAACCTGAGATGGTCACAGTGGAAAGGAAGGCTGACATCTCAAGATTTAGCCAGGGGCAATTTCCCTTTTGCCTTATTTCACTGAGTAAGGACAGCTCTCAGTTCAACATTATTGATTTTATGTAAAATTGCTTACTATTATAGAAAGCTATTATTCCTGCCTAGCCAAAGGGTTCCTCCCCATAGATCTGGTGCTTTGTCCTCAGTCTGAAACAAAATTTGCCTACAGCTAAGTTCCCATCAATTTATGGTAAATAGATGGGGAAACAGTGGAACAGTGGAAACAGTGTCAGACTTTATTTTTTTGGCCTCCAAAATCACTGCAAATGGTGACTGCAGCCATGAAATTAAAAGACGCTTACTCCTTGGAAGGAAAGTTATGACCAACCTAGGTAGCATATTCAAAAGCAGAGACATTACTTTGCCAACAAAGGCCCATCTAGTCAAGTTTTCTAGTCACAGTTTTTCCTGTGGTCATGTATGGATTTGAGAGTTGGACTATGAAGAAATCTGAGCGCAGAAGAATTAATGCTTTTGAACTGTCGTGTTGGAGAAGGCTCTTGAGAGTCCCTTGGACTGCAAGGAGATCCAACCAGTCCATTCTGAAGGAGATCAGCCCTGGGATTTCTTTGGAAGGAATGATGCTAAAGCTGAAACTCCAGTACTTTGGTCACCTCATGTGAAGAGTTGAGTCATTGGAAAAGACTCTGATGCTGGGAGGGATTGGGGGCAGGAGGAGAAGGGGACGACAGAGGATGAGATGGCTGTATGGCGTCACTGACTCAATGGACATGAGTCTGGATGAACTCTGGGAGTTGGTGATGGACAGGGAGGCCTGGCGTGCTGCTTCATGGGGTCGCAAAGAGTTGGACACGACTGAGCAACTGAACTGAACTGAACTTAGCATAACAAAGGCAGCCTATTTCCATTCTCCCCCCAGCAGTTTTTCCTGTTGCAGTTACAGAGCACTGGAAACTCCACCTTTTACATAGTAGTCATAACTGCCTCAAATCTTTAGATTATCATCACTCTGTAGAGACAAAGAGTTGAGGGTGATTTATATATATATATATATATATATATATATGCTATAAAACAAGTTCAGAAAAAATTACATGATTTGTTGTTGTTGTTCAGTCACTAAGTTGTGTCCAACTCTTTGCGACCCCAAGGTTTGCAACATGCCAGGCCTCGCTGTCCCTCACTATCTCCGGGAGTTTGCCCAAGTTCATGTCCATTGAATCAGTGATGCCATCCAACCATCTCATACTCTCTTGCCCTCTTCTTCTGCCTTCAATCTTTCCCAGCATCAGGGGCTTTTCCAATGAGTAGGCTGTTTGCATCATGTAGCCAAAGTAGTAATGTCATGGGTCAAATGATATAACAAGATTTTAATACCGACTCTCTTAGAACTAGTCATTGGATAGTCAGAATCAATCACAATTCCACAGTAAATCACAATTACACGGGAAATTATTTTTGACACCAAATCCATTATTTATTCTCTCTCCATTCATGAAAAGACAAAGCCCAACTTCATTAGGTTCTATAACTATTAGACACTCCCAGTAATTTCCAGCTAAATTAGTTCCATAGAGAGATTTAAAAATTTTTCTCTTTAGAGGTTTGGTTTGAAATGTCAAGACAATTAAATGAGCTATTTTAGATAGTTGTTTCTATTCATTACTAAATAATTTTCTTTAATCTATAACTCTTTGCAAGGTATTTTTCCTAATTACTTGCCATATGGTAGGTGTCTTATAATCTAGAATTTTTTTTCTAGTTGGCAGTCTTAATGTATTAAAATCACCTACTACTCATGTTTAATTTTAAAAATAAACCACTTTTTCTCTTTTTTTATTGCTTTCAAGACCAAAGTCTGTATAGAAAATAACTTTGGGGAAGAAAAGCTATTTGGGAAAGAAAAGACCTTGATTATATTAACATGGTATTCTTTTTCATTACATCATTATTGTTCTATTTTCTTTTATTTTAAGATAGTCACTAGAATTTTTCAAGTACCAATATAAAAGATTCATGTCCATTCAATAAATTTATTTCTGCTGTAAACTACTTGAAATTCTTTTAAAAAGGGAAAAAAAATGTACTCATGTGGAAATGAGTCTTCAAATATATTCAAGTTGAAGAGATTTGACCAAATAATGAAAGGTACGTATTTTCTGGAAAACCTTTAATTATCTTTTCTCTATGTAACTTCTTTGTATGCAATAAGAGAATATTACATGAAAATCTTTTTAATGTTACTGGAGGAAAAGCTTCCTCATATTAATTGATCACTCTCAAATTCCATGTTCACAAAATCTGTTCAGGGTTAAGGCTCATAATCTTAGTTTCAGGTAAAATTGTTCTCCTCTCATTCTGCAAACAGAGAGAGGTAGATAACATCAAGTGATGGTGAAGATGTGTGTAAAAGGAACTCTTGCAATGCTGGTGGAAGATTAACCTGAGAAAGCAGTTTAACCAGACTATGCAAGCACAAAGAGTGATATGGAAGTATGGAGTATGATTACTCCAATTCTCTGCACCTGAGTTCCAAAACAAACAAAATAGTAAGAAAAATTTCAGGAAGTTTTTGAAAGATGTAAATAGGAAATTATTTTGTGTTCTCTTCCTTTGTCACCTGTTATAAAGGTTTCTATTCTAGGAATAGGTAGAGATTATTCACTACTTAACTTGGGCCCAGTGAGGGTCACCATGGCCAAAGTTAATACACCTTGGCTTTGCTGTTCAAGAAAATAGCTGTTTCAATTTATACAAGAGTTGTGGGTTCCCAGGAGATTACTTCACTTTGAAAAAATATTTCCAGAGGAAAAAAATAATAAATGAGAGGATGAGTATACATAATTATTACATTTTTATTTATAATTATTTTAGAATATCTAAATGATACGATCCAAAGCTTATAGTTCAAGACACATCTTCTCTTGCCAGCTTCTTAACCATTTTTCTCTACTCTGAAGCCTATTTTTCATGCACTGGAGATTATAATAAATAACATCAGGTTAGTAAGAAGTTTATTTATTCTAATTTTTCCCATATTCTTAGCATCTGTCACAAGCAGTGATGAAATTGTGTCTCTATAATCCTTTTCTTCCAGCAGAGGGGAGTGTATACACACATGCCTCCACACAAGGAATAAGTGAGACCTAATTCCTGATGTGAGTCAAGGAGTGGTGTGTCCCCATCACTTCATGAGCAGATTATTTGCAGTGACTTCAGTAAAATTAAATCCATGACTGGGCTGCTTTGAAATGAATAATAAAGCATCTCCCAGGATACAGAACTGACAGTAAATATCTTCATAACACAATAAATATTTTTAAAAGTGTGCATCACTTAGGGGCCCAGCATCATTCTTATCCTTCTTAAAATCGAAAGGTGTTACCTTAGAATCTTTGTGAAAATTCGAAATCTGAATTCCTGCTAGAAATCTGTAAGCCCCAAATCCACTGTGATCATCAACCAATATTTATTATTACCCCCACGATGTATACAGTGGGCAAAAACATTCAACAGGTTATTTACTTACTTCTTAGTATTATTCTGGGCTCCTCAGGTGGTGCTAGTGGTAAAGAATCTGCCTGCCAATGCAGGAGATGCAAGAGACATGGGTTCAATCCCTGGGTGGGGAAGATCCCTTGGAGTAGGAAATGGCAACCCACTCCAGTATTCTTGCCTGGAAAATCCCATGGACAGAGAAGCCTGGTGGGCTACAGTCCACGGGGTCGCAAAAGTATTCTATCGTTAAACAGTCTGTAGTTCAACAGCAAGTTTAGTCAATAGGGAAAGTTAAGACCTTCTTACAATATCTATTAATTCCATAAAGTTTTTTTCAAAACTTCTTTTCACAGATACTCACATAACTTTTGTTACTCCATCTGTCATTAAGATTGCCTTTGCTTACAGGTAAATCAATGAAGCCAGAACACAGCCTCATGCCGTATGCAAAAATACACTCAAAATGGCTTAAAGACTTAAATACAAGACATGACACTGTAAAAAACTCCTAAAAGAGAACACAGAAAAACATTCTCAGACATAAATCATACCAATGTTTTCTTAGGTCAGTCTTCCAAGGCAAAAGAAATAAAAGCAAAAATAAACAAATGGGGCCTAATCAGACTTATAAGCTATTGCACAGCAAAGGAAACCATGAACAAAACGAAAACATAACCTATGGACTGGGAGAAAATATTCACAAACAGTGTGACTGATCAAGGGCTTCATTTTCAAAATACGCAGACAACTCAGACAACTCAAAATCAAAAACAACCCAATAAAAAGACTTAGACATTTCTTCAAAGAAGACACACAGATGGCCAATAGGCACACAAAAAGCAGCTCAATGCCAATTATTAAAGAAATGCAAGTCAAAACTGCAATGAAGTGCTATCTTACATGGGGCAGAATGACCATCGTCAAAGAGTCTACAAGATCTAAGAGCAGAAGACTGCATTAAAAAAAATAGAATAAAGAATAATTGTAATGTCAACACTATGAAAACATCATTTATATAAAGAAAAAGGACATTTTCAGAACTGAACACTCCTCGGGTACATTTTCTATTCCTGCTTTTTCTATTCCCATCAGAAATAACCATTATCCAAATTTTGTGCTAATTATTTTCTTGCTTAAAAAAATGCTTTAGCATCTCTGTTTACATTTCTAAACATAATGTAGTTATGCATATATATATATAACTACATATGTATGTAGTTATGCATATTTGAATATTATATGAATTACTTCATTATAGATATAGTTTTCCTGGAAAATGCCATGGACAGGTGACCTTGGTGGGCTGCAGTCCACAGGGTTGCAAAGAACCAGACACAACTTAGAGACTGAGAACTCCGAATGTAGTTTAGAGGGGGGTCTTTTTCTATTCATTATGACTGTCAGTTCAGTTCAGTTCAGTTCAGTCACTCAGTCGTGTCCGACTCTTTGCGACCCCATGAATTGCAGCATGCCAGGCCTCCCTGTCCACCACAAATTCCCAGAGTTCACTCAGACTCACGTCCATCGAGTCAGTGATGCCATCCAGCCATCTCATCCTCAGTCGTCCCCTTCTCCTCCTGCCCCCAATCCCTCCCAGTATCAGGGTCTTTTCCAGTGAGTCAGCTCTTCGCATGAGGTGGCCGAAGTACTGGAGTTTCAGCTTTAGCATCATTCCTTCCAAAGAAATCCCAGGGCTGATCTCCTTCAGAATGGACTGGTTGGATCTCCTTGCAGTCCAAGGGACTCTCAAGAGTCTTCTCCAACACCACAGTTCAAAAGCATCAATTCTTCTGTGCTCAGCCTTCTTCACAGTCCAACTCTCATATCCATACATGACCACTGGAAAAACCATAGCCTTGACTAGACGGATCTTAGTCAGCAAAGTAATGTCTCTGCTTTTGAATATGCTATCTAGGTTGGTCATAAATTTCCTTCCAAGGAGGAAGCGTCTTTTAATTTCATGGCTGCAGTCACCATCTGTAGTGATTTTGGAGCCCCCCAAAATAAAATCTGACACTGTTTCCACTGTTTCCCCCTCTATTTCCCATGAAGTGATGGGACAAGATGCCATGATCTTTGTTTTCTGAATGTTGAGCTTTAAGCCAACTTTTTCACTCTCCTCTTTCACTTTCATCAAGAGGTTTTTAGTTCCTCTTCACTTTCTGCCATAAGGGTGGTGTCATCTGCATATCTGAGGTTACTGATATTTCTCCTGGCAATCTTGATTCCAGCTTGTGCTTCTTCCAGCCCAGCATTTCTCATGACGTACTCTGCATATAAGTTAAATAAGCAGGGTGAAAATATACAGGCTTGATGTACTCCTTTTCTTATTTGGAACCATAGATGTTCTCTTTTATTACTTCACAGAAGTACTCAGTACTTCAACTGAGTACTCAGTGACAACTAGTACTCAGTGTGTCAGCCCTTGACCACACCATCAGTATTATTCTACACACTTTTTAGAAACGCAGTTTTAGGTCTCTATCTAGATCTACTGCATCAGAATCCTGGCAATGGGAAGCAGCAATCTGTTTTCACAAGCTCTTGACATGATAGTGATACATACAAGCATGCATAATAGAAAGCACTATTAAGTAGAACTCAATTATAGGAATGTACTAAATTTCAGAGAAGGGACAGGCAAGGGCAAGAGCAGGGATGCACTCTCTGGCATCCTTTCTCATAAGGTCACTAACCCCCATCATGACAGCACCAACCTCATGATCTGTTTTAACTCTACCTCCCAAAGGCCCTGTCTCTAAATACCATCATGATGGAGTTTAGGACTTCAAAATATGAATTCTGGGAGGGACATAATCCAGTCCCTAGAATTTACATCGTGGCTTTTATTTAGCCATTGCAAGAGTGCAATGGCTGTGTGGAATTAGCTAGTAAATACTACCAGACTGATACCCATGGATGTTGTAACAATTCCTGTTTATGCCACGTATACATAAGAATATATGAGAATATTCTTTTCAGGAGTAGAGGGTGTCAGAGGATGAGATGGCTTGGTGACATCATTGATGCAATGGACATGAACTTGGGCAAACTTCGGGAGATGGTGAGGGGTAGGGAGGCCTGGTGTGCTGCAGTCCATGGGATCACAAAGAGCGACTGAACTGATTCTTCCATACGAACTCTAAGATTATTGAAACTCAATATTTTTTTTAATCCCTATTGAGCTCCTAATTGCAATTATATTAGATTTATGTAATAATTTTGATGCAACTGTCTTTTTAGTGATTTACTTAATATACATCTTCCGTTTTTGTTATGCTAGTACCTGTTGGCAATGTTGCTTTCCTTCTTTCTTTTTTTAGTGGGGAGGAATTAATAGAGTTGTCACTCATTTCTTCTTTCTTATTAGAAGACAGAAAATTTCCTTCCACGTTCTGAATCACACATCACTTATTTCTCTGATAATAGAAAACAATCCTCCAGCTGTTTCTCCATCAAGATGTTCTACTTTCCCACTGCTCTCATCCTCCCTCCAACGAGTTAGCAGTTTTTAAATACTTTAATTTCCTTTAACCTTCTACTCCCCTCTACTCCCAAGTTTTGCTGAGATAGACTAGTATTTTTAGTTCTAGACTATTATTACAGTTTCCTTTGCAGTATTACAAAAATTATCATTTCAAAAGTCCTTATTTAGCAGTTATATTGCATATTTTAGCACTCTATGTACCCAACGTTTATTGTCTCCCAGTTATTATCTATTTTAAGATGCTGTCATCCTTATTTAGCAGTTATATTGCCTATTTTCAGCCCTGTCTATATACCCAAGGTTTATCACTCTCTAGTTATTATCTATTTTAAGATGTTGTTGAATATTGGCCCCTCAAAAGATATATATCTGGGTCTCAATCCCCACTACCTGTGGATGAAACATTTGTAGGATCTGTGTGAGTGCATGCTCAGTCATTTCAGTCATGTCAGATTCTTTCTGGCCCTGTGGACTGTAGCCCATAAACTACTACAGTCTATGGGATTCTCCAGGCAAGAATCCTGGAGTGGGTTGCCATGCCCTCCTCCAGGGGATCTTCCCAACCCAGGGATTGAACCAACATCTCTTATATCTCCTGCATTGGCAGGTGGATTCTTGACCATTAGTGTCACCTTGGAAGCCCAGGATCTGTGTAGATGTGATTATTTAAGAATCTTCAGATGAATTCATCCAGGTGGACCCTACCTAAATCCAATGACTAGTATCCTTAAAAGAGTAAAGGGGAGGAGGGGTTAAGACATAAGGAGGAAGGCAAAGGTAGAGACTGGAATTCTGCTGCCACAAGCCAGCGAGTGTGAAGAGCCATCAGAAGCAAGAAGAGGTCATCGGGCAGACATGACTGCTCCTGGACCATGGCTGTGAAGGCCTGAAGACAGATGTCAAGGGTGTCAGGGTCCGTCTATCATCTGCAGTTGGACCGAGGTCATCAGGCCTATCTCCAGGTACACACAAGGATGTGTCGTCTGGTGGGTCCCTGGCTGGACAAGAGAATTCCTCATTCATGACTGAGAGAAGTTGGAGCCAAATTACAGAGCTATTTCAGGATTTGCAGTTGGACATAGGTTGGAGGGCCTGCCTCAGGCACAGATCTCCCAGGGGATCCCTGGATGGTCAAGATTAGCATCTTGAGAGGGGTTGGAGCTAGAACACAGGCCCCTTCAGGGTCCACAGCCAGGACTGGGGTTGGCTGGCCGGATACCTGGGGCATGGGTAGGCATGACTTCTGTGCAATCCCTTGGCAGATGTACTGTGGCAGGATGATGCCAAGCAGGGCTGTAGCTGAGGCCCCCGGGAGACAGGGCTATTTTCAAGTCTGTAGTTGGGCTTGGCAAGTCTGCTTCCTGGGCATGGTCTGCCTTTTCAAAACACCCCTCTCTGGTCATGGCCTCTACTAGTGTCTCACAGTCTCTTACTTGGATCCCAAAGCTTCCACAAAGGTCCTTTTGCCTATGGAAGGTCACCAAGTTATTGTTGCTGAGTTGAGGGAAAAGAAGCGGGTGATCATTATTCTATTCCATTATCTTCTTGATATCACTCCTAGTTTGACTCCTTCTGAGAGTTGGGAGCAAGAATGTGTCCCATGCCTCTGACCTAGCATCTGATGGCTTGCTGGCAATCTGTCCCTTGGCTGATCTCTGTCTTCACATGGCCAGTCTCCCCATGTGTGTGTGTCTGTCTCCAAATTTCTCCTTTTTATTAGGACACCAGTAAAACTGGAATAGGGACCCCTCTTACACCAGTAAGAACTCATCTTAACCACTTACATCTGCAATGACCCTACTTACAAACAGTCATACTGAAGTCCTGGAAGGTTAAGTCATCAGGATACAAATTTTAGGGAGACGTAAAGCTTCCTGAGAAACAAGTAGAGTTCTTCCTAAAGGAAAGTATAAGAACTCATGATTTAAGAAAATAGCCCTACTTTAGTTTTATGACATTAGGAATACTATAGATGGATTTCTTAATTATCTATCTATGTATGTGCCTTATGTAGTCATATCTTAGGGTTAAAATATACCAAAATAAGCTTTATATTCTATGGTAGGTTTCAAAGTAAAAGCATTATTTTTCTCTTCTCTTTAACATCTTCTGTAGTTGCTACAGTGATTCAGGTCTTCTGTACTGATAAGTCACATGGAAAACATGTAGATATTAATCACTACCCCAAAAAAGGCTTTCATAAGCTATAAGTTAATCTGATTAGCAGAGCAAATCCCAAAGAACATGCTAAACTTGGCATACTAATTGTAGTTATTCTACAAACTAACCAAATTGTAATAGAGAAGAAAAGGAAAATGGAGGACAGAGCTTTTCTGATGGTGTGTGGTCAGATATTAAACACTGACACTTAGGCATGGTCACTGGGATTGGAAGGCCAAGAGGCTGAGCCAGCAGTAGAAAATGGGATAAAGGGACAGAAGATGGGATCCAAATAATGACTGGACTTGCGCTACTCTGTGTGTATATGTGTGCCCTCGGTTGCTCAGTCGTGTCTGACTCTTTGGAACCCCATGGACTGCAGCCTGCCAGGTTCCTCAGTCCATGGGATTTCCCGGGCAAGAACACTGGAGTGGGTTGCCATTTCCTTCTCCAGAAGGATCTTCCTGACCCAAGAATTGAACTCAAGTCTGTTGTGTCTCCTGAATTGGCTGGTGGATTATCTGCCAAACTGCATTCCCGAATGCGCTTTAAGAATTGCTTAATTTGGTCCAATCATTTACCAGTTTAATAGCACAATTTTCTAATAAATTAAAATCTATAATCTCTGAGAAGACATTCCTGTAACCCATGACTAAGGAAGGAAAACACATCTTCCATTTTGCTGTGTGTCCTGGAAATATTTTGAGTTTGTATTTCCACACATTTTAAATTAAAAATATGTTTATTATTAATCCACAAAAGTAGGCTAAGAACTATGGCAAACGACTTCCAAATCTCAGTGACTTAACATAATAAACGTTCATCCCTTACCTTATATCAGATAGGGATTCGCAAAGAGTTGCGGCATTTTTCAGGCACCTAGGGTCCTTTTATCTGTTAGCTCCCCACTTTGCTAAGGCCTTGGAGTCCTCTACCTGACCCTGATCAACTGGCAAGAAGAAAAGAGTGAGCAGAGGGTATCACTCAGGATGTTCTTAGAGGCCAGACTAGAAGGAGCAAATATCACCTCCATTAACATTCATCGACCAGAACTCGGTAACATGGCCCTATGTCACTAAAAGGAGGCTGGACTATGAAGTCTACATCTTGTCCTAGGAGGAAACAGAAGCTTAACAATCATACAGTATCCCTGCCACACACTGTAATCACAATATATCTAATTAGTCATCATCATAGTTGATTGGTAGAGAGATAGACATTAGAAAAGCCATGCTTTGATAAGCCTTTTTTTTTTTTACAATAATACAAGCTTTTCTTGGGAATGACTGATAATGCAGGCTTCTTTCTCAATTCACTCACTTCATAATTAGTGAAGATACATTAGCCAAGGCTGAAATGAGATGATAAAAATCAAAGGTGTGCTAACTCTAAGAGCATTTATATTTGCATGAATAAGGAGTTTACCTTTTTTTTCCTTTTCATAACCACTTAAGTAAAAAATATTTTTTTCTAGAAACTATCTTCTTTAATATTGCTGAGTGTCTATCAACATGTGGAAAATAATAGAATCATTGTAGCCTACCTAAGCTCTATTTAAAGAAATGGAAGGATTGGAAATGCTGTCCTCATACTAGGGCCTGTGATTATTTCTCGAAGGTCAACAGTAATGCTTGGCACTTAGAAGAAAGGAGTCTTATAGGATCTTGACAGATGGAAATATTTATATGCAGAGATATGTTGCCATGGGTACTCCAGGGATACAGATCATAGCCCACCTTGACCACAGCCAATTACTAGCAGAAAAATAATGTAACGGAAGTCTTACCACTTTTCTTGGGAGGTGTCATGTCCCTCTGAAGCATTGCTGGAGATATTATAGTGCTATAATGAGACTCATAATTCATGTCAGCCCCAAGCCTTTTCATTCATTTATAAATGTTTTAGAGCCCTATGATTCATAATGCCATGAGCTGGTTTTCTTTCAGAACTGTTATGCTCCCATTAATACCAACCATTCCTGCTTCTTGCCAAGATACAAGCCCTGAAGTAATATAGTTTAGTGCTCGCCTTGAATTGTTATAGTCAAAAATCTTTTCTAGGTTCTGAGCTAATACAGAAGAAAAGTTTTTAAACAAATATTAAAGTTTGAGAAAGAAAACAAGAAAGCAAGAAATAGCTCTTTGTCAAAGGTATCACTTAGAGTTATAAGCACTGTTAATACAATGTATGTTTTGGGAGACTCTCCTGATGGTCCAGTGGTGAAGACTTTGCCTTCCAATGCAAGGGTTGCAGGTCTGATCCTTGTACAGGGAACTAAGATTTCACAGGCCTTGTGGCCAAACCCTCCACACCCGCCTTGCCGCCCTGCACACACACACACACACACACACACACAAACACAACTATAAAGCAGAAGCAATATTGTAACAAAGTCATCGAAGATTTTTTAAATGGTCCACATCAAAAGTTTTTTTAAAAATACAATGTACATTTTCTTTGCACACCAGAATTGTTATTCTCTAGGAAAGGATAAATGTCAGTGTTTAATTCACATAAAATTATGATGGAACTGGCCATCTCTATCACAAGGTTTATAATAAGTTTTTTGATCATCAGTCTGATTTTTATGTATCCCTTTCTTCATAAATAATGTTTACCATGCATTTTTTTTTCTTTTTAACCTCATGCAGAAATTCATTTTTCTGGTTAATTAAAATAATTACACATTATTCTGTTGAGCAAAACAAAGCAGTTCTTAAAATCATTTGAAGTCACATGGCATAAAACACATCTTGTCAAGATGCAGGCCTTTTCATTTGTGAGACATTCTCTCTACGGCTGCTGCTGTTTGCTGGCAATATCCTCTCCAGAGTCCATGCGCTATTCTATTCACCATGACCTATTTATTATCCCCTGAATCACAAATTGGCACAGCAGTACAGCACAACAGAAATGATCTATGATTCTATTTTATTCAACAAGGTTCATTAGACCCATCTATTGTTTGAAGGTCCACTGAAAGTTTGATCTTGTTCTAGTTGCTGAGCCAGATTCAGGCAGGAAGTTATCAACAGCTGCTAATGCCCCATAAGATGGGCTTTAAAATTCACTTCCTCTGCTAGATTTAAAATTCCAGTATCTACAGACGACTTCTCTAGGTCTATGTTATTGATCTCCCTGTTGCTTTATGCTGTTAAAAGAGTGCCTGATATCTCTTCCTGAGTCCCAACCCTTTACCTCACTCTGAATCTTGGCTTCATACGTGAGGGCTCTTTTGACTCGGAACTCTCATCATACAGACCTTTGTCACAGACTCCAGCTCCAAAACTGGAGTTCTGCTGCTGTAAAATGGATTTCCAAATGAATATCTCTCTGGTGAGTTCAGTTTTGGTTCCTAACTGGATCCTCTACCTTCGAATTGAGGTGATGATTGCCAGGCTCATTTCGTCAGACATAGATGACTCTTGTTTTTTTCTTTTAGCTTTTTGGTCTCAAATTGCCTACATTTTGGCTATGGGATTAAACTAGAAGACAGTATTTTGCAAACTTTATGGTTTCCTTCTTTCCTATGTGTAATATTATTTTAAAATTGTACCAAGTGTTTGAAATACAGGAGAGAACCTGAAAAGTATCTGGTCTTGCCATGGGCTCAGGAAAATCAAATCTGGGGAGAATAGGGAATAAGAGAAGCCTGGATTCCAAAGAAAAGGACAAGTTTGTTCTAGTATCCCTAAATGATTTTCAGCCATTTCTTTCATCCCTTGAAAGTGAAAAGTGAAAGTGTTAGTTGCTCAGTCATGTCTGACTCTTTGTGATCCCATGGACTGTAGCCCACCAGGCTCCTCTGTCCTGGGAATTCTCTAGGCAAGAATACAAGAGTGGATTGCCGTTCCCTTCTCTAGGGCTTTCATCCCTTAAAATATAGCTAATTAAGAAAATTTTAAAAACAAACCTCCAAGAGAGAATATACCAATAAAGAGCTTGGGAAACAGATAACAAAAGATCAAAATGCAGGCTTCACTTAAACCTTGACTTGATTCTGTTTACTTTACCCTCCTCCTTATGGGTTCATATTTTAGGCTGAGCAACAACTGCCTTCAATTCATTCCAAATCTGTCACCATAGATATATATTTAAATATATCCATATATTTATTTTATTTCAGTAGTTATCTATTAGGCAATAACTATAATAAGGAAATAATCTTGGGCTTCCAGGAAATTTTCTGTTTTATATGTGTTAAATAATTTACTTTTAAGTAATTTCCATGATGTAAATATTATCATCATTCCCATTTGACAATAAGAACTCTGAAGCACAAGAGGTTAAGGAACTTCTCCAAGTCTGCATATCCTTTCTGCGCTGGAGCCAGGATTTGAACCTAGGGAGTTTATCATCAGTGTTCACACTCAACATTGTACCCATTTACGCATCATAGATGTACGTATAAAAGCTATCTCAATGGTTCTAACTAAAAAATAATGATTAAAGAAACAGAGTCTATATAGTATTACAAAATATACAAATATCTGCTTATAAATACTCAAAGCACAGCTGCTTTGCTTGCAGAATTTTGGCAATTCTGGCACATAAGGCAATTTTACATTTCACATTTTGTGATCATTTTCATTCATTTTACTATCCAAACTAGTTCCCTTTCTTATTTAACAGGAAATACAAATTTGTCATACCATTTAGCAGTGTTTTTTAAAAGCGTGTTCTGTAGAACATCTGTCCTCAAATCAAATATTCAGATTCTAGGTTTCCACTCCAGACTTGCATCAGAAGCTGGGGCGGAGCCTATGAATCTGTAATTTTACAAGCTCCTCTGGTGTGCTCAGTGCTTCTAGAGTTTGATTTAGAAGCTGCAGCACTTCTGCTTGCTCCAATTTAGACTAATTAGTTAGAATATATTAACTTTCCATTCTCTGGTCCTAATTATGGGTCTCAGAAATATAGCTTCTTTTAAGTTGCTCATGCAGCCTTGACCTCTCCTATCCAGATCACAAAGGAAAATAAAGAAAAATTACATGATTTTGTTCAAGCCATGGTTATCCAGTCTTACATTTATTAAGGTGCAAATGTTACTCTCACTTCCCAAGCAAACACATCATTTATAGTTCCCCCTCTTCAAGCACCTTTTGTTCATTTGCCTTGAATCAGTTCTTAGGTAACCACTGGCTCTAAATATTTTATAGCCTGTTTTCTGCATGTCTTCAATCTAGATTTTTTTCCCCTAGTAAAACTTCCAAGCAACACTTTAAAAACTGTTCTGAAATGTTTGACATTTTCAGTAGTATAGTTTCCCACCAAATTATGTCCTCCCATTGCATACTACATTGTCACAGTAATTTTATTCTTGCTCAGCCAAAGTTAAAGCTAACTTGGAAGCCAAATGCTATCGTGACCAACTGTGTCTTGTACCACAACCAGCTTAATTCTTCAAAGCAAGACTTCCTATACATTGTCCAGCTGATATGTGCAATAAGTGATGGATACTAGGGTTCCAAACAACCACTGTGGGGTTGGTCAAAACAGATGTTGTAACTAAAAATTTGAAAAGTAACATGCAAAGACATACTGAGAAACAGTGGTAAATGAGGTAGGTTATTTGTAAACTGCTAAGAAAGATGAGAAAACACCTTCTTGGTGGTACTCAGAGTTAAAATGGTTAATTTTGAAAAGGGCTACTGGTCAAAATACAAGGTATGACTGAGTTAAAATAAACTGGGATAGGAACACAATTCCCAAAGTCACTTAGAGAAGGTTACAATATAAGAATATGTTTTATAAACAATAAAGTCTATAAAGACTTTATTATCATTCTTACACACTGAAAGAATGTGGTGTTGAGGAAGACTTTTAGTTCCTTGGACAGAAAGGAGATCAAACCAGTCAGTCCTAAAGGAAATCAGTCCTGAATATTCATTGGAAGAACTGATGCTGAAGCTGAGACTCCAATACTTTGATCACCTGATGGGAAGAGCTGACTCACTGGAAAAGACCCTGATGCTGGGGAAGACTGAAGGCACGAGGAGAAGGGGACAACTGAGGATGAGATGGTTGGATGGCATCACCAACCCAATGGACATGAGTTTGAGTCAGCTCCAAGAGATGGTGAAGGACAGGGAAGCCTGGCGTGCTGCAGTCCATGGGACCACAAAGAGCGGGACAGGATGAGCAACTGAACAAAAACAAGTTTCAGTGTTCCTAGTTGGCAAGTGGATGGTTTTCCTTCATCCTGTGACTCAGGCACATGAATTCTTCCTTCCAGCAGCCGTACCATTCGCTCAGAGTCTCTAAGCAGGTGGGAGAAGAGAATATACACCTCTGCATCACCATTTTGGCCAGAAATTGATCTATTCTGTTCCCATGCCATTTGGGAAGAACTGGTCATGTAGTCCTATTTAGATGCAAGGGGAGATTGGAAATGTAATTATTGTCTGGGCAAGTGTTTGCCCACAGCAACCTTGGACTATGGGAAGCACAACTAATGAAGGAGAATTAGGGGTCTCTGTTATACTGACCCCAAATCTTAGCTTTCTATAGATATACATCAAGTCCACTTTGGTTACTACTCTTCAGTTCTAACTTTCAGGTTGAGCAGAAATATATGATTTGGTGTCACAATTGTGTAACACAGACTAGGACTTGAACCTATCTTCTTTCAACTGAGATCACACACCTGGTCTCAGGACTTAATGAAGCTCAGGTTCCTGGTGTCGCCTCACAGAAAGAATTCAGTGAGAGACAAAGTGATGGGTAAGAGAAACACACTCCACAGACAATGTGTGGGCTGTCTTAGAAGACACAAGGCCTCAAAATATGGGGTAGTTAACTTTTATGGACTGGGTAATTTCATAGGTTGATGAATGGGAGGATTATTCTAATTATTTGGGGGGAGGGGCAGAGATTTCCAGGAATTGGGCCACCAGCTCACTTTTTGATCTCTGATGGTTGTTCATGGAACTGTCATGGTGCTGGAGAATGCTTCCTTAACATGCTAATGCATTATTAATATAATGAGCATATAATGAAGATCAAGTTCCACTGGAAGTCCAATCTTCCACCATCGTGGACCTAGTTGATCCTAAGTCTTTGTCATGTCCTGTGTCTACGTCATTCTTTTAAAGGTTGTGCCCTGTCCCTTCCCTCCCATTTCAGCGCTGTGGAAAATTTAGAATAAAATATTCATGAACCCTTAGAATTTATTCATTCCATACAAAAAGCACTTCAACAAATAGTTTTTGAAAGTACCTTACATTTCCACTTTCATCCTATATTCTTGAATTTTTGTATAATAGTTTAGCAACCAAACTGTGATTTGCAATGTTAATTATTCTCATATAATTTTCATCTTTGCTGGAATATAATATGTGTTCTCAATTCATTCACATTTTCTGCTTTAAAGCATTTCCCATTAAGCTTCCCCAGTAGGCTAAGTCTCCACCGCTTTCAATAGATGCCTGTAGATATCACGCAGAATGGTTCCAGGGGAAAATATGTACATAGGATTGGGATTCACTCTGCAAAGAGGGCCTAATTAGGTTTTCCCCATTCATAGAAATAGATCTTTCATCAGTGACAATACAGTGCAGTTAGGGGAAGTCACTTGTAACTTGCCATGGGTGCAGTCAGCTGCTACTAGTATTTCCTTGGAAAGAACTTGAATAAACGATGTTTCATCCTTTTTTACATAAGAATTCCTTCTCCTGAGAGTTGCCATTGAATTCCATATTTAGGACTGAACAAGTTCAGCCCCTATGGCTTCACATTTAATTCCAATTTTCCTTTTTTAATACAAACTTTGCTTCGTGGTTTCTTTAACTTGATATATTTGTTAAACACGTCTAACAGGACTCTTATTGATCTAACACTGCCAAAGATGTGTTGTTCTTCATAGAAATAACATATTAACAACAGTAATATTGGCATTGCAGTTAGGGCTTACAAAATAGGCTTCCATATTTATAACAATTTTGTGAGACTCTGAGACTGACTTGCCAAAGGAAGTACAGCTGGTCAAAAGCAGAACTGATTTCTTAAATTCAAGTCAGTGGATTTTCTATTATATTATGGTGCTCATTTATTACAATGCACGAACCTGAAATAATTGAAGAGTAATAAAATTTTGTATTGCTGATACTAAGTGCATAGAAAGTGAAAGAAAGTGTTAGTTGTTCAATCATGATCGATTCTTTTTGCAGCCCCATGGACTGTTGCCTGCCAGTCCTCTGTCCATGGGATTCTCCAGGCAAGAATATTGGAGTGAGTTGCCATTTCCTCTTCCAGGGGATCTTCCCAACCCAGGGATCAAACACAGGTTTCGTGCATTGCAGGCAGACTCTTCACCATCTGAGCCACCAGGGAAGCCCCAGTGTATTGATCACTATTAGTAAATATATGAAGCTTCATTCAAAACTCTGAGTTGACATGTCATCAAGGGTGGAGAGAATGGATGGACTGGTGGGTAGGGTGAGTAGAGAAGATAAGAAAAGTTATTCAGGAAGAGGATTTCCAGGTGGCACACTGATAAAGAATCCGCCTGCCAATGCAGGAGATGCAAGAGACTCGGTTCGATCCCTAGGTAGGGAAGATCCCCTGGAGGAGGAAATGACAGCCCACTCTAGTATTCTTGCCTGGAAAATCCCATGGACAGAGAAGCCTGGTGGACTAATGTCCATGGGGTCACAAAGACTCAGGTATGACTGAGTGACTGAACACACACTTTCAGGAAGAGGAACCAAATTTCTGCATAAAATCAGGAAGAAGAGTGTTGTGTGCAGAGACTGTGAGGAAACTGAAATCTATGCTGGGAAGGGGCAAAGGTGAAGAAAGCAATGAGAAAGGAAGTTAGTTGGAGCAGTTAAAGGAGTTTTGTGAGTCTGGTGGAGATATTTAAACTTAATACACGGTGGCAGTGAACCAGTGTGATTTCTGGAAATAGGAGTATTAGCACTTAGTGCTTTAAAGAAGAAGGCACTTGGCAGTAGCCTGTGTGATAGTTTGAAAATAGGAAGGCTGAGATGGTCAGTCTGTTGCTCCCATATCAAGATGTGAAAAGGATTTGGACCCAGTGGCAATGGAGTGTGAAGCAAAAGAGAAGCCAGGGCTCAGGGCTGTCCTGGATATAAAGAATAAATGATAATAAATTGTTAAATTTAGAGGCTTAAAGTTTTAACCAAGAAACCTGGAAGAATGCAGAATTTAAGGGATAACTTGTTTTCAAAAATAACATTGAGATAAAATCTGTCAAGTTACGTTTGTGATGTCAAAATAAATACCTTATTTCTAACATAGGTGTTCTTCTGTTGAGCAGCCTATTTCTAAGCTACACAACATTTATTTTATTCTCCAATATTAGATATTTCTATCAGACTGTGTTTATTACATACATATAAGAGCTGTTTTATCTCTGAAGAATAGGATTCTTTTCCTTCCTAACTCCATCCTTCCTAACAGAAGTGGACAAAAATAAGTAAAACACCACAAATTCATAGAATAAGCTAGTTTGTTGCTCATTCTGTGACACTATTAATTCTGACCTTAAAATAGCTTCCAGTTTATACACAAGCAGTGCTTAAGCTATCACACTTTGAAGTAAACATGCTTAATACATTGTTCCTCAAAGCAGTTGGGTGTTGTTAGGACCACAAGGAATTTCAGAGACCGTATTCCCACCTTCCACTTTACAGGCAGTAAATAAAAAGTTATTCAGAACATAAATCCAATTAGTAGCAGAAATGTGACTGGGATTCAGATTTCTGACTCTAGATTCACTGTTCTAGGAGCTTCTGCTTGGAACATTGTCAGCAATAGTTGCAAGAACTTGGATGGAGCAACAGCTCAAAGTGACTTCATATCTATTACTTCATAAAGACTGCCCAAGGGCCCAATTAATTAGATGCTTTTATGACCACTCCCTTTGAGGGAGGAGCAAATGAGACACACACAGTTGGAGTAACTCACTCCCGGTCGTGTACTAGTGAGGAATGAAGCTGGAATCTGAAGACAGGTAGTCTGGTCCAGAGACTAGGTCCCTGCCACGTCTCATATCCCAGTACCACTTCTACTCTTTTCAAGTACTATAGGTGCCATTTTGAAAAAAGAGAACAGTAACTATAAAGAAATGAAATAATAGAACTACCAATTACATTCTGTCTCTCCAATCAATAATGATCTTTAGTTTGGAGGAAAGGTCCTTTGATTATTAAAGTTTAGTTCAGTTCAGTCACTCAGTCGTGTCAGACTCTGTGACCCCATGCACTGCAACACTCCAGGCTTCCCTGTCCATCACCAACTCCCAGAGTTTGCTCAAACTCTTACCCGTCAAGTCGATGATGCCATCCAACCATCTCATCCTCTGTCATCTCCTTCTCCTCCTGCCTTCAATCTTTCCCAGCATCAGGGTCTTTTCCAATGAGGGTCTTTTTTCCAATGATTATTAAAATCTTGACACAATTGGCATTATAAGCTCTCGCCATTGTCAGGAGTGGTAGGGCATTCAACCAGGAAAGATAACTAACAAAGCTTTCTTATCCCACTGTTCCCAAGACCCATGGGGGAGAGAATCCTGTGAAGGAGAGCCTGGGCATTCATGGGATGCAGAAAGCCAGGACTATAGTGGCTGGTGACATGCAAACAAAGAAACTGTGTTTCAGTAATGAAGGGGGCGGACAGCGGCATAGACCACTGCAGGAAATTCAAATGAGAGAGGGATTATTGGAGTTGGCAATTAGGAGGCCAGGCTGTTAGTGAGTTTTGAAAGAGCAATTTCAGTGGAACCTGAATTGCAGAGGGCCAAGGAATGAACATGAAGCTGTAAGGGCATGCTTGCTGTGCCACTGCAGTTTATAAACATATAACAAAACTAGATTCCATATTAAAAATCCAGTTTTGCAATACTGAGGCAAATATTTATTTATTTATCTCAGGTTTTAAAACTGTTCATTTAATACATTTCCATTGTTTAATAAACATGGAACAAATATCAGAGAAAAATAAAAAGTAAGTGGTAACAAGTCATCTACTCTTCCCTGTCCACCATCTGCATTGTTCCCATCTTTTCCTGTAAGTAAACTTCATACTTCCTACTAGTTTCTTCTTTCCTATAAGTAACTTTATTTCTTACTAGACTCTTCTTCACACTTTTTAAATATAAGGAAAACATGTACATTTCCACGTGATGATGGTGTACTATAATGTTTTGGACTGGTGTTTGGTCTCCATTAAACGCTTCTTGAAGAACTTATGTCAATACACAAGTCCTTATGGATACATTTACTTAACTGGTTCTGTGTAGATAAAGATGAGATTGTTTAAATAATAAATACTGGAAAGGGTGTGGAGAAAAGGGAAGCCTCCTATACTGTTGGTGGAAATGTAAATAGGTACAGCCACTATGGAGAACAATCTTCAGGTTCCTTAAAAAATTAAAAATACGGGTTACCATATGATCCAGTAATCCCACTGCTGGGCATATACCCAGAAATGCCAAAAACTAATTTGAAAAGATATGTGCACTCCAGTATTCATAGGACATAGAAGAAACCTAAATGTCCATTCACAGATGCATGGATAAAGAAGATGTGGTGTATATATACACATATGTACGTTGTTTAGTCATTAAGTCATGTCTGACTCTCTGCGACCCCATGGACTGTAGCCCACCAGGTTCCTCTGACAATGAGATTTTCCAGGCAAGAATACTGGAAGTATTCTTGTGGGCTGCCATTTCCTTCTCCAACACATATATATGTGTATACACACACACACACACACACACACACACACACACACACATATATATACATACACTCATATACACAGTGGAATATTACTGAGCCATAACAAAGAAAGAAATAATGTCATTTGCAGCAACATGGATAGACCTAGAGATTACCATACTAAGTGAAGTAAGTCAGACAGAGAAAGACAAATGTCATGTGATATCACTGGTATGTAGAATCTAAAAAGATGATACAAATGATTTTACTTATAAAACAGGAATAAATTCACAGTCATAGAAAATAAACTTAAGGTTACCAAAGGGAAAAGTAAGGCAGGGAGAGACAAATTAGAAGCTTGGGATTAACAGGGACATACCACCTTTCCCGGTGGCTCAGAGGTTAAAGCGTCTGCCTAGAATTCAGGAGACCCGGGTTCGATCCCTGGGTGGGGAAGATCCCCTGGAGAAGGAAATGGCAACCCACTCCAGTACTCTTGCCTGGAGAATCCCATGGAGGGAGGAGCCTGGTAGGCTACAGTCCATGGGGTCGCAAAGAGTCAGACATGACTGAGTGACTTCACTTCACTTCACTTCACTACTATATATAAAATAAACAACAAAGACCTATGTATATCACAGGGAATTACAGTCAATATCTTATAATAATCTATAATGGAAAAGAATCTGAAAATAATATATATGTATAACTTTGTTAATTTTATATTTTCCTTTTTGAACACAATTTCACCTCTTCCTGATCTTTTGCCATCTTTCCCCAGAGTTTTGCCTTTCTGTTTTGTGGTTTTCTATCACAGAAACAATTGCTTCATTGAATTTTGCCCTTGTTTGAGGTGAGGTGAAGTCGCTCAGTCATGTCCGACTCTTTGCGACCCTATGGACTGTAACCTACTAGGCTTCTCCGTCCATGGGATTCCAGGCAAATTTACTTGTTTTAATTAAGGGCAAGATTTTGGTTCAGACTTTCCATTTGCTCAATGTCAACATTTTTTTCCTGGAGTATCCATCTGTTTTTAAATTTGCGGATATTGTCCTCTCTTTTCTTTTTAGTGTCTTTGTATGGATACTCTGCTAAATACTTTTCATGTGCATGCAAGCTAAGTTGCTTCAGTCATGTCTGACTCTTTCTGACCCCGTGGACCATGGCCTGCCAGGCTCCTCTGTCCATAGGATTCTCTAGGCAAGAATACTGGAGTGGGATGCCATGCTTTCCTCCAGAGGATTTTCCTGACCCAGGGATCAAACCCATGTCTCTTATGTCCCCTGCATTGGCAGGAAAGTTCTTTACCACCTGGGAAGTCCCAGTTACTTTTCATACCTGCCTTTAAATGAGTTGCACCAGTTCCTTGCAAATGATTATGTCTTTTAGACTAGCTGCACAGATATTTGCAAGAGATTCTTAGCTGCAGGACAGTAGAATTACAGTATCCTTATTTTTCTCTCCCCAGCTTCCCTCCATAATCTTCTGGTAGGCGTCTACATTTCATTGAAAGATACTCTTAAGAATGTTTTACAGTTTGTCTCCTAACTTCACTAAGAATGGAAACTTTACTTTTGAGAGTAGAGGAAAGACTGCCTAGTTTATGTAGCTACATTTCTCTTGTAAGTCTTTATCTCATTTATCTATCCCAAATAATAACAGAATTAGAGCACTGGAACTTGACAGTCTTTTTCTGAGTTTTATGGTTTTTCAGAACGTGGAAATCAATACAAAATGAGCAAAAAAAGAGTCTACTTCCAGTTTCACAATATGGCTTTTGATAATAACAGTTCCTTTCTCTTTTATGGTTTATGCTATATCTGCATAAAGGGCACAAATGTAAATCTAATTTTCATTTCCTTTCGGTATTACTTTCTTCCCAAGAGTTTGGGTCTTTCCATCCTAAGGGACCCAGGGCCAGAAAGACTCCTTGGGGACCTGGCTGTTTCTGGGCACTGCCAAGAGAAACATGCTGCTTTTGTGCTCTGTAGTCGATACTAGCCATTGGCTCTTCTCTGGGGAGAACACTTCTGAATTTGTTATACGACACTCTGCAAATTCCAATCCTTATCTCCTTAAGAAATTGCCTTCTGTTTCTCTATTTCATTTATGTAGAAAACAGGTGGGGCACCTCTGTTACCGGTCTCCAGGTCAGAGTTGCAGAGAAATGGAAGCCAAGTCATCCTGAGGTATCGGCAACACATTTTCTCCTGGTATTTCTGACACAACCTGAATATTGTTGACATTCAGGGCAAAGTGCCAGACTCATCCAACTCAGAGCCATTTCCTAGGAAATCATCTCATATAGGTTTTTCTAAACACTGCTATTTTATTGCTATTGAATGCCATCAACTACCAGAGAAGGCAATGGCAACCCACTCCAGTACTCTTGCCTGGAGATCCCCATGGACAGAGGAGCCTGGTAGGCTACAGTCCATGGGGTCGCTAAGAGTCAGACACAACTGAGCGACTTCACTTTCACTTTTCACTTTCATGCATTGGAGAAGGAAATAGCAACCCACTCCAGTATTCTTGCCTGAAGAATTCCAGAGACAGAGGAGCCTGTTGGGCTGCCGTCTATGTGGTCGCACAGAGTCGGACACGACTGAAGCGACTTAGCAGCAGCAGCAGCCATCAAATACTGGTCTAAAATCAGGAAAAGAAAACATTTCAAGTCAACAAATAGAAAAATCCCCCTTCCCAAAATGGCTATGTCTGTGGGGGCCATTTAAATATCAGGTCAGTTCAATTCAGTCGCTCAATCGTGTCCGACTCTTTGCGACCCCATGAATCGCAGCACACCAGGCCTCCCTGTCCATCACCAACTTTTGGAGTTCACTCAGATTCGCGTCCATCGAGTCAGTGATGCCATCCTACCATCTCGTCCTCGGTCGTCCCCTTCTCCTCCTGCCCCCAATCCCTCCCAGCATCAAAGTCTTTTCCAATGAGTTAACTCTTTGCATGAGGTGGCCAAAGTACTGGAGTTTCAGCTTTAGCATCATTCCTTCCAAAGAAACCCCAGGGTTGATCTCCTTCAGGATGGACTGGTTGGATCTCCCTGCAGTCCAAGGGACTCTCAAGAGTCTTCTCCAACACCGCAGTTCAAATGCATCAATTCTTCTGTGCTCAGCCTTCTTCACAGTCCAACTCTCACATCCATACATGACCACTGGAAAAACCATAGCCTTGACTAGATGGACCTTTGTTGGCAAAGAAATGTCTCTGCTTTTGAATATGCTATCTAGGTTGGTCATAACTTGCTTTCCAAGGAGCAAGCATCTTTTAATTTCATGGCTGAGGTCATCATCTGCAGTGATTTTGGAGTCCCGCAAAATAAAGTCTGACACTATTTCCATTGTTTCTCCATCTACTTACTTCCCATGAAGTGATGGGACCAGATGCCATGATCTTCGTTTTCTGAATATTGAGCTTTAAGCCAACTTTTCACTCTCCTCTTTCACTTTCAAGAGGCTTTTTAGTTCCTCTTCACTTTCTGCCATAAGGGTGGTGTCATCTGCATATCTGAGGTTATTGATATTTCTCCTGGCAATCTTGATTCCAGCTTGTGCTTCTTCCAGCCCAGCATTTCTCATGATGTACTCTGCATGGAAGTTAAATAAGCAGGGTGACAAGATACAGCCTTGACGCACTCCTTTTCCTATTTGGAACCAATCTGTTGTTCCATGCCTAGTTCTAACTATTGCTTCCTCACCTGCATATAGGTTTCTCAGGAGGCATGTGTTGGCTATTATTAATTTTCAACATACTTTCCTAAGTTCCCCCTTCCTTGAATAGTAGATTCTTTTGAAATAGTAGATGACTACAAAATATTTTTTCACTTTCAAAAATTTTCAGGATAGCACAGAAAAAATATATTTTTAAAATATCTGAACTATGGACACAAATATTTCAAATAAAGTGTCAGACTTAACAAAACTATGAAAGACTTGTAAATATAGAAAACTTAGGGAAATGAAGATAAAAGGGCTTCTGCTGTTTCACAGTTACTGCTATACACTAGTAAATTAATACTTGTCTGCTGTTTAGCTCACATTTTAAACTTTGTGAAATCCAACTCAGGACTTCCCTGGTGGTCCAGTGGTTAAGACTCCATGTTTCCAATGTAGGGGGTACGGGTTTGATCCTTGGTCAGGGAACTAAGATCTCAAATGTTTCACAGAGCAGCCACAAAAGTAAAATTTAAATTAGAAAAAAGAAGGGTCAACTTACACTAAACAAAACTTCTTCAATGTGTGTGTGCCTATTGTGTCTAGTATTACAGTGATCTTATTATCTAATTACAATAAAACCAAATTGAAATGTCAAATCAGGTAAAAACAAATATTTTCTTCTTTAATAAACTGGAGAGTCAATGCCAGCTAACAGATTTAAATTTCCCTGAGTAATACAATTAAAATTTTATTATCTCATAATTTGCCATTTTAAGCCACATTTCTGAACTTATTGTGGAATATTTCACTTCATTTTCCCATAAAGTGCTACAGCTTCTAAAGTGAGATAGTTGCCTTGTAGGATATTCTAGCAATCATGCACAGTGCCTTCTGAACAGAACTGAATGTGTGTCATCCAACTGAAGCAATGAGGAAAGGTGGGTGAACTGAATGTAATTATCAAAGTTGGCACATGCCCAGCATCCTGGAGATGGCACCCAGATGCTCTCATGAATGATGAGGTTGCTAGCTCTGATTCTAAATGGACTGCATGCCATTGGCCAAGCCATAAAATTATTTTCTCTTTTTTCACTATCCAAACTTGCAAAGCTCACTCAAGCTTTTTGAAACAAAACTGGAGCATCTAGCGGTAGGTCATATGAAGGACGCTAGAGCAATCTGACAGTGACATCTGTCACTCCATTTATGCCAGGCTTGGTCTGAGGGATTTGGCCGGCTGGAAGACGTCCAGCGATTCCCTCACTGTACTACAGTCGTCCTCCTGCCGTAGGCACCAGCTACATCTTCATGATGTCACCCAAATCAGAGAGGGTGATACTCTCAGACAGAGGAGGACCATACTGGAGCCCATGCAACGGAATTTGTTGAACAGCCCTGCTAGAACCTCAAAACAAATCTGCAAGGTGGCTATTGAAATGCCAATTAAGTACTACTTTCAGTTTGTAGAGCTTCCCCATAAAGGTAAAGAATCTGCCTGCAATCCGGGAGACACGGGTTCAATCCCTGAGTTGGGAAGATCCCCTAGAGAAAGAAATGTCAACACACTCCAGTATTCTTGTCTAGAGAGTTCTGGACAGAGGATCCTGGCAGGCTATACAGTCCATGGAATCTCAAAGAGTCAGACACAACACTTTCACTTTTAGTTTGTAAAATGGCAAACATTTTAAAATGTAGTAAAATTGTTCAGGTAAAGATAAATAGATTGAAGGAAACTGCCTGTTCATGGGTCTTTAATGTACTCTGCCCTGGGAAAATATTACTCATTACATCTTTCATTCAACAAATATTTAATAATGTCATTTCATGCAGGGAGCAGTATTCGGAAAGGCCTGAAGATGAGAGAGAGCATGGCAGTTTCAACAGGGACTGTTGAGAATCCGCCTGCATTGCAAGGTGGATTCTTAATCACTAGAACACCAGGGAAGTCCCAATGCCCAGGTTTCTGATACAGGTAACTGCATGAAAGGTAGTCCTATTTATTGAGCCTGGAAACCCAGATACGAGTTCAGGGGAAATGATGAATTCAATTCAGAATGTTTGAATTCAAGAAAGAGATGGGATATCCAATAGAAATATCCAGCAGGCAGTTGTAAACATAAGTACAAGGTCAGGAAGAAAGACTGCAGAATCTTCATTAAAAGCTGAGATGTTCTCACTCCAGCTATTTTTTGCATAAAGGAATGAAAAAGTTCCTAGGAAAATACTCAAGCCAGAAAAGAAAGAGATGAGGTACATTTGGCTAGGACACAATGAGGTGAGTATAGTAGGAAAGAGGCAGTTCTTTGCATAATATGTTGTCTATTTTCAACCCATCCTTAGCTTAAGGCTAAGCTCTCATAAGCTTTACCTTAAAAAATTGTATTAAGAATGCGGTAGCTTAATAGGTTGGCTTTAATGAAAGCTCGATAGTGTCTTGAGATCACAGTGCCAGCGTCATTGATGACAGCTGAGTAAACTGTCTGACAAATGGCAAGCTTCATGAGACATGGCAAGGCTTCATGAGACATGGCAAGGCTTCATGAGAGCAAGCATAAATCTTTGAAACATCAGGCATTGGTGGGTCTTGGCTCACCAGTCCATGGGCATTGCCAGCAGAGGGAAAGCTTTACAAAGACCATCAGGGAGAGCAGTGCTTGGCACACATGGGTAGCCTTGATTGGGACTATCACCAAGAAAAAAAACAGTGCAATGGAGCCATCCAGATGACTGGTTGGTGGAGGACATGTGAAATTGGATATGTAGAATTAATTTAAAGAGAAAATTGCCATGTCCTTGACATAGTGGTGAGACCCAGAAACATTCTTCTTTGAGTACCTTATTGTTAACACCAGGCTGGAGCAATGGATGGAAGGAAAATATAACTGTTGGATGTCTGTATCTACAGTATGTATTGAAATATCATATTCTAAAGTTTGCTTTTAAAGAGGAATTTTATATCTTATATTTCTATTTTTAAAACTTAAAGTCATTGCTTTTTAAACAATATGTATCCTAGTTCATTATTCTCCTGGATCAGTGGTTTTAAGTGCAGAAGTGTTTCTTTGCTTTTCCTTAGAATCAAATGAAAGGAATTTTGCTAATTATAATTATGCAGTTATTTCTTATATCAGGGATAATACTCAACTGAAGGCAGGCTTCACACCATGAGTGAGAAGTGAAAGATGTGCTTCCCTAATTTAGATTTTAATTTCACCTGATCATTAATTCATTTTCACACATAAACTGTTTTGTCAAATTAATTAATTAGGGCAATTGCTTCTGGTCTCAAGTGATGAACATTATATGAGGTTGGAGAAGTGCTATCAAATTGTGTTTTTAATTTGATAAGAAGCAAGGTCTGGTGATAAAACTTGCCAAGAGAAATAAGAAGCTGCTAACTTTGAATTAAAACACTCGAAAACTTCAAATTGCATCAGGCCACCATTAAGCTTTACAGCTCGGCTTTGAATCTAGGCTCTGCTACTTTGCAATCAAGTTACTATAACCTCTTTGGGCTTTAGCTTTCTCTTGGGTAAAATGAAGATAATACCTGGAAAATATTGAGTCAATGTGCTTTTATTCCTTTCTATAAATCACGTTCCCTTGATGCCACCTCCATAAGTTAGAGGATATGACATTGGGGGATGTCCCTGACACACAATAATGAAAATGAAAAGAAAGCTTTCATGCTTTAGAGGAAGAGGAGGGAAAGGCAACAGGTTGTGAGACAAGACTAAATTCCAAACTACTTCATGTGCACTCCCAAGATTCAATTCTCAACTATGAAAAGGAAAGTAATGATTAACTTTTTTTAAAAGGGAGCACATAGGAAAAAGTTTCAATCCAGCTTCCTTGTTCAGGCTGGAAGGAGATTTCTCACAGGAAAGACGGATAGTCTAAGAATAAAAATGGTGGCTGGATGATGAGATGCCTGAAATGAAGGCACTGAATGAGAATTTCATCCAAGCCATAGAGAGATCCACGGGCCAGAGAAAGCCAAGGTAGGGCTGAGGCAGCAGAGGAGATAGCCCAAACAACCTGGGAGCTTTGCCAAGATTTCATTGCCGAAGACTTCAACATTAGAGCCTGGAATACCTGAAAGCTCAGCATAAGTGTCTGCTCACCAGTGTGAAGTCCTGTCTCTCCTGCAAGAAAGCACTTAAAACCTAACTTCCTTCTTTATCCTAAGGCCACCTTGAAAAGGAAGAGATGGAAAAAGGATGAAATACAGAGTATTTATACCTTCCACAAAAAGGGATGGTGGTATCCTGGAAAAGACTACATTTCTTTTATCTAGTCAATTGTCTGTACTACAAACAATTTTACGAGAAACCTGAAATCAGCTGTAGAATATTTAAGATATGCTGTGCTGTGCTGAGTTCCTCAGTCGTGTCCAACTCTTTGTGACCCCATGGACTGTAGACTGGGCTCCTCGCTTCATGGAATTCTCCAGGCAAGAATACTGGAGTGGGTTGCCATTTGCTTCTCCAAGGGATCTTCCCAACCCAGGGATCGAACCTGGCTGGGTCTTCCTCATTGCAGGCAGATTCTTAACCATCTGAGTCACCAGAGAATATACTTATATCTATATATGTATATATTTATATCTATATATACATTTTGATATTGTCTGAGTTAAACGTCTAAATTTCCAACTATGATTACTTTTTCTAAAAAGCAGAAGTAGGAACCAGCCAGTATTTCAGTCTTTCAAATATTTGCTACCTGTATAATAAAAGCATATTTTTTCACATTTTTTTCCAGTTCTACTGAGGTATAATTGACATATAACATTGTATACATTTAAGGTATACAACCTATCTCATTCATGTTTAACATGTATTTGTGGAGTTAAGTGTAAAGCAGGCCTTGTCCTAGACACTGAAAACAGGCAGGCACAGTAACACGGTCCCTGACTTCAAAGGTTTATAATACTGGGGAGCAGGAGAGAGTTAATTCAAATTGACCATTAGAGTGAATGAAAGCCTCTGGCTCTACTGACAAGCCTAAGGTGTATCAGTGCAGAAAAAATTATGAAAAGAAGGTGAAGAGAAGCAAAGATAGACGTGGCAGCAAGCTATCAACTATTCTCCCAGCTGTCATTTAAGGACTTTTTGTACCTCACACTGCCTCTGCTCCTTCTTGACCTAATTTCAAAAGGGAGTTTAATGGGGACAAAATTGTGAATGACAACAGCCAGGCTCACTGCCTTTTTATATGCTGACTCAATATGCCCCAAGGAAATTTGCCTTATTGGTAAAACCACATCTTTTAAGGACTAAGCAATTTCAAAGCTCTTGCTGCTTGTCATCTTGGTTACTAAAAGCCAGTCCTAGGTTTTGTGTTTTTTTTTTTTTTTAATTTAAGTAAATATAATCCCACAATCTTATAATTTTAAAGTTTTTTTACATTCTAGCAATATTCTCAGACGTTCCATTATTTAAGGAGAACCTGAGGGAGGATGCCTATTTTTCTACAAGGTGACATATTCATTCACAGCGGCTGTTATTGTCCGGATCCACATACCTAATTCAAGCCATATGAAGCAATGAGATTCTTAGAGATGAAGCAATCAGGGATCTTTTTTTTTTTTTTTACCGATTTTAAGTTCAAACATTGCAAAACAAGCAAATATCAAATAAGGATCTCAATTCTGCAAACTATATGCAATGAAATTTCATTCAGATTATTTAAAATTTCTGAAGAAAATACTGACTTTGATCCAACAGAATGCAGGGAGGGTGGTATGGAAATCTTCATGGTTTGAGCCAAGGAACTGGGCAAGATAGAACTTGTAAACAAAGATATCTTTTTACTTTAACACAAGACTTTGGGTATGTGGAGATGATTCCTTAATTTGGTTGTAGTCCAGGGACTTGAAAAGCAGTATTTATCTATTGAGTCAGTAAGGGTTTCCACTAAGAGGCTCATAGCTTATCTTAAGAAGCCTTGAAAAATGATTTCATGGCCAAGTTCCATATAAACTACAGCACAGGGTAAGAGTGATAACCCAATGTTGGTAGTCACCTAAACATTGCGATGAATTTATAATTCTAGGAAGCAACATGCTATTCTCTGAATTTACCAGGCTTTCTTATATAAGCATATTGATCCCTTTGCTTGAAACGCCTTTTTGTTCTGCCTGCAATGGCTTCCTTTCTCCTGCCCCATGTAAAGTTTCTTCTCATCCTTCCATTTCATCTCCTGTAGCTCCTCTGGAGAGTACTCCTACAGCCCTTTCTTTTTCTGTTTCCCTTTGGCACCTTCTAACAAAATCCAATAAAACATTTTTAATGCTGCATTCCAACTGCTTGATGGCATTTCATTTGGGTGTGAGCAACTTGAAGACAGGGACAGACGGTTCTTTCAATCCTCATGATTCCAGTGCCTAGCAGAGTGACTGGCATATAGGAGGAACTCCATACATATTTATTGAATTGATTTTTAAAATATTGAAAGTGAATCAAATCATGTCAGTAGGCATCAATTATAAAGATAGTTTCTATTCAGGTTTTTCCTCTTGCACATCATTCTGGTTAACTATAAAATCACCGTATCATTCACTTAGAAAGTTCCCCCCAGCAGGCAACATTCCACTTGGTGTTGATAATGGGTAGTTTCTCAGCAGGACAGGGAGAGAAAGAGCCACCTGGTGAGACCATCGCACACAGAGGTAGCAGTGGAATACGGAGCAGGAAATATTAATAGAACTTGAATTTCATTAAAAGAATTTTGATTGTGGGCATTGAACCGGGCTTCCCTGGTGGCTTGGACAGTAAAGAACATGCCTGCAATGCAGGTGATCTGGATTCAATCCCTGGATCGGGAAGATCCTTCGGAGAAGGGAATGGCAACCCACTCTGGTATTCTTGCCTGGAGGATTCCATGGGCAGAGGAGCCTGGCGAGCCACAGTACCTGGGGTCACACACAACTGGCTACGACTGAGCATGCATGCATGCACTCATATGCATAATGTGGGCATTGAGGAGCCACTGAAGAGTTCAGTGCATTTTCCTTTTGTTGAAAAATTAAAGAGATTATAGAACAGTGATGATGATATTTTCTTTCTAAAAAGTATTCATCTTGAATTCATTCTGGCAAAAGGACTGGGAATCCCCAGGGACTCGGACTTTGAAGGTCATTGGGATTTGATTACAGAATTTCCATAGGACCAGGGAAACAGAGACTCTCCGAGGGCACAAACAAACCTTGTGTGCACCAGGACCCAGGGGAAAGGAGCAGTGACCCCACGAGAGACTGAGCCAGACGTGCAGATAGTGGCCTGCCTTCGGATCAGGGGCACTGGCAGCAGCAGTCCTGGGAGGCATAAGTCCTCTGGAAGGAGGTTGCCATTAGCCCTACCAGAGAGACTACAGACTCCAGGACTGGGCCACCTCAGGCCGAACTACAGAGAGGGAGCACAGCCCCACCCATCAGCAGAAAATTGGATTAAAGATTTACTGAGGATGGCCCTGCCCACCAGAGCAAGTCCTAGTTTTCCCCACAGCCAATCCCTCCCATCAGGAAGCTTGCACAAGCCTCTTATCCTCATCCATCAGAGGGCAGACAGAATGAAAACCACAATCACAGAAAACTAACTAAAATGATCACATGGATCACAACCTTATGTAACCCAAGGAAGCAATGAGTCATGCCCAGCAGGGCCCGCCACCCAAGACAGAAGGGTCATGGTGGAGAGTTCTGGTGAAACATGGTTCACTGGAGAAGGAAATGGCAAACCTTTTGCCTTGAGAACCCCATGAACAGTATGAAAAAGCAAAAGATATGACACTGAAAGAGGAGCCCCCTAGGTCAGTAGGTATCCAATATGATACTGGGGAAAAGTGGAGAAATTGCTCCAGAAAGAATGAAGAGGCTGAGCCAAAAAAGAAATGGCACCCAGTTGTGGATGTGTCTGGTGGTGAAAGTAAAGTCTGATGCTGTAATGAACAGAAAGATTAAAGCAAAAGTAATACACTGTTGCTCAGTGGGCTGTATCCAGCATGCAAATGTGTTTTGTTCTGCCCACTCAACGATTAAAATAAAATGGGTAAATGTAAAATTCAGAAGATTTTATATAGAAATCCAGATTTCTGAAACCTCTTTAAAATTTTGGAAATTTGGTGGTGCTTTGTCTACATGTTCACAAGTCAACACTTTTGAGGAAGCAATAAAGTGGATCAGTAAAGACTGTGGGGAGTAGGGCCACATAACTCATGCCTATTTTATGAATTTTTAAGCTTAGTCTGATCTCTGCTAAATGAAATTTGAAAATGGCTATAATCCTTATGGCAAACAGCAAGTAGAAATTGTAGTCTTCAGTTTAGTTTTCAAACACCTTCCTCTCCAACTACCATACATCAGAAACTTTACTAAAGCCACAGTCCTCCCTTGTCACCAAATAATTTCCAGTGTAGTTATAAAAGAAAGAGTTCTCTTTGAAACCAAGAGGGTGAATTACCTCACATAATCTCTTCTTATCTATAATCGTGAAATTCATGCCCCATGTGAACAAATGGCAACCCAGAACTTGAATAATACACCAATAAATAATTCTTGGTCTCAATCCTTAATTATGACCTCTGAACATGTATCCCCAGACTGAAAGGGAGTAGGCATGAAAGTCTTTCAACACCTAGAGAGAAGTTTTGTGTAAATATAAAGTACTGTTCATGGATACCACACCCTAAACAACTTTCTTCTTTCAATAGTAAAGAAAATGAAGCAGAGCCCAAACCCAAAAGCTTGCTAATCAACTTGACCACCAAGTGACACCAATTACAGGCTTAAGAAGGTTAGCATAGCTACTTGGAACAATTAGATTATTCAGCCAGTGGAGATTAAACAAGATTTAACTCTGAATTAAACTTGCATTATTTAAAAATATCATTTTTGAGACACCTCACTTACTGTGAATATATTACAGCGTCTGAGCCAAACCCCCAAAGGAGGGTAAGAGCCCACCCCACCCACACCTACTGGGAAGTGAAACCTATGTACACAAGTTCCTTTCTCTCCTCCAAATATGTCCTCATTCAACCAAGAGTCAAGTTAGGCTTGGTCTCTTGAGCATTCCTTTAAATGGAGTACATGCACAGTTCAAGATAGCAAAGTTAAAAGAGCGTGTACTGGAGTCCAGCTGCCCGTATTCATTATCAACACTGGCACTTACAGTCCAAACTTGGCCAAATTATTTAACCTCTTTGTGATACAGTTTACTCATTTGTACAGGAGGAGAATAACATTACCTACCTCTGAGGACTGAGAGAATTAATCAGGTGATAGTTGTGGAAGGTCTTAGTACATACACATACAGAGTGCATGAGTGTTCGCATGAAATTCCTCCAAGAGAATACAAGCACTTTGTAGACTGGGACCAGTGCCCAGAACATAGTGGGTGTTTGCTAAATATTTGTTAAATAAAAATCTGTTATTTTTCTATGGTTTCTATAGATTTGGAAAGACACTTATATAGTGTTTATTACATGAGCACCAAAGAATTGATGCACTTGAATTGTGGTGCTGGAGAAGACTCTTGAGAGTCCCTTGCACTGCAAGGAGATTAAACCAGTCAGTCTTAAAGGAAATCAGCCCTGAATATTCATTGGAGGAACTGATGCTGGAGTTCCAATACTTTGGCCACCTGATGCAAAGAGTCAACTCACTGGAAAAGATCCTAATGCTGGGAAAGACTGAAGGCAAAAGAAGAAGGGGTGGCAGAGGATGAGATGGTCAGATAGCATTACCAACTCAATGGAGCTGAGTTTGATCAAACTTTGGGAGATAGTGAAGGACAGGGAAGCCTGGCGTGCTGCAGTCTGTGGAGTTGCAAAGAGTCAGAAACAACTTAGTGACTGAACAACAACATACTAAACACTATTTTAAGTGCTGAACAAATATTCACTCACTGAATCCTCAAAAGATCCCTATGAAGAAAACACTGGCATTATCTTATTTTGCAGAGGAGTGAACTGAATCACAGTGTAGATCATTTGTCTGTGGTCACTCTGCTTTTAACAGGGATTCAAACCCAGACAGTCTAGCTCCTGAGTGCACACTGCACTAGGCTGAACTCCTCACACTTCAGCATGCATCAAAGTCTCCTGGATAACTTGTTAAAAATACAAACTCCAGGGCCCAGCCTTTGATATTCAAGCACAGGAAGTCAGAGTGGGTATCTAGGAATTACTATTTCTGCCAGAATCCAGGAGACTCTGGTGCAGGTGATCCTTAGCCCGCACTTTGAAAAGCACTGGACTATGATGATGACAAAACCCTAATTTTATTAACTGATGATTACATCAAAGGAAAGGCAGAAATGAGGATAAGCCAAACTCTAGATCAACATGACACTTACACTCAGCCCCCAAGTAATACTTTTGTTCCATTCCAGAATTATGCTTGGGCATTGACACATCTCTGGATGAAATGAAAGATAAAAGAAAATGTTGCAGATTCAAATAACAGAGAGGCAGTAAAGGATCAATATTGAAATACTCAACCATGAGGCAGTGTAACCTGTACATGTGCAGACAGAAAACCATCACAGCTTTGACAAGAGGCATCTGATGTACTGATGTTTCTTCACTGTAGAGAAAGCAAGACTTTCCTTTAGCCATATTTAGAAATCAGCTGTAACTCTGTGTTCATTCTACACATTTAAATGGAAAAATTAGAATATACTTGTATAACAAGGACCACATAATCAAGCTTGATTTCTGACAGAATAAAAAAATACATAATATATCTTTGATTTCAAAATGCTCACTTTTATACTTTTAATGTTCTAAAACTGGGATATTGTTGACCAAGAAAATGCAGAGGGCTGCATATATGAAGTTTACTTGGGGTCTCAGGAATTGCAATTCCTTAGACACAGATGTGGATAAAACTGAACGAGTACTCTGGGGAGGAGAATGAGTCAGGACCTTATAAGCGCAAAAGCCATAAGTGTTAAAGTTGTTTGACAAGAATTATGATTGGTCTGGTCATGAGAAAATAAATATTTGTCCTTAAGGGATGGGCTGTTGCATGTTATTTTAAGGTAAGTGTCTGATAAATAGATAGGCTGTTTATGGAATATTGTAGATTCCATCCAGGCTGAGATGTGCTTAAGTTACTCTTCCTTGGTGGCTTCCCTGCTCTATTTTAGAGAGCTCTCTTGCTAACACCGACTCCATTTTGATTTTCCTTTCCCAATATGTCTTACAACTAGTGTATTTATTCAAGAAGGAAGTACTTTTCCCTTTCTATACAAAATGGGATCTTAGAACTGAAGAAATATGGTAACTTACTTTTTTTTTGTTAACTTACTTTTGAATCTGTTTTCAGATGGCACAGATTACTATATATATATATATCTATTAATATAGATATATGGATATCTATAGATATACATTTCATGTAATGAAGGTATGCTTTAGAACATATATATATATATATATAAGTTTTGTTGTAGAAGCCAAACAAAGCTGATATTTTTCAACATTGTAGATTAAGATTTAAATTTCAAAATATAGGATAACTAGCCAAAAGAGGAGTTCATTCAACACCATTTAAATTTTCTGGTGGTGGGTATACACAAACTACAATCTCTTTTTCATATACCCTCTTCATTCCTCATACTCTTCCAAAGGCAATATAGTGGATTCGCTTTAGAACATATTTTACCAGAGGAAATAAGTAGTGAAATTGATAGATACAAGTTTTTTCTCTTTCTGGTACTTGCTAATGTATTTGCTGAGTCCCAGTATGGAGTAACTCAAAATAAAACCTAACCGGAAGGAAAAGGGAGGAGTTGTAGGGACAAGATATTCTCTACATATCTGAAAAGTTACCATTGAATCATGGGGCTATGTAAATGGCACCCTCCTCTAGTATTCTTGTCTGGAGAATGCCATGGACAGGGGAGCCTGGCGGGCTATGGTCCACAGGGTCACAAAGAGTTGTGCATGACTGAAGCGAAGAAGGCATTTAAAGACCTTTGAATTTAAGACCATAATTATATGCAAATGACATTCACAGGGCAGCAACATTCTAAAACTTTATATGGAAATTACTGGTGCCAATAACATGGACAGCAAGAGTAAAGCTTGTGAAGTAGAAGAGGAGAGAAGAAACTTCTAGCCCTATCCACTAAAAAATAGAATTAAGGAAGTATTCATTTATTCATTCCCTTTATTATTTCATTCAGTATTTCTGGAGGATAGAGTATAGAGGCCATTTCAGTCCCAAGTGATGGCACCATGGTTGGTAGAGTCCTGTAAGGTAATGGTTAAAAAAAAGGACAATGTTTAAGTAGGTGGATGGAGATAGTGAGACGAGGAACTAGCATCCGAGGTGATAGGAACAACAGGTACGTGGGATAGAAGGGGAGAGAAAGGGTGGCAAATTCTTGAGGTTGCAAGTTTTCAGTCCTGCCTGAGCACAGAGAGCGGGCAGAGGTGAGGAACGCTGAAAGGTGAGGCTGGAGAGACAAGCAGGAATGTGACTTTGATTTGGAACTAAACTACCCGAATACATTGAAATGCTTAAAGCAGGAGAGAACCATGGTAAGATACATGTTTACAAACATCCCACTTGATTCATTTGAATTACAGAGAAAGCTCTCTCTCTTACTTTCTCTAGAGAACTGTTAATTGTTATAACACTTAAAATTTATTATTAACATGTAATTCCAGATAACTCCAGCTAGCTTCAAAAAACCTTTAATTCTTTACTGCAAAAAAAAAAAAAAAAAAAAAAAAAGACATTCATCTTGGGCAAGCATGATCTTGATCAACGAGAAAGCACATCCTAAAACAAATGAAACAAGGTACAGAAATGAAACACTAAAAAAGTATTTGTTCCTTTTTCACTTTGGTTCTTTCTTGAAGTAAACTAAAGCCAAGCAGAATGCGGTATCATAATGCATCTTGGAAATGTATTTAAGTTTTCAAGTAGGCTAAAATCTCTAAAGAGATGATCCTATTTCAAAGGAAAAGCAAATAATCAGAGCACAGTCCAATAAAAGTGATTTAACAGAAATTTTCAAAATGCACGCATGATCTTCAAAAGTAGGTTACTTAGAGCACTGGGAGTTAACAAAACTACCTTTCTTTGCTAATTAATTTTCAAAGCTCTTCCCAGTACATGTTTTCCCCCTTTTATCTCTTGTCATGATGCCTCCCCCTCATTAACACTGGATGCTGTTTTATTTACTCCTGTTGAGAACAAACGTAAGGAGAGCTCAGTGCTGTGGTACAGGGAAAGGGGGAAGACACGAAGCATTTCTTCCTGAAAAACAGGACTGAGGCTGTTGGAAACATTTCATATAGTTTTAGGTTCCCCATGACTTACTGGTAGATTCATATCCAGTTGTTGGATGCGATTCTTTCCCTCTGACAGCAAGGAAACTCATTCAGAACAGCAAGTCTGGGCTCCAAGCTTTTGATAAACATGCCAAGTTATCTTGGTTTTCAGAAGATGTCCCTGCCTTTATTTCACCACTTTTGAAACTTCTTTCCAGATCTAGTATGAGTGGCATTTACTAACTTAATTAACTCAACAGATATGCTTGCATGTGTAGTTGTGTCCAACTCTTTGCAAGTCCATGGACTGTAGCCCGCCAGACTCCTCCGTCCATGGAAATTTTCCAGGAAAGAATACCGGAGTGGGTTGCCACTTCATCCTCTATGGGATCTTCCCAACCCAGGGATCAACCGGAGTCTCTTGTGTCTTCTGCATTTGCAGACAGGTTCTTTACCACTACGTCACTTGGGAACCCCACCGATGCCTATACAAATCACTGTTACAAAAGCTAGTCACCTAGAATTTCATTTCTAATAACACAAGACTTCTGTGTTTCTTTCATGTGGATTAGGAAAATAATCCTTAGCTGTAAGTGGTACATGGGAAAACAAGATGTGCCTATGAGAATTCATTCTGCTAGAAATTAAGTTGCCATGTGAGCTGAAACATAAAATTGACTAATAGCTCAAAACAGATATGCAAGCCGGAGGCTCCAAGAACCACCAGTCTTTAACCAGACTGAAGATGCTTTCATCTTTATAGAAGGGGGTGTGTTTTGTAGAAGGAAGCTCTCTAACCATGAAAGCATAAAAAATGAGATTTGCAGCCATGAAAGCACAAAATTCAGTTCCCAACCAAGCTGGGATGGGCATAAGGCTACCTACTGAATCAACGTGAGGAAATAGTCCTCTCGGCAGGTAAATATCAACAATGGAAACCCATGAGCCTGACAGAGCCCACTGGTATAAACTATTTCTATCAAATAACCAAGCCCTTCTCTTTCCATTGTTCAGTTGCAAACTTGATCCTTTGATTTCCCCAGTGGTATGCACACAAGGAGAAAATATATTGGTCAAATTAATGTCAGTGCTACGTCCACTTGACAGTCATGGTTTTCTTTGTGAATTAAACATTTACAGTCTACACATTAGTCCCTTGGTTGCTTCATTAGCATAAGTGGGTGTCCCCAAATCCAGTCAGTTCTAAACAGTTCTGATCAGTTCTAAACTCAAATTCTGAGCCTCTTAAGCTAAGAGCCAGTTTCTGGTATTTAATACGTTCAACAAGGTAAATATTCAGTTCAGTTCAGTCTCTCAGTTGTGTCTGACTCTTTGCGACCCCATGAATCACAGCACGCCAGGCCTCCCTGTTCATCACCAACTCCCGGAGTTCACTCAGACTCACGTCCATCGAGTCAGTGATGCCATCCAGCCATCTCATCCTCAGTCATCCCCTTCTCCTGCCCCCAATCCCTCCCAGCATCAGAGTCTTTCCCAATGAGTCAACTCATCTCATGAGGTGGCCAAAGTACTGGAGTTTCAGCTTCACCATCATTCCTTCCAAAGAAATCCCAGGGCTGATCTCCTTCAGAATGGACAGGTTGGATCTCCTTGCAGTCCAAGGGACTCTCAAGAGTCTTCTCCAACACCACAGTTCAAAAGCATCAGTTCTTCGGTGCTCAGCCTTCTTCACAGTCCAATTCTCACATCCATACATGACCACAGGAAAAACCATAGCCTTGACTAGATGGACCTGATTACCTGTGAGATAATATAGCAGTGGCCATTGCTCTTTAAGTCTCATCAACAGCAAATTTAAACAGAGGCATCTTAAAGTGACACATATTTTTCTTCCCTCTGACTAGCAAGATTTTAGTTCAAACAATTGATTAATTGACTGAGGGTGACAGGGGAGGATGCTAAGGGACATAAAGGAGCTGATCTTATGGGATCAGTCCTATTTTTAATATAATATTTTAAGATAGAAAAGGTTTTAACTTCTATCTCTGCCCCCATAAACATATTCAAATAAATTAATATCTAATCTTTTGTATGAATAAAGTTTGAGAGCAGGTTTTCATAACTCAGAGGAAAATGAACATCTGATGGAACAAGAAGGCTAGATGTCAAATTCTCTAAATGTACTTAAAAATATTTTGAACAATGTGATGTATATAAGCTAACTTTGTGTAACCTCTGGGGAGGGAAGTGGGATAAGTTAGTAAATATTTTTAGTACTCTAATCAGATATACATACTTCAAGGATGGTTTGTTAATAACTGAAAGTGGTGATCCGTTTTCAGAGGCAGCTTCTAAAAGTTTCAACACTCCATATACAAGTCTTTACTAGAGGGGTTCTTAATGGCATAAATGGTATCAGGAGTAAGTATCATATTCTGTCTTGATTGAATGTTTTGTGGAAAATACTTGAGTATGCATAAAAGAACAGAGAACTTGAACTTCCCATTTTATAGTGTTACATCACAGAGCTAGAATCTGTTGTCATTACTCACTGAACAGGCATGGATTAGTGACAATCTAGGCATTATAATGGGCTTCCCTTGTGGCTCAGTCAGGAAATAATCCACCTGCAATGCAGGAGACCATCTGCAGTGTAGAAGAACAGGCTCAGTCCCTGGGGAGGTAAGATCCCCTGGAGAAGGAAACGGTGACCCACTCCAGTATTCTTGCCTGGAAAACTCCATGGACAGAGGAGCCTGGTAGGCTACACAGCCCATGGGTTTGCAAGAGTTGGACACAACTTGTTGTTAAGATGCAGGAATCCAATGACAAGTTAACCATCAGTAAATTCTTCCTTATCTCATTTTTTTTTTTTAATGTGCAAGCTCTTTTCAGGAGTCATTATTCTCAAGGAATGAAAACAAAATGCCCAAATTGAACTGGCTTTGTGTTGCTAGGAAACTAACTCAGAAGACTCCCCTGCTGGTATTTCCATCTCGAGTACCAGAGCTTGTATTTATTAGCTTTCCTCTATCTCTGAGATTCCCCTGTCACTCCTGAGTAGCATCTCTGTGAGGGGTCTGTGTATCAGAGTAAATGCTGGGGTGAGGGAGTTTGTCTTTCCAGAAGGCTCCTGTGCCCTTTCTTGACATAATCCAAATGTCTTTCTCAGGAAGAACAAGCTGGTCACTGATACACCTGTTACTCTACTCCCTTTCTTTCAAATGGTTCAGGCTCAAAACTAGGTGCTTCCTCCGGGAGAGAAACCAGCCATCTAGTACATTCATTAACAAACTTTGAGAAATAAAAGGGATTCAGCTTATTGGCTGAAATCCCAAGGAATCACTTGGGTTTTAGGGAATTTCTTTGTTTACACGTCAGTTCCCAAGGTGAGAAGGGTCTCAGGAGAGCTTTTTAGGAAATTGTTGGGCATCTTTTAGCTAGCATGGGTTTTGTACAAGCTTTCTTATTTCAGGACTCTACTAAAGACGTTGCAGAGGTTACTGGGTCAAGGGAGAAGAGACAGAGAAGAGGAAAGATGGAAAAAAGCAGGAACTTCTTGAGGATGGCAGAAATTGAGCAATGTCTCATTTCCATTCTCCCCTCAGAGGCCTGAAAGGAGTCCCATCTCATCTTTTGGACTCCTTTAACTGTCCTGAGGAAGTTAGTGGTAAAGAACCCGCCTGCCAGTGCAGGAGATAAGAGACCTGGGTTTGACGCCAGCATCAGGCAGATCCCCTGGAGAAGGAAATGGCAACCCACTCCATTTTTCTTGCCTGGGAAATCCCATGGACAGAGGGCTACAGCCCATAGGGTCGCAAAGAGTCAGACAGGACTGAAGTGACTTAGCACCAGTCCTGGAAGCTGCCATATGCACCTTCTACAAAGAGATTCCAGCCTTGGCTAGGCTCATTCTTCAACTTCAAGCTATAGGTGAAGGTCTTTATACTTTCACACTTTTCAGTAGCTTGTCTAAGTTGACTTGACATTCTTTCTGAGTGATAAGAAAAATCTCAATTTTTCAATACACTAGTCTTTGTATTAATTTTCTAGGGCTGCTATAACAAAGCCTCCCAAATGTGGTGGCTTAAAATAATGGAAATGTTTCCTCTCACGGTTCTGGAGTCTTGAAGTCTGAAATCAAGGTATTGGCAGGGCCATGCTTCCTCTGGATCCTCTAAAGGAGCATCCTTTTTGCTTCTTTTATCATCTGGGAGCTCCAGGCATCCCTTGACTCATGGCATCATAATGCCAATCTCTGCTTCCAACATTACACAGGATTCCCCAGTGTTTGCTTCACTCTGTGTCTCCCCTCTTCTCACAGGGACATCAGTCATACTGGATAATGCCACTCCAAGGATCTCATTTTAACTTGATCACATTTGCCAAGATCTTTCTTCCAACTAAAGTCACATTTGCAAGCCCTGAGGGTTAGAACTTGCACATATCTTTTGGGGGACACAACTTGATTGATCATGGTCCTCCAGATATGGAAAATTTTAAAAATAAAGTAAAACAAGAACAACAGTTGCCCAGGACATTTTATTTCAGTTCCATTCAGTTGCTCAGTTGTGTGTGACTTTGCAACCCCGTGGACTGTAGCATGCTTCCAGTCCATCACCAACTCCCGGAGCTTACTCAAACTCATGTCCACTGAGTTGGTAATGCCATCCAACCATCTCATCTTGTGTCATCCCCTTCTTCTCCTACCACCAATCTTTCCCATCATCAGGGTCTTTTCAAATGAGTCAGTTCTTCACATCAGGTAGCCAGAGTATTGGAGTTTCAGCTTCAGCATCAGTCCTTTCAAAAAATATTCAGGACTGATTTCCTTTAGGATGGACTGGTTGAATCTCCTTGCAGTCCAAGGGACTCTTAAGAGTCTTCTCCAACACCACAGTTCAAAAGCATCAGTTGTTCGGCACTTAGCTTTCTTTAGAGTCCAGCTCTCACATCCATACATGACTACTGGAAAAACCATAGCTTTGACTAGATGGACCTTTGATGGCAAAGTAACGTCTCTGCTTTTTAATATGCTGTCTAGGTTGGTCATAGCTTTTCTTCCAAGGAGCAAGCTTCTTAATTTCATGGTTGTGGTCACCATCTGCAATGATTTTGGAGCCCCAAAAAATAGTCTCTCACTATTTCCATTGTTTCCCCATCTATTTGCCATGAAGTGATGGGACCGTATGCCATGATCTTAGTTTTCTGAATATTGAGTTTTAAGCCAACTTTTTCACTCTCCTCTTTCCCTTTCTTCAAGAGGCTCTTTAGTTCTTCTTCACTTTCTGCCATAAGGGTGGTGTCATCTGCGTATTTGAGGTTATTGATATTTCTCCCAGCAATCTTTATTCCAACTTGTGCTTCATCCAGCCCAGCATTTCTCTTGATGTACTCTGCATAGAAGTTAAATAAGTAGGGTGACAATATACAACCTTGACATACTCCTTTCCCGATTTGGAACCAGTCTGTTGTTCCATGTCCAGTTCTAACTGTTGCTTCCTGACCTGCATACAGATTTCTCAGGAGGCAGGTTAGGTGGTCTGGTATTCCCATCTCTCTAAGAATTTTCCAGTTTATTGTGATCCACACAAGTCAAAGACTTTGGCATAGTCAATAAAGCAGGAAAAGTGAAAGTCAAGTAGCTCAGTCATGTCCCACTCTTTGTGACGCCATGGACTATAGCCTACCACACTCCTCTGTCCATGGGATTTTCCAGGTAAGAGTACTGGAGTGGGTTGCCATTTCCTTCTCCAGACAATCTTCCTGACCCAAGGATCAAATCCAGGTCTCCCGCATTGTAAGCAGATGCTTTACCATTTGAGCCAACAGGGAAGCCTAATAAAGTAGAAGTAGATGTTTTCCTGGAACTCTCTTGCTTTTTCGGTGACCCAATGGATGTTGGGAAATTTGATCTTTGGTTCCTCTGCCTTTTCTAAATCCAGTCTGACCAACTGGAAGTTCACATACTGTTGAAGCCTGCCTTGGAGAATCTTGAGCATTACTTTGCTACAGTGTGAGATGAGTGAAATTGTGTGATAGTTTGAACATTCTTTGGCATTGCACTTCTTTAGGGTTGAAATGAAAACTGACCTTTCCCAGTCCTGTGGCCACTGCTGAGTTTTCCAAATTGAGTACAGCACTTTAACAGCATCACGTTTTAGGGTTTGAAATAGCTCAACTGGAATTCCATCACCTCCACCTCCTAAGGCCCACTTGACTTCACATTCCAGGATGTTTGGCTCTAGGTGAGTGATCACACCATCGTAGTTATCTGGGTCATGAAGATCTTTTTGTACAGTTCTTCTGTATATTGTTGCCACCTCCTCTTAATATCTTCTGTTTCTGTTAGGTCCATACCATTACTGTCTTTTATTGTGCCCATCTATTGCATGAAATGTTCCCTTGGTATCTCTAATTTTCTTGAAGAGACCTCTAGTCTTTCCCATTCTATTGTTTTCCTCTATTTCTTTGCATTGGTTACTGTGGAAGGCTTTCTTATCTTTCCTTGCTATTCTGCTTTCAAACGGGTATATCTTTCCTTTTCTCCTTTGCTTTTCACTTCTCTTTCTTCTCAGCTATTTCTAAGGCCTCCTCAGACAACCATTCTGTCTTTTTGCATTTCTTTATTTGATATCAAATTGCCAGCCTCTGATACTAATTGTGGGCTTCTCTCATAGCTCAGCTGGTAAAGAATCTGCCTGCAATGTGGGAGATGTAATATGTACTACCTTGTGGCACCTTTATTATTTTTTAATAATTTTATTAATTTATATTTATGTGTGGCTGTGCTGAGTCTTCATTGCTGTGCAGGCCTTCCTGTAGTTGCAGCCAGCAGGGGTTCCTCTCTGATTGCAGTGCACGGGCTTCTCACTGCAGCGGTTTCTCTTGTCATGGAGCACAGGCTCTACCACGTGTGCAGGCTTTAGTAGCTGTGGCTGCTGGGCTCTAGAGCATAGGTTCAATCATTGCGGTGTACAGGCTTAGTTTCTGCCACACGTGGAATCCTCCCATATCAGGGATCGAACTCATTTCTCCTGCACTGGCAGGCGGATTCTTTACCACTGACCCCCCAGGGAAACCTGATACCTTTATTATCAATAACATCATTTCATTTGTTCTTTTCAAGAAATCTATACACTGGTTATTTCACTACAACAAAAATCCATTGAACTCTTTCACAAATGAGACTGATAGGATCCTGTCTCTTATTTTCCAGTTAGTGACTCAAGATCCCATCCCCTTATTATCAGGCATCTCACTTTTCATGCCTATGTCTTCCCCATGAATTATCAAGCGTCATGCAGTTGATGAAGTTGAAAGGAAGGGGTCAATCCAACTTTAACATCCAAGCTGGGAGAATGCAGGAGACTTCAGTCAAGGCTGCTTTTCTTCTCACTGCCACGTGGTGTCACTCTTGAGAACTGGTGCCACTCTGGTGGTGCTGATCCCAGGACACTGTTGATCTCTCTGATGGAAGATCTCATTCTCTTAGACTGAGTTAGCACAGAGGACTCCCCTGTTGAGCTCCCAAGTTTGCAGCACTCAGCCCTCATTTTCAGTCCTACCCAGTCACTCACAGGTTACCATCTAGCTCAAGAAAGCTGCTGAGTCCAACAATGCATCCACTCAGAACACTTCCCTCCCCTTCCTTCAATGTAGGTCCCTACCAAGGGCTTTCAAGTGCCCAGAAGAGTTTTAAAACACACCCTATGCCTCATTTAGTCTTGAAAGGTCACTTTGTCTCCAAGGTTAAGGTTGTTTGGATTTGCCTCCTACTACAAATATAAGGAAAGGTTTCTCACAGATACACCAAGAGGAGACCCCTGGCCCTCAGAACAAAGTGTCAAAATCAACTTAGCTGCTTTCCACTTTAGGACCCCGGATCTCATTTCTATTTCCCAAGGGATCTCTCTTTCTCATACCAGCCAGTTTTTCTGTTTCAAAGCCTGGAAAACTACACCCCTTTCCGTTCTACACAGGGTTGTTTTCCGTCATTGCTGCACACCAAAGGTCCCATTACAAATCCATGTTGTAGACAAAGCTTACCCTATCCCTGTCCTTCTGAACATAGCTGTCTTTAGTGACTCAGGATGTCCTTCTCCTCCAGGAAATCCAAGATGTCTTCCTTGCCCGTGTGTGTGCTCAGTCGCATCAGTCATTTTCAGTCATGCCTCGACTCTTGGAGATCCCATGGACTATAGCTCACCAGCCTCCTCTGTCCATGGGATTTTCCCAGCAAGAATATTGGAGTGGGTTGCCATGCCCTCCTCTAGGGAATCTTCTCAACCCAGGGATCAAACCCGCATCTCCTACCTCTCTTGCATTGCAGGCAGATCCTTTACTGCTGAGCCACCAGGGAAGCCCAAGATATCTCTTTTTAGCACCTTCCTGTAGAAGGTGAGGGAAAAGAAAAATAATATTCTTTAGCAGGGTCATGTGCTGTAAAGACACTGATGATATCTGATGTGGCAAACTGTCAGACACCAATCTGGCCATTCACACTATTAGGTTTGAGAAATTAGAAGTGGATGGAGCTATGTGTCTCCTCCCTCACAACCTCACTACTCAGGCAAAGGAAGTCTTATGCTGCATCTTGCCCTTTACAGAAATATTTACCAGCCAGCAGACACAAAAAGTGTCCTACAGTCTGATCTGTAGGCGTGGTGAAGTCCCAGTTCCTGTCCTTTCAGGAACTCTGACAAATCATTTATGTACTGTCTTCTGTGACTGCTTTTGCCCTTTAACAACTAAGTTACTAGTTGTGACAAAACTGTACAGTTGCAAAATTCCTAAAATACTTATTATCTAGATTTTATTTTAAAAGCATGTTGAGGGCTTCCCCAGAGGTCCAGTGGTTCAGACTACATGCTCCCAGTTGCAGGGGGGCACAGGTTTGATCTCTGGTTGAGAAATTAAGATACCATATGTCGAAGAGTGTGGGCAAATAAACAAATTAATTAAGAATAAAAAGTATGCTGACCCCTGGTCTAGAGCAGGTTTTTTTTTTATTTCTATGTTTGTTTGATTTTAATTCTCAATCCATAATGGACTAATTCTTTTAATACAATAAAAATGAATTACTATTAATATAAAATAAACCAAAAAGACAAAAATATAAGGCCTGATTACATATTAGATTCAACAGACATAAAGTTACTCTATCAGATTGCTAAAAATGTTTAAATGCTTTCTCTCAGTTTTCTTTCTGATTGTGGCCTGGTACCTATTTGCCTATATACAGCTCTCAGGTTAGAGGGGTTTCCCAGGTGGTGCTAGTGGTAAAGAACTTGCCTGCCAATGCAGGAGACATAATGAGACATGGGTTCAGTCCCTGGGTCAGGAAGATCCCCTGGAGGAAGGTATTGCAACCCACTCTAGTATTCTTGCGTGGAGAATCCCATAGGCTACTGTCCTCAGGGTTGCAAAGAGTCAGACATGACTGAAGGGAGCACGGCCGACTCCCCATATTTTTCAATGCAGTTCTCCTATCCTGGTTTTCGACAACATGTTCATCAGAAGACAAGGAAACCTAGGAATTATAAATGTTTCCTAAGTAGAAGATGCCATCAGTCTTTGATAAGATATTTCTTTTTAGAACTCCAGCTGATGTTTTATTTACTGCTCTCTTATCACAGCTGGTAGTCTCCATCTGCCTTCTTATTTCAGAAATGTATGCAGCGGCTGCTGCTCTTTGCATTAAGTGGCGCTTACCAACTTACCCCTGAGCTTTCTACTTTAAATATAGTATCTGTGTTCACACTGATGAAGAGACAGAACCCCCAGATCTCATTGCGTACAGGGAGAACTCATGACATTCTGTTGCCCAATTGACGGGCTGAGCAAATGCTAGACTCCACAGAAGAAAAAGATACAAGCACATGCTTTCCAGGCTCCCCCTAGAAAAATTACCTGCAGTCTGGGAAACTAAAAAGCCTCCAACTCGCCTTTATTAGCTGGTGTCCCGTTGCTAAGCGACGAGCTCTCAATAGTTCTTGGCCCATTTCCACAGCCAGGCTGTTAGGAGGTCAGGCTTGTCTTGAAGTCCCCAAGAGCCCTCAACTCTGACTCCTGTCTTCTCTACCTTCTATTTAGTTGCTTCATGGAGACTGCCTGATTCTGGGATCGTGGCAGGTGCCCTAACCTGCCGCCCAGTTGAGTTCTGTCTCTTAGGAATCACAGGTGGGAGAAAACTTAACCTGGCCTCTGCCTCTGTGTTCGCAGCCTGGAAACCCTGCAGGCCACCATCCTGCACTGTGTGCTGACCACGTGCTCCCCTACAGAGCTCTTGGAAGCTCGAAGGTGCGCATGAAACAGACTGAGTCTATATAGGACAGGGGATAGAAAGCAGGCTGGGTCAGAGAGTGGCACCCCCTGCCCGCACACAGCTGCTTTCTACTTTTTGCCCCTCAAGGCCATGAATAGAGTTGTCCGTCATCTTAGCTTCTGAAGCCCAAAGACTGGGTATTTTTGTGTTATCTGTATAACACACACCACTAGGTAGGCACATACATAAAAGTTAAATATTAATAAATATGCCTTTCTAAGACATAAAAGAGCAGAAAAAGCTCAGCTGCCAAGGAAAGCTGCCATAATTATAGTCAGTGAATCTCAATCATGTGTTCTATATATCACCAGACATAGGAACAAGAACAATGGTCCAGGACCTCCCCCCAGCACATCACAGGTTTGAGCATAAATTGGCTCAAACAAGAAATCCAAGAGAGAGAAGGAATTGAAATCCCATAGTTTTCTTGCTGAAGGTGAAGGTGGGAACAAGACAAAAGAAACTGCTCCAAAAGAAACTGCCTACAGCAAAATGCACCCATTCACTGTAGGCTCACAGTGTGCCATCCCATTTATTAATATCTTTAACCCTGACAATAGAGAGCTTGGTAAGTAAACTCTGTCTGGCTTTAAAAACAAGGACCTGGTGACTCATTGAAGTGTCTTTGCCAACTGGGAGTTTTTCAATGGCAAAGGCAGAGTATGAACCCTGGTTTGTTTTGGTTCAACGTTCTTCCTACTAATTGCCACATCTCTATCAATATCTCCCTCATGAATCCTAGTGCCCAGGAAATTGTAAGGTCTTAAAAATTACGTGTGAGTTAGTTGCTCAGTCCTGTCCAGCTCTTTGTGATCCCATGAACTGTAGCTCTCCAGGCTCCACTGTCCATGGGATTTCCCAGGCAAGAATACTGGAATGAGTTGCCCTTTCCTTCTCCAGGGGATCTTTCCAATTCAGGTATTGAACTCGAGTCTTCTTCATTGCAGGCAGATTCGTTACCTTCTGAGCCACCAGGGAAGTCCCATATAGCAACCTCTTGACCATTAATATTTGAGCCCAGAAAAAGAACAAACATAGGGGCCCAGGAATCCTCAATTAGGTTTTCCGTGACACGTGTAAAATGGAGATGAGATGAGGGGAGGGAGGGCCAGGGAGAGAGGTGTAAATGCATCACAGGAATCTGAAACTTGCTCAGAGGCTTTTTGTTCTGTTTCTCAGGGTTTCACCTGGCGTTTAAAGTGTTAAATAAACTGAACTGATACCTTCTGAGAATAGATTCAGTACATGGTGTTTTCCAGCCATGCCTTCCTTGAACATCAAAGGGTAAACATTTTGAGCTAAATTATTCAGTGAGGATTTAGCATTCATCCATTGCTACTGAATACTAACAAGAGAATGAGACCATGGCTTATCATTTTCTATTACAATAGAGAAGAAAGCTATTGGCGAGGCTGCTGAGAAATGCCTTTTCTAGGTCACTAACCTTGAAATATTTTAAACTATCAAGTAATAAGAAAATATTTATGAAATATCAATTATGTACCATCACCAGTAGCGAATGTGCGTGTGTGTGTGTGTGTGTGTGTGTGTGTGTGTGTGTGTGTGTGTGTGTGTGTGGCAGGGGGTGTATTTGGGGATTGAGAACATGGAAATCCAAACATGAGAATGACCTATTCCAAAAAAAGAATATTGAGCTAAATAAATGACACATGTGCTTTGAAAAACAAACAAACCTTCAAGGAATAAAAATCCATATTTTTTTTTTAGGAATGACAGGATGTTGATTATCCCTTGTCCCCTTAAATCTCTTCCTCTCCCTTTATATTGCTTCTTTCTGTCAACTTTAAATCTTCTGAAGTCACTTCATGAAAAAAAAACTTTTCTTCAACCTTATGTTACTAATCTGCTGCCACCTTATGCCTGTTTTATCCTTTACAATTAAACCTCTCAAACCAGTGTCTGCCTTAGTATCTCCAACCATCCAATCCAATCACATCCCTCCACTGTATCCTCTAAGACTGCCATTCACCCCAAGTCGTCACAGCCTGAGGGCACTTTTCACTATTCATATCTCTCAACATCTTAGCATCTTTGCATCTTTTATCAAAATGTTCCACTTCTTTGTTGAAACACTATTTGTTTTCCTCTGATCCCCACTCCCAGCTCTTTATCATCTCCTCAGCCTGTTTTGCTGGGTTCTTCCCTAACCAATTTTCAAATAGTGGCATTCTTAAGAGACTTTTTCCTTTCAGTGTATAATTTCCACCTCTTGGCCATTTACATGGGTTTAACTATTCTCTACCGAATCAACTTCTAACTCCATGTGAATTATTCCCAAATCCGTAACTGAAGTCAATACCTTTTCCTGAATTCAAGGTACAAATATATTTCCCTAATCAGCACCTGTCTCACAGGTACCTCAACTCAACCTAGTCCAAGATGAATTCATACTCTTTCTGCCTGATTTCCTCTACAAAGGAAAATGAAAATGCAACATATGGAAACTTATGGATGCAGTGAAAGTAGTGCTCAGAGGGAAAGTAATAGCTGAAAGTTAAAAGAGAAGAAAGATCTCAAATCATTCACATACATCTGTTGCAGTCTCAGTTTCTGAGACAGCTTAGAAAAAGCCAGTTGGCATATAGGATGGGGCTCACACATGGCCTCAATCTTGCCTCAGAAAATTGAATGAGGAAGGGCACTGCCACTCTGCAGAAGAGTCTCACACCTTGGCCTTCACTTGGCTGGAGAGTATCCAACAATGCCTGGTCCAGCCAGATGGGATGCCGTTCTTTTATGACCTTTAACTTCAAGACACAAGTCAGCCCATGCCTCTGTGAGATGATAAGTATAATGTGATTGTAGTGATCATTTCAAACAGTTGTAATCTATGTGAATCTTGCTCAATTATTGAGTGTGCTCAAATGCAAATAGTTAACACATAAAAACAAAGATTAATTTGTAACACACTTTCTTTGTTACCATTAAGTAAGTAAGTAAGTAAGTGAAGTCGCTCAGTCGTGTCCGAGTCTTTGCGACCCCATGGACTGCAGCCTACCGGGCTCCTCCACCCATGGGATTCTTCAGGCAAGAATACTGGAGTGGGTTGCCATTTCCTTCTCCAGAGGATCTTCCCGACCCAGGGATCAAACCCAGGTCTCCCACATTGCAGGCAGATGCTTTAACCTCTGAGCCACCAGGGAAGCCCTTTGTTACCATTAGCTGACCTAATTTTAAACTCATCATTTTAAACTTAAAATGATGAAATTTAAAAAATAATTTGTGTTTTGAAGCTTTAAATTAATAATATGTGGTGCCCACAATATATGTGCTTTTCCAGGTTGCATGAGCATGGGAATAAGATGGGGCATATATATACACACATACATGGGTTTATAGACCAGTGTTGCTGCTGCTAAGTCATTTCAGTCATGTCTGACTCTGTGCGACCCCATAGATGGCAGCCCACCAGGCTTCCCTGTCCCTGGGATTCTCCAGGCAAGAACACTGGAGTGGGTTGCCATTTCCTTCTCCAATGCATGAAAGTGAAAAGTGAAAGTGAAGTCGCTCAGTCATGTCCAACTCTTAGCGACCCCATGAACTGCAGCCTACCAGGCTCCTCCGTCCATGGGATTTTCCAGGCAACAGTACTGGAGTGGGGTGCCATTGCCTTCTCTGATAGACCAGTGTGGTGATCTGCAAATTTTAATGTGCTGAAGACTCATTCACCATACTTGTTTGTGTTGCAAATGTTGGTATCTTTTTAAGTTTCATTGGGGTATAAGTGACCTACAAAACCCCACACATATTTAATATATGCAATGTGCTAAGTTTGGAATGGGCAAACACCTGTGAAACCATCATTGCAATTGATTAACAGACATATCCATTACTTTCAAAAGTGTGCTTGTGCTTTTCTGGTTTTTGTTTTGCAGTAAAAGGTTGAACATGAGATCCCCTCTTTCGAGAAGTTTTAAGTGTACAACACAAGCCTGTCAACTAAATGCACAGTGTTAGTACAGCAACACCACGTGTCCATTGACAAACAAATGGATAAATAAAATGTGGTTCATACATACAGTGGAGTATTATTCAACCTTTACAAAGAAGGAAATCCTGCCTTTCATGAAAGATGATGGTATTCTTACCACCATTTTCAAAGATTATGATTCAGTAAATCTGAGCAAAGTACATTTTAACAAATATCTCAAACCATTCACATCCAGTATTCCAGGAACTACAAGCATGAAATACTAAGTTAATGGAATTTTTAGAAGGACTAATCATTATTACAGACAATGAAATGGAGGTCTTTAGAATTTTTTACATTAGTTATCTTAAATTCACTGTTATTTTCATTATAAATGGAAACATTTCAAAAATTAACTTCTTGTCTCTTGAATCTTTCTGCTGGTAAGTCAGAGAACAGTGAAAGAAACAGCCAACAAATGAAATTAACAGACCATAAACAAACAAATGACCAAATTTCTAATATCCTAGATTAAGCTTTATTCCACTCTTGTTTAGATTTCTTACACTAAAAACTGATGTATGAAATTATATGCAAGCGTTATTTCAACTTAGACATTTATTTAGACTTGGTAGCATTATGTTGGAGAAGGCAATGGCGACCCACTCCAGTACTCTTGCCTGGAAATCCCATGGATGGAGGAGCCTGGTAGGCTGCAGTCCATGGGGTCGCTAAGAGTCGGACACGACTGAGCGACTTCACTTTCACTTTTCACTTTCATGCATTGGAGAAGGAAATGGCAACCTACTCCAGTGTTCTTGCTTGGAAAATCCCAAGGACGGGGGAACCTGGTGGGCTCCCATCTATGGGGTCGCACAGAGTCGGACACGACTGAAGTGACTTAGCAGCAGCAACAGCAGCAGTAGCATTATGTATAAATTAGTAGTAATTAATGTGGCAAAGTCCTTAAAAATGGTCTTTTTAGTCAAAATGTTTCCTCTGTAATTTTGTCATTACATTAATTAATTTCCTTTCTTCTTACCTTTTTCTTTGTGAATAATGTACAATTAAATGTGAGCTCCAATTCAAATCTCAAATTCTGAATATAGTCTAAAGTATTCTTTCTAACTCAGTATTAGCAATCATTATCATATGGTTACTAAATACATTTACATACATTGTCTTTTGACCCATTCAATAATTCTATGAGGGAAGTAGAATAATTATTATGATTCATATTATTTAAAAGATAATTGATATTCAGAAAGTTTAAAATATGTGTTCATGGTCATACAGACAGCAAATGGAATTGATGGAAGTGGAAACTAGGCCTCCTGGCTTTAAATCCTGTTCTCTCTTAAATATACCACGTTGACTTTATCTCATCAAAGTACAATCAAATTCAAGTTCAAAATATGCTGTGCTATCAGCTCAGTGATGTCCATCTCTGTGACCTCATGGACTGTAGCCCACCAGGCTCCTCTGTCCATGAAATTTTTCAGGCAAGAATCCTGGAGGGAGTTGCTCTTTCCTTCTCCGGGGGATCTTCTCAACTCAGGGACTGAACCCACAGCTCTTGTATCTCCTGTGTTAGCAGGTGAACTCTTTACCACTTGCTCCATCAGGGAAGCCCAAGTTCAAAATGACAGGGAATATTATACTAATTAGTAACAGAGAGAAGCATGTAACAAGATGAGCGGGAAAAAATGAAAAATCAGTTGTAGTCTAGTCAGCATCCTTACATCCATTCTCAAATTTTATAGCCAAGCAAAAGCTTGTTATCTGGGAGGGGGACCAAAAGAGGATGAGGTCTTTCTTAGATGGGCAAAGAAACAACACAGCAACTTGGCTAAAACTAACTACTAATAACGAGGTTTTCTGGCAGCAGGGATTAGTACCCAATGTGAAAAGCGATTTCCTTCCCAAGTATCATTTCACAGCATAATTGGTGATTCTCAAGTTTTATGTATTTTAAGAAAGTTACAAACTATTATAGTTTGTCATATTTTTTCTTTCTGCTCATTTTCTTTGTGGCTATCCTCAAATCCAAAAGATTTAAAAGATTTAGGAAAGGAAAATAAGCAAAAATATATTAAAAGATTTTTAATAAAATGGTTATAAATTAAATGCAACATTTTAAATCCTTACATTTTTTAAAATCAGATGAGGGGGTAATGCCTGAATCAATTTTCCCTACCACTGGGAGCTGCAGGGGAGAGACTCTTAGTGAGAAAAGACTCTTAGGTGCACATGGCCAAGTACAAATGTAGGGGCCTGAGAACTTCACCCTGGCAGGAATCTGTGTTCCCAGACACCACTTTCTATTGATCATAATAAGCACCACTGCATCTTTGCCTCCAGGACCTACAAAAGCTGAAGGAAAACAAAAAGCTCTGTTCTGCACATTTCACATTGACTTTTTTGAACAAAGTAAAGCCTGTTTTTCTGCACACCTACTTTATTTCTTGTAAAGCTTTCAAAAATGCAGAGACGTCAGAATTTCATTTCTTTTTCTGAAATTCCAGCACGATGATTTAAATGATGGTTTAGATGATCAAACAGAAAGCCACTAAATATATAATATCAGGTACCCAAGAAGAAACTTCAGAAATGCTGTAGTTAAGATAAAAAGATACAAGAAGAAAATTTTCAAGAATTTAAATTTCTACTTGATCATTTTCATGATCTCTGAGTTGTATAAGGTTATACTTACTGAATCATTTAAAACATAAAGTATGGTCATCCATTTCAAGAATAATCCGACCAAACAAGCAGCAAACCACAGATGATAAATTGAGAACAATTTTAATTATCGAATTAAATACATTTGCATACAATGGATTGGCCAACGCTAATGCCTGTAATGAGGGCCCTAGGGAAGAAAACAATTTAAAGCAAATTCTGTTGTGGAAGGCCATTACATTGTGAGCTACTTGTAGAAGATGACTCTGTGCTCTTCAGTTTAAATCCTTAGTATCTGGAACATAGTACACAATGAATGTTTGTTGAGTATATATGTTGTCTCTAAGGAGAAAAGCTAGGTTGTGCTTATCCAGAAATAGAGCCATCTCCTCAGTGTAAATTGGCTAGGGTTTTAGATTGTAGGTTTTTGGAGGCATCATTCAAAATTATGTTAATGCATTTCCATATTTTCATAACTGACTTTCAAAGCATTTTAGTTAATCACACAGAATGTCATGGACTAACAGTCCAAAAATTAGAAAATCATTTCTTATTACATTAGAAGATGAAAGTCAAAAGAAATCAGAAAGAACAAAGAAATTTAGTGTGAAGGAATGGAGGGAGAGAGACAAGAGACAGAGGGAGACAAATGAAAATAATATTGAGTGTATGTATAGTTGAATCACTTTGCTATACACCTGAAACTAACACAAAATTGTTAATCAACTCTACTCCAATATAAAAAAAAGTTTTTTAAAAAGTTTAAAATCATAAATTACAAATAAAACACACATAAATAAATAAGAACTCATGAATCATTAAGCAGCAATTGAAATAATAATCCAACTTTAAGAACTAAACCAATTTTCAAAAAGTGAATTTATCTACAGTGTAAGCTGTGCTGTGCTTGGTTGCTCACTCATGTCTGACTCTTTGTGACCCCATGGTCTGTAGCCCACCAGGTTCCTCTGTCCATGGGGATTCTCCAGACAAGAATACTGGAGTGGGTCGCTATGCCCTCCTCCAAGGAATCTTCCCAACCCAGGGATCAAACCCAAGTCTCCCATGTTGCAGGCAGATTCTTTACCATCCGAGCCACCAGGGAAGCCCAAGAATACTGGAGTGGGTAGCCTATCCCTTCTCCAGAGGAACCTCCCGACTCAAGAATTGAACTGGGGTTTCCTGCACTGCAGGCAGATTCTTTACTAGCTGAGCCACCAGGGAAGCCCCCTACAGAATATAGGTTGCTGGAATTATTGATGAACTTTAATTCATTTATACTTTTTTAGGTAGTTTTTGACTAGTAATGTTAACTATCAAAATAGCTTTTTTTAAAAATTAAACTTCATTTATTTTTAAAGCATCACTATCATTTCTATGCCAATTACACTCAAGTCACTGATGACTGACCACTCTCCTGAATACCAAACCCAGTTTTTCTATTGTCAAATGTCTTCACCAAAAAATCCTATGAGTGATTTTTAAACTTAACATGGCTAACATTGGCATGGATACACCAAATCTCCTTTGTTCCTTTCTTAGTAACAACTTTATTATTATTTCAGGCATGTGCGTGTGTGCTAAGTTGCTTCAGTCCTGTGTGACTCTTTGCGACCCTATGGACTGCAAGCCGTCAGGCTCCTCTGTCCGTGGGATTCTCCAGGCAAGAATAATGGAGTAGGTTGCCGTTTTCTCCTCAAGGGGATCTTCCAAATCCAAGGATCAAACCCTCATTTCTTATGTCTCCTGCATTGGCAGGAGGGTTCTTTACCTCTAAGGCCACCTGAGAATCAGGGTGATCTTTTATCTTCACATTCAATTAGTTATGAAAACCTACTACATCTGCCTCCAAGTTTCCCTCACCTGCCCCTCCTCTCCATCCCCACTGGTTTGTCATGAGCTTAATACTCCCACCCTCATTCTTTCACACCTGGATTTGGCCAGTCTTGAGATGTGTCCCAACCTTTGGAGGTTTATCACATTCCCACCTCATGATTCAAGGTCAAATATTTAGTGATCACTTTCTGTGTATGTCATGCATATTCATGTGTCAATGTCTTTACTTTCATCTTTTCCTCTGCCTGAAATGTTCTTCCTGAACCAAAATTCTACTAACATCTGGTTTTTATGTATTCTAACAATACAGCCTATTATATATTTGGTCTGTTTTCCTGAACATTTTAATCTATTTTTCTTCTAAATCATTTTTCCCATTCTGCTTTGTACTAAAAGTTAACTTGTTAATGTACCTGTCTCTGCCAACAAATTCTAAATGGTTTAGGGAATTGAAGGTGTTTTTTTTAATGTTTAAATCTCCCAAGGAATTTTGGAGTGTACCTGATTCATAGCAGGCATTACAAAAACATTGATTGGCTACACTTTTAACACCAAGTGATTTAAAACTAAAGGCAATTGGAAATATCATTTCAAATTGAAAAATATATTGTATTTGGCAAAAGTGAAACATTTCAATAATGATTATAAAAATATAATTATTTGCACTGACATTTATGCTGTGTTAAAAACAGAATTATCCTATCTAAGACATGAAATTAAAAGTTACTTATATCCAATAATCATAATGGCTGATACTTATGGAAGATTTACTATGTGCTGTGCACATACAGTAAATTATTTGATCTTTAAAACTACCACATTTAACAGAAAGAGAAACTAAGATGTGGAGAAATTAATAATTTTCTTAAGGTCCTAAAGATAGCAGCAACGCAAAGGTCTGAGTGAAAGAAGGAATAACACACAGATGTCTGAAACTCATATCATATTTTATTGATTTTTTTCCCACTGAAATTTATTAAAGTGATGTTACTGTGATAAGAAACCTACCATTGGTTTCTATTACTGATTTGTTCAATGGATCCTTACTCTTTTAAAAATAAAAACTTCTAAATCACATGCTGCATTAAATGTGTATTTAAAAATAATACTGCACAGCCCATTACAAAGTAAGTTTGAAAAATTTATAAAATATAGTGATAATATAGTTGCTTAAGGAAATGTTTGATTCTGAATATAATTTTTTACTTTTGGATGAATTTCCTAGAGGTCAAAATATTATATTTTGGGGGCATTTAATATTTGCATTTCTATCACTGCTCTTTCAGAGTCAAGTGCTTTTGCTGGGATAAAAGGATCCCAACCACTAAAGTAAAATGAGAATAATGTTAAATGATTCCTTATCTTATAAATGGAATGTTCACCACTAGCCCATATATAATTCTACGTAAGTTCTATGCTTGACTCAAGGCAAACATCTGTATGAGAACATTAGCCACAGCTTCTTTTCAAAGGTGGCCCAGGGAGCTTAACTCTTCCATCAAGCAATAATGGAAGCATGAACTGTGCCCTAGCTTTTTCAGTCAAGGAAACTGGAATGAAGAAATAATGGCTTAATTCAGTCCTGAAGTACAGTAGTTTCAGCATAATTTAATATGGAAGCCTCGGAGAGAAGTGGAAAGAAAAACCTGCATACACTTGCATGAGATTGTGATCCCTGACATAATGACTCCCATCAAGTGTGAGCCTCAGGCAGCCTTTCACCTTCCAAGGATAGGACTCCATTAAACAGACAACAGGACAGAGTCCCAGCATCACTATGTCCATATTCTTTTATTCTCAGCTCCCCCACCCTTTTTTTTTTTCTAACAAATTCCACTCTTTTTCATTGCTCATGATCCCACCAACATAGTTCCTTGTTTGAATGGAGAATTTTTTTTCTAAAATAGAAATAGCCAAAATCTACTAAAATATAACAATCAGAAGTTTTTATATAGGCTTCTCTTTAATTTTTTATTGCACATCTTAATAATAGAATAATGGATCCATAAATATTGCTTTTTTTTTGCACATAGAACAGCCTCTTTGGGTAAAAGGAATCTAGGAATTGGCCCACCACAATGCTCCTTGTATTCATACAATGTTTTATTTTTATTTTTCATTTTTAAAAAGATTAATTTATTTGTAGCTGTGCTGGGCCTTTGTTGCTGTACACAGGCCTTCTTCAGTTGCGGCGAGTGAGGGCTACTCTCTAGCTGTGGTGCTTGGGCTTCTCATTGAGCTGGCTTCTCTTGATGTGGCACAGGCTCAATAGTTGTGGCACGCGGGCTTAGTTGCCCCTCAGCACCTGGGATCTTCCCCAACCAAGGTTTGAGCCTGTGTCCCCTGCATGGGCAAGGCAGCTTCTTTGCCACTGAGCCACCAGGAGAGCCCCTGTACAGTGTTTTGTAATTTATCACTTTCTTTCACACACATTTAGCTTTAGCTTCCTGACAACACTATGAATAAAAAGAGAACAATTACCATCACTTTATTTTAAAGAGATGTAGAAATTGAGGCTTAAGATATTGCTTCCTTGGGTCTTTTGTGGGTAAGTAGAAGATATAGGACTAGAAAATACATCTTCTGAGTCAAAATTCAAGGATTTTTAATTCAAGTCAAACAAACAAGCATGAACTTGAGAGACAGCAGGATCCGTTTATCAACATGAAGGCTCAGCCAGGGAAACGTTAAGAAATATAAAGTGCAAGACTGCAGATTCAGTAGCTTCTGTTGACCTCTGTTGCTGAGTAAAGAGGGACTGAAATCCAACTTCTTGTCCCAGGAGACTGCAGGGCCACAACAAGGGTATCCGTAGTAAAGGACTGAAATGGCGAATAGGCAGGTCATAATGAGCAGGACTGAGTAGAGGTATTCAAAACGGTTTCCAGAGGCCATCAGATGCAACAGGAGCACGTTTGAGACACACATGGATTGACAAGGAGCTGTTAATGTCATAAACCTGTCTGGTGAACAACCCTCACTCCTCAGTTTTTCACTAAGGATTAGTTGCACACTTGAAAAGACTATGAGTGTACTGTTTAGTGGATATCATGTTACAGGAAAATGTGTGATCAGAGGAACACCAGCGGAAAGAGATTGATATCAAGGATATAGTTTCCCATGGGGGTTGCCCCCTCGTCTCTTTATAACCCTGCTATGGTGGCTGAGGCTTGGAAATTGAGCTAGGATACATTGTCTTGACAGTAGCCTTGAGATAGTCTAATTCCTCCCAAGGAATGATGGTATTTGCACATTCCTGGCTAGGGCTGGTCCCAGGGAGAATGAAGTTCATACTTTTTGTCAACTTCCCACCTCCACATCCACAGCTCCACAGCTGAGGCTCCTTCTCTCTGTTTCCTTTACTTAGTGCCTCATGTCCTTCCCAGGAGGGCCCTTCTAGAGCCTACAAAGAGGACAGGAGGAAAGGGAAGGGATGTTGATGATGTTACTACTTGTAATACATCTCACTGATTGAGAGATGCTGACATCAATAAATCCTTGTCATTCCTTTACAACTGGCAGTAACTGGTAGTCACAAATGTCATGATTTGCATATGTGGGCTGAACAATGAACAGCTACACTTTGACTGTGGCAATAATTACGATTCTTCTTTAATTCGTCAACTGTATGGATCTTTGAAGTGTTCCTGTTTGGTGATGCCATCTCATGTCATTTTCAGTGGGAAAGAAAATCCTGATTGATTTGTTTTACTGTCTTACAGTTAATCAGCAGAATCAACTTTAATGGAAACTACTAAACTTCAGACAATAAAGTATGTTAGAAAGAAAACTGGAGCAAAAAGGATAAGATTTTAAAGACTGTTGTTGTTTTGATGACATTTCATTCTTCCATCGATTGCTGTAGTCCCAGTGCCCTGTATCAGGAGGCTCCATAGAGTGCTCAGGACAATGTTTTACCCTACAGAGTCCTCTTTAGTTTACGTACCTTATCCTGTGCCTGTAAGACCATGTAAGTATTTTTATAGTGGGTTGCTGTTGTTCAGTTGGTCAGTCATATCCAACTCTTTGTGATCCCATAGACTGCACCACTCCAGGCTTCCCTTTCCTTCACTGTCTCCCAGAGTTTGCTCAAAATTATGTCCATTGAGTTGATACCATCCAATCTTCTCATCCTCTGTCCCCTCCTCCTTCTGCCTTCAATGTTTCCCAGCATCAGGGTCTTTACCAATGAGTCAGCTCTTTGTATCAGGTGGCCAAAGTATTAGATCTTTAGCTTAAGCATCAGTCCTTCCAATGAATATTCAGGGTTCATTTCCTTTAGGACTGACTGGTTTGATCTCCTCACAGTCCAAGGGACTCTCAAGAATCTTCTCCAGCATGACAGTTCCAAATCTTCAATTCTTTGGTGCTCAGCCTTCTTTATGGTCCAACTCTCACATCTCTACATGACCACTGGAAAAACCCACCAACTTTATGGACATGAGTTTGAGCAAGCTCTGGGAGCTGGTAATGGACACAGAAGCCTGGTGTGCTGCAGTCCATGGAGTCACAAAGAGTTGGACATGACTGAGCGACTGAACTGAATTGAACTAGAAAAACCATAGCTTTGACTGTACAAACTTTTGTTGGCAAAGTGATATCTCTGCTTTTTAATATGCAGTCTAGGTTTGCCATAGATTTTCTTCCAAGAAGGAAGTGTCCTTTAATTTCATGGCTGCAGTCACATTTTGCAGTGATTTTGGAACCCAAGAAAATAAAGTCTGTCACTGTTTCCATTTTTGCCCCTTCTATTTGCCATGAAGTGATGGGACCAGATGCCATGATCTTAGTTTTCTGAATGTTGAGTTTCAAGCCAGATTTTTCACTCTCCTCTTTCACCTTCATCAAGAGGCTCTTTAGTTCCTCTTCACTTTCTGCCATAAGGGTGGTGTCATCTGCATATCTGAGGTTATTGATATTTCTCCTGGCAATCTTGATTCCAGCTTGTGCTTCCTCCAGCCCAGCATTTTGCATGATGAAATGGCAACCCACCCCAGTATTCTTGCCTGGAAAATCCCATGGATGGAGGAACCTGGTAGGCTACAGTCCATAGGGTTGCAAAGAGTCAGACATGACTGAGTGACTTTGCTTTCTTTTCTTACTCTGCATATAAGTTAAATAAGCAGGGTGATAATACACAATCTTGAAGTACTCCTTTCCCAATTTTGAAGCTGTCCATTGTTTTATGTCTGGTTGTAACTGTTGCTTCTTGACCTGCGTACTGTTTAGCGGGTGGGTGCAGATAATTTTATATATATGTAGACAAACATTAATATGTATATTATACATACTACATGTGACAAAATTATTTAAACTTCCTAATGCTTCTACATATTCTAAAGGGCGTGGAATCCAAGAACAAACCTTTGTCATATGTCATATTTGGTAATGAGTATGAAAGTCAAATTTATAGAAGCCAAAATTTCACTTCACTTCACATGCCAAGAGGAGAACTTGAGGGGAGGCTTAAAACAGGAAAAAGATGGAGCTGATATGGCTAGAAAAATGAACAGAAAATGGTAGAAGTGATTGATATTGGCATAGAATTCTGGGGGACAAGAGATTTTTCAGAAACACCCCCTAAAGTTCTCATACTCTCACTCAATCTGCTTATCAAAATATTTCTTCTAACATATACAGAACTTTCCTGAGTTCTGACAAATAAAACTTTAAGAAAGATATTTAAGAAAAATTAACACAGATATAAACGCACTTTCATTAGAAGGAAAATGGGAATATGAATTTGTGATTGTTAATTTTATATGTCTGTTTGTCTGGATTAAACGATGCCCAGATGGTTAGTAAACATTACTTCTGGCTGCATCCATGAGAACGTTTCCCGAAAAAGATTAGAATTTAAACTGGTAAGCTGAGCAAAGATCACTCTCACCAGTGCAGGTGGGTGTTTCCTTATCTGTTGTGGGCCTGAATAGAACAGAGAGGTATAGGGAGAGTGAATTTGCTCCCTTCTTGAGCCGGACATCCGTTTTCTCCTTCCCTTGGACATTCGTGCTCATGGACTTAGACTAGGTTACACTACTGGCTTTCCTGTTTCTCCAGCTTTAGATAACAAACTGTGGGACTTCATATCTTCTGTCACAGCATTAGCCAATTCCTACAATAAATCTCTCTCCTCCCCCCATACACACACATATCTATATATTTCACATCTATATCTCTATAGGTTCATATTGGTTTTCTAGAGAACTCCGACTAATACAGATGTATCTATATCTCTGTAGGTTCGTACTGATTCTTTGGAGAACCCTAATACTGATATGCTAACATTTATTGATATTATAATAGAAATAATTCATTGAGCATTTACTCTTCTAGAAAATAAACGTTCCTTTGAGCTCAATAATTCAAGCTTTATTTTACAGATGAGTAACTGAGGCTTAAAAAGGTTAAATAACACACCCAATATTACACAAATAAGTGCAGGAACTAAGCCTGAACCCAGGCCTGATTTCAGCACTAGTGTTCTTACTATATTGCTATATAGTATACTATATAGTATACTATACTATTGGATATAGCACACTATATTTGTGGGTGGTCTCATCTCCTATATTTAAATCTGACTCTATTCACTTGAATTATATAAAATTCTAGCAAAATAAAAGTTATTAACCATTTGGACTGTGAGTAAGTTTCCTTAGTAGGGGATGAAAGGAAATCTAACTTCATAGACATTTATCAAATTGCTGAGCTTATTTATTTTAAGAATTGAAGACATAATTTATTTAGCGCCTATTCTTTAGAGCCTCTGTTCAAACTACTATCCCCCCCACCCCCCCACCGCCAACCCACTTAAAAGCATATTTAGTCTTTAGATTTGTACATGCAGGAATATACAGGTACATCTAAACCGAGTGCATTTAAGGATTTGATCCTTTATGCTTGAAATAATAACAAAATAACCTTTTGAAATCTGACTTCAGAAGTATGTAAGGTAAAGCTAAGTGAATCACCAGTATTTGTGAATGTCAAAATTAATTCCATTAAGGGGTTCTATTTCTCAAATCACAAAACCAAGCTCTACTGTGAATATGACGGTAAAATAACAGATTCTATATCCACAGTTGACTCACCCTGCCATATCAAGTTGATTACAGAGAAGGAAATCTATCTGGCATTTATTATAACTGTCAATCATTGAGATTATTGCTAGTTTTTCTGTATTAGACCAACTCCACTTTCCTTCTATTTCAATGGTTCTCTAACGTGAATGCTAAAAGATTAACCTGCAGGTTTCCAGGCATAACCTCCAAATATTCTGATTACAGGTCTGGCATAGAGCCTGGGAATCTTTTTAAAATAGAAAACTGAGATGATTTTGTACAGATTACCTCTGCCTCACATTGGAAAATACTGCTTCACTTTAATTATTAGAATATTCTCTCCTTATTTTGATGGATGAAAAATAAGTTATTTATAAAAAGCATTTAAATATTTACTGAGATTTAACAACATAGAAAAAGAAAGGGAAATTAAACAATATTTATTATCTATAGTTAATCTGTTAACTCCTTGGTAAATATTCTTCCGGAGTTTTATTAATGTATGATATGACTATTTGTATATTCTACATTCATAGTATATTCTTTTTTTTCCTATGTTCTATTATTTGTATATTCTTTGAGGTTGTTTCTGGTGTTATGTGCCAGCTGTTTTTGTGTTTTTTTTTTTTTTAACTTTCTTTGTATTGATCTCCTTCAAGTTCATGAGTCCTTTTTTCCCATTTTTACCACTAGTGTTTGTATAGAAGTTGTTAAATTCAATGTTCTATATCCATCCCTAGTTTATTTGCTAATTCTATTGCTCAAATCTAAGGATTTTAGCACAAGAATTCTTTACTGATTTTTCCCTTATCTTGTTTTTATTCACTGAGAAATTCACACTAAACTAACTTATTATGATTGTGGATTTGTCAATTATTTTTTGTATTATTGTCCATTATTGGTTTTCTATATTTTGAGACTACCATATTTAAATGCTCAAAAATTATAAATTGTGGTATGTTACTGAAATGAAACTTTGATCATTAATTGACCCTCTTTATTTCTGCTAATGCTTTCTAATTTTTATCTGATTTTCTGATATTAATGTAGATAAATCAACTTTATCTCCAATATGCTACTGGAGATCAGTGGAGATATAACTCCAGAAAGAATGAAGGGATGGAGCCAAAGCAAAAACAATACCCACATGTGAATGTGACTGATGATAGAAGCAGGGTCCGATGCTGTAAAGAGCAATATTGCATAGGAACCTGGAATGTCAGGTCCGTGAATCAGGGCAAATTGGAAGTGGTCAAACAGGAGATGGCAAGAGTGAACGTCAACATTCTAGGAATCAGCGAACTAAAAAGGACTCAGTTCAGTTCAGTTCATTTCAGTCGCTCAGTCATGTCCGACTCTTAGCAACCCCATGAATTGCAGCACGCCAGGCCTCCCTGTCCATCACCAACTCCCAGAGTTCACTCAGACTCACGTCCATCAAGTCAGTGACGCCATCCAGCCATCTCAATGGGTGAATTTAACTCAGATCACCATTATATCTACTACTGTGGGCAGGAATCCCATAGAAGAAATGGAGTAGCCATCATGGTCAACAAAAGAGTCTGAAATGCAGAACTTGGATGCAATCTCATAAACGACAGATTGATCTGTGTTCGTTTCCAAGGCAAATCATTTAATATCACAGTAATCCAAGTCTATGCCCCAACCAGTAATGCTGAAGAAGCTGAAGTTGGATGGTTCTATGAAGACCTACAAGACCTTTTAGAACTAACACCAAAAAAAGGTGTCCTTTTCATTATAGGGGACTGAAATGCAAAAGTAGGAAGTCAAGAAACACCTGGAGTAACAGGCAAATTTGGCCTTGGAGTAAAGAATGAAGCAGGGCAAAGACTAATAGAGTTTTGCCAAAAATGCACTGGTCATAGCAAACACCCTCTTCCAACAACACAAGAGAAGACTCTACACATGGACATCATCAGATGGTCAACACCAAAATCAGATTGATTATATTCTTTGCAGCCAAAGATGGAGAAGCTCTATACAGTCAACAAAAACAAGACCAGCAGCTGACTGTGGCTCAGATCATGAACTCCTTATTGCCAAGTTCGGACTTAAATTGAAGAAAGTAGGGAAAACCACTGGACCATTCAGGTATGACGTAAATCAAATCCCTTATGATTATACAGCGGAAGTGAGAAATAGATTTAAGGGCCTAGATCTGATAGATAGAGTGCCTGATGAGCTACGGACAGAGGTTCGTGACATTGTACAGGAGACAGGGATCAAGACCATCCCCATGGAAAAGAAATGAAAAAAAGCAAAATGTCTGTCTGGAGAGGCCTTACAAATAGCTGTGAAAAGAAGAGAAGCGAAAAGCAAAGGATAAAAGGAAAGATATAAGCATCTGAATGCAGAGTTCCAAAGAATAGCAAGGAGAGATAGGAAAGCCTTCCTCAGCGATCAATGCAAAGAAATAGAGGAAAACGACAGAATGGGAAAGACTAGAGATCTCTTCAAGAAAACCAGAGATACCAAGGGAACATTTCATGCAAAGATGGGCTCAGTAAAGGACAGAAATGGTATGGATCTAACAGAAGCAGGAGATATTAAGAAGAGGTGGCAAGAATACACAGAAGAACTGTACAAAAAAGATCTTCATGACCCAGATAATCACGATGGTGTGATCACTCACCTAGAACCAGACATACTGGAATATGAAGTCAAGTGGGCCTTAGAAAGCACCACTACGAACAAAGCTAGTGGAGGTGATGGAATTCCGGCTGAGCTATTTCAAATCCTAAAAGATGATGCTGTGAAAGTGCTACACTCAATATGCCAGCACATTTGGAAAATTCCCCAGTGGCCACAGGACTGGAAAAGGTCAGTTTTCATTCCAATCCCAAAGAAAGGCAATGCCAAAGAATGCCCAAACTACTACACAGTTGCACTCATCTCACACGCTAGTAAAGTAATGCTCAGAATTCTCCAAGCCAGGCTTCAACAATACGTGAACCGTGAAATTCCAGATGTTCAAGCTGGTTTTAGAAAAGGCAGAGGAACCAGAGATCAAATTACCAACATCTGCTGGATCATGGAAAAAGCAAGAGGGTTCCAGAAAAACATCTATTTCTGCTTTATTGACTATGCCACAGCCTTTGACTGTGTGGATCACAAGAAACTGTGGAAAATTCTGAAAGAGATGGGAATACCAGACCACTTGACCTGCCTCTTGAGAAACCTATATGCAGGTCAGGAAGCAACAGTTAGAACTGAACATGGAACAACAGACTGGTTCCAAATAGGAAAAGGAGTATGTCAAGGCTGTATATTGTCACCCTGCTTATTTAACTTCTAAGCAGAGTACATCATGAGAAACGCTGGGCTGGAAGAAGCACATGCTGGAATCAAGATTGCCTGGAGAAATATCAATAACCTCAGATACGCAGATGACACCACCCTTATGGCAGAAAGTGAAGAGGAACTAAAAGCCTCTTGATGAAAGTGAAAGAGGAGAGTGAAAAAGTTGGCTTAAAGCTCAACATTCAGAAAACAAATATCATGGCATCCGGTCCCATCACTTCATGGGAAATAGATGGGGAAACAGTGGCAGACTTTATTTTTGGGGGCTCCAAAATCACTGCAGATGGTGACTGCAGCCATGAAATTAAAAGACACTTACTCCTTGGAAGGAAAGTTATGACCAAACCAGATAGCATATTCAAAAGCAGAGACATTACTTTGCTAACAAAGGTCCATCTAGTCAAGGCTATGGTTTTTCCAGTGGTCATGTATGGATATGAGAGTTGGACTGTGAAGAAAGCTGAGCACTGAAGAATTGATGCTTTTAAACTGTGGTGTTGGAGAAGACTCTTGAGAGTCCCTTGGACTGCAAGGAGATCCAACCAGTCCATTCTGAAGGAGATCAGCCCTGGGATTTCTTTGGAAGGAATGATGGTGAAGCTGAAACGCCAGTACTTTGGCCACCTCATGTGAAGAGTTGACTCATTGGAAAAGACTCTGATTCTTTGAGGGATTGGGGGCAGGAGGAGAAGGGGATGACAGAGGATGAGATGGCTGGATGGCATCACTGACTCGATGGATGTGAGTCTGAGTGAACTCCGGGAGTTGGTGATGGACAGGAAGGCCTGGCTTGCTGCGATTCATGGGTTGCAAAGAGTCAGACACAACTGAGCGACTGAACTGAACTGAAATCAACTTGATTTTGGTTAGTGTTTGCGCTGGTATTTTTTCCATTTCTTTAACTTCAATGTTTCTGTACCTCGTGTTTTACATTTGTCTCTTCCAAATAACATTGTTAGCTGAATCATATGAAATTATAATTCCCATGGTCAAAAATTATGATTATCAGCAATTTAGTAAGATTTAATCTAATAGTTGTATTTTTAAAAATATGTAGTCAGACGACATTAATCTTTTCATAGGAGCATTCAGTCTCTCTTTCATTTAACGGGATGTATATTATGTGACTTCAAGTCTACTAACTTAATTGTTGTTTCCATTTATCACAGTTTTTTCTACCTCTCATTTCTTACATTTTTAAAATAAAGTTTTAATATTTAAATTTATTCTCTCTTTGGAAGTTATATACCCAGTTCCTGTTATTTTAGTTTACAGTGATGCACTAGGCAGTCTGATGTGCTGCAGTCCATGGGGTTGCAAAGAATCAGACACAACTGAGCGACTGAACTGAACTTATAAATACCTTAAAATTAATTCTTTTTCATATTCCTTGAACATATTCTTTACAGTAATTATCTTTTATTCTTCTCTTCACTTATCTAAAACTTATTTTAGTTCTATGTTAATAATCATCAGATCATCATTACTTTTGCATATAGTCAATTTGCCATTATTATTGTTTTCTTTCCTTCTTAGATTTCTGACTTCTGTCTGGGATAATTTTTCCTCACCCAAAGTAGATTTTTAGAACTTCTCTTGAAATTGTCTTTTTTATGCCTCTATTTTGGAGGATTTTTTCTTTCAGTATGAAATTCAAACTCAGAAATTACCTTATGTCAGTACATTTCTTTTTATTTCACAGTCTTTGGTGTGCTTTCTTTATTGAAACCATATTGAAGCTGATTTACCATCTTGATAATATTTTCATACTTTTAAAGTCTTGTAAAACATGTTTTGTTGGCTTCATAGATGCCTCTAGTGGGAAGGTTGGCCATTATTATCTAGAACACAACATACTTTAAATGACTGAATTCTACTGTGTATATATGCATATATATATATATACACACACACACATATTTCTAATACATTTGTTAATCTGTTACTTGTTTCTTGTCATAAGTTTTTCTTACTAGTAATAATCATAGAGCATCTTGATTACTGTAGAATATTTAAGTTCATGCTTGATTATTTCCTTAAGATAAATTTCTAGAATCTGATTGTTACACAAAAGATTTGTACCATTTTAAAACTTTGGTTATCCATCATTCAAATCTTCTAATTTATATTCCAGATAATGTGCAAATTTCCCCACATATTTGCAGCACTGAATTTTATGAACGTCCTATATCTGTGGCAGTTTTTATAATTTAAGTGGTTTACAGCTTTCACAGGAAGGGAAATATATTCTAGAGAAAATTAATAATTATTTTTTTAAAGTGTGGAAAGGATAGCACTGAGTGGGGATTTCAAAGGAGTCTGTGGGCTCTAAATGGGTTTGTGATCTACCGAGAGGTTAGAATTAAGCCATACTTGTGAAAAGTTTAAAGAGTGTAAGGTTCTTTATGATTAAGCCTGTCATAGTTTTCCCCGTCACATAGGGTCAGAACCCATTCGTTCGCTTCTTTCTCCTTTGCTTTAGAACAAATTGTAATTTAGAAAATTCCATGAGTTTGCTCAAATTATCTCATTGTTCTACAATATTGTTATATAGAATGTTACTTGAAATAATGAGAAATCAAATAGATCAGAAAACACAAAAAGCTTGTTTGTTGGCTTAAGTAGTGTTTGTTATACAGGAAATTAAATAATCCTTTTTCAGAGACTCTTTCTACAGGTATCCTGTAACATGTATGTTTGTCTCCTTGAAGAAAATCCTTGACAGTAATTGCTAACATATTATAGAGTTCTGTGGCTCAGACTGTAAAGAATCTGCCTGCAATGCGGGAGACCTGGGTTCAATCCCTGGGTAGGAAAGACATCCTGGAGAAGGAAATGGTAACCCACTCCAGTATTCTTGCCTGGAAAATTCCATAGACAGAGGAGCCTAAGCGGGTTACAGTCCATAGGGTCACAAAGAATTAGATATGACTGACTAAAACACTGTATACCATAAACATCAAGTAACCTCCCCTACTTATTATAAAAGAATATATCTTACATAGATGATTGTTTTCATGACCGATTTTGCTTTAGAACAGCATAGCCCAAACATAAACAATCATTTCTTGCATATTTTAAAAACATTTATGCAACGCAGCATGGAATTTGTGCAATGCTAATTAGAATCCTCTCTTTTTTAACACCTTGAAATGCCTAGATTCCTCTTATAGCCTTAGTACAAAAGAACTCACTATCTTTTCTACGGTCTATTTTCCTAGATCATTTCTAGCTTCTTCACCCCAAGCTTCTCCCTTGCTATGCTCCCAGCACATCACAATTCCCTCCACCTACTCATCCCTCTGGGGAAATGCAATTAGCCATTCTCTATGACAACTCTATTCAGGAGAATGCATCCGCACTCTTCTCCTTTTAGAGGGCAGGAGAGGGAAACAAGATGAGATGGCAAAACCCATATGTTCTTTTCCAGATGGAAAAGGGAAGGCTGTTATTTACTGCCCCTCCAAAAGACACACACTTGCATACACACGCCCCACTACCACTGTTAAAATTTTATTTTTGGCCATGCTGTGCATTACTTTGCCAACAAAGGTCCATATAGTCAAAGCTATGGTTTATCCAGTAGTCATGTATGAGTGTAAGAGTTGGACCATAAAGAAGGTTGAGTGCTGAAGAATTGTTGCTTTTTGAACTGTGGTATTGGAGAAGACTCTTGAGAGTCCCTTGGACTGCAAGGAGATCAAACCAGTCGACCCTAAAGAAAATCAATCCTGAATATTCATCGGTGAATGAATTGGCTGAAACTGAAGCTCCAATACTTTGGCCACCTGATGCAAAGAGAGGACACATTAGAAAAGACCCTGATGCTGGGAAAGATTGAAGGCAGAGGAGAAGAGGACGACAGAGGATGAGACGACTGGATGGCATCACCAGCTAAATGGACATGAATTTGAGCAAGTTCTGGGAGATGGTGAAGGGCAGGAAAGCCTGGCGTGCTGCAGTCCATGGCGTCACAAAGAGCTGGACATGACTGAGCGACCGAACGGCAACAACAAACGCCATGCGTCACGTGGGATCTTAGTTCCCTGACCAGGGATCAAACCGGCGGCCCCTGCAGTGAGAGCACAGTCTTAACCACTGCACCACCAGGGAAATCCCCTCACTTTTGCCCAGGCCTATATATCAAAGGATAAACTCCTTTTCAGAGATTTTTAAGACCCTGAAATTTAATGACCATGCCAGTGTGCCTTTGTTTTAAGCTAAAAGTAATGTATAAAAATATTCATTAGTCAAAATTAAATTGTACGTTATTATTCACTTTACATAGGGTACTTCATATATTTCCTTCAAGTAGATTGCTTTCCTGATAAAATTATAACTTAATTCCAGATATATAATAAACCTATCTATGACTTTAGAAACACTGGTAATAACAAAACTGAGTTGCAACTCCAAGAGATTAATCTATAAATATATGTATTATACAGTCACTCATATACTTGACCCATATAAATGGAGCTTTAAAGAATTCCCATAGTTATAGAATCATCTTCTCTTCTGGGATTTAGAAACTTCTAAACATTGAAATTTCATCTCATATTTGAATGTATAAGAATACAGATGACTATGATATAGAACCCCTGGTACCACTGGTTATAACGTATATTCAAAGTCCTATCACAATGACATAGTAATATTTGACAGTTTTAAGAGGTTATTATCATTGTCATCATTAGAGATCTTAGCATATCACCAAACTTATCAGGTGACTGTATAGAGACTGTGTTTTCCCCTGTATTTATGCAGAGATGGGATCCTTGATGAAATGTTGAATAGAGAAAACAGAAGCCTTCACTTTGGTGTTGACTCTAAAGCTCTATTTTAATAAGTTAGTGGTCTTGTTAGGCATTAGGCCAAAATCTACTAAAAGAAAAACAAATATTCATTTTTACTTGATATCAATTTTTTTCAGTAATTTTGAAGTTTGATATTTTTTCATCCCCACAAAAAAGATGCAAATACTTTTGAGAACTATTATTTTTTTTAATGCATGATTTCTCTTGAAGACAATTTTCAGTTAGAATTACTGATTTATAAAAGCTGTCTACTCTGCAGTGTCATTTCTTCCCTCAAACATGAAAAATGGCTCCTTCTGGCATTTTCATTAAATACTTTATTAATCTTGGCTATAGATGTATGTAGTTCTTATGCCATTGCCATTTTACTCCCTCTATCTCACTGAGGTCAGGTCGAGATCTTTGTTCAGTTATCTTCCCACAGGGGTACCTAGCAGAGGGCTTTTCACATCACTGGAGTCTAACATATTTTTCTCAACTTTACTGAATCAATAATTTGGGGAATACTAACCATGTTACTTATAAATTTATGTTAATAATATTTTAATTGAACCACCAAACTAGAAATAATACCTCTAAGAGTTAAATTATTGTTCAAGGGCAATAGCCAGTCAATGGAAGAAATAGATCCAAATTCCAAACTTGCTAATGCTCAGCATGACATTCTTTCTTTAAACAAAGTTTTTTGAAATAAAATCTACTCATACATTAATTACAAGCATTTGAAATTTACTTTAAAAGTTTTAAATTAGGGGGACTCAATTTTATTGTTGTATTTCCACTTAGTAATCGTAGCACTGTCTTGATAATTTTTCCCTTCACTTTTGTTACTCTCATATATAAAGTAATTCCCAGGCAATTTCAATATTTTAAAATATTTTGCTTTCCTAAATTTCATTCAGTTCAGTTCAGTTCAGTCACTCAGTCGTGTCCGACTCTTTGCGACCCCATGAATCGCAGCACGCCAGGCCTCCCTGTTCATCACCGACTCCCGGAGTTCACGCAGACTCATGTCCATCGAGTCAATGATGCCATCCAGCCATCTCATCCTCTGTCGTCCCCTTCTCCTCCTGCCCCCAATCCCTCCCAGCATCAGAGTCTTTTCCAGTGAGTCAACTCTTCGCATGAGATGGCCAAAGTACTGGAGTTTCAGCTTCAGCATCATTCTCTCCAAAGAAGTCCCAGGGCATTAGTAGAGGGTTAAAAACTGGGTATCTATGATGACACTGATGCTACAGTAAGAGAATCAAATGAAGGACACTAGAAAGAGCCGGTATATTTTCTCCAGTCTGGTCTTCCTCATTCCACACAAACAAGGGCGCTTTCATGGCTTCAACTTTTTCTCCTCTATCAGACTGAGTTACATTAACTTGCATTTATAAAACATTTTACAATATAGGAAGAACATAGTGCCGGCATCAAGTAGATGCTGAATGAGTACTGAATATGACCTATGTGGGTGGTATCCTTTATCACATTTATCTCACTGAATCTTCAACTCTATGAATATTCACATCAAATTCATGAAGCAGGCATGTATATACTTACTTTACAAATGAGTCTGTGTATGTTAGAACTGAGATTTAATTCAAATTAGCATATTCCAAAGTTCTCTCTCTAGTAAATTCGGATATGATTAGCTCATAAGACAACATGTGTAAATCACATTTTCACCTTAAAACATACATGGTATGCACTTGGAGAGATGGTGTTTATCATTCATTTTAGTCAGAGTCATGACAGGAAATGCAAGACATTCTAATAGCTTATTGAAGAGAGTTTAGTAAAAGAACAATGCATAGGATGTGGACAGTTAATAAAGAGAAGCCAGCCAACAGGTGACGATTAAGGACCTGGGATGCTGGCTACAGTAGGTGGGGAGCTATCGCTTGCCTGAAAGGCAAAAGGGAAAAGATGGTGATTCTATCCCTTGAGCAACCACAAGTCAAGTGAAGAGAATTCTTTTGAATTTGGGGTTACCTGCACAAAGGAGAAACGGCACCTAATTTCCCATGGACAGCACTGCTGGGGATATGCCTTCTGTGTCTACCTGGTTAAAACAGTTGAACTGGTGACAGTCAGTGGTAAAGAGGCTCTACTGGAGCAGCCTGCATGCCCACTATTTAGCCAGATAGAAACTGTAGAATATTCACGCTGGAGTTGCCTTACTAATATCACAAACGACAAGAGTACAGCAACAAGAGAATATGGGAGGTACCCGAGAGTGAGAATCTGAGTAGAACTCTTTAATAATTCATACTTGCATCCCAGATAAGAAAGCCAGCTTTGGAATGCAGGTGTAAACATTTGACCTGTTTCGTATTTCTCTTCCCAGGCTCTGCTGTAAGAGGAGAAAGGTAAACCCAGGAAAGGAGGGGAGAGAAATGGAGAAGGGAGAAGAAGGGAGAAGAAATGAAACAACAGGACCCATAACTTCACAGTGCAGTCTCCTCAGACCTTTAAACAAGCAGAGGACACAGAGGGACACTGGGATAATTTGGCATGTAGTTGAACCTATGTCATCCTAGAATGGAATCAATTTTTCAGTATCTTGGAATGGATGAACGGTTCACATATATACACTGCCATGAGTAAAATAGATAGCTACTGGGAAACTACTCTACAGTGCAGAGAGTTCACTTTGGTGCTCTCTGGTGACCTAGATGGGTGGAATAAGGGAGTGGGCGGGAGGTCCGAGAGGGAGGGGCCATATGTATACTTAAAGCTGATTCACTTCGTTGTACAACAGAAACTAACACAACATTGTAAAGCGACTATATCCCAATTTTTTAAAAATTTTAGGTTATGGAAACGATCTAAGATAATTTTATGAGATCTGGAAAGAATGACTTCACAGAGCATGGTTGAAAGTAGCAATTGGAAAAAAATAATAAATTTATTTCATACTTACACCCCTGGTAACTCAGCTGGAAAAGAATCTGCCTGTAACGCAGGAGACCCCGATTCAATTTCTGGGTCAGGAAGATCTGCTGGAAAAGGGATAGGTTACCTACTCCAGTATTCTTGGGCTTCCCTGGAGGCTCAGCTGGTAAAGAATCTGCCTGCAATGCGGGAGACCTGGGTTCAATCCCTGGGTTGGAAAGATCCCCCGGAGAAAGGAACGGCTATCCATTCCAGAATTCTGGCCTGGAGAATTCCATGGACTGTATAGTCTATGGGGTCACAAAGAGTCGGACACGACTGAGCAACTTTTACTTCACTTCACTTTATACCCCACCAGGATGAACTTGCCTAATAAACCAGTTACCTATGTAAGCACTGAGCACCATCACATACATATTGGACAACAGTACCGCAAAGAATTAACTATAAATAACTTTCAGCCTTGTCAGCCTTACATTACCAATAAGAACAGTCACAGAGTCAGACATGGCTGAAGCACACAGCACAAGAAAACTGACCACATAGACTCATTTTAACAGGAAATCATATTTTACCATGTATCACAAAATGTACTTAAATATAATTTACTGTTTGTTATCAAATACATATAGACCTTTATCTTTTAAAAGAGAAGCCCATTTTTGTTTCACCCCCTTTGTAAATATCACAGGCATAGAGACAGTAGTACACATCTCAATTTCCTTTCAACTTTTGACTTGTTTTCACATCTCTCACAGATTTTCAGTAAGTTTAGAAATAAGCATTTGTTAATGTTTTCCACAAGGTTAAATTCTTCACTCCTTTCTATTTCCAGTGCTTTGAAAACTAAGCGAGAGAACAGAAACATATCCACCAGCCTCTGCATCTAGTCACTAAGAATAGTCCAGCAAAGAACGCTTAAAATATGACTCATCCACCCTAAAGTTACCAGTATATCTAATTCTTCCATTTAGGAGTTGGTTTGAACTGCTTATCTTCAGCTGTGAGGATTAAAATCATCTATTTTCACTTTATAGCTTTCAGCAGCAACACTGAATCAAGTATGTCCATCAGTATATAATCCTTTATATTAAAACTTGTATTAATCTTTTTGAAAGCATTGGTAATATAATTCTCATATTTTTCCGGGTAATTATGAAAAAGTTGTTTAAAAAGAAGGAAACAATTTCTTCTCCCTCCTTTTCCCCCAGATGAATGAATAACCCTCCTAAGTTTTCACATCTCCAACTTCGTTTTCAGTCTCCTTGACTATAGTTGTCCCAATGGTTACTGTTTCTTTGGAATTTTCCTTTTCCTCATAAAACATGATCTTCCTATTTCTTCAGCTGTGATTTCCCTCTTTCCCATCTCCTTTGCCCTCCCCTTCCCTTTCCCCATCCCCTCCTTATCAGGGATTGAACCCGTGGCCCCTGCGTGGGAAGAATAGAATCTTAACCTCTGGACCGCCAGGGAAGTCCTTCCTTTCCTATTCTTAACTCATAAAGCTATGATTTTTTTTTTTTTGGTCTTCTTTCTGTATATTCTATTTGCCCATTTGTGCAGTTTCAGCTACCATATGCATGTTGGTAATTCCCAAAGTTTACAATTTGCATCTCAGTGTTTCATACTTTTCCATCAGCTATGTCAGACAGCATGTCTTGTGAAGTCCGTGACGTGTAAGTAAGTCTTAAACCCAGTCAAAGGACCCCACCACTTAACTGGCATCCTAAGTCTCCCCCTAGTCAATCAAATGTTGGCCCTGCCCCTCTTTGTGCATTTCTATTTTCCTCTTCCTTTCTCTAGAAACCTCCCAAGAGCAGAACTTCATCTTCTTACTAGGATTACTGTGAAGCCCCCAGTTATCTGCTAAATCTTTAGCCTCAGAGCCTGTCATTCTATACTGCACACAGCTGCCAGGATTATCTTCCTCAAACACTATTTTCATCAAGCCAGTCTCTTAGAATCACTTTCTCTTGCCTGGCATCTCATCTAAATCCCTGAGGCTGGCATCTAAGGCCCTTCATCAACAGGGCCCACAGTACCCAAATTTTCTAAACAAACATCTTATTACTCTTTAACATACTATTGCTTTAGCTTCATCAAGTAAACCATCACTTCCTGCATATATCTTAATCATCCCCCTTACGTGCTTTTTTTTTTCACAACCTCAAATTTCCACCTTTGTCCTTTCTACTGGACCATGCTTATTACTGGCCCTCCTTACTATCTTTAACCATATAATTCCTGCAGGGATGTCAGTTTAAGATTAAAAATTTTTCTCTACTTCTCATCTAGTCTATTTTTGAATGTTCCTTGGCGTCTCGTGCATAGCTGTCATTAGACGTAACTTCTATATATTGCTGACAATTCCACATCATTTTTCAAATAAATTGTCAGGTTAAATGTAAACAAACTATGTGTAATTTCAGGTTGATGAACTAACCCTTAATATGCCTAGTTCATTCATGAACTCAACAAACATTTATTGAGCTTCTACCACATGTTAGCAACTAATGCTAGCAGCTAGAAATGAAAAGATATGTATTTTAAAATAAAATACAATCAATTATTTGAAAAAGTCCTTAAAAATTGTTTTCCCATCCATGAGCAAGCACTAGTCATTTTTGAAGTTTGATTATCACTGGGTCATTTAAATATATACCCTTTATATCTAGGAGTCATTATCTGAGAGTTGAAATAATTTCTTCATTCAATAAATATTTATTGAATACCTACTAGGTGCTAAAAGCTTACACAAATAAACTCCATGATGAGGAGAACTGCCAGGGGCCAGCGTGAGGAACTCCGCCCATGGCAAAGGTCATGAGGAAGGAGACTTGGCATACGCAAAGGCGTGATCAAGCCTCAGGAAACCCCCTGTTCCCAAGCATCTAACCCCAAAACCAGAGTCTGTTTTATGCTCTCACCTACACCTCTGACTTTACGGGGGCTCTCCCCCATAACCGTTTCTCTCGGAGAAGGAGTAAACGTGCAGCTCCAAGGCAATAAAAATTCCTGGGCGTGACAAGAGTGTTTCAGCTTACGGACTCCTCTGAAGGTTATCTAGCCCACCTGTATAGGTTCGTCCGGCCACATGTGATTGTTTACAGCCTCCCAATCTGAGAGGCATGAGATGTTTTAGACTTACTAAAGGCAAATTCTTTTGGGGAGTTAGAAATTATTAGTATAATGGGTTGGTTAGGAATTATATTGGTGAAGGGTTTTTCATTTGTTGTGTCAATAATTGCTGCTAATTCCCTGCTCTGGGTGGGACAAAGATGTCTCAGGTCAAACCTCTCTGCTGACAGACTAGCTTGTGTGACAGCATTATCCATACTCCTGCCACATGATTGTTTACTACCTCTTAACCATAAACAGCACAGAGTTTTGGAGTATTTTGAGAGTCTTAATTAGCATAGGACTTTTTCTTCTTGTTGAGTCAATGATTGCCGCCAGGCCTCCATATCCTTAGGCACCTGGGAATATATTAATCAATGTATTTGGAATATAGCAAAGGAAATATAGTAGTTTTTGACGTTAGCAATACTAGACTTTTTGAGTTAATGGATTTTCTCTTTTGTAATAGATCACTGTACTTTGTTATAAATCACTGTGTCCTTGCTATGTAAAAATGTAACTTTATCATATCTTAAGACTAAACAGATCTTAAGGGGAGCATTGGTGAAAGGATTTTCATTTGTTGGGCTGATGTTTGCTGCTAAATCTCCATGTTCCCTACCCTTAGAATGAATATAACTAACATATAGAAGAAATAAGTATTAACGTTTAAGCATATAGGAGAAATAAGTATTAACCTTTAAGACTAATCATGTTAACCCTGGGTTAAATAAATTCCTTTCTTGATTGTAACTCACTACACCCTCACCCTATAGGAATGTAACTTTATTTGGAGGGTGGTGCCTGGTTTAAGAAAAAACACCCTTGGAAGAAATAAGTTTTTTGGTTATCAGAAAGGATCATAAAATGTCAGCAGGTCTCACTCATGGCCAGAAGATGATGTACCTTTTTTTATACATTTATGTGAAGCACCTGATTTTGATTAAGGTCAGGACTGCTGACCCCCGCGTGACTCTGTATTCATCCCTATGTGTAACAAAAGGTATATAAGCAAACCCAAAAATAAAGAAATTGGATCAGTTTCCAGAAAGACTGATTCCCCCATGTCGCTTCTTTCTTGCTCCCGTTTTTCTGGCTGAATTCCCATCTGGAGCATGGATGCTATTCCATGTAATCCAAGTTATTCAGCCTCCTTTTCTCCACTAATCTTCCTACTACACTATCCATTTCTAATCTCTCTATATCTGTGATTAAATATGTATTTTTCCAAAGACGCCGACTCCATCCCCACCTTCGAATCACCCTGGATCCACTGGGGCTGGACCCCAGCAGAGAACTTTTTGTTATCTTGTATCCTCTGTTAGAGGAAATACATTTTATATCATGAAAAATGTTGACAAAGTACACAAGGACGTGAAATTCTTGCTTTCAGAAGCATTAAAATTACTCTCCAAATTTAATAACATACTACAAGCATCAATGACCCAAATGGCTCCAGCTGCTGCCTATTATGTGGTGTCTCATTTTTCATACCTAATATATATGATGACCAGGTTTCTTCATCTCTTTTTAGCTATGTGTTGGAAGAAGACTAAATAACTTCTTTACTCTTCTAATAAAACTGTTAGAAGGCAGTCTCCTCTTGGAGACCCTTTCCTCTCTTAGTGACCTTGTCTCTGAGATGAGTCTTTCCAAGAAGATCACTCAGACATGAGTAGCAAACACTACAGATATTTCATAAATCATCTGTTCACAGGATATATGTTTCTAAAGTGTCAAGAAAGTGTCCAACTGCCTGTTTGAAATTGTGAACTAACTATAAAACAAAATCAAGGACCAATCCACATTTTGTTGGGCCTGAAGCTTATACAATATTGGGAGACCCTTTAGAAGAAATACAAAAATGCAAGACAGCAAGAGGTTGTGCATAATCACAAAAGTGATTATTTATTTAGAATAAGAAATCAACCATCAAAGTTACTACAGATGCATGGTCCTTTTCTTCAGAGATTTTTTGAGCCATTTACCAGAAATACAGAGAAATGCTTCCTGATACCAAGCTGGATTCTCCCTCTACCGAAAACTCACACGCAATAACTCCCAGAAATGTTGGGTTTTCCAGATGGCTCAAACAGTAAAGAATCTGCCTTCAATGCAGGAGATCTGGTTTCAATCCCTGGGTTGGGAAGATCCTCAGGAAAAGGGAATGCCACCCACTCCAGTATTCTTGCCTGGAGAATTCCATGGATAGAGGAGCCTAGCAGGCTACAGTCCATCGGGGTCACAAACAGTCAGATACAATTGAGCGACTAACATACATACACTGGTAAAGAATCTGCCTGCCAATGCAGGAGGCACAAGAGACTTGGTTTCGATCCCTGGGTCAGGAAGATCCCCTGCGGTATGAATGGCCCTTCGCTCCAGCATTCTTGCCTGGAAAATTCCATGGGCAGAGGAGCCTGTTGGGCTACAGTCCATAGGTTCACAAAGAGCAGGACACGACTGAGCATGAGCACAGGTAAGGTAACCTGAAGCTTATCAGTTGATAAGCTGTACAGTAAACTCCAGGAGTTGGTGATGGACAGGGAGGCCTGGTGTGCTGCAGTCCATGGGGTCACAAAGGGTCAGACACGACTGAGCGACTGAACTGAACTGAACAGAACTGATGTCAGTTTACTTCTGCATAGTTAAACCAAAGAAATGAACAAACAAAACCTTGATACTGTTTTACATGGTTTCTTCTATCCTAGTCTTGGCCTTCTCCAATTTAGCTTCTGGCTTTTTCTGGGTTTCTTATGATGGGATCATCTTTATTAAATAAGACAATATTTAGGATGCACAACATGGTGTCCAGGGACTATTGGATAAGGGTCTCTACAAAGCAGTCACCATTTTCTCTTGTTTCCCATCCTGCAGGGGAGATCAGCATGACAACTATGCAACCCTCATTTTTGCTCCCCCAGATTCAGTCTGCCTCATCCAGACCAGCATCCAAGGGTTTCAGCCTTTTCTTTGCTTTCTTTGTCTTCTTGAGCTTCTCCATTTTCACCATCAGCATGACACTCAGGGCCGCATCCTCTCTGGACTAAACAAGTGGAGAGTGCTAAGTTCTTGGACCAGTTCTCTGGCTCTGGGACACCTGCAGTGCAGTGGACGAGTCAAGCTAATTACTGAAGCCAACAAGGAAGATTTCAAAAAGAAATTTCAGACAGTAAAGAGAAAGAAAACACTTTCCTACATCTTCTAGCTAGAAAACCATAGGGCCGCTTATAAAATACCCTAGACTCACAAAAGCCACGTTACCTTTCTTTTCATTTACAAATTTACAAAATGTTTTAGGCCAAAAGTTTGTTTTCTGGTCATAAATGGTACATTTTTTTTAATTTTCATTTTTACTTTATTTTACTTTATAGTACTGTATTGGTTTTGCCATACATTGACATGAATCCACCACGGGTGTACATGCATTCCCAAACATGAACCCCCCCCACCCCCACCTCATAAATGGTACCTTTAAACACACCATTAATTGGGAGATCTTGAATTCTCAGTGAGCTATAAGTGGCAATTCTAAGCTACTATTGGGGATTATCTCCTACGGATAATGAAAATAAATTTTCCTTTGATATTTTTATATCAGGCTTTAGGAATACGAACTGGGGCAAAGCTTCAGACAGGAAGTTTGGCCTCCATGGGTTTGTTTCTAGTTCCTGGAAGTATCTTTGGCATTTCATTTTGGACAACTCTATTGAAGCTCATTAAGAAACTGCTGGGTGTTTTTGTCATGGTTTATTCATATACATTTTCCTTCAACAAAAATTTAGTTTGCCTCAATTTTAATAATTTAAAAATTAAAGCAAATTTAAAACAATATCCAGCTGTCTTTGTTAGAAGTCAAGCTTTAGAACCTGCAGCTCTGTTAAGGAAATTGTTTAATGAATTAAAAAAAAATTCTCTTATGCAAATATATTGCTAATTATTTAGCAGCTAAATGTGTTAGGAAAACTAGCCTCCCAAGAGAATAATGCTCACTTTGGCAGGTACATTCTGGTATATTTCCGAATGGATCAATCCCTTAATATCTGTTAGATAGTGAAAATCTATACATAATAACTGATAATACATTTGTCATTATTGTTTTCTTTGCACCACGTTTTGAATAAACCTCCTAAATATAAATCTGCCTGCGATGTGGGAAACCTGGATTCAGTCTCAGGGTTGGGAAGATACCCTGGAGGAGGGCATAACAACCCACTCCAATATTCTTGCCTGGACAATCCCCGTGGACAGAGGAGTCTGGCTGGCTGCAGTCCATGGTGTCACAAAGAGTTGGACATGACTGAATGACTAAGCACAGCACAAATATAAAACCATGTCATTCTTAGTAGTACATATAGGATACAAATAACTAATACCTTCTAAACATATATCGTTATTAGACAACTTAGGACATTTTTTTTTCCAAAGTGAGCATTTTGGAATTCTACTATATTAATATATATATATGGAAATCATATTAATAAATCTGTTCTTTGAGAAAATATCACAGTGATTTTCCTTTTGGAAACCAATGCTTAGATCAGTGATATTCAAAGCGTGATCCAAGGACTACTGTGAAGGTCCTCTTCACTAAATAGAAACCTATTAAGTGAGCTATAAAGGTTCATTATTTGCCATTTATAAACCAAAGTTACTGTTAGAAGAATTTTCTAAGGGCTTTAAAGTAGTATTCTGTTATGAAGTCTGGCTGGCATGCTATGCTTTACAATGTTGTAAAGTTCTTTCTACTGGGCACATCTCTTCAGATAGCTGAAATTCCTAAAGTTTTCTAGTAGAATTGCATACTATTATTGTGTACTTCATTATAGCTTTTTGTAAATTACAGGATTCACTTGCTATTATTTTTTTTGCTTGTAATTCTATATTATTGTTGATTTTAATCACCGTTAAACTATTTGTTATAAATTGTTTGGACTTTTATAATTGTATTGATTCAGGTTTTAATAAGTACATAAAAAGGATCTTAATATCAATAGTCATCAGAAAAGTGCAAATTAAAATCAAAATGGGATAACATTTAGCCCACTAATATGGTTAAGAATAAAAATGTATAGATATAAATATAGATTTCCTATGGACACCATAAAGTTGACTGCGTTCTTACCACAGTAAAGAAGAACACAATCTCAAGGGATTTTAATAACATCTCAGAAAGAAATGGCAAAATCATGGTATTTGTGAAGACTGGGAGTTTGATTCAAGGTGTATATTCGGTGCAGAGCTTAAGATTGGTAAGGATTGTTACAATTTAGGACTGACAGACACAGCATGATGAAGATTTTAAAGTGTGAGTTTCAGAGAGTTCAGGGAAGTAAACAGTTGTCATAAGCTCTGTATTGAACAGCTGAACAGTTTGGTGTTTATTTATTTATCTTTGGCCACACCATTTGGCATTTGGGATCTTAGTTCCCTGACCAGAGATCAAATTTGCATCCCCTGCATTGGAACCATGAAATCTTAACCACTGGACTACCAAGAAAATCCTGTAATTTTTTTTTTTTTAGGAAGTCCTGGGAATAAACAAAATTATTTTCATCTTCTCTTTTTCTAGACAAGAGTTTCCTGGAATATTAAACTCATGTTGATAAAGAGCAATAAAGTCATATTAATGAAGCTAGCCAAATAATAAAAGTCATCATTATAGAGACCATAAGCAGAATGCATGTGGAAGGTTTCAGTTCTCACTGTCTTGTCATGTAGTCACTCTTTAGCATGGGCTATAAGAAAGCATCCATTAACATGGTGATGTGGTCAATTCTAACTGTCATCCGATGACTTGTCATGATCATGTATCGTGTATCCAGAAATGGTTGTTTAAACCTCCACAAGTGTCATGTTTTCCTATTCTTTTTGTTGGATAGTCATTTGTTGAATCATTCAGTGGCACAGTGGCTACACAGCAATGTTCAAATAATCTGGGGATCACATATCTGAACACTGCAACCAGACATACTAAGAGAAGAGTTATGACTAGAGTTTGTAATTCACTTGTCAATCAGGAATCAAGGCATCCAAATTAGAATAGATCACAGCCTCAACCCAAACAGTTTCATACCAGATTGGTTTATTAGCCAAACTGATGGATTTTTCCCTCTCAAATCTTTTTGGTGATGTTAAAGATACTAAAGAAGTCTGCAAGAAGGAAATCACAATTCTTCTCCTGAAACAACACATACTCCTCTTAAGTGGTCAGTATTATATCTAAAGAAGTTCTGCTCTGAACCAGCACCTGTCCAATTTCATGAGTTTCTCAAGTGACACTTCTCTAGATGGCACTTTCCAGCTTTCTTGTTACTTTGTGAACCGCAGCATGTAGGATTCTTCCTACTCCCCAAGCCTATTCTAAAGCACCGGGTGGACTTTTTCTAAAAGGAAAATTAGATGGGCCAAAATGGTCCCTGGAATGCAGATTATCCTGAAGATAGGAATCAGATTACCAATATAACAAGTTCCTGTCCAGTTGGCAAGTAGAAATCAGTGGTCCTTTGTACACAAATCCAATGCCAGTCATTGGAATCCAGTAAGTAAGATGTTTTGGACAATCTACCCTTGTGGATTGTTAAATAGCATTGTAAATTTTGGCATCACTTGAGAATGGTTCAGCACCAGGCAATGAAGTTTACAGTATCAAAATCCATAAGCAGATTTAAGCCAGAAGAAAAACAGCATTTCTTTCTCAAATCTTTCAAAGTTAGTTGGCCTGCAAATATATACCACTTGAACCATAATCCTCTTCTCAGTTCTATTTTTTGTATAAGCTGCATTTCAAAAGTGAGACCCAACAAAAGATCACTGAATGTTGTTTCAGTGGAGACAGGAACCTCCTTTTCTAAGTACAATATGATATGGGGTTTCAGATTTCTCACTGTCTGGTCTGCTGTAGGCTTTTTCAATCTACAGTGTTAGTTAACAGTCAAATACAGTTAGTTACCCAGGCAACCAATGGATTTATTATAAGGCATTGGTACCAAGAAAAGCTCAATGGCTCCCAAAGGAAGCTACGTTTTCTGCTTTATTTATATGCTTTAGTGTACTAATAAATTGTAGTCATGCATGGGAGCTATACAATGGAGTGACTAAGAAAGCAAACATTAAAATTATGAATAGGATTCTTTAAAAAAAACATAGTTAAAGTCTTGGTATTTCTCCGGTAGCCCAGTGGCTAAGACTTTGCCTTCTAATGTGTGGGGAGGGTGCAGGTTCGATCCTTGGAAGCTAAGATCTTACATGCCTTGTGGCCAAAAATCAAAAACATAGCACAGAAACAATATTGAATTCAATAAATAATTCAATAAATGAATTTAAAAGGGGTCCATATTAAAAAAAAATCTTTTAAAAAGATAGTCTTAATTCAGCAAAAGAAGAAATAAAATACCTAGAAAAATAAACAACAAAATAATGAGATTAAAGCATTACAATCCACAATCTTTTACTGTGGATCTTGGGTAGAAGCTATCTATAGATATAGAGATAGATGTATATATATCACCTAGTCATCTGCTCAGTCTGATGATTTTGAGATGAAACAATATCCTTCAGAAGACTCTGTGTCTGGGCAGATCCAGAGAATCTTAATCTTGAGGTCTCAGTTAAAGACCATCTTCCAGAGATTCAAGAATATTTTGTATGTCAATGCTGCTCTCTCAATTCATCTCACCCTCTTCTTCCCCCGCTGTGTCCACAAGTCTGTTATCTACATCCACATCCCTATTCTTGCCTTGCAAATAGGTTCATTGGTTCCATTTTTCTAGATTCCATGTATATGGGTGAATATACATTATTTGTTTTTTTTCTTTCTGACTTACTTCATTCTGTATAACAGGCTCTAGGTTCATCCACCTCACTTCAGTTGACTCAAATTTGTTCCTTTTGTAGCTAAATGATATTCCACTGTATATATGCACCACGTCTTCTTCATCCATTCATCTGTCAATTACATCTAATACAACAGCCTCGTAACTGGGCTCCCCCCTTTCACTCTTGTTCTATTGTAGGGTACTCTCCATACAAGTAGTCAAGGTGAGAATGAAAACGCAAATCAAAACACTTCCATGTCTTCCCATTTTTGTTCATTAAGAGCCAAATCTTTACCAAGATCTACAAAGCCTGCTGGTACTACTCTTAGAAGTCAGGCTGGAGCAAGTGCTTTTCAGGACCCAGTTTTCACCTCTCCCCAACTGCACTACACACCTGCCACCAGATTAGCAGTCTACAAGTAAGTCACTGGAATATGCACAACAGGAGTCGACAGCCTACTTATAGAACGTGCCCTGGTTCTCCAGTATTCCCTGCCCAGATGTCTGCAGCCTGTTTCCAGGGCTGCAGTCTATTACATACGATCCGATTCTCTAAGGACAGGCCTTACTGCAGCTGTGCACACTCTAGACCCAAGAGGTAACCAAGAGGCAGCTGCTGGAAGGGCTGAATCCACTTGGATCTTGGATAAAATGATCTGGGATATCCATATATATGTATAATCACTCACACTACAGAATGGGACTGAAGGTGGAAAGCGAAGGGGGCAGACCAGGGGGCAGACCAGGGATCAGGGACAACTTCCTATTCATCAGCCTAGAATCATGAGTCCGAGAATTTTACATTTACATCTGGCCCCGTGGGGGTTATACAGGTTAAAGAAGGGAATGAGAACATATTTTATTTAAGAGTATATTGGCTCGATTTGCAACTTTTAATTATTTAGACATTGAGTCACAGAGGTCTCCATTGGCTTTTGCCCTTGGTCCCATGAATGTTAGGTGTGAGCTGCCTCCTAGCTCAGTTAATACATCTACCTCTCCCTTTGTCCTCCCTCTACTCCTGCGGGCTGTATTTTGTATACTCAACCACAATTGGTGTGCTTTTGCCTCAGAGCCCTTACAGGTCCTTCTTTCTGGAATGCTCTTTCCCAAAGAGCTGAAATTTCTGGGGAAATCTTGGCTCCAGACTTAACTGAAGTCTGTTCTCAAGTGTGGCCTCATCAGAGAGGCCATCTTTCTTCAGCACAGCAAACACTTTTTGTCCATGGTCCTCTCTGCCCTTACACTCCTTCAGTTCTTGTCACAGCGCATTTCTGAAACAGCACAACCTAGCCTTTTATCACAGGTTTCCCTCCATTAGAATTAAATTCCGCAAAGTCAGGCACCTCTGTCTGTTTCATTTACTGCTGTACACCCAGCTGGTAGTGCACGTCTTGACAAGTACTAAATTCTCTCTCTCTCACACACATGCAAACATATCACGCACATAAAATAGAAGGGAATGAATGAATGAATCTGCAGTTTACTCAAGATGTCAATTTTAGTTAAGCAGAATGAGTTGCTGCAATCTTCAACATCTTAACAGCCTTTCCTCTTTCAGTATTTAAATGGTGTATTATTTGTTTGATTTCAAAGAATGTTTGTTGGCAATGATATAAAGATTTCATATTTTTATAGTCATGTTTATTTTCCATCCATTTAAAATCCTTCAAACAATTGACAGTATAGCTTGTGCAGAAATGTAAGGAGATTGGAAAGTAAGGGGGAAAAGTCATTTGTGCGGTTTAAGTAATTGTTAACACTTGGTATACAGTAAGTGGGTGGAATAAAGTTGTAAAAGTTAAAGAAATAGTCTCTACTTGATATAATAATAATATAAAGTATACATCATTTGATATGTATATAGATAATGATTTTTCTTATTATATATATAAAAACAATTTTTTAAAAGTAACATATAAGAGTATTCTTTAAACATTTATCTTCAGTGCTAAGTAAGTGTGTTCAGTCACTCAGTCATGTCTGACTCTTTGTGACCCCATGAACTGGAGCCTGCCAGACTCCTTTGTCCATGGGATTTCCCAGGCAAAAATACTGGAAGCTGGGTGCCATTTCCTCCTCCAGGGAATCTTCCCAACCCAGGGATCAAATCCACATCTCTTGTTTCTTTTGCACTGTCAGGATTCTTTACCACTAGCCCCATGTGGGAAGCCCAAAAGACAGCAGAGACAAACCTTAAAAGTTACAGTAGACATTATACAAATGACTAGTTTATTACAATAGAAAAAGATGAAGCAACATACATTAAAGTACATTCACTCGGGAGCTAGACTCTAAGACAATATATATTCAAGTTACATTCTGAATTGATTAATATAATTTCCTTGGCTCAAAGTTTATACTACTCAATTCAGTAATTTTTTCCCTATGTGGTAGCTACATTTAGTTCATGTACATTATGACTTTTGTGGGGCTTCCCCAGTGGTTCAGCAGTAAAGAATCTGCTTGCAATGCAGGAGATGCAGGAGACCCGGCTTCAATCCCTGAGTCAGGAAAATCCCCTGGAAAAGGGCATGGCAACCCACTCCAGTATTCTCGCCTGGAGAGTCCCATGGGCAGAGGAGCCTGGCAGACGACAGTCCATAGGGTGGCAAAGTCACACATGACTAAAGCAACTTAGCATGCACTCATGACTTTTGCAAGTTTTATGACTTCTTAAAACCATTTTATCACAGCTTCTCTATCATGGTCTTGTTCCAGAATTCAGCCATTATCTTTCCCTTTTTCAAAACAAAAACACCATTTAACCAGGTCCCAACTTGCTTCAAGAGTGCAGAAAGATCCTTTATGAACTATAGTTTATCAAGCTCTAAGATATGTCCCTTGAGGACTTATTTTCCAACTTGAGATAAGTTTAGACTTGTTTCAGGGATTCCAAGGTAGAATTCAGCTTCATCTTTTTACAGTTGACACACTGATTATATTCTCCTCTGAACTGTGACTCATGAGTCACAGGAAAACAGAAACAGTTGTTCAGGAGTGCTGGGCAGGTAATTCAGAAAGCCCATCCCCTCTATCTTGAACTTCTAACCCTAAATAGAGTCATGCTAAAAGCAAAGTGTTTGCAACAACACAGTATAGGTCTGATGCCCATGAGATGACCCCTCTAAGTCAGGCAAGCTTCAGGATGAATCCACCAGGAGGCTTCCCTAGTGGGTTAGATGGCAAATAATCTGTCTGCAATGCAGGAGACCTGGGTTCAATTCCTGGGTTGGGAAGAACCCCTGGAGAAGGGAATGGTAACCCACTCTAGTATTCTTGCTGTGAGAAGTCCATGGACAGAGGAGCCTATGGGCTACAGTCCGTGGGGTGGCAGAGTTGGACGTGACTGAGAGACTAACCACATTCTTTCAAAATATCAGTAATTTTTGCCCTACCCACATAGTTTTAAATGCACAGAAATCCTTTCTGGAAAATGAACAAAACAAATCATCACATGACTAAAATTATAAAACATGGCATTTATCTTTTTTAGCTAGTGTGCTCCAGAAAAACAAGGATCGTGTTTGTTTAATTTATCCTGTACCTGGTACAATAAGTAAGTATATAAGTACCGTACACTGTACCTGTATAGTAAGCACTCCATAAATATTCCTCATTTGAAATAATTAAAAAGAAGAATTTAAAGTCTTTGCTAGCCATTCTCATATAATGACAAAAAAATACAGCATGCTTTCATATGGTGATAATATGTTTTCTAGAATCTTTAATGGTAGCCATGACTTGAGAAGGAACAACATGGGACTTGCAAAGTTTCCATGTACTTACACAGCCCCAGCTTGTCTACTGCATTTCATTAAACCTCTTTCTCTACAACCTAGAGCCAAGGAAGTCATACAACCAGTATATCTATAAACCAATAGACATCTCCTAAGACTCTGCCTGTGAAAAGATAGCATCTGGAAGGAAAAAAGGTCCAGTGCTCTCTTATTTCACACTGTAATTGATTTCTGAATAGCTAGTTTCAGATAACATCTGACTATAAATATTTGATATACTCAAATTAAAACAAATGCCTCAAACTCCTCTTGCAGACTTCATTGGGATAGACTAACCTTTAGAAGCCTTTGGTTGTCAGTCATCCCATTGGATTTGGTCAGCATTTATTCCCACCAAAGTGGGATCTTTGGCATATGTGCATCTATGCTCAGTCACTGAGTCACGTCTGACTCTTTGCGATCCCATGGTCTATAGCCTAGCAGGTTCCTCCGACCATGGGATTTCCCAGGCCATTTCCTCCTCCAGAGGATCTTCCCCACCTAGGGATCAAAGCCCAGTCTCCTGTGTCTCCTGCATTGGCAAGTGGATTCTTTACCAATGGACCATCTGGGAAGCCCTGAGATCTTTGGAGTACTTTTATAAGCAGATATTCCCATGGGGATGAGGGTAGAGGAAAGGCATTTTTCTTAGAAAATGACAGTGTGTGTTAGTATATTTAATATGCTAAGACTTCAGTAAAAAGAAGTTTCATTTTGTTAAGACCAGCATTTCCCAAATTTTTTAAATCTGGAAATGTTCTTTGAAATCCAAATATGTATAAATTCATCCTTAGAACACTTCTAAGGAAGCAGCACTAACACAATTCCATATCTGCAAACTCTGTTAAACCTCATGACAAGTAGGATTATGTTGATGGTTTTGCAAAACCTTGATTCAGGAGTCTGAGACTATTATGTTTATTCTGAATTTTACCATATTCCTCGTGGGCCAACTGGAGATTTTAACAGTGCTGTAATTCTGCGTGCATCCTAAGTCACTTCAGCCATATCTGACTGCAACCCCATGAACTGCAGCCCACTGAGATCCTCTGTCCATGGGGTTCCCAGACAAGAATACTGGAGTGGGTTGCCATTTCCTTTTCCAGGGAATCTTCCCGACACAGGGATCTACGGTGTCTCCTGCACTGGCAGGTGGGTTCTTTACCACTAGTGCCACCTGGGAAGCCCAGCTCTAGCTCCAGGGGTAAACAAAAGTTCAATACCTGGAGACACACTGTGAGATTATAATTTAATGTGATACCAAACACAAGAAAACACCATCGAAGGAAGGGCAAGAATTCCTGGGAATTCCCTGGGAAACCCAGGGAAATGCAAATGAGCTTCACTTCCTCCTCAAGACAAATGACCTGAATATCCCATCAAAGCGTGTGTGGAGATAAAGGAAAATGTGGAGGAGGCCTTGGCCTGTACATGGGAATGCAACTAGTAAGCTGCCTTTATTTCGTGTCTCCCAGTGAATGCATCTGTATTTCAGGCTCCTTAGGAAAATCACTCTATAAACCAGTTTATGATTTTCTTTCTCCCATCCTTGCAGCTGGTCATTACGGAAAACGATGATCTCAGAGTCGGAGGTTCCTGCCAGAGCGCTTGCACACAGAGAGATGCCTTTGTGAAGTCAGCCATAGAAACCTGCAGAAAATTGGCCTTCTTTCCTTAATAGAACCACGCGAACAAAGATGAGTTTGTTGCTGACTCAGAGCTGAAAGCTTTGTTTTGTAAAGCTCTCTGAATATATTGCACTCTGCCAAAGCAGAAGGGCTCCTTCTTAAAAAAAAAAAAAAAAAAAAAAAAAACGAGGAAGAACTGTCAGCGGAAACCAGACAACAAATCAAAGTGCACACCCTTGGGGTGGATATTTGTGAGCAAAGTGGTCTGAAACTTTTTTTTTCTTTTTTTTTTTTTGGTGAATACTGGTCACATTTCACAAGCTGAATAAAAATGAAAGGGAAAGGAACTTTAATTGATGGGTTGCCTTTTGATTTGCAGAGCAAAACTGCCAGAGCAGATGTACCAGCAAAGAGGATTAGATTGTCCCTGCTATGATGCACTGAAATTTTCTTTTTTTCCCCTGTAGTAACCCCATTGAAGAGAGGCTGTCTTTAGTGTCTAAGATTCAGCACTGCAAAGAAACTGTTGTCCTTGAGTACAATGGGCCACTCTCCCAAGGCCAGACAGAATATGTGAGGAGAAAGCTAATATCTCTTTAAATGCAAGCAGACAGTTTCAGGTTTACTGTTTTCAAAAGGCAAAAATAGAAGAGAAATTCGTGGATGCATTCAGAGTTATTAAAATATGCATTTGTGTGAAGCTTAAAACATTCATGACTACCGTTCATTATTTTCAAAACTCAAATTGAATCAAGAAGGGTTCACAGCTTGTTTTCTTGTTTAATTTCATCAGTCCAGGATGTTTAGAGTGTTTGTTTGTTTTGATTTGTGTTTCTGTTCTTGTTGAGATTCTCATCAGAAAAAGACAGTGCTCACTCTCATTAAAAGGGAATAATTACCAGAATGTTCATTTGAATTGTCATCTGAGAAACCCAAATGATCTGTAAATCACACTGATGGTAAATGACGTGCTTCAGTGAGTCTCAAATGAAGGAAGACCGAGCGGGTTGTTCTTGTTATCACCCTTAGTATGCTTGGGGGAGGAAATAAAGAATTAGAGAAGAGCGTTTGTTCTTAGGGTCTAGTGCCAGATCGTTTTGTATTTTTCAGTTCTGGGAAAAAAAGTAAAAGGGCAGGATGCTACTCAGCTGGGGTCTGAGTCCACTGAAAATAGCTGTGGTTCTCTGTACAGCTTAGGTTGTGGAAAAGCATGAATGCTGGCAACACCACAGACTCACTTATTCAAGGGAAAAGTGAGGTCAACCTACTGCAGAAGTGAAAGAAACAGTCCTCTCTCCCTCTCCTCATCCTCCCCACTACAGCTCCGTAGTGATGAGCTGCAGGTCTGCCCCAGGAGAGAGAAAACTATTTATGCAAATGATTTTCTTCTGCACTGGCTAGCCCTAGGGTCAGGCCATCTCTTTTCAGCTGTGAAGCTTTGCCTGCGGACAATAACAAGTAAACACACACACACACAAATAAGCAACTGCACAAATAAGCTTGCATCCTCCTCTGTTTTGATAAGAGTTATCACTTCTTAAAATATAATTAATTCTCACATGAAAAATAACTTTCACCTTATGGTCTCAGTGAGTCTTCAAGGAATGTCCAGTTCTAGGGGTACCAGTGTAGGCTGCTGAAAGAGCTAACCATAGGTGATGGCCCCAGCTGCTTCCCCACTCTTCTGAGGGAAAGCCATCAGCCTTCTCATTCTGAAAACCGGAGAAAGCTCCCATGTTTCTTTTATCACATCCTGGATAACTGTGCAGTACTCCATGAGATTTCTCTTTTCCTCATTTAAACCAGTGCCAACATAAAGTGTCATCAGGATAGAGTGCCTCCACCCTGGGGCTTAGTCTCCTCATGGCCATTAGACATGCTTACACATGCAACACACATCCATGAAAGATTGGTGGGGTCCCGTGTGCACACTCTGGGAGAGCCTTGACAAGTGGAATCAACGCATCAGTTCAGTTCAGTTCAGTTCAGTCACTCAGTCGTGTCCGACTCTTTGCAACCCCATGAATCGCAGCATGCCAGGCCTCCCTGTCCATCACCAACTCCCGGAGTTCACTCAAACTCACATCCACCGAGTCGGTGATGCCATCCAGCCATCTCATCCTCTGTCGTCCCCTTCTACTCCTGCCCCCAATCCCTCCCAGCATCAGGGTCTTTTCCAATGAGTCAACTCTTCACATGAGGTGGCCATACTATTGTTTAAATGAATTTCAGACAAACGGACAGAGGCCCACACACTGACCAACCTAGTATGTTCACATACAGCACAATAAAGTATTATTGCTTACTTTGTTTCTACAGAGTTGCACAGTAACGTTGTGGACAAAGAAAAGACTCTGAGGTTAAGAAATATGTGAAAGAAAATTAGACAAATTATATTGTGTTCCTCTTGGTTTTTATCCTCAGCAGAGCCAAAAGACAGCTGGGAATCTTCCTTTGCTTAGCTATTTAATGTATATAATTAAAGCCTCTAATTGCTCCCCTAAATTTTCTTATTTCCATGCTAATCCACCCTAGTTCCTCTGAACTTTTCTCAAAGATCCTTTCTCCAGACCACTAATCTGCTTGTACTGAGCACTAGACCTCTCCCAAATTCTTTACTCTTCCCAACTCTTGCCATCATTTACTTCTAGGGGCATATTCCATAAATACAACTGTACTTCTTTTCCAGGCTATCAAGACCTCTCATTCATATCATCATTTCTTCAGGTGAGCAAGTAAGTACTTACTGCGAACGTACTGACTACATTGTAGAAGGTGCTGTTGGGGACAATAGAATCTTGAAAGTAAAGATTCAGTTCCAGGAAGTTCACAATTTCCTAACAGTGACAGATACCCATGCAACAGACCCTGGCTCAAAGCAGGATGAAATAAGCTCTCTGCTGCTGCTGCTGCTGCTGCTGCTGCTGCTGCTGCTGCTGCTGCTGCTGCTGCTAAGTCACTTCAGTCGTGTACAACCCTGTGCAACCCCATAGACAGCAACTCTCTAACAGAGGTTTAAGAAGCATGCATGGAGGGCAAAGGGATGAGTAATGTTATCAGACTAAGAGGCAGTGGGACAGTGTTCAGGAAACACTGTCCACGAATAGGTGGCATTTGAGTAGATACTGGAAAAGGAGTAAGATTTGCATTAGGTAATGAGTGATCCCTAAAGGAAGGTTTAGTGGGTAAAGGTCAACCTCCTAATGTTACAAGGTGTTTTGGAACACCTTCTTTTGGGAACCCACTCCAGTACTCTCACCTGGAGAATCCCGTGGAGGGGGGAGCCTTGTAGGCTACAGTCCATGGGGTCACAAAGAGTCAGACACTACTAAGCAACTCCACTTCTTTGTAATCACAATTACTCAGCGGGGGGAACTGGTGGAAGCTTGCACTTTCCCTGGGTACAAATGAGTCTTTGATCCTCTCAGTCCACCAGTGATGAAGTCTCCCTGGGGGTCCTACAGGCCAGGACAGTGCCCATATTGATGTTCTTCTTGACCTCCCTTCTTTCCCATCAACAGGAGGATGTTTAGTGGATGAACTTGTTCAGAAACTTTAGCAAGGTTACATGAAAAGGACCTGAATGTTCAGAGAGCTTAGATGTTCCAGGATGAATATTGTAGACTCATTGAAAAATTGAACATAGCGATTAAAATCATACGTCTCTGTTCACTTCGTTTCTGGTACCCCATTCTTTGGCTATGTTTCCCAAATGGGCACTAGAAAAATGTGGCTGAACAAATCTCCATGGTTCTTCCCTCTCTGGTTTCCACAAGCTCTTTCCTCACTGTGAAAGCCCTCCTGCCTTTTGTCAACTCCTCAACTGAGTTTTTTCTTTAACCTGTTGGACTCATTTAAGATCTGGATGCAAATAACATGTTCTCTGTGATGTCCATCTCAGATGAAATCCCAGCAGAGGTAGCTCTTCTCTGCTCTGCTAGCACTTTGTACTGATACATAGGCTAAAGGGGTTTTAACTAATCTTCACTGAACAAACGCCACAGGTAGTGAATTCATGAACACCCTTTCCACTCCCTGTAAAAGGACATAAACTGTTGGCCACACCTGCTCAAAGCTCCTGACAGGCAGTCTATCTCCAGGGCAGTGCATCATTTTCCACTGCCCTGTGAGTTCTATGCTCACCAAGGGACAGTTGCCATTTGTATTTAATACTTTCATTATTTATTTAATATGTAAGCCAACACAATATAAATGAAATGAAAACCAAGATACGTGTGGGCAAACTTCTAAGAAAAATTCTATTGAGCGAGATATTGGTTAGATGTTAATAATGACTAGGGGAGAAAATCATTAAAAATATAACAGGATTCTATAAATGTCTTTACTAGTTTGTTTTCCAAGTGACTTCAAACTCTCATCCTGCTTTAAGCAAATTATAATTAACTGGGTATTATACAGAATGTCTTACAGGTATGGTTTATGGAAGAAAGGGAAATTAGAACTTCAATCAGTAAATCCATATTCAAAAGAATTATGTGGAATATTAAAAGATTGACCAATAAATTTATATTTATATGGGTACATTAAAGTTCTACGTGTATCACTCAATAATGCTTGGTTCCTTCAGTCGTGTCCAGCTCTGTGACTCTGTGGACTGTAGCCCGCCAGACTCTTCAGTTGATGGGATTTTCCAGGTAGTCCATTTAAATTCTTTTTTTTTTTTTTTTTTTTTGACAACGAGTCTTCTATCAATTTGAACTTCATGGGTAAATAGGTTTCTGTTGTATCTTCATATCATACTTATTATGATGAGCATTCATTATTCATTTGTTTGACCCCCAGCTGAGGGAGGGGACTATGCTATTATATATGTATTGTTATGCTTGCAGGGTCCCAGAGATTATCTGCCACACCTTGCTCCATGATGTTTCCTGAATAAAAATTCATATATTATCTTAGTTGATTTTCTTAACAATGGTAAAGTAACTAATGTAGACAGAATGTTCATTTTACTGAGGAAACCAAGTGTCAGAGGTTGAGTGAGTGGCCAGGGGCAAGAGCTTGAGATGAAAAGAACCTAGCTTCCTAACTCCCTGTAAGAACTCTAAAGAGCATGTGGCATCAGTAGATTTGATGGAGGAAGTTTGCTTTGGTGATTTTCCAGAGGAAACTAGATCTTGCCTTTCATAGGAAATGAGACTATTTTTCCTTCTCTAATTAGAGTCTTATGAATAGCATACATTTGTTAACCCTTTTGATCACAAAGTCTACATAAGGGGAGCCCGCTGGGCATCAACATCATAGTTCCAGAAAGGTTAGAACCTGTGGATCAATGTTGTTACCCCAAGTCTGCAAAAGCCAAAAGAAAAATCAAATCCCCAATTGATACCCATGAAATCATTTGTTCAAGCATTTGATTTACTTATTCTACTGTGTCTTCACTTAAGAAAATAGGTAGCCTGGGGAGAAATGATCATAGTAATGAGGAAACTGAGGCGTCTTCTGAACATAAGAAGTAAGCTGGAGTCTTCAGGTGGCCAGCATCTGAAAAAATGTTAGCATTCAGGAAATTCAGAGTTTACCAAGACAGTGTGCAGGGCCCTCAGTGACTGAAAAACATGAGGCTGAGTTGAAAAGAGAATAAGGGTTGTCTGAGACTGAAGTAAGAAGAAATCAGCACTGTAATTATCGATGCACACCTGTCTCTTGTAAGTTACCTGACATTTTGATGTTCTCTTTTCCATATTGAGGATTAATTTGATATTAATCATTTATATCGCAGTGTGAATAGCTCAGAAGTGGAAACGATCAAGAGAAAACAAGCTGGGCTTCTTTGTCAGAGATGTTGGGTCTGCAGGAGCACATGTGGAAGCAATGTTTCTAATTCTCCTAACAATTACATAGAATCTGAGGAACAATATCATAAAGATGTTATTAGTAGGTTTATAGGAATCATTTATTCAACCTGTTTTTCCTCTGTAATGAGAGCTATTATTTTTTCAGCACCATCTAAGTGTTGAGTGTCTTACATACAATATCTTAATTCTCATAATCAACTGCCACACTTCATTTGCCTGTCAGGTACTTGAGCCCCCTGACTGAAGAAAGATATGATGAAATATTGATCAGGTGACTAACCCCTGCTGATGCGTCCAGTAGTTCATTTGTAACTCTAGAGGAAAAAAAATCTTCATTTATTTAGGAGATGGGTATCTCTAGAAGATGACTACGCTAGGAATTTCAGATCAAGTAAATATGAATAAAATTTGTATTCAGGCTAGCCTTTTGAGGGCCCTCAAATTAAAAAAAGAGAAAAATGACTGCCTTGTCTGTTTCTTTGGAGAACCAGCCCTGTTGAAAATGTGTTCGGAGAGTAGAGCGCTGCAGTTACCTTGGTAATGACATGGAGCACCCTGCCCGTAGACGCTATGACTCATCAGAAAGCGCCACTTGGGCAATTTTAGTTGAAGAAGGCAGCCAGCTCCCAGCCCAACACTCATACACCCTTTTCTCTGTCAACAGCTCTAGAAGTGGATTTAGAAGACACGTGCTTCCAAATATTATGTAACTGGATAGAACAGGTTTTCATAAAAGGTGGTAGGAAACTGAATCACTAGTAGTCGTGGCGCTTGACCCAGAAACTCACGTAGTCTCCTTTCCAAGCCTCCTCTGACCTTATTTATAGTAAGACATCTGTTACAAGAAGGTAGTAGAGGAAGTCATAGACACGTATCTGAGGAAGGGACACAGTTCACAGAAGAAACACATTTAAAGAAAAAACAGGAGATTTAAAAGCCCTGGATCTTGAAGTCATAAATCTTTATGTTGTAGAATTGGTACTTTTTAAGAGCTGACTTGAGTTGTTTGGATAGACAAGAAATAACATAGGATACTGACATTTTAGGAAGAAACAGAAAGTTGGAAAAGGATTTAGAGTGAGCAAGAAGGTACGGTGTCATTAAAGAGGGTGGCCAGAGAGGTTCTCAACAATGTGACATGCAGGCAGAGTCTAGAATAAAATGAGAGAGTGAATTTCCTGAGAGTACACTCTCTCAAAGCAATGCCTTTAATATAAAAATTTATTTGGTTGGCTGGGTATTTGTTGCAGCACACAGGATCTTTGTTACGGCACGTGAGGTCTAGTTCCCTGACAAGGGATTGAACTCCGGCCCCCTGAATTAGGAACATAGAGTCCAGTTTCAACTACTGGACCACTAGGGAAGTCCCAAAGTGGTGCCTTTTTAACAACATAGCAAGACCACAGTGAAACGTTATCAGAGTTAGCAGTATAAAATACATAATTGAAGGCATGATGGTTACAAGGTAAGTCACAATGAAAAGGTAGTGAGGAAGAGATGGTGTTATGTGATGATACCCTCTCCCATTGATAGCAGGCTGACCCCTCCCAGTAGCACATGGCTAGGGTTTGCATCCTAAGTGAGATTTCTATATCATTCTGATGCTGCTGACACTTTGTACTTTCCCCAAGAGCTGATCTCTTTGAGCACTACTCCTTCACCAGAGCCAGACTTGGGAGCCCCCGAATGGTGGGAAGAGGCACCATATTTCTCTTTGTGGTTGTAGGTGTGGCAGTCAAGACCTTAGTGCATCTGTGAATCTGCCTAAGGCTGGTTCCAATTAGAATCCTCCCAAAAGAACCAAGCAAAAGCTCATGTTGCTGGTATTTTCCTCTTTGCTGTTCAGCAATTATTCATTGCATGCTAAGCCCTTGAATGAGTATTCTTCCAGAGCACCAGGAATGGCTCTGATGTCATGGGATTTATGTTTAAGGATACTTTTTCCATGGTACAACCTCTTGACTTGAATGACATTATATACTCTTTGTCTCTTTCAGTGAGTGCTGTTTTACTAGCATCTAAAGTAAGAGTCTCCTCCAATACAGTAGAAATTATTGTGAATATATAGACTGTTTTCCTGAAAGTTTCACCTTTAGAAAAGCATCCAGGTGTGGATTTGGTTGAATGTCCTGTAAGTGATTTTTACCAGGTGACTCCTGCACAGTCAAGTAGAAAATTTCAAAGGAAGACCTAATATTTGTTTCTGGAAATCTTCAGGATTCATTGAGTCTGAAACATATTGGTTTGCAACTCTGCTGTTTGCAGCTGACCAAAGCTATGTACAGAATTTTATCACCTTTAATAAATGTATATCCTCTCGTGATATAACCTTTGAAACTTGGTGTGATCCTTTCCCCCACAACATACATTTTCTTCCTACCTATTTAATAACACTTCATAATATCTATGATTTATTTTAGTGTTTGGTCAAATACTATATAAAGTACTTTAGTTTGATACAACAATTATAAGAGCTAACACGTATTGAGCATGGTATATGCTGAGTCCTCTATGTAAATATTTTATTTAATCCTCACTTCAACTCTATAGGGGTCTTCCCTGGTGGCTCAATGGTAAAGAATCCACATGTCAAAGCAGGAGACATGGGTTCAATTTCTGGCTCAAGAAGTTTCCCTGGAGAAGGAAATAGCAACTCATTCCAGTATTCATGCCTGGAAAATCCAATGAACGAGGAGCCTGGCAGGCTGCAGTCCATGGGGTCACAAAAGAGTCAGACAAGACTTCGCACCTAAAACAACTCTGTGGGGTAGGTATGATTACCATTGCTCCTGTTTTATATATAATGAAACTGAAGCTTAGTGAGGTTATCTTACTCTCGTGACTGTTCACAGCTGGGAAATGTGGTCACTAGCTTTCTAACCTAGGCAGTGCAGCAATACACTCACACACATAACTGTCATACCATGCAGTCTCCCTTTCCATAGTCCCCTAATTACATTCTGAATCTCTAAGACTTTAATACAGATACAGTGTGTGTGCTCCAGCACTTTAACCTCTTCAGGTCATCACACTTTCTCCTATGCTAGAAGGTACCTGACAGTTAAGTATGCTCTGATTCATACCAGGCATGTTCTACCAATTATACATTACCTCTACCATTGTAACCTGATCTTTTTTCTAATGCATCTACCTTCATAGCATTGATGGAGAAGAAACTCCTCCCTCTTCAATACTGCTGATAAGGTCATTGTTGAAGTCTTAATATCCAGATTTGTGCATACCATGCAGAGTCAAGAGTCAGAGATAATTTCCCATAGAATTTTTCACACGAATGCTCTTCAAAGTGCAGTAGATCAGTTTTTTGTCTGTGAACTGTTTTGTTAACTGTATATAATGCAATAAGCAACTTGTGTCATAATGTAAACCATTGATGTCACTGTTTTAGTCTGTTTGGCGACTAAGGGGAGGAAAAGTTTGCCACCCCAAAATGTCTGTTTGACCTGCAAATTATTCTGTGCTGAAAACAATCAAGGCCCAAAAGATTCAGGAAGAAACTTTGATTTTCCTCTTAACTGCCTGATGAATGCAGAGGCCCTGTTCCAGGATGGGAGCGATTAATGATTTTAGCCTTATGTAAGGTCCTAGGTTGAGTTTTAAGCACTTTGCAAGACATGGCCATAAGTAACTTCTATCACAATTCCGGATTGCCACGTTGGGTTAATACGCATTGGGTTTATTCCTTTACTTCACACGATCTCAGTAACTGTGGTGGTATTTAGAGGTAAAATGGGCAAGAGAAATGAATACCTCTATTGTGAACATTTTAGGAAAAGAAATGTAACTAAAAGCAAATTACAATGTTGAGTATGGGTATCAGCTTTATTCTACACTTTGATTCTTAACATTTAGTCAGCTTCCACATTACGAAAATTGACCACAGTCAACTTCCTGTGTAGACTAGAAGAAGCCTAGCAAAGCCTCTTTGTTAAAATTTCTTTCTGTATCTCCTTGTCTTTGCATAGCCTAGCATAAATCTGCTTATCAAACATTTGCTTTTCTTTCTCCATTTGACTCCCTCTCTTTGAGGTCCCAAACCATTATCTTCAACATATGTTATCTATTGCAGAAGAGAGTATTTCAAGAAGATGATTTCAGCCATTTTGGTGAGTTACTCAGTTTTTCTGGGTCCCTCTCACATATATATGTTATTAAACATTTGTTTGATTTTCCCCCCATAAATCTGTTTCATGCCAATTTAATTTTTAGGCCATCTAGAAGGGTAGAAGAAAATTTCTTCCTCCCTGACAGCTGTTATAGCAAAATATCATAGACTGGGTAGATTATGAACAATATAAATTTATTTCTCACAATTTTAGAGGCTGGAAATCCAAGAACAAGATTTGGGAGACTTGGTGTTTGGTGAAAGTTCACTTATAGAGTTGTCTTTTTGCTACAACCTCACGTAAACTAAAGGGACAAAGGAGTTTTCTCTTTTATAAGGGCACCAATTCTGTTTATGAGGGCTCTTCCCTTGTAGTTTCATCACCCCAAAGACCCCACTTCCTAATACCATCACCTTCGGGGTTAGGATTTCAATATATCAATTTGGGGGAAAATAAGCATTCAGTCTGTTACCGTTACTAAGCACACTCTCTTAGCTCCATTGACTTTTTTTTTCCATATTAAGGCTTTCTCAGGACTTCTCTGATGGTTCAGTTGTTAAGACTTCACCTTCCATAGCAAGGGGTGCAGGTTCAATCCCCAGTCAGGGAGCCAATATCCCACATGCCTCCTGGCCAAGAAACCAAAACATAAAACAGAAGCAAATTTGCAACAAATTCAATAAAGGCTTAAAAAAACTTTCCCAATAAAGGATCTAGTGAGTTTATTCACATTCCCATGCAAGGTTTTAATCATGAACTGGCACTTCAAGGAATATGGCCCTATACTATGGTCTATGATTGTATAACTCTGCTTTGCACCTATCTCATTTTAACAGACCTCAAATGAGATTATATCAGGCATATGGTATTTTCTTTAGATTTAATCTCTTTCCTTTTGTCATCAATATATTCCCAAACACAATCTGGTGCTTCAAGTAGGCCAGGAATGCTCAAGTTGTTCCTATAACATTTTATATGAGCAACTGGAAAATGACCAAATCTAAAACTCAATACAATGATCTTTGCTTTAACAATCAATACTAATAAAAGAAAGCCACCCAGAAGGAACTGAGAGTGAAGAGAAAATAAACTTGTAAGAAAATAGTATAAAATGACCAAAACCTTTAGGATAATCCATGCTGGACTTTCTCCTAAATAGTTGAAAAATGATACAAGCATCCTCTTTAAGTGAGCGTTACCATATACATAATATGAGTTATTTATTGGAATGCAAGATAATTTGGAACTGTAAAACTTTGCTAAAATAGCCTAACATGTTTTTGATATCTCAAAAGATATTTCAGCTTATTTTAAGTATCAAAAGTTCTCATTACAAACAATTCTTATTGCTCAAAACAGTGAAAGTTATCTTAGCTTCCTCATTTTTTTCTAATTCTGAAAGAACTGATTATATAGCCAATAGCTAACTTAAAAACAGTTGATGCTTCCAAATTTATCCTATTCAGTTGTTCTAAATTGTTGATATACTTTCCCTTTATAAAAAAGTTACAGACATCAGCCCACACCCAAATGGAGAAACAGGAACAAGTTCCATCCTTCCACTCAAAGCAACAAAAAACTGAAAACATATGAAACCATGACTTGCAAGGCACTGACATCAGGTAACAAAAGACAATGATCCCTGAGAGATGGGAAACAATGAGATGAGCCCTATGACATTCTTGAGAGTTTCCAAACCATAGTGCAGGAAGGAAGAAACCAGGTGGAGATTGGAAACTCCTGAGTTGAGGAGATGAAACTGACCATCTGGAAAGAACAAAGCATCTGGAGTTCTTAGGAAAGAGCAGCAAAGGGAGAAACTTCAAACAGAGAGAAGATTGTAAGTGATGTGTAAGTTGTCCCCTGTAAGTATTCACCTGTGTGCTGAACTATGATTTCAATGAGAAAATTACATGAGTCACGCAAGAACCGCCCAAAAAAACTAACAGTAACAATGCCCTATGGGGCTTTCCTGGTGGCTCAGTTCTAAAGAATATGCCAGCCAAACAAGAAACACAGGCTCGTTCCCTAGGTCAGGAAGATCCCCTGGAGAAGGAAATGGCAGCCCACTCCAGTATTCTCGCCTCGGAAATCCCATGGACAGAGAAGCCTGGCGGGCTACAGTCCATGGAGTCTCAAGAGTTGGACATAACTCAGTGACTAAACAAGAACAAAACAATGTCCAGTGCTCACACAAGGCAGGGCATAGGGCCTGTTGCCACCTCCCAAACTGAATAACTGTAAAAAATAGAGGGACAGTAAGTAGAGTACACACAAGATTTTTACCTTGAAGATGGAAAATGATTAGTCTAAAAATGAGTGCTGCTCTGGTCCATAAAAAATCCTAAAAGTGACACCTGAAATAATCAATTTCTCAAGACATGTAACTACATCACAGAAAAATCTCAACAGTAGTTATACAAATACAAACATAAACTACATCCAACAATGTAAAGTTCACAATGCCCAGTGAAATTCCCAATGCCAATCAAAAATTCTCAGACATCCAAAGAAGCAAGAAGATATGACTCATAAAGAGGAAATCATTCCATTGGGTAGGACCAACCCAGAATTGACATCTATGTTAGAATTATCAAACAGGAACACTAAAACAATTAAACTGTATTCCATGTATTCAAAAGGTATGTAGACATGGAAGATATTTAAAAATTTTAAAGACCCTCATAAATTTATAGAGATTAAAATTAAAAAGCTAGATAGAATAAATTGCAAAAAAATAATATACTGAGGACATGGCAATAGAAGCTATCAGAAGTGAAGTATCTAGGGCAAAGAGACCCAGAAAAGAAGTGAAAAAGCATCAGTGAGCTGTGGAGCAATTTTAAGCAGCCTCAGTTCAGTTCAGTTCAGTTCAGTTCAGTCGCTCAGTCATGTCCGACTCTTTGCGACCCCATGAATCGCAGCATGCCAGGCCTCCCTGTCCATCACCAACTCCCGGAGTTCACTCAGACTCACGTCCATCGAGTCAGTGATGCCATCCAGCCATCTCATTCTCTGTCGTCCCCCTCTTCTCCTGCCCCCAATCCCTCCCAGCATCAAAGTCTTTTCCAATGAGTCAACTCTTCGCATGAGGCGCCCAAAGTACTAGAGTTTCAGCTTTAGCATCATTCCTTCCAAAGAAATCCCAGGGTTGATCTCCTTCAGAATGGACTGGTTGAATCTCCTTGCAGTCCAAGGGACTCTCAAGAGTCTTCTCCAACACCACAGTTCAAAAGCATCAATTCTTCGGCGCTCAGGCTTAAGCAGCCTAATATACACTTAATTGGAATCACAGAAGAAGAGGAGCTGGAGGGTGGAACTGATTAATTTTTCAAGAAATAATGCCTAAAAATACTCAAAATTCAATGAAAATTATAACTGTATAAATTGAAGAATTCATAAGTCTGAGGTATGATACGCATGAAGAAAACTACCTCAATCCGTATTATAATTAAACTGCTTAAAACCTGTGAGAAACAAACAAAAAACAAAAAAACTTAAAAGCAGTCAGGGAAAAAGATGACACTATGTAAGTGGAATAAAGATAAGGACTATAGCAAATTTGTCACCAGAAACAATGTAAGTGAAAAAGACAGTAGAGAAATATCTTTATTAGGCGGAAAGAAAAAAGTGCAGGACATATCTTTAAAGAACAAAGGCTAAATAAAGACTTTCAATTATACAAAGGTTGAGAGAATTTATCACAAACACACATGCATAATAAGACATGCTAAGAAAGACCTTCAGGCAGACAAGGATGATGCCAGAAGGAAATCTGATCTATACAAGGAATGAAGAGCACCGGAAAATACAGAACCTCATATGTAGTTGGGTAAAAGATGAGGTAGCTTTGCGTGATTATGTAAAGCTCTTTAGAAGATATTGTTTAAACAAAAGTAGAAACCATGTATCGTGGACTTTATAACAAATATAAAAGTAAAATGTAGGTCAGTGTTAGTTCAAAGGCTGGTACAGAAGAAATGGAAGTTCATTATAAGATTCGTATAGGTGTACGCCTGCTCAGTCATGTCCAGCTCTACGACCCCATGGCCTGTAGCCCATCAGGCTCCTCTCTATGAAAATTTCCCAGGCAAGAATACTGGAGTGTGTTGCCATTCTACTCCAGAAGATCTTCCTGACCCAGGGATTGAACCCCCATCTCTTGAGTCTCCTGTATTGGCAGATGGATTCTTTACCATGGTACCACCTGGAAATCCCATAAGGTTCTTATACTATTGATTAAGTGGTATAGTATCATTTGAAGGTAGACTGTAATGAGCTAAACTTGTATACTATAACCTTTAAAGCTGCCACTAAAATTAACAAAGATTTACAGCCATTCAGCCAAGGGAATAATTAAAATTAAATCATGAAAAGTATTCAGTTAATCCCTAAGAAGGCAGAAAATGTTGGAAAAGGGAATAAAGAACTGGTGGAAGAAACAGAAATCAAGCAGCAAAATGATAAATGTAAACAAAAGCATATGAACAAACACAAAATATGTAAATGGTCTAAACACCCAATTAACAGGCAGAGATTTTTTCCAACAGGATAAATAAACAAGACATAATACTATGCTGCCTATAAGAAATGCACTTCAAATTTTAAAAAACACAAATTACAGGTATAAGGATGTTAAAAGATTTACTGTGTTAACACTAATCAAAAGAAAGCTGAAATCAATATATTTATATCAGAAAAAGTAAATTTCAGAACAAAGAATACTACCAGATACAGAAAAAGGTCATTTCCTATTGGTAAATAGGTCAGTTCATGAAGCAGATATAATAATCCCAGACATTTATACAAATAGTAAGAGAACTTCAAACTGCATGGAATGAAAAACAAAACTTCAATGAGAAATATACGAAGACACAACAATAGATTTCCATTAAAAAATTAAGTTTTTTGTACAAACCTTCCCACAGAGAAAACTCTGGGCACAAATAGTTTCACTGGTGAATTTTCCCAAACATTGAAGGAAGAGTTAACATTATACACAAACTCTTCCAGAAAATTAATAATGAGTGAATACTTCCCAATTATTCTAAATAAGGCCAGTATTACTCTGATACCAAAACCAGACATAAACATAACAGAAATCACAGAAGGTAGCCCTCATGAGCATAGCTGAAAAAATCCTCAGCAAAATAATAATAATTAAAAAAAGATACCACAAAAATAAGGATAATACTTGTTAATCAAGTAGAGTTTATTCCAGAAATACAAGGTTGATTTAACATTCAAAAAACCATCAGTGTTATTGCCCATATCACCAAACAAAAGAGAAAATAACAGGATAATCTCAGTAAGACTCAGGAAAAGTATTTGAAAAAAGGCACCATCCATTCCTGATTTTTTTTAATTTATTTATTTTAATTGCAGGCTAATTACAAAATTGTAGTGATTTTTGCCATATATTTTTAAAATTTAAAATTTATTTTAATTAGAGGCTAATTACTTTACAATATTGTACTGGTTCTGCCACACATCAACATGAATCTGCCACGGGCGTACACATGTTCCCCATCCTGAACCCCCTTCCCACCTCCCTCCCCATACCATCCCTCCGGGTCATCCCAGTGCACCAGCCCCAAGGATCCTGTATCAAACCTGGACTGGCAATTCGTTTCTCATATGATATTGTACATATTTCCATGACATTCCCCCAAATCATCCCACTCTCTCCCTCTCCCACAGAGTCCAAAAGACTGTTCTATACATCTGTGTCTCTTTTGCTGTCTCACATACAGGGTTATCGTTTGCCATACATTGACATGAATCAGCCATGGGTGTACATGTGTTCCCCATCCTGAACCCCCCTCCCACCCCCCTCCCCATCCCATCCCTCAGGGTCATCCCAGTGCAGCAGCCCTGAGTGCCCTGTCTCATGCATTGAACCTGGACTGGAGATCTATTTCACATATGGCAATATACATCTTTCAGTGCTATTCTCTCAAATCATCCCACCCTCACTTTCTCCTACAGAGTCCAAAAGTCTGTTCTTTACATCTCTGTCTCTTTTGCTATCTTGCATACAGGGTCATCGTTACCATCTTTCTAAATTCTATATATATGCGTTAATATACTGTATTGGTGTTTTTCTTTCTGATTTACTTCACTCTGTATAATAGGCTCCAGTTTCATCCACTTCATTAGAACTGATTCAAATGCATTCTTTTTAATAGCTGAGTAATATTCCATTGGTATATGTACCACAGCTTTCTTATCCATTCATCTGCTGATGGACATCTAGGTTGTTTCCATGTCCTGGCTATTATAAACAGTGCTGCGATGAACATTGGGGTACACGTGTCTCTTTCAATTCTGGTTTCCTCGGTGTGTATGCCCAGCAGTGGGATTGCTGGGTCGTATGGCAGTTCTATTTCCAATTTTTTAAGGAATCTCCACACTGTTCTCCATTGCAGCTGTACTAGTTTGCATTCCCACCAACAGTGTAAGAGGGTTCCCTTTTCTCCACACCCTCTCCAGCATTTATTGTTTGTAGACTTTTTGATAGCAGCCATTCTGACTGGCGTGAGATAGTTACTGATTTTTAAAGAAATCTCTTAGCAAAGAAGGAATAGAAGGAAACTTCTATAACATGTTACACATGGCAGTTAAGTTTCCAGGGTAATCCATAAATCTATTTCATTCTTGTATAAATTGTTATATCTATGTAACTATAAAGAATTAGAAGCAACACTTTTGAAATCTATAGCCTGGGATTTTAGTTACACACACTCCATGGCACCAGGATGCCTTGGGAGTAAGCTGGCTGCTAGCCCAGCAAGCCTGAGCTTGGGTATAGAACTCAATCACACGAAAATGTAAATAATCAGTCTTGACTCTGTTAAGGGGCTGATGAAAGAAGACCACGAAGCATTCAAAAAAGATGGAAGAGGCAGTTGGAATTACCTACCTTTTTTAATCCTGTAGGGCTTTTATTGTCCATCTGTGTCCCAGAATAAAGGCATGATGTTAACAGCGTTGATAAACCCATGGGAGAAGAGAACATAGCGGAGGAGTTTTCCAGGCTATGCCTGAACTTGAATGGACTAACAAAGACATCTCGATCTGAATGAGGGGAGAGGGTTCTATCACAGGATTTTCAGACCATTAACCAAACCAATTTATGTACTCACTGTAGCCTGAGGCCAAAGCTGATTGTTCAAGGCCTGTGCTTTCCTGCAGAATCAATCTTGTTGTCTCAAAGTTCAGAAACCTAAATAGAAGGAATCATACTATTTAGCTCTCGACAAAGGCAATCCAGATCCTTCAGACTCCACAGATTTAGCCCAAAATGATAGCAGAAGAAACTGCGAAAGTATATTTTCTGTTCCTTTCTCTTGAGAAGTACCTATATGGGAGTATGTCATCCACATCCTTACCCCACACACATGTAAGACAATTTCTGCTTCAGCCCTGGAATCCCATGCTGTCTAACTTTATCACGCCTCCCCAGGAATCCCCTCTCCACTCCTCCTCTCTCCCCTGCTGGCCTGGGTGGTGAGAAATTGCGGGTACATCCTCCACATACAACAGACAGGTAGATTTCTGGATTCTATAGAGGAGATTGGAGAAAGGAAGGACAAGGCAAGTGCAAGATGATAGCTCGCTTGTAAAAGAGGAAGAAAGTCATCTGCTTCATCTCCTGATGGAGCCAGTCCTGTTGACAGGCTTCAGTTCTGAACAGATCATTAAACACTGTCCACAGAACTACTTAAGAAATTTCATTGCTAGAGAAGCAAAGAGCTCTCAGGGGATGGATGCTAGGTGCCATCCCACACCTCCCTCCTTTCCTTCCTTCCCTAATTACTGAGTATCTTCTCTATGTCAAGTGCTGTGACACGTTCTAGGGATACAATGACAAGCGCAACATACTTTGAAGAACTTGAAGTCTAAATAGAGGCAAATAGATATGCTGGCATGCACAGGCAATGAACAGTTTGTAATATGACAACTGAATATGTTATAAGAAGCAATTATGTCAAGAGAAAGAGATTGGACCAAAAACAAGCAAATTCATACTAAAATGATTCTTTAGATATAAATAATTCTTAAAAGAATGAACGAATTTTTAATAGCCAAAAGTAGATCAGTGACTGCTTAGGGATGGAGTCAAACGGGAGAGGGAAAGCAGTAAAGAAAGAGACCAAGCTAAAAAATAAATAAATACACAAGAAAAGTTTCAGGTGTGATGAATGTACTCATTACCCTGATTCTGATGTTGATTTCACGGGTACACATATATATCAAAGCTCACTGAAATGTTTACTTTAAATATGTGCAATTTATTGTATGTCAAACTTCAATAAAGCTGTGAAAAATATATTACAGGGTACAGTGTGGACATAAAGGAAAGAATGGTCATTTTTTTCTCCTGCAGAGGATGAGACCTTCTGCAGAAGCCTCTTAAACAGATATTGCTACAAGCACAATCTCGTTCTCTGTATTAGACAGGGTCCCTACCTCATGTGTTTCTCACAAGGAACAGGGCGCAATCAAATTGCGTAACATAGGAAGAGAGCAATGAAAGGACTGGATACAAAGGTATAAGAAAGATATGGAGAAAAACCTTGGAGATAGTGCAGCTCCCCCTGGGTAGTAGCGCAGGAGACAAGAACTCCTCCTAGATTGGAAGTAGAGAGGAGGAGAGAGGTTTCTAGAACCTGGGGAGAAGGTGTACCACAAAGAGAGATGCTTGAAAAGGAGCTGAGACCTTAGAGCCAACATCCAAACTGCATGGACCTGTTAGGGAGGGAGTAGATGAATGAAGATCCTAACTGGACTCTCCTCCCTCACTTTCATTCCCTACCAGGGCTTCCTGTTGGCCAACACTAAGCAAAAGCCAGAGAATAAGGAGGCATCCATACAGACAAGACTCCTCCATCTCAGAGCAGTGGGGAAAAAGAATCTGAAAAGCAAATAGATGACAGGCAACATAGTCTCCATAACAGTCTGCTTTTTCTTTTTTTGATCCAGGCTCAAAAGATGGAAAATGATACAGAACTAACAAAATCATGTTTTTCCTCCAAAAAAAAAAAAAAAAACAATGATTATTTCAGAAAGTTACTTATCACTATTAACCTTAGTTTTTGCTCTGATTGGATAATCTCAGATCCTGCGTTTGGAAGAATGATATGGAGAGCATGCATCTGATAGCCAGAGCCTTATGCCAGGAGCTGATAAGCCCACGGACCAAATATGGCCCACCATCTGGGTTTGTACCACCCACAAGGTTAAGATGGTTTCAACATTTTTAAATGGTTGAAAAAACATGAAGAGAAGAAAAATATTTTGTTATATATGGAAATTACATGAATACTTCCTTTCTGACATTTTTAGTCTCTTTCCTGGACTCTTTACTTCTATCAATATCCTTTACCTAAAAAAAAAAAAAAAAAAATTAGAGCATCTATTGTCCTAACAGCCTTTCTGGCTACCTTTTCATCTCTTATTTTTTAACATCAAAATCACCACTTGCACAGTTATGTAATATATCTGGAGCTATTTGGGGAACTTGTGTTATTTCTATATCTGTAAATTCCTATAAATTTCAGTATCCACAAATAAAGCTTTTCTTAAACCAGGTATGCCCACAATTTACCTTATTATCTGCAGCAGGTTTTGCAGTCAGTACCAGTGTTGAGTAACTGTCTACAAAACATAAAATCTTTAATCCCTGGCCTTTTACAGAAAATATCTGATGACCCTTGCCTTATACTAAAGAAGTTGGAGATTTGGAGACAGATTTGCCTGATTTACTTGAAACCAGACCCCAGTTCTACTAGTACTTGAACGTGTCATCCTGACATATTTCTCAATTTCTGTGAATCTTAGTTTCTTTTCAAGACAAAGGAGAAAATAATGTCAACTCCATAGAGACAGCTGAGTATTAAGGCATAGAATAGAAGTACCAAGCTAGAGAAGGAAATGGCATCCCACCGCAGTATTCTTGAATGGAGAATCCCATTGAGAGAGAAGCCTGGTGGGCTACTGTCCATGGGGTTGCAAAGAATCAAACATGACTGAGTGCCTAACACAAAGTGGTCCACAAAGTACCAAGCACAGAGACTCATGGACTGTCTCAGGTGGCTCACTGGGTAAAAGAACCTGCCTGCCAATGCAGGATTCACAGGAGATGCTAGTCTGAGCCCTGGGTAGGGAAGATCCCCTGGAGGAGGAAATGGCAACCCAACCCAATATTCTTGCCTAGAGAATTCCATGGACAGAAGAGCCTGGAGGGCTACAGTCCATAGGGTTACAAAGAGCTGACACGACTGAGAACATATGCACAAGGACTAATACACAGAGGAAATTATTCCTCTCTGTAAAAGAATAATAAAAGCAAAAAACCATGCAACATTAAGTAACACAGGTCTTCTTGTACCTTTTTGTATATATATATATACATACATATATATATATATATTTTTTTTTTTTTTTTACTTCACCATATACTAAACGTATTTCTATCTTGTCATCATTCCATCTAGAGTCAGAGGGTTCAGTTCAGTTCAGTTCAGCCGCTCAGTCGTGTCCAACTCTTTGTGACCTCATGAATCGCAGCACGCCAGGCTTTCCTGTCCATCACCAACTCCCGGAGCTCACTCAGACTCACGTCCATCGAGTTCGTGATGCCATCCAACCATCTCATTCTCTGTCGTCCCCTTCTCCTCCTGCCCCCAATCCCTCCCAGCATCAGAGTCTTTTCCAATGAGTCAACTCTTCTCATGAAGTGGCCAAAGTACTGGAGTTTCAGCTTCACCATCATTCCTTCCAAAGAAATCCCAGGGCCGATCTCCTTCAGAATGGACAGGTTGGATCTCCTTGCAGTCCAAGGGACTCTCAAGAGTCTTCTCCAACACCACAGTTTAAAAGCATCAATTCTTCGGCACTCAGCTTTCTTCACAGTCCAACTCTCACATCCATACATGACCACAGGAAAAACCATAGCCTTGACTAGACGGACCTTAGTCGGCAAATGTCTCTGCTTTTGAATATACTGTCTAGGTTGGTCATAACTTTTCTTCCAAGGAGTAGCGTCTTTTAATTTCATGGCTGCAATATCACCATCTGCAGTGATTTTGGAGCCCCAAAATTAAGCCTGACACTGTTTCCACTGTTTACCCATCTATTTCCCATGAAGTGATGGGACCGGATACCATGATCTTCATTTTCTGAATGTTGAGCTTTAGGCCAACTTTTTCACTCTCCTCTTTTACTTTGATCAAGAGGCTTTTAGTTCCTCTTCACTTTCTGCCATAAGGGTGGTGTCATCTGCATATCTGAGGTTATTGACATTTCTCCTGGCAGTCTTGATTCCAGCTTGTGTTTCTTCCAGTCCAGCGTTTCTCATGATGTACTCTGCATGGATGTTAAATAAGCAGGGTGACAATATACAGCCTTGACGTACTCCTTTTCCTATTTGGAACCAGTCTGTTGTTCCATGTCCAGTTCTAACTGTTGCTTCCTGACCTGCATACAGATTTTTCAAGAGGCAGGTCAGGTGGTCTGTATTCCCATCTCTTTCAGAATTTTCCAGTTTATTGTGATCCACACAGTCAAAGGCTTTGGCATAGACAATAAAGCAGAAATAGATGTTTTTCTGGAACTCTCCTGCTTTTTCCATGATCCAGGGGATGTTGGCAATTTGATCTCTGGTTCCTCTGCCTTTTCTAAAATCAGCTTGAACATCTGGAAGTTCACGGTTCACGTATTGCTGAAGCCTGGCTTAGAGAATTTTGAGGGCCTTTACTTCTTATCTAAAGCTAATCTCTTGCCAGTAAACCAAAATTACACCCCATTCCAAGACACTTAAATGATAGTTACTAATCTCTAGTGTGTTTAGCAGGTGTTAAGATACAGATCCCTGAGCTTTTTGAAGAATCTGAATTTTAAAATTACCTTAAGAAACATTGATGTAAGATTCTCTCCTTTCTCTCTCTCCCTCCCTCTCCCTCCCCCTCATACAACAAAATACACACAAATACTTCCTTTCTAGCATTTTCAGTCTTTTTCATGGACTCTTTCCTTCTATCAATATCCTTTATTTATCTTAAAAAAGAAAAAAAAGATTAGAGCATCTATTGTCCTAATAGCCTTTCTGGCTACCTTTTCATCTTTCTTATTTTTTTACCATCAAAATCACCACATGTGATTACAATATATAACACATCTGAAGCTATTTGGAGAACCTGCGTGCTTTGTGTATCTGTAAATTCCTGTGCCATCGCTCACTTTCCATCTATTCCTTGCTTTCCTACTTCCTTTGCTAGCTCCTTTTCGTCTTCTCTCCATCAGCAGAGCTTTCCTCATTTCACGCCCACACAGTCCCTCAGAGCAATCTTTAAGGAACATGAAAGCAGCAGGCTAACAAGCTTTCACCAAAGGCATTGGAGTTGTATTCAGTGTTTCAGGACATGGTTTTAGGTGTTGGGTTTGATGGAACTCAAGTGTTAATGTCCATTGTCCCCTGGCTGAGCTAACAGAGAGAAGAGCTAGACAGAGAACACAAATAGAAAAGGAAAAAATATAAAGATATACCATCTTTATTACCAATAAAGCTGATTGTGGAGAATGTGGGTTATGTCAGCATCCAAGGGGAAGGTTTGCAGTACTGAACTGTACACTTAGACAGATTTACACACCCCGTCACAGGCATTGCTGGGAAACATCAGAAATGGGAAAGAACCCTCCAGCCAGGTGTAATTGATTAACAATGTTCTGTTAGTTTCAGGTGTACAGCAAAGTGATTCAGTTATAGACATACATGGATCTATCGTTTTTTAAATTATTTTCCCATTTAGGTTATTACACAATACTGAGCAGCATTCCCAGTGCTATACAGTAGGTCCTTGTTGGTTATCTGTATTAAATACAGCAGTGTGCACATGTCAGTCCCCAAATCCCAATCTATCATCCCCTCTACCTAATTTTAGTCATCACTGAAGAACAAATTGACAATGTGGAAATGGCAACATTGGGTAGAGGCTACAGTGCTACACAAGACTTGGTAACAACAATTATTACCAAGTAACAGTAAGGTATGGGAAGAGAAAGTTCTACTTTTATTTTAGAAAATATATTTTAAAAATTTAGGGCAAAAACAGGCTGTTATAAAAAGATTGGCTCTGTGATAACAGGAATAATCTGGAATGGGCTGGAGGGAAAGAATTTTAACAAAGTAATCACTTTAAAATGCCCTAAAATCGTAAGGAGGGAAGCAAGTAAAGACACTTTCTAAAAGGAACTAGAACAAGCCACGGAATGTGGGCAAATGACCAAGACTAATCCAAAGATTAGTGTGAACTTGTATGAATAGTATCAGGAAGACTGAAGTCCTCACTGAACAGGATGAGGCTCATGGCTTGTTCCAAGTAAAAAGAAAGAGGAACAGTCTCAGGGCTTAAGATGTAATGTTAGCAAATAAGAAAGAAAAGGCAATTGACTCAATATCGCTCTTGGGCAAGCCATTTTATTTCTCTGTGACACAATTTTCTGCTTCCTCAAGTGAAAAGGTGCTGGACACTGAGATCCCATCAAATTAATTTTGTTTCCAGTTGTTCATAACAGAGAATGATCTTCAAGCTAAGAAGGGGAGTGTACATACTTTCCTTAGGACAGTGGGAAAATACAGGCTGAATTAATAAATGCCACACTAAAGTAAGGCATGCCATTTTGACTTCATTTCTGCTGATATGTTGAGAGGAAAATGTCATTGACATAAAGTTTCTTTTTCTCATTTTTTAATTATTTTAAACTTTTAATTTCGTATTGGAGTACAGCAGATTAACAAACAATGCTGCGACTGTCTCAAGTGAACAGAGAAAAGACTCAGCCATACAGACACATATGTGAATTCTTCCCCAAACTCCCCTCCCATCCAGGTTGCCACACAACATTGAGCAGAGTTCATTTGCTATACAGTAGACCCTTGTTTGTTACCCATTTTAAGGATAGCAGTGTGTACACGTCCACCCCAAACTCCCTAACTATCCCTTCCCTCCAGCAATCATAAATTTGTTCTCTAAGTCTTTGAGTCTCTTTCTGTTTTCTAAGTTTCAGTCAGTTCATTTCAGTCATGCCTGACTATTTGCGACCCCATGGACTGCAGCACACCAGACTTCCCTGTCTATCACCAACTGCCAGAACTTGCTCAAACTCATGTCCATTGAGTTGGTGATGCCATCCAACCACCTCATCCTCTGTTATCCCCTTCTCCTTCTGCCTTCAATCTTTTCCCAGCATCAGGGTCTTTCCAATGAGTCAGTTCTTTGCAACAGGTGGCCAAAGTATTGGAGTTTCAGCTTCAGCATTACTCCTTCCAATGAATATTCAGGACTAATTTCCTTTAGGATGGACTGGTTTGATCTCCTTGCAGTTCAAGGGACTCTCAAGAGTCTTCTCCAACACCACAGTTCAAAAGCATCAATTCTTTGGCACTCAGTTTTCTTTATAGTCCAACTCTCACATCCATATAAGACCACTGGAAAAAACCATAGCTTTGACTAGATGGACTTTGTCAGCAAAGTAATGTCTCTTTGTAAGTTTATTTGCATTTCTTTTTGGATTCCAACAAAAGGGATGTCATATGATATTTCTCATTCTCTGAATTACTTCACTCAATATGACAATCTCTTGGTCCATTCATGTTGTTGCAAATGGCATTATATCATCCTTTTTAAAGGCTGAGTAATATTCTACTGTATATATAATGGACACATCTTCTTTTTCCATTCCTCTGTTTACGGACATTTAGGTTGCTTCCATGTGTTAGCTGTCATAAACAGTGTTGCAATGAACACTGGGGCACATGTATTTTTTCAGATTGTGGTTTTTTCCTGGATATCTGCCCAGGAGTGGGATTGCAGGGTCATATGGTAGCTCTATTTTTAGTTTTTTAAGGACACTCATAGTGGCTGTACCAATTTACATTCCAACCAATAGTGTAAGGAGGGTTTCCTTATCTCCACAGTCTCTCCAGCATTTACTGCTTGTGGATTTTTGATGATAGCCATTCTTGTTGGTGTGAAGAGATATCTCATTATGATTTTTGATTTGCATTTCTGTGATCACTCACCTAGAGCCAGACATCTCTGGAATGTGAAGTCAAGTGGGCCTTAGACAGCATCACTACGAACAAAGCTAGTGGAGGTGATGGAATTCCAGTTGAGCTATTTCAAATCCTAAAAGATGATGCTGTGAAAGTGCTGCACTCAATATGCCAGCAAATTTGAAAAACTCAGCAGTGGCCACAGGACTGGAAAGGTCAGTTTTCATTCCAATCCCAAAGAAAGGCAATGCCAAAGAATGCTCAAACTACCACACAATTGCACTCATCTCACACACTAGTAAAGTAATGCTCAAAATTCTCCAAGCCAGGCTTCAGCAATATACGTGAACTATGAACTTCCAGATGTTCAAGCTGGTTTTAGAAAAGGCAGAGGAGCCAGAGATCAAATTGCCAACATCTGCTGGATCATGGAAAAAGCAAGAGAGTTCCAGAAAAACATCTATTTCTGCTTTATTGATTATGCCAAAGCCTTTGACTGTGTGGATCACAATAAACTGTGGAAAATTCTGAAAGAGATGGGAATACAGACCACCTGACCTGCCTCTTGAGAAACCTATATGCAGGTCAGGAAGCAACAGTTAGAACCGAACATGGAACAAGAGACTGATTCCAGACAGGAAAAGGAGTACGTCAAGGCTGTATATTGTCACCCTGCTTATTTAACTTCTATGCAGAGTACATCATGAGAAACACTGGGCTGGAAGAAGCACAAGCTGGAATCAAGATTAACCGGGAGAAATGTCAATAACCTCAGATATGCAGATGACACCACCCTTATGGCAGAAAGTGAAGAGGAACTAAAAGCCTCTTGATGAAAGTAAAAGAGGAGAGCGAAAAAGTTGGCTTAAAGCTCAACATTCAGAAAACGAAGATCATGGCATCCGGTCCCATCACTTCATGGGAAATAGATAGGGAAACAGTGGAAACAGTGTCAGACTTTATTTTTGGGGGCTCCAAAATCACTGCAGATGGTGATATTGCAGCCATGAAATTAAAAGATGCTTACTCCTTGGAAGAAAAGTTATGACCAACCTAGATAGCATGTTGAAAAGCAGAGACATTACTTTGCCAACAAAGGTCCGTCTAGTCAAGGCTATGGTTTTTCCTGTGGTCATGTATGGATGAGAGAGTTGGACTGTGAAGGAAGCTGAGCGCTGAAGAACTGGTGCTTTTGAACTGTGGTGTTGGAGAAGACTCTTGAGAGTCCCTTGGACTGCAAAGAGATCCAGCCAGTCCATTCTGAAGGAGATCAGCCCTGGGATTTCTTTAGAAGGAATGATGGTGAAGCTGAAACTCCAGTAGTTTGGCCACCTCATGCAAAGAGTTGACTCATTGGAAAAGACTCTGATGCTGGGAGGGATTGGGGACAGGAGGAGAAGGGGACAACAGAAGATGAGATGGTTGGATGGCCTCACTGACTCAATAGACCTGAGTCTGAGTGAACTCCGGGAGTTGGTGATGGACAGGTAGGCCTGGCGTGCTGTGATTCATGGGGTCGCAAACAGTCGGACACGACTGAGCGACTGAACTGAACTGAGTAATTAGCTGATATAAAGTTCTTGATTTCAGTGATGTGTGTAGTGAATCTTCCAATGATATAATTTTGGATAAAAACAATTGGCAGGTAGAGAGGAAAATAAGAATGAAATTAAATATGCAGAACAGCAACAGTGTGTATCTTTATCATCCTAACTGTGTGACCTTGAAAACAGTAAATTTCTTTGGGTCTGTTTCTTAATTGATTAAAAAATTAAGCACAGGAGATGATTTATTCTGAGCTGATTTCCTACTCTAAAATTCAAAGATTCTAAAGTTCAACTAATTTGATGTCAGTATATAAGGAGACTAGTAAACTACAAGAAGACCTGGGTTTTGCACAGTTCAGAATTTTTACCATAGACAGATGAAGATATTGAAGGTTTGCTTATGTAATTTACAGATGACAGTAACCTGGATTGGAGATAGTGCAGAAACAGGATTCAAAATAGAGTCTTAAGAGGTTGAGTCTTATAGATTGCTTTTGTATTCAAATGAGAATATCTAATTTAGCAGCAGTTTATATGTGTGAAAAAGAAAGGTTGTTTATTCGCTTAGTCATGTCTGACATTTTTGGGACTCTATGGACTGTAGCCCACCAGGCTCCTCTGACAATGGGATTCTGCAAGGAAGAATACTGGAGTGATTTGCCACTTTCTTCTCCAGGGATCTTCTCAACCCCAGAGATCGAACCTATGTCTCCTGCATTGACAGGTACATTCTTTACCTCTGAGCCACCAGGAAGAAATAGTACCTAGTGCCTCAAATTTAGTATGAACCAACCCTGTAAGATGAATATGTATATGCATGTGTGGGGGGTGGTGAGAGAGAGACAATAGCACCATATTGTCAATATATAGCAAGAGCCTTTAAAAATCGCATTGCTGTTGTTGTTCAGTCATTCAGTCATTCTGATTCTTTGCAACCCCATGGACTACAGTACACCAGGCTTCCCTGTCTCACTGTCTCCCTGAGTTTGCTCAAATTCATGGCCGTTGAGTCGATGGTGCCATCCAACCATCTCATCCTCTGTCATCCCCTTCTCCTCCTGGCTTCAATCTTTTCCCAGTATCAAGGTCTTTTCCAGTGAGTCAGTTCTTTGCATCATGTGGCCAAAGTATTGGAGCTTCAGCTTCAGCATCAGTCCTTCCAATGAATATTCAGGGTTGATTTTTCCTTGCTGTCCAAGGGACTCTCAAGAGTCTTTGGTGCATCAATTCTTTGGTGCTCAGCCTTCTTTATGGTCCAACTCTCACAGGTATACATGACTACTGGAAAAACCATAGCCTTGACAATACAGACCTTTGTCAGCAAAGTGGTGTCTCTGCTTTTAATATGCTGTCAAGGTTTGTCATAGCTTTTCTTCCAAGGAGCAAGCATCTTTTAATTTCATGCCTTCAGTCACTGTCTGCAGTGATTCTGAAGCCCAAGAAAGTAAAGTCTGTCATAGTTCATTCTAAGGAGGCAATAAGGAACATATTCTTCATTGCCTCCTTAGAAGTAAATCGTCTCTTCCCATTCATCCTTTACCCCTAGACTACTCAGCACTAATGAACCTCACCCTCTTAGCTCTGATAACCCAATGACCTTCATCTCCAATCCACTTAATCCATCAACTGCTCCTCATGTTGGTGTTTCCCACTATCCTGCACTGCTCTACCATGAAGATTTTAAACTCTGAAATTCCAATTGCATTGTCAAATTTCTAAACATGGTCTATCAGTGCCTCTAATCTAACATGATTAGTACTAAACTCCTCTTATCCAAACTTGTTCGTTGCTTGGTTTTTCATATTTCTGTTAACAGTGCCATGACTGGCTTATTAGCTGATGATAACCTTTAAGTCATCACTCTCCAAAGTTTAAATGCTCCTTCTTCACCATACTTCATTATCCACTTTCTGAACAATAACAATAGCATTTTAATGCAATTCTTTCTTTCTTCTTCACATTGTAACAAATCCTTCCCAGTGCTCTCAGATTAGTCTTCCCAATGCCTCCCTCTGATCCTGAAAAGCCTTGACTTACTGAAAAGCCTTGCTGACTCTTTTTCTGACTAAGTAGAAACTAAATCCTACAGTTTGTTACACAAAACTTTTGGTAAAGTGCCCCTTATCTGTCTTTTCCAGCATGATTTCCAACAACTTCATAAATCAGCCCTTTGCTTCAATCTGTTCTACCCAAATAATTTGATGCTTCTCAGTTCAGTTCAGTTCAGTTCAGTCGCTCAGTCGTGTCCAACTCTTTGTGACCCCATGAATTGCAGCACGCCAGGCCTTCCTGTCCATCACCAACTCCTGGAGTTCACTCAGACTCACGTCCATTGAGTCAGTGATGCCATCCAGCCATCTCATCCTCTGTCAACCCCTTCTCCTCCTGCCCCCAATCCCACCCAGCATCAGAGTCTTTTCCAATGAGTCAACTCTTTGCATGAGGTGGCCAAAGTACTGGAGTTTCAGCTTCAGCATCATTCCCTCCAAAGAAATCCCAGGGCTGATCTCCTTCAGAATGGACTGGCTGGATCTCCTTGCAGTCCAAGGGACTCTCAAGAGTCTTCTCCAACATCACAGTTCAAAAGCATCAATTCTTCGGCGCTCAGCTTTGCCCCTCAATTTTTCTATTGCTCTTCTGTTTTCAAGCCCTGCTTCACTGTTCCTGCCTTGTAACCTGTTCTAATCTTCCCTCCTGGGTTAAAAAAGTAAATGTATCCTCCCCCAAACTTCTATATCACTCCCTATCTTGTTACTTTTACCTCTCGCTCATATTTTCATATAAATGCATATAATTGGCTGATTTTTATAACAAAGTGCATAATACAGTGAGACCTTATGTTATACATCCTTGTATTAGTCTTTCATCCAACGATTTGAAATGTGTATCAAGCATCTCAGATGTGCTAGGTAATGCGGATAAGCAATGACCAAGAGGAATTTGTCTCTAATCTTTTGGGGCTTAGTTTACAAAAGCTAAACTTATTGGTAAATAAGTGATGAATGAATAATTGATAAATTAGAATTACGGTAAATACTAAAAATAAAAAGTGTACAATGCAGTGTCAATATATAGAAAGTGAACATATGATACTGTTTTTATAATCCAAAACACCCTTTCAATGGAGGCATATTCAGTCTAGCCTAAAAGTATGTGCTAGTCTGTGTGTGTGTGTGTGTGAAGTTGCTCAGTCGTATCCGACTCTTTGCGACCCCATGTACTGTAGCCTAGCAAGCTCTTCCATCCATGGGATTTTCCAGGCAAGAGTACTGGAGTGGGGTGCCATTTCCTTCTCCATGTGCTAGTCTAGAAGACATTATTTTTCTTGATTTACAGCATGATCCAGTTATGGGTAAAGACCATAATATCTGAGCGACAAAATAAGAAACTAAATTCCCATTCTTGGGCAGGCATACAGACTAGTTTAGTAAAAGGTAGACATACAGTATGGCCTTTTTCTTCCTGTTGTTTTATGCTAGAGCAGCTATTTTCTGCTTTTACTAATTGCATGGAGCCATCAATTATGGCCAGTATTCTTCAAAAAATACGAAGAGCAAAAGTATAAAGAAGCAAGTGATTCATCACTAAGCCTGAGGCCAGCTGTAACGGGAAAAGCCCTTTCTGGCTTGGAGCTAGCAGGCACAATAGCACATTATTCCTGAAGGAGCTATGGTTTGAAATTTCTGAATGGGCTTACCACCAGTCTCAGCTGGCAGCCTACTCAGCATGCACAGGCAGGTAAACTCTTCAAATACACGTTTTTTTTTCTTTTTTTTTCAGTATGGAGACTGTTCCTGGTATTTCTATATTCATCAAAAAACAAGGTGAGATTTTATTTTTGTTTTCTTCCACTGAATTCACGCATCTAACTGTGAGAGTATAAAATTCCCTCCAACTCTCTTAAGCAAGAGCTTTCTCTTTTTCAGACATAAGGCATCTTATCTCTTTTGGCACCTCTGATTGTCAGTACATGAGTTCTGAGAATAACAAATTACAGGCTGATAGACATCTAAATGGAAGCAAGAAGGCCACCGTCACAGCTATTTTTATAATGTGGCATGTGGGTGAAAGAAGGAACACTAGGACAGAAGGCCACATTCTAGGTAGAGACTGACCTATTGGGAATGAGATGGACTGAAAGAATTAACCGTACAGAAGGTTACCAGGGAGGACTAGTTATTGTACGGCCCTGAATTGAAATGCAACTGCAGTGAACTAATGAAAGCCATTGTTGTTGTGTTCTCTAATTAACTGACTTTTAAACATCCTTAAGGACAATGAAGGACACACAAGGCATACAGGAATTCTTTCACAATGAATCCTGAACGTTGCCTCTGTAGCAAGAGGTAAATGAGGATAGAAGAATGAAACATACTTCTTCATGAATTTCCCCCTTTTTGTTCATGAAAAAAATTTTCGTGGCAAGCAAATTGGAGACATTGTCGAAGAACAGTTCCGTTTCACATAAAAGTTACCTTTATAAAGCTGGCAGTCAGTGCGCTCGTGGTTCATCTGCCAAGTAAGTGCCAGGCGTGGAATCTATACTGTGGCAGGCGTGGAGGCAGGCAGGCCTGGCTCTCCCACCCTCCTTATGAATCACCGTTCTTTGCTCCTTTGTACCCGAGTTGCCACTTTTCCCACTCTCTGCCTCCCTTCTCATTGGAGGGGGTCTCTTCCCTCACACATGAGCTGAATGTTCCGTTGTTGCCAGGAAGCCAGGCTTACTGAATGCTGATTTCATGGAAGTCGCACAAGAGAAGCGAACAGTAACCTTCCGAGTAATCTGCATGAAAAGTGACTTTACAAGACATGAAGTGTCCAGTTTGGCTGATGATGCCTCATTTGTGCTACTTTAAAGGAGAGGAGGTATATACATATATATATATATATATGCTATATATACAAGATTTTCCCTTTAATATATACACATGTACACATAAGGTTTTGTTTCTATTTTGGGTTGAGTGTTTTAAATGGATCTGACTTTTTTATCCAATGACTTTTCCTTTTTTTTTAAAGATCTCCAGAAAAGTGCAGCTTTAAATTAGTTGTTCTATCTTTAAAATTCCTAGTATATTCTAGAGGTGTTGCATATGTTGTATACATATATATGACACTTCATATTCAATTTCTGGGGTCTGATATGGTAGAAAGGTATACTTTATTTCCTTTAACATCCAAGATGAGAGGGGCTAGTCAAAAGAAGCAAATAAGTGCTCAGTAAAAGATATTTTCCTAATATAAAGGATATCTCCATAATCATTACTTTCTGTAGTTCTCAAAAATAAAAATTTTTACAATACATCATCTCAAATTATGCCCCATTGCCATTTATTCAAGCTACTTTTACGCCTAGACTTTACAGGAATTAAAAAGAGATTGGGTAATCACTTATAGTCAACTGTATCTTTATTTACTCTAAACAGCTTTATATGGTGAACTATCACTTACCTTGTGACTTGATAAACTCACAGGGAAAACACTGCTTGACAGTATGATTTGTTTTTATAAAGCAGAGGGGAGGATTTCAGGTTATATTCTGAATAGTAAATGGTCATAAATATAATTCTTCAAAGACCTGGAAAACACAGAGATTGCTTATAATAAAAACCATCCCCTATTTATCTTAAGTAGCAATTATTTATCTATATTGTTGCTGACACATACTTTACATTCAATTTTTTCTCCCTGGTGTCATACATCTTCATAATGATGAAGAAATAAAACTACCATATGTTTTATGCTTCCCGATTTATGACAATTACAAAAAAGAAGAAGCAGAGTAAGCTAATTTCGCAAAAGAGAGAAATCTATTTATTGAAAAATTCAGTACCTAGCTGACAGTGATTTGCAAACTGTGACCAGGAGAGCTCCTAAGAAATGAAATATCCATGTTAGTAATGTGATTCCACTGAAGACATTTTTCATATGCTATTTTCCATTTTTCCATTGTTTTCACTAGTAAAACCAATAGAAATCATTGAAATTAAATCTAATAGGAAATCTGATCACTCAGAATCAGTAATGGTAAATAGAGATTCACTGTAAATTCTCCTGCTCAGTTCAGCCCAGATCTACAAGCAGCTAAGAGCTGTTTGGCCCTCTGTTAGCAATCTTGGCAGAAATTCAGAAGATTGAATGGAGATGAATTCTTAATGACTTCCTAACATGTAGGTGGGGGGCTCTTTCCAGAAGGAGATTGAGACACAAGATCTGTAATTACAGAATGAGGGAATTGGGTACATTGAGGCTCCTCCTCAGGATGGAAATACAGGAAGTCAGTTCTCAGCAGAAATGCGATTCTGCCATTAGATACAAATAACAACAGAGGAGTTCTCAATATGCACTTAAAATATTAGTTTCCTTTGAACAAAAAGCATTTATTCATGTTGGTTGTCTACTGAGACTCTTTCAGATATTGAAAGGCAGCTATGCAGCTTTCTTGAGTCTTCTCAGGTCTAGGATATGAATTTTCTTTTGTGATCAATTTCATATTTGATCTAATTCTATGGATCTCTAGGTGGTCATACTTTGCATCTTGAAGATGTGAAATATTGTGTGCTAGATTACTCACTCCTTGCCTAGTTTGTGTATCTTGGAAAGTTGTTTCAAATAACCAAATAGCCTTGCTGTACATCTGAAACATTCTAAATCAATGAGATTTCAATAAAAAATAAAATATAATAATAAATTCTAGAATGAGAGTATCTTTCTTTGTGTTACCATGTTTTTCCTTCAGTAGGATTAAACATATGCCTCTTTACTGTCCAATATGGAAGGCACAAGCCACAAGAGACCAGTCAGTACCCAAACTCGGGCTGTTCTGATTGACTTGCAATATGAATATAAAGTACACACCAGATTTTGAAGCTGTCATATGAAAAAAGAATGAAAATATCTCAATAAGGTATTTGTATCAGCTACATGCTGAAATGATATTTTAGATATGCTGTATTAAATAAAATACACTATTAAAATGAATTTTACTTGTTAAGATATGTAGCTACGAGAAAATCTGAAATTCTACATGTGCCTTATATTGTGTATCTATTGAATAGTTCTGGTATGTATAGCTATATAGTCAATATATTGTAGCTGTAAATTCCAAGCAAATCACTTTAATTTCTTTCCCCTGTCCCAGTTTGTATGTTTTATGCAGCCTACAAGACATTTGTGTAGGGGAATACACGAGGATCATATGAGGCAGAGTCATCGGTCACCCAGAAGATGACCCTCAACAGCAGCAGTACTGCTGTGATCAGCAGGAAAGAAGGGTCCTTAATAACTGAGGTGATCGACATAATCACTGACTTTCCCAGACCTCCAAATCTGGGATTTGGGAGCCTGCAATCACAAGCACATCTCAAAACAGGGATAGAATTCACTGTATGGAAACACTTCCTTTAACCACATGGTTATTATAAAGACAATCTAAGCTGAAGAAATACTTGAGATTCAACAGATGCAGGGGAAAATACTTCTTGGAACTCCCTTTATCTGAGGTGCACGCACGCTCAGTCGTGACAGACTGCGGTCCCGTGGACTACAGCCCACCAGGCTCCTCTGTCAATAGGATTTTTCAGGCAAGAATACTAGAGTGGATTGCCTTTTCCTTCTCCAGAGGATCTCCTCGACCCAGGGATCAAAGCCACATCTACTGTGTCTCCCGCATTAGTAGGTAGATTCTTTACCCCTGAGCCACCTGGAAGCCCCTCGTTTATCTGAATAAAGGCAGAGACTTCTGAAAAATGATCATAGCTATCAATTCCCTCTTCAGGGTGGCTTTTATTCTCAGGAAACTAACCCTATCAGGGAGTTCCCTGGCAGTCCAGTGGTTAGGACTTAAGGCTTTCACTGCCAGTCCAGGTTTGACCCCTGGTTAGGGAACCCCACAAAATGCAAGGCCAAAAAAGATCACAACACACAAAACTATGAAATTATCTGAACATTGAACTCATGCTTTCTTAATTTCATTAGAGAGCTTTTTGGATTCTACAGTTTAAATGGAAGAGAGGTAGAGATGGTGGTGGATGAGGGCTGACAGGATTTTGTGAATTCCAAGAGACTGCATGGAACCTTGAGGACTGGGAGAACTGTAACTTGAGCCCCAAAGCCGGAGCAGGGCTGAAAATTTTAGACAGATAGATAGACAAAATGGAGGATCACACAAACTTTGTATTGATTTGGTGTCCATACCCTGATAGCTCAGTTGGTAAAGAATCCGCCTGCAGTGCAGGAGACCCTGGTATGATTCCTGATTCAGGAAGATCCCCTGAAGAAGGGATAGGCTACCCACTCCAGTATTCAGGCCTGGAGAATTCCATGGACTGTATAGTCATGAGGTCTCAAAGAGTCAGACAGAACTGAGAAACTTTCACTTTTCACCATCAAACATTTGGTATATTAAGTAAAATTTTCAAATTATTTTTCTTTTTTTAGTTGAAACATCTTTATATTTCCTTAGGCCTCTTATTGTCTCCAAAATCAAATTGATACCCCCTTCTTCGTGTCCTGCAACACTTGCTTCTCTGATCATCATTGTAGGAACTGCCACCAGTTCATAAAAGATATTAGACTAGGTTGAATGGTTACATTTTCTTTATACTTAGGTAAAAATTAATAGTCAACTACTAGTGAATGTTCTGGAGAAGGAAATGGCAACCCACTCCAGTGTTCTTGCCTGGAGAATCCCAGCGACGGGGGAGCCTGGTGAGTTGCCATCTATGGGGTCGCACAGAGTTGGATACAACTGAAGCGACTTAGCAGCAGTGAATGTTCAGTTCTAAAAGACATGTGCTGTGTTTCTAAACCAACACCTTTCTATACTTAAATCACTTCATCTATATCACAACTCCATAGGTAAGTATGTTGTCCTCAATTTACAGATAAGGAAACTGCAGACCAGAGGTAGTAAATAATTAATTCATATTCATACAGCCTATGACAAAGGAAGATCTCCCTAGATTCAAATCTGTTCCTTTTAGTCATGTAACTAAACTACACTGTCTTTGACTGTGTGAATTATGTACCAAAGCCAGATGGTGCATAAGCTATAAATTTGCAAAACATTTCATCTGACTAGTGAAAAGTGTGAACAAGAGAAGGAGGGCATAATTAGTCATCCTTTAATACAAAAGTGTTAGATCGCACTAGGGGGGACCTTTTCCTCAAACATAGAATAAGAACCTTGAGAAAAATATGTTGCTCACCAAATATGTGTTTTTTTAACAGAATATCAAACTTAAGAACAAAAAGGATATGATACAGTTAAAAAGCATGGAACTATAGATAAGTTATAAATTTAAAAACTGCCTTTCCCTACTATTATCAAATGGATAGTATTCACAAGTATTCTCCATTTTTCATAAGTTCATTTTACCCCACTTCATGTCCATGAAAGACCTACATTAGTGCTTGCTTTAGCTAACAAAAAGAAATCTCAGGAGAATTTTCATTTTTATGGAAAAAGGAGAAAATTAAAATACCGTTCAGCTATTTGTTTTGCAGCAAGCTGTTACAGAGGCAGTGCACCCCGTGCAATAAGAGTGGTCTCGCCAAGCTTCTTCCCCAGGACCTACCTCAGCAGCATCTCAACATCAAGGTACCTAAGCTTTGAACTGTGTCTGTAAGCATTTGTGCTTTCACCTCCATTTATTCTGTGCTTCCATTAGCAAGGAGTGTCCTAAGGTAATTGCTTCTTCCCTTTATACTTTTTTGGCTTATGAAAGCTTTCATAGGAAAGCTCTACTGCTAGACAGCAAGAGAAACTTGTATTTCTACCTGTACACTTTAAAAGCAATTATGTATGTCTGGCCCATAATCACATAAATGTCGTATGATTTTGTCTTCCCCATGCCCCTTTTTTTTTTCCTTTGAGAATTGCTACTAAAATTTCCTTTAGAATGCATGAATTTTTCCTTTCAGCCATGGAGTCCATCTGTTGTCCTATACAAAGCCAGGGGCAATTAACAGTACTCGGATGGAATTTTATTGGAAGGAGTAGGACATATTTCTGATTGTTTTAAAAAATAATTTGCTCTATTTATCCATACCTGGCTTAATATAAATTAACAGTTGGTCAGTGCATAACACAACAAAATAACAAGTTCCGCCCACAGACTAACAGATTGCATTTTAGGTACTGAAAAAAGGCAGTCAAATTTACTAATTAACTTTTCAACCTTGAAAAATTTTAGCCTATTTTATAAAGATTATTTTTAATGTGCTTTAAAAGTAAATAAACATGACTTAAACTCTAATACATGTACATATTAATCTAAATGGAAGCATAAGTTCCTTCTGGATTCCAAACTGTCAAAAGTTTCATGTTTCTCTAACTATCCCATCCTTTGTCATTAATTTATATGTCCTTTAATATGCAAGGCATACCTTCTTTTATTTTTTTTTAACCATTTGTGACATAGTAAGAAATATGTATTTGATTTCTGCCCCTTGTTTCTGGACCAGAACTCCCTAAAGCCCTTGGAATTTCCTTAGTGATAAAGGTGAGAGAGGCATCTTTTGTTATTCATAACAAACCCCTCTTGATGTAACCCCAATTTATATGAATGTGGTGACTCCTGGAGAAGGGAGACTGGTTGCCAGAGGAACCCACCACGTGATTAGAGAATTAGAACTTTCAGCCCCAACTCCTTGTTGGTGATTTAGTTGCTAAGTCGTGTCTGATTCCTGTGACCCCATGGGCTGTAACCTGCCAGGCTCCTCTGTCCATGGGATTCTCCAGGCAAGAATACTGGAGTGGGTTGCCATTCCCTTCTCCAGGGGATCTTCCCAACCCAGGGTCTCTTCCCAACCCAGGGTCTCCTGCATTGCAGACAGATTCTTTACCAACTGAGCTACAAGGGAAGAACCCCTCAACTCCTTACCTCTAGGGAAAGAAAAGGGGCTGGAGATTGACTTAATCACCCATGGCCAATGTTTTCAACAAATCATTCTTTCATAATGGAAATTTCATTAAAAAATCCTAAATATGAAGGGGTGCCCAGAGCTTCTGGATTGGTGAACACATGAACCCAGAAGCTCCTGCTCCTTCCCCATACCTTGTGCTATGCTCACCTTCCACGTCTTGCTCCTGAGTTGCACCCTTTTATAAATGGGTAATAAGTGCAGCACTTTCCAGAGTTCTGTGAACTCTTCCAGCAAAGTATCAGACCCAAAGAGGGGGTTGTGGGAACCCCTTATTTATAGCCAGAAGATTTAGAAGTACTGGAGGCATGGACTTTTCATCATCATCTTAAGTGGGGGCCAATTTGTGAGACTGAGCCCTTAGCCTGTGTCTGTGTTAGTTGCTTAGTCGTGACTGACTTTTTGCAATCCCATGGACTGTACCCTGCCAGGCCCCTCTGTCCATAGAATTTCCCAGGCAATAATACTGGAGTGGATTGCCATTCCCTTCTCCAGGGGATCTTCCCAACCCAGAGATCAAACCTGAGTCTCCTGCATTGCAGGCAGATGCTTCACCATATGAGCCACCAGGGAATCCCTGTGTGTCTACACTAACTCCACGTAGTCAGTTTTTTAAGTGTTGTGAGGAGAGAAATAGTTTTTTGTTTTCCTTTACTATCCCTCTTCTACAAAGGAGGCAAGAATATACAATGGAGAAAAGACAATCTCTTTAACAAGTGGTGCTGGGAAAACTGGTCAACCACTTGTAAAAGAACGAAACTAGAACACTTTCTAACACCATACACAAAAATAAACTCAAAATGGATTAACAATCTAAATTTAAGACCAGAAACTATAAAACTCCTAGAAGAGAACATAGGCAAAATACTCTCCGACATAAATCACAGCAGGATCCTCTATGACTCACCTCCCAGAATACTGGAAATAAAAGCAAAAATAAACAAATGGGACCTAATTAAAATTAAAAGCTTCTGCACAACAAAGGAAACTATAAGCAAGGTGAAAAGACAGCCTTCAGAATGGGAGAAAATAATAGCAAATGAAGCAACTGACAAAGAATTAATCTCAAAAATATACAAGCAATTCCTGTAGCTCAATTCCAGAAAAATAAACGACCCAATCAAAAAATGGGCCAAAGAACTAAATAGACATTTCTCCAAAGAAGACATACAGATGGCTAACAAACACATGAAAAGATGCTCAATATCACTCATTATCAGAGAAATGCAAATCAAAACCACAATGAGGTACCATTTCACGCCAGTCAGAATGGCTGCGATCCAAAAGTCTGCAAGCAATAAATGCTGGAGAGGGTGTGGAGAAAAGGGAACCCTCCTACACTGTTGGTGGGAATGCAAACTAGTATAGCCACTATGGAGAACAGTGTGAAGATTCCTTAAAAAACTGGAAATAGAACTGCCATATGACCCAGCAATCCCACTGCTGGGCATACACACCGAGGAAATCAGAACTGAAAGAGACATGTGTACCCCAATGTTCATCACAGCACTGTTTACAACAGCCAGGACTTGGAAGCAACCTAGATGTCCATCAGCAGACAAATGGATAAGAAAGCTGTGGCACATATATACAATGCAGTATTACTCAGCCATTAAAAAGAATACATTTGAATCGGTTCTAATGAGGTGGATGAAACTGGAGCTGATTATACAGAGTGAAGTAAGCCAGAAAGAAAAACACCAATACAGTATACTAATGCATATATATGGAATTTAGAAAGATGGCAATGATGACCCTGTATGTGAGAGAGCAAAAGAGACACAGATGTAAAGAACAGTCTTTTAGAATCTGTGGGAGAGGAAGAGTGTGGGATGATTTGGGAGAATGGCATTGAAACATGTATAATATCATATAAGAAACAAATTGCCAGGCCAGGTTCGATACAGGATACAGGATGCTTGGGGCTGGTGCATTGGGATGACCCAGAGGGAGGGTACAGGGAGAGAGGTGGGAGGGGGGTTCAGGATAGGGAACACGTATACACCCGCGGCGGATTCATGTTGATGTATGGCAAAACCAATACAATATTGTAAAGTAATTAGCTTCCAATTAAAATAAATAAATTTAAATTAAAAAATAAATAAATAAAAGAATAAAAATACTCCCTGCAAATGTTTGAATAAATGTATACACAAATAAATGTCTAAAATAGACATCATAATACAGAAAAACCAGTGTAAACCCAACAGATAAAAAAAATTAAAACTATGCTTAACATTTTTGGATAAAAATCAACCCAAAGAATACAGTATATAAAATTAAACATTACAATCATTTTCTTTAATTTTTTTCCTTCAGTCCTTTGATAGAGAAGTCTATTGATTCATAAAGCCTCACACAAATATAATTTTTATCTTCTAGCACATAAAATAATATTTAGCTATTAATACACTAAATGTTTACCTACTTTTAAAAATTATGAAATATCTTAGTAATTTTACTTATTTTTTAGAAACCTGACCCAACTTCAGTAAAAGTAGCATAAAATATCCTAGCCTTCTTACTCTATGAGCTGGAGGTAAACAACCAAACTCTCTCTATATACATATACCTACACACATACACATGCATATATAATAGAACTGGGACTTTCTATGTGATCAAAAGAACAATTATTTTTACTTTAATAGGTGAATTAAAACAATTCACATTTACATTATGACAGATGTAGATGTCATAGTCATTAAATTGTTTCATATCTTCTAAAGATATCTTAAAAAGTTATTTTCTCTGTTTTGTTTGTTTTTGATGTATGCATCTCCTGAAAATAGAGAAATACTATATTCTGTACTACTGGCTCCCCTTATAATTATAACTCATATGTTAAATTTGTCTTTTTCATTTTTGGTCAATATATTTCTAAATTTCCTTAAAAAAAGAAGAAATCTATTTTATCTCAGCTCATTTCTTCCTCTATCTAATCTTAGTTAACTCTAATATCTTTCTTAGTTTTTCCATTTGTGCTGAAAAATGTAGTTATACTTCTATTCATTGCTTTTACAGGCTTATATTTATCTTCAGCTAGTAAAAAAGGCAATGGCACCCCACTCCAGTACTCTTCCCTGGAAAATCCCATGGAAGGAGGAGCCTGGTAGGCTGCAGTCCATAGGGTTGCTAAGAGTCGGACATGACTGAGCAACTTCACTTTCACTTTTCACTTTGATGCATTGGAGAAGGAAATGGCAGCCCACTCCAGTGTTCTTGCCTGGAGAATCCCAGGGACCGGGGAGCCTAGTGGGCTGCCGTCTATGGGGTTGCACAGAGTCGGACACGACTGAAGTGACTTAGCTGTAGCAGTAGCAGTAAAAATAAGGAAATTCGTGCACCATCTCCCATCCTCCTAATTTTTTTGTTAAATTGTCTCCCTACCTTCTAATTTTTCCTTTGGTTGTGTGGAGTTATTAATGCTGGCTGCCCATTAGTCATCTGTGGGCTTCCCAGGTGGCACTAGTAGTAAAGAATCTGCCTGTCAATTCAGGAGATGTAAGAGACATGGATTCAGTCCCTGGGTTGGGAAGATGCCCTGGAGAAGGGAAAAGCAACTCACTCCAATATTCTCGCCTGGAGAATCTCATGGACAAAGGAGCCTGGAGGGCTACAGTCCATCGTTTGCAAAGAGTCGGACACAACTGACGCAGCTTAGCAGGCACACACATGGAGATGTTGAAACATACCAGTGTGCAGGCTCCAGCCCAGAACTACTAAAGAAAAATCTATGCGCCCAGATTTGGGGCACTGGCATGACTTAAGAGTTCCATAGGTGGTTCTAATATGCAGCCAGGCTTGAGAACCACTGGTTCACACTATGTTTTACTGTTTTCAGGCATTCAGCCAATTCAGTTCTCATCATCTGATGTCTCATTTCTTTCAGTACTCTTGCGCAAAGAGGAACATGCTTCATTAAGTTCTCTCTCTCCCCCACCCGCTTTTTTTTCCCATGTTTTCTATTTTTCATGGTTAAAATTTGACAGTTTCTCAGCATTCCATGGCAACATTTTCTGGTGAAGCTTTTGCTTTTATGAATTTGTTTTCCTCTTCCCTTGCTTCCATTTTCTTGTAGTATCTCCAATTAAACCCTCTTCTGGTTCTTCCTTATTTCATATTTTAAGGAGGTAAGTTTTTTGTTGTTGTTGTTGTTTTTTCTGGGAAAGAGAATTCCTTTGAAAAAACCTTTGTGGACACACAGGCTGTGTAGTTGCAGAAGGTTCTTTGCACAGAGGACTCTGTGCTCTTCTGTCACCATCTTAAAATTTTTAATAATTTCTAAACAAAAGATCTCACGTTTTCGAGGGAAGGGAGGGGAAGTGCTTCAGGTTAGCAAGACCTTTCTTTATGACCCCCAGTGGAAATGGACAATATTTTATAATACCCGACTTCCTACTGCAGCTAGAGAGGCCACCCTGCTTGCTAGAGAAGAGGCTTCTTTGTTGTGTGGTTGCTGGTTTAAACGAGACTCCTCCAACTTGGAAGAAAAACAAATCGAAGAAAGGTCATAAAAGATTTCATGTAGCATCTTTCAATCGCTGCAGATGAGGGATTTAGGACAGGATGCGTTCTTTACCACTCTCTGAGCTTGGATGACGTGAGGTCCTCCTTCCTACTCTTGTTCTGGCTACTGGTTTCCCAGCTCTCTCACCACTTGAGGGTTTAAGGTTTTCTTTACTGCCTCATTTTACCAGAAAAGTCCAGCCTTTGTATTTTTAGCTTTTATTCCCTTTATTGCTTTTAAATGATTTATAGGAGAAAAGAAAAAAGAAAATATCTGAATTTACTTGGTAATCCTGGAAAGTATATTCAACGCTCTGTGTCTTTATGCTTTATAGATATCTTCTGAAAGCAACCTATAACCCAACAGTCTCTATCTTTCAGCTGTGTGTAGGAGTGAGGAGGTTAATCCATTTACATGTATTTGTACTGATATATTTAACCCTCATTTCTTTTGTTTTCTTGCTTTTTAGTGGCATTTTAAAATTGTATATATATATATTACATACACTACTAATTTGAATGTTATATACTCTACTTTTATTGCGAATTGGTATCCTAAAAAAATAACATGCACGTTTAATTTATAAAATAAAAAACAATCAATGCCTACCTTCTTCTTCAGGCTTCCCAGGTGGCTCAGTGGTGATGAATAGCTTATGCAGGAGACACAGGTTTGTTCCCCGGGGTTGAAAAGTTTCCCTGCAAAAGGAAATGGCAAGACACTTCAATATTCTTGTCTGGGAAATCCCAGGGACAGAGGAACCTGGTAGGCTACAGTTCATGGCGTCACAAAAGAGTCAGATACAACTCAGTGACTAAACAATAATCTTCTTCTGCTTCACATACACTTAACATATACATCTTCAACACCTATATACAACTCCTATCTAAATGTAAAACTTTGTCCAGACATAAGTTTTATCTAGTTTACTAACCCTACAAGGCAGATATTTATGGTTCATGTTGCTGCTGCCGCTGCTGCTAAGTTGCTTCAGTCATGCCCGACTCTGTGCGACCCCAGACTCCCCTGTCCCTGAGATTCTCCAGGGAAGAACACTGGAGTGGGTTGCCATTTCCTTCTCCAATGCATGAAAGTGGAAAGGGAAAGTGAAGTAGCTCAGTCATGTCTGACTCTTAGCGATCCTATGGACTGCAGCCTACCAGGCTCCTCCATCCATGGGATTTTCCAGGCAAGAGTACTGGAGTGGGGTGTCATTGCCTTCTCCATTTACAGTTCATAACTTGTGATTAACCCACATGCTTTTAAATTTCTAATTTTTTAATTCCTATTTGTATGTCTGAATTAGCTTGAGATAGATTTCCTTTTTGTCTTCTTTCTGTAACATTTCCTTTTAAGTATGTGTACTTGTATAAAATCTGTTTTTGTTTGAAGTTATCTTTCTCAATCGTGAGAGATAATTTGCCAAGTATATAATTCTAAGTTAATAGTTCTTTCTCCAAGACTTGCTAAGATTTTAATTTATTATCTTCTGGTTTTTATTGTTGCTTCTGAGAGACCTGTGGTAAATCTAACTGGCGCTACATTATAGGTAAGTTACCTTTACTCTCCAGTTTTTTTTAATGTCTTTATCTTTGGAGTTTCAAAGTTAAATATGTCTTGAATTGGAATTTTTATTGGATTTATTTTTATTCACTGTCCTGGGATCTGGAATGCTTTCTGAATCTGAGAATTCATGTCTCTCCTCAACTGGGGGAATTCTCAACCACTACCTCATCAAATATTACTTCTTCCCATTCTTGCCTTTTTATCCTTTCAGAACTCTGATAAGGTGTATGCCACTCTTTCTCATTCTAGCCTTCCTATGTCCTAATTTGTCTTTTATTTTTTCCTTCTCTTTGCTGAATTCTCAATAATCTCTTAGATCTATTTTATAGTTTCAGTGATTTTTGTTTTGAATTTCTGGTTTGTTCTTCAGATTTACCTTGCTATTTAGATCTTATGGTTTGCTTCTTTTGGTGGCTTTATGTTTTAATTTCCTTAAACTTGTATTCATGTTATTACAATCTATTTCTAGTAATTACTATGCCTGTAACTCTGAGGGTCTAGTGCTGTTGTTTGTTTTCTTTCCTGATCCTTGTTCACAGTAGCTTATGCCCTCTTCTGTTTATTTTCCAGTTTTATTGAGATACAATTGACACACATCACTGAATGAGTTTCAGGTATACAACATGAAGATTTGACTCATTGTAAAATGATTCAACCAGTTAGTTAACTTCTTGTTTTAAAATTTTGCTTCATTTCATTTTTCTTCTGATCTGCATCTAAGAAATTGTGTTATACTCTAGATGAGGATGCATTATTTCCAAGAAAATCTATAATCTATCTTTATCTTAACCTATTAAGAAAAGCTATGACAAACCTAGGGAGAAGGCAATACTCCAGTACTCTTGCTTGGGAAATCCCACGGACAGAAGAGCCTGGTAGGCTACAGTCCATGGGGTCGCAAAAAGTTGGACATGACTTCACTTTCACTTTTTACTTTCGTGCACTGGAGAAGGAAATGGCAACCACTCCAGTATTCTTGCCTGGAGAATCCCAGAGACGGGAGCCTGGTGGGCTGCTATCTGTGGGCTCACACAGAGTTGGACATGACTGATGTGACTTAGCAGCAGCAGCAGCATGACAAACCTAGACAGCATATTACAAATCAGAAGCATTAGTTTGCCACAAAGGTACATCTAGTCAAAGCTATGTTTTTTCAGTAGTCATGTATGGATGTGAGAGTTGGACCATAAAGAAAGCTGAGTGCCAAAGAATTGATGTTTTTGAACTGTGGTGTTGGAGAAGACTCCTGAGAGTCACGTGGACTGCCAGGAAATCAAAACCGTTAATCCTAAAACAAATCAATTCTGAATATTCACTGGAAGGGCTGATGCTGAAGCTAAAGCTTCAGTACTTTGCCACCTGATGTGAAGAACTGACTCTTTAGAAAAGACCCTGATGCTGGGAAAGATTGAAGGCAGGAGGAGAATAAGCTGGACAACGGAGGACAACGGAGGATGAACTGGTTGGATGGTATTACTGACTCCATGGACATGAGTTTTAGCAAGCTCCAGGAGCTGGTGATGGACAAGGAAGCCTGGTGTGCTGCAGACCATGGGGTTGCAAAGAGTCAGACACTACTGAGTAACTGAACTGAACTGATCTTTCATATTTTTCCATCCTTTTATGCTTGTGTTAATTTCTCAGAAATTTCCTCAAATATATTTTTCCAGTAGAAATTCATTGCTAGGTTTCAAATATTTCTGTTCTATTTTCACACTGCTTAGGTCCTTCTCTTTGTTTCTATTATTGTTTTTCCCTCTATTTCACTTTTATAAAAATATTAGTATATATTTATTTTACATATAAATCTATACACTACAACATACTCCTGAAATGTTGCTGTCTTTGTTGGTGTGGTGAATTCTATCCTATAATTATTTAAGAAATCCTGGGGAAGAAGAATTAAATAATAACTAAGGAAATGCCTCCTCTATGCCTATACTTATATCATTTAGCATTTTGACAGGAGTTATAGAAGAAAACTGAATTACTTTATTATAATGCCTCATTCTTTCACCAGCCAGATTACATCCAAATTTTTTTATCTGGATTTCTTGGCCAGTTTCTACTTGTAGGATAGTGGGATATTTTCTCAAAACTGACTGGGCAGGATAGTGAAGGAATACAGAAATCATGCATGGATACAGCTTTATTAGTACTCCAGAGTCTTCAGTGTCAATTACTGCATTAGTGTAAACTTCTTCAGATAACTGTAGTCCCTAATTATCTTTAAAGATGTTAGGAATGCAGCCTCTTTATTCATCCAAATAAAGAAAACATTTCTTCATTAAACTGATGAATTATACTCCTTTATTTTTACTGGAGGTTTTAAAAATTACGGTTTTTTCCAGTCCAAGGAAGTAAGATCATTTTTTGTAATGGAATCTGGACAGTTTCTACAACAGGTCTGTTTTATTTTCTAGATGCTCAAGGGCTTAAATTTGTTTTTTCATTATCTGCTATATCTGCTTTACTACTGAGGTTGGTGAATGACTTCCTTTAAAATTTTACTGGTGTCCCCGGAAATTTAATACAGGATGCATTACAGCTATACCTTTATTGAAATCAGTAAAGTCATTTTTGTTGTTCAGTCACTAAGTCGTGTCCAGCTCTTTGGGACCCCATGGACTGCAGCATGCGAGGCTTCCCTGTCCTTTACTATCTCCTGGAGTTTGCTCAGACTCATGTCCATTGAGTCCGTGATACTATCCAACCATCTCATGCCCTGTTGCCTGCTTCTCCTTCTGCCCTCAATCTTTTCCAGCATCAGGGTCTTTTAAAATGAGTCACTTCTTCACATCTGAGCGACTAACTTTTAGAGGCTTTCCTGGTGGCTCAGATGGTAAAGAATCTGCCTGCAATGAAGGAAACTTGGGTTTGATCCCTTGGTCAGGAAGATCCCTCAGAGAAGGGAATGGCTACTTGCTCCGGTATTATTGCCTAGTGAATTTTATGAACAGAGGAGTCTAGTGGGCTACTAAGAGTTGGACACGACTAAGTGACTAACTTAAAATTCATATAACCATTTTAATATTCAACTCCCATTAATTATATCAACAAATGATAATCTCCTATTTTACCCTCTTCAGCATTGTTTCATGACTAATTAATCACATCGTCATACCTGCAAGCACGGATGAGGTCGGAACCCCTGCATTCACTTTTATGTCCAATACAGGTCAATGCCATGGACTTGCACTGTTCTAAAAATGTAACCGTCAGTCACATGTGGCTATTGAAATTCAGACTTAAACAAAGATAGATTAAAAAGTCAGTTTCTCGGATATGCTAGCCACATTCAAGAGCTCAGGAGCCACATATGGCTGGTAGCTACCATATTGGACAATGCAGATATAGAACATTTCAATCATCACAGAGTTCTATTAGAGAGTGCTTCTATAGATAATAACCCATTTGATTCAGGAACTCAAACGTGATTCTTATTGAAAACAGTATCTCTGTGAGTAACCATATGAAGTTTTATCTATCAGAGCACCGCATCCAAGTTCTCCTCTATTTATATGAATGATTTAGTCAATTTCATTAGTTGTGTAAGAACCTTGTAGTGCAACATGATACTTGCACATTTTAATCACCATTTATAACTACTGTAATAAAATCAGACTTCACAGAGAATTCTAATTAATCAAATGTGACCATCCAAGTGCCAGAAACTGTCGTCTTAAAATAGAAGTGATCTGTGAACACTTTTAAACATATCAGCCTTACAATTTATATACCTACATGCAGTCATATCTCAACCATCATATCTTTAGTAGTCATTCAAGATAATATGCTGAAAACTTCCTGTTATATGGTATTGAAAGATTCTATTCATATGGAATGACATCTAGAAATTTTTCTTTTCATTATCTTCAGTATCTAATATTATCTTACCAATAGCTTTATCTCTGGAAATTTTAAAGTATTCAAAATTGAAATGAAGTTATCTTTCCCAGGAGATTGTATGACTGTATTTCACTTCCCTGGTGGCTCAGATGGTAAAAGCATCTGCCCACCATGCGGGAGACCTGGGTTCAATCCCTGGGTCAGGAAGGTCCTCTGGAGAAAGAAATTGCAACCCACTGCAGTACTCTTGCCTGGAAAATCCATGGATGTAGGAGCCTGATGGGCTACAGTCCACGGGGTTGCAAAGAGTCGGACACGACTCTGCAACTTCACTTTCACTGTCATTTCACAATCAGAAAGCAGTAAATTACGTCTGGCTATTTTACTCTGCTTTTTACAGCTTTCACTTCTTTTAGGTTCCACATATAAGTGATGTGATACAGTACTCGTCTTTATCTAACTTTTCTCACTCAGCATAATGCATTCAAAGTCCACCCTTCTTGTCACAAATGGAAAAGCCTCTTCTCTTCTCATTGCTAAATAATATCCCAGTGTGTATATGTAGCACACTTCTTATCTAGTCATCCATAAATGAGCATTTGTGTAGCTTACATATCTTGTCCATTATGAATCATGCTCCCATAAACATAATCATGTATATATTTCATTGAAATCCCATTTTTATTTCCCTAAGGTATTAATATATACTCAGAGTGGAAATTCTGGATCATAAGGTAGATCAGTTTTTAGTGTTTTGAGGCCCTTCCCTATTATGTTCTATCATGGCTGAACTAATTTACATTCCCACCAACAGTGTATAAATATTGCCTTTTCAGGAAAAAAAGCTTTTATAAGAATTAGTGTTTAAAGGACTAAATCTTAGAATGCTTTCCTCTGGAGAAAAGTAAAAATTAGGTAATTTTAAAAATAAAATAAAAAAAAAAAGAAGATTCTCTTTTGACTACATCCTCGCCAGCAGCTATTGCCTCTTGTCTTCCGGATGGTAGCTGTTCTAACAGATGTGAGGTGATATATCCTGGTTTTGTTTTGAATTTCCCTGATGATAAGTGTGCAACCATTTCTTTATCAGAGAAACCAGCATCTTTTCTAAGAGAGTATGTGAGAATTCCACCTGCTGCGGCAGCTGTTTGTCTACTGTCAGCCACCAAAGGCATGAAGAGAGAGTGTGAAGATCTTCACTGATCACTGCGACCATTACTGCAGAGTCATCTGACTGTACCACAACAGAACCAACCACAGAGCTAGCCAATCTTCCAGAAAATACTCCTGCTTTTCTCCAGCCTTTGTTTATAGCTATATTTCTAGTCCTTCCCCCCATCAACCCCACCTGTCCACTCTGCAGCATTTAAACCTCATAAGCAGGTATATGGGATCCTACTCTGCCAGGCAGACAGAGGGGTTTCTCACTCAGTGGAGTCACAGAAACCTCCCTATAATCTATAGTACTATAATCTATAACAGTTTTCTTCTGTTATGTGTAGTTTTAAACTGCGAGAATAACAAATGTGTTTGTGTATGAGAGAGACAGAGACAGAGAGACAGGGCATCTCATAGAACTTGAGTTGTGGAAATGTCAGTATAGCAGGGTTTTTATAAGTGCATTTTCAGGCTTTCCACTTTTTTTTTCATTATTTCTCATTTCTTTACCATGTTGCCTTTTGTTAGCCTCTTATGACTATAAATTCATTTTTAAGTGAACCTAATAGTTCTTATTCGGACCTCTCAGTTGGCTCAGTGGTAAAGAATCCAACTGTCAAGCAGGAGACCCAGGTTTGATCCCTGGGTCGGGAAGATCCCCTGGAGAAGAAAATGGCAACTCACTTCAGTATTCTTGCCTGGAGAATTCCTTGAACAGAGGAGCCTGGCAGGCTACAGTCCTGGGGCCACAAAGAGTCAGACGTGACTTAGTGACCAAAGAACAGCAACAGTAGTTTTTATAATGGTACCTTTGCTAATTCTATATTTTCACGTTGATCAACTGTCTTACATCAAAAATTCAGAAAGTAAAGGGATAGTGTAAGAAATGTGGCAGCAAAAGATAATCAAACCTGTCCCCTGGATGTATACACACACCCACATGCGCATACATGTACACCCACTGACAAATAGCATAACATAAGAGGCCTGCTCAGCTCAACTCCAATTCTCCATCCATTTCATTCCAAGACAAGAAAAAATAATAATAAAATCAATAAAAAGTTCAAATAAATTTACCACCACAAATAATTGTCATGAAGAATTCACCTCTCATGTATCTCTTGGGCTTATTTTTTTTATCAGAAAAATAAGCTATACAACTGCAGCATTAATGGGAGGCATAAGACTTCTTTAAACTGATTCCAGAGTTATGAAATCACATCTGGAGAGCTGTAGCAATTATCTTTATAAGACTTCTGCTGAAGAAGGGGAGGAAACCTCTCACTGGGATAGAGGGGAATGGGTTTAATAATTTGGAAAATGTTTCCTGAGGCACCAAACATTTGAATTCAATAGCTTTCTGCAGTTGAAGCCTTTATCATCAGTAATTGTTAATATACTGTTCAACTTATTTCCTTGTTTTCTCACTTACTAATATTTCTCCCTTATTTAACTGTTAGGTTATAGGGAGGAGGAGTGATGGGCTTGTCTTTTAGAATTTTTTTTTATTATCTTACATACTTTCTATTTTCCCTGTCATTTTGGTTGACTCCTCCCAGATCCTTTGAAATTTTGTGTTATTTATAAAACTTGGTCTGAGCTGGCAAACTTGAAGCGCTTGAGCCATGCTGAAGAGTCTCATCCATTTCTCAACCATCAGGCCCTCCTCTGAATAGGTGATGCAGGGAAGGGAAGGGGTGACTGGGGAGACAGGCTTGTAAACAGTTACAGAGATAAAGGAGAAAGAGGAGAATCCATGGGGAGGGGATTCTGTGGGAACACAGCAGGAGCACTTATTTAGTTATATCTCTTCAGGTTAAAGCATGCATTTGCTAGACTTCTTTAAAATAGGAGCTTTAAAGTTAAAGCACCTTAATCTTTATCAAAAATTCAGAAGGTTTTTCTATTCTTCTCCTCCAGATTCTTGCTTCATTAATTATCCATTCTTTCAGAAATTTCTCCAGGGATTCCTTCTAGTCAATCTGCAAAAATGCTTAATTTAATTATTCCTGTCCTTAAAAAGGTGGGGAGGGGGCTTTCCTTGTGACTCAGCTGGTAAAGAATCTGCCTGCAATTCAGGAGACCTGGGTTCCATCCCTGGGTTGGAAAGATCCCCTGGAGAAGGGAACGGCTATCCACGCCAGTATTCTGGCCTGGAGAATTCCATGGACTCTATAGTCCATGGGGTTGCAAACAGTGAGACACGACTGAGAGACTTTCACTTAAAAAAAAAAAAAAAAGGCTTCTTTTTGGCCAAAGGTCAACAATAACATCCTAAAGGAATGCCCAGGGGCCTCACCTCAAGCCTCCCTAGGATCTTTCTCAGGCAGAATGTGAATCTTCCCTGGGCTTCTGGCTCACAACTTCAGTCTACTGGGAGCCAATTGGGCTTTAGAGCTTGGGTTAAACCTGTTTATATCCTTTGCCCAATAATCTATCAAGTTCTTAGTTTTTTTCTTATTGATTTGAATAAGGTCTGTATAGATTTTTAAAACAACTCTTAAAATCTTACATGAGTTGTATTTCTCCTATCTTGTTTCTCCTGATACTTATTAATCATAACAATTAGCTAACAGTATTAATATTACTTAGCTTCATTGGGTAGATTCTGGGTTTTGGGATCTTCATTCTAAAGATAATTATCATTATCATTAATAATTATACTACCATTTATAATATGATGATAATTATATTATCATTTCCTCTAATACTTTAATGATGTAATTTTTTGCTTGTAAACATTAGTTGACCAAAAACTAAATTTCTTCATTTGTTGGTTGGTTGGTTATAAAGAAACTGTTTATCTCCTGTCAACCTTACTTCAATTTTGTGTTTGAGTCTGTGAGAGAACAGCTTAAGACCACTCTGTGGTTATTCCTCCCCATTCAGTGGCCAGCGCGGTGGGGACTGCAGACCAGACCTTCACAGCTGGGCTAAGGCTCCATCTTCGGAAGGGAACTGCGCCTTCTCAGGTGACCTCCGGAGGAGCAGCAGTACATTTGGGAGCTGGAGCACTCCATTCACCCAAAATTCCTCTCTGGTCTCAGACTTTCCAGTAATGGCTGCTCTTCTTTTTCTGCCTCTTCTGCACCGCAGCAGAAGCAGAGATAATGCTGATCTCAAGCTAGGGATGATGCTGCACATGCGCAGAACTTCTGCAGCCAGCATCCACTACTGCAGACTTGGAAGTGGTCTCCTGTGTTGTTCCCGCGATGATGGCGACGTCCCCATGGTTCAGAGGAGAGTGTGTCACACAGAGCAATGGTGGGTGGGTTCATATTAAGACGCATCTGTGAGAGGCTACTGATCAGTTCTGGAATCGGGAGGCTCCGGCAGCGGTGTCTCTGGGAAGCCTGCCTGGATCTGGTCACTGAAGGTTTCAGGAGTAAAGCAGCCAGCGATAGGAGTGGCCCCAGTGGTAGCGGCAAACTTCAGCACAACTCGCTGGCTAGTATTCCTGGAAGATAGGAGGCTGGCATCACCCACGTGGTACAAGCAGCAGAACTCTCCTCTGTTCTCTTTAGATTTATGACATACATGCCATCACTTTTCCTTTTGTAGATGATTGTTCCAGTTGGAAATCAGGGTTGGTGCCATCTAAGGCGGTTCTCACTGTTAGAAATTTGAGAACACCTTGCTCCTTGCAGGAAATCAAAGACTCAGGACATTGTGAAAGAAACCAAAAAGATATCAGAGAAATGATGTGTGTAATCTTTGATGTGGGTGCCTCCAGACTGAAGCAGAGAAGGCAATGGCAACCCCTTCCAATACTCTTGCCTGGAAAATCCCATGAAAGGAGGAGCCTGGTAGGCTGCAGTCCATAGGGTTGCAAGAGTCAGACATGACTGAGAGACTTCACCTTCACTTTACACTTTCATGCATTGAAGAAAGAAATGGCAACCCGCTCCAGTGTTCTTGCCTGGAGAATCCCAGGGACGGGGGAGCCTAGTGGGCTGCCACCTGTGGGGTCGCACAAAGTCAGACACGACTGAAGCAACTTAGCAGCAGCAGCTAGACTGAAGGTGTGATCCATGTGCACCCAGAACGGATGGGAACAGAGCAGTGCATTTCCTTCAGTAAGTGAAAAGAGATGGAAGACAGAACAGATGCAAAATTATGTTTGGAAATACAGTGAAGGGAGATTGGGGAAATTCCAGATGGTGATTTCTATTTCCTCTTTGGAAGTTTTCTGTTGAGAGTTGGACGCATTAAAGTGGAGATGGGTCAGGTACTTGAGAGTGAAAAAGAAATGGAATCACTGTGGTGTATAGTGGAAAACAAGCTGATTTGGAAAATGAGATCAGGTTTCCGGCATTCTTGGGATACGTATGCATTTGACAATTATAAATTTATAGTGAAACCCATTCATCTTGTTTTAAATTTTCTTGCAGTGCTCTAGCTGTCACTTAACGGCATTAAAAAAAAATCAGATAATTGGGTTCTTCCTAGTTTGAAGTTTTGCAAAATAAGGGGAAGTGAAATTGGAATATTGGAAGAGGAAACTAAAAATGATGGATTGTAGAGACTAAGAGGATATAAAGTGGAGAGGAGACAGGAGAAAGCTAACAGAGGTGAATAAAGTATGGATAAGTGAACTAGAAATCATAAGAGTGTTGAAGCACAATCCTACTACAATTAGTTTTATAAGGAAGTTGGGACTATCAATTGTGCTCAACAGATTATTTATGTATTTATGCATTTGTGGCTGCACTGGGTCTTCATTTGCTCTGTGCGGGCTTTTTCTAACCGTGATGAGTGGGGGCCACTCTTTGTTGCAGCACGCAGCTTTCTCACTGCAGTGTCTTCTTTTGTTGCAGAGCACAGACTCCAGGCACACAGGTTTCAGCAGTTGCAGCCTGCAGGCTCAGTAGGTATGACGCATGGGCTCAATTGCTCTGTGGAATGTGGGATCTTCTCGGAGCAGGGATTGAACCCATGTGCTCGGGGTTGGCAGGCAGATTCTTATCCACTATAACATGAGGGAAGTCCTGGATTATTTAAATAAGTGCTTTTGGAGGTGAAAGGCTTTAGATGAAGAAAAGTTCCATGGTCTGCATAGTGTAGTAAGGTGGAATGGAAATGAAGATTATCTGAGAAGAAGAAGTGTATCATTTGTTGGTATGGGAATGTTCCCTTTATCCATGGAGTCAAACAAGCACCAGAAATATGCTAAAGAAATACACAATATTATGAGAGCCTGTGAGACAGCCTATGGAATTGTTTAATATAACTGCTGATACTGTTGTCCCTTCAGTCATGTTTGACTCTTTGTGACCCTGTGGACTGTAGCCCACCAGGCTCCTTTGTCCGTGAGGATTCTCCAGGCAAGAATACTGGAATGGATTTCCATGCCCTCTTCCAGGAGATCTTCCTCACCCTGGGATCAAACCCACATCTCTAAAGTATCCTGCATTGGCAGGCATGTTCTTTATCACTAGTGCCCCCTAGGAAGCCCAATATAGCTTTAACCACTGTAAACATCTGATACTTTGTCTCCATGAGTAGAAACTGTGTCTATTTTGGTTATTTTATCTCTAGGATCTAACACAGTTTCTGGCACATAAAGGGGACTTGGTGGATGTTTAAAAATGAATGAATGCATAAACAACTGAATGAAGGATGGTGTGGTAACCACTTTCCACAGCTCATGACTCCCACTGAGCTTTGACTCCTAGTACTCACATCCGTGTATAGTCAGCCCACATTACACCACAGCTGGTCTATGTGACCAGTAGACCACAGTGGAGGTCAAGGTGTGCTGCTCTGAAGGTAGTTTATAAAAGCCTGCAGCCTGCATCCTGGATCACTTGTGCTGGAGGAAGCCATGTCATGAGCAGCACATGGTGAAAAACTGAAGGAGTACATGTGTGAATGATTTTGGAAACAGACCCTCAGGCCCCATGCAAGGCATCAAAGACTGAAATGCCAACCAACAGCTCAACTGCAGTCTCTTGAGAGACCCTGAGCCAGAACCATCCAGTAAAGCTGTACCTGGATTCTTCTTTAAAAAAATATATATATATTTATTTCTTTATTTTTGACTGCTCTGGGTCTTCATTGCTGCAAGTGGACTTTCTCTAGTTGCACGAGTGGGGCAAACTATGGTGTGCAAGCTTCAGTAGTTTTGGTTGGAGGCTCTAGAGTGTGGGTTCAGTAATTGCAACACATGGATCTAGTTGTCCTGAGGTATGTGGAATCTTCCCAGAGCAGGGATCGAACTCATGTCCCCTGCATTGGCAGGTGGATTCTTGACCACTAGACCACCAGGGAAGTCCTAAGCCTGGATCATTAATCCTTAAAAATGATGTGAGAGAATGTTATTTGCCTTAAGCTGTTAAGCTTTGGGGTGATTTGTTATGCAGCAATAGATAACTAATACAGATAGTAAGCTATTTTTAAAGTACATTTCAAAGCTTATCTTTTTTTTTTTTACAAATAATTTCAGAAAATTTTCTCTACTTTGACTCCATTCAGAAGGAGGGTTCCCCAAACTTCTACCATTCTTCCTGCCCCTAATTTCAATTATCATTTCATGAAGAGGAATTTTCAGCCTGTAGGTCTATGAAGAAACCAGGACAAAACAATTGCTTCCTGGTCTCAGGAGATAATTTATATTTCCTTTGATCTGTTCATAAAATCATAAACAATGTCTCCACTCTTTACATTATAGTAATTTTAAGAGTTCCATATTTCTACATTAATAATAAAAATACCATAAAACTTTAGTGTTTAAAGGCATAAAATACCACTAGATTATGGCATAGGAACTTATTTTCTCATTTCATGAGATATTGTGTAGGCTGATATAGAAAGTATAAAGACTTTTGAAATTGCAATGATTGGCCAATCCACACTGATTTATTGCCGTATTTGGCATGTTCTTCAGTTTTTCTCAAAAGTGAAAACAAGCCAGTATAATAAATCATAACTGACACAAGCCACAAAATGCAGTTTCAGCACAGGATAATTCCACCAACACTTAGTTTTGTTCATTTCATTCTAAATGATTAAAACCTCAATAATAAAAATACAGAAATAAATTGGAAACTTTAAGGATAATTAATTTTGGATGCAATGCAATTTCTGTTCAAGTTAACTATTGTTTTTAATTCATCTCATTGCTGAAAAAATGAATCATTACATGGTAAAACTATTGTATGAGGATAGTTTAAAAGCTCTTTATGTTTGTCAGAAAAAAAGCAGTTCAATGAATTAAAAGGAATACTGAATGTTATTTACCAGATGGGCCTATTTTCAGAAAATATTTTAAACAATTCTAAAATTAATTTTAACAAATAGCAAATCAACACAGTTAATTGATAGTTTCCCATATAAATTTTGTTTAAAAAAGTAAATTATTTTATAAAAATATAATCTTAGCATATGAGGTTTCTTGCCTTATCTGTAAAAATTATTTGATATATATAACAGCCAAATTTTAAGGAATGTCAATTTCCTCTGCATAATGATGAAAGCGCATAACATTTTATATCTTGCTTTAGGATAATATATTTTAAAAACATGGACTTATCTTCACATATGAGATTAAATGAATACTGCAATATTATTATATATTTTGCCCAATTTCTCATATTTATGAAAAAAGAAAGAAAAAAAAAGAAAGAAAGTGAAGTTGCTCAGTCATGTGCAACTCTTTGGGACCCTATGGACTGTAGCCTACCAGGCACCTACGTCCATGGGATTTTCAAAGCAAAAATACTGGAGCAGGTTGCCGTTTCCTTCTCCAGTAGATCTTCCTGACCCAGGGATTGAACCTGGGTCTCCCGCATTGTAGGCAGACACTTTACTGTCTGAGCTACCAGGGAAGTCTATATTTATGAAAGACATGATAAATATAATCACTTATGCTTTATATAACATAGTTTAACTTATATATATATATATATTATATTACATAGTCTAATTTATCCAAAAGATGTGTTTACTTATTTTATGTAGTATTGCCCTATGTTAGAGTACTATACTGGGATCTAGTTTACATTTGTTTTATGTAATAACTGGATGACATTTAATTCTTTGGTTAGATTTGACTCAAAAGAGAGATTGCTTTGAAGTGCAATTAGCTTTGTGAAATTTGCCCTAAAATCATTTCAACACATTTAAGCTTGTTCTCGTTCACCCACAGTGAATTGCTTCATTGTACTTTGCAACTCACCCGTCCGGAATGCCAGCTTGAGAAATCAACACATCAGACAGGATAGTAGAGGTTCTATAGTTCTTAATCAAAAAATCCATTTCCATGATAAAATTAGAGTACATCCTTAGGTATATCCAACAATCATTTCTAAAAATACACTAAACATGAGCATTATAAGAATGGTAGCCTAAGAGGAGACTCACAGGCTCACATACATATGCTTGTATGTGTGCGTGTTTGTACTGAAGACTTCATTTTTATACTGTATTTACAAAGAACGAAATGTAACGTATGTATGCATGTATATGTCTCACCTCACCTAATGTCCAACTGTCGAGCTATCTAGGATCAATCAGTTTTCATTAAATTAAAGCCTAATAGTTCCTCAAGGATAGGAAAAGATATTTCTCATGCTTCTTGGTACCTTCCTACTATCCCCATCCCCATGGCATCTAGTACAATGTCCAAAGCAGGTGGTAAATAAATATTTTCATTGAGTTGACAATGGAATCATTTTTTTTCTCTCAGTCTGGTAGGTTTTTATCCATTGATTTGCTAGGCCTTCTTATGTGTTAACTGGGTTAGAGATATACATTATGATTGCGTTTATTTACATACTAAATATTATTACAGACAGTTTTGTTCTGCCAAGAACAAAATGAAGACAGACATAAAATAACTGTTAAGAGCACTAGTGTGAACAAAGAAAGAAAATATTGCTAGCTGATTTTGGTCCTATCAAATATACCACTTAGACACCATTGTGGTCTTTGGCTATTTGTATAAGAGCACTTTCCACCTCCAGGCACATTTTGACTGAGGCACTAGAACCAGGCTCATGCATGGGAGGGGACCAGCCAGCTCGCCTCACAGAGCAGCCCACAATAAATAGTGCTACTCCAGTGGGATTCCAAAGAATAATAGTCCCTTGCTTCCTTCCTCTCTTGGTGCTCCTGATCATAAGCACATCCTTATTCATTTCAATTATTTCACTGAAAATTACCAAGCAAATGACAGTTTAAAACAAGAGGAAGTTTCTAATTCTCTATAGTTCTATAAAGTTTGTGCCATTTATAAATAGTTGGAAAGTAACTATGTCTAATTTTATAAAGGTTATCCAGTAAATATTTTTGTAGATTCTAGCTTCCTTCCTGGGGGCTGAGTAGAAGCCAGACTGCAGTTCTATTTTTCACTTTTACTCCATCTAAAGAGTGGGTTCTCCAAACTTCTACCATCCTTCCTGTACCTTCTTTGATTGGCATCATTCCATCAAGAGGAATCATCCTAGCTGTGGTCTGCAGAGGAAGTCAAGACAAAACAATCACTCACTAGTCTCAGTGACTGAGGCTAGTCTAAATGCCTTGCAATTTTGCAGTTTGTACATATATCCATTTCTCTTCCCTCTGTCCAGAAAAAGCCTCTTTTCAGGCATATCTTCATAATAAGATCCTATAAAAGTGAGTGTGGCTTTCAGCTCACAATCTCAATTCTGTTTATCCTCAGGAGAAAAAAAAAATGAAGGCTATAACGTATGCATTCAGACTACAATATAATTTATAATAGTACAAATTGAAAGCCATCAATAAAAAAAATCCATAATAGAAAAACATTCAATAAAAGTATGATTTGGTCATTAAGTGGAATAGCATGCAAACACTATATGATAATTATGGCAACTAGATTGTGAAGTACAGAAAGCTGCTACCTCTAATTCAATACAAAATCTGTAGATTGAGGAATTTCCAAAATTCTGACAGTCCTAGAATTAAGCCTCCTCCACCACTATTTGAACCAGTGGGAAAAGGGGCCCCTATGTCTGACCACACTTACTTCCAAATAGGTCTCCCCTATGTCATCTGATGGGTGAAATTCTTTTGCTTTGACTGCATCTGAGAAACGTAGTGTTTTTAGCTTTCCAGCCTCTGTATCACAAAAGAGGATTGGAATACATGTTGAGGGAGATAATCCATAGGGATTATTACTACTTTTAAGAAATTAATAGTTTATTTTATCTACATAATTTTAACAATTGGATAGGTGGGGAGAAGCCAAGGAGACACGGTATACAATCAGTGAGTATTTTTAGGAAGCATAATTTCTAGAAATAGTCATGTTCGGGAGAAAACATTTATTGTTTTTTTAATAAGAGAATGTTTAATAATCGAATATTTGCCAGTGACCACTATATTCTAAAATCCTATCAAAGAAACAAAAGTGTAAATGATATTGGATTGGCAGCCTGGTGTTGTAGAAAGAGGACTACATGAAGGCTAAATATATTTGTATTTTAGTTCTGGTTTTCTTACTAATTAGATTATTTAGTAACTTAGTCATTTAAGTAAATAACTATTGTACTTCAACTAGATCTCTGAATAATCTTGTTTCATTGAAATGTAAAAGAGAGGATTTCTAATTTCTTTTCTAGTCCGAAAAAAGTGTTTAATGTCACCATTATTATGATGATGATCACCTAAGCTGTTGATTTGTCATGTAAATTTTAACTTATGTAGTCTCATTTTTGGGAAAAGGAGAAACCACTTGTGCCATATATATATATATATATATATATATATATATATATCCCCTGTAAGTATAGTTGCTGCTCTTTCTACAACACTGATAATCTTCAAAAAATTAGATTATATGGATTTTAGAACAGTCCATGTCATTATCTTTCCCCCAAAAAATGTTAATGTAACACTCAAATCTCTAGGCTGTCTTTTATAATTGTTTATTACCGAGAGGGCATTTATTTTTCTTCCTTGGATTAAGGAAGATGCTCTTTGTGGAGTATCTGCTACATCAGGCAGTGCCCTGCAATGCAGTCCTCCTTCAGCTATAGGAAGCATTAAACAATCATACCAGTTGGATCTTCGTGGCATTTTAAAATTTACAAAGGGCACTCACAAACTTTATCTCATTTAATCCTCAGAAGAATCCTGTCCTTGTTTTACCAAGGAGACAACTGAGGTTTAGAGACCAGAGACAAGGCATGTTCCCTGTGCTTCAAAACTCACATTGAGCTTTACCTGTAACATCTCAGCTACTGCATGTGAAAAAAACCAACCCTTCATGAATTGACACCCCTCTGCTAGTCTTGATTCTTCCCTTTTGCTCTAGGCAAACTGGTTCAATTCTAGGCCAGCACTTACTCTTGTTTTATTACTTTCCTGCTTGGCTGCCTACAAAATGTAGTCCTCATCACTGCAAAGATTGAAGCTTCACTTTGCTAAGTAAGCACCCTAATATGAATGATTGATTCATGACAGCACAATTTTCCTGTTTTTTTTTCACTGTGGTTGATTTAGCTACCAGAAATTACAGCTCTAACCTACTGAAGTTTTTGTAGAAAGTGATATCATAAAATATCATATTATTTCAAAGTGGTATCATAAAATGAGTATATGCAGGATATATAGGATGAGGGAAACTCTTCTCTCGACATCATGCCTATAGCAAGTTCATTAGATAAACATGATGATGAAAATGAACTCTGGACACTAGGCTTGGAACCCATGGAGTTGTCTTGTGGATAAGCTAACTGTTGAGGAAAATCTAGCAGTGTCATACTGCCAGAAGAAGTGAGAAAACTGAAAAAAAATTAGGAGACTTTGATGTGTAAACATATATAGAGCCATAATTTTATTTCTTGTCATATACAAAAACAAACTCATATTTGAATTTGCAGAAGCTAGGGTTCTAGATCCTCTCACTTACTTCACACACTCAGATACTTTCCCCTCCTGGTGGAGACTGGGGGTTTTAGTCTCTGAAGAGAGTAAAATAGATGGTAAAATGTAGCATTCATGGAACAAAAACAATATACTACTCTTAAAGGACATTTAGAGACCAAAAGAGCTTTTAAAAATTAAAACTGTGATAAGAGAAACAATAAACTTGACAGATGTGTTGGAAAAGACTTAAAAAAATTTTCTGGCAAGAAGAAAAAAACAAAAACAGACAGGTAGGAGAGAAAATAAAAATTAGAAAGTGTTTAGTCTGTTCAAATGGCTATAGGAGAAATACCATAGACTAGGTGGCTTATGACCAACAAAAATTTATCTCACTCAATTCTGCAAGCTGACTGTATGTGTGTGTGCGTGTGCACTCAAGCATGTCCAACTCTTTGTGACCCCACAGACTGTAGCCCACCAGTCTCCTCTGTCCATAGGATTTCACAGGCAAGAATACTGGGTGGGTTATCATTTCCTACTCCAGGGGATCTTTCCCAACCAGGGATCAAACTTGAATCTCTCTGTCTCCTTCACTGACGGATGGATCCCAGCCTGACCTGGGAAACCTAGAGGCTGAATAGCAAACTTCATTTTATCTGTAGCCTTAATTCCCTTTTGCCATGTAACATGGCATATTCCAGGACAAAATCATGCATATCAGAAAAATTCGTAGTGGAGAAGCTCCACGACATCCATACGTTTGCCCAACAATCAAGAGTTCCACTTTGAATCCTCTCTCAAGGGCATCAACAGTCAATCAATGACAGTCAGAGAAGTGGCAAAAAAAAAAAAAAAAGTAATAAGAGGAGAATTGTGTCTTCATACCGGTAAGTGAGCAGATACTTTCACTTTTCTCTGATATCTCTACCCCAACTCCTTCAGGAGTCAGAACCCTTAGAAATTTAGGGGTAAAAATCCTTTAAGAAGAATGCACCATCACCAAATTGCTTAAATCTGTCTACCCCTGAAGACAAGGAAGAACATTTGAATCCATACAGTATTCATGGTGTAGACTTGAGTGTAGTTTTAATAGACAAAAGTGCCTGAAAAATGAATAGACTCTAACCAAGATGCAACAAGGGATAGGAAAAGCAGTTTGTAGCATACTAACTCATAAGGACAGTTAATGAAAAATATGTAAACTCATATTTTTACCTCTATGAGTCTACATTCTTCAATCACCTGTTGCAAGTAAGTGAAAATCTGGAAAGCCCATTCAATTTGTATGTAACAGATTTTAAGAGCCAAAGATGGAGAAGCTCTATATAGTCAGCAAAAACAAGACCAGGAGCTGACTGTGGCTCAGATCATGAACTCCTTATTGCCAAATTCAGACTTAAATTGAAGAAAGTGGGGGAAACCACTAGACCATTCAGGTATGACCTAAATTAAATCCCTGGCTTAAAGCTCAACATTCAGAAAACTAAGATCATGGCATCTGGTCCCACCACTTCATGGGAAATAGATGAGGAAACAGTGGAAACAGTGTCAGACTTTATTTGTGGGTGCTCCAAGATCACTGCGGATGGTGACTGCAGCCATGAAATTAAAAGACGCTTACTCCTTGGAAGGAAAGTTATGACCAACCTAGATAGCATATTCAAAAGCAGACAAACTGCTCTGCCAACAAAGGTCCATCTAGTCAAGGCTATGGTTTTTCCAGTGGTCATGTATGGATGTGAGAGTTGGACTGTGAAGAAAGCTGAGTGCCGAAGAATTGATGCTTTTGAACTGTGGTGTTGGAGAAGACTCTTGAGAGTCCCTTGGACTGCAAGAAGATCCAATCAGTCCATCCTAAAGGAGATCAGTCCTGTGTGTTCATTGGAAGGACTGATGCTGAAGCTGAAACTCCAGTAGTTTGGCCACCTGATGCGAAGAGCTGACTCATTTGGAAAGACCCTGATGCTGGGAAAGATTGAGGGCAGGAGGAGAAAGGGGTGACAGAGTATGAGATGGTTCGATGGCATCACTGACTTAATGGACATGAGTTTGGGTAAATTCCAGGAGTTGGTGATGGACAGGGAGGCCTCGTGTGCTGTGATTCATGGAGTCACAAAGAGTTGGACATGACTGAGCAACTGAACTGAACTGAACTGATTACACGAGCTCTGAAGAGATGACAGAGAGAGGCACAATGTCCATCATTTGAGCTGAAGGGCCATGTTCTTTCCTCAGGCTCTTTACTTATTTCCAGCAGTAGGGTTTTGGTGTTTTTTTGTTTTTTTGTTTTTTTTTTCAAACCATTTTCTTACTGTAAACCGAAGGAAATACAGCTCAAGTCAAAGTGGTAAAATCATTTTTCATTTTCTAAGCAGTGATAGAATGACTAGTGTTATTATAAACGAAAGAAATGAGTTCATGCTTTCTTGATCTTAAAGTATATAAATGTAATCAACGTTTTTCTTTTTAAAGGTGAAAAAAGTAGGAAAGATTCAGAGAAGTGATTTGCTTTTGTAATACAAAGCTATTTGTCTTACTGTCATAGTCAGCCCCTTCATTCCTATACATCCATCCTCTTCAGCCTCCTACAGGAGCCTTCAGGGGATGAAGCAACATGTCAAAGATTGATGGAGGGTATGGGTTAACTGTTGCTGAAGCTTCAATATTTTGGCCACTTGATACAAAGAGCTGACTCATTGGAAAACATCCTGATGCTAGGGAAGATTGAAGGCGAAAGGAGAATGGGATAGCAGAGGATGAGATGGTTAGATAGCCTCACTGACTCAATGCACATGAATCTGAACAAACTCCAGGAGGTAGTGGAGGACAGAGGAACCTGGTGTGCTGCAATCTATGGGGTTTCAAAGAGGTAGGCATGGCTTAGCAACTGAACAACAATGGGTGAACATTTTGTGAGCTGTTCTAACTCTGACAATGGAGATTTCCATAGACCTTTTTCTCTGAAAGTCTTTAAGATAATTTTTAATACTCAGAATCAAAGAAAAAATAGCAAAACAATTATCAGACTATTATGAAGTCATGAAACAGTGATTCTGAGTTTCTTTATATCCTTTTATTTCATACTTTCCTCCCTCTGTTTCTCTCTCTCTTGTTTTCACTGCGTAGAAGACATATCTATTATTTACCTATATTCATTTCTCCTTTCCTTCTAGGCACTTTGGAAAAGTACTGGGCTGGAAGGGAAGTGATAGATGTCATAGCTGTGTGGAAATATCTCAGCTGACATGAAACACCCACCAATACTTTCTTACCCTGAAATTGTGAAAATGCATGTTGAGAAGGAAATACAAAAAGCTCAAAGCAGCCTAGATTCCCCAACAGCCCTATTCAAGGCAGCTAAACTGGCTTCTAGTGATTGAGAAATTAACTTTTTTTATCCAGCCAAGTCCCAAATATTTTAATTTTCTTTGCCAACTTCACTCTTCATTATGTATTTTCCCCATGTAGGCTTTTATTATTTTATCAATTTACCCATATCCTTAGACATTTCTTCACTAAATATGCTTGATTGGGCTTCAAATTTTAATTTTCCAAATTTATATATACAAAGATAGACAGGCATAAAATGCTATGAAGAACTAGTTTCATTGGAATATAAAGCACACAGGAATCTTGTCAATTCAGTTTGAACTATGGTGCTCACTAGGGGATTTGGTATGTATTGAGCTACTGCTGTTTCAGAAAGATACCTTCCACTGGGTGACTAAATTTAAGGTTTGTTTATGGGAAAGGCATACACATTGGAATCTGTTGAAACTTGGTTTTTAATTCCAATTCTATCATCACAAGTTCTTTGACTCTGATTTACTCTAAGCTCTTTCAGCCTTGGAAAATGTCTAAGAAATGGAGAAATGATATATCCAATTTTAAGTTTTGGAATAATTAAAGATCACAGATGCAAAAATATTTGGCATAGTGTTGATAGCAATAAGAAGAGAGTGAAAAAGTTGGCTTAAAGCTCAACATTCAGAAAATGAAGATCATGGCATCCGGTCCCATCACTTCATGGGAAATAGATGGGGAAACAGTGGACACAGTGTCAAACTTTATTTTGGGGGCTCCAAAATCACTGCAGATGATGACCGCAGCCATGAAATTAAAAGACGCTTACTCCTTGGAAGGAAAGTTATTACCAACCTAGATAGCATATTCAAAAGCAGAGACATTACTTTGCTGACTAAGGTCTGTCTAGTCAAGGCTATGGTTTTTTTCCAGTAGTCATGTATGGATATGAGAGTTGGACTGTGAAGAAGGCTGAGCACCGAAGAATTGATATGTTTGAACTGTGGTGTTGGAGAAGACTCTTGAGAGTCCCTTGGACTGCAAGGAGATCTAACCAGTCCATTCTGAAGGAGATCAGCCCTCGGATTTCTTTGGAAGGAATGATGCTAAAGCTGAAACTCCAGTACTTTGGCCACCTCATGAGAAGAGTTGACTCATTGGAAAAGACTCTGATGCTGGGAGGGATTAGGGGCAGGAGGAGAAGGGGACGACAGAGGATGAGATGGCTGGATGGTATCACTGAGTCGATGGACGTGAGTCTGAGTGAACTCCGGGAGTTGGTGATGGACAGGGAGGCCTGCCGTGCTGCGATTCATGGAGTCACAAAGAGTCAGACAGGACTGAGCAACTGAACTGAACTGAAAAGTTAAGAGTTATGTTTTATGCAGCGGGAATTTTCAATAATTCCAGCCTGGGAGACAGCATCTCAAGTAACCCTGAGAGGACTGCTCTGAGGAGGCCAGAGGAAGACGCAGGTTATACACAAGTTTTGTATCCAAGGCAGGTAGTCTGAACATCAAAAGATTATTGTTAACTAAAGAAAACCAGATAGCCCAAGCTAAGCAATTTAGTGCTTTTCTTTGTATGGGAAGATGCAAGAATCTGGGCTCACTGAAATTCCTTCCATATACATCTCAGCTACCCTATCCAGCCCAGTATCTTGTGTTTTTTCACATCCTGAGCTTCCTTGGGTCTCACCATAGGCAGTAGCTGCAGTCTGATGGCTGTGTGATCGCAGGCATTCCTCTCTTTCCTGAGAGCCTTTAGAGCTCAGGGGCTTACATTAGAGGGCTGGAATCGCTATGCTTGTGACATCTTTGCTTTACTGATATGGCAGGAAATAATTTATTTCATATACATATGTGTCTGTTGCATATATATATATATATATATATATATATATATATATAAAGTATCAATAGAAAAAAATTGTACATTAACTGAAGGCCAAACACTTCTGCTGGAAGCAATAGGGAAAGATTGAAGTTTTCAGATCCAGCCTGTTCTCTGCTTCTACACAATCAGCAGAGGAGTAGTTAATTGTGCAGGAAGATGACAGAAGATCACAGTAGGCTGGGAGTACACTGGAGATGTTCTAGGCCCACCGGCCGTGCTGTCACCTGATGAACAGCAACCACCAGGTAAGTTCTAAGTCAAGGCAAATATGTCATGAGCTATCTAAGTCTGTTACCGAAAAGCCAACAGGTAAGACAAGGGACAGGGGTTACCTCCTGAGTCTGGGGATCTAAATTAGTCTCTAGGAACTGACAGGGAAACGTCACAGAGCTCCCTGAAACCTCATTAGAAGCAGGCAAGAGAAGGAGCCAGTAGTACTGTTGTGATAGTGCCTCTTTTCCAATAAATTAGTTCATGTTCTCAAACATTAATTAAGTACAGAATATGTGTCAGGCCCATTGATACGTACAGAAATAATGATACAGACAGAAAGGAATTTAAGAGTAATTTGTAGGACTTGGTGACTGATTAGATGGGGGTGTTGAGGAAGAGGGGATCAATAAAACTTCTGAGGTTTTGAGGACTCTAGAAAGTGCTCGTTTAGGAAGAATGGTGAGTTTTTAGTTTCAGGTCCTATGCACTTGCAAGATCATTAGGATATGACTTTATACTCTTTGAAGAACTCTATAAATGGAATGAGGAAGGCAGAAACTTAGTGGTTTGAGACAAATGGAGGTAAGGAAGTAGAGAAAATGACTACAGTCTATTCTTAACAAGAAAAATATGAAGGAAGACACACCCAATGCTATAATTATAATGAGCCATGTGGTCAAGAAGAGATTTTTAATGGAAAAATATTTTAATAGTTTAGTGAGAAGAATGTATCAGGAAGGAGAGGTTCAAAGAAATGATGAACCATTGGCTCCAGAAAAGTCAGAGGGTTCAGACCAAGCTTGGAAGGATGAGCATTTAGCCAGGGAAAGGAAACCTCATTATCTGAGATTGGAGGAAAGCAATCTAGAAGTATCTCTTTTCTAGAAGTAAAGGGAAGAGATTTGTTCTGGTCCTAAAATCTGATAGATGGCAGTTATAGAGAGATAATATTTTGGCTAAGAAGAAAAAATGAACATAATGATTTTTAACATTGTCAAAAGTATAATGAATCATCTAGAGTGGCTATATGTTATTTTTGATGAAAGACAGGCAATAAACAGAATAGCTCATTTCAATGACCCAGTCCAATGCTGATTCTCTGGTCTTCAGAATTTGTTTTACATACTTGCTTTCTAATCTAATACTATTGTAGACATTTTTCAAAGGCTTAGAGAACAGGCAAATATTGATTTTAAATTAAGCTTGTAAGAAGGCTTTAGATCCTATGCTTGTCTCTGACAGAACAAGGAAAAGTGCGTTTTCACATTTAAATGGCAAGGAAATGAAAGTAGCAATAAACCTAGATTTTCTCTTTAAGGCCATAGAATTTTGAGAATACATCCTTGGGAACTTACTTGAACCGTTCAGATCACGGTTGTTAGGGGAAAAGAAAAAAATAATTATTTTACTATGTTTTATAATCTTGATGGTGGTGGGTAGAGATAATGGAGGGGCACATGTAGATGTTGAAATATCAGTCATTAGCTTATAACCAGCAAAGGTAAAAGAGGAATTGCTCTCCCATTCTACGGAATAGATTTGTCTTAGTACAACTAACAATTATCTTAATCTACTAAGAAGTGTCTTACTTACAAAAAATTATTTTTTCAGAGGGTAAACATTTAATCAATCCAACCTGATGACTTCTGCTCAAATATATTTGTCTGTGACAATAGATAAAAATAAGTAATAATGTATGTGAGCTATGGGACTTCCTATGTGGCACAGTGGGATAACCCAGAGGGATGGTATGGGGAGGGAGGGGGGAGGGGGGTGCAGGAGTGGGAACTTATGTACACCCGTGGCGGATTCATGTTGATGTATGGCAAAACCAATACAGTATTGTAAAGTAAAAAATAAATAAAATTAAAAAAAAAAAAGAATTCACCTGCCAATGCAGGAGATACAAGAGATTCAGGTTTGATATCTGGGTCAGGAAGATCCTCTGGAGTAGGAAATGGCAACCCACTCCAGTATTCTTGCCTGAGAAATTCCATGGACAGAGGAGCTTGGTGGACTTTTCTACATAGCATAAAGTTCAAGCCAAATCATATGTGAGCCAGAATGACATCCCCATACTTGAATATGTGAAAATTTCTCTCATTAGCTGGTACCAATAATAATTACTTTGTTGAGCTATGCCAACAAAATAAGCTAACAGTCCATGGGAATCAAAGAGCTGGATTCCACTGAGTAACTGAGCACATACCCATATGAGCTATATGGGAACAATGTATTACTGTCAACTATAAAAAGTACAGATACTTTACTTCCCCTTTAATTCCATATTTTATTCACTGACTCTACAGTATTCTTCAGTTTCTTAGCACTTCCACTGAATTTACGAGTCAAACAGATTCTGCAGATAAAACACCCCCCTTCTACCATCTGCCTCTATCTTTATTTATGTTAGGAACACTTTGGAAATAATTTGCCGAGTAAGGATGCTTATGGGAAACCATGGACATTTCACAACCACAAATGACTAACCTTGACATCAGACAATTCCCAGATATATAAATGTGAGATGGTAAGATTTAGCAAATAAAAATATATGCCATCTGGTTAAATTTGAGTTTTAAATAAACAATAAACTTTAAAAAATAGAAATATGTCCAAATATTGCATGGGGTACATTAAAAATTACTTTGCACTAAAAAATTTATTTACTGTATTTGAAATTACTCTTTAAATTTATCCATTAAATTTAGTGCATTATAATGTACTAAATTATCCTGTACTAAACAATTATTCACTGTTTATCTGAAATTCACATTTAATTTGGCATTCTGTCTTTTATCTGGAAATCTCCTGCAATGATAGTTTGTAGTAACTATGTCTTCCTCTTCTGTCTGAGTTCCTTTATGGTAGAGCTGGAGTAATCCACACTTGAATGGTTAGCACCTAAAGCAATGCATGATACATAGTGGATGCACAATAGAAATGTGTTGAATGAATGAGTGACTGTCAAGGATGGATTTTAAAGAACTAATAGAAATAGAGAGAGAGAGATGGTGGTATATATATAGATGTAGATATTTATTCTCTAGCTTATTTTGTTGGCATAGTTCAACAAAGTAATTATTATTGGTACCAGCTAATGAGAGAAATTTTCACATATTCAAGTATGGGGAAGTCATTCTGGCTCACATATGATTTGGCTTGAACTTTATGCTATGTAGAAAAGTCTCTTATGGATTGTACATCTGTTTTAGAGACACAGATGTATAGAACAGACTTTTGGAGTCTGTGGGAGAGGGAGAGGGTGGGACGATTTGGGAGAATGGCATTGAAACATGTATACTGTCATGTAAGAAACGAATCGCTAGTCTAGGTTTGATACAGGATACAGGATGCTTGGGGCTGGTGCACTGGGATGACCCAGAGAGATGATATGGGGAGGGTGGTGGGAGGTGGGGTTCAGGATTGGGAACTCATGTACACCCGTGGCAGATTCATGTCAATGTATGGCAAAACCAATACAGTATTGTAAAGTAAAAAAAAAATTTTTTTTAAGAGTTAAAAAAATTTAATTGCATTAAAGAATGCATTTAAAAATCAAAATGGAGTAATTGTGGTTTAGGTATTCAAAACAGAGCCATGTGGCTATCGTGGATATGGTTTCAGACAGGTTCCTGCATCACTGAGAACTTTAATATTCTGGACTCTGTCAAACTCAGGACACCACCAACCATATTCAAAACAATATCTGCTAGCAGCTAGCAGTTGCCAGATGCAAGCCTGTGGTTTCAGGTCTCCCCTGTAACTATGCAATCATCTCAGTCCCCAATCAATCCTTGCTTAACAAGCACCTTGACTTCTTGCCAGCCTCAATCCCAATTCTGGACCAATAACTTTTATACTATTGCAGGTCTTAGCAATAAATGCCTCCCCCATTTTGTAATTTGGTGGAACACAATTCAAGTGCTTCTTGAACTTGTGTCTTCCAGGCTCTAGTCCTCATTGTAGCTCAAATAAAACTCTCTTCTATTTCTTGATATAAGTTGTTAATTGATTGCACTGACCTTAAAAAGAAAGAAGCCAGAGTTCCAGTCCCACCAGAGTCACCCTTTGGCAATTCATACGCGCAACAACCCAGCTGTTACTCTCTTTCTGGGTATAGCTGTGGCTATGCAATGGATGGAAATGAACACAGCATTCTTCTGCCCAAGAAAACTCTGGATGCCTGCCTGAAATTTTGGTTATATTTGAGGAAACCACAGCTCTGGGGCTTCCCTGGTGACTAAGATGGTAAAGAATCTGCCTGCAATGTAGGAGTCCTGAGTTTGATCTCTGGGTTGGGAAGATCCTGTGGAGGAGGGCATGGCAACCCACTCCAGTATTCTTGCCTGGAAAACTCCTATGGACAAAGGAGCCTGGCGGGCTACAGTTCACTGGGTGGTAAATAGTTGGACATGACTGAGACTAAGCACACACCACAGCTCTGGCCGAAAACTAAAATGAAGACCCACTAGAAGATCCAAATCTTCATCTGAACGCTGAGAAATTAAACAAAGAGTTTATGGTGAAAAGTGAAGAAATCTATGACTCTCATGAGTTGCTACTGGCAGCCTCTGGCTAGAGTTCACCATAAAATCCCAGGTAAGATCCTCCAAGAAGCAAGAGGTTCATTAAGTTACCCAACTATCATATGAATTGTATCCTGTTTTGTTTTGTTTTGTTTTTTTTTTTTGAGAAAAAGTATTCTTCCAGGAATGTACTGAACTCTGTATGTAAATAAATATAAACTTCCAGGACCTAAATGTGATTGACATGAAACAGCATACTGCAACTAAACTTTATCAGAACATGTACATACACAAACTATACCTTGATTATATATTAAAGAAAATAAATATAAAATATGTAAGTATATTTATATAGAAAGAGAATATATATTCATATGTGAATAAATAAGTAGATTGGTAGATAGATAAATAGATGATAGACTGAGCCTGTGAACAGAGGCTCCTGATTTTAAGGCTTTCTAACTTTAACCCACAATGGTTAATGCACACTGTTCCGGTAACACATCTCAGAAATGGCTGTGACTGCTATAAAATTGTGAAATGTGAGTTACAATGTGTTTGATGTTCCCACCCTTCTGATGGCTTCTCTTCCACACCTGAGCTGTTGCAATGACTGCAAAGACCTATTTTCCAGGGACTGAACCTCTGAAGCCTGTCACTTCATTGCCCTCCCCGGGACTATCAGATCCGTGGTGGCTGGTCCTGTAAATCAGTAACATAGAATTGGTTTCCATCCTGTTACCCATACAAACCGCAACAGCAACTTGACTACTCTCTCAAGGTGGTTTTTGTACTTCTTGGGTAAATGATAATTCTTTTAACTGTGAGAATAAAACTAGCAGAGACCACAAGATCCACCTATCCTTTTTATCAGGATAATTTTGATTTCAACAGTGCTTAGTGATCTAACTCAAAAAAGTGACTAGTGATGCGACTTTGTGGCTGCATAAGAGGAGAGTTAAGAGTAAATTGTGCTACTCTTGGGTTATTCTGGCAGTCTCGTCTAGATTTGATAATTGAGATCACATAGAACACTATACAGGCCCCTGAGCAAGCCTTGTTTCAAAACAGATGTTCTCAGAAGTTTATTCTGTAGTTAACTCTTGTTTAGTATTTCAGGTATAAGCTCCTCCACTAAGCAATCAACATTCCCTGTGATCACACCCCACTCAATCTGCTCAAATTTAATTCATGTTGTTTTTATAGCACATAACATCTGCTTCTTTCATTCTTGTCTCCACCCTCTTTGACATCAGTTTTTTTCCAGCCAGTCATTCTGGATTAACTACACATCTCTAGGAAACCTTCTCTACTTACTCCAGTCCATGTCGAAACACTTTCTCTGAACTTTCATTGTATTTCTAGTTTATATACACACTTCTTGCTACTCAAGCCAAAGTTTTCTTAAGTGCAAACTCACCTGAACAATCATCCATCTCCATCACAATTCTTACAAAAATTGCAGCATTCCTATTTTTATTCAGGGAAAAAACAAGATCAAGGGTCACTTTCTTACTATTTATATGTGTTCCTGAATAAACACATATAATAAACACAGAGATTTGAAATGTACTACATGACTGTAATCAATCTCAGAAGCAACAGTAAATTTCATGATATTAACTCTGTGTATTTAACTTACTGTTTAGAGACTGTGGATATTAGTAAGAAGCAGCAGTGACAACCAAAATACATTCAGAATCCAATTGTGTGTGTGGCAAGCTTTCTTGAAAAATTTAAAGCTGAAATACTATTTTTGAGACAAGAACAAGACACGGGAGTACACACTGTACAGATAACCTACATCAAATGATTACTAAGAATACAAGTATAATTCCAGAACTTGACTTTCTGTGCCTTAGACCGGACTCCCGAAAGGCTACAAATGGTCTTATATAAGTAGAAACATGGAAGGTACATACTATGTGACATTCCAGTTCAAGGCATGTGTTACTTTTTTTTTGTTGTTTGTTTGTTTTTGGTATATCCTGCAATAGAGCAATTAAAAAAATAAAAAATCTTCCCTTTCGACTCTGCAAGGAGACACTTGGGGAGTTCCGTGCGCCCGGGAGGACCATGGCTGAGTTTAAAGTTACTCCAGGCAGCTGTGCACAGCAGGAGAGTTCGACTGGAGTCCGGGGCAGAGGTAGGGGCAGGGGCAGGGGCCGCGGCTGGGTCTAACAGTTCACAGTCACGGCCGGAGATTATTTGCAGTTAACCGCCCCGAAGGAAATGTGGTCTGGAACTACTTTGGAGATTTGAAAAATGAAAAGAAATGGGAACCCAAGTAACCCAGCCCGCCTCCCCCACCTCTTTCTGAGTGTACCAACTTAGAATACGCTGAGAGGACAACAATCAAATGAAAAACATTTCCAGGGGTGAACCCCAAAGGTCAGTCTCTGGCTGCGCCGGACAATGGGGATTGGGCTTCCTCTTCTCCTCCAAACGGATGAAGGAGTCTTAATGAAGAGGCGTTTTCTCCGGCGAAGATTCTAAACCCCAGCGGGTTCCACAAACTCCTGGGCAGCGAAGCTTCTGGCGCGGGGCGGAGGGAGGGGGGTCGCTCTGCGAATCGCCACTCTGGGACCGGGCCCCAGAGCCGCAGCCACGCCCCTCCGCCCCCTGCGCGCGACCCCGCTCGACCGCACGCTCCCAGCGGCGCGGCGCCCCCGCCCGTGCCCGCGCCCCCGCCCCCGCCGCGCGCACAGCCCGGCCGGAGCGCGCACCCGGCACACAGGCGCCGCCGCGCTCCGAGCGCTCAGACCGCGGCCGCCGCCGGCCAGCGAGACCGAGTCTTGCTCGCCCGACAGGCGCCTCGGCTAGCGACACCCCCGCCCGCGAGCACCGTGCGTCCTCCCCTCGGTTATTTCTCTCCTTCTCTCTCTCTTACACACGCACAGACGCGCGCGCGCTCACACGCACAACCTCGCACCAGTCCATCCCCCGGAGGAGAAAACATTTCCTTGGCGCCCCCTCCCTCTCCATTCAGACCCGCAGAGGAGCCGCGCGGTGGGAACCCCCAGATCGTCTGGAAATGCTAATCCTAAAGCGCTTCCTCGCCTGTGTTCAGCTCCTCTGTGTTTGCCGCCTGGGTGAGTGATAACATTTACATTTCCCCTCCGGGGACACGGGTCGGGGGTTTTCAGAGCCTTCGGTACTTGCTGCCGCGCCGCCATCTAGCAGGGAGGACAGAGGGACGGCGGACTGGGGCGCCCGCCGCGGTGGTCGCGGAGGCACGGCGGGTGTCAGTGGCCCGGGAGGATGCGCCCGCTTCCCACCTCGCACCTCCACCGCGGTCCACCTGCGGGCAGGAATGATGCTCCCGCCGCCGAGAGAGGGGGCTTGCCCATCGCGCCCCCTGTCCTCGCAGCTCTTCTCTCTCCTCTTTGCAAAGTGTGGAAAGAGCCTCTTCGATACACATTAAAAAAAAAAAAAAAAGATAAATACAGTCGTGCGGCGGGGCTACGTACTGTATGGCATTCTTGCTAAGTTCACGCTATGGATATTTGGGGCTTGAATGAGAAATACACGTGTCTGTTGCGAATTAAACACACGCACGCACGCACACACACCCGAAAGGTAGTAACAGGAGCAGGCACCAACCTGACTTTTCCGTGGTTTTCTGTACTTTTAATTTAGTCACATTCAAGTCTGGGCATTACTTAAAAAAAAAAAAAAAAGTTTTAATCAAAATTTCCATCAACGTTCTGCCACTGCTGCCAGCGTCAGAGGAAAGGTGCAGGTTGATAGTTATTGGGATTCATCTTTCACCCACCACCTTCCAGGTTACACCTTTGATATTGAAACTGCCTTCTGAAAAAGCCAGGTAGAATATTTACCTGGGATGCAGATCCAAGTGTTCCTAGCATTTTCTGGAAGAATTATAAAACTAGATTTTTGTATTCTGTTAACGAAATGTCTTTTTTCCTTCGTGAAGATGGTCTATTATGATGGAATGTAATAGGTTTGGAGGCATTAACCTGAAAGGTAGAAGATGTGCCTCTGTGAGTACTCGTGCTTGACTTTTTTTTTTCAGTTAGAGGATCCTAATTTGTTTTCTAGATTGTTCATAATAAAATAGATATTAACCTATATTTTTCATCCAAGAGATGGTGCTGCTCTTGGCATGGTAATCTTTACAAAAAGAAATAATTTCCATGTTCTAACTAATGGGAATTGCATTGTAAATATGGTGAGAGTTGCCAATAGCATGCCAGATACATGGACATGATTTAAATTCTAAAAGATTTAGGAAAGTGCTCAGGGATGATGTGATGCACATGGTTGACATTTCAAGACTTGCAGGGAATCTGGTCCTGGTTTTCTCCAGAACCATGCAATTGATTCTGGTGAGAGGAAGACATTTTTTGAAAGCGCTGCGGTCATCAAATACACACCTGTTGAATTTATGTTTCTGTTATAGATCTGTGTTAACAATAAAGCCAGATTCTCTTGGTACTTAAAATCTCAGTGTAATATAAAAATAAACCAGAGAATATTTATTTGTATGCCACCTAAACCACATGACCTGAGTATATTGTGAAGTTTTAAAATTGAGATATAATTTGCATGGCATAATTCATCTTTTTAAATTGTTGAGTTCAGTGGGTATTAGCATATTCACAAAGTTGTGCAGCCTTCCTCGTCTACTTATAGAACATTGTAATCAGCCCTGAAAGAAACTTCCATGAACAGTCATTCCTCATTCTCTCTGACCCTAGCCCTGGCAATCACTAATCTACTTTCTTTTTCTATGGATGTTTCTATTCTGAGCATTTATATAAATAGGACCATATGATATGTGGCCTCTGGTGCCTGGCTTCATTCGCATAGCATAGTGTTTTCAAGATTCATTCATGTTGTAGCATGTATCAGTACTTCATTCCCTTTTGTGGCTGAATCCTATTCCATTTCAATACACCATGTTTTGCAAAGGCTGTTCTCAGTAAAGCATTATTAGTAGCCTGTTGCTTGGTGTTTATAGATTTCAGCTTATTGTACATTTTCTTTAATGCTTTGATGATATAAAATTTAACTGGAAAGAATTGAATTATTTAAGAATATCACAAGTTTATGTGATGGTATTGAATGTGAGCTTGCATTAGAACTCAGAATGAGTTTTTTGAGAGTGGCAGATAAATACTTTCATATCCCTTCCCACTTAAACAAAGTTGGCCTTTTATATTGTTGCTTACATGGCCTTGGGGCCATGGCTACCTCAGATGGAATGAATATTTGATCTCAGGATAGCACATTTTGAAAAATGAGAGCACATTATCTACAAATAAGTTTGGTCTCCACTTCAATTATTTTCCTCTCAGCATCCACTAGCGAATTTGTGGATGTGTTTACTACTCATCTTCAGGGTCTTTGGAACCAATGAGAGGACTGGCATGTGTAATATATGCTCAGGAAAGGTCCACCCACTGAGACTTGCTGTGCAGGTTGACGGCTCCAATCCTTAGCGTTATCCAGAACAAGATGTAGAATTCATAAGGTGTTCATTGTTAGCAATTTAGAATGTCATAATGACCTTATCACTTTTTGTCTCCAGAATGTCCTGATATTTTGAATTGGACATATGGACCCAATTGCTTATTTTAAATAACTCTCCAAACAGAAAAATCTTCATCAGATTATTTGGAATAAAACGAATTCTTTCTTTCGAAATTACTACTAGAGATCATTTTAAGTTCAGATGGTAAAGAATCTGCCTGCAATGTAGGAGACCCAGGTTCAATCCCTGGGTCGAGAAGATCCGCTGGAGAAGGGAATGGCTACCATCTCCACTATTCTTGCCTGGAGAATCCTACGGACAGAGGAGCCTGGCGGGCTACAGTCAGTCCATGGGATTGCAGAGTTGGACACGACTGAGCAACACTTTCACTTTTCATAGGTTTCGGGGGAGGGGGAGTAAGTGAGGGGTTTAAACTATCTGTGAGTTCATCTGTTTGTATAATCATATCAAGATTGGCCTGAGGCCTCAAATGTTTTTGCCAAAATTAGTTAGATCACAGTTCTTAAACTTTAGGGTACATCAGAGTCACCAGGAGAGCTTGTTAGAGCACACATTGTGGGGGCCCACCCCGAAGAGTTTCTGATTCAGTAGGTCTGGAGTGGGGCCGAGTATTGCAATGTCTAACAAATCCCCATGATATACAGATACTACTGGTCCAGGTCCACACTTTGACAACTGCAGAGCTAGTTTGACATTTAAATGTCCATAAAGTTTCTGGACTATTAATAGTTTTTCACTGTGGACTTGATTTCTGATACCTGACAATATTATTTTTTTAAAAATCACATGAGGAACACAATATGTAGTGTTATTCAACTGAAGATGATTCTTTATCCAAGAGGCAGAAAATAAAGATGACTCCAAGTTAATTCCCTAAGTGAATTTGGACCTTCTCTAAAATAATTGAGAGGTTTTCTATGAGGTGGAGAACTAATATAGTGATTGTATAACTCTATTATTTAATTGTGACCCAACAAACAGGTAATGGGAAAATCTACAGTGACTTCCTGTAAGGAGGCTTAACTGTGAGTCATGGAGGAGAAGTAGGTATGTAAGAAGTGTTTTAAGGAGGAATAGTTTCAACTAATGAGAATTCAGAATCTTTGAATTAAATGAGTTATAGTCATGCAAGGTACACTGAACTAAAATGTTTAAATAGTACTGTTAAATTTGAATCAAATTCTGAACTTTTACGTCATGTATTACTGCTTTAAGGGCCACATTAACTACAAATTATACCCAGTTCCTCTGCAAGAATTAATTGCTTAATTTATCTTGAGTGTGGAATCAGTACAATCCAGTATGTTGTGGCTCTCAGCTTGGTCTATTTATCTTCGGAAGACAAATTGTAACCAGGGACAGAAAATATTCATGCCTTTTCTCTCCCAATAATAACTAGTCTCCATTCAAAAAATTAATTACTTTTGATTTGCAGAGTAGCAAATTTCTTTATGTCATTTCTCTCTCCTTTTTATGTAGACTATAGCTGCTTCCACTCGAAAGTTTGCCAGAATAAATCATTTCATTGATGAATTCACTTATGTTCACATGTCTGCACTAGACATTTGGGAACTTGCTGATAATTTTATGTTGTGGGAATTTTGCTTCTGGCAAAAATTCAGATTTTTCAGGAAGCATGAACTGCATTTCTTCATTCTGCTGACTGAGGAGATTCGAGTTTTGTCTTACCTGGTAGCATTGCCCACTGTTGACCACTGACTTGCCAACTGTTTAGACTGTTGTATGGAAATGAACCTCCCTCCTTCAGGACCAGAGGACCTTAGAGGAAGAGTTTGATTGAGAAGATGAGCTTGTGTTTTAGTTCTGTTTACCATGTAGTCAGAGCTTGCCAGGTGCAAACCCAATGCTGAACAAGTTACATATATTTGCTCATTTCATTCTTCCCCAAACTTTTTCAGATAGGTTTTTCATTCTACATATCTTTCAGCTGAGGAAACTGAAGCACAGAGAAGTCAGATGACTTACCAAATGTCACATAGCCTGTCTCAGTCTATGTGTTCTGACTCTCAAGTGTGAGACCCCTTTTATTCCTGGGAGATCAGTTTGCTGTTTGGAATTTACTAATTCATTTCATATAAGAGGTGATACTACATTTCACGTTCCCGTTTGCTTTCTTTCAGATCTCCATTCATGACTTTTTCCATGTGCTCCCATATTACTTTCTCTCTCTTTTTTTTTTATAAGAAGGCATAATTCATCATCTCTGATGTACCATTGAAAAGTTTTGACAAATGCATGTAGTCAGATAACAACCACCATGATCCAAATATGGAAATTCCCATCCATACTGTTTAATTATTTTAATATTTATTTATTTTTGCTTGCTTCGGGTCTTAGCTGCAGCAAGTGGCTTCTCCCTAGTTGCAGTCGCTTAGTTGCCCTGCAGCATGTCGTATCTTAGTTCCCTAACCAGGGGCTGAACCCATGTCCCTTGCATTGGACAGTGGATTCTTAATCACTGGACCACCAGGGAATTCCCCATACTATTTTAACTACTCCTCCATTGCAAGTTTCCTAAGTGCCCGGCATCTGATGCTGCTGTTGCTGCTAAGTCGCTTCAGTCGTGTCCGACTCAGTGCGACCCCATAGATGGCAGCCCACCAGGCTCCGCCGTCCCTGGGATTCTCCAGGCAAGAACACTGGAGTGGGTTGCCACCGGCATCTGATAGGCACTGATAATTAAGCAGCGTATCAGCGTCCAGAGTCCTAATACTCATTACCTTCAGTCCAGCTGATCTGAATCAGTCCTCACATTGAACACCTCCTTTAAGTCTCCCTTTGAAGGTATTTTCTTCTTATAGAACTAGTTGAGAATAAGTCTTCCAAAAATCTCTCTTAATGTGCTAAATATCTTAACTTTAAAATATCTTAAAATGTTGCCCACTTCATGACGTGAGAATGATAAAAGTCAGAACCAGTTTTAACGAGATATAGGTACTTCCGATTGTGCTTTAACTTTTAATGTCTTGTTGGGAGTAATTCCTGGCAGCAGTCACAAGTTACAAAAGGAAATCAGTTTTTATCTGAGTTTGTAATTCTTTGAAGGTGTGTATAACATCCATACAGGCATTAAGGGAAAAATTATTTGATCATATGGCACAATCCTAAAACACTTCTGTTTTAGAACTGTGCTGTGCAGTGCTGTGGCCACTAGGCATATGTGGCTATTTAATTAGAAATTTATTGAAATGCATTGATTCCGTCCTTCATTCACGCCAGCCCCATTTCAAGTGCTTAGTCGGTGTATGTAACTAGTGACTGCTGCATGGGGCAGTGCACACAGACAATATTTCTATCTCTGCAGAAAGTCTGTTAAACAGTGCTGCTTTAGAATCAAAAGTTGATAAAATATTGATTGATAGTACTGATGAAAAGTCAACTCAGCTAAAAGGACTCCTAGAATCATTAAAATTATTTGAAATGTAGACATGTTGGTTATTTTTGTCCTGTGCTGTGTCAGCCATGCAGAAATCACAGAGACATTCTGGTGGCTGGAAATAGAGCAGCCAAAGATGAAGAAAGTTAAAGGGCCACTATGTGGCCTTTATGGACTGGGGTTACTGGGAGAGAAAGAGATGAGCTGATGGCCCAGGAATGAGAGCTCCTACAACTCCTTTTCTAAAATTTGTTCTAACATTCACTGTGTTGCTTTGCATGCCTCTGCCTGTCTCCCCTAGACAAGCTAGACAAGCTTCTTGAGAGCAAAGACTGTATTTCATTCGCCCTTTGACTTAGCTTTCTTGGACTTAGCACCTGTAATAGGTGCTTAATAAATCTTTAATGCATAAGGTCATAGAGAGACAGTACTGTGAGGCTTCTTAGTAGTAGCTTTTTGCTGTTGAGATCAGCCAGTTTCCTCTGGCATTTCCTTCTTTTTGATTCTGATTTCAATTTGAAGTGAGGTCAGCTTTGATCTTTAGCCATCCATCTTTAACGCCACTCCTAGCACCAGACCTTCCCTTTCTTTGATTCGCCCAGAAATGCACCTAAGCATCACCTAGATCCTGACACTATCCGTGAATGAGAAGTATAGCCCCCATGATAGATGCTGCAGGTGTAGTGGCAGAAGCAATTTTGAGTGAGCATTTAATTCTAGGTGAGTTGGCAGCAATGAAGCTTGGATATGTCCTGGGGGCAGGGCATCAAGCCAGTGTGTGTGTGTGAGTGTGTGTGTGTGTGTGTGTGCGTGTGTACATGCGCACACATGCTTACCTGTTAGGGAGACAGGGCAGTGGGGGTGAGGGATGGTCAGTAGTCAGCAATGAAAAATGCAGTATCTTGATCCCGTGAAGACAGTATTCTTAGTTAATCAGAAACCATCATGTTGGATGAAGTCTTCTCTGGTCAAGCTGGCCCTAGTCAGTAGCCTAGGTAGTGGCCCAAGTCAGTTCTGGAATGCAGATCAATGACAGGAAGTGCAGTTACCTTGTGTTGCTATTCATGCTTTAGCAATCTGTTTTGTCGTTAATCCCAGAGGTGATGTATTGCACATAGTTCAGCCCTGCACAGAGCTGATATTCCATGAATATTTGAATTTAAATTTTCACAAGAGTCAAACACAGAAAAAGAGATTTGCTCTTTGATTAGGATCTTTGCTGTATTTTCTTCTCACTCACCTTTTTTTTTTAAAAAAAAAAAATTGGCTTCTATTTCCTTAATACCCTACTTCCTTGGAGCAAGAATTTAAGGTGAAAAGAAATTCAACATGGTTCAGCACTGTGATAAAGAGTTTGATAGGAAGGAAATTGATACTATTTGATATCCTTATTTAAAAATATTTTTGATGTGTTAATATAATTTGGGGAATTTGGTAGTTAACATAATTTTAAAATTATGTATCAATATTCCTTTCTGCCAAAATTTCTAATATGGTTAACATGGGAAGAATGTCTTTTTTTTTATTGTTTCTGATACTTCCACACAGATATTAGAGTAAATGTGATTAATCAGAGTCCTGGTTAATGTGAACTTTCTGGTTTCATTCAGTAAGCAAGTATTAATTTATGTACACATTGACAAAAGTAAATTTTTTACAAGTTTCCTTGGAAATATTGTCTTTACATATTTGAAAAAAATGATTTATTAATTAGCAAGTAAGAAGGATTTTCTGTTAAAATATTCATAAACAGTGTCCACTAGTACCTTTCCATTCTTGGAGAATTGTTCTAGCCTTCTCTTTCTCTGCCTTCCCCACTTAAGTTCACAATTTTTCTGTTCTTTCACTGTCACTGACCAAACTGCTTGTTTTTTGATGCTGAGAGCACTAACGTATTTATTTAAAGATGGGTCTTCATGCTAGACCTTTTGTTTGAGCAGATTAACTTAGTACCTTGAGTAGGAATAAAAGAAAATGTTGCTGTTTAGAATGCCTTCTTTTTGCAGAGATCCTGGTTACCACTGGAGTCCCAGTTATGTGTTTGGAATAGCAAAATGCTGGCCAGATGTAAGGAACTTTCTGGATTATCTCATGGTTTTCAGTCACCTGGTCAGCAAATTAAAAATCCTTTCTGTAATAACATTTTTGCCCTTGCATTCTGACACTGCATCTTCTTAAAGAACAGGATTCCTAAGTGTGGCAGCTCACCTGAAACACAGAATTGTGCAGGATCTTGGTCTGCCCATTGGAGTGTACTGCACACATGATCTCTCATCCTGATTGTTTTGGTGTGATAGAAGGTTGATAACCTGTGGTCTAGGTCAGTGGCTCTCAGTCATGGCTGCACTTTGAAATTTTCTGGTGTTAGCGGGTCGAATGTTTATTTTCCCCCAACATTCTTCTTATGTTGAAGGTCTAACCCCTCAGTATGATGGTATTTGGAGGTGGGACCTTGGAGAGATCATTTGTTTTAGATGACATCATGAAAGTGGAATCCCCTTGATGAGATTAAGGCCCTCATGAGAAAAGAGAGACCAGAGCGCTTGCTTTCTACCTAGGGAGAACACGGAGAGAAGGCAGCTGTCTGTAAGCCAGGAAAAGCACTTTCTCCAGGAAACAAATCTTCTAGCCCCTGGCTCTTGGATTGCTCAGTCTCCAGAACTGTGAGAAATAAATGTTTAAACCATCCAGTCTATGGTATTTTTATAGCAGCCTGAGCTGACTGTATACCAGGGGAACTGAAAACATACTGATGTCTGGGCCCTACCCTGGAAGTACATGTGTGAGAGTGGGCCCAGACATGAGTATTTTCTTAAAACTCCCAAGGTAGATTACAGAGTACGGCCAGTGTTTAAAATGCCAGATCTGGGTCAACCTCGTGATGCTACTAAATCTTAGTTCATTTTTCTCAAAGTAGATATGTGGGCAAGTTTCATGCCATCCTAAAGCAAAGCTAGTGCCACAGGACAAAGGCCCTGGAAACCTTCCCATCCCTACCCCCTCTTCTTAAGGCAGTTTCAGTTTCAGAGTAACCCTAGGAGGAGGAGTATAGACTATAGTGGTTAACCTCATAGTCTTTGAAGTCCAGAGGAACTTCAGGAGGCCAGACAGTCTTGGAGTTGGTCCAGAGATTCAAGTCTGTTAGCAGATGGGAGGATTACTGAACCACTTGGAGATGGGCGACTCGGGTGCATTTATCAGGACATGGACACATAATATTGTTTGTTTTGTCAATAATAGGTATTCTTACTGTTTAATTGAGTTGTTTATTTTCTTTCTCCATGCATAATTTGTTAGAGTTATTGTTTTCTCTTATCTAGTAGATACAAGGTCTAACTGTATCTTTTTGTTTCAACAATTTATTTTGTGGGTGTGTTTTTTATATTACATTTTCATTATTGGTCAGGTCTAAGCTGTTTGTTTTTACCATATTTGAAAAGCATTAATAACCCCATTTTAAAGTTAACAAAGAACATTTTTAGATGGTCCAGATAACTGTTTTAATATTTTTAATCATTAAATGACTAAATGGTGAGAACATAAGCACATATCAATTCATTGAATCTTTATTGAGCACCCTGTTTGTGATAAATATTCTCCTAGAGAGAATATTCCTCTAGCGTCTGTTAAACCTTTGGAAGAGAGAAAAATCCATACATAAGTAGCTCTCATACTTGGCAGAGTTTGTAGAATATGAAAGTGTAAGCTGTGTGGGAGTGTAGGCTAAACTCACCTCTGGGAACATTTCTAAGAGGAGATGGGGTTGGATGGAGATCCTGAAGGGTGAAAGGACAGGTCTTCAAGGGTCACTGTTTGGGAGGGTATTAGTGGTAAAAAGGATGGCATGCACAGAAGCATGGAATGAAAATGATAATGTGGTGTTTTGAGGGAGGAACAAATTGGAACGGGCATGTATTAGTGGAATAGTTTCAAATGGTAGGTAGGATTTTGGAATTTGTCCCGTAGATGAAGGGGAGCTCTTGAAGCGTTTTGAGCAGTGGAATGACTCGCGCAGATCTCTTTTCTTTAGGAAGATGACTTCAGTATATCGGCGTAGGGTGGATTGATGCAGAGTGAGACTGGGAATCAGGAAGCTCAGGTAAAAGACTGGTACCCTGTGTAATAGTGGAAATGTGATAGATCATTTGGAGGTAGAATAAAACCCTCCTCTTTGTATAGTAATTAAATGTTGAAAAGTATTTCAAATACATTGCCTCCTATGATATGTGTCATTGGTGTGATGGCTCGGACTTGATGTCATTCTTACTTACTCTGGAGAGCAAATCCTTGGTGGTCCTCGGTGGAATGTCCTCCCTGGAAAGGTGAAGATGCAGCTAGGACCGTTTAAAGTCAGAGAAATATCAGGGAAGGAAAAATGGAGGCAGCAAGTACATACAGTTCTACAGAGTTTAATAATTAGAAGAAAGAGACATAGGGGAAGATAGTGTGAAGACTGCTTATTTATTGACCAGTAGAACAACAGATTTGTTACCTCAAGTCGGAGGAATTGATGGTAAACGTTTCCTCAGAACTGATTAACTCAGTGCCAGTGAGAAGTAATAAGAAGTAGTGCTGCTAAAAATGATCTATTTTTATTGATTTTAGTCACAACTCTTAAAAAAGCTTTTTTTTTTTTAAGGATAGGAGGGATTTGAGTATATTCATAGTGTCAGGTTAACATTAGTGTCTTATCAAAACTCTCTACTTCATTCACCTTTAAAATCCTTGTGTTTGTCCTTTTTAAAATGAGCTGTACAGGTACATTGTGACATTTCAGTCAGCTGTCTGCCAGTAAGTAGGCTTTCTTAATATCCATGATTTCAGATTACTTGAAGGCTATCATATTCCTATCACATAAGCTAATACCTTTGTATATTGCTGGCAGCTTGTGTTTTACATAAAAACAGTGCAGTGGAAAAATGATCCAGAAAATAGCCTTCCTAGAATTTGTTTTAAAGTTGAAATTTTAGCAATTTTTTTCTTTCAAATCGTGAAAGATGCAATAGGATTTTATCTATTGTATATCTCTTAAGATGTATTAAGAATGCATGAAGTGGTAAATTAATGAATCATGAAGTTTCAGAAAAGGATAAAATGGCAGCTATCAAGGGTAGAAATGTAAGCATATTTTCCTTGTGTAATGAAAAAAATGCAGCTATATTATGTTGTATGAGTTGAATGCAAGCCTTTTGTATTTAAGATGTATGGCTAAATGAATTCATGAGTAATATTTGGGTATGGTCAAGTTTCCTTGGCTTTCAGAGTGGGGAAATGACATTTAGTATATATATTTATATAAGTAAGTATATATGCATATATTATGTATTGTGTGTGTGCATGCTCGGTTGCTCAGTCATGCCTGACTCTTTGTGATTCATGGACTGTAGCCCACCAGGCTCCTCTGTACATGGAGTTTGCTGGGCAGGAATGCTGGAGTAAGTTGCCACTTCCTACTCCAGGGGATCTTCCCTACCCAGGGGTCAAACCCAGGTCTCCTGTGTCTCTGGCATTGGCAGGTGGATTCTTTGCCACTGCACCACCTGGGAAGCCATATATTGTGTAGATATGCATATATACATGATAAATAAATATGGATATATACTATACACACACACATGCATGTTTTCTTGCTTCTCAAAACTGATACTGACTTATTGAGCATTCAAAGATTACATCTTTGGGAAAAATCATTAAGTATAATGAAAGGAATTATCCAGGATATTTTAAGCCTGACTTTTCCTTCCTCCTGTGTAAAGAAAGGAGAGGAAGAAGGTCTGTCTTTTCCTGTGACCTGAATACAGTGCTGTTCTCCAAAGGGGTTGAGTCCGGTTGTGATCAGTGGAACTCATTTCACCAACCTCTCTGAACAACCACTGTGTGCTTGTCGCTATGCTTGACTTCAGTAGTTTTTCTCTTTGAGGAGTTAATCTGATTACAGATATAAAACGTAACCTAGTGGGAGCATATTAGAATAGAGAATAATGAAATACATGTTAGATTGTATGAATCAGATTTTAAGTCTGTGAAAGTCATTTCAAAATACAAAATAAAGATGTGAATTCATTTTAAAAAAGTCTCTGTGAGCATATAAGCAGCAGTACCTCTTTTTTGAACATGGAGCATTTACTGTTTCATTCAGTAATTTTAAGCTTTTTCTGTGTCCCCTTCAATATTCTACCCTACCACATTCGAAATAAGTAGCAAAATATATAGGCAAAATGTGCGGGTTAAAACACTCTTGTATGTTCTCTTCAATATTACTTACTGTTAAGAAAATGTCACATAGTTTACATAGTTAAGTCTGTCCCGATTTGAGGTTAACTTTTTGGTGGTGGCAGCTGCTATTCTGTGACAAAGGTAAACACTTGGTGCTACAATTCAAAGAACGAATTGGTATGCATATGATTCTTAGTTAAAAGTCTATCAGAATGGGACAAGAACTTTGGATATAGCGGTGCTGTCTGCTAAATGAATTCCTGGAAAGAAGCACAAGGAATGAAGTCATTTTTAATTAGCCAGTATGGCTAGTGCATGTTGCCCTGAAATCCTTTATGAAACAGTACAACCTGGGCATCATCCATCCTGCAAGAGAATATCCCATAATGCTTCTCTCTTGCCTGTGATTCCAACTTATTTTCTTCCTAACTTTTCATTACATTTTAGTCATTTAGTATTCTTGGCGGAAGAGATCAAGAACACACAAGATGCTTCTTTGTTCCTCAATAGTTTATTCAGAATTTTACCCCAACCCCCTCCATCCCCCTTCAAAACGACTAAACATCCCTATGAAAGTACTCTGGTTCTATACCTCGTGGGAACTTTTCAAGGTGGCTGTTTTCTCCTCTTCTCCCCCTTTCCTCCCCCTTCTCCTCCACATTTTAAAATTAGAATTTTACAGCATCTATTTGAAAAAATAAAACAACTGTTAGTTTTTACAAACATAATGAGAGATTAAGTTATATTCAACACAGTGGCTTTCAAGCAGTGAAGATAAGAAAATGTTTAGCCAAATAATCTCACTACTAATGATAATGGCATATAAACCCTTTTACTGGGAGAGGGGTTGGGTCTTTTCTGAATACTGGCAGAGAATGGGTACTTCCACATAGTGAGTTTTCCCTTTTCAATACATGGGGAGTGCTGACTTTTTAAAACATGAGGCTTTGAGACTGTCATACACAGTCTACTGGAGATTTGATTTGTTTGGGTGATTGCATTGCTGGAGAAAACTCAGTGAAAGTAGGTCATCAAGAAAAGATTGATATAGACTTTTTGTGTGAAAGTAATTATGCTTGTTTATTGCATTCTGCTACATTCTAGTATACCAGACTGTGCAGTGCCAGTGAGAAAATATGTTCTCATCATCCCACTTAGGATTTGTAGTCTGCTGTTTAAGTTGCCGCTGATTGAACTTCTTAAAATTCTTATACCATACTCAATAACAAAGAATGAAAAGTTTTTGCATATTGCCTATGTTCTTGCAGCACCACCTATAAACTCCAGACACACATATTGGTTGATCAAAACATATCTGGAAAGTTCCACCATATTAAATCTCTCTCTCTCTCAGGCATGCATGCTTACACACACATAAACGCACACATACATGGGCCATGAAAATAGCAACAAACACATCTCTTATTAATTTAGTAAATCCTCACCAAAATGCATACAGTTCAATAAACACGCTATAGTCATTACTTACATGACAGAAATCATTGCTTGTCGAAGGCCAGTGTTAGCAAGGCCTTTTGCAAGTTAGAAACTTGCATCACAGGAGAAAGATTTCCTCTTACTACTGTGCTTCTGTAATTCTCAGGAAGAAATTCTCCTGCATCTAACCTCAGTAATGAAACACAATATAGGAATGAGGGTTTCCATCCCTGGAAACCATTGAGAAAATAATAGAACAGATTTTGTGTTGTTTGTATTGTTCTACTCATTTTGGGGAAATGAGGTAGGTTCATGTAACTCTTGATGTCGTATGGTGTCCTTAGGAAGACAAGCTGCTTCAAGACCTGAACTCAGACTACCTGTCCAGATTGTCCTGAGCTTTCTCACCTGTAAGCCTTCATTTTGGCTCAGGGTTAATCAGTACTACTATACATTACTCCCATTGTATTTCAGTTGTTTTTAAAGCTCTCTCACTTGAGGAGCCTTATATCAAGACTCTAGAGACCCCTGGCCCATATAGTAGGTGCTCAGTTAATACTTGTGGCATAAGTCAGTGAGTGAAATTCTTTCCAAAGCAGTCACTCTAAAAACAGAAAATATAACCGAATCTCTCTAGTCAAATGAAAGTATCGCCACCACCTCAATTCATTCAGCGCAGTCCTCGGCAGGGTAAGAAACTTGGGATTACATTCCTAGCATTAGGAATTAGAATTCAGTTCACCCTCAAATTCACTCAATCCCTCTTATTTAAAAACAAAAACAAACCAAAAATAGGTCAATCAAATCACATTCTCACTTTAATAGGTCCAAGAGTCTATATAGATTTTGGACTGAATTGGCAAACCATCGTGGACGACTTCCTAAGGGGCTTTTCCTCTTGGCATTCAGACTTTTAAGAAGGGAAATTAAGTGATTGGGATAGAGTGCAATAGTGAATGCAGAAGAAGGGAAGAGAGGTGACTGGCCAGAAACAGGAGAGAAAGAGAACTGTAAGTTTCTTTATTCTAAGCAGCGGTGGGAGAATCTACTTTTTGGCTTGTACAGCGGATGCACCATTTCTGTGGCTAAGTTTTCCCTGTATTTCCTGTCAAGCCAGGGTTTTCACGAAACAAAAAGATACCGGATCCCTCTTGTTAACACCTCCTCGTCCCTCCAACACCCCAGCCAGTGCCAACCAAAAGCATTCCTCTCAGTTCTTTTTATCCTTTTTTTCTTTTTTTTAAACCAAGAGTAAGATCTGAGATATGTGAGATCCTGTTTGATTCAGGCATGGAGAAAACACTATATTTTACAGCCCCTGGTTACATGTTGCTGTCAATAGCTGTATTGTCAGCCTTTTATCTTGGACCCAAAGCTTTAAAATATTTTTTGAGCAGCCTAAGTTTTTGATTTGTAGACTTAAAGCTGTTTTTCTTGGAAAAGAAAAAGCCAGTGTTCTTCATACCTGAAAGTCTCTAAAAATTTGAAAATAGCAGAATTATGCCTTGCCACGCCTGAGGGACGTTGTAAAACTATGTTTTGTGACAAGAATCAGAGTATCTTTTCATTGGGCTCCTGACCTTGTTTGCAACATAGCTGGAGAAGAAGACATGCAAAACACAAAAGAGATTATGGGAACAAATAGATTGCTATCTATTGAGATGGGATAGTTTAGTGAAATACTATAGAAGTTAGTGTTCTGTTCAATAAAAATGGTTTAAGCGCTTATGAGGCCAACACACATAGAAACTATTCGCACATAGAAATTCTTTAACTTCCCAATTCTGCAAACAACAAGGATAAAATCTAATTCAGGAAAACTTATCCTGGTTAGAGTAAGACAGAGGATCCACTGAAATATATAATCACTTGTACTGAAAAATAGTCATTAGTTTTAACTTAGGGTGAATTGAATATTGAATTGAATAACAGGTAATTTAAGAAGTTATTTTAAAGTTTATGTTGTACTATGTCCAGGACAAAATGTAATCATTAAAAATGAAGAAATACAAAATAAGAGAAAACAGAATGTCTGAGGAAAATAATTACAATATTCAGATGTTTAATGAAAAGACATTAAAAAAGAGTGCTTATTTAAATAAATAGTGATGCTTGATAGAATATCAACTAGGTTATTAAAAATTTTTAAAGGTATTATTATATAATAGCTGGAAAGAGCAATATTTGATCTGATGAAGAACTGACAAATAGCTATAAGTAATGACTAAAGCTCCTGTGAGATTCCTTTGGGAAAGGTTTTGAAACACAATTACATAAGGAGTGAATTAATTTATTAAAGTTTTAAAATTCTGAGCACAGAGAATTGTGTGGATTTAACATGAATTTTGATATTTCCATCCTGTTGTTTAAAGATGTTTTAATTATTTTGGTTATTTAAAATGAGGCCTGAGTTAAAAGTTCTGTATGAGAATCCTCACACAAAATTCAGCCAATAATGTTATGGTTCATTGGAGGTAATGCTAGTCTTAAGGTTATGAGTGGTCTATGTTTTTGAAAAAGCTTACTGTGACTTTGGAAGCTTTTGATGAGAAATTATCTTCTGTGCAAAAGCAGAAGGGGCAACATGATATTATAAAATGTAGATGAGAGTTCTCTGAGTGTTTTGGAAGAACTTCCATCCGGAAATAAGTCTCTGTACAAATGCTTACAGCTAACGGTCACATTTTTAGCAGCAGAATTTGTGTATGGGGGGGGGGCATTATATACATTCATAATTAAATCATTTATTTTTTTCTTTCACATTGTTAGCTTAACATATGATAATACAAATTAATCGGTAAATGTGTTTAAAATAATGGGTGTTTCTTAACGTGCTATTAGCTCTAACATTAAAAAAAGACCAGTGCTCCATTTTTTCCTCCAGTTAAACTTTTGTAAAGTATTTCCTTCTCCCTTTGTTCCCCTCCCATTTACTGCTGAACCATTCTAAACAGGATTCCTTATCCACGACTCAGAAAACTGTCCTCGTCAATTACATCAGTGTCCTCAACATGGCTAACCCCAGTAGTCAAGGTCCCTGGTCTTCATTTTGTTGATCTTCAAGCATCTATTGACAGGTGTCACTTTGTTTTTCTGGGGACGCTTTGGTCACTTAACTTCTAGAGCCCCACACCTGGATAGCTCATTGATTACCTACTTCGCTGGCAACCTCAAACACTTTTGATGGTTTCTTTTCATGTTTCGAACCTTTAAGTATTGGAGTCTTCAAGACTCATTTCTTTGGATGCTTCTTTTTTCTGGCTGCACTATTTGCCTAGTATGTGCGGTCGTATCCAGCTCTTTGCAACCCCATGGCCTGTAGCCCACCGGGCTCCTCTGTCCATGGGATTTTCCAGGCAAGAACACTGGAGTGAGTCTCCATTTCGTACTCCAGGGAATCTTCCCAACCCAGGGATCAAGCCCAAGTCTCTTGCATCTCTTGCACTGGCAGGCGGCTTCTTTACCTTTGCATGTTCCTGCCTGTGTCCTCAGTTGCTTCCATCATGTCTGACTCTTTGCGATGGATTGTAGCCGGCCAGGTCCTTTGTCCATGGGATTCTCCAGGCAAGAATACTGGAGTGGGTTGCCATGCCCTCCTCAAGGGGATCTTCCTCCCTCAGGGATCGAACCCACATTGCCTGTGTCTCCTGCATTGCAGGCAGATTCTTTACCCACTGAGCCACCTGGGAAGCATATTCTCTACCTGGGTGACTCCCAGATTTTAACTGTTGAGACATCCATGGTACCAAACACTTTGTGTTCTCATGTAACCATTATAGTGCTATGATAGACATTACTGTCGTGCCCCTTCTTATTCGTCTTTTATTTTCCTTCAAGTCACACCTGGAAAGTGGCAGAGTGAATATCGAAACCCAGGTCTGTTGCTTCCAAAACCTCTGCTTTTAACCCCTGTGCCTTTCAGTGAAAATAGCTTTATTTGTAATCATGGTTGGAGTTAAGGTTTAACGTAATTTCATCTTAGCACATACATTTCAAAGAACTGATCTCTTTAGGGAAAAAATTAACATGATTTGGCAACCTGAATCTTGAGATTTTTACATGATACTGTTGGTTCCAGGCTTACTACCACCAGTGGTGCTTTCTGAAGCATGGACACTTGTCACTGTTCTGTCTGCCTTTGTGCCTGCCTCTCTCCCCAGAGCTGGGACCCAGCTGGGGCTGTCTGTCTGCCCCCTATGCCACCTGTCTTAATGCCCATATTTCACCAAGATCCCTCCTTTTCACCAGCTGGAAAGTCATCTTCACTTTCCCTGCTAAGAAGGAAACCTGGGCAAATGACCTTTCTGAGCAGAGCAACTTTCTCTGCCTCTTTCCCAAAGCAGCTTGCAGTGGATACATTTACTCTTCATGGGCAAAAAGTGCAAGTGATCAAGAGACCCTCAGGGACTGTGGTAGCCAGAAATAGCAAGGAGTGTGATGGTGTATGATGCCATTATCCACTTTCTGAATTCATTCTCATTCAGTCATTTAACTCAGGTTTTTGAGCAATGGTTATTTTCCCTAAAAAATTACGATATCATAGTAGTCTGTTGGTTGTCCTAGTTAAGTAAAGAGGATGACAAAGAGGAGGAATAAGTGGAGGTGGAAGGAGATGAAGAATTTTTTTCCCAGTGAAGAAGGGATGTCACTTCCTTTGGTTGGTATAGTTCAGTCTGTCATAGCAGAAACTGATAACCTGAAAATGTATAGAGAGAAGTATGACCCATTCTGGTGTTGAAACAATTAAACATACAAGCATTTGAAGACATCCAAGAATACGTGCAGACTTCATAAATCTCACCACACTCACTGAATTCTCTTCAGAGAAGATCTCTTCTAATCATGCAAGGATTGGATGGTCTTTCTCATGTTCTAGGTATGGTGTAAGTATAAAAACATCCAAAGGAAGTAGGAAATAGATGTTTCCCCAGTCCAAAAATGCTGTCATAGCATGCAGTTCAGGAGGTGTCTCTGTATTAAAGGAATTTCTTGGAAGTCTTTCATCTGCTGTTTTGGGTTGGCATAGTGTAAATGTAATAGATTTTCGTACTAAATTGTTTCAGTCATGTCTGACTCTTTGGTGTCATCTCTGTTATATTCAAACAGTGTTTTGTAAAGGATGAGACACTGGAGTTTGTTGTCAACCCCTACTGATTTAGAAAAAGCAGTGTTATTTTTTTTTTTCCTGCAAAGATAGTGGCAAATTCATTTGTATTCCTACACTTCCTTTGAGTAGATGAAGAGATAATCGTGAATGTGTTTGAGCAAGCTGAGAATTCTGCCCGAGAAGTGCTGCTGACTGCATTGCTGATTTAGACATCAGACCAGGGTGGATGCTACTCCAGCAATAAGTACATCTTGCTGCATGGTGAGGTTTTTCATACATTTATAGTCTACCGAAGTGCAGAGTGAATTACTTAACATTGTAGTAATTCAGATTGATTAGCTTGAAGGGAAAAATGAATGCAGGGTGTATTTGTGAGAAGTAGAAGAAGGCATAAAACAGAATAGTTAATGATGGGCGAGCATGAGGAAGTAATATAAGGTGACACTGCTAGAGAACCCAGAAAATTCTAATGCTCCTGTGTATCATCATAAAGTCTCAAATTATTGCTGTATGTAAGACTTTCCTATATTAAAGAACTACCATTGTTTTTCTTCCCTCTTTCTCACTCTTGCTCTAAGTTTATCTTAACATTGAAGTCCCAGGACATTAAAATTTTCTTAGCTCCAAAAGTACTGACAGCTCTCATTGGATTGAAACAAAAGTTATGGGGTCCTGACTCTGTTTTCTTTCTCTTCTTTGCCAGTACTATGTGGCATTGCCATTCATGACCCAATTCAAATCAATTAATTTATTTTCAGCCATGACTCAAAATATCTCTAACTTCTAATCTTTGGAGATAATATTCATACAGGATTTCCAGATCTCTCAAGTTCATTTTCTGCATCTTTCTTCCTTCATTTTATTCTTAATATTTTTATGTGTAACACTGAATATATGAAAGATAATTCTACCATCTGTGCAAGTTCATATCACGATTTTTGTGTCATTGGAAGCTTTTTACAATCTTTTAAGTTTTTTGGTTTAAATCTTTTAAAGTTTTTTTAATGTTTTAAAGTTACTGAAAGCTCAGGTTTCATATGAGCAGAATGAGCATTTAGGAACTTTTTCTATTTCTTTCAGACTGTCTCTCCCTCCTGGAGCTCTTGGGAGTCAGAGCTGAAGCTCCGTGGAGGGGTGGCAGGGGGTGGTTGGGTGGCTGGACTGAGGCTGCAGGAGACCAGACCTCAGGCCTGTTCCAGAATCAGATCTGACTGGAAGGTTCTACATCCTGTGCAGGCCAGGTTGGCACTTTAAGGCACTTTCTTTTTCTTTTTTTAGGTATAACATCTCTGTTTTTTAAAATTACTTCTGACTGGAGTAGGGTTGCTTTCCAATGTTGTGTTAGTTTCTGCTGTGCAGCAAAATGAATCAGCCATGCAGACATATATGTCCCCTCCCTTTTGGACTTCCTTGCCACTCAGGTCACCGCAACGCATTAAGTAGAGTTCCCTTTGTTATAGAGTATATTCTCATTGTTTAACAGTTTTATGTGTGTGAAGTTGCTTCAGTCGTGTCCGAGTTTTTGTGACCCTATGGACAGTAACCCACCAGGTTCCATTATGGTATCAATAGTGTATACATGTCAATCCCAAACCACCCATATGTAGAATCTAGAAAAATTATGTAGATGGAGGAGCCTTCAGCTGGAGCTTCACAGATCCCTGGAGGCAGTGTTACATAGAGTCTACGGGTTGAGGGTACTTTATGGATTATTAAAGACCAAGCTTGGAGGCTCGGACAAGAGAGGTTTTAAATTCCAGGCAAATTCTGGGATTATCGTTTGTGTCTCGGGAGTTAGCTGTGTAGTAGCAGTGATAACTGTGTTCTCAGTAAGTGTTGGGGCTTGCCTTGCTTTCCCTGGAAGAGACCCAAATCCATTTCCTGAAGAATATTCTGACCTAGTCAGCAGATACTCTCATGATCAAAATCTGAGCAGAGGTGAGTCAGCCTTTGACTGAGGCAGAACAGGACACAAGAGCAGATGTTGAAACCTGAGATACAGGTGTCAAGAATCATATTTAGTTTTCAGGGTGGAGAGGTCAAGTTTGGGAGCTGAAAAGAAGAAACATGACCAGAGAGAGGCTAAATAGAAAGGATCAACTGAAACTAGATGCCAGGGACACAGACATCAACTATGAGTCAAGGTCAAAGCCCTGGCAACTCAGGGAACCAGTCAGCCCAGTGGAGGCCTCTCCAGGCCCCTCCAGGACCGAAGACAAGCATCACCTTGTCTGTGATACCTTTCTTACTGCTCAGGAGGGCACTCTCTGTTCTGTGAGGCTGTATTGTTGTGAGGTCTCTGTCATTGCTTGCATCCATTGTATGGTAATTGTTTATACATTTCTCATCCCATTCTAGTCTGTGACCTCTTGGATGCCAGAGGCTAACTCACCTAGAGCATATAAGTGTTGTTGAGTTGGTAAAAACATCTTGGGGGCCTGTATATGTTTTTTAAAAACCCAACAAATAGCCTTGCTATATTGGTTCATTCTGGGATAGAATTTAAGGTAAGTCTCGTTGCCGTATTCAGTCAGATGCTTCTCCCTGCTTGCTTTAAATCTTTACATTTGTCAAAGGACTCAGGAATATACAGACATACCTGAAATCCCTAGGTAGTGCAGTAGTAAAGAATCCCCCTGCCAGTGTAGGGGACATGGGTTCAATCCCTGGAATGGAAGATCCCCTAGAGTAGAAAATGGCAACCCCCTCCAGTATTGCTGCCTGGAGAATTTCCTTGACAGAGGAGCTTGTTGGGCTACAATTCATGGGGTCCCAAAGAGTCAAACCCAACTGAGCATACACACACACCCACACCTGAAACCAGAAGTTATTTTATATGTATTTTGATAGGCACCATGATCAGTGCTTGGATATAAAATGAAGATGAAATTCCTACCTGTGAAGTTTTATGAAGCATGAAGACCACTGGTTTTTATACACAATCTGTGTATCAAGCAATGATGTTTCCTTTTTTTCACTCAGTTGAGCTGTAACAACAACCCCAAGAGGTTTGTTGCATCCACTTTACAAATGAAATGGAGTATGGAGAGGTCAAAAAAATGTGCTCAATGTCATGTAGTTGGTAAGCAGGAGAACTTACATTGAAGTGTTTCAGCCCAAAGAAAAGAGAGGCTCTTGGTAGTATTTGCCCCTGTGTGTGTACCTCAATCTGTTTTTAGTATTTATCATTGTGAATGCCCTTAGATTCTGAGTAATAGTGGCTCTTTCTTTAGAATGGAAGTAGTAACAGAGAGCAATATTTTCAGAAGTCCCCTCCATAATTCAGCCAAAGTCATGTGTGCCAGTAATTTCATTCTCATATACACAGCCTACTCAAAGTGAGAAAACAAAGCTAAAACTAGGAACAAGGAAATGTAAAGTTCCCGAGCAATGTTATAAAAGCTAAATTTAGGTAAATATTATTGCAAGAAAGATGTATTTTGTTAAAATGGTTATTTGGGGAAACAGAACAATGAGATATTTAAAATTTTTTTCTGTTTATTTGTTCCAGGATATAAAACATAGATCACTTAAAAATGATTTAGTGAGTATTTTGGAATTATGTAGTTATTAAAATGATTTTATTGGTTAGTATATTCTAAAATTTGATGAAACTTGATGGAATATTTCACAAGTCAAAGCAGAATTTATTTTTATTAGCCTTTGACTTTTTTTTCAGGAGAGTATATTTAGAAAATTTTGATTACTTAGCTTTTATTTACTGAAGTGATTTTATGAGTTATTTCATAAATGCATATCAGAATACAAAAGATTCTTTAGTTCCAATAATTTGTTATCCAGAATTTTCTTTCACCTATTGCAATCCAGTGTCATAAAAAGTTAATTTCTTTATCTTATTCATTTCTGAAGGTGTATTTGTTATATCTTTCATGCCCATAGTGAAGCAAAAATCTTAAAATATTGCTTTCTGTATTTTCTCAGGATTCTGTTGCTATTTAGGAAAATGTAGAAAATGAGTAGATTTGCTTATTAATGTAGGAGAAAGAAGAACCAGAGGTGACAGCTGCCTACCACAGATTCCGTTTTGAATGCTCTAACGTTCATTCATGTGTGTGTTCTAAGTTTGTTCAGTCGTGTTCAACTCTTTGTGACCCTGTGGACTGTAGCCCTCCAGGCTTGCTGTCCGTGGATTTCTCCAGGCAAGAATACTGCAGTGGGTTGCCATGTTCCCAACCCAGGGATCAAACCTGCATCTCTTTATGTTTCTTGCGTTAGCAGGTGGGTTCTTTACCACTAGCACCACCTGGGAAGCCCACTCAATACACAGCAATTATTATGTATCAGGCACTGGCTGAGGACTTCCCTGTAGCTCAACTGGCAAAGAATCTGCCTGTGATGCAGGAGACCAGGGTTCGATTCCTGGGTCAGGAAGATCCTCTGGAAAAAGAAATGGCAGTCCACTCCAGTATTCTTGCCTGGAGAAGTCCATGGACAGAGAAGCCTGGCGGGCTACAGTTCACAAAGAGTGGGACACGACTGAGCGACTAACACACACACACACGCACATGCACACGCACACGCACACACACACACACGCACATGCACACACACACGCACACACACACACGTCTGCGTGGTAGGAATCCAGAGGAGAACAAGCCTGCCCAGTCCCTTGCTTTCATAGGATACTACTGTTGTACAGACCTGGTGCTAATACACTGCTAATGCCTATAGCATCACTCAGTGCTGGAGAAGACTCCTGAGAGTCCCTTGGACTGCAAGGAGATCCAACAAGTCCATTCTGAAGGAGATCAGCCCTGGGATTTCTTTGGAAGGAATGATGCTAAAGCTGAAACTCCAGTACTTTGGCCACCTCATGCAAAGAGTTGACTCATTGGAAAAGACTCTGATGCTGGGAGGGATTGGGGGCAGGAGGAGAAGGGGATGACAGAGGATGAGATGGCTGGATGGCATCACGGACTCGATGGACATGAGTCTGAGTGAACTCCGGGAGTTGGTGATGGACAGGGAGGCCTGGCGTGCTGCGATTCATGGGGTCGCAAAGAGTCGGACACGACTGAGTGACTGAACTGAACTGAACTGAATGTTGAGCAACTGCTTTTTATGGCTAAGTATCACATACAATATTGTATGGTGATTGCAAAAAAAAAAAAAATGCCTATTTTCCTGCTAGATACGCTGCTGCTGCTAAGTCGCTTCAGTCATGTCTGACTCTGTGCAACTCAATAGACGGCAGCCCACCAGGCTCCCCCATCCCTGGGATTCTCCAGGCAAGAACACTGGAGTGGGTTGCCGTTTAGGTTAAAGTGTCTGCCTGAAATGCAGGAGACCTGGGTTTGATCCTTGGTTTGGAAAGATCCCCTGGAGAAGGAAATGGCACCCACTCCAGTGTTCTTGCCTGGAGAATTCCGTGGACAGTGGAGCCTGGTGGACTACAGCCTATGGGGGTCCCAAAGAGTTAGACACGACTGAAGCGACCTAGCATGCAAGCACAGAGGAATCCTCAAGGCACAGATCCCTGCCACAGGAGACCTGGCTCCAGACTGTCCTCCTCCCGTCTCAGACCTCACCACCAGTGATCCACCCCACACTCCCTTCCTCCTGGGGTGCTCTCAGCTGGCAGCCATCCTCTTGAGTGGCATACTGGAAAAACAGCTTGGTGCCTTTAATCCCCTTGTCCTCTACTGTTGAAGGAAGTGGAAGATCAGTATACACTCTTGTTAAAGAGCTGCCCAACATAATGGGAAATTCTTTGGGGATCTGTCAGTGAAAGCTCCAAGACATACTCATTTATCAGAATAATATAGAAAAAAATAATTTATATTCGGAGGAGGTGAATTTCACTTGATTTTTTTTCTTGCAAACTCTTCAGGTCTAAACACCTACTATTTCTTGTAATTTAGACACAGTCCTATATATATTTGGATTGTGTGCATTCACATTCAGTTGCCTCAGTTATGTCTGACACTTTGCAACGCTATGGTCTATAGCCTGCCAGGCTCCTCTGTCCATGGGATTTTCCAGGCAAGAATACTGGAGTGGGTTGCTATGCCCTCCTCCAAGGGATCTTCCCTACCCAGGAATCGAATCCAAGTCTCCTGCATACAGGCAGATTCTTTACCGTCTGAGCCATCAGGATTAACTTTTTAGCAAATTCTTGACTTTAATTTCTTATGCTTATTTCACTTATTCAAATATTCATTCATTTTTTTTCAACTGCTATTTAGAGAATATTTACTCTGTATTGTATTTTTCTTCATGTGCTAACTTTGATCTCTGGGTCGAGAAGATACCCTGGAGGAAGAAATGGCAACTCATCCCAGTATTCTTGCCTGGTGAATCCCATGGACAGAGGAACTTAGTGGGCTACAGTCCATAGGGTCCAAAAGAGTCAGACATGACTGAAGTGACTTAGCATACACCTAGAAAAATAACTATATATTGATACATAATCTATCAAAGTTAGGTTTTTACATGAACCTAATGATTATTTTTAAATTAAAAAGGTCTTTAAATCTTTTTAAATTATGTGCTTCCCTGATGGCTCAGTGGTAAAGCATCTGTCTGCCAAATCAAAGGATGTAGATTTGATCCCTGGGTTGGGAAGATCTTCTGGAGAAGAATATGGCAACCCACTCCAGTATTCTTGCTTGGGAAAACCCATAGACAGAGGAGCCTGGTGGGCTACAGTCCATGGCATTGCAAGGAGTCAGATACAATTTAGCAAGTAAACAACAGCAACAAATATTTATGTAGGTCTATCTCAACCTTTAAAACTCTTAATGTTCTTTTACTGATTTGAACTTCAAGATATGCTTTTCAAGTTAATTTAATGAAACAAACTATAGATAATGTAATCCTGCAGTGTGATGCTGAGAACTTTTCCTCTTGCCTTGGAATTGCTGATAGTTGTCCTGGGATGAAAATCAAGCCATGTTCAATGGAAACCACCGACAATTGGAGGCAGTATTCTCCCCAGGACTTACGAAGAGAACAAATCCTACCATAGTCAGCCATCACCCCGGCATCCCTGTCAGCTCTTCCTAACCTTTGTGGGAGGAATCCTGGACAAGCGAGACGTAGGGTGACTTATCAAAGGCAGCTGCCCTACACAGTGCTTCTGGTGAGGGTACTTCTCCTCACTTCCTGACTTCAGCCTACAGCAAAGCCACGCAAATGTGGAATTAGGGCATGAGAATCATTCAGGACTATCTGGGCTTTCTGCAAGAAGTGGAAATTGACAACCATAAGATTGAAATCTAAGATTTTGCTAAGATTTACAAGTATATGCAATGTGTGCAGCAATTTCTTTGTTCTGGTCTTTATAATCGCACACACACACACACACACACACACACACACACACACACAGTGGGAAGAAAAACAAGGATCGGTGATATGAATTCACATTAAGACCTGCTTTGAAAATATATTACCTTTTCTATGTGCTCTTGCCCCATGTCAGTTTGCAATATTATTCTGATCAGTTCCGTTCAGTTCAGTTGCTCAGTAGTGTCCGACTCTCTGCAACCCCATGGACTGCAGTATTGAAATCATATCAAATGTGTCTCTAACCACTATGGAATCAGTAATACAAGTCAAAGAAGCCTGAAGTGAAATTAAAAAACATGTTGAAACACAGCTTATTGAAATTTGTGAGACATACCTTAACTGTGGTATATCTATAGAGGACTACTCAGAAATAAGATAGGAGCAAATTATTAATCAGTTCAGTCACTCAGTTGTGCCTGACTCTGCGATCCCATGTCTGCCTGTGACACGAGGCTTCCCTGTCCATACCAATTCTCGGAGCTTACTCAAACTCCAGTCCATTGAGTTGGTGATGCCATCCAACCATGTCATCCCCATCTCCTTGGTCTTTCCCAGCATCAGGGTCTTTTCTAATGAATCAGTTCTTTGCATCAGGTGGCCAAAGTATTGGAGTTTCAGCTTCAACATCAGTCCTTCCAATGAATATTCAGGGCTGATTTCTTCTAGGATTGACTGGTTGGATCTCCTTGCAGTCCAAGGGACTCTCAAGGATCTTCTCCAATACCACAGTTCAAAAAAGCATCAATTCTTTGGTGCTCAGCTTTTTCATGGTCTATACATGACTACTGGAAAAACCATAGCTTTGACTAGCTGACCCTTTTTTGGCAAAGTAATGTCTCTGCTTTTGAATATGCTGTCTAAGTTGGTCATAACTTTCCTTCCAATGAGCAAGCATCTTTTAATTTCATGGCTGCAGTCACCATCTGCAGTGATTTTGGAGCCCAAGAAAAGAAAGTCTGACACTGTTTCCATTGTTTCCCCCATCTATTTGCCATGAAGTGATGGGACCAGGTGCCATGATCTTAGTTTTCTGAATGTTGAGTTTTAAGCCAACTTTTTCACTCTCCTCTTTCACTTTCATCAAGAGCCTGTTTAGTTCCTCTTTGCTTTCTACCTCTCCCATTTATTGTTTTCATCACCCTGATATATCTCTTTCCTAGATTTTTAGCCAGATTTATAAGAGATACTGATGATAGTACAAGTAATTTTCTTATTGCCTCCACTCTTCAGTTGCCTTCACTACACAAAGGGCACAAGGACCTTGATTACTAAGACGCTGCTTTTCAAATAAAAAATTTTGGTTCTCTGTCTGTGTGATAATACTCTTACTCTCACTGTAATGTTTCAGTGGTACTTTATTCTAGGAAACTTCTGTTGATGAATTTCTAGTCTTAGATGTTAATCTGGTCATAGTTTTAAAAGGGTTCATCCTGTATTTAAAGGAAGCAGTTATTCTAAAACCACAGGGTCTGTGATTGACTAAATACTATTTCAAAACTTGAAAGGTTATGTCTGGAATGTTTTCTGTCTTGTGAACCTTTGGATTTAAAACACAAATTTTGGATTTCAGAAAGCATATGGATGAGTATTAATCACTCCCTGATATGAAACATGTTTATTTATTTTTATATTTAGTAGCAGTGAATTTATAAAATTATGTGGATTGTCTTCTGACTAATGCACTGGAAGTTAAATTAAAGAATTATTTTTTATTAAAATTCTATCCATTTTGTTCAACCCAGTCTCTACCCAGCAGTCTGAAATTCAGTTTAGTATTTTAGATAGAGTGTCACAAGAGGGGCTTCCATAGTTCAAATTAAGCTTTTTGGCTTATAAAGAATTATGCTTGAGTTGAGCATTGTTATTGTTTATTGGATACTTTACCTAGTCGAGTTTTCAAAAGGTTTGAAGGTGTTTTAGGTGGTTGAATTTTCCCCTCCATTTCAAGAGGAGATCCTGGGTGAAATAGCATGGGAAATAGCAGAGGGTCTTAACTACACATTTTAAAGCATATCAGAGACATTCACTGGCTGGACATCATTGAGAGAGCTTGCCTGTTCTTCATTTCCCGATATTAATAAAAGTAGTGAATTTGCAGATTTTACTCACTGTTAAAATATGAAGTATATGATCCATATTTTTAGAAGTTAAATTTGGGCTGTATTCAGTATTCCCATTAAGACCTGCTTTGAAATTTTATTACCTTTCTATGTGGTCCTACCACAAGAAAATCTATAGTATTTTATGAGTATTTCTCCTAATTATTTTGTTTTCACATTTGTAAGGTGACAATTTGATGTAATGTCATGAAGTGTTAGTCACTCAGTCATGTCTGACTCTTTTCAACCCATGGACAGTAGCTCACCAGGTTCCTCTGTCCATGGAATTCTCCAGGAAAGAATACTGAAGCGGTTGCCATTTCCTCCTCCAGGGGATCTTTTCAACCCAGGGACTGAACCTGGGTCTCCTGCACTGCAGTCAGTTTCTTTACCATCTGAGCCACCAGGGAAGCCTGAGCCCAAAATAAGCTCCCAATTTTATTTTATTTATTTAAATTAACCTTTATTGGAGTGTAGTTAATTCACAATGTTGGGTTAGTTCTGCTGTACACAAAAGTGAATCAGTTATACGTATACATATATCCTCTCTTTTTTAGATTCTTTTCCATATAGATTATTAAAGAGTATGGAGTAGAGTTTTTTGGGCTATGTGATAGGTTCTTATTAATTGCCTATTTTGTGTGTGTATATATATATATTAGTGTATGTATGTCAATCCCAATTTCCCAATTTATCCCTCCCCACACTTCCCTCTTGGTAACCATAAGTTTGTTTTTACATCTGTGACTCAATTTTTGTTCATGATTTTCCAGTTTAAACTCTTCAGTGCAGGTATTAGAATTTAGAGCTTAAATAAGTCTCTTATTTGTGAATATTTTATGTAAATATCTCATTACCTTAATAAACACTATTCACAGGGGTTCAGTTTCACTGAATAATAATGGGACTATGCAATAAAAGATAAAAACAAGAATGAGATTTTATATAATTTTAGTTATAACTATCACATAAATAAATATTGGAATATTATTTTGCCATTATTAGGTATACAGTAGCAAATCTAAAAGTGATTTTTAAGCAGAATGACATGTTTGTTAAAAATCTTGTTAGTTTTACTAAAAACTACACATCATAAAAAAATGACTTAAATTGAAGAAAGTAGGGAAAACCACTAGACCATTCAAGTATGACCTAAATCAAATCCATTACGATTATACAGTGGAAGTGACAAATAGATTCAAGGGGTTAGATCTGATAGACAGAGGGCCTGAAGAACTATGGATGGAGGTTCGTGACGTTGTACAGGAGGCAGTAATCAAGATCATCCCCAAGAAAAAGAAATGCAAAAAGGCAAAATGGTTGTCTGAGGAGGCCTTACACATAGCTAAGAAAAGAAGAGAAGCAAAAGGCAAAGGAGAAAAGGGAAGATATATCTATTTGAATGCAAAGTTCCAAAGAATATCAAGGAGAGATAAGAAAGCCTTTCTCAGTGATCAATGCAAAGAAATAGAGGAAAATAATAGAATGGAAAAGACTAGAGAGCTCTTCAAGAAAAACAGAGATACCAAGGGAACATTTCATGCAAAGATGGGCACAATGAAGTACAGAAATGGTATCAGCCTAACAGAAGCAGAAGATACTAAGAAGAGATGGCAGGAATACACCGAAGAACTATACAAAAAAGATCTTCATGACCCAGACAATCCAATGGTGTGATCACTCATCCAGAGCCAGACATCCTGGAATGTGAAATCAAGTGGGCCTTAGGAAGCATCACTATGAACAAAGTTCATGGAGGTGATAGAATTCTAGTTGAGCTATTTCAAATCCTAAAAGATGATGTTGTGAAAGTGCTGCACTCAATATGCGAGCAAATTTGGAAAACTCAGCACTGGCCACAGGACTGGAAAAGGTCAGTTTTCACTTCAGTCCCTAAGAAAGGCAATGCCAAAGAATGTTCAAACTACCACACAGTCGGACTTATCTCACACACTAACAAAGACTGACGTGCCTTAGCAGCAGCAGCAAAGTAATGATCAAAATTCTCCAAGCCAGCATTCAACAGTATGTGAAATGTGAAGTCCCAGGTATTCAAGCTGGATTTAGAAAAGGCAGAGGAGCGAGAGATCAAATTGCTTTGGATCATTGAAAAAACAAGAGAGTTCCAGAAAAACATCTGCTTTATTGACTATGCCAAAGCCTTTGACTGTGTGGATCACAACAAACTGTGGAAAATTCTGAAAGAGGTGGGAATACCAGACCACCTGACCTGCCTCCTGAGAAATCTGTATGCAGGTCAAGAGCAACAGTTAGAACCTGACATGGAACAACAGACTGGTTCTATTAGGAAAAGGAGTACGTCAAGGCTGTATATTGTCACCATGCTTATTTAACTTATATGCAGAGTACATCATTAAAAATGCTGGGCTAGATGAATCACAAGCTGGAACCAAGATTGCCGGGTGAAATATCTATAACCTCAGGTATGCAGATGACACCACCTTTATGGCAGAAAGTGAAGAAGAACTAAAAAGCCTCTTGATGAAAGTGAAAGTGGAGAGTGAAACAGTTGGCCTAAAGCTCAACATTCAGAAAACTAAGATGATGGCATTCGGTCCCATCACTTCATGGCAAATAGATGGGGAAACAATGAAAACCGTGTCAGACTTTATTTTGGGGGGCTCCAAAATCACTGCAGATGGTGACTGCAGCCATGAAATTAAAAGACGCTTGCTCGTTGGAGAAAAGTTATGACCAACTTAGCATATTCAAAAGCAGAGATGTTACTTTGCCGACAAAGGTCCGTCTAGTCAAGGCTATGGTTTTTCCAGTAGTCATGTATGGATGTGAGAGTTGGACCATAAAGAAAGCTGAGCGCCGAAGAATTGATGCTTTTGAACTGTAGTGTTGGAGAAGACCCTTGAGAGTCTCTTGGACTGCAAGGAGATTCAACCAGTCCATTCTAAAGGAGATCAGTCCTGGGTGTTCATTGGAAGGACTGATACTGATGCTGAAACTCCAATTCTTTGGCCACCTGATGCAAAGAACTGACTCATTGGAAAAGACCCTGATGCTGGGAAAGATTGAATACAGGAGGCAAAGGGGATGAGAGAAGATGAGATGGTTGGATGGCATCACCAACTCGATGGACATGAGTTTGAGTAAGCTCTGGGAGTTGGTAATGGACAGGGAAGCCTGGCATGCTGCAGTCCATGGCGTTCCAAAGAGTTGGATATGACTGAGCGACTGAACTGAGCTGAACAAACAGCTCTCATGTATTCAAAATGAATTAAATGTGGGAAATAACTCCAAGGCATTCATTTTACATTATTGTGTCTACCAGAACAACTAACAACAGATACTTTATGAATGGGAGCCTGAGGTATCCTATTATTTTATTAGGAGGCATGTAGATGCTCAATGTTTTTACATTTTGCTGATGTTGAACCAGGCTCCTACATTAAAGAGTGATCTCAGCATGTATCTAACTTTTCACCTTTTATTTTTTTTACTGGTAAATTTAGGAGAATATTTTAAGTGATAAGAAAATAGCCTCATTTCTCTCATGACTTTGAGTGCTTTTACATTAAAAGCAGTAGAAAGGCCTGAGGTCAAGGTGTTTTAAAAAATACGTAAATTAGCATATTGTCACAGTCTAATTTATCTGATATATATTAACTTTTCCACCTATAAACTTCACAAGATTAAATGTCATACACTTTTCAAATATGTAATGAAATAAAACTGAGTCATTATTTGAAGGTTATATGCTCTTCATATAACCTACTAAATGGATTTATCTACTCATGTGTCTGCCCAATCACGAAATGATAACCAAATTTAGCTATTCAATATTCAAGTACAAAACAAGGAGACATTAATGGCTGATGTGAGAATTAAACCAATGACTTTGGTCTTGGTCATGTCAAACTCTAATCAAATGTGTCAACTGTTGTCAGGTAAGAGTAGAAGAAGAAGACAAGCACCGTGTTTTAAATTAGGGATGGTTAATCGTTTGCCGGTAGAACAGTTATGAGTAATTTCTCTTCAACATTTCAGCGAAATGTGTTGGTGATGGCAGTTAGTTGTGGCCCACATAATCACAACCTTATATGTTTGGCCGCAGGTATTAAACTGCATGTCAGTCTAGGTCAACTAACTTCTTTAGCAGCTGAATTTATGCATCTGAAATAGCTGATTTTATCAAATATATGGTTCAGTTGTGTTAGAAAAGAATGTGAACTGCACAGCATCTGTATTTCTTAGCTTGTGTTCTATTTTTTCTCTTCCTTTTAAGAATGCTGATGCATCCAACATTTATGTTCCTTTTTGTCTGTGTTATATTTTAGTTTCTGCATCAGATTTTTATTTTATCCAGCCTTCCTCTGGGGCTTCAGATGTTATATGCTTCAGTCTTAACAGTTGCTGTGTTCTGGAGTGGATCTTATATTTCTGTAATGATTTGTTCTGTATTTCTGCTGCTGCTGCTGCTGCTGCTGCTGCTAAGTCGCTTCAGTCATGTCCGACTCTGTGCAGCCCCATAGACGGCAGCCCACCAGGCTCCCCCTTTAATTATAAGCAACCACACTTTAGGTATGCACCTCTTAAACATTAGAAACTTGAATGAGCTGAGGTTTTAAAATAGGTCAGTAAATAACCATTTAGATCCTAAAAATGTTCCCAGTAAGCTAGAATGTTCAGGCTAGAATAACATTGTGTATGACACCCTAGTGATAGTGCTACTGATCTTTTTGCAATAAATGGCAGATATCTTGGGTAAGAATTGGCAAACTGCAAATATAGAGCGAATTGTTTTTGTACATGGAAAAAATCTATAGTCTTAAATTTTTCATAGAATGCTGAGGATTTTGTAGAAATTTATTTAGGATGTGCTGGATATCTGCACACCTGTTTAGGCTTCAGTATTGTTGTGACAGGTCTGGTTGTCCTATGTATGTATCATGTATATGTGCTAAGGTTATCTTTAAATCAGTTTGCTTGCTCTTCTGTTTTCAAATTAAACTTTCATCTTACCCTTTACATCTTGCCTTGGAGACCCAGACATAGCAGAGATAAGAAGTATGAAGCATAGGAGGTAAAAATAAGGGAATTAACTGAAAGTCCGAGGGACAGGCTGTGCTGTGCTGAGTCGCTCAGTCGTGTCAAATCCTTGTGACCCTGTGGGCCATATTTAGCCCACCAGGCTCCTCTATCCATGGGGATTCTCCAGGCAAGAATATTGGAGTGAGTTGTCATGAGCTCCTCCAAGGGATCTTCCCAACCCAGGGACCGAACTCAGGTCTCCTGCACTGCAGATGGATTCTTTACCATCTGAGCCACCAGGGAAGAGGGACATATGTGAAGCCTTCAAGTGCATTTCTGTGTCCTGGTCCCAGAATGCCAAAAGCATGTGTAAATGGATCTGAGTATTTGGAACTCTACAATGAAAAAGTTATCTTATCAACTTGTAGTGAAACACATCATTTGATAAACTCCTCTCAGATACCTCTCCTGTATATTTTTGTGTATTTCTCATAAATAAGAAGGGTTAGTTGAGGATAACCAGATATTAGAGCAAAGCCTCCAGCATGAAAGTGGTCAAAACAAACAAATAAATGAACATAAAAGAAGAAACTCAGAAGAAACTGAGAGAAAGCAGAAAGCTGAATTAAATTTTATAAAATATAGAATTAATATATTTGGAGAAATAGAAGATTTTTCAGGCATAACATGAAAACAAGATTCCTCTAGAAATTGAAAAATAAAGGGGGGCGGGGGAAGAGATATTTATAAAGAAAATAGCAGGAAAATATCCTATTACTGAAGAACATAGATCTCTAAGTTGAAAGAGCCAAAATGGACCCAGTTATACTCAATGATAAAAGGTTCAAACCAAAGGCATATCATTATGAAAGTTCAAAATACTAGATATTGAAAAGATTCTGAAGTTTAAAGAGAAAATGGAAAAACAGACTCAATCTACAAAAGACTGAAAAAGACAGCAAGTTCCTCAGCATCAGTACTGGAAATTAGAAGAGCATTACATACCTTGAGGAATTAGGGGACACAGTTATTTCAACCTCAAATGATAAAGAGAACAAGATGGTTTCAGACTTAGACGGTCTGAAGACTTTCATCTCATATACTTTTGCGTAGAAGAGGTTAGAGAATTGGTTTCACTGCTCCACCATTAGCAAGGGAATAAACCCATAAGGGAGTTTCATGGAATTCAGGAAACCAGAGTTGCAACCAATGAAACAGCAACCAGAATGAAGGAGACCGTGAGGGTACCAGGTAGGCAGCAGGCTGTGCTGCTGATTAAAACAGAAGGATTTGGGGGGCAAAAATAGAATTGCTGTTTGATGTAACTCATTTACCGCAGCAAACAGTTTTGTAATCTGTACGTGTTTTAAAGATCCAGAGAGGTTTTACAGGTTTGGGGAAAATTAGCACTTGGTACTAAAATGAGTCACATTAAAAAATAAAGCCATTATTAACTGTCACAAAGAAGGCTGAACACTGAAGAACTGATGCTTTCGAACCATGGTGCTGGAGAAGACTCTTGAGAGTCCCTATGACAGCAAGGAGATCAAACCAGTCAATCCTAAAGGAAATCAAATCCTGAATATTCATTGGAAGGACTGATGCTGAAGCTGACGATCCAGTACTTTGATCACCTGATGGGAAAAGCCGACTCATTGGAAAAGACCCTGATGCTGGGAAAGATTGAGGGCAGGAGGAGAAGGGGGCTACAGAGGAAGAGATGGTTGAGTTGATGTTGATGATTATGGCATCATCAACTCAAAGAACAAGAGTTTGGGCAAACTCTGGCAGCTAGTGCTAAGGAGCCTGGTGTGCTGCAATCCATGGGGTCACAAAGAGTCAGATGTGACTTAGAGACTGAACAACAACAAAGCCCTTGTACTGAGAAGATTCAAATTAAAAACTAAAAGCATTAAGTAACTGCAGGAAGAAGACAATATTGATTAGAAGGGGCATAATCATAGTGGGCTTCTCTTGTGGCTCAGCTGGTAAAGAATCTGCCTGTAATGTGGGAGACCTGGGTTCGATCCCTGGGTTGGAAAGATCCCCTGGAGAAGGGAACAGCTACGCACTCCAGTATTCTGGCCTGGAGAGTTCCTTGGACTGTATAGTACACGGGGTCACAAAGAGTCACACATGACAGTGAATTTCACTTTGAGGCTTCCCTCAAAGCTCAGTCGGTAAAGAATATGCCTGCAGTGCAGGAGACCCGGGTTCGATTCCTGAGGTGGGAAGATCCCCTGGAGAAGGAAATGGCAACCCACTCCAGTATTCTTGTCTGGACAGTCCCATGGATAGAGGAGCCTGGCAGGCTACAGTCCATGGGGTCGCAAGAGTTGAATACCATTTAGCAACTGAACCGCCACCCATCATAGTGTAGGTCTTCCCTGGTGGCTCAATAGTAAATGCAGGAGACATGGGTTCGATTCCTGGGTCAGCAAGATCCCCTGGAGAAGGAAATGGCAACCCATTCCAGTATTCTTGCCTGGGAAATCCCATGGACAGAAGGAGCCTGGCGGACTACAGTCCATGGGGGTCACAAAGAGTCGGACACGACTTATCGACTAAACAACAACGATCATAGTGTACTGCTTTACTTGGCAGTCAGTACTGACCTCATTATAACTTTGAATATTTCTAAAACTTGATCTTCATGTTGTAAGTTTGGAGAGGAGAGAAGGAGGCTGTTTAACCTGGAGGATAACACATTCATTAAAATAACAAGGCTATACATATATATATATATATATATATATATATATAATGTCTAAAATTCTTAAGTCAGAAAAGCATAGTAAAACTATGCTACCTAAAATTCTGAGGCTAAATTACATAAGAGATAGCTAAAGAGTTGAAGATTGTGCCCTCTGGGAAACCAGGATAGAAAAGTGGAGTAAGATGTGACTGGTATGGCTATTTCCTATTCTCAGTCTTGTAGTAGTACTTGAAGTATTAAACTGTATATATGCATTATTTGATCAAAATAATTATTTTTGAAAGGAAAAAATACTCGGATGGCTGTTGGAGATGGAAGCGGCCATCTCTGTCTTCTCCACCTTGTTTCTCATCAGTCTCCCCCGTCTCTGTGCCTCAGCCATGCTGGCCTCCGTGCTGCTCCTTAAAGCCGTGCCTCTGTCCTGAGGACTGCAGGAGCGCCACCACTGCTCTTCCCTCAGATATCTGTAGGCATACGCACTCATCTTTAAGTCTTTGCTGAAATGGCACCCTCTCAGCCAGGTTGTCCTTGCCCACCCCGTGTAGAATTGCACCTGCTTACTCATCTGTCGTATCCTGTCCTAATGCATTTCCCCAGAGCATTTATCACCTTCTTACCTGCATATGATCGACTTATTTGTTATCTCCCTTGTTTACTTTCAGTTTTCTCTTAGTAAAATAAGAGCCTCAGGGATAGACTGCTGGTTGCTTTTTCATGGTATATCTGGGTGCTTTTGATTGGTTTTTTTTTTTTTTTTTTGGTTGAATCAATCAATTAACTGAATGAAGGGAGGAGGCTTAAAGGGAGAAAGGGCAGACAGTGGAGGGATGGATGAAACAAGGAGCACCAGCTAGGAGGCAGTTGCATTATTTTATAGACAAGATGGTGATGGTTTGAGTCTGGGTGGAGGTCAGTTAAGTAGAGAGAAGTGATTTGAGATAGGTTTTGAACATCGAGTTGATAAAATGGGAAGAATATATGATTCTAAAACCAACATTGCATCAATTTTGTGAGCAGAAAATACCTGAAAATAGAGAAACCCGAGATTCCAATACATATTATTAGAGCTTAACAGCATTCATAGTCTTGCAAAAATGAAATTTAAGGAGAACTGTTTCATAAAAACCCATAGATGTTCTCAATATGGAATGAAAAAAAAAGAATGGTACAATAACTTAGCTAATTACCACAGGAAAACCTTTATAGAAATTTTTCCAAAACATTTTGTAATCTTTTCAGCCTGTGTGTAGGTTACAAAGATATTTTTGTTCTTCTGGGTATAAAGACTCGTATCTAAGATTAACCAAAGATTCGATATTGTACTTATTAACAGTCTTTCTTCTATTAAAAAAAATTGCATTCAATTCTTAGTGATAACATACAGAACCCAATTTCCCTAACATCTAAAAACTTAGAAAAGAAAGTAGGTACTTTTCTTAATAATTATACACAGTTATAACCTACATAGGTTTAAGCTGTGGGATAATTGGGAAAAGATTCTGTGTTCTCATTTTCACTATTTATTTGAAAACATCAATTATGGATTAATCTGATTACAGTAGTCAGCCAGTTTAATAAAATCAATTTTATGTTTTCTTGGCCCAGGCATGGTAATAGCTAGTAAGTATATATTACAGTTTTCTTCCGTAAAGGACAAATGTTTCTACATTGAATACATTTAAAGTCACAATTCATGTCTAAAATCTGGTGTACACCTGAGTGATCTGTACAGTGGTTCTCTCACTATCTATGACTCTTTTTAAACTTTTTTTCTTGTTCTTCCACAGCCTCTTGCTCTTTTTGGAACCTAAATGGGTGGCACCGCATGGTAGGAAATCGTGATTGTCAGATGCTTTCTCTGTCCCTTTTTATACTTTAATAAAACTCTGATGCACACACACACACACACACACACACACACAAAGACTGCAGACTTTTAAAGCCCTTTCCCCTGCTGGGGGTGTTGAGAGAAAGTTTCAAAACTAAGAGAAGTTATGGAGAAAGTGGTTGCATTCTCAAGCAGTTTGCAGTGGCAATCCAATCACAGGCACACCTCTTTTTATTGCGATTCATTTTGTTGTGCTCTGCAGATACTGTGTTTTATAAATTGTAGGTTTGTAGCAAACCTGTGTTGTCAGAGGATGGCTAGCAATTTTTAATAGAAATAATTAAAGTTTATATATTGTTTTTTTAGACATCATGCCATTGTACTCTTATTAGACTACAAGGTAGTATAAACATAGCTTTTAAACGCACTGGGAAACTAAAACATTTGGGTCTCAATTTATTCAATATTATTTTCTTTACTGTGGTGGTCCAGAACCAAACCCACTTTATCACCAAGATAATGTCTGTATTTTCCCAAGCAGTTGACTGTAGCCTCATTCAGCAGTGCACATTTCAGAGGATAAGACCTATCTTATCATATGCTATATAATATAGAAGAAAAAGCATCATGTATTAGGAGCCTTCAATTTTGCAAACACACAGAGATGCAATATTTTTCATTTTAATGAACTATTCAACATTTCAGTAAGCTACTCAACATTTTAAACACCTAGACAAGCAGAGAAGGTGATGACACCCCACTCCAGTACTCTTGCCTGGAAAATCCCATGGATGGAGGAGCCTGGTGGGCTGCAGTCCATGGGATCGCGAAGAGTTGGACACAACTGAGCGACTTCACTTTCGCTTTTCACTTTCATGCATTGGAGAAGGAAATGGCAACCCACTCCAGTGTTCTTGCCTGGAGAATCCCAGGGACAGAGGATCCTGGTGGGCTGGCGTCTATGGGTTCACACAGAGTCAGACACAACTGAAACGACTTAGCAACAGCAGCAGCAGCAGCAGCAGTAACAGACAAGTCGATGGTCTGTCTTATATTTATCCCAAAGTTAAATTTACACGGAAAGAATTTAACATGGGAAAATTCTTAAAGTTCTATTCGAGAACTTAAAGATCTGTTTCATAACATGACTTGTTATGGAAAGGGAACCATCACCTTCCATGTCTTTGTATCTGAAATAGAAAATTATGATGTAATATTTTCCAGCAGTATGAAAACTTAAATTCTTTTACCTGGAAAGGGCTAATGTATAATTAAAGATTCCAATAATCTTAGATTTTAAGTATTAGTATTAGAAGAATTAGATTAAAAAATCAATTCAAGAGAGAGTTTGAAATAAATTTCATATATTTATTGTTAGCTGTAACCATCTAATATGAAAATAATGTCAAAGCAAAGTGTGCATTTCATTATCAATTTTGTTTTCTTATCCACTGTTATTTGAGAGCAGTCCAGTGTGGAAAATCAAAATAAGAGATTTTAATAAAGTTGATAATATGTTTAGCACTGTTTCACATCATCCTATATTCACTGACCCTTTTTATTCATTTTTGTGTTAAGTATGTATGAGCACTTATTCTGTGCCTGGTACTAGAGAGTATACAAGGATTCAGCAGTTTCTGCTCTTAAAATGAACCTGGACAGAAGAGAGACAAATGAGCCTCTATTCATTGAAGGAGAATGCCAGCCACCATACATAGAAGAAGGTATGGATGCACAGATGCCTAGTGTATTTAGTAGAGGGATCATGGGAAGGGGCATTTTTAGGGTATTGGGCTTGAGTGAGTTACAAGAGGCTAAGGACACAATTCAGGGAAGAGAGAGAGATTGAAACCCAAGAAACCCTGGAGGAGGTCAGGGGAGGGGAAACTATGGAGACACTTTCCATATGAGATACAAGGTGAAAGAGGTCTATGAGTGAAGATAAAAGGTGATTAACAGGTAGAGAGGAAGGGGCTTGCAGATCTTCCTGCCCAGGGGCTTCTGTTTTCCTGGCCATGACAGAATACTGAGTCATCTCCTAATATAAATGAGGAGATTCAGCACAATCACTGGTCTGGAAAATGTTGATGGCCAGAGAAGGGTAAATAAATTAAATGTGGCAGGAACCGTCCCCTGAGATTTTAAATCCTAAATGTGTAGTTGACTCATTTAGTGAATATGTATTGAATACCTACTGTGTGCCTAGGTTAGGTGCTGAGTATACAACAGAACAACATAGACACATTTGCAGTTCTCAAGGAGTTCAGAGTCTTGCATGGTAAACAAGTATCAATCAATTATTACATTACTTAATACTCATTGTAATTTTGAGAAAGACTCTTGCATACAGGAGTCACAATAGAAAGGACTTCTCTGAAGTGGTGGTGGTAGGATACCACACGACGGATGAGAAGGATTGGGCGTGGGTAGGGAGGCAGAGAAAGGAATGGGTGGAGATACCCAGGCAGGGGAATGCTGAGCAGAGGCCATGGGGAAGGAGCTGCTGGCAGGTGGTGGGCAGGGCTTCCCACCCATCAGTGGTGTGGTGCCTGTAGGTGTGTCGCAGAGTCGTCTGTTCAGCTCTTATGTTGTTACCTCAAATTTGGCACATCTCCAGATGATTTTCTTTTGTATTTTTCTTTTCTTTTTAGGTAGGGGATAATTGTTTTACAGTGTTGTGTTGGTTTCTGCCATATAACAGTGTGAATCAGCCCAAAGTATACACATATCCCCTCCCTTTTGAATCTCCTTCCCACCACCCACCCCACCCCTTCGCTCTAGGCTGTCTCGAAGCACCAGGCTGAGCTCCCTGTGTTATGCAGCAGCTTCCCACTGGCTATTTTGCATATGGTGATACGTAGGTTTCATTGCTACTCTCTCAATTTATCCCACACTCTTCTCCAGATGTTTTTACATTTTGTGTGTTTACAGTCACTGAATTTATTTAGCAAATATGTATTTGATAAAATGAGGCTACATTTGACCTGTGCTCGTCTTGTTATAAACCAACCCACTGATAGTGTGTGAAATGAAAGTTTATCTTGGGGTTGCTTACCAAAAAATTGGGACAATTCTCTTATTTTAGGCAGCTGGTATGGAGGAAAGTTTTCTCTCATTTCTTTTATTTGTATTGAGTACTGTCAGTACGATAGAATCAGACTGAGAGTAATTTCAAATTATTTAATATTGAAGCAAAAGAATTCCCAGTGTAATATTCAGACAGACAGATTAAATAAACAATTTAGAAAATCATTCATAAAGTTCAGGCAAAAATAAACCAAATTAGTTTCTGGAGAAAACCCAAACTGTTGCCTGGAATTACCCAGCTCTACTGACTATATTTACTTTTTAAATTGCATACTTATCTACTTTCCCTCTGTAAATGACACCTATTTAGAGAGAAGCAAAAACCTGGCATTGCTTTTGTCATCTGTGGCTTGTTACACTTCTGTGAAAGCATATGTGTTTGCCACTGTCTTAAATTGTTGGTTTATGGTTACTTGATTTTATTGGAATTTTTAAAGCATACTTTATTTGTGTAGAAAAAAAATTTTTTTAACGTTCTATAAATTTCTGATGGTGATTTGTATCATCACTTACAAAAGTACATATTGTTTCAGGTCCTAAGTAAGCTTCATGCATAGAAAAGACCCCACTGCTCTTTCTTCTTGTACCCGAATGCAAACTTCTGGAGGCCAGAGAGTGTGAAAAGCAAGTGTGTGTGTGTCCATGGTAATCTGCTGGCTGTGTGCAGGAAGTTACAGCAGCATTAAGCCATGAAAAGGATCAATTGTTTTTGTGAAAAACCCTCAAGATGTGCCTTGAATTCAAAGAATCAGGTTCATTATAATCGTAAACTATTTATTAATCTTTTTTTATCTGAAATGTCCTCAGTGGTCAGTGGTATTTTAAAGAGCAAAATGAAAAATATGATTAAAACCAGAACACAAAAGGTTGTTGAAGACTGTGGAATGAAATTCTCAATGTCTTTCTCTTCCTGAAGAGTTTTTAGTGGACACTTGCTATACTTCTGAGCATGGAACGGACTGTAACGTGAGATTGATATCTTTCATTCATTTATTTGCTTATGTACCAGGCTGGTTTTACAGATGAGAACATCCCACGGTTTTCTGCTAGGTTTCCCATAGATAATTTGGTGGACAGGGAATTAAGGGCAACGTGGTATGAGGGGCTGATTAAACTACACTAATTTTTGTTGGATGGTCCAGGGAAATGGGGGTGGGCTTTTCCCCTCTGGGGAGAGACAGCAAGGCCTGCTATGGCATCTCATTATACTGCATACCCGCTCCTGCTGACTGACAGGGCTCTGTGTGAAATGGGAAGCCGAGTCAAGGCATGGCATTACCACCCACTCCCCTGGCCTGGAACACTACCTCAGATCAGCACGTGCTCCCTGCTCGGTGGTGCGGGGACAGTGCATCCTCCAGACATTGTACCACCTGGAGTTTTCAGGCAGAAAGTGAGTGCTTAGCCTGAGGCTTCTAGCTCAGATCTTCTTGAGAAAAGCCAAGCAGTGCTCCTTGCTCTCACTCCAGAGAGGCTTCTGGAAATTCTGCCCTTATAAGAAACATTTAAATATTATATAAAGCAAAACATTTCAGTTAGTTGGAAGTACGTAGAGGACAGCTAAAAGGGTTGTCAATTTCTGTAAGGTATTTTTTCTGGGGTTAAAAATGGTAGTGTAAAATATGTATATTCCACATCTGCATCTCTATTCCTGCCTTGAAAATAGGGCCATCTGTACCACTTTTCTAGATTCTGTATATATGTGTTAATATACGACACAGAGGGGAGGGGAGGGTGGGACTAATTGGGGATTGGGATTGACATATATACACTACCTTGTGTAAAGTAAATAGTAAGAAACTGCTGTTTAGCACAGGGAGCTCAGGTGGGTGCTCTGTGATGATCTAGAGGGGTGGGATGGGGCTGGGGGGTTAGGATGGGAGGGAGGTCCAAAAGGGAGGGGACATACATAAATATAGCTGTACACATTTGTTATACATAAAAAAACTACCACAACATTGAAGGGCAGTTATACTCCAATTAAAAAATAAAAGTAAAATAATAATAATAAAGTAACATAATGTATACTTCAGTAGTTACTGTTTTCTTAGCTTGCCAGTGACCTTGAGTGACATGTTCAAGCACTTGAGGCATTATGCTGCTAGTCTGTGACCTCTTTGAAGAGCCCCTGTTTTGAGCTGTGCATCCCTAGTGCGTGGGGTTTAAATGTGAAGCCACTGACTAGTAAATGAATCGTGCATGCACATTCCATTTGACACCACTGTGGTGCAATGGGGCGTTCTACAGAATTGGATTTTTTAAGTAATTAAAATATATCCTTTGAAGCACAAGTGATTTTAAAATCTCCCCGGTATTTTGATGAAAATCTTTAAAAAAAATAAATAGATTTTTCTACCTTTTCAAAAAGATTTTTCACATAGTTTAACTTTTTAAATGATCTATCAGTATTCTTATCTGTAGTAACTTTTTAAAATGCTGTTGAAGAATGAGAGCCAGTTTTCCCATCATTAAGTAATTCATTTCTACTTTTGAGCTTGTCTTTCTGATTTTTAATGGTGGTATGGTCAACGTCCTCAACTATCTGCTGTTACTTTTTGATGATATTTGAATTTCTTGCCCCAAATTTTCTTCTTTGTATTAGACACAGTTGCATATATTAGATCCATTACTGCGGGATAGTTTTTGCAACTTACTTTCATCTGGATTCATGATAGTTACATGTATGTTGAAGATGCCAAAATATAAGCTTCGGGTATTGCTAGTGTGATATAATAAAAAAATTATATGTCCTCATTGGCTTTGAAGCTATTTCTGTAACCAGTCAGCTTTTTCTTTCTTTGGCTGTACCACGCAGCACACGAGATCCTAGTTCCATGGGCAAGGATCAAATCTGTGCCCCCCGAAGCGGAAGCACGGAACCTTAACCACTCGACCATGAGGAGATTACACTATTCTGCTTTTAAAGTGAATCAATGTCTGTTAGATTAAATTTTGTTTATTATTGACAGCTTAGTTCTCCTTTGGATCTTTTTCAGTTATATTAAGTATGTTATTGAGTAAATCTGATATCAGTAGAAAATGTGTTCTTTTCCCTGTTTTGAAATTCAGTGGACATATTTCTGAAAATATCTTCATGTAAAATGACTTGCCATTCCCCATTTGCTGGCAAATTAAGTTTGCTGTTTTGAAAAAATGTGTGTGGGGGTGTGTGTATAATTTGATTGATAGGACTGATGCTGAAGTTCAAGCTCCAATATTTTGGCCACCTGATGTGAAGCACCAACTCACTGGAAAAGACTCTGATTCTGGGAAACATTGAGGGCAGGAGGAGAATTGGCTGACAGAGGTTGGATGGCATCACCAACTCAGTGCACATGGGTTTGAGTAAAATTCGGGGGACAGTGAAGGACAGGGAAGTCTGGTGTGCTGCAGTTCATGGGGTCACAAAGAGTCAGACGGGACTTAGTAACTGAACAACAAAATGCTGATACTGATTATTATACCCACTTTGTAGATATGGGAGTTGAGACTTAGAAACATTGACTTGCCCAAAGAGCTAATAAACAATCCAACAGTCATTTTCAGCAATATTAATTGACTAATGTCTCTCACGTGGAACATGAGAGAATGGACAGAGAAAATTCTTGCCCTCCACAGTTCATTAAATAAACACTGTTCATTCTATAAAATAATGTGTCAGTCAGCTTCAGTTTACTTCCCAGATGAAAACATAATTGCTTATGTTTATAAATACATTCAAATGAATTCATTCCTTGGACTCCCAACCCCCATTACCAGTATGCTGCTAAGTCGCTTCAGTTGTGTCCGACTCTGTGCGACCCCATAGATGGCAGCCCATCAGGCTCCACCGTCCCTGGGATTCTCCAGGCAAGAACTCTGGAGTGGGTTGCCATTTGCTTCTCCAGTGCATGAAAGTGAAAAGTGAAAGTAAGTTGCTCAGTCGTGTCCAACTCTTAGCGATCCCGTGGACTGCAGCCTACTAGGCTCCTCCGCCCATGGGATTTTCCAGGCAAGAGTACTGGAGTGGGGTGCCATTGCCTTCTCCGCCCATTACCAGTATAGGAGGGAATTATTTTTCAGGTAGAGGAACTGAGGCACTGAGGGGGCAAATGACTCTTCTAAAGGCCCACAGCTGGCAAGTTTAATAGCCAGGATTTAAATTCCTGGCTCTTTTGTCTCCATCTCTAGTTCTGATCTCTTCTATTATGATACACAGTCTTTCAAAGTATATCACAAATGAAAACCAGCTCTTCATTTTTTGTGAGCAGCACCCTTTACTGGAGAAGCTGAGATGTAGGAGGCAAGTAGCTGTAAACTATATACATGAACGTGAACGTGAAGTCGCTCAGTCGTGTCCGACTCTTTGCAACCCCATGGACTGTAGCCTACCAGGCTCCTCTGTCCGTGGGATTTTCCAGGCAACAGTACTGGAGTGGATTGCCATTTCCTTCTCCAAGGGATCTTCCTGACCCAGAGATAGAACCCAGTCTCCCGCATCGTAGACAGACGCTTTACCGTCTGAGCCACCAGGGAAGTCCAATATAAAACCTTTTAGTGAAATATTGGTGCTAAGTATAAAGGCCTAAGATCTCTAAACATTTAGCCTTTGCCTTTTCATCTTATAATTTCTGTTCAATCAGTATGACCATGTAAAGAATAAATATGGGAGAAAAGAAGAGCATTATTTTTAATCAAAAGTTCATTGTTTTTATATATAAGAGTAGACTTGGAATGATTGTAGCATTTCTTTTCCATGGATCTGTTCAGTCAGTCCTTTGTTCTCCTGTTGTAAAACTCAAGACATCAATACAGTAGCATTTACTTGAGCACCAAATGGGTAGGGTATTATGATATTTTATTTCCAGGGTTAAATCACTGTTTTGGCTAGATATATGGTAGGTTATCAGTTAAACATTTTCCACCAAAACTATTAGCCATTAATGAAATCAGTGGCAAAAAGCATAAACTTCAGGAAAGTGTGAAGTCAGCTGGATGTTTAAAAATGCACTGAAGAAAATGTAAGTTCTATCTCAATATCTGTGTCTTCATGATATACATATATGAATCCCAAGGCCTAAATCTTTTTATAAAAAACACCTTTTGTTTTCACATTGCAAAGATGCCACCCCTTTCTATGTTATAAGGTGGTTTTTAAAATTTAACAATCACTGTTGTCATATTAGACACCGCAGGAAGGTGTTAATTATCTTGAGGTGGCCCAGTGGCCCAGTAACTCTAAGGCAAAATGCCAGCTGAGTCCTGGTTGCAGTCCAGGTTGAAAACACTGCATTAACTTGTTCAGTCTCTTAATGTTCTTACAAACAGAATGATAAGCCTGGAGAGAAAACATACTTGTTCCAACTGAGTTAACTATTCCAAAATAAATATATCCAACCCCTGGCTAACCATTTGTGGTTGTGTGTAAAAAAGTAACTAATGAGCGGTATTCTCCAAGGTTGTTAATTTTCTTCTGAACAGGAATGCTTTTTAGATATTGTTCCTCTGAGTGCAGTAAACCTGGGTTATCTAGGCAACCTAATGAGCATCTTTGAGCATCTGCTGCTGCAGAGAGCTTTCAAGTTTCAGGCAGAAGTTAGCAAAAGCTTTTGCAACAGCGGGCCAGTAAGACCCAGTGCTGTCGTTGGTGTGGAGCTGTCACCAATGCAAGATTTGAAGATAAATGTGTTGTGATTGACGATTGATGTTGGTGGTTCCATTACGGAACCACCAAGTTCCATGGAGAGTGTGTACATCTACAGGATAAAGATAAGAGAGTACAAGTGGTATGTTCTACAAAAAGTAGAGGCCTTGTAGGGGGAATAGGGCTGGGGGTGGTGTTCATGAAAATATCAGGCAGAGGAAATCAAATAAAACTTATCTGCTAGCCAGATGGAGCATCCCTGTACTGTACCAACCGATTGAGCCTGTAGGATTTGAGGAGTTTCACTAATTTAAAATACATTTTATACAGTGAATAAGCTTTGTATAAAAAAAAAGTTTTCCTTTTTTCTAAACCAATGAAGTCAAAATGAAAAACGAAAATGAATTTTCAGTCAGTACTCTGGAAAGAAGTCAAGAAAATCTTTGTCTTGCCCAGATGTAGCTACGTAGTCAATCACTCAACATTCTGGCAGCAGTTGTAACAGATGAACCACGCCTATTTCAGAGGAGGTTGCCAACTCCAAGTTGCCAGATTTTCCCACTTAATGGATAGAGTCTTACGTTTGGGCTTGATTTTATCTAAGCAAAAGGTGCTATTAGAAGACACAAATTTAGGGCTGCTTCAAGGTCTACCCAAAAGTAAATGATCCAGTCTGATAATTTTGGCCAATAAGATGGCCCGTGAGTTACTGTACTGCCTATTTTGCTATGGCTCTTGTTTTTAGTTTTCTTGGTAGCTGAAATGCTCAGATTGCCCACCATGTGTAGACTTGGCTATGCTTAACCTCAATATGTGGTTAACACTAGCATTAACAGTAGCTAATGCATGCAGGCTCTTGTGAATAAGGAGAAGATTTTTATTGTAAAATCCAAGATTAAGCAATGAAAAGATGGGTTTCAAGCTTTTCCTTACCCCATCTTCAAAATATAGTTATATATTTGTCTTTAAGCAATTTGGCTGTAGAATTAGGAATATTATTTCAGAAGCGCATATATACTTTTAAGTTTTTAAAATACTAATGTACAAACTCATAAAATGTATGCAAAGCATAAGAACTTACAAAAAAGTAAAAATCACTCCAAGTGTCACCACATGAGGAGATTTACATTTTTGAATCTATGAGATAGATTCAAAATGGCATCATAACTTGATAATGTTTTATATCATGTGCAATTTCTTCCCATCAGTAAGTATTTGGGAAACTTAATTGTGATGGAATCGCATAATTTCATATTATTAACATTATGTAATTTATTTAGATTTCTTCCACTTTTTGAACATTAACATAACTTTCCTATTGTTCACTGTTACTTTCAGTGCTTTGAACATCTTGGTACATGGCACTTTGTTCTCATCTCTGCTCATCATTTAAAATATATTCCTTGGAATAGAATTACTGTCTCAAAGGCTATGAAGTATTTTAAGAATCTTGTTAACTTTTGCCAGCTTACTTTCTGTAGAGTTTATACTAGTTCATACTTCCACCTGTATGTAAAAGAACATCTCAAGTTATTTTGAGCATCATTGAATATTTTAAAAATTAAAATAATAAACCTTTGACTATTTGATAACTGGAGAATGATGTCTCAGTGGTATTTTAAATTATGTGTTTTTGATAGTCTAATAGTTCTGTATAGCTTTAATAATTATTTTTGCATTTAAAAAATTTCTCCACTCATATATTTGCCTTTAGCGATTTGTAAGAATTCTATATGTTTGAAATATATTACTATATTTGTTGAATGTGTTTTAATGGGGTTTCCCAGGTAGCACTAATGGTAAAGAACCGTCCTGCCAATTTAGGAGACAGTAAGAGACACAAGTTTGATATCTGGATCAGGAAGATACCCTGGAGGAGGGCATGGCAACCCACTCCAGTATTCTTGCCTGGAGAATCCCATGGACAGAGGAGCCTGGTGGGGTCTCTGCACTCCATAGGACTGCAAAGAGTCGGACATGACTGAAGTGACTTAGGATGCACACATGCAATCTATACTTGTTGACAAACGTGGAATATTTTGGGCTTCCCTGGTGGCTCAGAAAGTAAAGAATCTGCCTGCAATGTAGAAGACCCAGGTTCGAGCCCTGGGTCAGGAAGATCCTTTGGAGAAGAGAATGGCAACCCATTGCAGTATTCTCCCCTGGAGAATTCCATGGACAGAAGAGCTCGGTGGGCTACAGTCCATGGGGTCTCAAAAGAGTTGATCGTGACTTAGCTACTAAACAATAATGAACATTAGAATCATTTTGCCTATTAAAAATACCCCACTGAGACCTGAACTGTTCATTAATATGGAGAGAACTGATAACTTTCCCCAAGTTCAGTGTTCCCATTTAAGGATGTGGTAGACCTCTTTATTTATTCATATTTTTATATTAATAATAGTTCATCTCTTTAGGCAGTTTTTGGTGTTTTACGCTTTTCATGGTAGATGTGAATGGAATCCCATTTTATTCTCTGTTTGGCTATTTTAGGATGTCAGTTGTCCAGAGTTTTCCACCAATCCTAATCCTTGAGCAACACAGCAGACATTCTTGCTCTACACCCACTTTTAGTAAGAGCACATGGGCATAAGACTTCACGACAGAACCATTATTTAGATTGTTGAATAATAACACACTGCTGTTATACAGATAATATTATGAAAGTATGCTGTGCTGTGCTTAGTTGCTCAGTCATGTCCAACTCTTTGCAACCCCATGGACTCTAGCCCACCAGGCTCCTCTTATCCATGGGGATTCTCCAGGCAAGAATATTGGAGTGGGTTGCCATACCCTCCAGGGGATCTTCCCAACCCAGGGATTGAACTCAGGTCTCCCGCATTTCAGGCAGATTGTTTACCATCTGAGCCACCAGGGAAGCCCATGAATACTGGACTGGGTAGCCTATCCCTTCTCCAGAGGAGCTTCCTGACCCAGAATCAAACCAGAATCTCCTGCACTCCAGGAGGATTCTTTACCAGCTGAGCTACCAGGGAAGTCCTTACAATAGTATACAATGGCATAATAATATAATAATACATAACACAAATATAATAGCATATTTTGTAATGTGATGCATTCATTTTTCATATACATTTTGCATACGGATTTTTGCATGCTTTTAATATTGATATTATTTTTTGGAGTAGGAAATGGCAACCCACTCCAGAATTCTTACCCAGAGAATCCCCATGGACAGAGGAGCCTGGCGGGCTACAGTTCATGGGGGTCTGATAATGAGCTTGTTCCATTTTAGTGTTTTCTTGGTGTTCTAGAAGAAGATTGATGGGGAAAAAGTGGCACTTAATTTCCTGCTCAACACCCTTCCTCTATCTGAAATATTTCAGTCCCTCTCCCCAAGTCTTTCCTCCTCAAAATCTATACTCAAAAGCTTTAAGTTCAAACTAGCTTAATGGAAAATTTCATCACTCATATCATTTAATCCTAAGGAATAAATTTTCCAAATTTAAATCAGCCTTTTATTTTAATATCAAAAAAGTAGTGAATGCTCCAAGTGAACTATTATGGTGCTATAAAACCATATTTATTAACTTGAGACATGAATGATTATTATGTAGAAAAAGCAAGTAACCAAATAATGAAATAATGTAATTCAGTTAATTTGAACTTATTATATTGCATAGCATAACATTTAAAAAACATATATAATGTACAAGATTGTAAATACTAGTTTATGTTGGAGATGGGATTATAGGTGATCTTTTAAATTAGTTTTGCTTAACTTTATTTTTTAAATTTATCTGAAATAGGTATTACTATATGATCAAGATAAAATTATTAACATGTTTTCAACAGAAAATGCTTCAACTTTATGAATATAGATAAATCACATTAGGTAAAACATATCTAAGAAAATATCCTGGTGACTTTCCAAGACAAGCCTATGAATATTTTGAGTTTTCATTGAATAGGTTTGGTAGACATATTGCCAATGTACAAACCCTCTCTGGAAGGTATACACAGTCCTCAGTGTCTAAGGAGCACTAAGATATAATTGCTCACCTCCAAACCCTTCCCTAGTCCTGTGAAAAATGTGTATTTAATTGGACATCTGACTACCAAAACAAACATATGGAGGAAATGGCTCCCTGTTTTTCACATTGTCCATTAGGTTCAATCTTTCCATCTCTTTTTACAATTTACCAGTGCCTCAAGGATCTGCTTTTTCATCTCTTTAACCTTATCATTAAATAAAGAAATCACCTGTACTCTAATAACTCATATTTTTCCAGAATTCTTATCTTTAATAATATGAATTCATGTGCCCTTCTGTTTGGAGATAAGCTGCAATTTAAGTTTTGAAACAGTAAAAAGTACTTATATTTTTAAACCTCTACAGAGGGGAGAAAACTAATGATATTCTTTTTTCTAACGTTGGAAAACAGTTGGAATTGGAAGACAGGTGGTTTGGGGGAGGTGATTGCAGCCATGAAATTAAAAGACACTTACTCCTTGAAAGAAAAGTTATGACCAGCCTAGACAGCATATTTAAAAGCAGAGACATTACTTTGCCAACAAAGTTCCATCTAGTCAAGGCTACGGTTTTTCCAGTGGTCATGTATGGATGTGAGAGTTGGACTATAAAGAAAGCTGAGTGCAGAAGAATTGATGCTTTTGAACTGTAGTGTTGGAGAAGACTCTTGAGAGTCCCTTGGACTGCAAGGAGATCCAACCAGTCCATTCTAAAGGAGATCAGTCCTGGGTGTTCATTGGAAGGACTAATGCTAAAGCTGAAAATCCAGTACTTTGGCCACCTGATGTGAAGAGCTGACTCATTTGAAAATACCCTGATGCTGGGAAAGATTGAGGGCAGGAGGAGAAAGGGATGAGAGAGGATGAGATGGTTGGATGGCATCATTGACTCGATGGACATGGGTTTGGGTGAGTTCCAGGAGTTGCTGATGTACAGGGAGGCCTGGCGTGCTGCAGTTCATAGGGTTGCAAAGAGTCAAACACTACTGAGCAACTGAACTGAACTGAACTGAATATATGTGTATTTTTAAAAGTTACATCTGTAGTAATTAACAGTAAGTGCCGTGTTTGAACTATAAATATGCACTAAACAAGTTACCTGAGTTACCATAATTAATTAAATTATGTTTCACAAATGTCTTTGCATATATACTGGATACAAGTATATATTCCAGATAGGTAAAAATGGGATATGTGACAGTCATTCAGTTGTGTCAGACTCTTTGAGACCCCATGGACTATGGAATTCTCCAGGTCAGAATACTGGAGTGGGTAGCCTTTCCCTTCTTCAGGGGATCTTCCCAACCCAGGGATCAAACCCAGGTCTCCTGCATTGCAGATAGATTCTTTACTAGCTGAGCCACAGGGAAGCCCTAAAAAAATGTGCTAACACAGTTCAAAAGCAAACTAATACTCAACATTGAATGACAGGAAAATACACGGGTCAAGCCTGCCATGTATGGTATTATGATTTTATGGACTCTCTGGTGTACTCACAATATAGCAGATTTAATTTTGCTTGGAAACTTTGCCTTGGTTGACTCATCAAGGTTTTGGTTTAGATCCCTTGAATCATAAACTCAGCTTCCTTTACAAAGATATTGACAATAGAATATCTAAAGGAATAAAAGACTTTTGTAGCCAGATGATGTGTTCACAGGTGATTTTCTTCTTAAAGAAACTCATTTCTGATTTTACTTTTTTTCTTCTCTGAGAGGGGACTGCTCTTCTTTTGTTTTCCTCATGGAATCTCTGGGGTCTCAGAAGACTGGGGTTTAAGGCCTCCCTGGGGGACCTCTCAACTCAGGGTTGAACCCAGGTCTCTGACGTCCCCTGCTTGGCAGGCAGGTTCTTTATTTTAGTGCCACCTGGGAAGGGTGTGGGACTTACAGTTTTTGTGATGTGTGTGTGCTGTGTGTGTGTGTGTGGTGTAGTGCCACCTGGGAAGTCTTTTCTGTGAGCATGGCTGTTAGATTATATGGTAGAATGCAGGTGATGAATTGTTGATCAGCATAAAGCAGAGACTTTCTTTAGCCATTCAGGGAAAAATCAGAGGCATTTATATAGTTCAGAATATTTGTAGTGATATTTTAGTACAAAATGAGCACCTTGAGTTTTTCTTTGTTTAAAAAAAATAAGCAAAAAATGCTGAATTTATATACATCTTCCCTGTAGTTGTTATCAGAACTGAGATTTCCATTATGTGGATCTAAAGAAAAGTAAAGGCATATGTGGCATATAAATGTTTACAAAATAAGTAAATGATCACAATAAGTATAAGCTTGAATAGATTGAAGCAGTGACATTTAAAGTTACCTAAAATAGTATAAACCAAATTTCTCTCAATTTTGGTAGCCCCTTCATGAAGAATAATTTTTCAGGACAAATTTTAGAGTTACCTTTTAAAAAGGTTTACTAATGTTTATGTTCTTACTCTGCTTCATGTGTACCAATCATTCTTGAAATTTATTTCTTAGTTTTATCCCTACAAAACACTCACACTGAAACAGGCGGAGCAAATACTTTTAAACAGAAAGAAACAAAATATATAAGCTAAGGAAGCTCAAACCCACAGAAACAAAAAAAAATTCTATATTTCATTATTTTAATTGACTTTAAAATATGTAAGCACTTTGATAGACTCGATATAGGATTTACTGGTTTTCAAAGTATACAATGCAACAAAAAAAAGTGAACCTAGGTTCTTTTTTTCTTGTTCATTGGAGCTATCACATCTCATCTATCAGACTTCTAAGTAGAATTTTAAAAGTGGGGTACTCTCTCACGCCCAAGGACCATGTAATTAGCATATGAATGTGTAACGGATTGTTTGAAGTAACAATTAAGGGAACAATACATAAAGGAACTGAAGAGAGCTACCAACACCTGGGAATCTTGTATTGAAAAAAGCTTTCTTAATGTAAGTAATTAAAAACCAAGGACAAATGCTGATTGTGTAGCAATAAAGCCCTACAAGGAAAGCTAAAATCTGCTGATATTTTGCTGTCGTCCTTTAGCCTGAATCATTAAAACAAGAGCTTACTGTTTTATTTTTTTCAATGGAATACTTGTTAATTATAGGTTCTACATGGCATTTGGTCTTCTGAAATCACCAAAATGCATTTATATGTCAAAAATGTCTTTACATTTTAAAAAATATTTTTATTCAAAACATAAATGATGAGAATAAATATTTTCCCTATGGGCAGGGCAGAGTTTCAGAGGAAAATTCCAAGTGATGGCCAGGTCAGATCAGATATATATAAGATCAATTCTCTTTAATTTATTTGCCCAAATAATTCCTGCTGGGAAATTCAACCCCAGTAAATTTTTTGTTTGTTTTGTTTTGTTTCTCTTGAAGAGGTTCTTACTCAGGCAGAGAACTTAAAAGAATAACCAGTAACTCCAGATTGTTAGGAACCCTTGATAATGGGGAAGACTTAGTGAGTAGGAGGCAGGAATCATGGATTATTGTTTCCATTTTTGTCACTTTTTGCCTGTACAAACCACTTAAATTTCCATTGAAAAAATTTGTCTTATCTCTAAAATAGGAATTTTTGTAGGCTGTTAAATTCTGAATCAAATGACCTTTGAGGTCCTCACATCTAGTTGTATGTATTCCTTGATCACGAAAAAACGCTTGTCCCCAGAATTTAACCTTAAATGACTACCCTTTTATGGACAATGCTAAAAAATGGGTTATGAGCCTAATGTTTAATTTTTAAGTAGAAAATCAAATTCAAAGCAGTATTTTTCATGATAGCCTCAAAGAGGATACAACCCAAGTGTCCAACAGTTGATGAATGGATAAATAGAAAGTGGCATAGCCAACATCAAAACAAAAATTGCAGCGTACAACATGAAACAGGCAGAGGAAACTTTATGCAAGGCAGTCGCAGTAGGGCAAGAAGGCAGACCCGAATCTGAACTCAACTCTGATAAGGCCGAGAAAGTAAGGTGTTTTGAGAGCTGGGTTGATCCCAGTGTAAATGTAATTCAGGACATCAGAGAAAGTCATCCGCCATCTGCATTTGCTAGTTGGCTCCACTCAAAAGAAAAATAAGCCTATATCATTATGACAGAAGTAGTTTTTACAACTTGGAGCAAGACACCTCAGTGGAAGTTAGGCTCCTACCCTCCTGCAGAACATGGGAGATAAGGGTGCTTATTTCCTTTGATAGTTGCTTTTCAGAGAGATGTTTTCCTTAGTGTTGATAAGTACAGTCCTAATTGTAGAATGGCATATGGGCTATTTAAAAAGATTTACTTCTCAAAGTAACAAAGAAAGAATGTGTAAGTTTTCTAAATGAAACGCTGGAAGAAATAGGAGGTCAGAAACATAGAGCTAGGAAGTAGCCTGTCCAAAGTTTAGTCAAGCTGAGGGGAGCTTTAAGGCCATCTTGGTCACCGAACAATGGAATCCTATTAGACAATAAGAAGGAATGAAGTATTACACTGCGGTATTTAAAATGGATAACCAGTAATGGCCCACTGTATAGCACATGCAGTGTTATATGGCAGCCTGGATGGGAGGCAAGTGTGGGGAGAATGGATACGTGTATGTGGCTGCATACGTGCTCAGTCATGTCTGACTTTTTGCACCCCATGGACTGGGACCCGCCAGGCTCCTCTGTCCGTGGAGTTTTCCAGGCACGAAATACTGGAGTGGGTTGCCATTTCCTACTCCAGGGGATCTTTCTGACCCAGGGATCGAACCCAAGTCTCTTGTGTCTTCTGCATTGGCAGTTGGATTTCTTTATCAGCTGAGCCACCAGAGAAACCCAGATACATGAATGAAAAGTGAAAGTGTTAGTTGCTCAGTCGTGTCCAGCTCTTTGTGACTCCATGGACTGTCACCCACCAGGCTCTTCTGTTCGTGGAATTCTCCAGGCAAAAATACTGGAGTGGGTTGCCATTTCCTTCTCCAGGGGATATTCACCTGAAACTGTCACAACATTGTTAATTGACTATACTCCAATACAAAATAAAAAGTTAAAAAAAAAAAAGGAATGAAGTACTCATATATTCTACAACATGTATAAACCCTGAAAACATTAATTATGCTAAGTTAAAGAAGCCAGCCATAAAAAGCGATGTATTGCATGATTATGTATTTAGAAATATCTGGAATATCCAAATCTATAAATTAATGGAGGTTGAGGTGGGGTTGGGGATGGCAGCTAAAGGTATGAGGTTTCTTTGGGGAGATAATAAAGATGTTTTAAAATTTTCTGTAGTGATGATTGTATAACTCTGTGAATATAGTAAGTGCCATTAAGTTGTACACTTTCCTGGGTGAATTGTAAGGTGTGTAAATCATATTTCAATAAAACATTATCAGAACAAATGTTTGTTGAAATGTGCTACATAGCCAATAGAATATTTACGTATATTTATGGGTAGATAAATTTTTAAAACAATTTTTTTGCTTTCTCCAAGGTAGGTTTTGGTTTTCAATAATCTATGGATTCAGAATGTGTATTTCTGTAAGATAGCTTGCTTTTAAGTTTTTGTAAAATTTTAGTATGTATTGACATATTCTGCTAATCAGATTGTGTATAACATGGAATAGAAGAAAAATAATTTCTGAAATGTCCTTGAGATATTTGCCTCCCTTAAATTGGGAACTGTCAAAAAAGGAGAAAACATCTGTGTAAAGAGAATAAGAGGAAATAAGTCTCTCTTCAAAATTGATGAGAAATATATATAATATGTATGTATATCTATAGTATGGTATAAATAAATCCTTGTATTCAAATGAAAACCATATGGACAGAACCCCAATTTATGAATATGTAATGTTCCACATGTTCATTTGTAAACTAGCTATTTGTAGCCTTTTCTTTTTTTGGTCATGCCATGTGACTTTCAGGATCTCAGTTCCCTAAACAGGGACTGAACTCACCACAGCAGTGAAAGCCTGGAATTCTAACCACCAGGCAACCAGGAAATTCCTGTCGCCTTTTCTACAGAAACAGTTTTGTCAACGCTGATCAGCTTCGAAGCCTTGCCCACAAAGATGTATTTTGCTCACAATGTAGCTGAAACGGCGTACTAGTGTTAAGACAGGCTGGAATAAAGGGACAGTAGCACGAGGAGGAGAATGGTTCATAACGTCCCCGTTTCTTGGGTACAGGCATGACTCCAGGCAAAATTCTGAACTATTCAGAGTGAGCCTTTGGCTTCCATCCATTTTCCCTTCTGCATCCCTTGCCCCATGTTCAAGAACTAGAGCTTCTCTCTCTAAGTCATGAAGAGCCCATATTTTACGATGCCCCAAGCTTCCCACTGGATTATCACCCTCAGGCATCGCTGTTCCTCTAAGAGACAAATTCACTTACACCATCTAACACAAGCTTTCTCCCAGCCAACACACACACACACGCACACACACTGAAATTTCCATTTCTTCAAGACTATTAATTTTGTTGTGCCTTATAAGAGAAGTAAATTTTGAAAATATGGTAACCTCTGGATCTCCTAAAAGCATTTACAGATACAACGTGGGTTGTAACTTGAAAAGCATCACTAGTTAGTAGGATTTCAAGTATTCAATCGAGGGAATGGTAAGAAAAATCTAAAGAGAAAATGAGCTGTCCTTTCTGACCCTAGTCACTCTATGAGATGAAATCCTCTAGGTTGCTCATGCTTTTCACAGAATACCTTCTTTGTCTCTGCCTGAACTTTAGCAGTTTTAAAATGTGCCGTGCTAAAAGTTACACTAATTACCAGAACAGGGATGGTGGAGTCTATAATTGTGGAAGTGGAAATTGTGAATATGACATAGAAAAGAGTAATCGAGGACCATTATTGTATGAATGGTGCTTTGGGCTTCTTATGTTTTTTAAAATTTGTACACATATATTTTTCTACACATTGATCAATTGATTTTTTTTTTTTTTTTGGTTGTAGATTGGATTTATGGATACTACAGACAACAGAGAAAACTTGTTGAAGAGATTGGCTGGTCCTATACAGGTAAATATGTTAGAATATAATGAAATTCAATGAAAATTATCATTGCTTTTTGTATCTGCTCTTTGGAAGGACTGATGCTAAAGCTGAAACTCCAATACTTTGGCCACCTCATGCGAAGAGTTGACTCATTGGAAAGGACTCTGATGCTGGGAGAGATTGGGGGCAGGAGGAGAAGGGGACGACAGAGGATGAGATGGCTGGATGGCATCACCGACTCGATGGACGTGAGTTTGAGTGAACTCCGGGAGTTGGTGATGGACAGGGAGGCCTGGCGTGCTGCAGTTCATGGGGTTGCAAAGAGTCGGACACGACTGAGTGACTGAACTGAACTGAACTGAACTTATATGTAAAAGAAAATTTTGTAGCTCAACACATCATTTTAACTTAGCTACATGGGAATGAAGTTAATCACTAAAAATATATGCAAAATGATTTCTAGTGAATTTCCATTAGCAAATTGGCAGAACTAGAGTATATTGATCTCAGACAGAGCTAGATTTGAATCTCAGATCCACACTAGCTACATCTCCTTGGAAAAAGTATGTATCCTAATTGAGTCTCAGTTTTCTCATCTGTGAAAAGAGTTTTCTGAACATTAAATGGAGTTGACACAGTGCCTCCTTGTAAATAGAAAATTCTCAATAAACTTTATCAGCTATGCTTGTTATGATCACAGTTGTTGTTATGATTAATATTAACAAATAATGATGGTAGTCTTGTCTTCAAAAGGAGTTTCCTTCTGAATTAGTGTGCTGAGTTAATTGGAATCAGGGTTAAAGGTGATTTTGTGTGATTACCAGACTTAGAGTATCATGAATAGCTGATGTTGGCTTAAAATAGTTCCATCAGAAATGATGATTGAAAAATCTTAGGAAAGAAGAGAAGCTCTAGGCCTGATTAGATGAGCTTGGGTGGACTCTGGAGGGAACATAACATGTTTGATGACCATCTGAGATAGAGTTCAGTGGTAGAGTTGGGTACTCATTAGAGATAAGATTGGGTTAATAAATTGGAATCAAATTAAAAGACCTTTAACATGAATCTAGCCAATCTGTTTTATAGATGAAAGATAGCAGCACCATGGAGAAAGCAATGGCACCCCACTCCAGTACTCTTGCCTGGAAAATCCCATGGACAGAGGAGCCTGGTGGGCTGCAGTCCATGGGGTCGCTAGAGTCTGGCACGACTGAGCGACTTCACTTTCACTTTTCACTTTCATGCATTGGAGAAGGAAATGGCAACCCATTCCAGTGTTCTTGCCTGGAGAATCCCAGGGATGGGGGAGCCTGGTGGGCTGCCGTCTATGGGGTCGCATAGAGTCGGACATGACTGAAGCGACTTAGCAGCAGCAGCAGCAGCACCATGAATTTTGTAGTGAGGCATGCATTTTCTTTTTTTAATTCTTACTTTAAAAGTAGAAATTTTTTTAAAAATTCATTCAAATACAAAGAATATAAAACCACTCTTTACTCCCTCCAAGTATATCCACTAGAAAATTTGGTATATTCTTTTCAGGACAGTTTTTACTATATTATGTTTATATTATATTATTATATTATGTGTATATGCTTCTTACCTAGAGTTTTGCATCCAGTTTATTCTAGTAATTATTTTTGAGCATTTCCTTATTTCAGTGATAATCCTTGTTGATCCTGGTACTTAGTGTCTGCGTAAGAGTCTATGAGATAAATGTTTCATTTTTAATATTTGAATATTCAGGCTGTTATAAACAGTGATAAATAGATGAATAGAAATGGCTTTATATTTTTATCATTTTTATTAAAGAATCCTTGATATACCATTACTGAATAGAAAAAAAAAAATACTTTCAAAATTCTAGATACATGTGACCTAGTTGGCCTCTAGAGAACATGTATGTGCTTACGTATAAGTAAGTGACCACCCCACTGAATAAACCAGGATTTAAAGACTGTCATTTTGAAAATCTTCACTAATCTGATATGCTTAAAAAATAACATTTTAATTTTAATTTGTTCTGTTTGATTACTCTTGAAGTCAGGATTTTAATTTTTATTAGCCATTTATATCACCTTTTTGATGAAATAAGTTAAATCAGCACATAGAATAATCAAGATATACATTAAAGCAGGAAAAATTGAACAAATTAAGGCATGTCTAGCTTGTGACTTCTGTGCAGATGGGTGTGTGGTAGTTCTACATGACATTATATAGAAAGACTTGCCTTTACCCATTTATAATTACAACCTATATATAAGGACATTCTTCTTATTATTAATTTTTTAATCTTTAGAAATACATAAAACAAAGATTCCCCATAACTTTGTGCCATTTTAAATTATTTAAATATATTATTTTGTAAAATTTTGTTTATGTTTTGCTATTGTATATCCAAGGTAATGAACATCCTCGAATTCTATTTCCTTGAGCAATTGTTTTTTCAGAAAAAGTAGACTTTAACAAAAAGAGAGTTGTTGGATCAAATTGCCAAGTGTTTTTAATATTGATATAATGGTCAAATTTTAGAAAATCATTTTTTCCCACATTTTTATCCATTTCCTCACATTTTTACTCATAGTTGTTTTAAAAACCTGGTCAACTTGATTGACAAAAAGTAAAATCCTATTTTTAATTTGCTTTTTTCTAATTATTTAATTTCTTGTTGTTCAGAAACTAGCAACAAGAAATTAAAGTGTCTGACAAATTGCAACCCATGGACTGAAGCACACCAGGCTTCCCTGTCCTTCACTATCTCCGTGAATTTGCTTAAACTTGTGTCCATTGAGTCAATGATACCATCCAACCATCTCATCCTCTGTCAACCCCTTCTCCTGCCCTCAATCTTTCCCAGCATCAGCGTCTTTTCCAGTGAGTTGGCTCATCACATCACTGGCCAAAGTATTGAAGCTTCAGCTTTAGCATCAGTCCTTCAAATGAATATTCAGAGTTGATTTCCTTTTGGATTGACTGGAATTGATGCTTTCAGATTGTGGTGCTAAGGAAGACTCTTGAGAGTCCCTTGGTCAACAAGGAGATCAAAGCAGTCAATTACTTAATTTCTTAAATTAACCCAAGTAACAGGGTTTAGGTTAGGGTTTTGGGAGGATGTATGGTAAATAAATACTGCCTGGGCTAATGGTTAATTGAATAAGAATGGTAGACTTGAGTAACTGGTGTTAAAAAAAAAAAAAGGACAATCCATTTATTTAACTTAGTTTCACTTTTGTTTTCAGTAAAAGGGTGTGTTATATTCTTTTTGAATAAATTTGTGTCTTAGTTTCTCTGGATTTGATTCCAGGTCCTGCTTACAGTTTCAGATGAGGACATTTTACAGCTGCTTAGCTAAAGCTGAGTGCAGATTGATTATTTTGTCTGAATTCATAGAATGTCAGAAAGAAAACAAATGAAAAAAAGCCTTTATCCAAATGAACACTTCTCTCCCAAGCAAATCACACCCAAGTCAAGAATTTCAAATATGGATTATTTAATATTAAGTATATTATCTCTTTTTATTTTTAATACAGTAAAGGTTGGTAGTATTTTCAATTTCTATGCTTATTATCTCACCTGGAAAATGAAAAACTATGTGTGATAACTATAAAATTTCAGGATAAATTAGTTTTAAGAGTCTTAAATTTAATTGATGAACAGCTGAAGTAAATTGATTTTGACCAGATTTAGTCCTAGTTTTGTTCATAATAGCTTATCTTGTTGAGCTGTTAGACCATCTTCAATCTTGGAAGAAAAGACTTGCCCTTGAATGTATATATAGAATTCTATTCATAAAAGTTACTAAGAGCATCATAACATCTGCCTGTAAGAGAGCTCATTGCTTTACCATAAGCTATTTCAAAATGTCACATGGCACATCAAACATGATTTAAATAGAATCTCTTAAGCTAAGGTTGTTTCAGAAATATACAACGGCAATATGCGGAGAAACAATAAAAATCCATGCTGGCTATCAGATGGATAGAGAAACAGAGTGGAAGAGGAGGAGAAGATATTACTCTTTTAGTTGTGTTTTTTTTTAGCATCGACTATAAACAACTTTTCTGTTCAGGATATATCCTATAATTATGCTGAGAAATGGCAGGGTTGGTAAATACAGTGAACAGTCCCATTTTTAAAGTTGTTACAAGGTGAGCAAAGTTTATCACTCTGCAATGAAAGAGTGAATAGTAAATCTGAGAACATCAGCACTAAAAGCCAGTTCTTTCCTTAGTAACTTCATTTCATGTAAGGATTTCAGAAAATGAATTTCCTTCTTTTTATTAATGATAAATTTTCTATTAACAATGTCTATACAAAGACAATTCAATGAAGAAAAAAAAACTAAGTCATTTGGTCTTTTTTTAAATATATACCATGAACATGTAGCCCACAATGATCACAAGATTAAAGTTTTCCCTCTGAGTTGTTAGACCTTATCACCTTAAGCAATGAGAAGATCATCAGAAATGGATGAACTTCCACTGCTTATTTCTTAGAAGTGATCACTATTGAAATGATTTCCCGGATTTAAAAATACATATATTCAGATGTTTCTTTTCACTGTATTTTAAGACAGCTTGAAACTGGAAATTGTATATTGATATATTTTCAAGTGTTCTTAAACCCAGAGAACTTTAAAGTTTTAGTTAAAGGGTTGCATTGTCTGCACAAGATTGCATTAGACCACACAGGAGTCACTACTAGAAATGTGACTGAACACCTCAGAAGGAGGGAAGCTCTGAATGCCAAACCGATCCTGCTTCCTCAAATAGAATATCCTGTCTAAATAGTATTTCCAACAAATATGTAGACTAGAAGATACTACTTATGGAAAACAAAGGAACTGTAATATAAGGTTGTGTATTGTGTGGTTTGGTGTTTGGCATTTATTTTTGGACATAGTTGGGTTTAGTAATTTTACTTCTCTTAACCTAGGAGAAATAGGTAACTCAGAAAGAAAATTTAAATCTGTATTGAATAATGACTGATTTTTGACTCATTTGGTCATCTCTTTACATCTGGAATCTGAAAATTCTTTTAACATATGATGTTTTCCTCTGAATCATCGCTCCTTATCTTAGACTGTTCATTTCTCATTTCCAACTTAAGAATGAAAAGGCACGTTCTAGAACTGTGTATAGAGTTGCCTCATTTTTGTAGAATATTCTATATTTATATGGGTATAGAAGAGAAACCTGGAAGGTTATACACCACCCTGTTGGCAGTGGTTTACCCCTGAAGAATGGGACTGTGGAGGGCCGCTGGAGGCAGGAGACCTTCACCTCTTACTGTATGCTATTGTATCATGCTCATTTTTTAAACACGTATATTCTAGCAAAAGGTTTTCAACACGCTTCTGTTAGTTTTAGCTAAGAAGGGCAAGGTAGTTGGATAATGACCCCAGCTTTGCATTTTCACCAGTCAGGACGTAGGGACTGTGCTGAGCTGAGGTGTGAGGCTGCCGAAGATATCTAATCAGAGCATGAGGACTTACTTCCTGGTCATCCTTGACATTCAGACTGACCAGATTGTTTGCTCTGTATTTCAACTTTCAGTAAATAATTTTTAATAACACTCTGCCTAACTGTGCATGAATTAAATCAGTGTTTCACTTTGTGAAATCTCTTTGAACAATTACACTGCAGATTGAATAGATCCAATCACTTGAACAGATCCAAGTGATCATTAGTTGGCAGTATCTTAACTTGAGCCTAAACAGATTAAACAAATTAAATTTGGGTGTATCTGATAATCTTACAAGAGGGTTAGAGGGAGTTGACTTGCTTAATTGTATATTATAGACAGATATTTCCTATCATCTATACATCTTTAAAAAGTTTAGCTAAGATGTATGTTTCTTATGCTAAAAGGGATGAGTAGAGAATGCTTCATGAGAGGCTGAATAGGGTTCATTAAATAATCTAAAACTCAGAATTTATTTACCTGAAAATTATCACTTTAGGATTGAAGAAATAAAGGTGTGGCTACAGAATAGCATTACAATTAAATAATCATGTTATAAATATATCTAAGAATAAAACAATATGCCAGCAGTATTCCCCTATGAGTAAGACGAAAACTGCATAGATTCTCCATGCCAGCCTCATAACTACCCCTGCTGACTGTATTTGGTAGTCTTGAATGGATTGGGCAAGTTCCTTAGTAGCTCAAGATGAGAACATCTGGCTATTTCTCCTGTTTGCTCTCAAATGTGTAGGGACTACTCTCTAGTTGCAGAGCCTGGCATCATCATTCTCTACTCATCCCTTCTAGTTGTGGTAGCTTCTCTTGTTGCGGGGCACAGCCTATAGGCGCGCAAGCTTCAGCAGATGTAATGCTGAATCAGTAGTTGTGGCTTGCAGGCTCTAGAGTGAGGTTTCAGTAGTTGTGGTGCAGGGGCTTTAGGTGGTCCGCTGCATGTGGAATCTTCCCTGACCAGGGGTCGAACTCATGTCGCCTGTGTCGGCAGGCAGATTCTTATCCACTGTACCAACAAGGACGTCGTGACTCATTTTTTACATTCAGAAAGATTTCTTATTAAGTGAAGCAGAGAAATATAAAAACTATTTTGAATATATTCAGATATGTTTAGGACTGACTTTTTTCCCCTTTATCCAGTGAATGTATATATATATCTATGTGGCTACCTCTCTATCCTGCTGCCTCTTAATACCAGGTCTCTTTTTTTAACTATGTGGTGTGTTTTGTTCAGCTAAGAGATGCCTTGACTGAGCCAGAGGTAGAACTTTTCTTGGCTGGAGTGCAGAGGATCTTAGAGGTTCTTTGTGGCCTCTGGCAAACCAGCTTCCAAACTGTGCAGGGAGCTTCTTAACTATCATAGAATATTCTGGAACACTTGAAAGCTGTCTAGATTCCTTCCTCAAACAGTATGTGCCCAGGTTCCATGGAGAGGGAAGCGAACTTGAACGATTTTTACAGGTAGATTCAAAGTAGTAGCTGATAACCTAGGGAGGTGGACTTGTTGGAAGCCAGAACTGAGAGAAGCAGTTGGGGGCCCTGGGGGATAATTACCGTGACTGAGGAAGAAGCCTGGCAGCAGAGGCTGAGTGCAGAGTAGAGCCTGGCATCAGCCGGTCCAGCTTCCTGTGATGCTCTCAGCTGTTTGCGGGGCTTCTCCCCACCTAAGAAGCCACTCCCTCTCAAATGCCTGCAGGCACTGTCCTGGAAACAGAGAGCCCAAGCAAGCTCCACGGTGGGCTCCTTTTCAAAGAGGCTGAAATGAGAAGACCACCCTGGGAGTCCCCAGGCAGACTCACATGAAGCCAGCTGAAGTGCAGGCATCCAGTCCAGTCCAGCCCCTGCCCGTAGCCCACGAGGCAATTGACAGGCTCTTGTCTAGGAAGGAGCAGCAACCTTGGACTTAAAATCAGATTCTTGTCCACCTGGACTAAACCTTTTCCCTTAGAAGATACTACCTAGTTCTCTAATTTAACAGAGTAAATTTTGATAACAAAATTTTGAGAAAGAGGAGACCATATCTGGCCTGAGGAAACTGAGTGTGATAAGATAATAGATACCTTTCTGATCATTTCTCTGCTCCTGTCATTTCTCCCAGTGATCAAATCAATGAAGTGTAGAGCTCTGAGCCATTATCTTGATTAGTATCAAGAGTAATGATCTGGTATATGTTTCCCCCCCAAAGTGAAAATCACTGCATTTATTTCTCATTGTAAAAATAATGTATATTCATTTAAGAAATATATATATATCCTTCTCATATATATATATGAGAAGGAAATGGCAACCCATTCCAGTACTCTTGCCTTGAAAATCCCATGGATGGAGGAGCTTGGGGCAGGCTACTATCCATGGGGTCACACAGAGTCGGGCACAACTGAGCGACTTCACTTTCTTTCTATATATATGTATAGGTGTGGGTTTCCCTTGTGGCTCAGCTGGTAAAGAATCTGCCTGCAATGCAGGAGACCTGGGTTGAATTTCTGGGTTGGAAAGATCCCCTGGAGAAGGGAAAGGCTACCTACTCCAGTATTCTGGCCTGGAGAACTCCATGGACTGTATAGTCCATGAAGTCGCAGAGTCGGACACGACTGAGTGACTTTCACTTCACTATTTGTAGCTGCAGACTTAGTTATGTGTAAATACATAAATGTATTTATGTTTTTGAATATATGTAGGTATTTATAAGCATAATATAAATGTATGTGTGAATATTTACCTACAGATATATTTATGTAAATATATAAAACAAATTTATGCACAATGTGTATGTATAATAGCTGAAATTTATAGAAAATGGCAATAAATCTTAATCGGAAAACAAGAAAAGCTGTATTTTAGAGCCCTTTGCCATTTGGAAATTAAAACAATAGCAGAACTACCCAGAATCAGCATCAAAGCACATTCAAAACTTGGCACATGCCAAACTGGATTATTTCTAAAAAACTAATGGCTAGTCTAGCTTTTTTACATAGGTATTTTCTTTCATATTTCATTAGCATTTCTAGTAAATAAGAACTCCTTGCAGCACTTTTTACATTAAAAACATATAGTTTTTCTTTTCTAAAAATCCCAAACTTGCACCCATACCTATGCTGCTTCTGCTAAGTCGCTTCAGTCGTGTCCGACTCTGTGCGACCCCATAGATGGCAGCCCACCAGGCTCCCCCGTCCCTGGGATTCTCCAGGCAAGAACACTGGAATGGGTTGCCATTTCCTTCTCCAGTGCATGAAAGTGAAAAGTGAAAGGGAAGTCGCTCAGTCATGTCTGACTCTTCGAGACCCCATGGACTGCAGCCCACCAGGCTCCTCTGTCCATGGGATTTTCCAGGCAAGAGTACTGGAGTGGGGTGCCATTGCCTTCTCCGACCCATACCTATAGTGCCCCATATATCCTGAATGAGATTCTTAGGTTCAGTTAATCTGTATTAAAATGTGAAGGAGTTGACTTCTTATTGATTGCTTGACTTGCCTTCTACCTGGATGTTGTCATATATATTCCTTGACAAAGGGAAATTTAAAGTTTTGAGATTATTCATTTAATGAAATCATACTTACTGGGTACATAACATGAGCCAGACACTGTGTCATGTTCCAGGGATGTACTGAAAAATGGAAGCAGTCACAATCATGCCAGTTACGGTGATTACCAAGGGTGACAAACACCCCAATGGTAGACTCCTACGTACCTTAAGGGGTTCAGGGGAAGCTCCTTTACACTGAAATAAAACATAAGTAGGAGCTAACTAAACCAACACAAGTGAAAGATTATTGCATGCAAAGAGAGCGGCTGTGTTAACCTATGGGCAAGAGAAAAATTGCTATGCTTCCAGCCTCTTTAGTATGCTTCTTCCCTGAAAGAAAAATAGGAATGTGATGAGAACATTCTCCAGTTCAGTTCAGTGGCTTGGTTGTGTCTGATTCTTTGAGACCCCATGGACTTCACCATGCCAGCCTTCCCTGTCCATCACCAACTCCCGAAGCTTGCTCAAACTCATGTCGGTCAAGTCTGTCTTGCCATCCCACCGTCTCATCGTCTGTCATCCCCTTCTGCTTTCAGTCTTTCCCACCATCAGGGTCTTTTCAAATGAGTCAGCTTTTCGCATCAGATGGCCAAAATATTGGGAGTTTCAGCTTCAGCATCAGTCCTTCCAATGAGTATTCAGGACTGATTTCCTTTAGGATTGACTGGTTGGATCTCATTGTAGTTCAAGGGACTCTCTGGAGTCTTCTCCAACACCACAGTTCAAAAGCATCAGTTCTTCGGTGCTCAGCTTTTTTTATAGTCCAACTCTCATATCCATACATGGCTACTGGAAAAACCATAGCTTTGACTAGACAGACCTTTGTTGGCAAAGTAATGTCTCTGCTTTTTAATATACTGTCTAAGTTGGTCATAGCGTTCCTTCCAAGGAGTAAGCGTCTGTTAATTGCATGGCAGCAGTGCCCATCTGCAGTGATCTTGGAGCCCAGAAAAATAAAGTCAGCCACTGTTTCCTCATCTATTTGCCATGAAGTGATGGGACCAGATGCCATGATCATAGTTTTCTGAATACTGAATTTTAAGCCAACATTTTCACTCTCCTCTTTCACTTTCAAGAGGCTCTTTAGTTCTTCTTCACTTTCTGCCATAAGAGTGGTGTCATCTGCATATTGAAGGTTATTGATATTCCTCCCGGCAATCTTGATTCCACTTTGTGCTTCATACAGTCCAACATTTCTCATGATGCAATCTACATATAAGTTAAATAAGCAGGGTGACAATATACAGCCTTGACGTACTCCTTTTCCTGTTTGGAACCAGTCTGTTGTTCCATGTCCAGTTCTAATTGTTGCTTCCTGACCTGCATACAGATTTCTCAAGAGGCAGGTCAGGTAGTCTGGTATTCCCATCTCTTTCAGAATTTTCCACAGTTTATTGTGATCCACACAAAAGCTATGGCATAGTCAATAAAGCAGAAATAGATGTTTTTCTGGCACTCCCTTGCTTTTCTGATGATCCAGTGGATGTTGGCAATTTGATCTCTGGTTCCTCTGCCTTTTCTAAAACCAGCTTGAACATCTGGAAGTTCACAGTTCACATATTGTTGAAGCCTGGCTTGGAGAATTTTGAGCATTACTTTACTAGCGTGTGAGATGAGTGCAATTGTGTGGTAGTTTGAGCATTCTTTGGCATTGCCTTTCTTAGAGATTGGAATGAAAACTGACCTTTTCCAGTCCTGTGGCCACTGCTGAGTTTTCCAAATTTGCTGACTTATTGACTGCCACACTTTCACAGCATCATCTTTCAAGATTTGAAACAGCTCCACTGGAATTCCATCACCTCCACTAGCTTTGTTCGTAGTGATGCTTCCTAAGGCCCACTTGACTTCACATTCCAGGATATCTCACTCTAGGCAAGTGATCATACCACCGTGATTATCTGGGTTGTGAAGGTCTTTTTTGTATAGTTCTTCGGTGTATTCTTGCCATCTCTTCTTAATATCTTCTGCTTCTGTTAGGACCATACCGTTTCTGTCCTTATTGTGCCCATCTTTGCATGAAATAGTCCTTTGGTATCTCTAATTTTCTTGAAGAGAGCTCTAGTCTTTCCCATTCTATTGTTTTTCCTCTATTTCTTTGCATTGATCACTGAGGAAGGCTTTCTTATCTCTCCTTGATATTTTTGGAACTCTGCATTCAAATGGATATATCTTTCCTTTTCTTCTTTGCTTTTGGCATCTCTTCTTTTCACAGCTATTTGTAAGGCCTCCTCAGACAGCCATTTTGCTTTTTTGCATTTCTTCTTCTTGGGGATGGTCTTGCTCCCTGTCTCCTGTACAATGTCATGAACCTCCATCCATAGTTCACCAGGCAATCTGTCTATCAGATCTAGTCCCTTAAATCTATTTCTCACTTCCACTGTATAATTGTTCAATTCAGTTCAGTTCAGTTCAGTTCAGTTCAGTCGCTCAGTCGTGTCCGACTCTGTGACCCCATGAATTGCAGCACGCCAGGCCTCCCTGTCCATCACCAACTTCCGGAGTTCACTCAGACTCATGTCCATCGAGTCAGTGATGCAGGGATTTGATTTAGGTCATACTTGAATGGCCTAGTGGTTTTCCCTACTTTCTTCAATTTAAGTCTGAATTTGGCAATAAGGAGTTCATGATCTGAGCCACAGTCAGCTTCCAGTGTTGTTTTTGCTGACTGTATACAGCTTCTCCATCTTTGGCTGCAAAGAATATAATCAGTCACCATCTGGTGATGTCCATGTGTAGAGTCTTCTCTTGTGTTGTTGAAAGAGGGTGTTTGCTATGACCAGTGCATTCTCTCGGCAGATCTCTATTAGCCTTTGCCCTGCTTCATTCCATACTCCAAGGCCAAATTTGCCTGTTACTCCAGGTGTTTCTTGACTTCCTACTTTTGCATTCCAGTCCCCTATAATGAAAAGGACATCTTTTTTGGGGTGTTAATTCTAGAAGGCCTTATAAGTCTTCATAGAACTATTCAACTTCAGCTTCTTCAGCGTTACTGGTCGTGGCGTAGACTTGGATTACCATGATATTGAATAGTTTGCCTTGGAGACAAACAGAGATCATTCTGTTGTTTATGAGATTGCATTCAGGTACTGCATTTTGGACTCTTGTTGACTATGATGGCTGCTCCATTTCTTCTATGGGATTCCTGCCCACAGTAGTGGATATAATGGTCATCTGAGTTAAATTTACCCATTCCCGTCTATTTTAGTTCACTGATTCCTAAAATGTCAACGTTCACCCTTGCCATCTCCTGTTTGATCACTTACAATTTGCCTTGATTTGTGAACCTAGCATTCTAGATTCCTATGCAATATTGCTCTTTATAGCATCGGACTTTGCTTCTATCACCAGTCACATCCACAACTGAGCGTTGTTTTTGCTTTGGCTCTTTCTCGTCCTTCTTTCTGGAGTTATTTCTCCACTGATCTCCACTAGCATATTGGGCACCTACTGACCTGGGGGTTTCATCTTTCAGTGTCCTATCTTTTGCCTTTTCATACTGTTCATGTGGTTCTGAAGGCAGGAATACTGAAGTGGTTTGCCATTCCCTTCTCCAGTGACCACATTTTGTCAGAACTCTCCACCATGACCCACCCGTCATGGGTGGCCCTACATGGCATGGCTCATAGTTTCACTGAGTTAGACAAGACTGTGGCCCCTGTGATTAGATTGGTTAGTTTTCTGTGATGGTGGTTTTCAGTCGGTCTGCCCTTGGATGGAGAAGGATAAGAGGCTTATGAAAGCTTTCTGATGAGATACACTGACTGAGGGGGAAACTGGGTCTTGTTCTGATGGGTGGGGCCATGCTCAGGAAATCTTTAATCCAATTTTCTGTTGATGGGTGGAGCTGTTTTCCCTCCCTGCTGTTTACCTGGGGCCAAACTCTGGTGGAGGTAATGAAGATAATGGTGACCTGCCTCAAAAGATCCCAGGCACGTGCTGCTACAGTCTGTACCCCCAACCCTGCAGCAGGCCCCCACTGACCCATGCCTCTGCCAGAGACTCCTGGACACCCACAGGCAAGTCTCCTGTGGGGTCACTGTTCCTTTCTCCTGGGTTCTTGTGCACAAGGTTCTGTTGTGTCCTCCAAGAGTCTCAGTCCTATATAAGTTCTGGAAGCTCTATAGTGGGGTTAATGGTGACCTTCTCCAAGAGGACTTAATCCATACCCATGAGGAACCTAAGCCACCCCATTTTGTTAAAAAAAAGACTCCATTTTAGAGTTCTGAGGAAAGAGTCTTTGGAAATCCCCTGACCTCACCCCACCACCTGTGAGTGAATCAGATCCCAGATCAGGATCTCCTGACTTTACATTCAGGACTTATGACCTGCCCGGGAAATTCGAATTAAGCCTGGAAAATGGGAACCAATCAGAACCCGTGGCCAGCCCGGGAAATGAAAACCAATCAGAACCCAACACCTAACCCTTCCACAGAAGGTAACCAATTAGACATCTCCCAACCCGGAAACTCCCGTTTTTCGAATTTTTTGCGCAAGAATACCCTATATAAGCAATGTAACCCAGAGTTCAGGGCTCCTCTCCTTAGCCTCTGTGTCGGTAATGGTGGGAGCCCCAGCTCGAGCTTGGTGATAAAAACTCTCTTGCGTTTGCAGCGGATACTGGCTCCCTGGTGGTCATTGGGAGATTTCGCGACTCCAGCATAACACCCACACCAAGCGCCCCTGTCCCTGCGGTAGACCACTGCCGACCCGCACCTCCACAGGAGATGCTCAGTCACAGTTCTGTCTCAGTCTCTGTGGGGTCCCTGGCTCCTAGTGCACACAAGGTTTGTGTGAGCCCTCTGAGCTTCTCTGGCAGAAATCGCGTTTGATTCTAAATGCAAATTTGCCCCTCCTATAGTCTTGCTGGAGCTTCTCCTTTGTCCTTGGATGTGGGGTATCTCCTCACAGCTGCTCCAGTGCCTACTGGGGTTTTTCTGGCTTTGGCCGTTGGGTATCTCCACCTGACGGGTCCAGCAAAGCTCAGCCTCTGCTCCTGGACATGGGGTAGTGGCACCTGGTATGTCCCTGCAATTTATTTCTGGCATGAGTGAATAAAGCTGGGATGTGATAGTGTTTTCATTTTACAAGATGAAGTCACCTGCTCAGATTTAAAAACTGAGCAGAAGACTGGAACCTTGACCCTGGGGCTTGACTCCCAGTGCTCTTCTTGAGACTCCTTATGGCCACATGTGCGTCTTGTGTTTCAGTGATGTGGGTAACAACACAGAGCTGTTAGATCTCTTAACTATCATGTAAATATTTTTTAAAATGCTGATTCCAAAGCCAGTGTGTTTGATATGGTCTTTTTTTTTTTTTTTTTTTGCTTTATGCATGTATCTTTTAAAATAATGTATCAAGAGCAGTCTCTTCTGAAAAGTGAAATTGTGGGGGCCTTTTATTTTCATCTCTGTTTGTCCATATCTTCCAGCCTGTCTACACTAAATATATATTTATTTTATAGCCGAGTTGGGGGAAGGGGGCTTGAAACATCTAATTAATATAGTATAGTATAAATTTATTTAAATTAATTTTTAAAAATTCTATGTGTGATGAATGAGTTGTTTTGCATCACAGAAAGTCTTCTGCTTCATTGTATGTCCTCATTTCATATAATGATCTAATGGTTTATGTGTCTGAGGGCCTTGTATCTGGGTCTCTTCCTACTTGACTGAAGCAGAACTTCTTTACTGATCAGTAAAGTCAGAAATACTGTGTTAATCATTAATATCCTTAAAAAGCAGGTAATAAATTTAGTGTGGAAATGGATATGATGCTCTTAGAAGGATAGGCATATCACGGTCCACTTGCATTTTACCCAAACTCGATCTAACCAGGATTCCAGGGAGGGCACTTAAAATCTCACACAATTGGATTTTCTTCTCCGCTGTAGTGCAGTATATTCACTTTGCATTCGTTTCACAGTCAGGATCATTATCCTAGCTCAGTGAGAATCAATTTCTCATAGTTGATTGTCTGAATCACTGCCAACTCAGTCACATTTTCTACATCATTTACCAGAAAGTATAGTTTTTTAAAACGTCAGAACAATTTATGCAGGTAACCTGTAGCCTCACTCTGCCCTCAGAATGTGCTTCAGAGCAGTCACCCACTCCTGGAGCCCAAATGCTTCTGCAGATTGATCGACAGTGTTGCTGACCTGTAGATCAAAGGAGCCCCCATTCCACTTCCCCATTTTCTAAGTGAGCTTCTATAGACATGAAAGAGTTCATTCTCTGTTGCGAGGAGAACGGTTCTTTAGAGTGCAGTGTCTATTGTTTCCTTTAGAAGAATAATTACATCTTTAATTTCTGTGGATGTAGTGAGGAAAGCCAGTATGGGACATGTGTATGGGGCTTTGGAGTAGATTTGAGGAGAAAATTCTGTGACTTTTAATTATTATCCTCTACCCCGCATGTGTGTGTGTTTTGGTAAATTATAATAACTGTTATACTGCTTTCATTTATGGTGATTGAGGTTGCTGTTTTTATGCTTCAACACAAGAAAGAAGATTTGATTTAAAATCTAAGTCATATTGACATGTTTTTATCCCATCAACATTTTTAAAAAGTAAATTGAGTGGAAAATTAAGTTTGGGCACATGATGCAAATTCCTCTAATGTGTCTGACCTTTGTTTAATCATTTATGAGTTATCACTGCAAGATGTTTATATAGATTAGATACTACAGAGATCTAAGGAACCGTATTTATCTGATCCTAATTACTATTTGACATTAAATAGTCTCGTCACCTTCCAGTTTCCTAATGCTAAGCAATTAAACAGCAAGCAGCTGTTGGCCAGATAAGTATTAAACTTTGCCAATTATATATATATATACATACACACACACACACACACGTTTCTCACCATATTTGGTCTGTGTTAGAATAGAATAGCACCCCACTCCAGTACTCTTGCCTGGAAAATCCCATGGACGGAGGAGCCTGGTAGGCTACAGTCCATGGGGTCGCTAAGAGTCAGACACGACTGAGCAACTTCACTTTCACTTTTCACTTTCATGCATTGGAGAAGGAACTGGCAACCTACTCCAGTGTTCTTGCCTAGGACAGGGGAGCCTGGTGGGCTGCGGTCTACGGGGTCGAATAGAGTCGGACACGACTGAAGCGACTTAGCAGCAGCAGCAGCAGAATAGATTGCAAGACGTGTTGAAATTCACACGTCTTAGAACTGTATGTTATAGGTTATTGCTAAAATTATCTGTTTCATAGTGTTAAGATTCTTGCTAAATTATCACAAATAGTTTATCGTATAGTTGCTCACAGTATATGAAGATGCATCAACTAAAAATAACTTGGGGGAATAAATGAATAATAGAGTAAAAAAGAGAAAGCACATGTTTGAATACATTTATCCACGTGGAAGTGCTTTTGCTCTCTGGATGTGGTATATTGACTTGGAAGAATATTATTATTGCTTCTGTTTAACATATGATAACATTCTAAATGTTATTTTCAAAACCTGCTGTCTACATCAGTAAAAAGAGAAGATAAGCTTTTGAACAGCTGTTAACACAACTTCCATTGATTAGCTTATTTAGACGAGGCATCTTTACCTGCCTGCCTGAGTCCAGTGAGAACCACTTACTAGTGAGTCTGGCTGCACGCCATCTTTATCTTGAATTACTCTAGACACATTTATCTCTAGTAATTGCCAAGGAAAGTTCTTTTTCATAACCTTTTAAAAATCATTTTCTATTGACATTTCCAAAAGAGCCTGGGTTCTAATGCTATCCGAATGGTATTATTAGTTTCTGAATTCTTTTTTCTTTTCTTTTGACTTGCCAAATTCCAGTCTTGTAGTTCTCTTAATACTAAAGTAGGTTGCCATTTCTTGCCCAGGGCATCTTCCCAACCCAGGGATCAAACCCATGTCTCCTGTGTCTCCTGCATTTTCCGGCTGATACTTTATCACTGAACCAAAAGTGGAAGTCGCTCAGTCGTGTCCAACTCTTTGCGTCCCGATGGACTGTAGCCTGCCAGGCTCGTCTGTCCGTGGAATTCTCCAGACCAGAATACTGGAGTGTGTAGCTGTTCTCTTCTCTAGGGGATATTCCCAACCCAGGGATCAAACCCAGGTCTCCCGCATTGCAGGCAAATTCTTTACTGTCTGAGCCACCAAGGAAGCCAAGTTCTTCTAAATTGTACTTCTAATAGTGATTTCCTCCTAAATATTTTGGCTGTTGGTAATGTACAAAAATGATCTTCATGACCAAGATAATCACAATGGTATGATCACTCACCTAGAACCAGACATCCTGGAATGTGAAGTCAAGTGGGCCTTAGAAAGCATCACTATGAACAAAGCTAGTGGAAGTGATGGAATTCCAGTTGAACTATTTCAAATCCTGAAAGATGATTCTGTGAAAGTGCTGCACTCAATATGCCAGCACATTTGGAAAACTCAGCAGTGGCCACAGGACTGGAAAAGGTCAGTTTTCATTCCAACCCCAAAGAAAGACAATGCCAAAGAATGCTCAAACTACCACACAATTGTACTCACACACTAGTAAAGTAATGCTGAAAATTCTCCAAGCCAGGCTTCAGCAATACATGAACCATGAACTTCCAGATGTTCAAGCTAGTTTTAGAAAAGGCAGAGGAACCAGAGATCAAATTGCTGTCATCTGCTGGATCACTGAAAAAGCAAGAGAGTTTTGCTGGATCATTGAAAAAGCAAGAGATTTCCAGAAAAACATCTATTTCTGCTTTATTGACTATGCCAAAGCCTTTGACTGTGTGGCTCACAATAAACTGTGGAAAATTCTTCAAGAGATGGGAATACCAAACCAGCTGACCTGCCTCTTGAGAAACCTATATGCAGGTCAGGAAGCAACAGTTAGAACTGAACATGGAACAACAGACTGGTTCTAAATAGGAAAAGGAGGATGTCAAGGCTGTATATTGTCACCCTGCTTACTTAACTTATATGCAGAGTACCTCATGAGAAATGCTTGGCTGGAAGAAGCACAAGCTGGAATCAAGATTGCCAGGAGAAATATCAATAACCTCAAATATGCAGATGACACCACCCTAATGGCAGAAAGTGAAGAGAAACTAAAAAGCCTCTTGATGAAAGTAAAAGAGGAGAGTGAAAAAGTTGGCTTAAAACTCAACATTCAGAAAACAAAGATCATGGCGTCTGGTCCCATCACTTCAGGGCAAATAGATGGGGAAACAGTGGAAACAGTGTCAGACTTTATTTTTTGGGGCTCCAAAATCACTGCAGATGGTGATTGCAGCCATGAAATTAAAAGACGCTTACTCCTTGGAAGAAAAGTTATGACCAACCTAGATAGCATATTGAGAAACAGAGACGTTACTTTGCCAACAAAGGTCCATCTAGTCAAGGCTATGGTTTTTCCTGTGGTCATGCATGAATGCGAGAGTTGGATTGTGAAGGCTGAGTGCCAAAGAATTGACGCTTTTGGACTGTGGTGTTGGAGAAGACTCTTGAGAGTCCCTTGGACTGCAAGGAGATCCAACCAGTCCATTCTAAAGAAGATCAGCCCTGGGTGTTCTTTGGAAGGAATGATGGTGAAGCTGAAACTCCAGTACTTTGGGCACCTCATGCAAAGAGTTGACTCATTGGAAAAGACTCTGTTGCTGGGAGGGATTGTGGGCAGGAGGAAAAGGGGCCGACAGAGGATGAGATGGCTGGATGGCATCACCGACTCAATAGACGTGAGTCTGAGTGAACTCCGGGAGATGGACAGGGAGCCCTGGCGTGCTGCGATTCATGGGATCGCAAAGAGTCGGACACTACTGAGTGACTGAACTGAACTGAATGTAATTTAATGCCACCTTCACAACTTGACAAGTAAGATTGAATTTTTTTCTGAATTTTTGTTTTTTAGTAAATGTTATCCATTTCTTTCTTCAGTAGCTGTTTCAAAGTAAGTAACTCATATGTTTGTCACTTTTCAAGTTACTAATGGGAGCTCACCCTGTCAATAATCCACCTGCTATGTAGGAAACCGTGATTCGTTTCCTGGGTCTGGAAGATCAGTTGAAGAAGGGATAGGCTACCTATCCCTTCTGATATTCTTGGGCTTCTCTGGTGGCTCAGACAGTAAAGAATCCACTTGCAATGCAGGAGACCTGGGTTTGATCCCTGGATTGAGAATATCCCCTGGAGAAGGGAACAGCTACCCACTCTAGTATTCTGGCCTGGAGAACTTCATGCACAGAGGAGCCTGGCAGGCTACAGTCACCCCATAGGATCTCAAAGAGTCGGACACGACTGAGCAACTTTCACTTTCAATGTCAACCACACAGAATAAATTATTTTACTGCTATTTATGCAAATTATATTTTCCATCGCCAGGCTGCATTTTGTTTGGAATTTAGTCTCTCATTCTTGGGAGGGGGCTATATTTTTGAAAGTTTTAATACTTGTCCATAGAAATTGAGGGGAAAAAAAGCATCTATCAGATCTCATTATTCCAGCAGAAAACTTGTTTGAAACTCTTACAGTGGATATAGAGCCTATCTTGCTAGATAATCCACTTCATTCATTTATTCATTCATTCACCAAATTTTAATTGAGCACTGCTTATTTGGCAGCAAAAAAACAAGCATCTCTAGGTAAAGGAAGTGACTCCTAGTGACTTCAACTTAATGTTGCATAAAGATGCCACCTCATTCATAAATATTGTGTACAGTCATTTTAGTCTATTATCCTTTGGACACTCTCCAGAATTATACAGATTAACTTTATTCAAGTAAATGTGTGTGCGTGTTCAGTCATGTCCGACTATTTGCTACCCCATGGACTGTAGCCTGTCAGGCTCCTCTTCCATGAGATGTTCCAAGCAAGAATACTGGAGCAGGTTGCCGTTTCCTCCTCCAGGGGATCTTCCCGACCCAGGGATCAAACCTGAGTATCCTATATTGCAGGCAGATTCTTTACCGCTGAACCACGTGCATTCAAGTAAATAAACAACAACAAAATGTGTAAGGACACGCCATTGTCTTAATTTAAATAAATGTTAGTTTTGATAAATTTTTTGAATGGAAAGTTTGGGGAAAAAATTTTTTGAAATTTCTTTTTGACTCAATTTTGCCCTTTGGTTTGGGAGGATTCACAATATTACCCCAGGTGATATAAAGTTTCAATTAAGCCTTGCTTGGACTTAGTCAACGTTGGCAATTCCTAAAAAACTACTGAACACAATCTAGTTTTCACTAAGATCTATAACTAGGCTATCTACTGTTGCTTTGCATTCTGAAGCTCCCTTCATTCACACCCTGGTGGCAGTGGGTCAAGTATAACATCTATATCCAAGTCCAGTGCAGAGAGACGATATTCCCTCTCTCTTGTTAGCCATAGGATATCCCTCCTGGGTTAAAGACAGCTGCTTCTCTAGAACCCTGAGAGGAATGCTAGACTTAGTGACAGGGTCATTTTCTCAAAAGTTTGGAAGAAGCAGCTTATCATTTTGGTCAAATTCCAAGTACTTGCAGAATAGAATTCAGTAGGGATCATGTCCTGATTATGAAGTCTCCTTTACTCATTTAACGTTCATGCATGTACTATTAGATGTTGGTCAGGAATCTAGGTGATTAGTGACAGAGAAGCCAGAGGAACACTCAGACTCCAGTCTGATTATGAGTGGGAAATACTTGTTAGAGGTCTTGAATTTGAAATGAGAATTTTCATCCTAGTCCGGGAAGTGGGGAAAGGACCTAGTGATTAACTATAAATACCTAAGGGACTATTCAGCAATATAGAGCCACTGTTCAGCAGTCTGAAGATCTCCATATTCCTGTACGTAGTGAAGGCTTTGGGGCTTACATGATGAGGGAGAACGTGAGTTTGGCAGGGAATTCAAAGCCTCCCTCCTAGGAGCCTGTGGAACGTTGGAGTTGTTTCTATCCTACGCTAACCCTAAAATCAGTTGCCATGGCTCTTAGTCATTTGTTGGAAAAGAGACTGAACATAACAAGAAGCAGAAAAGTTGCACAGAGCCTCCTTTAGAAATGGTGTCATCCTCAAGATTTAAAGATATTCTCTTGGTATGGTTGCACACTGAAAGACCACCTTAACCCAGCAGAGTAAAATGGGAAACAACCCTGAGTAGTGGTCTCTAGGACTCATGTTCTTCAAGATAGGAGTCCCCAGATCCTAGTAGATAACTCAGTGTTTCCCGAATAGAACCTTGAAACTTCCCTGGTAGTCCAGTGGTTAAGAGTCTGCCTTCCAATGCAGAGGACGTGGGTTTGATCCCTGGTCAGGGAACTAAGATCCCACATGCTGCAAGGCAATTAAACCCCCGTGCAGCAACAAAAGATCCTGCATGCAACAATGAAGACCCAACACAGCCAAAAATAAATAAATAAATAAATAAATATTAAAAAGGAGAACTCCTAGGACCTCTGAGAAATGGAAGAATCAGGTTTATCTTTACCAGCCAAATCAACTGTGAGAGTTAAGGGGGGTCACTGAAAGGCTAAGGGAGCTTCGTGGGACAGATGATGTTATTCTTGAAGAGTTCCCAAAACTTCAGCCTGCAGTCTCAACCCTCAGCATTGGCACACCCAGTGAGCACACCTCCCTTACCAGCTCTCTGGATACACAGACTGGCTTGGCCCTTCGTGAGATAGTAGGATTGATAGGGTGGGGAAGCAGTTACTGAAAGGGGGTGGTTTGAGTTCCACTCCCTTGAGTATTGCCAGCCTGCCAAGAAAATATGATTTCCTCACTTTGTGAAGAGTCTAGTCTAACCTGTTTCAGCTTCATTCAGTTTTGTAGACGTTCATCCTGGCTAATCCTAGTCTTTTTGTATTCTTCCTCAATCCCTGTAATCTGACACACAGGTTGGCTTCTTCCTGGCCTCTTACCTGCCTGTGTCTTGCTAACTTTGTGACTTACGGATCCCCACACCCTACCATCATGGAATTCAGAGTAGCTTATTTTTGTGCTACAAATGTGATACTCTGGTTGCCTTGGTTAATTTATTCTTGAAGGGTGTTGGATTTCGTAAGAGTGCATAATAACTGATTTTTTTGTACACAGTTTTCTTGTAAAAAGAAGAGATAAAATTTAAGTAAAATTATACTTCAAGAGTGGAGATGTCTCTATTTTTAAACATATTCAGTTACTTAACAAAATTGCCTTGGCAAGGGTGTAATTTAATCTAATTAAAAACCCTGTATTACTTTCACATCTCAAAAAAATGATATCACAACACTTGTAAATATTACTTAACACAACTGCTTATAGATTATATATGTGTAGTGGCTAAGTCGTGTCTGACTCTTTGCAACCCCATGGACTGTAGCCTGCCAGGCTCCCTTGTCCATGGGCTTCTCCAGGCAAGAATACTGGAGTGGGTTGCCATTTCCTCCTCCAATATAACATATATGATATGAGATATTCTTGTAGTAACACCCTAGTGTTTCTAAAATGACTTACGCCTGCACTAAGAAACTGATGATGTGACGTTTTCATTCAGGTAACATTACTGAGGAATACAGCTTTATTATATTTTACCCATGGTTAATCAGCTATATTTGTTCTCTTTGATTTCACAATTTCTTATTTTTATATAACAAAACTGTTAAAATAGAAGAATTATCGTTTAACAAAATAAGCCAGTTTTGGCTAACCAATGAAAGCAAAGTGCAACTGTTGTGGTCATCTGAATTTTGTGGTCATTCAAATTTGTCATATTTCTCCATTCCCTCAGAGACTGTGAAGCATGCGTGCTTCGACTCAAAGCAAGTCCCTGAAACTGCTCTTTGGGCACCATTTCTCCCAATAAACCACCTCAGGCACCCCTCACGCAACTCCAGCCGCTACCCTGAGCACCATCTTTTTTTCTCCACAGGACCTGCCTTTCAGGCACACCCCATTCTTAGGAATTTACCAGTAATCTGCTCTTCCATTTATCAACCTTTCATCTAAAGCCTCATACAGAGCTATCTGTCCTTGACAACTTCATCTCTAAGTACTTGTTCTCAAATATTGTTTTCCCGATCTAATGAGCTGCACTTGCAGACAGTAATAGGAACTAATGAGCTCACGGGAGCCCTCTCAGGGGAGATGTCACACTGTCTTCGTAGGATGAATCCTTGAAAGAGTAATTTCGTAAGAACTGCAGGCACGGTGTCAGTTTGTAAGGGAGATAATTTTGATCAGCAAGCCTTTTTATGCCTTTCAAATTATATCAGATAAAAGAATAGTTTCATTTTCATTAGAATAGAATATTTTGCTTGTTATCTCATGCTTTAGCAGCTTTCTAGAAGCCATAAATCAAGGAAGTTATGATTGCATTACAGTTTCTCTAAAATTTGTTGCTCTGTTTTAATGTGATGAGATTTGTATGCTGAGATTAAAAACATGGGGGTACATATACATTATTTGAGGCTCTGGTTGTAATAAAGAAAATTGTAATCAACCTTACTGTCCAAAAGTAGGGGGGTAAATAAACTGGACGTGTCTGTGTGTGTGTAAAATAAGCTATCATATATCCATGCTATGGGATATTATCCAGTCACTTTTTAAAATGTGGCTTATTCTGAATGATCTCCAACACATTATTGTTTAGAGGCAACAAGCAGGTCATATCGACATGTGTAACGTGATTCTCACTTATGTAGAAAATTAAGAAGATAAATGATTACAGATATGTGCTTATATATACAAATGTAAATGCATAAACAAAGAACTGGATGTCTTCCTCTGTTTTTCCTCTTCCCTTCATTTCCCTTTCATTGCATTTTTTCCTATTTCAGTCTTAAAGCCATTAGGATATAACATTGTGAACTTACTGCTATATCTAAAATGGATAACCAACGGGGATCTACTATATATCACTGGGAATTCTGCTCAATGTTATGTAGCAGCTTACATAACATTGAGAGGGAGGGGAGGGAGGGGAAGGGAGTTTGGGGGAAAATGGTTACATGGATATGTATGGCTGAGTCCCTTTGCTGTCCACATGAAACTATCACAACATTGTTAATCAGCTATACTCCAATATAAAATAAAAGGTTTTTTTGTTTTCTGTTCTTTAAAAATCCACTGGGAGAGGTCAAGCAAAATAAAAGTTTGAGACAGTGGAATGATCAACCAAAGGTGGACTAACCAGGACAGTGTTAAGTGCAATGAGGAGGGCATCCACTCAAGATGATGGTTTGGCCCAGGGAATCGGAGACCTGTTGGTTCAAAAAGAATGTCATATAGGAATGTTGGATTCAACCAGCCATAGATTGAAAATATTCAGGAAAAAAAATCCAGAAAGTTCCAAAAAGCAAAGCTTGGATTTGCCCAGGTGCTGGTAACTATTTACATAGCATTTACGTTGTATTTACAAATATTTGTGTGACATTTACATTGTTTTCAACATCATGAGCCATCTAGATATGATTTTAAATGTATGGGAGGATGTATATAGGTTATATGCAAATATTACATCATTTTATGTAAAGGAGTTAAGTATCCATCAGCTGCAGTATCCGAGAGGGTCCTGGAATCAGTCCCCCATGGATACTGGGGGATAACTTTATACCAACTAGTTAACAAGTCTTACTTTTTTTAAAAAAAGGAATAGAAGGTGAAGAAGGTTATGGAGTTTTTTACAGTTCATATGGGTTGCTCTTTACATTGAGAATATATGCAAATTTTATTTGTTTAATAGAAAAAAAAGGAAAGATACTATCACAGAGCCCACAAATATATGCCTATCAGAGCAGAAATGAGATTACTCTAGTTTCAAATACTGCATTACCTCTAGTTTTAACTGAAAACAAAGATAGTTGAATTGGTAATTCTACATCGAATTTATAGAAACTTTTTCTATAAAAGTAATTTGGGTTAGAAAATAATGTGTGGAACCAATTTAATATTGTAAAGTAATTAGCCTTCAATTAAAATAAATAAATTTAAATAAAAAACAAAACAAAAAAAACCAGAAAATCATGCATGGAGCCTCATAAATAATACATCATTTTATTTGAACTACCCTTTATTCAAGTATGCCAGAAATTCTAACTAAAATAAATGAAAATAGGATATTGCAGTGAAAAATCTATTTTGTAATTCTTTAAGATTCTGCTACTTAGCCTCTATTAAAATTTTGTTTGTGAGGCCAAATCCAGACAAAACTATAAATTGATCTGTTGTGGTAGCATTACCATTCTGGATTCTAAGTAAGTGTTTTCTTTTAATGCACATATTGAAATTTCTTACTATGACAAACTGGGGCACATGAAATGGAGTTTCATGCTCCACTGAACTGAATTCTCTGCAGCTGCTTAGAAATGTTTGGAGAGTTTTAGTGGATTTATTAATTTTAGTGACCCTGTTTCCCCTTACATTTGTGAAATATATATTGCTATACATTTTAGTTATTCAGAAATGTGAATTCATTGATCTATCTGCCTGCTTGAAAGAGCATTCATGAGAACTAAGAGAAATGATACATGCTAATCAATACAATAAAAAGAATAATTGTAGGTGATACTTACCAATTTGTGGTTCAGACGGTAAAGCATCTGCCTACAATGCAGGAGACCCGGGTTTGATCCCTGGGTCGGGAAGATCCACTGGAGAAGGAAATGGCAACCCACTCCAGTACTCTTGCCTGGAAAATCCCACGGATGGAGGAGCATAGTAGGCTACAGTCCATGGGGTCGTAAAGAGTTGGACACGACTGAGCGACTTCGCTTGGTCTAGTCTCTATAGATAGTCTTTATAGATATATAGTCTCTATAGATAGAACAAGTAACAGAACAGATAAGGTACTTGCTCTGATTAGGTTTCCTTGCCATTAGGGAGAGAAAAACAAATAACTAAACAAGATAACAACAGAGTGTGAGAAGTATTTTCAACAGAATAAGCAGTGATATGATAGACACCAACCTAGCAGAAGTGGGAGGGCCTTTCTAAGAGGGGGACGTTTCAGCTGAGATATGAAGGAAGAGAAGGAGACTGCCACTGAGGAGGAGAGAGGTCAGCTTTTCAAGCAGGAGCATGGTGAGTGCAAAGGAACTGGGCCAAAAAAAAAAAAGAGTAGTGTGACTGAGAGTGAAGTGTGATCATAAAATGGAGAGTACATAACCCATTATTTTGTGTTAACTACTACGCTAATGGTTTTCCCTATACTAGCTCATAGTACTTAGTTCTAGGAGGCTCATGCTAATATGATGCATATTTCCAACTAGTAATACTAAGGAATAGAGAGGAATAGAGAGGAAAAGAGTCTTGCCTATAAAATTAGTCATCTAGTAGTGATGAGGACATGATTTTCACCAAGGAAATCTGGCTTCATAACCCACACTTCCAACATTATGCCATGTTATTTCCCAACCATACAATGTTAATTAGTATCACTATTAAATTATGATAAAGTTTTAGTTATCTCTTATAGGTTAGAAAACTCATCTATATTTCCATATTTCATTTCTTAAAGAACGTTGTGCCCTCTTGTAGATGCCAGCCTTTACAAAGAATGCAGGGAAAGTAGAGACTGGAAGAAAGCCCTCTAGTTGGTTGAGAATCTTGATAGATGTGAAACAAGTGTGATCCTATCATTTAAAAGTTAAGATTCAGGAGACTGCAGGGTCAGTATCTCTATATTTAGAGGGTCATCTTGTGGAAAAATAAACATTTTATATGGCCCCAAGTAGATGTAATTTGGAGAGAAATTACATTTGGAGAGGAACTAATTTTGATAGAAGAAATGACTTTCTAATATTGAAAAAATAAAAAATTGGAATAAGCTATGCTGGGGGAAATAAAGAGACCCTAACATCAGAGATATTTAAGCCTAGGCAGAAAAATCTATTAAGGGTGATGTGGCAGTCATCCCCAAACTTTTTGGTACCAGGAACTAGTTTCTTTGAAGACAGTATTTCCAGGAATGGTGGAGGACATGGTTTTGGGATGATTCAAGTGCATTGCATTACACTTTATTTATTTATTGTGCACTTTATTTTTATCTTTATCGCATCAGCTCCACCTCAGATCGTCAGGCATTAGATCTCAGAGGCTGGGGATCCCTGGAGAGGATCCAAGCAATGGTGGGATAAATGAACCAGGGTGGGTTTTCCCATTCCTTATATTGTATGGTGGACAAGCCATAATCAGAAATCAGGATAGAAAACTTGACAGAGCATGGTGTAGAACCCAGATGCCAGATATAGGTGAAGGAGTGAAGTAAGATCCCAAATAGGAGGGTTGTAGTTAAAAACCAAATCACCATTTCTTCTCTAGTTTCAGAGGGAGCTGGTGATCTGGCTTGGGCTAGAAAGAGGAGTAATCCTGTCTTAGTGAACATGTGCTCAGCTTTCTACATTTCAGAACCAATCATATCACCCCAGGGGAGAATGAACACGTGTATATGTATGGCTGAGTCCCTTTGCTGTCCACCTGCAATTATCACAACTTTGTTAACTGGCTACACTCCAGTATAAAATGAAACATTAAAATATAAATATAAATATATATATATATATATATATCACCCTAGGGAATTGACCATGTAAATATGTCTCTATTAAATTACCTTTAATTCTCATTCCACTGATTTGTTTATCCATATGTCTTCTCCTTCTAGACCTTAGACTGACTGAACAAAAACTTATGTTTGTGTTTTCAGCTCTAGAAGTATTGCCAAAAAAATAGTAACTGAGATAACCAGTAGTAGACCCCTACAAGTCCAGAGAATAGATCAGAAAAAGTCAAAGCTGAATGTAGAAACATAACATTTGTGGCCAGCAATCACTTTCCAATTACCCATCAAAGTCATAGACTTGTGTTTTTTAAACATGAAATCAGAAGACTAATTCATTACATATATTTTTGATTTAGAAGATTAATGACTTAGTGATTTAATGAAAGTCATGATGCATTGTGATGGAATTAGATCTTTGATCTGGAAGATTTTCTCCATTTGGTGTTCTAGAGATCTACCAAATGGAGTCATGGTGAATTAGTTGAAAATAAATATTTTGTGCTAAACCAATTTGTCAATCGTTATAGAGATACTGTCTAGGGTCAGCCTCTTTGAAGCTCCCAACATTTTAAATAGATTTCTTAAAGAATCCCAGTGACTCTTTGGTATTGAGATGATTATAACCTCAGCAGTCTACCACTGAGGAAAACATTTGCAATACCATTTGGTATTATTAGCATAACTTTTTAAAGTCTTGTCTTGAGGGAGTGAAAAATAGGGACTTATTTGAAGAGTTTTCCTAATGTGACTGTCTTGAACCCTTTTTAGAAATGTGGTGTTTATTATTTGTTAATGGTGTATGCAAAGTCATGGATACCACATTAAACCGGATCAAACAAAGACATTTGCTCTTCTGTACACGCATTGTTGCTTTTTACCTCTTTCTTGATTTTGGCATTCCTCGGTTTTAATTAGTTGGGAATATCGAAAACAGATGTCAGCTGGGGCCCCCCAACTTTTCAAAGATCTAGCTTCTATTGGCTTAAAGGCCAGCCTGCTTCATCCGCTCAGGTTCTGGCGCCTGTTTAAGTCCTGAGCCCTCTCCAGGAGTTTTGTAACTTCTCAAGGGGTTTCTCTCTACCTTCCTTTGCTCTCTCTCACTTCCTTTGCTGCAGCTTCGTGTCACACCATCTTTGTTTCATCCTGAAGTGGGGAGGGAACCTGTTTATTCGAAAAGAGAATCTACTTAAATCTATAGTAACTGAAAACACTTACACAATCTTTCACTGATCTGCACACGAGATACATTTGATTCCATGCAAATGCATCCTTATTTTACATACAAGGTAAAACCTTGAAGAATCAATTGATTAAAAATCAAATATAATTGACTTGCTTGACAGTTTTAATATTTTTTTCTTATTGGAGATTGATAATCCATTGGCAGAGACTCATCATTTTAGTTAAAGCCTTTAGCCTTCTATGTGTATGCTTAAAGAGCAGGGGCACTTGCAAGTTTAATGGGCTGGTGCAATAAATCTCTTTGTGGTATAACTTGATTACCACTTCGTTTTATCTGAATTATAAATTGCCATGTGCTAGAATTAGTTATCTTCAAAAACTCTCATTTAAGCATCACTAAAAAATAAATTAGAAAAAAAAAAAAAGAAAGAATCAGTGCTCAGACTTCTCTGTTTTCAGAAGTTTCCTGACTTGAGACTAATTAAAAAAATAAGTGGAGATTCAGAAAACAGAAAGGCAGAAGAAACACAGCAGTAGACTGTGTGTTTCTCACAAGCCGTTTATTACAACATTAAAACATTTATTGTAATTCACGAGTCAACTTTAAGATTTTTTTTAAGCCAAGAATTAAATTTGCTATCTTTAAATAGAAATTTAGTTTTACTGGCACTTTACCACTTTCTTCTCATTTTATGTTTTTAACTGGGGTAATGATGTTTCATCATCTATTTCTTTTATATTTCATAAGTTCTGTTAGCTTTAATTGGACAGTTTATTTCAAATTGTTAATGAAGAAAACAATTTTAGTTATCATTATTTTCTCCAAGTAAAATCCATATGTCTGTCTATATAGCCTTTACCTTGTTTGGAAGGGCCTTGATATAATAACAAGACTGAGAAAGGTAGATTTATGCCCAAGGCAAACAGGCCTTCAACTCTTTGGAGGAATTTTTTTTTAAAACTCTAACCCTTTCTGTTCTTTTCAGAAACATTTCTGGTTTTATTTTGTTTTAAGAGCAATCAAAATGATTACTGATGTCACATAGTTTATTATTATTCAGCAGTCTAATGTTTGAAAAATCTGGTATCATTAAATTATTCTTTATGTTGCTTTTGGTGAAACCGATGTTTTTATTGGCATTTTCCATTTTCTCTTGTATGGAATCATCAGGCTAAAATTTTTATGTAATATTAGTTCCCTGAAACCGGCCCCCATGCTCTGCAAAGACCTGGAATCAATGGTGGCACTTTAGCCACAGCCACGGCAGAGCTTAACTTGCAGAAGCATTCAGTTAGGCCTCCTTCATGCTATTCCCTGGGGTTATTGGGTCTGTGTGCATTTGTGCGTGCATGCTAAGTTGCTTCTGCTGCTGCTACTAAGTCACTTCAGTCATGTCTGACTCTGTGCGACCCCATAGCCGGCAGCCCACCAGGCTCCGCCGTCCCTGGGTTTCTCCAGGCAAGAACACTGGAGTGGGTTGCCATTTCCTTCTCCAGCTAAGTCGCTTCAGTCGTGTCCAACTCTTTGCAACCCTTTGGACTGTAACCTGTCAGGTTCCTCTGTCCATGGGATTCTCCAGGCGAGAATACTGGAGTGGGTTGCCATGCCCGCCTCCCGGGGATCTTCCTGAGGCAGGGATTGAACCCATGTCTTTTATGTCTCCTGCATTGGCAGGCAGGTTCTTTACCACTAGCACCACCTGGGAAGCCCTATTGGGTCTATAGTGTGGACCATAGAAGATTGTGGTTCTCCCTCCCCTGAAACGAATGCCTAGTTGCATGGTGGCCATGGCGAAAGACATGGGAGAGAATGACCTGGCAAGAGGTCCCTTGGGGGAATATAAACTGTTTCCTCTTGACTGGCGGCGTTGCGATCCTCAGCCACCCAAGCCAGAGTCGTTAAAGTGACCATTCACCACCCTACTGCTAATCAGCTCCTCAGCCCTGAGTTTTTTCCTCTCCCTCTTTCTCTCTCCTCCAGTTTAGATCGTAACTATGCTTCACCTAAACAGTTGCTCAGACTTTTAATTGACCTGCCATCAGTTTTGTCTCTTCAACTCTATAACCGTAGTTACCTCCATGAAACTTACACATAACTTTGCCATCTACAACTGAAAGCTCTTCAATAGCCTCCTGGAAAAGTTCAAACCCTTTATCGAGGCATTTAGATCTTCAGTGTCTCCTCACCGTACTCAGTCCTCTCTCCTCTCTACCTTGCCTTTTATGTGTCAGCATATAAAATTTCTGGGTTGTCTTCTCAGATAACCATTCTTTCTCTCTCTCTTCTGAATTCATGCGATTCTATCTTCTTGGGTACCTTCAGCCCTGGATTCCTTCCCCACGTTTAATTTGATAATACTTGCCCATCATTTGGGCTTTCCTGGTGGTTCAGATTGTAAAGAGTCTGCCTACAATGTGGGAGACCTGGGTTCTGTCCCTGGATTGGGAAGATCTCCTCGAGAAGGGAATGGCTACCCACTTCAGTACTCTTACCTGGAGAATTCCATGGTCAGAGGAGCCAGGTAGGCTACAGTCATTGGGGTTGCAGAGAGTCAGACATGACTGAGTTGACCCATCATTTAAGACTTATCTCAGGCAGCTTGTCATTCAGGAAGCCTTCTTTGTCCCTCATCCTATCTGGGTTAGCTACAACTCTTTTATGTTCCTGGAATATTCTATGCATATCTCTGCTATTATCCTTAGTAGACTGTATTATATTTAACAGTTGCTATGTCTTAGGTTCTCACTAGGAAATGAGTTCTTTGATGAAGGATGCTGTTTTATTTGTCTTTGAATCTTTTGTACCAGATGTTTATTCTGTCTCACACGAGGCACTCCGTAAATATTTGATGAGTGAATAAATGAACAAGTAAAAGCTGTATTTAATGAAATTAAGTTTTGATGGGATCTGAAGATGATATACAACAGAATTCTTAGCTGGAGCAATGTATTTGTGATATTCACCCACAGCTTTCATAATAAACATATACAGAAAGGGGATGGTCTATATAGGAATTGAATCAGAAACTTTGGTCTAATAGGCAGCATGTTCTGTAATCAAAACATTGAAACAACACTGTAGGAAAATTATCAGAAGTTCTATTACAAATAAAGTTTTTGCTTGCTTCTTGGAAGGAAAGCTGTAACAAACCTTGCGCTTGCATGCTAAGTCGCTTCAGTCCTGCCCAACTCTATGCGACCCTATAGACTGCAGCCTGCCAGGCTCCTCTGTTCTTGGGACTCTCCAGGCAAGAGTACTGGAGTGGGTTGCCTTGCCCTTCTCCAGGGTTTCCAACCTAGGGATCAAACCTGTGTCTCATGTCTTCTGCATTAGTAGGCAGGTTCTTTACCACTAGCACCGCCTGGGAAGCCCTAGACAGTGTATTAAAAAGTAAAGACATCACTTTGGGAACAAAGATCCATGTAGTTAAAGCTGTGGTTTTTCCAGTAGTCATGTATGGATGTGAGAGTTGGACCATAAAGAAGGCTGAGTGCCAAATAATTGATGTTTTTGAATTGTGGTGCTGGAGAAGACTCTTGAGAGTCTTTTGGACTGCAAAGAGATCAAACCAGTCAATCCTAAAGGAAATCAACCCTGAATATTCATTGGAAGGACTGATGCTGACGCTGAAGCTCCAATCCTTTGGCCACCTGATGCTAAGAACTGACTCACTGGAAAATACCCTGATGCTGGGAAAGATTGAAGACAAAAGAAGAGAATGAAAGAGGATGAGTTGGTTGAATGTCATCACTGACTCAGTGGACATGAATCTGAGCAAACTCCAGGAGACAATGGAGGACAGGGGAGCCAGGCATGCTGCAGTCCATGGGGTTGCAGAGAGTCGCACACTACTTAGCAACTGAATAGCAATTACAAATGGAAAGATCTCAGGTTATATCTGTGTCTCAGACTTCAACTCCGAATCTCTGATCCTCCTAGCAAAAGTAGGAAACAGAGCCTCAGTCATGCAGCAGTTATCATATACCGATAACAAGTATGTGGGCAATCCGTGCTGAGCACACGTACGATGGTGGTGTCCCTGCCACCACTGCTACCACTCTTCTCCATTGTGCTGCTATTTCCTTGCAGAAAGAGTTTGGCTCTTCATTTGTCAGAGAAGAGGAAGACTTAATGACCACAGAGGAGTTTACAGTGATCCTAAAGCAACTTTCACAGCTAATCTACAAGAGTATTTTCTCAACGAGTAATTTCCAAGGATGTTTTGGAGTCTGTATTTGCCATCTCCCTGGTAATAGTCAGACTGCAACAACAATGAAATCTTGTCCCATAGCTCTCTCATCATTCCCTAGATAGTTTGCCTGCCTTTCATTGAGTTCAGATAGTTAAGAGCAGATGCTACACTGAAGTCCTGCACTTTATCAGTCGTCACTGCCTTCAGTCTCAATCCTGAATATTAAACACAATGGACTCATTTGGAGAGAATCAGGCAAATATAAAGGTCATAACATTAATCACTCACTCACTCACTCACTCACTTCAGTCGCTCAGTCATGTCCAACTCTTTGCCACCCCACGAACCGCAGCACACCAGGCCCCCCTGTCCATCACCAACTCCTGGAGTCCACCCAGACCCATGTCCATTGACTCAGTGATGGCATCCAACCATCTCATCCTGTCATCCCCTTCTCCTGTCCTCAATCTTTCAGAACATCAGGGTCTTTTCAAATGAGTCAGCTCTTCTCATCAGGTGGCCAAAATATTGGAGTTTCAGCTTCAACTTCAGTCCTTCCAATGAACACCCAGGACTGATCTCCTTTAGGATGGACTGGTTGGATCTCCTTGGAGTCCAAGAAACTCTCAAGAGGCTTCTCCAACACCACAGTTCAAAAGCATCAATTCTTCAGCGCTCAGCTTTCTTTATAGTCCAACTCTCACATCCATACATGACCATTGGAAAAACCATAGCCTTGACTAGATGGACCTTTGTTGGCAAATAATGTCTCTGCTTTCTAATATGCTGTCTAGGTTGGTCATAACTTTCCTTCCAAGGAGTAAGCATCTTTTAATTTCATGGCTGCAGTCACCATCTGCAGTAATTTTGGAGCCCAGAAAATAGTCAGCCACTGTTTCCACTGTTTCCCTATCTATTTGCCCTGAAGTGATAGGACCGGATGCCATGATCTTTGTTTTCTGAATGTTGAGCTTTAAGCCAACTTTTTCACTCTCCTGTTTCACTTTCATCAAGAGGCTCTTTTCTGCCATAAAGGTGGTGTCATCTGGATATCTGAGGTTATTGATATTTCTCCTGACAGTCTTGATTCCAGCTTGTGCTTCATCCAGCCCCTCATGGTTTCTGGGGATTGTTGAATTTCAGCGGTATTTTTCTGATTTTGATTAAGTATTTGATACCAGGCAATAGCAATGGAAACACTGCAATACTGGGCTTCACTGTTTTATAACAGTTCATTTTATAACAAAATGAAGGATGACAGATGACTCTGTGGTTGTAGCTGTTTAATGGCCTTTAAAAAAAATTGTTTCTTTTCCTCCACCAGATTTGAGACTGGGGGTTGGGAGGGAGTTTCAGTACTCTTTATCCAGAGTCTCCAGTTCCCTGACCTTCTGTTATTCCATCACACACATCCTACTGATCTCCACAGTGGGACTGCAGCTCTCTACCTGCTGTACTTGTCCACCAGGAATACTAAATTTCCAAAAACAAAAGCCCACACGGACACACTTTACAGTGCTGCCTCGACAAGCTCATGGTTGCCCACACCAGTGGAGCCCTCAGTGTTTCCATCAGTCTGGAATGTCCACAATTTCATTTTCCACCAGTTTCCTCAAGCCCATTCTCTTCCTTCCATCTCTCCCACAGCCAATGTATCTTGCTTCCAGTTTTCCTGAGAAAATAAAGAGAAGGGTTAAGGAAATTCATGCTATCTGCCAGCATATTTACATGTATTATCTGATTTAATTTGCACAGTGTGAGAGATAGAGAATATTGTTCCTGTGACCGAGAAGGTAACTAAGGCTCAAGTGAATGGTGCCTGTAAATGATGGCCCTGGGATTGAACTGTAATCGGCTCAACTACCAACCTCTTTTCCTTCCATGGGATGAGATTCTACTCCACACCTGAAGCTCTATGGCTTGAACCATCAGATTTCCTCCATCTCTAAATGTTTGCAAATCCATATTTCCTTGATTTGTTTAAATGTTTCTTTTCCTCTCACAGGTGATAATCCTCCATCCACAGTTTACCTTCCTCCCTTAGGGAGGCCTCAATCACGGACCTCACATTATTCAAGCTCCTCCTTGTAATAACTCTTTGGCCCCTTTTAATAGGCGTGCTTAAATTTCTGTCTTTAAATAAAAAGCATTCCTCCTGCTTGCATCAGTCTTTGTATGCTGCCCTGTTCTTACTTCAAAACAAGCTTTAAAAAGCTCTTTTTTGATGCTACTCTGTCATCTCTACTTTAATCTTCTGCCTACTGTAGTCTAACTTTCAGAGCCACCATTTCATTTGAATAGTTTTATTCTCGGAATACAGGATTTGGAGTTAAGAAATAACCCGCTCCCATAGCTGTTCTTCAGTCATGACCCTGTGGGCTTTCTAATGTGTGTGATATTTACTTTGAGATGATCTCTCATTGCTGCAACCATCCTTCTGTGACTTTCAGGATAAGGTTTTCTTCTGAATTTGCAATTCTCCTTCAGGCCACTTATTCTTAATTTCTTTGTGTACTTCCTCCTTCCCTTGGACTCCCTAAATGTTAATACTCTTCACTGTCTTATCATTAACCTTCTTGCTTGTTAGCTTAAAGTATTTCATCCATGTTCATGGTTTTAAATTGTCCTCTCATGCTGTGTTCCCCAGTACCTGTCTGTAGTCCAGACTTCTTATTGGCTCTCGGACTCATATTTTTGATTGCCTAACCAACTTCCATGGAAATCTCAGTCTGCAGATCCAAATCCAGGTGCAGAGTCTTTCTTTCCATCCGTTCTCTCTATCAGTGGCACAGGTACCATGATACACCCAGCTGTGTTCCAGTCAGGATCTTGGGAATCATCTTTTGCCTCTCTCCCTTTTTCATTTCCCTGGTGGCTCAGATGGTAGGGAGTCTGCCTGCAGTGCCGGAGATCTGCATTTGATCCCTGGGTCACAAAGATCCCCTGGAGAAGGGAATGGCTACCCTCTCCAGTATTCTTCAGAGTCTGGAGAATTCCGCGGACAGAGGATCCTGGCAGGCTACAGTCCGTGGGGTCGCAAAGTCGGACACGACTGAGCAACTAACACTTGCACTTTGAGTTCTTTCTCACTTTCAAATAAAAATCATTTAAACGTTCCTAAATCCTTGAAACGGCATCCTCCTTTTAGTCTTTAATTCTATTGTGTTGGTTTGTACCCCGCACGATTTCCTGCCTTAATTCAATTCTTCTTTCCTTCTCTATAGGCTTCATTTCATTTTCAGATTAAAGCACCGGTTAATTGTGACTCATTGTGAATACCATTCTACTTGTTCTGCGCATTGATTCCATTTATACCCACCGCATATTATCAGGTTGAAATTACTTATCTTCAGAGTAATAATATTCCACTGTGTCATTGTCCTTCGATCTTCCTCACCTTGTGTTTTTATTTTTTTTCCTGTGGTCTGGAAAAACTTAAGTTGTTTATTACATTGTGCATGTGTGTGTGCTCAGTCATGTCCTGCTCATTGCGACCCTATGGACTGTAGCCCGCCAGACTCCTCTGTCCATGGCATTTTCCAGGCAAGAATACCGGGGCGGGTTGCCGGTTGCCGTTTCCTCCTCCAGGGGGTCTTCCTGACCAAGGGATTGAACCTGCGATTCCTTTGTCTCCTGCACTGCAGGTAGATTCTTTACCACTGAGCCATTGTTACATTTTAGAGCAGTAATTTTTATTGTTATTATTATCTCAGATTTTTGTTTGTGTATCTAGGATTTTTCCAAGTTGGTAAAATTGATAGGTATACACTGCTATATTTAAAATGGATAACCAACAAGGTCCTACTATATAGCACAGGGAACTCTACTCAATATTATGTGACAGCCTGGATAGCAGGGGGGTTTGGGGGAGAATGGATACATATTTATATATGACGGAATCCCTTCACCATTCAACTGAAATTATCACAACATTGTTATTTGGCTGTTCAGTTCAGTTCAGTTCAGTCTCTCAGTTGTGTCCAACTCTTTGTGACCCCATGGACTGCAGTAAGTCAGGCCTCCCTGTCCATCACCAACTCCCAGAGTTTGCCCAAACTCATGTCCATTGAGTTGGTGATGACATCTAACCACCTTATTCTCTGTCGTCCCCTTCTCCTCCCGTCTTCTATCTTTCCCACCATCAGGGTCTTTTCCAGTGAGTCAGTTCTTCACATCAGATGGCCAAAATATTGGAGTTTCAGGTTCAACATGAGTCTTCCCAATGAGCACTCTGGACTGATCTCCTTTAGGATGGACTGGTTGGGTCTCCATGCAGTCCCAGGAAATCTCAAGTCTTCTCTAACACCACAGTTCAAAAGAATCAATTCTTCAACACTCAGCTTTCTTTATAGTCCAACTTTCACATCCATACATGACTACTGGAAAAACCATAGCCTTGACTAGACGGACCTGTGTTGGCAAAGTAATGTCTCTGCTTTTAAATATGATGTCTAGGTTGGTCATAACTTTCCTTCCAAGAAGTAAGTGTCTTTTAATTTCATGGCAGCAGTCACCATCTGCAGTGATTTTGGAGCCCCCCAAAATAAAGTCTGACACTGTTTCCACTCTTTCCCCATCTATTTCCCATGAAGTGATGGGACCAGATGCCATGATCTTCGTTTTCTGAATGCTGAGCTTTAGGCCAACTGTTTCACTCTTTTTCACTTTCATCAACAGGATTTTTAGCTCCTCTTCACTTTCTGCCATAAGGGTGGTATCATCTGCATATCTGAGGTTATTGATATTTCTCTTGGTAATCTTGATTCCAGCTTGTGCTTCTTCCAGCCCAGCATTTCTCAAGATGTACGATACATATAAGTTAAATAAGCAGGGTGACAATATACAGCCTTGACGTGCTCTTTTTCCTATTTGGAACCAGTCTGTTGTTCCATGTCCAGTTCTAACTGTTGCTTCCTGACCTGCATACAGATTTCTCAAGAGGCAGGTCAAGTGATCTGTATTCCCATCTCTTTCAGAATTTTCCACAGTTTATTGTGATCCACACAGTCAAAGGCTTTGGCATAGCATAAATTGATGTTTTTTTGGAACTCTCTTGCTTTTTCAGTGATCCAGCAGATGTTGGCAATTTAATCTCTGGTTCCTCTGCCTTTTCTAAAACCAGCTTGAACATCTGGAAGTTCACGGTTCACGTATTGCTGAAGCCTGGCTTGGAGAATTTTGAGCATTACTTTACTAGTGTGTGAGATGAGTGCAATTGTGTGGTAGTTTGAACATCCTTTGGTGTTACCTTTCTTTGGGATTAGAATGAAAACTTATGTTTTCCAGTCCTGTGGCCACTGCTGAGATTTCCAAATTTGCTGACATATTGAGTGCAGCACTTTCACAGCATCATCTTTTAGGATTTGAAGTAACTCAACTGGAATTCCATCACCTCCACTAGCTTTGTTCGTAGTGATGCTTCCTAAGCCCACTTGACTTTGTATTCCAGGATGTCTGGCTCTAGGTGAGTGATCACACCATCGTGATTATCTGGGTCATGAAGATCTTTTTTGTACAGTTCTTCCATGTATTCTTGCCATATTTTTGCCACCTCTTAATATCTTCTGCTTCTGTTAGGTCCATACCATTTCTGTCCTTTATTGAGCCCATCTTTGCATGAAATGTTCCCTTGGTATCTCTACTTTTCTTGAAGAGATCTCTAGTCTTTCCCATTCTATTGTTTTTCTCTATTTCTTTGCACTGATCATTGAGGAAGGCTTTCTTATCTCTCCTTGCTATTCTTTGGAACTCTGCATTCAAATGGGTATATTTTTCCTTTTTTCCTTTGCTTTTCCCTTCTCTTCTAAAGAAGAAAAAGTCATAAAATTTTAGACAGTATCTTGGAATTAAATTTCTAATCACTCTCTCTATTTATTTATACTGAACTTTAGCTAACAATCTTCTTTGATATCATAGTCCTTAAGGAAATCTTGTGCTAGCCTTTTCCTGTATAAATTGATAACTACCTTCCCTGACATTTGTAACCCTCTGTCAGGTGGCTGTATCTGTCAGACTTGCAACGCTTCTCTGCTGCCCTAATGTCAGCATCCCATTAGGGCAGATAATAATGGAAAATGCCGTCTTGACTAAACAACATGTCATGCTGAAATTGTTTGTATTTTATCTGGTTTCAGCACATTTTTAATAGCAACCATAATTTATATTTGCCAACTGGTTTGATCTGTCTAGCTCTGAAAACCTCCCTTTAACCAAAACCATAAGCTGGCATGCCAATTTGTGCTTATAAAAATACATCCTCATTCTTTTCTTAACGTGGAAACTTATCTCAGACATCTTTCTTCCTTTGCTTTCAAGTTATGTGAAGACATTTACTGGTGTAACATGAAATTACTCAATGACTGTTACTCAGTACTTTGGGAGTTTATTTTCGTATCTTTGAGGAAACTCACTTTCTAAAGCAGCTGATTATGTCATCTGAAAAGTGTTTAAATACCTAAATATATTTATCCATTTTTCTGGAGTACAGTTATATGCTGTACTTTTATTGAAAGTAACACTGATTTACATTTCTGTATTTAAATAAACTGAAATTTGAATCCATGACATCTCACTGCTGATAGCTTTGTGCTATTATACATTTAGCTTTTGATGTATTTGGTAATACCTATGAAGCAAGTCCAGTGTACTTTATAAAGCTTTGATTTATGGCATATGGAATCTTGAGAGGTGTTTATTCAAAGCAGTTACTTGCATTAATGTCACAATCATTACTGTAGTCTACATTCTAATATTACATTTATATTTGCCCCTTAATAATATTTTATATGTAAATATGTACAGACACAAATGTTTTCTCACATCAAAACCTGGACTAGATAAGAAATCCATTAAGATTAAAAGCAGTATATGTTTTTCTTAACAATATCTTGATTTTTAAAGAATCAGTTCCAAGTCCTCTGTTATTCAAATCTTGTTCAATATCAGTAATCTATGGTAACCTTGAAAAGAAATAATCATGTTTATATGAATTTCAGTGGATCTTTGCTGAATGCCTTATACTATATTTTGATTATTTTATTGATTTTTTTGATACTGGAAGGTTAGACTCAAGAATTGTGCAGTTTCCTTTGATTTTCATTTTCATCATTTTCTCACTTTTCAAATATTAAAATCTGCATTGGTATTTTACTCACTCTTCTTTATTTTAAACTCTGCTTTTCCCCAGCTGATATTTTTATGTGGGAGACTGATGGAGTAATAAATACTTCCCTACACAGAATGTTTTTTAGAATATGTTCCTATTTAGAAGGTATGTAGTACAAAAATATTGTAGTACAGGTAGCTGTAGATATTTTATTGAACTATTATTCATTCAGGGAATATTTATTTAGGCCTTAAGTGCCAGGTTCTAAGAAAGGTGCTGTGAAATTACAGTATGAGCAAGAAACAGAAACATACTGTATTCCAAATAGATACAGGCTATCTTAGCCATTCAGGCTTCTATAGCAAAATACCATAGACTTGTGGCTTATAAACAACAGAAGTTTATTTGTCACAGTTCTGAAGAACTAGAAGTCTAAGGTCAAGGCACCAACAGACTTTGTATCTAGTGAGGGCTGCTTCTTAGATCACTGTTTCTTCACTGTAACCTCACATTTAGAAGGGGCGAGGGATCTCTCTGCGGTCTCTTTATTTATGGCCTAATCACCTCCTAAAGGCCCCACCTCCAAATGCTATCACATGGGGATTAGGATTCTAACAAAACATTCAGTCCATTGCACTGGGATTGGGCTTCCCTGGTGGCTCAGACAAAAAAGAGTCTGCCTGCAATGCTGAAGACCTAGGTTCAATCCCTAGATCGGGACGATCCCTTGGAGAAGGAAATGGCAATCCATTCTGGTACTCTTGCCTGGAAAATTCCATGGACAGGGGAGCCTGGCAGGCTGTAGTCCATGCGGTCGCAGAGTCGGATACAACTGAGCAACTAACTGTATCAAATCAGATGAAGACACATAGAAGATGCCAGTGGAAGTGTCCACTCATTATGCAGCCTCCCTCTTCCTGCTCATCCTGCTTCCTGCCAGTTCAGCCTGTCTGATTAGGCAGCAGTCAGCTTCGTAGCATTCCAAAGCCTCAGTGCCTCCCACTGGCCTCCCTAACTACATCTGATTATAGCCTGCCTTTCCGTCTCCCTCGGTAGAAAGAGAGGCATTCACTCCCTGCTCACTTCTCTCTGAGCATTGCCTGCACTTTTCTCCCACAGTGAGTTTTCTCAGGTTCATCACCCAAGCAGACATGCTCTCAGTTGCCCTCTGCCTTCTGGATTCTGTCCATCCCTCAAAACCTGCATTGCGTATGTTGGTAACCATGATTACCTGCTTTCATCCCATCTACTCCTTTATGCACTTGTCTTACTTTTTATTGAACACATTCCCAACCTTCTGGAATGAAAGAATAAACAAGGCTCAAACAAACTTGAGCTCATGCATATTTCCTACAGAGCCTACAATTGCTTTCCATTCTGCTTGGAATCAAGAGTGCATAGGACGTAAATACTGGCTATATTCGCTTAGTGTTCAAAGTTTATTGCCCTAGCACTTAATTTGTGTCTACCGTGTGCTAGACTCAGACTTTGGCGATAAGATATAGATACGATAGATAAGTTGACAAACAACGTACAGTCTGTGAAGTGCTCCAGTAGAGGTGAGCGCAGGAGATTCATAGGGGTGGCACTAATTCAGGTAAGTCAATAAATGCATGAAAGAATGGATGACTGTGTGAATGAATAATTTATTTTAATTCTCCAGAGCTGTCATTAAGTAGTCTGCAGTCCTCCTGATGGGTAAATCATCTTGCTAATCTTCTGCTGCAATGACAATGCATGTCCTAATTTCTCCCATCACAGCATTTGTTAATACCCCTCAAGTGATACACTGTAGTTCTAATGAATTCTGCACACCTGCTTTCTTGGATCCATCATCGTGGCTTTAATTACTACATGGACTGCGGTCTCCCAGCTGCAAAATTAAAACCATTAATTTGGGAATTTTAAAAACAATATTTAAGCATAGGGTTAAATATTGCTTCATTATCAAAACAGCTACAGCTAGAGTATATTTAATGCTTCTTTGATTTATATTTCATCCTTGTGCACAATTTTAACACAACTTTCTTTCCCTGGATTTCTACTTATGAGTATCTGAAACATCCTTTTTTCAGAGTCCCTTGCAAAAATAACATCAAGGTCCTATATTTTGGGACTTTTTCCGTTTTACAGCCTTTTCGCCGAATAATTTTCTTTTCCCTCTTCTAACTCTTTTGTGTTTTAATCACAGAAATTAAGGAGTCTCCCTGAACCTGTGCTGTAGTTGGCATGCTGAGCTAGTAGGTGATTTAAACTGAGTCCACACTCAGTGTAGTCATTTGGTACACTTCAAACATAATCCAGTGACTCAGGATCGTATACCGTCAGACAATGCACAGTTTGGACACCAGCTCTTTCTTGAGATCCGTTAGCAGAAGTTTAGTGGGGACTACTCAACAAAATTGTCATATAACAGACAGGTAGATGTGGCCTGCAGTTGAATTTAGAAATGTTCTTTAGTTGGTCAGTTTTCTTTCTTTCTTTTTTTTTCCCCTTATTTTCATCCTATGTTAGACCCCTGTGAGCTGAGACTAATAAAATGAAAGGCATTTTATTTAAAAAATATATTAAAATCTTTTTAATGTAACTTTTTTTTGTCTGATTCAGTCATTCAACAAACATTTATTGAATACCTACCATGTGCCAGGCTTTTCTCTAGATGCTAGAGTGTGGAAACAAATAAATAAACATAATTAGTATCTTGTGCTCTGCTGTGCTGGCGCTTCAGTGTTGTCCGACTCTTTGCGACTCCATGAACTATAGCCCACCAAGCTCCTCTGTCTATGGGGTTTTCCAGGCAAGAATACTGGAGTGGGTAGTCATGCCGTCCTGCAGACAGTCTTCCCCACTCAGGGATCAAACCCACGTCTCTTATGTCTCCTACATTGGCAGGCACATTCTTTACCACTAGCGCTACCTCAGTTCATTTCAGTTCAGTCACTCAGTCGTTTCTGACTCTCTGCGACCCCATGAATTGCAGCACACCAGGCCTCCCTGTCCATCACCAACTCCCGGAGTTCACTCAGACTCACATCCATCGAGTCGGTGATGCCATTCAGCCATCTCATCCTTGGTCGTCCCCTTCTCCTCTGTCCCCAATCCCTCCCAGCATCAGAGTCTTTTCCAGTGAGTCAACTCTTCCCATGAGGTGGCCAAAGTACTGGAGTTTCAGCTTTAGCATCATTCCTTCCAAAGAAACCCCAGGGCTGATCTCCTTCAGAATGGACTGGTTGGATCTCCTTGCAGTCCAAGGGACTTTCAAGAGCCTTCTCCAGCACCACAGTTCAAAAGCATCAGTTCTTCGGCACTCAGCCTTCTTCATAGTCCAACTCTCACATCCATACATGACCACTGGAAAAACCGTAGCCTAGACTAAATGGACCTTTGTTGGCAAACGTCTGCTTTTGAATATACTACCTAGGCTGGTCATAACTTTTCTTCCAAGGAGTAAGCGTCTTTTAATTTCATGGCTGCAATCACCATCTGCAGTGATTTTGGAGCCCCCCCAAAATAAAGTCTGACACTGTTTCCACTGTTTCCCCATCTGTTTCCCATGAGGTGATGGGACCAGATGCCATGATCTTCGTTTTCTGAATGTTGAACTTTAAGCCAACTTTTTCACTCTCCACTTTCAGTTTCATCAGGAGGCTTTTTAGCTCCTCTTCACTTTCTGCCATAAGGGTGGAGTCATCTGCATATCTGAGGTTACTGATATTTCTCCCGGCAATGTTGATTCCAGCTTGTGCTTCATCCAGTCCAGCGTTTCTCATGATGTACTCTGCATATAAGTTAAATAAACACTACCTAGGAAGCCCCAATTAGTAACTTAAGAGAAGAAAAATAAAATAAGGAGAAGTGATCGAGAATTGCTGAGGAAGGGAAGTGTATTTTATACAGATTGTTCAGAGAAAGCCTCTCTCTAAAGAGATGCGTTTGGGCAGAGACCTGATAAGAAGAAGCCTAGCAGACAAATGGGGCAGAAGATTCCAGAAAGTGAGTGGCAGCAAGTGGCAAGCCCCAAGGCGTCTCATGCTTAAGGAACAGAAAAGAAGTCAGTATGGCTGGAGTAGAGAGTCATCACCACAGACTGGCAGAAAATGAGATCCAAGTGGATGTGACTGGTGACATCATACAGGGTCTGTTAGCCCTGGGAAAGAGTCTCTATATTTTATTCTAATATGAAAATGCATTGGAAGGACCTAAGTCAAGGAGTTATGTGTAATCTAACATGTTCTTTAAAAGATGACTAGCTACAGATTGCATTAGTTTTCTTATGCCACACAGCAAATTACTATAGCACACAGCAAGTTTAGTAGCTTAACCTGTATTATCTCATGGTAGACATGGGTCACTTTATTTTGTTTAGTTGCTAAGTCATGTCCGACTCTTTGCAACCCCATGGATTGCAGCATGCCAGGCTTCCTTGCCTTCCACTGTCTCCCAGAGTTTGCTCAAACTCATGGCCATTGAGTCTGTTATGCCATCCAACCATCTCATCCTCTGTTGCCCCCTTCTCTTCCTGCTCTCAATCTTTCCCAGCAACAGGGTCTTTTCCCAATGAGTCAGCTCTTCTCATCAGGTGGCCAAAGTATTGGAGCTTCAGCTTCAGTGTCAGTCCTTCCAATGAATGTTCAGGGTTGATTTCCTTTAAGATTGACTGGTTTGATCTCCTTGTTGTCCAAGGAGCTCTCAAGAGTATTCTTCACCACCACAGTTTGAAAACATCAATTCTTCAGTATTTAGCCTTCTTTATGGTCCAACTCTCACATCCATGACTACTGGATATGTCGAAATCATTGTTTGTCAAAATTTAATGTGTATATGAATCTCCTGCAGATTGTGTTAAAATGTAGATTTTGACTTGGTGAGGCTGCAGTGGAGACCTGATTCTCCTAACGATCTCCTAGTTGATGGTGATGCTCCTTGTGGAACAGCAAGACTTCAAGCCAGGAATGAGGGTAGCTTGGACTAAGGTACTAACAGTGGAGATGAGAAATGACCTAATTAAGGAAATATTTTGAAGGTAGATCGCAAAGGGCTTGCTGAGGAGGAAACAGAGGCACGAGGATGACTTCTATGTTTAGGAATGACAGCGAACGTAGGAGGCATTTGTAGGGCAGAAATCAAGTGTTCAGTTATGGATGTGCTAAGTTAGAATCCACATAAAGATGAGCACAGAATATTATGAACAAAACAGGTTATAAATCATATTCAGTGTTACTAGAGACTTAAAATTTTGTGTTTCTATGCATTACAACTTTAAGACTCTTCCTAAGTGTGCTCAGAATTTATTGTACCGTTTTTTAAAATTTAAGCAATAGGAAGAGCTTTATTGATTCATACCACAGTTTCTCTCTCTTGTTTTTCTTACAATGACATGAGTAAAGCAAGCAGTGCTTTCTTGTCTCCATGCCAATGTTCTTTACAGTGAAATTAACATAGTATTATTACTCAATTCTTTAAAGTCGTTCCTAGAAGCCCAAATGTGCATCACTGTGCATATTTAAAGCATATTGTATTCAAGCATTCTCTAAGCTTAGAGCTAAGATTTTAAAACAAAATAAGTTTTCAGTACCTATTATTGATTCTGGTGAATGCCTCACTAGGAGATGAATTGCCTAATTTTCCCAGGCTATGCAGGCAATTCCAAGGTGTGATTAATTATTATTTCTTTCCTGGGTTAAATTATGCAAAATGAGCTTTAAGACACTATGACAGCTTGCATGAAAGTCACCCTCACTGATTCCCTTATCCCAAAAAGATGGTATAGACTAGAGTTGTATGGATGGTATCTTTTCTTATAATTTCTCTGGACATCAATCGTTTAAAATCTTGGCCTTGCCCATACTTATGTTCAAAAAGAAAAGCATTTGAAAGGAAGAAGCTGAAAATGGTGCTGCTACCTGCTCTTTCATGGAATGGCTGCAGAAATGCTAGAGTTTAGCCAGAGAAAAGGTTGAGACTTGGATCTGCAACGTTTCATGTATTTTAATAAATGAACATTAAATAAGACATACCCATTCTTAGCACTGCGTGGGTACTTAGCTCAGTTAATATCCAGTGAGGCAAGGTTGTGAGAGATGGTTTATGGCTTCAGGTAGTTGAAACAAAGGCATTACAGGGCAGTTTTGGTTGAGAGGACTGTTCATTCTGTGGAACAGATGAAAATTCACTTTACGGTAAACAAAATTCTGGAAAGCCCTGTTTTATTTTTCTTCTTGTTAAACAATAAAATCTAAGTTTTATGACCAGAAAGAAAGAAAAGAGAGAGGGAATAAAAAGAGATATTTCAAAGATAGCCTGGATGATTACGTTTCTAAAAGACCCTGAGCAATTGGACATTTGGGCTTCCCTGGTGGCTCAGATGGTAAAGAATATGCCTGCAATGCAGGAGACTGGGGTTTGATCCCTGGGTCGGGAAGATCCCCTGGATAAGGGGATGACTATCTATCTACTCCAGTATTCTTGCCTGGAGAATTTCATGGACAGAGGAGCCTGGTGGGCTACCATCCATGGGATTGCAGAGTCGGACATGACTGGGTGACTAACACACATCGCACACACAGATGGAAATTAAACCAAATTAGTCAATGGCTGGGATGACACACAGTCTACAGCCTCCCACCCTCACTCTGTGGAGAGTGCTAAGGAATTCAGATCAGAATCTGACTCCTATCAACTGGACATGTTTTAATCTGGAACCCTGGATTAGGGCTAACATCTGATAAGACAAATGAATTTTCTGTGGATTTGTAAGAGTGTGATGGCTAAACAAGGGTCTTGTTGACACCTTCTCTTGTTCTCATGATGTACCATATTAAAACCCAGAATCTAAATCTAGGAATACAGTTGTTTCTCAGTATCAGAGAGGGATTGTCCAGGATTCTTTCAGATACCAGAATTTGTGGATGTGCAAGTCCCTTATATAAAATGGTGTAGTATTTTCATATCACCTATATACATGCTTCCATAGTCTTAAAATCATCTCTAGATTATTTATAATAGCTAATACAATGTGGCTCACATTGTACAGGAGACAGGAATCAAGACCATCCTCAAGAAAAAGGCAAAAAAGCAAAATGGCTCTCTGAGGAGGCCTTACAAATAGCTGTGAAAAGAAAAGAAGCAAAAAACAAAGGAGAAAAGGATAGATATACCCATTTGAATGCAGAGTTCCAAAGAATAGCAAAGAGAGATAAGAAAGCCTTCCTCAATGATCAGTGCAAAGAAATACAGGAAAACAATAGAATGGGAAAGACTAGAAATCTCTTCAAGAAAATTAGAGATACCAAGGGAACATTTCATGCAAAGATGGGCTCAATAAAGGACAGAAATGGTATGTACCTAACAGAAGCAGAAGATATTAAGAAGAGGTGGCAAAAATACACAGAAGAATGGTACAAAAAAAAATCTTCACAACCCAGATAATCACTATGGTATGATCACTCACCTAGAGCCAAACTTCCTGGAATGTGAAGTCAAGTGGGCCTTAGAAAGCATCACTACGAAAAAGCTAGTGGAAGTGATGGAATTCCAGTTGAGCTATTTCCAATCCTAAAAGATGATGCTGTGAAAGTGCGGCACTCTCTATATGTCAGCAAATTTGGAAAACTCAGCAGTGGCCACAGAACTGGAAAAGGTCAGTTTTCATTCCAATCCCAAAGAAAGGCAACACCAAAGGATGTTCAAATGACCACACAATTGCACTCGTCTCACACACTAGTAAAGTAATGATCAAACTTCTCCAAGCCAGGCTTTAGCAATACATGAACTGTGAACTTCCAGATGTTCAAGCTGGCTTTAGAAAAGGCAGAGGAACCAGAGATCAAATTGCCAACATCTGCTGGATCACTGAAAAAGCCAGAGTTCCCTGCAAAAACCATCTATTTCTGCTTTATTAACTATGCCAAAGCCTTTGACTGTGTAGATCACAACAAACTATGGAAAATTCTGAAAGAGGTGGGAATACCAGACCACTTGACCTGTCTCTTGAGAAATCTGTATGCAGGTCAGGAAGCAACAGTTAGAACTGGACATGGAACAACAGACTGGTTTCAAATAGGAGAAGGAGTACATCAAGGCTGTATGTTGTCACCCTGCTTATTTAACTTATATGTAGAGTACATCATGAAAAACGCTGGGCTGGAAGAAGCACAACCTGGAATGAAGTTTGCCAGGAGAAATATCAATAAGCTCAGATATGCAGATGACACCACCCTTATGGCAGAAAGTGAAGAAGAACTAAAAAGCAGTTGATGAAAGTGAAAGAGGAGAGTGAAAAAGTTGGCTTAAAGCTCAACATTCAGAAAACCAAGACCATGGCCTCTGGTCCCATCACTTCATGGCCAATAGTTGGGGAAACAATGGAAACAGTGGCAGACTTTATTTTGGGGGGCTCCAAAATCACTGCAGATGGTGATTGCAGCCATGAAATTAAAAGACGCTTACTCCTTGGAAGAAAAGTTATGACCAACTTTAATATGACAGCATATTAAAAAGCAGAGACATTACTTTGTCAACAAAGGTCCGTCTAGTCAAAGCTATGGTTTTTCCAGTAGTCATGTATGGATATGAGAATTGGAGTATAAAGAAAGCTGAGCACGGAAGAATTGATGCTTTTGAACTGTGGTATTGGAGAATACTCTTGAGAGTCCCTTGGACTGCAAGGAGATCCAACCAGTCCATCCTAAAGGAGGTCAGTCCTGGTTGTTCATTGGAAGGAATGATGTTGAAGCTGAAACTCCAGTACTTTGGCCAGGTGATGCGAAAAACTGACTCGTTTGAAAAGACCCTGATGCTGGGAAAGATTGAAGGCAGGAGTAGAAGGGGATGACAGAGGATGAGATGACTGGATGGTATCACTGACTCAATGGACATGAGTTTGAGTAAAGTCTGGGAGTTGGTGATAGACAAGGAGGCCTGGTGTGCTGCAGTCCATGGAGTGGCAAAGAGTCAGACACAACTGAGGGACTGAATTGAACTGAATACAATGTAAATGCTATGTAAACAGTTGAATATATGATGTAAATGCTATGTAAATAGTTGTCAGCACTTAGCAAATTAAAGTGTCCTTGGAACATTTTGGAGTTTTTTCCTAAATACTTTGCTCTGAGGTTGGTTGAATTTGCAGTTGTGAAACCCGTGAATACAGAGGACCAATTGTAATTGTTCTTAAGATTTGGTTTAAAGATGTCTCAGTTTTTCCCAATGTTGTGTCTATTTTTATGTAACATTAACTACTTTATAAACATAAAATTTAGCTTTTGCGTAGTTATTTAAAAACCAAACTTATTGCCATTTTTTCCTCTAGGAGCATTGAATCAAAAAAATTGGGGAAAGAAATATCCAACATGTAATAGCCCCAAACAGTCTCCTATCAATATTGATGAAGATCTTACACAAGTAAATGTGAATCTTAAGAAACTTAAATTTCAGGATTGGGATAAAACATCTTTGGAAAACACATTCATTCATAACACTGGGAAAACAGGTAAAATACTTGCATTTTTTTTCTGTCTTTAATATGTTTATCAAACTTAGAGTATATTTAGATTATTTTCATTATATTTTTCTTTGAATGATGTATGTATTATGAACTGGATAGAAACTATAGGTACAAGAAATCAAATAGAAAATTGGAAGTTTAGATCTTTTGAAATGTGTACAAAAAATTAAATAACCAAAGTCATAATGTTCTCCAGTAATATAGCAATAAAGATGCCTCCACAGGAAGAACTGATAAAGATAATATATAGCTAATTAACTTAATAACTTTATCACTGGTTAATCACGTAGTCAATCGAGATTTCTTTCTCTTGTGCGTTTTATACTACTCAGTTGTATGTTACGTTCAATATTTGGATGTGAAAAAAGCAATCTACTATAATTGAATTTTAAGAAAGTATTGGTCCTTCTAGATAGAAAGTTTTAAATTATATACTATACTTAGGAAGCACTCTCTAATAAAGCTTTTTTTCTTAGTATACAAATTATAATATCATAAAAATTCCAGTAAGCAACAAATAGAAGTTTACAAAAGCTAGCATTTTTTTCTGATGCTATGTTTTAAATGAAATTATATGTATATCAACAAGTTATGTAAAAGCAAATATACTCATGGGAAAAAGATTAGAAAAAGTATTTACTATAGTAGTAGCCATGTTGGGGTGATTTAATTGTAAGTGGTATTTTTCTCTATTTTCCATATTTTGCTGATATAATTGTGTGAATATGGTAATTTAAATCCTGTGAAGGTAGGAATTTTTCTGGAACAGTGCTTGACAAATAATAAGCACTCAATAAGTATTTCTTGAATGAATGATTTTATATGTTATAAGAGGCCTGGCGTGTTGCGGTTCATGGGGTCTCAAAGAGTTGGAAATGACTGAGCGACTGAACTGAACTGATAATGTATTATTAATTAAATATATAATAGTATATTCTCCTAAATGTTAGACATTTTAATTACCAGTTTTAGTGGGTGTTACAGAGAAGTAAAGCATGTAATCTCTGCTTTATTTTTCTTAGTGGAGTGTAGTCAAGCCCTTGATCTTTAGAGCCACACTTTCTAGGTTCAATTCTGACCATTTAAAGCACAGTATGGAACTTTGAGAAAGTTCCTTAACTTTGCTGTGGCCAATTTCCTTACCTTGTAAAATAGGGATTGTAATGGTATCATCTTCCATTGTGTAGGATCAAATATTTAATACATGTAAAGTAATGTAATGCCTGTCATGTCATAAGTGATAAATGAATGTTGACCATTATTGTTGTTTGTTGCTACTGTTATTATTCATGAAAATGTATATCTCTGACTAGCTGGTGTCTGCTGGAAAGAAAAAAACAACACAGCCTAGAAATTAATTATATTTTACTTAGAAGTCTTTATACTGCGCAGTATGTTGGATTTGGTTCCAAATGCCAAAAGTGATTTCTGCCAAATGAAACAAAGACTATTTAAATCTGACTGAGAGACTTGAAATCATGCGTTACACTCTGAAGGGAATCATTAATTCCCAGATGACTCCTAAAATACAGATAGTAGATGTTATCTGCTAGGGATCTCTAGAGTTTAAGATTCTGAGACTTGCCAGTGAGGGTTCAAACATGAGATGGCTAAAACCCCTTCAAAAGGAAAAGGCCTCCTGCCTTCCTTGCCACAGTCTAGGACAGAAATTCTGAAGCTTGATGAAGCCTGGGGTGATGCTTGGAAACATAAGGAGATGGGACAAAAGCAGCAGCAGCTTGATAAGGAATAGAAACAGGAACATGAGAAGGTTGGAGAAAAGACCTTTCCTTTCCAGTCTTCTGTTCCTTCTCACTTTAACTGTCCCCTCACCACCATGTGAGGCATTAGGGGAGCAGGGTTTTGGATGCCAAACAAACAAAACGTAGGCTACCAAACAGACAGGGTAGGTGAACTACCTGTCTCTTGCTTTAAGTGTTGTATGGCAGTTAAGGTCTTGGATTTATTTTACACTTGTGGCAATAGAATACATTAAGTATATTATGCAGTTACAAAGTTCAGCTTTCAAAATTATAGCTTACTTTTTGAATTTATCAAATACATTATGTTCTTAATGTACCTTAATAGAAGCAAATTTAAATTTGTAATTTTGATTTTCAAAAACTTAGATGTCAATTTATTGGTTTTTTTTTTTCAAGTGGAAATTAATCTCACTAATGACTACCGTCTCAGTGGAGGGGTTTCAGAAACAGTGTTCAAAGCAAGCAAGATAGCTTTTCACTGGGGAAAATGCAATATGTCATCTGATGGATCAGAACATAGTTTAGAAGGGCAAAAATTTCCACTAGAGGTAAGTCAGTAGTCCCACTAATTACTATTTCATTTTCTAAGTCACTGGGATTTCATTTAACGTATAATTTGATTCCTTTGTAATGTAACTTTATGACTTTCACAGTTATATTTTGTTTACTTGGTTAATATCTGCATTTCTCTCTGGACTGAGCTGTATAAGATCTGTAGTTGATTTTCCGCTTTCTAGTAATGCTGAGTGTCACATTATATTATAGACGATTAGTAAATATTGATGAGTGAATGAATGAATGAAATTCTTCCCATAGCCCATTAGGGAAAAAAGGGGGAAACTTCATCAACGTACTAGAAAATCAAGAAACTTCAAATTAAAGTGATAAAATGTTTCAAATTTAAAATCAGCAAATAAATATAATGCATAGTAATATACAATGAAAAATGTGAACACTTTCACACATGTCTGGAGAAGGTATAAATTGGTAAGACTTTCTGGGAAGCATTTCACTTGTTCTTATCAATAACTTTAGATGTTTTATTCTCAATACTTACATTTCAGTTTATAGCAATTTAGTCTAAAGGATAATTAAGGACATACTCAAAATTTTGGAGCCAAAGACTTATTTACAATAATAAAAGTTGAAACAAAAAGAAATGATTACGTTACAATGGATTATTATAGATCTTGTAAAAATCCTGTTTTAGAATGATTTATATAACAGAAAAGGTTCATCATAAGATATGAATGCTTTTAAAAAGCAGAAGGTAAAATAGTATATACAGTGTTATTATTCTAAATTTTGTAAAGCAGGAAACTAATTAACAGCAGAGAGAGAGTACAGTGTCTAAGTCACGCGGACGAGGCTTGAATATTGGCTTCACATTTAGTTATTGTTATATGACATGATATTGTATGAATTATTTAATTTCCCTAAGCTTCTGTTTCTCATCTGTGAAATTGACGTAATAGTAGTAACACTTCTCTATAGAGTTATTAGGAGGATTAAATGAAAGGTTGAATTATTACTATTGTAAAAATAATGGAAGGAAACCAAGAAAACATTAATTGTAATTTTCTCTGGGTGATGGCATCATTACCTTTTCTCCTTTAAAATTCTCATACTTTCTAGGTTGCCTGTGTTAAAGTTGTATTCTCACTTTTATAATTCAAAGCAGTTATTGATAATGAAAATAAAATGAGTTAGTTATTTAATAAAGGATTTAAAAAAATAATGTGGATAAGCACATTCAAATGTGTGGCTTATAATTTCTTAAATATCCTTAAAGAAAAGTATATTTATCAAATCTTGTTTGTCAGAAATACGAAAATCAACTCATTGAACATGTAACATTCTCAGTTCTAAGAGTTTAGCTCTCTCACAGTACTCCTTAGAACAAAGGTGAAAATCAAGAAAACCCTAAAAATAACACTAGCCATGATTCAGTAAAATAAACTGTACAGAATCTGTGTACTAAACCTCATGTATATTTCTTATTTAGAAGCCCCTCAAATCATCTCTCAGAGATGTCATTTGTTTGTTGTTTCTTTTTATTTAATTTTTAAACATTAATGGGTTTTATTTTATTTATTTATTTATTTATATTTTTTTTGCCAAACCATGTGCTTTGCAGAATCTTGGTTCTTCAACCAAGCAGTGAAAGCCCTGAATCCTAATTACTGGAGCATCAGGGAACTCCCTGTTGTTTATTTTTTTAAAACACTCACCATATAATTGTGCGAGCAGGAGCAACTATACTCCGAGAAAAAATAAAAAATAATAAATTGTCTCTCCAGATTTTGGTTGTTAGAGTTGTGCTAAATTAAGTGATGGAAGTTTATTGAATAGCTAGGTCATTCTCAAATAAAATAATTTACTGAAACATTTAAAAAAAATTGTGCAAGTGGAGAAACTAGAGGGTATCCTTGATTTGCTCTTTTTTCCTGGCCTCTCACATCCTATAATCATCTCCTCAGTTCTGCCCCTAAATGATGTGTGACATCATAAAAAGGTTCCCACCATCTTGGTCTCTTACTTGGATGTGTAAGTCCCTGAAGCTAGTTTCTCTCCAGTGTTAATCCCTTCCACTGGCCATCCCTACCCCTTAGCCCTGCCCCTGCCCTTGCCCCCATCAAGGACTTTCTATTGCCCTCCAGCCCAAACTGCTGGGACTACCTCACAGTCCTTCTTGCCGGGACCCCTGCCCACTTCTCCAATCTCATATCTCTCTTCTCTTCTCGCATGTGCTCAGCTGAAATCCTAACACACTTTCAGTTTCCCACACTACTCTTACTTTCTTGCCTGTAGGCTTTTCCTAGCTGGACCCTCTGACTTGAACATACGTTTTCCTCTTCTGCTTTCTCATTTGCCAGCTTTAAAATCATTCATGCTTCAGGGTGGCCGAAAGGTTTTGGTGACCATCCAAGACAGGAGACACTGCTTTCTTCTGCTTCACACCCACTATTTCTCTGATCACAGCCCTCACTGCACATTAATCATCTCGGAGGGTTCTGTTCTTACCTTAGTTACATCGCTAAACTACCTGAGTTATCTAATTTCCAAGCCCATGACACAAGGAACATCAACCTATCAGAGAGTGAAGGCTATCCTAGATGTATGGACTGAAGTAGAAATTAACAAGGTGGCTCAGATAGTAAAGACTCTGCCTGCAGTGTGGGAGACCTGGGTTCAATCCTTGGGTCAGGAAGATCCCTAGAGAAGGAAAAGGCTAACCATTCCAGTATTCTTGCCTGGGGAATTTCACAGACAGAGGAGCCTGGTGAATCCGTGGGAGCCCATGGGATCACAGGGTCAGACACGACTGAGCGACTAACACACACATAACCTCACAGCAGGAGGAGAGGCTTGAAATAAGGAATTTAGGACTCCTTTGGTATTTTTTAGGTAGAAGCAGAGATTCCTTGAGGGTTTCACTCTTAGTAGAGCTCAAGACAGTAATATCCAAAACTGGTAACTCAGACCATCAAGTAAGTCACGTCCATTCAAGGAAGGTTGAAACCATATTTGAAAGAATTCCATCAAAATATTTAAAATAGCATCTGATTATTTATTTTATTTGGAAATTCCCTGATAGTCCAGGGAGTAGGACTTTGTACTTTCACTACCAAGGATGAAGGTTCAGTCCCTGGTCGGAGAACTAAGATCCTTCAAACTGCTCAAAGTACAGCCAAAAAAATTAAAGTAATATAAATTTATTACATTTGAAAATTGCTCAATCTCATAGTGGTAATTTCAGGTCTAGATCTGTCTAACTTCGTATTTTGTTCTTTGTTGAAGGGTAATTGATAGTAAATGTAGCTTTGTAGACATGTAATTAATAAAATATTTTGAAATTTTGCAAAATATAGAATTACATCAATTATAAAATGTCTCAACTTGAATGTATTGAACTGATAAATGATCTAATTATTTTACTGTCTCTTTGCTGAAGTTTTTGTGAAGTCTGTATGTAATAAAGCCATCAATATTATGTTTATAGATGCAGATTTACTGCTTTGATGCAGACCGATTTTCAAGTTTTGAAGAAGCAATTAAAGGAAAAGGGAAGTTAAGAGCTTTATCCATTTTATTTGAGGTAATCATATGTGTATATACATATATATTCACATAGGGATTTAGCACTAACTTTTCAATCATGGGGAATATCAAAGCACATTTTTTTTAACAAATAGAAGGGCTCACAAGTTTAATGATAACTGGTCATCATTTCAAAGAGAACAACCTCTTGCCTGGTATGTTTTAAAGAGGACTCTTACTCACAGAGTTAGAGAATGAACTTATGGTTGCCAGTGGAGGGGTTGGGGGGAAGGGATAGTTAGGGATTTTGGAATGAACATGTACATTCTGTTGTGTTTAAAATGGATAACCAACAAGGACCTGCCGTGTTGCACATGGAACTCTGCTCTATGTAATGTGGCAGCCTGGGTGGGAGGGCAGTTTGGGGGAGAATGGATACATGTATGAGTATGGCTGAGTCCCTTCACTGTTTACCTGAAACTGTCACAACATTGTTAATAGGCTATACACCCATACAAAATAAAAAGGTTTTTGTAGAGGGGTTCTTGTATTCCTTAGTTAGGAATGTCACTTCTAATCTCTATACTTGTGCACTATGAGATTTGCCCATTTGCAAAGCATCAGTGTGATACAGCACCAACTGTGAATAGTAACATTTTAAATTCTTTTCTTAATTGAAAATTGAAGCTATCAGGTGTTTATAATAATTTATTCTTACTTTGCTGTGGAAAAAAGTGTGCCTTTAGAGGACATTACTTTGGAATACTTAAAATGGAATTCACTAATCTATACATGAATACCTAGTCAAATATTTTATACCATTTTTAGAATGTCATTCTTTCACAGGTTGGAATAGAAGAAAATTTGGACTACAAGGCAATTATAGATGGAGTGGAGAGGGTTAGCCGTTTTGGTAAGCTATCTGGAGAAATCTCTCTTCCAGATTTACTTTGGATTTGTATGAATTTGTAATATTATTAAAATTGCTTGTACCAAGGAATAAGGGAAGATATTTGTAAAGAGGAGAAACCTCTCACATCTGACCCTTGACAATTTATACATTTCTCACTGAAGAACAATTTAATCAGAAATTTTTGTCACAGAAAATCATAAAATGTTAATTTAAGTAGGAAGTTGAAGTTTTCTAATTATTGAAAATAATTTAATCACATTATGCATTTAAGTGTATTTTTTTTACTCTATCTCTGCATGGTTCATCTATAAAAGACTCCAATGTGTGATCTGAAACCAGTTAATTTTAATAAAAATTATATTCTAAAGTGAAAAGGGAATTGTTACTCAAGTTCAGATTATTCCATGGTGGTTTCCTTGGTAAGTCCTTTGCTTTACCAATATAAGATTTTTTGGAAGGCGGATGCTTACATAGAACAAGACACGCTGTGCTTTTATATTGTTCTGCTTCCTTTCTCTTAGATCTTGTCATTTGTCACAGCACATGCTTTTGACAACGTTGGCAGGAAACAGAAAACACATTATTTTATTTTTATTAAGCACCCACAAACAGGGTATTAATGTTGTCCTGAGTTACCAATAAAAAGAGGATTATTCCTCTCGGGAAAGCTGCAAAATTTGAAATCAGAAACACAACTCACAACTGATCGTTTTCTTGAAAGCAGAAGTCTGGCCTAGGATTAATTCATCTTTGTCAGTTTTATGTGGGAACCTGAATTAACCAATCTTTTCAGAAGTTGGGAATATGTGAGCTCCTACAGTATAGCTTTCTTTCTTTTTTTTTTTTTTGAAAGATATAGTCAAACACAGCATCAAGTTGTTAGTTATCTCCTTACATCTAGCCAGATTATAAAATTTAACACTGAATATCATAAGCCACACTTAAGTTTTCCCTCGTTTAGTCAGAAAGTGGAGTCTCTGCAGACTGCAAGAAGGCAACTAGTTTGAAATCCTACACTTAAAATGATGTAAAATGTGAACATGAATGTTCCCAGGCCTTGCACCAGGCTGTGGGGACCACAGAAGTCATGCTAATACTAGTTGTTAGTCCTGATTTGTGTAACTATGACACTTGGACCACTTAATTGAAGCCTCTTGAGTGTTTCTGGGGGACTGTAGGAGAGTATAGTACGAGCTTAGGAAATCAGTTTGCTCATGTTCTTGGACTAAACTTTCCTTTCTAATATCTACTGTCTGTAAGCCATTGAGGGGGATACTTCATCAGAACCTGTCGCATAATACCCTCCCTGGGAATTTGGGTTTCCTAATAGCATCCTGCCTCTGTCCTGGAAGCAGAACAAATGGTCCCCTGGGCTGCCTGGGAACACATACTGATCTGCCCTCTGTTCCCCTCTCTGTCTTCTGTCTCTCTACCAGGGCACCAACTTCTTCCCTCCTTTTTTTTTTTTTTCAACAAAAAATAAAATCCTCCACACCTATCAACTCATCTACTTAATATTTCCATATACTTAGCAAGGACACCTTAGCCCATACAATTGGTAAGTGGTAAAGCCAGGATTTAGAACCTGTCTGTCCAAAAGGATTGTTCCAATATATTGTAGAGATTTATACTAGTTCTATATTTCCAAACACATATAAAACACCTGTCAATTTGATTGAAATAGTTGTGAAATGTGATCCGTCCAAACTAAGTAAATTAAGTCCTCCCAGAGTTAAACGTTTCCATTTTGATAGTTCTTGGATTAAATTTAGTCCTATTTCAGAGTCTAGAAAGTCCCCCAGTGCCCAATAATCAGAAGGCTTCCCAATATTGGCTGCCCTCCATCGCTGCTGGGAATTTGAAGGCAATGCTGGTCTTTAGAAAGTGACTCAGAAACTGCAGCTAAACTCCCAAATCCTGCCACATATTCTTCATATAACGTGAGTTCCGCAAAAACCAACATTTTCCAAACTTCCTTCTGATTATAAAACCTGTCTTATCACAGTGTGAGCTGGTGGCTCAGTTCCTGTATTTTTCTCTAAGAGACAAGCCCATCTTTTCCCTTCCCTCTTTCTTGTGTTCTTTTCTTTCCCTTTCTTCCATCACGCCTACTTTATATTAGGCATTACTCTCACATGGAGTGGTGAGAAATAGGGCATATAGAAATACAAAGATAACAATAGAAAGATAATGCATTAATCTTCCCAAACAGAGCCCACGAACACGGACACAATAATTGTTAATTGAAATCTTTCAAGTTGCAAGGAAGAGACACACCCAGGTAACATAGTCAGTGATTCTCAAATGGGAATTCTCATCAGATGGCTTGTGTACAAAAGTCATCTGATTAGTCAAGTGATTAGAAAAGCATTCCTAATCACAAAGGCAGCCCAGGAATTTGTATATTGACAAAGCCTCACCACCACCATCCTAAATCTAATTATCCTGGGTGATGAATTGGTTTTAAGTATTAAATGGCTCTTTCCTTGCCCTGGACCTAGAAATGGTCTTTGTCTTTATCTCCCTCTCACTTTCCTCATCTTTCCCCCTCCTGCCATCAGTCTCCCCCGGAAGGAAGATCTGATTGGTTTGTTTATCACTGATTAAGAAAGAAGAGGATGACAGAGTGAATGACTGATCACGAATAGAGCAACACTGGCTCATGTGTGATTCTTGTTTAGCAATAGTGAGGTTATTCAGATGAAGTGCATGTTTTTGCAAGCCACAAGAAACCACTTTAGTCCAGTTTTCCTGTAAGGTGATGTTGCAATTAAAAAATACTACTGTGATTTCAAAGTCTTGTCATGTTGGAAAGAAACTTAGGACATGCAGGTCCATAATAAACAGGTAGAAAGTACTCAACATATTCATAACAGTGACTAGATGAGTGGTGTGAGGTTCAGAGGCAGGAAGAATGGATTCCATAGAAATGAGGGAGGGAGGAGTCACCGTTTTTTCTGGCTCTTTCGCTTCTTCCTAACTTTGCCTCCCTTTTCTTTCCCGATTTCACAAAAATTATCTACTTCACCATCCCTATTCAAATCTGATTTTCCTTTTCTGGCCTCTGGGTCTCCTGCTGTCAGTTTCATTTCCTACCTAAATTAGCAGGGAGTCAATTTCTGGCTCCTTACTTAATTAGTATTCTCCACCTCCACATTTCCACAGAACATTTGTAAAAGTTTTTCCTTCATCAAAGGAAGAATTGTAGTCCATTGATGATTAAAAAGGAGGCTATTTAATCACAAACGTTCCAGATATCAAAAACATAAATTTGAAAATGTTTAAATATTCACATGTTTGAAATAGTTTCCTTAGTTTCTGAGAACTTGAATCTGAGTCTGAATTCTAAATAATCTTGTCTTGACATTGCAGGAGAGGAAGACATACTTTTAGAAGTTACTAATTAATCCTTTAAACCTAATGTAACCTGAATTTTCTAGTGGATTAAAACTAGATTTAGGTTGTACATATACAGCACTATCAATTCAATCAACAGGTTTTTTACTTTTAAGATTTAGTCTTAACTTCAGGCTGGAAGAAGTTATCTATAATTTTATTAGCACTAGCCCTCTTCCTGAAAAAATTTCTGTATTACAGGAAAATTAATATTCAATAATTTAATTTTTGTGTGTGCTAGTGTGCTCAGTCGTGTCCAGCTCTTTGCAACCTCATGAGCTGTAGCCCACCAGACTTCTCTGTCCCTGAAATTTTCCAGGCAAGAATACTAGAGCGGGTTGTCATCTTCATACTCCAGGGGATCTTCCTGACCCAGGGATCAAACCCAGGTCTCTTGCATCTCCTGCATTAGCAGGCAGATTCTTTACCACTGAGTCACTTGGAAAGCCCAGTGGAAATAATTTTTTTTCCATGAGGTTGTGTCCAGTCTTCATATTGTATAGAACTGTAATATACTGTTAAGGTCATCGGATCCAATTATTTCATTTTAAAAGGAGGAATGTGGGATTCACTAAGACTAAAATCTTGCAAAGCTTTCACTCTACTTGAGGTTTTCAACCCTGGCTGCATGTTTGAATCACCTGGGGATTCTTTTTAAAATATGTAGGCACACCAAGCCTAAAAAAAGTAGGTACCTAAGTCCCACTGCTGCAGATGGGGTCTGGGACACTAGTATTTTTTTTTTTAATGCTCCCCAGATAATTCATATGGTACTACTCTGCACTGTGGCACTTCACTTAGACTAGATGAAATTAGCTTCGAGGACTATTTCTTAATGACCTAAATGTATGAGACAGAAAAGAAGACATGCACTTGGCTGGGTAAGTCAAGAGGATGGGAAAGTAAGTTAGATACTAGTAAGCATGCGTGTGTGCCCAGTCACTTTGGTCATGTCCGACTCTTTGCAACCCTATGGACTGTAGCCAGCCAGGCACCTCTATCCATGGTTCTCTCTAGGCAAGAATACTAGAATGGGTTGCCATGCCCTCTTCCAGGGGATCTTCCCCACCCAGGGATCAAACCCACTTCTCCTGCGTCTCTTGCATTGCAGGCAGATTCTTTACCCACTGAGTCACCTGGGAAGCTCCTGGGAAGCATATTGCTGCCCATATGAGTGAGAACTGGTACGCAGAGGGCTAAATGGCCAAGGCAGTACCTTTGGTAAGAGCCATTTGAAAGATGCAAGATCAAAAATGGGACTTTTCAAGGAGACAGCTATAATTGGGTTGTTTCAAGGTTCCCAGACTTAGGAAAGCTCTACCAATTTTTTGTAGGAATTCGCTATTCTTAATTCAACTTATAAATTAAAAAATCAATATTTTTTATTACATGTATAAAATTTGAAATACATTTCCTATTCTTTGTCTTGCCTTTTTACTCTCTAAATGGTGACTGTTGACAAATAGACTTTGAGTATCAGGTAGATCATTTTTCCCTCTGTGAATAACACTTTTTGCAAGCTATTTCATAAATCTCAACCTATCCTACGATTATGAAGATAGTTTTCTATGTTTTATTCTAAAAGCTTTATTGTTCGGTCCACATTTAGATCCAGACTCTACTTAGAAATGATTTGTGATTATGGTGTGAAGGAGGGAATAAAGATTCATGGTTTGCATAAGTATATCTGATTGATACAGCATGGTTTATAGAAAAGGCCATGTATTTCAACTACGTAATAATTTTTCCTGTTATGAGTCAAATAATCACATATGTGTGGGTCTGGACTCTTTATTCTCTTCCATTGTTCTCTTAGTTCATCTTTGCCTTTTTTTTCCTTTTTCTTACTTTGTTGTAAGTAAAAAAAATGTCCTGGTCCTCCAGTTCAGTGTAAAAAATGGTGCTATAAGACGTGCTTTTCCCATTCTTTATCACTAGGGGAAGACCTTTCAGTAAGTCATCCTAAAATATGATGTTCATTATAGATAATTTTCATCAGAATATGGTTTTGTTTTCCAGAAGTTGGTATTCAATCTTACTGAATGATTTCCCAATATCTATTCATACGGCCATATGATTTCTGAATCTTTCATATGTAAAAATAATCTTTCCAGCATCTTGCCCATGTAAAGATAGAGCAACTAACACTATGTTGAGATATGTGCAAGAAAATTTAGAATATGTCAGTTTTATCTCCATTTTAGATATGTATCTAAAACGTTCTTAAAATTTAAGTTCTGATTAAATACAGACCAAAATATATGTCTCAGTTTCATAGTGGCTTTGAACAGCTAAGTTCCAGTGTTAAGATTTCAGCTGAGATGTATATGATTCCTTTGTAGGGAAACAGGCTGCGTTGGATCCATTCACATTGCTGAACCTTCTGCCAAACTCAACTGACAAGTATTACACTTACAATGGCTCCCTGACATCTCCTCCCTGCACAGACACCGTTGACTGGATTATTTTTAAAGAGACAGTTAGCATTTCTGAAAGCCAGGTAATCTTGGAAGTTCAAACAAATGGAGTAATTTGAAGCAATTTTAAAAGAAATATTTTCTACAGAATATGTGTTTTAAAGCATTTGCTGATATGCCTTTGAAGCAAGTATGTTAAATTATAAGTTAAATTATCTTCTTTCCAGTTGGCTGTTTTCTGTGAAGTTCTTACAATGCAACAGTCCGGTTATGTCATGTTGATGGACTACTTACAAAATAATTTTCGAGAACAACAATACAAGTTCTCCAGGCAGGTGTTTTCCTCATATACTGGAAAGGAAGAGATTCATGAAGCAGGTGTGTATTGAAATATAATTTTTCTGTAAGTCCTATTAAATTCATTGTTATAGGAGGTAATTGTGATATCATGGACAATATACGAGACTTTGATTTTGGGAAATATTTTGAAGAGTTGTAGCCTTTAGGTAAGCTATTTAACTTCTCTGAATCTCAGTTGCCATATTTATAAAATGACAATTACAAATATCTGTCCTTGGGACTTCCCTGGTGATCCAGCGGTTAAGATTCTTCCCTGCAACATGCCAGGGAGCAGCTACACCCAGGCACAACTAAAGAGTCCATGCCACAAGGAAAGACCCCACATGATGCGACGAAGATCCAGTGTACCATAGTAAGACCCAACACAGCCAAATCAATAATACAGTTGCGAATTATGTGCACACACGATAAAGAAAATCTGTTCCTCCTTCCATGCATAACACCATTTTGCAAGTAAGAAACATTGAGATTCAGGAAGGAAGGTTTTTTCCTAAAACATATAGCAGCCACCTACACACCTCCAAATTCACTTTATGGCATTTGCTTGTGTTAACAGCTATAAGAAGGGAAAGAATAAGGGTGAGGTGTTCAGAGCTTGGGAAGATTGCTTCTTGTTGAGATAACTTGGGAATCTCCGTGGGGGACGTGCATTTGACCTGAGTCTTAACGTGTGTTGGGGTTTTAAAGAAGTACTCATCTGTGTGTTGGCAGCTCCCAGAGAGGCTAGTGCCTAGTAAGGACAGAAACCCAAGGCACTGAATTATTAATGAATAAAAAGTGAGTCCTTTCCCCAGTTTCCTTCTTTGAAAGAAAAGAAGTTTGTCCTTGTCAAGCCCAGGCGATGCAGAGGAGGCAGAGGGAAAGCCTGTGGAGTGCCCTCTGGGTCTTTTGAAGCTCACACAGCAGTCAGAAGCCTTTCAAAGTGTCCAGAGGACACAGTCATTGCATCTACTGACTTGTTCTTTTCAGTTCACTGTGAGGGTGTGCTGGTTCATGAAAGAAAGAGTTGAAGTGGCCTCTGCTTTGGGGACTGAAAACCTTTCCAAGAACATGGTCTTTGATCCCAGTCCTGTAAGGAATTTTTGGCTGTGTATAATATTAATTCAATAATCGTCTGCTTTTGAAGATTAGGCATTAAAGCAGCATATTTCTGTTGTTTCAAAGTAATATTTGTGAAAATTGTTTATCCTTTAACCACAACATAAACAAAGTACAACAGTGATAAATTGCTGTGTTTACTGTGACATTGTTTCAAATCAGTTGCTCCAAAGTGAGGAAATTTAATTATATTTCTACCAACAATACTAAATACTAAAACCTCCTGTGTGGTAAATAATCCCCAATTGATTTAAAAAAAATAAATAGATCTAACCATCTCCTTTTCTGAAATACAAATGACCAAATAACAAAATATATACAATGTTTTGGCCATGTGTTAGTCATACTGTATTAGTCGAACTAGTTATTAGTTATATTGTATTAAAACTCTTCAGTGGCTCCCATGGGCTTTCCAGGTGGCTCATTGGTAAAGAATCTGCCTGCCCCAGTGCAGGAGAATCAAGAGACATGGGTTTGATCCCTGGGTCAGGAAGATCCCCTGAAGGAGGAAATGCAACCCACTCCAGTATTCTTGCTTAAAAAATTTCATGGACAGAGTAGCCTGGAGAGCTGCAGTCATGGGGTCACAAAAAGTCAGACACGACTGAGTGAGCGAGCACAGCACACACAAGCGGCTCCCACTGCCTTTAGAATAAAATCCAAATTGTTTGTCATTGCGTGATAGGTCCTGTCTACTTACTGGCCTCAGTGCTTACTCTTCCCCGGCCAGCTTCGTTCCTTTATCCTGAATTCAGTGAGGTCCCTGAAGAGGGCAGACCATACTCTCCCAGGTGGCACCCAGACACGCTTTTTCCTTCCCATGGCGTGTTCTTCCTTGCAGTCTTCCTTTGTTGCCTCCTCCTCGTCCTCAAGACTCAAGTACATAAACAGTTGCCTCCACCAAGGAGCCGTGTCTGACCCTCCACCCAGCCCTACCAAGCCTGGCAGTGGCCCAAGAAAGGACTGTGCGTTTATGGAAGTGCTGAGCCCATTCAGTTCAGTTCAGTCGCTCAGTTGTTTCCGACTCTTCGTGACCCCATGAATCGCAGCACGCCAGGCCTCCCTGTCCATTACCAACTCCCGGAGTTCACTAAGACTCAGCGTCCATCGAGTCAGTGACGCCATCCAGCCATCTCATCCTCTGTTGTCCATAGGATACCAGATAAATGATGCTCTTCTGGAGGTGCACAGTGTGCCAGGAGCTCCTACACTCTGTGCATCCAGACTTCCCAGCAGGTGCTGCGGTATGATATTGTCTGTTTACTTATCTGTCCCCACCACCACCCTCTGAAAGAAGTAACGAAGTCTTTTATCACTTTGCCTCCATTGCTGGGCAAGAGTAAAGCTCTCATTCATCAGCTAGTCACAAAATGAAGGAATTGAATTGTGTATAATAAAAGTATGGCAGGATATAGCTTGATGGGTGCTTCTTGCGTAAACCCATATGAATGGATTTAGTGTAGAATATTGGTTTTTCTTTTTTTTTTTAATTAAAAAATGTTGGCCACACCACATGGCATGTGGGATCTCATTTCCCTGACCAGGGATCAAACTTGCATCCCCTTCCTTGGAAAACTCAGTGTCTTAACCACTGGACCACCAGGGAAGTCCCCGTTTTCACAGTTAAGTGATTATGGCTAAAAGTAATCATAACAAAAGCAGTAATGGCTAACATATATCAAATGAACCAGTGTGTTCAACCAGGCATTAGGCTTGTTTTTCTCATTTTATAGTTTGGGAAGCTGATATTAACTGGTTCACCCAAGTTCACAGAACTGTAAAAGGTTGGAGTGAGTATTTGTACCCTGGTCTTCCCAATTCTGAAGACTTCCAAAGCTCTCTCCACTATGCTTTATATTTATAAGGGAACATAATTTATCCTTGCATAACTTTTTAGTAAAACCTGATGACTTTAATAACAAAAGTTTTTTAAAAACTTAGTATTGGCTTTTTACAAAAACTAGAACTATGATTGAATTCTTGCAACGAGTATTTGCATTCAACAAGCTCTTAATTCCCATGTGCATATTCCTATGATTTTTTTTTTCCTTAATGATACAGTATTGCCCTTTTACTTTCTTGAACTGAATTTGAAAATAAGAATTGAGGGTTGCATTTATGTTCAGGATTTAATCTTTATTAAATTTAATCTGAAAGTATGTTTTTATTACATGAACATTGTAAAAAAGGAAAAAATAGATAAGCACACAGAAGAAAATAAAAATCCCCTATAATATTATTACCCAGAGATAACTGCTATGAGAATTTTGGGGAATATCTTTCTAGCCTTTCTCTTAAGTTAAAAATATATTATTATGTCTCACAAAAATGAGGCTGTATCATACTTCTCTGTTTTTTATTTTGCATTACTGCGTTATATCAGTGTATCATTAATACCATTCTTAATTTTATGTATAGTATCATCATAGCAATTTATTAAATTTGTCACCCAGCTTGGGACTTTCAGATTATACATATTTATTTTGCTATTTTAAATATATAATGTCCTCATTTTGAGCAAGAGAGAAGGAAAACATGTCATGAAAATTGTTAGAATCCTACAATTGGTAAATGCATGGTAGAAAAATATATTTTGCAAAATATATCACAAGTAATTGCAAAAGCCATGTGAGGTCTGCATATCCATGTAAACTTCTTGAGGGGAGAGATCAAGCCTTATTTGCTTTTTTGCGTTCATTGGAAAACTCAGTAAACATTTGTGAATGAATGAGTATTTTACCAGAACTCAGTCCTCTATTTTTGCATTTTTACATAGCATTGCTATTTATTAAAAGGCATGCACTTTGGGCATCATGGAATGGGTGCTGGCTCTTCTAAGAATCACAGAATTTAGTAGAACCATTTGATCTTGAAGGAATTAGTAAAGATTGTTTTTTAGTTAATGAGAAATATATGTCAGTAACCACACAAACAGGAGATGATGTCCAGCTTTGTCCCCTGCCTTCCTGCCCGCTGCCCTCTCCTCCCACTAGCAAGACTCTCCCCCTAGAAGCCGGGGCCTCCTGAAGTACAGTGGGAAGGAGCGGGGCTTTAAAGCCCAGTCAACTTTTGGTTTCAAACCCCAGTGCAGATACTTATTAGTTACATAAATATGGTCTAGTTATTTAATTTTTTTAAGCCTCATTCTCTTCACTGATAAAATGAGTTTAAAATGCCCACCTTGGGATTCCCTGGCTGTGCTGTGATTAAGACTTCATGCTTCCACTGCAGGGGGCACGAGTGCAGTAGCTGGTCAAGGAGCTAAAATCCCACAGGCCACAAGACATGGCCAAAATACATATATATTTTTAAATTTTTTAAAATGGCCACCTTGTAGGGTTGTTGTGAGGTTTAAATAAGTTAAAGTTTGCAAGGCAGTCCAGTCCCTCGAACATAATATACTCCAGATCTGTAGCTTCTATTAATACAGTGTGTGTGTGTGTGTGTGTGTGTGTGTGTGTGTATACTATTGTATACTCCAGACTTATAGCTTCTATTAATACAGTGTGTGTGTGTTTGTGTATGTACTCTTGTATATGTGTGTGTGCGCGTGCAGCTGTCTATTTGTATATAGAGACGGAGGGCAAGCTATCACAAGTATAGGGTGCTATCCAAGTTTTCCATGTTTAAGGTTTTCATTTGTTAAGTAGAGTTATAAATGCACTTTTAATCTCATTTGCTAGCATTGTAATACACATAATGCAAACTGTAAAAAAACTATAAAATATGAAATGATTTTCAAGGAAGGGTAGCATGAAAAGTGTGTCTTCATAGCTTAATGTTGTATTTGAGCTATGAGAAATTTTCTGTTATTTCCTGAGAAAATGTCACGATGAATTATGCATCAGGAGACCCACCTTCCTGAGAAGGTCAGTAGTTGTAAATAGCATTCATTAAGGTCACATGTACATTAACTGCTCTAACTATATAGAGAAAAGTACAGGAAGATTATTTACTTCTTGGAAGATTGTATGTTATGAATTGAATGGTTGACAAAGTTACTGTGTATTCCTAGAGAAGACTGACTGATTGAGGTACAATTTGAAAGATTTTTTTTTTTTTTTGGGTTACTTATCTAAAGGGAATGGCATGTAATCATTGAAAAGTACAAAGCAATAACAGATCATTTTTAGTTATTCTCTTTAGCATTTGTGGCAATCTTTACATTAGTTTTGTTAACATCTGCTACTCCCTGAAGGGAGATCACAACCTTAATATCGATTGTCTTCTGAGTCCGTTACTCTTCAGGTTCTTCTCACAGTAGTCATTACATTACCTGTCTCGGTAATTTTTAAAATGAGGCTCATAAACCCCAAGCAAGAAGGTGGTGGATTTACTAGTGTGAATTCATGGAAGTACTTTGCCATGGGCTGTGTCCACCTGTACCAAACCTCAAAGACAATGGGAAATACTGGGTAAAAACCTAGTGACATTTTCTCTGCCACTCCCTCAAAATCATCACCCCATCTTTTCACCTCCCTCTTCATTTTTATTCATGATCCATGGAGCTAAGACTGCACCTTCTCCCCCAGGGCATGTGTCCCTTTCCCAAGGGGGCATGTAGAGCAGCAGGGACAGAAGGGACCGTCTGTCTCCCCTGGACCATCTGCACCAGCTTAATGATGAGCTCATCACGAGACTTGCCACAGTGAAAGTTGTCATGTTCTCCTCCTTTGTGCTTTTCTTCACTTATTTCCTTTTCTTTTCCTACCTTTTTTTCTTGTTTCCTCGTGACACTCAGTGCCTTGCCTATTAATCTTATGGGACTTGCAAGATGTGGACATTCCTGTGTAGGAGGTGTTCACTCTTCATATCCATTCATTTAAGTAATGAGAAGGTGGAGGACTTTGTGAGCTATGTTTGTGAAGTTTTTATAATTTCTAGTGGGTAAAAACCTATACTTTTGAAAAGCACAACCTAATTTGGCTAAATGACAGAATTTTTTTTACAGTTTATTTTGCATTCCTCTGTAAATGGCATCTAGGATTTGGAAACTAAAAGCACCCATTACATTTAATGGCTTACTAAATTTAAGGGTGAGAGGCTATCCTAGAAATGAGTTTCCTGAAGGCAAAGATGGTACCTCCTTTATTTGTATGTCCAAGAGTGCCTAGAGCCAAGCAGATGAGAAGTCAATGTTAAAAACAAGTTTTTAATTAAGAACCTCTCATTCTTTATATGTGAGGATCCTTTGCACTTGTGCTGAGTGCTGTCATGTCCAACTCTTTGAGGCCCCATGGACTGTAGCCTGCCAGCCTCCTCTGTCCATTGAGTTTTCCAGGCAAGAATATTTGAGTGGGTTGTCATGCCCTCCTCCAGGAGATGGTCTGGACCCTGGGATTGAACCCCCATCTCTTGTGTCTCCTGTATTGGCAGGCAGATTCTTTACTGCTAGTGCCATCTGGTTTGCACTTATACTAAAGTATTGCTTGTATTCTGTGCAACTTGACAAGGACCCCAGCTTTGTCACAGCTTGACTCATAGCCTTGAGCTTGCAGGAACCAGATTCTCCTTGGTCAGTGTTCTTTAAAGAATCAGTGACTATGATACAAGTCACATGTAGCTCGTAGAAAGGAATCAGGGCATGTGATTCTCTCCTAAAGAAGGAAATGGGACCTCAACATAGTTCTGGTAGTAGGTTTATTTGCTCAGTTGTGTCTGACTTTTGTGACCCCACAGACTGTAGCCCACCAGGATCCTCTGTCCATGGGATTCTCCAGGCAAGAATACTGGAGTAGGTTGCCATTTCCTTCTCCACAACATAGTACTGAGCTCCCTATAATCAGTGAAATTATATTTTGTTACTATCTCATTATGTAGCTTGTAACTGGTGTCAGTACATGTTGATCTGGAAAGCCTTTCTTGATTTTTCAATCTAGAAATATGCTTTATAAAATGTATGCCCTTCTAATAAGATAAACTAATTTTAATGTGAAGAACAAGGGAAGCTTGGAAAAATTAGTGAAAATTAATAACTTACTCTGTAGTCAGTTTTATATTTGAAACATTACCCAGTTTTATGTCTGAACAGCAAGTGGTGAATTAGCAAGATTGTTATTTAGGAGATAGGTAGGATGTCCTACCTTAGAAAAGTAACCCGTTGGCAAGGTCATAGACTATATATAGAAGTACTAGTCTTTCTCTTGAATACATTCTAAAGTATATAGTTTTTTCTAGAAAATTCTGTATTTTAGCATCTAAAAGATAAGCTTCAGCTATAGCTTATAATGTGTTACTAAGCTATGATTATCAATAAACAAAAGGAGTGTTTAAAAATAAGTTTTTAATTACAATATACATTTGAACTATTAAATTCAGTTCACTTCAGTTCAGTTGCTCAGTTGTGTTCGAGTCTTTGCGACCCCATAAATTGCAGCACACCAACTCCCGAAGTTCACTCAAACTCATGTCCATTGAGTCGGTAATGCCATCCAGCCATCTCATCCTCTGTGGTCCCCTTCTCCTCCTGCCCCCAATCCCTCCCAGTATCAGAGTCTTTTCCAATGAGTCAACTCTTTGCATGAGGTGGCCAAAGTACTGGAGTTTCAGCTTTAGCATCAGTCCTTCCAAAGAACACCCAGGACTGATCTCCTTTAGAATGGACTGGTTGGATCTCGTTGCAGTCCAAGGGACTCTCAAGAGTCTTCTCCAACACCACAGTTCAAAAGCGTCAATTCTTCGGCACTCAGCCTTCTTCACAGTCCAACTCTCACATCCATACATGACCACTGGAAAAACCATAGCCTTGACTAGATGGACCTTTTTAGCAAAGTAATGTCTCTGCTTTTGAATATGCTATTTAGGTTGGTCATAATTTTCCTCCCAAAGAAAGTTTTAATTTCATGGCTGCAATCACCATCTACAGTGATTTTGGAGGCCGCCAAAATAAAATCTGACACTGTTTCCACTGTTTCCCCATCTATTTGCCATGAAGTGATGGGACCAGATGCCATTATCTTAGTTTTCTGAATGTTGAGCTTTAAGCCAACTTTTTCACTCTCCTCTTTCACTTTCAACAAGAGGCTTTTAAGTTCCTCTTCACTTTCTGCCATAAGGGTGGTATCATCGGCATATCTGAGGTTATTGATATTTCTCCCGGCAATCTTGATTCCAGCTTGTGCTTCATCCAGTCCAGCATTTCTCATGATGTACTCTGCATATAAGTTAAATAAGCAGCGTGACAGTATACAGCCTTGACATACTCCTTTTCCTATTTGGAACCAGTCTGTTGTTACTAACAAGCTTTTACAGATATATAAAGAAGTAAGTAAATGAATTAAATCCTGGTGGCAAAGAAATGTGAATTTCTTTTTAGAGTCCTATTTTATATTAATACTGATTCTTAGAATTTGAAATACCTGCTGATTTCTAATATTAAGGGGAGATAAACACAGACACCTGATCAAAATTCCTTGCACTATTGAGGAAGCAGTCCTTTGTGTATTTTGAAGTCAGTAATTTTGTATTTTTCTCCAACTTTCATGTTTTGTGTGCGTGTATAAAACTTCCATGCATTTTATGATAGTTTCATCTTTGAGGAAAAGAGTTCACTTAAATCATTCTCACTCTATGCAAAGTGGAGTTGACTTTTGAACAAAATCCACAAATGATATTATCCAAAATCACTTTCAGCCTTTTAAAAACAGACAAGAGGTTCATCAGAAGCAGACCAAGGCAGTCTTGTGTCTCTAATGGTAAGTTACCTGACCGCCTCACTTTTGAGATTATGTGATGCTCTTCTGCCATCTGGTGGACATTTGTAGAAGTGTCACTAGATAGAGGAATGATGATGCAGTCTAGACCTAAATAGGAACACATTTTCTTATTCTGAATTCATGTTTTTTGATAATGAAAGAATTGTTCTCTTATTTCCAAAGGAACACTGTACCCTATATCCCTGATAAACAAATAACACTATAATTTTAACAGTGAAAAGTTCTGTGTCTAACTCATATAAAGTTATTCCTCTATTGATTTAAAGCATATATGTGTATATGTATTTATATTGCTCTGACTCATTGGTATACCACTGCTAGCATAGCATACATACGCTAAAATGTCTGTTATTGAATACTGTATATAAAATGTTGCCATTTATAAGGTCAGTTGGTAGTTTTAGGTGCCCTCCTGTGTTCATGGGGAAAACTACAGCCCAGTAAAGATAAAACAAGGCTTTTTGGTTACATTCTCAGGGTGCTGCTTGCATGAGTCCTAGAAATAGTTTTGGTAGTGGTGATGATTGGTTGACTTCAGTGGACTGCGTGGTCTCGTGCGGTGACTTTGTAACTTCAGGGATACCTTTAAAGCAAAGCCTGGATTCTGTGAGCATAGTGATTACTGTTTGACTTTGGAGACCTTTCTCTCCCTCTCTTCCCCAACTCTTCCAGCCTGGAAGATATTATATTTATTACTGTGCTTCATTAGCATGATATCATGCATTTTTAATTTTTTTCTTCACAACTAGTTCAGAGGATCACATTATGAATGTATTTCAGAAAGTATCAGAGTGCTCTTTCTGATGGGACTGCATTTTTGCCATGAGTTCCAGCACGGGCTTCAGTTCATTTTAAGAAGTCCCCAAACGAGTTTCAAAATATTTTTTCAGCTGAGACAGACATATCTTATAATTCTCTGGAATTAATTGCTTAATCTATTTATGAGGCCAAAGTGCAACTTTTTTGTCAGCAAAAATATTGAAATAATAGTTTCAGTTGTTCTCCTATGGTTTTCTGTGATAGGGAATTTTTTATGATTTCAAAGATTTACAAACAAGACCATCTTTTAGTTTTGAAATTCTCCTCATATGAGCTAAGCATATTTGTCAGTGCCAAATAAGAATAATAAAAATACCACACACTTGAAGATATCCTTTGTTTATTTCTGAAAATGAATTTGTATTCCCCCTACATTCAAGACAGTTTTCTATGCAATATAGAAATTAAAAAAAAAAAACCCTCTGGTTATTATGCTTATAATCTACTCGCAGAATAAAGATCGGCTTTCCAGGTGGTGCTAATGGTAAAAAACCTGCCTGCCAATGCAGGAATCATAAGAGATGTGCGTTCAATCCCTGGGTCGGGAAGATCCCCTGGAGAAGGGCATGGCGACCCACTCCAGTATTCTTGCCTGGAGAATCCCATGGACAGAGGAGCCTCGCAGGCTACAGTCATAGGGTCACAAGGAGTTAGACACGACTGAAGCAACTTAGCATGCACACACAGAGGAGCAAAGACTTGTTCAGAAAAGAAAAATATAGGAGAACATACAATTAATGCAATAATTATGGTAAAACAAGACAGACAATTGAAAATGACAGATATCAATCCAGCAGAGGTCAGAGTGTGCATAACAGAAAATACTGCACTTGGTGAAGACATTCTTTGAAGGTCAGACTTGAACAGAGGTAGGAGATGTTGATTGAAAAAAAATGCACAAGCTAAAAGTCGAGAGTTATGGATTATTTGGTGAACATTCTGAGGACTTCAACCCTGGGAGACAGGACTCTCAGATCACATTGAGGGGCTGTTCTAAAGAAGCAAGGGGGGAATCAGGATATGTAGGAGTTTTTGCATCAAAGACTACATAGTAGGAACACCAAAAGATTACTGTTAATTAGAGAAAACCAGAACTCTCAAGGAAGTTAGCACTTTTCTGTGTATGTGAAAGTTCAAGAGTCTGGTCTCACTGAAATTGCTCCTTGGGTATAGGCCTCAGCTACCTGGGACCAGTTTCCTGTTTTCTCATCCTGAGTTTCCTCAGGGTACACCATTAGGGAGGCTCTAATGTGATGGCTTGATGGTTGCAACATCCTTTGTTTACTAGGAAGGCAATCTTTTTCATTCACAGTGGGGAATGGGGAAGTAGTTCAGATACAGGAAATGGCGTGAACAAAAGAACCACAGTGGGAAAGTGTAACTTTTCAACCTCTCTGAAAATACAACAAAAATGTTCATAGAATATGTTTCACTTGTTAAGATTCTAGAGGGTGACAGTTGTGTCAATAACTGTACTTTTTTTTCCTCTGAAGTTTGTAGTTCAGAACCAGAAAATGTTCAAGCTGACCCAGAGAATTATACTAGCCTTCTTGTTACGTGGGAGAGACCTCGAGTAGTTTATGATACCATGATCGAGAAGTTTGCCGTTCTGTACCAGCAGTTGGAGGGAGAAGACCAAACCAAGCATGAGTTTTTGACAGATGGCTATCAAGATTTGGTAACTATAAGATCAATTGTTTCATGTATTGATAGCATTGTAGTCATTGTGGTTTAATATCTAGGATAAGAACTTACAAATGATTGTATACTGTTGCCTTTGATGGCTTTAGGCTTTGTATGAGCTCTCTAGCGGGGAGATAGGGATGCAGAAGCTATATTTAATTATTCAAAATTTACAGTGATTAATACTAGTGAAGTGAAAATGTAGTCGCTCAGTCATGTCTGACTTTTTGCGAATCCATGGACTATAGCCTGCCAGACTCCTCTGTCCATGGAATTCTCAAGGCAAGAATACTGGAGTGGGTAGCCATTCCCTTCTCCAGGGAATCTTCTCAACCCAAGGATCGAATGTACATCTCCTGCATTGCAGGCAGATTATTTACCATCCAAGCCACCAGGCAAGCCCTAGGTTCTTACTACTATTTTTAATTACATGGAGACTACAACTTCGCCAATAATAACTTTCAGAAGACTTAGAGCTAGATATCATCTAGTATAGCCTTTCTTTACAAAGAAAAGTACTCAAAGAACAGTCAAATACTTTGTACTTTCACAGTTGAATGTGAGGGTTGGACCATAAAGAAGGCTGAGTGCCAAAGAATTAATGCTTCCGAATTGTGGTGCTGGAAAAGGCTCTTGAGAGCCTCTTGGACAGCAAGGAGATCAAACCAATCAATCCTCAGGAAATCAATCCTGAATATTCATTGGAAGGACTGCTGCTGAAGCTGAAACTCCAATACTTTGGCCACCCGTTCTGAAGAGCCAACTCATTGGAAAAGACCCTGATGCTGGGAAAGATTGAGGGCAGGAGGAGAAGGGGACGACAGAGGATGAGATGGTTGGATAGTATCGCTGACTCCATGGACATGAGTTTGAGCAAGCCCTAGGAGATAGTGAAGGATAGGGAAGCCTGCTGTGCTGCAGTCCTTGGGGTCGCAGAGTCGGACACGACTTAGCGACAGAACGACAACTTCCCGTTAGGGAGGGAATTGGGTCTAGAATATTCAGTGCTGTGATACAGCTGTCTGTTGTTTCCTCATCGTACTGTATCAGCACAAGGGAAATAGAGTAGAAAATAGTGTAGGTCTTGAAAGTCCTTTTCTTTGACTCAAATTCCCAAGTAACAAATGTGAAGTCAATTGAGACAGAACTTTTGGGACACGAGGCAGGTAATCCTTGGGAAATGATGCATGTCTTCTTCCTCTCCACCCATGACAAGAATTAAAGAAAATAAAGAACAGATTCTGAGCATCTCAGTATTAACTTTTCCTTGGCACTTGTGGTGTAATTGAAAAAATCCCATCTGGGTGTGGCTTAGGGAAGCCCCCAGTGCAGGTCCAAGACACTGAACTCTGAATACAGACAGCAGGAGTCCCTTAAGCCCTAGGAACCTGCATCTAAACAAAAACTGGTGTGGAATATCATATAAACAAAATGAGGAGATTTGTAACAACTTTTTAATTTAGATGTCTAGAACAAACACTGTGAATTGAGAAATTTGTAAGTGGAATTTATGAGATATACTATTTTTCATTTCAGCCTGGTGGGCTGCCGTCTATGGGGTCGCACAGAGTCGGACATGACTGAAGCGACTTAGTAGTAGTAGTAGTAGTAGTAATGATGTGAAGAAGGTAATAATTCTATTATTGTCTGGTTTACATATTGTTAAGAAAAAGAAAGAAATTAGTTTTTCACATTTTGCTTCTTATAAATGCTACATGCTTGTCTAAAGTAGTAATCTACACTTTTGGCTACTCATTTATGAATTTCATGAGTTTGAGTTAAAAAATGAAATTTTCAGAAACTAAATCTGATTTTTACAGAGCAAAAAAATAAATAAATAAATGAAAGCATAGTTTACCAGTATCTTCCTAACTCACAAATATCACAAGCTCAGCCTGATAACATTGTGTAAAATTTTTTCTTAGGTTAATAAAATATAAAATTTTTTATTGACAAATGAGAAAATGTTTTCTAAGAAGAGCTGTCTAGTATGTTAACACTCCTCTGAGAATGACAAATTTGTATAGTTATTGCCATCTTTCTTTTAGGGTGCTATTCTTAATAATTTACTACCCAATATGAGTTATGTTCTTCAAATAGTAGCCATATGCGCTAATGGCTTATATGGAAAATACAGTGACCAGCTGATTGTGGACATGCCTTCCGATGACCCTGGTAAGTGTCCCTCTGATACACCTTATTAAATAAAGGAGGCTAGTTTAATTTCTGAATGCATTGGTGCTTTCTGACTTCATGTTCTTTGTCCAAAAGGCAAAGTGATTTCTTTTTTAGTCTGAATTATCAGGTAATTTTGTAAAGCACAGAGCTCCTTTTTCATTTTCATTCAGCAGATATGGTATAGCATAATAAGTGAATTTATTCTTAATACTGAAGTTTTCTGTTTGTGAAATAAGAACTGCCAAACCTATTGTAGTGTCTATAGTGGTCGTCAAATGAAAATAGCTAAGAAAATATAAAGACTTTGATTTTGAATAATGAAAAGTTTGTTTCATTTGTGTTTATTTCCTCCCCCTTTCAGCCCCCAAAGTATTTAGTAAGTATGTATATGATTCAAGGATCATGTGAGGTACTTTGAAATACCTATACAAAGCATCTCAGAAGTTTATCTTAGATATTTTCATCTATCTTTTATAAATTGTGGTGAGGGGGATCTTTCTTCTTAGGTTTGCCAGTTTTATTCTGTAAAAACAAGCAAAAAAGTTGTTTCTAATTGTATTTTATTTGCATGCATCTTCTCTAAGTGTTACAGGAAAATCTTTGATCTCAAACCATATGCAATAATTGAAGAAAGTGCTGCCTATCATAATTGGACAATTTACAAGTGTACATAACTAAAGTCTTTCTTTTGTTAGTATAAGCAATTTTAAAGTAATAAATGGAATTCTATAGTACATATACATGTATATGCATATATACATACATACATATCATGCATATGCATGCTCATAAATGTATACAAACACACACACATACATTAATGTAAATAATCTTTGGTCATCCCTTTTATGAGGCTACTCTCTGAAATTTTCACAGGTTTTTAATAGCAGTGGTTACAAGTAATATTAAGTGGAGCATGTTTTATGTTTATGTATAAAAGGAAAACTGATGTTTGTTGATTTTCCTTTGTGGTCTGTGTGCCATAGCAGGGTTTTAATCTATTATAAGCTTGTTCGTAACATCATAGTTCTTAACTAGTTGAGTATTTAAGTTAAAGAATTTAACAGAACATTAGATGTTCAATTCTGGATCCTTCCAAGCCACAGGCCATAAAACTTGCCAAAGTATTTCCCAACTTAGAACATTTACAGCTAATGAAAATTACTGCTCTCATGATGGGCTTCCCTGGTGGTTCAGATGGTAAAAATCCGCCTGCAATGCAGAAGACCTGGGTTCAATCCCTGGGTTAGGAAGATCCCCTGGAGGAGGGCATGGTAACCCACTCTAGCATTCTTGCCTGGAGAGTCCCGGTGGACAGAACAGCCTGGTGGACTACCGTCCATGGGGTTGCAAAGAGTCAGACATGACTGAGCAACTAAGCACTCTTATAATGGCAGTATCATTATTTAAAAATAATATTTTATGAGCTGCCTCATGTCCTAGGTATAACCATCTTTCCTACTCTTCTTATTTACCATTATTTTGCAAAATCAGATTATTTTTAAATGGAATGTGAGCTCTGTTATTGAAAGGTGAGTATCAAATTAACTGACCATGGTTTCAGCTATACCATATGATGCTTTTCCATTGAATGTCATCCCTCACTGAAGTCCCACATATTGATCCATTCCAAAAATGATATCTTTAGCAGTGTACCATTGACTATGTTGGCCAATATCACATGTGAATTAACTACATATGGTATATAAAAATCCCTTCTAGTCCTATTGTGTATTTTAGGTGATGAATTATATTAAAACCATTCATTTAATTTTACTGTCTTGGTTTAATTATACCACTCTAATTTCTGAACATAGTACAATTTTCCAGTCAAAAAAATAATTTTAGCTATTTATGTTTTGCATTTTCTAACTCTCCCTTAAGAAAGGAATGGCAACCCACTCCAGTATTCTTGCCTGAAGAATTCCATGGAGAGAAGAGCCTGGTGGGCTATAGTCCATGGGGTTGCAAAGAGTCTGACATGACTGAACAACTAACACTTCTAACTCTAGCCACTACACTAAAAGTTTAGACTTTTCGAATTTTTTCTTCCTTATTTTTAAGAAAGAAGCTTATTGCATATGGAAAAACAGATCAAATGTCTATTATCTATAGATATAATTTCTGAGTGATCCTTTTAGAATGAATCTATATTGACACAAAATACAAAGTTCTGGTATCATTTGTAGCACTTTCACATTTGTACAAAATCAAAAGTATTATAACTTAATTTCTATTTATTCAAAGGATTGGAACACCATTGAACTAATGAGATGCTAGCTTGGACACATCACTTAATCTCCATGGATGTCTTAGTGCCTTAGAACATTTTGTATATTAATATGTTTTAGTAAAAGGTGGTATTTGATTTGATATTCTGGTATGATATTACTCTTAAAAATCAAGGGTTAAAATTAAGTTTATCCCTTAATTATTCCAGAAAGTTCTTGTTGAAGACCAATTTATGCAAAGTTTCAGCTCTTCCTATTTTTATAAGGAAAATATTGGTTCTCTCCAGAACTCATTCTTTCTGATCAGGAAGACTACAATGGCATTTCAGTCCATATATTTTTAGTCCATTATTGAAATTATGTTATCTTAAATATTGTTTCTGTAGTAAATACATAGCAGTAAAAGTCTTGACAGCAGTACTGTCTTGTGGTTCAGTGTGATGGTTCCTTCAAGATTTCTAAATTTTACGATTTATGTGGCTAATATAGATGTAAGTGTCTCTTGAGTTTGCTGTGTATTTCATGGGTTTTACTAGTACCATTTCATCCTATTAATCATGTTGTTTCATTACCTAATGTTGTAATGTTCCTTATTGACTTATTCTATTATTATTTTGGATAAGCTGTTTTCTAAAGACTGTACTATTTGTTGCTTCTGTTAAAAAGGAATGACAGAGGTGATGTATAATTGCCCTCATCCTTTCAGTCACAGATTTTAAATATTCTAATCAATATCTGTGAAGTAAAACTCAATCTTCCAAATTGTGCATTTAAATTTCGATAATTTGATTAATTTATTGCTTGTGCATTTTAATTACATTTGTTGTGTACAGCAGCATCACCATAGATATTATAAATTGCTATTTTAAAATTAATGCATAAACTCATGTTCAGAAAAGAATTTAAACCTTTTCAAGGTTAAACTAAAGTGGATATTCTTTTAAAATTTTTTTTCATTTGGTTGTAGTTATAATTATGCTTATTTCTATAATATACATCTAATTATTATATAGTTGTCAATTCAGGTCAGTCGCTCAGTCGTGTCCAACTCTGCAACCCCATGAATCGCAGCACACCAGGCCTCCCTGTCCATCACCAACTGCCAGAGTTTACCCAAACTCATCTCCATCGGTGATGCCATCCAGCCATCTCATCCTCTGTCGTCCCCTTCTCCTCCTGCCCCCAATCCCTCCCAGCATCAGGGTCTTTTCCAATGAGTCAACTCTTCGCATGAGGTGGCCAAAGTACTGGAGTTTCAGCTTCAGCATCAGTCCTTCCAAAGAACCCCCAGGACTGATCTCCTTTAGGATGGACTGGTTGGATCTCCTTGCAGTCCAAGGGACTCCCAAAAGTCTTCTCCAACACCACAGTTCAAAAGCATCAATTCCTCGGCACTCAGCTTTCTTCACAGTCCAACTCTCACATCCATACATGACCACTGGAAAAACCATAGCCTTAACTAGACGGACCTTTGTTAGCAAAGTAATGTCTCTGCTTTTGAATATGCTATCTAGGTTGGTCATAACTTTCCTTCCAAGGAGTAAGCGTCTTTTAATTTCATGGCTGCAGTCACCATCTGCAGTGATTTTGGAGCCCCCCAGAATAAAATCTGACAGTTTCCACTGTTTCCCCATCTATTTGCCATGAAGTGATGGGACCAGATGCCATTATCTTAGTTTTCTGAGTGTTGTGCTTTAAGCCAACTTTTTCACTCTCTTCTTTCACTTTCAACAAGAGGCTTTTTAGCTCCTCTTCACTTTCTGCCATAAGGGTGGTGTCATCTGCATATCTCAGGTGATTGATATTTCTCCCGGCAATCTTGATTCCAGCTTGTGCTTCTTCCAGCCCAGCATTTCTCATGATGTACTCTGCATAGAAGTTAAATAAGCAGGGCGACAATACACAGCTTGACATACTCCTTTTCCTATTTGAAACCAGTCTGTTGTTCCATGTCCAGTTCTAACTGTTGCTTCCTGACCTGCTATAGGTTTCTCAAGAGGCAGATCAGGTGGTCTGATATTCCCATCTCTTTCAGAATTTTCAACAGTTTACTGTGATCCACAGTTAAAGGCTTTGGCATAGTCAATAAAGCAGAAATAGATGTTTTTCTGGAACTCTCTTGCTTTTTCCATGATCCAGCAGATGTTGGCAGTTTGATCTCTGGTTCCTTTGCCTTTTCTAAAACCAGCTTGAACAATCTGGAATTTCACGGTTCACATACTGCTGAAGCCTGGCTTGGAGAATTTTGAGTATTACTTTACTAGTGTGTGAAATGAGTGCAATTGTGTGGTAGTTTGAACATTTTGGGGCATTGCCTTTCTTTGGGATTGGAATGTAAACTGACCTTTTCCAGTCCTGTGGCCACTGCTGAATTTTCCAAATTTGCTGGCATATTGAGTGCTGCACTTTCACAGCATCATCTTTTAGGATTTGAAATAGCTCAGCTGGAATTCCATCACCTCCACTAGCTTTGTTCGTAGTGGTGCTTTCTAAGGCCCACTTGACTTCACATTCCAGGATGTCTGACTCTAGGTAAGTGATCACACCATTGTGATTATCTGGGTCGTATTAAGACCCAGATAAAAAAGATCTTACGGTAAGATCTTTTTTGTACAGTTTTTCTGTGTATTCTTGCCACTTCTTAATATCTTCTACTTCTGTTAGGTCCATACCATTTCTGTCCTTTATCGATCCCATCTTTGCATAAAATCTTCCCTTGGTATCTCTAATTTTCTTGACGAGATCTCTAGTCTTTCCCATTCTGTTGTTTTCCTCTATTTCTTTGCATTGATCGCTAAAGAAGGCTTTCTTATCTTCTCCTTTCTATTCTTTGGAACTCTGCATTCAGATGCTTATATCTTTCCTTTTCTCTTTTGCTTTTCGCTTCTCTTCTTCTCACAGCTATTTGTAAGGCCTCCTCAGACAGCCGTTTTGCTTTTTTGCATTCCCTGGTAGCTCAGACGGTAAAGCATCTGCCTACAATGTGGGTTACCTGGGTTCAATCCCTGGGTCGGGAAGATCTCCTGGAGAAGGAAATAGTAACCCGCTCCAGTATTCTTGCCTGGAAAATCCCATGGACCGAGAAGCCTGGTAGGCTACAGGCCATGAGGTCACAAAGAGTCGGACGCAACTGAGCAACTTCACTTTCACTTTCACATAGTTATAGAAGACATTATTTGAGTACATGTCTTAGGGTCTTGATAATCATATGTATTAAATTTAAATACGTGGTGAATTAGATCAATGCATTTTCCTGTTTTGTGTCCTTTTTATTTGTATAACAACTGTCTTTGTTAAATCACTATACATTGTCCTTGTTCAGCCTGTACCATACTACACTACAGGTACTGTCATATAATGATATTTAAAAATCACCCTTTAAAAAGATTGCAGTTTACAATGCTTTTGCCTTTTCGCACTGTGAAACTTGGCCTAAAACCTTTGAACAATTAAATAAGCCTTGCTTGCCTACCTACATCAGTGTTGCTTTTTTGTTTTGTGGAATGTTGAGTAACACGTGTGAGTAACATGCTCTTTTAGAAAATCTAACAAAACCAGAATGACCCATAGGTTTTATTCTGTTATCCCATAAATGTGAATTTTAAGTGTTCAGTCAAAAAAATATATTGACAATCTTCACTACTGGACTGTTTTTGCAACCTTCTTGGAGTCTGTTTTGATGAAGTGAGAAGATTCTGTAAACCCCAGTAGTTCCTGAGTCAGACTGGTGACCACTAAAACATTAGTTATTATTTGCAAGGAAGCAGCAGGCCAAAGGACTTCCCAGGTGGCTCAGTGGTAAAGAATCCACCTGCAATGGCAGGAGACAAGGATTCAGTCTCTGTATCAGGAAGATCCTTTGGAGAAGGAAATGGAAACCCACTCTAGTATCTTGCCTGGAGAATTCCATGGATAGAGGAGCCTGGTGGGCTATAGTCCATGAGGTCGCAAATAGTCAGATACGACTTAGCAACTTAACAATAACAACAACAGCAGGCCAGTGGGGACCCATCCTGAGACCTTCATCAGTCAGCAGTTAGACCTTGAGTGCTATGAACTCTCAGACCCAGGAGTATGGCTCAGATTCTCCAGGGAGTTAGAAGCAATCTTTTAAAATTATTTTACTTCAAAATTGTTCTGAGGAGTCTCAGCAGAAGACTTCTGGGTTGTTTTGGGCAGGGCTCTTAAAGTATTCTGGACAACGCCAGTATTTCAGTCAATTCAAATGATCTGAGTCTAGTAGGAATTCATAAGGAAGATCCTTCAAAGTGGGTTTTTACATACCAACATGAAGGCATCCAAACCTAATTCACCCATGTGTGTGCTATGAAATAAAAAGAAATCAAAGGGCTTCTTGGACCTGTAGATTCTGCTCCTAGGGCCTGAGGGGGCCTAAAGGTAACTTTTTACTTCTTATTGCAGTAAACAGCAAAGCCAGTTATAGTAGAACTCACTGATCCCAGTACTCATAGACAGTATGATTAAGTAGAATTATGTATTTTAGCTTAGTAGGAATTATAATCTATATTGTTAAGTTATGCTCTGATTAAAGGATAACAATTAATCAAATGTAGTACACACAGAGTACTGAAAGAAAAAATTTGTCCTTAATGTGATAATTATATACATTCCACCCCAACCCTGACAATTAATAAGAGAATCAGCTTTGGTCATTACAATTGTGTTAAGTTAAATGAAGTTAAGCCATTTTTTAAAAATACCTCTGTAAGCATGTTGAAGAGAATGGACTCCATTGAGATGTCTTTCTGTAGCTTCTTAACAGAATAAAATCTAAAGTATAATATATATGTGTGTATATATATATATGTATATCTCAAAATAAGTATTTGACTATGATTTACCCTTATTAATAATAAAGTATTTTAAAAGTACATGAAAAGCTGTGACTCCATATAAAAATATTTTAATAAAATTATGTATTGTCCCATATGCTGAAATTGAAGATTTTTACATGCATGAACTTCTCTAATTGTAGTTTTTAGAAAATCATATTAAAGGTTCTTTTATTTCTCTCTCACAGTTAAGTTGAATCCCATTTTTGAATTCACATTATATTGGTTTCCTTGAAGGTTATAGAGACAAAGTTGTATCAGACTATTGAAATCATTTTAATTTTAAAAAGTAAAGACTAAATAACATGAAAAACAGGGTGAGTAAAGGGTTTCACAGTGACAAAAATAGAAAAAAGGAGAACACTGAAGATCCAAGTGAAAGTTGTCAGATTCTTTCATGGTTAGTTTTATCAAGAAAATAATAATAATTGAGAGTTAAAATTTAAGATATGCCTGTTTACAGTGACTATTTTCATTTTTATAGCACCAAAAATTGTACAGGGTAAGTAACTTAAAAATACTTAACTAGTCAGTATTAATTTTATCTAAAACCTCATGGGGGCTGGGCTTCTATATTTTACTTGAATTCTCTTCTAAATAAAATTCAAGCATATTACTGTATTTTATAGTTTTACATTTCTTAGTACCTAGAATTTTTTCATGAAAATAAACCCAATACAGTTTATATGATAAAGCAGGCCTGGATTTGATAAATACTTAATGTTAGTTCATTTATGCCTTTGAAAATTCTGTAGAACATGCATTTCTTTTGAAGATCTACAGAGGCATAAAAAAATAGAACATAAACAGCTTTAGGATAGTGAAAAGCATAAAGTTTGGAGAGGGGATAGATTCTCTAAAATAATAAGAATAAGAAGGGTATCTTTGTAATAATGCTCAAGCCCTAATAGTTACCCTGTCTTCTGTCTCCCTGATACAGCTTGGATGAAGAGTGAGGACAAGTGGTCCTCAAGCCCATTGGTAACTTGGCAGAGGGCCTAGATTCCCTGTTGGAGAGAGAGAACTATTAGTAGCTCCTCATCTTTTCTAACATTTACTGATGAGTCTTGTTTTAGGATTGAGCTATCCTTAGACTGGGCTTCCCTGGTAGTTCAGCTGGTGAAGAATCCGCCTGCAGTGCCGGAGACCCTGGTTCGATTCCTGTATCTGGAAGATCCTCTGGAGAAGGGATAGGCTACCCACTCCAGTATTCATGGGCTTCCCTGGTGGCTCAGATGATAAAGAATCCACCTACAATGTGGGAGACCTGGGTTTGATCCCTGGGTTGGGAAGATCCCCCTGGAGGAGGGCACGGCAACCCAGTCCAGTATTCTTGCCTGGAGAATCCCCATGGACAGGCTACAGTCCATGGGGTTGCAAAGAGTCAGACACAACTGAGCGACTAAGCATGGCACAGCAATATGAAATATGCTGATTGTGTCCACTTGGGAAAGTCAGACTTAAATGATCCTGGTCCTTACATTCCTTTCATAAGCAGTATTAGTTGAGTATCCCTAGGAAGAAGTCATGGGAATCACTCTGGTCTGTCCTTCCTGCTGCCAATCCAGGCTGGACCTGCTAGAAAACATTCTCGCTTTTACCTGGGGCAGCACCCTGTGTACAAATACATATGAGCCCAAATCTGAAGAGTAAAAAGCACTATTTGGGACTTCGCTGGTGGGGCAGTAGTTAAGAATTTTCCTGCCAATCCAGGGATCGTGGGTTTGATCTCTGGTCTGGGAAGATTCCACATGCTTCCGAGCAAAGTCCATGTGTAATAACTACCAAGTCCATGTTCTAGAGCCCATGCTCTGCAACAAGAGACGTCCATGCAGCGCAACTATAGAATAGCCTCTGCTCACCACAACTAGGGAAAGCCCCTCGCGCAGCAACTGAGGACCCTGCACAGCCAAAAATTAATTAATTAAAAAAAATAACTATTTGACCTTCAGTCAGAAGACCTTAAGGAATAAGTAGTTGAATAAGAATATCTGTCACTTATCTCCTGGCATTTTCCCAGTTATGCTTTTATCAGCAGTAAGTCTGCACCGATGAAAAGTTACCTGGGTTTCTTTGCACCCGGTAATATCAGTCTCACTGTCTTCTTTCCCCTTCTTAGTTTCAATCACAGTTGGGGTGAAAATAGGGAAAGGAATTGGTGTGGAGGATAGAGATCAAGGTTTTGAGTGCACTTTCCCATACGTTTACATAGTGCTGTGTTATGTACTGTTCAGTAGTCTTGAAAACTGAAATTTGAAATTTTCTTTGAGCAATTCTGTATTTTCCAAGCTAACAGTATTATTTTTTCCTTTTCTCTCTTTCCATACAAAAGTAGACCAATAAGGCCGAAATAGTTGAATAAAAATGTTAATAATTTTGTTTTTAATTTTGTAGAACTTGACCTCTTTCCCGAATTAATTGGAACTGAAGAAATAATCAAGGTATCATAGCTATTTTTTATTCAAGTGCTTAAACATGAAAAAGTCTATTTTGAATTATTGGTTAGGTTTCAGATGTTGCATTAATAAAAAGTTCGTGTTGCATGCATGATTCATTGTTTGTAAGATTAGTTGCTGAGCTTTGTAGATTAATGTATAATTAATAACATGAGTTTTATGAAGAAGTTGGAAGACACTTTAATTGGCATAGTTTTTAAAAAGAGATAGGAAAGGTTTGTTGATAATTAGAAAAATGATGAACTTTAAAAATAATGATAGCTATGAACTGTAGTTGCAAATTGGAACTTTTTCATTTTCTAAATGTTTCTAACAAACTAAAGTAATATTTAAGCAATTCATAATATTGCTACAGCTTATTTTTGAATAACTTAACCAGTGATAGATAGATTGATAATAAATATGAACCAGAATATAAAGTGTATATATTCTTTTGCCCATTTAATTTGATTATTTTTGTTTTGACTATGCATACTATAAAGTCTGTTGCCAGCACAAGGTCCTTTAAGGATATTTATAAATTTACAAATTTTAACATTGTCTTAATTTTTGAAATAGAGAGAAAATGACTGTTTATATCTTATATTTCATCCTAAGCCCAAATATGCTATTCATCAGAACTGAGATAATATGTAAAATCCAGGTTTTCTATTGTTAATGGTAGTAGGAATGTGTCCATTAGTACATACATGTGTATGAGCTGATAACTTGTGAAAACAAATATTCTTATCTAGCAGTAAATAGTGGTTAGGTTGTGTTTTCACATGAACCATTACCTCAGTGATTTTTTTATCTTATGGCCATTCTCTCTTACAAAGGACTATTTTAGAAAAATAAGCAGTCCACATTTCATCAAGAGCTCACAACAGAATTCAGCTAAGCATATCTGTGTGTGTGTGTGATGTGTGTCAAACACCCTTCCAATTGTAGACTGCAGACTTGTGTCCTCACATGGTGGAGAACAGCAGAAGCAGCAGCCCTTCATGACTCAATATAAAGGCACTAATCCCATTCATGAGGCTTCCACCTATGACCTCATTTAATACTAATGACTCCCAAAGGCCCCAATTCCTAAAACTGTCACTTTGAAAGGGTAGGGTTTCAGCACGTGAATTTAGAGGGGACACAAACAGTTCATAACACTATTCATGATCATCGATTCATGCAGGAATGAATGATAGAAGTTGGCAAACACCTGGATTGTACCAGTAATGATTTTAAGCCTGAATATTGGTTTCCCTGGTGGCTCAGTGGTAAAGAATATGCCTTCCAATGCAAGGGAAGCAGGTTCAATCCCTGGGTTGGGAAGGTGCCCTGGAGAGGGAAATGGCAACCCACTCCAGTATTCTTGCCTGGGCAATCCCATGGACAGAGGAGCCTGGCAGGTTACAGTCCACGGTGTCACAAGAGTCAGACATGACTGAGCAACTAGACAAAAACAACAACGTGGAAATGAATAGTTTGGGGAATATTCCTCAAGTTTTCTTCCAATAGGAATGCCTGACTTTGAAAGACAAAGTATCTCCAGCACAATCAAGGCTTTTCAATAAAAAATTTTAATAGGTATCATAAAGGATAACAGGTGTGATCCATATCAAAACCATAGAGAGGAAAGATTCACAATAACTTAATCTTGGGAAGCAGTGTCCATTAAAATATTTGTATTTTCATATATGTATAAAGTAATCATAGAATATGAATCTTATGTTCTTCTTGAAACGTTGACATGAGATAGCATGACCCCATAGAGATGTACAAGACTTAGTTGGGTGGATTAATGAAAGGTCCATCACCTTCATCAGATTCTAAGAATCTCACAGTGATGAAAGAGAAACTTGTGTTTCGTGTGTGTATAGTTTTTATTCCCCCAAAATGTAACAGAATAAAGCGTGACTGGCATTATGTTTTAAGAACAGTGTTATAGAAGTCTACATAGCTTATAGTAGGAGGATGATAAAGGAGGTTTGTGTGGGATAATAAGCAAAGAGGAAGAGAAGCAATGTTATGTGGAATTTGAAAGAAATTGTCAGATCAGGGACTTCTAGTCTCTGGTGGTCCAGTGGTTGAGACTCCACACTTCCAATGCAGGGGGCATGGATTCAATTCCTGGCCAAGGAACTAAGATCCCACATGCTACACAATGAAGCAAAAAGAAAAAAAAATAAAACACTTAGCAAAAAATAAAAGTTCTAAAGAAAAGAAATTGTCAGAGGATATAGAGAAGATAGATGACATGTGTTTTGGGAACTTTACTGTGAAGACTTGGAGAGAGGTAAAATGAATACTAGTCATTGAATTAGAGATTTTCCATTATGCTCCTTTTAAATAGGAGAGATCTGGGTTTGAGCTGGTAAGAATGATCCATTAAGAAAGCAAAATTGAAAGTACAAAGTGGAGGGAAATAGTTGTGTTCAATTCCTGAGAGGATGATAGAGAATGGATTAGAACACAAATGCAGAAATTAGAGAGGAAGTAGAACAACAACTCTGTTACAACAGGATGAGAAGAGCGGAGATGGATTTGGTTGGTCCTGGTGGGTTTTGATGTTTTAATGCTAGGAAGAGTTGAGTTTTTGTCTGGTGGCTTCTACTGCCTCTATAATCAGGAAAACCATCTGCTGAGAATGAGAAGAGAAGGAAATGGAGGTTTGAATAGAGCAGAGTGAAGTTTAAAAGTCTTGGTAGAGGGTAAGAGTGTGTCGTGATACCAGAAACTGGCAAGTATCCAGATTTACAAAAGTGAGAAAGAATTCAGAAACTACATATTGCTAAGGTTAACACTGATCCTCACCAAAACTGTATCAGATTATAAAGCAAATGTTTGTAAGCACGTCTAAGGAAAGAAGAGTGTTTTCCACCAAGAGTGAGTCGAGGCAAACTGTTCTTATTTCCTTGTGCATGAAGATCTGGGGCTTGAAGATGAGAGGAATATTTATTCAGAAAATTATGTGGTAAAATCTCCTAGTTGTCCTTGTGAACATGGCATCAATCAGAATGCAAAATTTTATCAAGAAATACCACTAGGGAGGAAATGGATCTGGGGAATCTAAGAGAATATCCATTTTAGCATTAATACAATCCAGAGCATTAACGCTGACTCACTTCTCAGGGTTGTCTCATATGCCTTAAGATTAAAAAAACAAAAACAAAAAAAAAAAAACAAAAAAAAACTTTAAACCAACTGAATAATTAAGCTCTAGATAACAATGCAGTCATTAAGCTTGAAATCTTGTGTTTCATACGTGTAGCTTTCCGTGTGTCTGAGACAAAAGCTCATGAGCACACATGGCTTAAGATTCAGATTCTTTCTACTGATATTGGTCAGGTTCTCACAGACCAATTTGTACTTGGTCATTTTTTTCTTTTTTTCAAGGAGCGTGACCTTAAAAGATCTAATAGATGACAGTGCTACCAAACTGACAGATTCATGTCCCATGTGAACAAAAAATATCATATCTTAATATGTTTGGCAATTCAATGTTTTAAACATATGATTAGACATATTATAATATATACAGTTTTTATAAAAAGAAACCATGGGTTTTGGTTAACCTCTAGCCAGATCACTCCTGGGCCATCATAGTAACTAAGTGCTCATGAGAGACTGGGTCACCTGAATGGTATTTCTAAAGGAAACACAAAATTAAATGACTAGAACTAGGACCATATTTTGACCAGTTGTTAAAAATATCTGCCTAGGTTTAAGATGAACTCCTAGGGAAAAGTATTTAAAACAAAAACGAACAAAACCAAAAACCTCTTCCAGTCTTAAACTTTCCTGTTAGAATAGCTTTAAAATTGTGATGTATTCTGAATACATACAAATAGTCTGAATATACAACTACTTTGATTTTGAAATAAGATGTTTTATTGCCATTTTACATTACAAGAAGCTAATTATTATTTAGCTTGTTGCCAGATGAACTGAACAGAGAAATATAAACACAAGAAAATAAATACCATGTTAAATAACACTCTCAGTAAGTAAATACCACTACATTGTGTCATCTTTTCAGAGCTGTGATATCTATTAATTACTTCCATAAAGTAAATAAAAAGCAGCCATAAATAAGATATTTTCATTGAGTTTAATTACTGTCCTTCATGGCACCCCACTCCAGTACTCTTGCCTGGAAAGTCCCATGGATGGAGGAGCCTGGTGGGCTGCAGTTCATGGGGTCGTGAAGAGTCGGACAGGACTGAGTGACTTCACTTTCACTTTTCACTTTCATGCATTGGAGAAGGAAATGGCAACCCACTCCGGTGTTCTTGCCTGGAGAATCCCAGGAATGGGGGAGCCTGGTGGGCTGCCGTCTGTGGGGTCACACAGAATCCGGCAGGACTGAAGCAACTTAGCAAGGGTAGATAATACTGGTTACAAGATAGAGGCGTGTCTTCTGGGGCGGGGGGTTGCTTTATGAGAAGTTTCCAAAATCCCACAAGTGAAGAATCACAGTATAATGCAGTTTAAGATACTATTAAGAGTTCATGGAAAAGGAAATGGCAACCCACTCCAATATTCTTGCCTGGAAAAGTCCATGGACCGAGGAGCCTAGAGGGCTGCAGTCCATGGGGTTACATGACTGAGCACGCATGCATGAGAAGGGTGGAAGGAGATGGGTTGGTAGCAATAAACTGGTAGAACTAAAAAAAAAAAAAAAATTCATTTTTCTCTAATTTCCTTATATCCCATTAAATCTTACTTGCTTTTCAAAGGAAGAAGAAGAGGGAAAGGACATGGAAGGAGACACTGTTGTGAATCCTGGTAGAGACGGTGCCACAAACCAGATTAGGAGAAAGGAACCCCAGATTCCTACCACAACAAATTACAACCGAGTGGGGACCAAATACAACGAGGCTAAGACTAACCGTTCCCCAGCAAGAGGAAGCGAGTTCACTGGAAAGAGTGATATTCCCAACACACCTTTAGATTCCACTTCCCAGCCAGTCCCTGAATTAGACCCAGAAAAAGACGTTCCTTCGACTTCACAGACTGTGACCCAGCCTCCCCCTCTCACTCTGGCAGGCACTTCAGCCTCTTCAAGTGACGGCTCTAAAACCATTCTCCGATTTCCACAGATGAACTTGTCCGGGACGGTGGAATATTCAGATACAGTTTCTACGACGGAGTCGCAAGAGGTATCTACTGATATCAGTGAGGAAGAGAGTCTATTGACCAGTTTCAAGCTCGATCCCGGAGCCGATGATTCTTCCGGCTCCAGTCCCGCAACTTCCGCTGTGCCGTTGGTCTCCGAGAACACACCCCATGGCGATGTATTTCCTTCAGAAAACCCAGAGGTCGTCACATACGATGTCTTTATCCCAGAATCTGCGAGAAATGCTTCAGAAGATTCAGCCTCCTCAGGTTCGGAAGAATCTCTCAAGGATCCTTCCGTTGATGGAAATGTGTGGTTTCCTAGTACGACAGACGTGACGACACTGCCCGAGGTCGGGTCAGGTAGAGAGCGCCTTCTCCAGACTAATTACACCGACGTGGATAGTGACGAATCTGAGAAGACAACAGAATCCTCTCCTCCAGGCCCACTGCTGTCACAGGGTCCCTCGGTCTCAGATGTGCGAATGCCGCAGTATTCTACCTTTGCGTACTTCCCCACTGAGGTGACACCTCACGCTTTTACTCCGTCCTCCGGACAACACCATTCGGTCCCCACCATCAACGTGGTACACGCGCAGACAACTCAACCAGTGTACAATGGTGAGGCACCTCTCCAACCTTCCTACAGTAGTGAAGTCTTTCCTCTAGTCACCCCCTTGTTGCTTGACAACCAGACCCTCAACACTACCCCTGCTGCTTCAAGTAGTGATTGGGCCTTGCATGCTACACCTGTATTTCCCAGTGTCGGTGTGTCATTCGAATCCATCCTGTCTTCCTATGATGGCGCGCCTTTGCTCCCATTTTCCTCCGCTTCCTCCAGTAGTGAATTGCTTCACCGTGTGTATACGATCTCTCAGATCTTTCCGCAAGTTACTGCAGCTCTTGAGAGCGATCAGGGGTCCCTGCATGTTTCTCTGCCAGTGGCTGGGGGTGATTTGCTATTAGAGCCCAGCCTTGCTCCGTATTCTGATGCCATGCCGCATCAGATCACTACGCGTGCTGCTTCGGAGACCTTGGAGTTTGGTGCTAGCAAGCCTGCTGTTCTTTATCAAACGCTTGTGTTTTCTCCAGCTGAAGCATCCAGCAGTGATGTCCTGATGCATGCACGTTCTTCAGGGCCTGAACCTTCTTATGCCTTAACTAATGAGGAGGGCTCCCAACACCTCTTCAGGGTTTCTGACAGTTCTGCGGTACCTGGGCGTGATTCTGTTCAGGGTTCCTTATCTAGCAGCCCTAGTCACCACCTACCGATGCCCGAGTCTCCCTTAGTAACCCCAAGCGCATCATTGCTGCAGCCCAATCAGGGCCTCTCTGGTGACGGGGAGTGGTCTGGAGCCTCCTCTGATAGTGAATTTTTTGTGCCTGACACAGACGGTCTGACAGCCCTTAACATGTCTTCACCCATTTCTGTAGCTGAATTTACATATCCAACCTCTATGTCTGGTGATGATAACAAGCTACTTTCTAAAAGTGACAGAATATACGGAGAGGAGACAGAACGGCACATTTCTTCTTTCAGTGACTTGGTTTACCCCTCTGAAAGCACAGTCATGCCTGACCTGTATAATCGTGTAAATACACTGAATGCCTCTTTACAAGAATCCTCTGCCTCCACTTCTAGCCCAGAGGGCGTCCTCCCAGAGCTTCCTGCTTTTACTGCCACTAAGGTTTACGATCACGAGATTAGTCAAATTCCAGAAAATAACTTTCTTGTTCAGTCTTCACACGCTGTATCTCAAGCATTTGGTGACACTTCGCTTAAACCTGCGCTTAGTGCACATTCAGAGCCAGCATCCTCTGACCCTACTTCTAGTGAAATGTTATCTCCTTCAACTCAGCTCTTAGTTTATGAGCCCTCAGCTTCCTTTAATACTGAAGTATTGCTGCAACCTTCCTTTCAGGTTTCTGGTGTTGACTTGTTGCTTAAAACTGCTCTGCCAGCTGTGCCTAGTGACCCAATAGTGGTTGAAACCCCCAAGGTTGATCACATTAGTTCTACAGTACCACATCTCATGGCATCAAATGCCGCTTCAAGGGAAAATACGCTGCACTCTCCATCTGTACCAATCTCTGATGTATCACCTACCCCTAATACGCATGCTGCTTCACTTCAAGTTTTAACCATTTCTTATGCAAGTGAGAAATATTCTGAACCACTTTTGCATAAAAGCGAAAGTTACCACCAAACGGTACCTTCGCTGTACAGTAATGATGAGTTGTTCCAAACTGCCAATTTGGAGCTTAACCAAGCCTTTCCTCCAGAAGGAAGGCATGCATATGCTACTCCTGTTTTATCAGTTGCACCACCAGATACGCTTATAAATAAGCTTATTTATTCTGATGAAGTCTTCACCTCCACCAAGGGCCCTGTCACTGATGAGGTATTGGCTGGTATTCCTACAGTTGTTTCTGATCCAGTTGTAACTGCTGATCCTTCTGTCCCTTTAGGAAATGTGTATGTTTCCATTTCAGCCATTTCTCCCAACAAGGATGGTTCTGTAACCACAACCAACTTGCTGTTTCCTTCCAGAACAACTTCTGAGCCAATTCAAAGTGCCCGATCTGATGCCAGTTTGGTGGGTGGTGGTGATGATGGTGATATTGATGATTATGGTGATGATGATTATGATGACAGAGATAAAGATGGCTTATCCATCAACAGGTGTATGTCATGCTTCTCCTATAGAGAATCACAGGAAAAGGTGATGAATGACTCAGACACGCAGCAGAACAGTTCTGTGGATCAGAATAACGCAATCTCATATGCACTATCTCAGAATTCTGAAGAAGGAAATAAAATCACAGGTGTCATATCAGACGATCAGACTGATATGGAAAGAAGTCCTGATAAATCACCACCAACAAATGTGCCACCCCAGAAGCGCAATGATGGAAAACAGGAAAATAATGTTCAGACTCACAATGCCCTGCTTCCTTTCAGTCCTGAATCTAAAGCTTGGGCAGTTCTTACAAGTGATGAAGAGAGTGGATCAGGGCAAGGTGCCTCAGATAGCCTTAATGATAATGAGACTTCCACAGATTTCAGTTTTCCTGATATTAATGAAAAAGATGGTGATGGGGTACTGGAAACAGGTGACTCAGAAATAACTCCTGGATCCCCACAGTCCTCAACACCGACTATTACTAGCAGGCATTCAGAAGTGTTCAACATTTCAGAGGCAGGTTAGTTATGGATCCAAGGGATAGATTGAGGTGTGATGGCTTTCTGCCTCAAAATAAAAAGAAAGAAAAATCTTGGAAAGAGGTATTTGGTAAAATGGCCATCATTTTTAAAAGTCAGGATATTTATAAATCAATTTACAGGTTTTAAAATTTGATTTTTTTCATTATTTCAAAGAAATACTGAATGTGTTTTCATCCTTAGATTAACTCTCTCCAAAACAGATAAGATGATTTCAATTTTTTCATATTCCACAAGATGCCTGTTACATGTAAGAGCAATTATGTGTACATGATACATTTTTAGTGCACTGCTTTTTAAATAATAGATTGGAGTGTATTTGGGGTGATTTTAGTATTAATATTTATGCATATTCTAAATTACATTGCCAACTAAATACATCGAATTACAAACTCTGATATAATATGACATATGTGTCTCTCTCTGACCAACCCAGTGGAAAGGAAGTAGATATTTTGGACATCCACATCAGATTGGGGGCTTTAGAAAAAAGTTCTATTGCTAAGTTTTGAAAGTTTAATAAGATTTTTTTTTAAGATTTAATTTTTTAAGAATATCTCTTTGATTACCTTAGCATTGCCTAAAGAGGGCAGTGTGAACTAACAAAATGCCTTCTACTTTCTACTTGTTACATACCTTTCTAAGAAGTTAGATAATGGCCATTAATATGCATAATATGTATAGGTATTGTATGACAAGGTGTACAACACAAGAATATTTTCTGTACAAATGCATTTCATTTGTTAATGTATTTTATGCAAACTAATTTATAGCCAGATGTTTCTTTCAGCAGATTGCTTGCAGCATATATAATACAGATGTTTGCTTTAGATGCCGGGCGGTGGAGGGTGGGGGGAAGTGCGGAAAGGGGAAATTCAATGCCATTAAGAATATGAAGGGGAGCCTGGTGGGCTGCCATCTATGGGGTCACACAGAGTCGGACATGACTGAAGTGACTTAGCAGCAGCAGCACCAAGAGTATGAAATACTAGATAATTTCATTGCCTTGATCTTAAGTTTTATAATTTGCTTTTACTACATTTTAAGGCATTTTTTAAAAAATGAACAACGAACGATATTTAAATCTCAACAGTGAGTCAAAAAATAAAGTAACATCTTGCACTCTTATTATTGTGTAGAAGTAGGTATTTAAAATCCAGAACATAGATACCAATCTTATTAGGATAGTTTTCCTCTTTGTTATTTCCTTTCCTTGAATGAGTTATATATTTTTCCTTCAGTGCAGCAGCAATTAAAAGCATGTACATTTTGATAGAGAAGTTTTTCTACATTCTGATTTGATACCTACTCAACATTGCATTCCAGTTTTCAACACTTAAACTCTGTTATGTGAAAATAAGTTATGAATTCATGGGTCACCATATTCATTAGTATCATCTTATATATGAATTGTTACCTGGCTTCAATTATAGTTTTCTTGGTTTTTTCATTTTTATTAGATTGATTTAAAAAGAAAACATCAGGAATGCATCCATTTTTCTATCTTATTTTATAGTGACATCATCTATATGTTATTGCTAGATTATTCTGTTATGGAAAGACTGTATACTGTAAAATGTCAAACCTGAAATTACTGACTAAAATTACTGCATTTTCTCTTCAATGCACTAATTAGATTTATTTAATTTGAGGATGTTTTCCTACTGATGAGAAAACAATATGAATATAACATCTAACAGCATCAAGTAATGTAATTGATGAATAAATAAGATCATATAGGAGAAAATTCTTGCCTGTTTTTCAAACATATCTAAAAAATCATCTGTAGTTTGTCTTATCCAATAATTGAAAATGCCTCTATATCAAATGCATATAGACTAATTCTGAAACTTAACCAATTTATAACCTGTTTTTTAGAATGTAGAATAACTTACAAGACATGCTCCTCAAAATAATATAGATAAGACAGATATTAGTACCTACAACTTATGAATGCATAGACTGAGTCCTAAAGATACTAGATTGCTTGATCTAAATCACACAGGAAGTTAATAAAAAAAACTCAGACTTGAAACTTGTGTCATTGGTGTCTGTCTCTTAGAGACTGCATTGTCATGATTGAGAACAATAGAATATATATATATAAATATAAATAATGCTTAATTTGTAAACCAATATTATCATTTCTTTATTTCCTAAGCATTAGCACGTTCTTGTCTTATCATTTAGGTAACTCATATATACTACGGAACCATACCCAAACATATTTTAGTGTCAACTAATGAATATAAAAAGCAGTATAACTAGTTTGCTCTTCATTATAGTATACGAAGCAGCCAGTTGATTGTTTTTACTTTCATGTGGTAGCTCATATAAAATATTTAGGTTTCATTATATGTAATTATCTTGGCTTTATCATTCTAATTCCCTAATTGAAAGGTTTGTTTTAAAATCAGACATCCCAGAGAACTTATGAGTAAAGTCTACATACAAGACTCTGTGTGTGTGCATGTGTGTGTATAATGGATGTATATAGTATGCATGGCATATATATATATTGCAATTTGCTACATATTTCATGTTATATATCTGACATATGTATTACATATTTGATCGACATATATATATGTATGTACATACATCTATATAAATGAGATGTGTACACATCTAAATACATATATATATACATACAGCTATGTGCCTACTACAATGAATATTTGTAGTCATTGAAGACTAGTGAAATTATATAAACTCACTTTGTATGTAAGTTAATGTACATCATTAGTTCTTAAACTTTAATGTGGATCAGAATCACCCAGAGGGCTTGTTAAAACATCGATTGCTGGGTTTTACCCACAGAGTTTCTTTGTCAGTAGATTTGGGATGGTTGAAGAAGGGCCCCAAATATACATTTCTAACAGGTTTCAGGGGAAGCCGATGCCACTATTCTGGGGGACCTACTTCAAGAATGACTGAAATAGATAATAATACTAACCTTCATTTGTAATTTCTAGGTACCAGAGACTTTGCTAAGTGGATTAATTCCTTTATTAACCGCAAACTTTCTATTGTAACAATGGAAAAAAAATGGGAAGACAATTGTGTATAAAACAAAATGCTTTCCTAAATTTCATAAAGCAATACCAGCTCATTCAAACTCAGATTATTTAGGCTTCTGAATGAGTATCCAGTAGGTAGTGACCAGAGTGTAAGATTAATGTAATAGAAGGCTAAGTTTAGCCTTCTCTCATAAGAATATTAACTACAGCTCAAGGATCAATTGACTTATATATTCCCACTTTTTATACAGTTTCATTATTTCCAATCACAACTTTGAATTCTATTTTTTTCTCACAAATGCTTCTGTAATTATAAAAATACACATCTTGGAATATTTGGTTGCCACTTATAATCCTTTGATGCATTTCCTATGTGTAGATTAAATTCTTGACCCTTTCTGCATCACCTCTCTTTACAGAAGGAATCCATCGTTTTGAGTCTCAAGTTCTCCCCAGTTAAACATATTTCAGTGCTCTATTTATGAATATGTGACTGTCAAATTTATCCTCAGATATTTTCCATTAAATTGATAGTATTTTCAATTAAATTAATGCCCATTGTCTATCACTAAGAATAAGGTACTTAGTATAGGTACTTTTATACCAAATGTACCATATATGTTGGAAGCAAGGTAGACTCTGATGAGGTATTTAAACTTAGTTACTCCAGAGATCCTACAGGTGGACAGGATGACTGTTAGTTTGTAGCAGTGTCAGCTTGTTGTAGCATCCTGTTAGAGTTCTGATGTACAATCATCTTGGTTTCCCACTGCACACACCTCAAAGTAGAAGGGAGAAATTGTGACTGGTCACTGACACTCTGAAGTTCTGAAACTTTTTTTTAACAACTTAGAAAGATAGCTTTGTTTGCAGTGATTTTGAAGTTCTAGAACAAAAATGTACCTGATTTGTCACAAAAAATTTTTCTATCTTCTGAAATAACCCAAGGACAGAATTTAGACTTTTTCATAATTTACACTTGCGTATTTTAAAAAAATGTCTTAGATCTGTGCATTCCTTCAATTCACATGCAAAGGTATTTTTATTTTTGATAGAGAAAAACAGTTGGCAAGAAGGGAATTCAAAATGTCTAAATTTTAAATAGTTTGCTGGATTGAAGGGTTATCTTAATGTAAGAAGAGTTATTCTAAGAGTCTCTCTTTATGAAATTATTAATTGTTCCTAATTATTTACCTACCTGTGGGATGAAAAGTATTTCCACTACATTTTGGGAAATCAAGATTATATATGGTGATTCAGTAAGAAGCATTGTTTTTCTGGATCATTTTTATTAAAAACTGAATAGTTTTATTTTAATACTTTCTTTTCCCTTTTCACAAGCTTTTCAAGGCAATATTATGCTTCCTGGTTACCAATCTTTGTTGGATATTATAGTTCCTCAGCTCTGATAGCCTGATTTACTTTTTTCTCTTTTTCTGTGAGTTTGTTTCTTTTTGAAGTATAATTGATCTGTAACACCATGTTAGTCCTTATTGCACAACATAGTGATTCGATACTTCTGAACATTTCAAATTGATCACCACAGTAAGTTTATTACCATAAAGATATTGCATGATTATTGACTAAATTCCCCACACTATATACTTCACACCTATGACTCATTTATTTTGCAATTGCCTTACTTTTCAAGCTTTGGGTCAGAGAAATTTTAAAGGTAAGCAACAGCAAGAAGATTGCAGTTATTCGGTTGAAAAATGTTGCGCTTTTTCCTCAAGCTTAAATATCAACTTTCTCAATTTTCTCCGACTACAGAGGCCAGTAATAGTAGCCATGAGTCTCGTATTGGTCTAGCTGAGGGGCTGGAATCCGAGAAGAAGGCAGTTATACCCCTTGTGATCGTGTCGGCTCTGACTTTTATCTGTCTAGTGGTTCTTGTGGGTATTCTCATCTACTGGAGGTAAGTTGAATGTTTTGGATGTGTTTTTCATAGAGCTCAGATTTTACCTTTGTTTTACCTGAATGTTCTGCAAAACATACTCAAAATTCACTTTACTTGAGAGCTACCTCTAATTTATCCAGGTAACTCTGAGTAAGAAGAATTTGTGAATCCAAAGACATAATAATAAAAGATCTGACTATTCTTCACACTTGTGTCAAACAATTAAAGGTAAAATGGAGGAACTTTTACTTCAGTTAATATTTAATACAGTATTTTGACAGTTTTACTTTCATGTTAATCTAATGAACATTCTGATGTTACCATAGCGTCTAAGGTTCTCAATTAAATTCTTGAACTTTTTGAACTTTGAAAGTTATTATTTTGGAAAACATGGTTTTTGATATAGTGAAAAATATTTTTTTCTTTTCTTTTTTTACTTTACAATATTGTATTGGTTTTGCCATACATCAATATGAATTCGGCACGGGTGTACACGTGGTCCCCATCCTGAACCCCCCTCCCACCTCCCTCCCTGTACCATCCCTCTGGGTCATCCCAGTACACCAGCCCCAAGCATCCTGTATCCTGCATCAAACCTGGACTGGTGATCCATTTCTTATATGATATTATACATGTTTCAATGCCATTCTCCCAAATCATCCCACCCTCTCCCTCTCCGACAGAGTCCAAAAGACTGTTCTATACATCTGTGTCTTTTTTTTTTTTATAGCAGTGGATTTTGTACAAGAACAATATTAACTGCATGCTAATACAAAAAAATGATAACATGCACAAAAGTACAAATCAAGCATTAAAATAGAATACAATTTGAAGATAAAGTAAATGACTATATTAAGAGGAATGGGATTTTAAAATTCATTATTGTTTGCTTTGAGGATGAGATATAGCTTCATTCTTATCAATAACCTATTGAAACTTTTAAAAGGCAAGGAACATTGCATCTATCATAAGAGTCTGATCCTACGGCAAACAGAACACAGTACAAATTTATGCTTACTAGGGATGTAATATAAATCAGTATAAATGCTATAACCATGTCTGTTGGAAAGCAAGGACTTTATGATAATATAAGGAAACCTATCTAAACCAAGAAAGGGCATAACTTAGTACTTTATCCTTTTGTTTTAAAAGAGAGTTTTGTTCAGTTTAGCAACATCTGTCTATAAGTTTATCATCACCACTCTTTGTGTTATTCCAAAAAATCTTTTCTCAGTTTATTAAAAAATATTTAGTATGTTTATTGACTGTTTCCCATGTGCTCAGTATTGTGTGAAATACTGTGGAAGCATATAAAAAATAAATGAATGGAGAGTCACCACTGTCAAGATGTTTATGCTTATTGAAGAGAAAGAGTTTTCCGTGAAAAATGTGTAAAATATTACACAGAAGTGTATGCACGGCAGCTGAAATGTCTTAATGCTAAGAGTAGTCAGAGAAAAAAAGGAGCTTGATGGGCCAGAATGGGCAGCATAAATGAGAAATGTCGAGCTTGAGCTAGATAGGATTCACAAAAAGGAACTAAAGGAGAAGGGTGTGCCAGGCAGGGTCCCGGCAGGTAGGAAGACTGGAAAGGAGCTGTGTGTGTCTGAGACTGTGGGGTTGGATCATCTAGCTGTGTGTGGTTGTATATTGGTTGACTAAGGTAGACTGTTTCCATGAGCAGCCATATTTCACATCTGACTTCTTTTACAGAACAGAGTAGACTGCAGACTATAGAGAACAAATCATGCTTTTGTTGTCATGAATGGCTTAGGAGTCTGCTGTGTCCATAACATCATGCAAACAAAACTGCTTTCTTTAATGATTCCTGTAATCACCAATGCCTCTTTTGACAGAAGATTTCATGTTTAGCAGAGTACCGCCAGCACAGTACCTAATGCGTAAACGTTTGCTCAGCAAGAATTCATATTGCTTTTCTTCTTACTCCCCACGGGACTTGTTGGCCAGACTTCTTACCAACACTGATATCATGTTTGTTCAGATTACTGTTTTATCTCTAAGCTAATTTTCCCTGCCAAGTCAATTTTTGAAGTTAATGGGAATTGAAGTTAGACAAACATAAAATAGGGTAGGAAATGAGATCATATTCTATTCCATAGTAAATAGTGTTAGAATAAATTTCAGTTGAAGTGTTAAACAGTTTATAGTTAAAAGGTTGAAGTAATTAGAATGAGTTTTTTAATCTGTTACTTAATATTCCAAGTTTAGTTTCTACAAAATTGAAGATCAGTGCCTTATTTAATACGATTTGAGATTTCATGGTAAAGTCAAGTCTGGAGTGGTTTATATCTTTTGTTATTAGTAGGCCATTCCATCCGTACTTATGTGGATAAAAAAGATGAAATATAAGTTGGAAAATACTAATTTGACCTTCCTCCATGAAACATTTCTGTTTTCCTTACAAATAACACATATAATTTGAGTAGAGTGTTAGTTTAAAATATGAATACTCTTAGAGTTTTATGTATATATTTTATATCTAACAATCAAATGTCCTGATAAAATTTGTTACTCTTATCCATTTACAAATTTAACATAACTGTCCATCTCACAGCCATTTGAAGTTAATTCACTCCCAAATGTAACTTTTAAAATCAGTGAGATGAATACACTAGGAGTAATTTGCTAAACTACAAAATGACGATGGTAGTGCATTCTTCACGCTTTGTATGAATTATTCACATTCTAGGGTAGCTGCATTTCTGAGCATGATTTCATTCACCAATATGGAAACATTTTAGACCTTTGTGCAAACTATAGCCTGTAGAAAGGTTTAAAAATCTAATGACATACCAACAAGAGTCTTAATAGTAACATTGTCCTTATAAGTTTTTCCAGTTTATATATTAAAACACTTTTCTAACCTAATTCTTTGGGAGAAAAAAATAATCACAAATGGTATGATAAATCCTCTCTTTTGCCTAATTTACCTAACTCAAAGTGGTCTCTTATGTTTGGTATAGACCTTAAGAGAAAGCATGCCATAGCAGGAAGACAGAACAAATCAGAGGCGATAAAATCTGGGTCTCTTTTCCAGTTCTGCCCAACATTTATTATATGGCTTTGGGCAAGTCACTCACCCATCTAGGAATTAGTGTCCTCTTTTTACTGTTTGGGGGAGAGATCATCTTTTAGATTGGAGTCAGACTTTCTTCAGGGTTTCTGTGTTGAATACAGCATAACGAATATTGTTTCGTATTTGTGTAAGGATCCAAAAACTGGAATAATAATTATACATTTCTAGCTTTTAATTCCAAATACTGTGATGAAAAGGTGTAAATTAAATAATCAGATTAACATTGATTGATAGGACCTATGTCTACAAGTTTAAAACAGTCATCACTTTTTTCTTCATGGCTGAGTGATAATTAGCAGGAGACGTAGTTATCAACACTTAGCACATAGACGTGACGACACTCACTGCTGATACAGAACAGATGGACCATAGATGCCGAATTTTGTCATACATTAAATAATATGCCTTGAAATTATTTTCCAGATGTTTTAAGGTATAATTTACATGAGCCAAATCATAAGTTTCCAAGACACAAAATTATTTCCATAAGAATAGCTGCAAAAAGTTCTTTTTAAAGATGACAAAGAGGAAATTTTGGAGAGCTTTTTTTAATAGTTAGATCTGAAAAATACCAAAAATGTGTTCAAATAAACAGCACTCCATCAAAAGCAATATAGAACAGAGTTTTCCATAGGCACCCTTGTTCTGACTGGGGAGAGTGGGAAGAGAAGCAGTATAATTTTTCTCTTGGTATTAAATTTAAATTTATGGGTCATTGGTAGCTACCATCCAGAATGGAGGACTCCCAGTGCCATGCTACCTTTTATATAGAGTGTCACCTCCTAGGTAAGACTGTACCATAAAGAGTTCCTAAGCCACATACAGATGCTCTTCATCCAGAATGAATCCTGTACTATTTTAATTGTTTCCTACTTTTAAGCTTATTGGTATGATTTATAAGATTCTTTTGTTACCTGTTAATACAAGTAACATTACTACACCACTTATTTTCTAAAACCAACAAATATTTGATTACATAGCTGAAAAGAAGAGCTGGAATTTACTACAAGGAATATTAGCAACATCTTAAACCTTGGTACTGATACATCTTAATTTGCCTTTTCCCATTGTAAGAGATGTTGCCTTCTTCCCATTTTCTCAGACACATCCTCTGTCTAGGCATCTATCCATCCATCCATCCACCCATCAATCCATCCTTCTCTACCTGTATATTCTCTTCCTCTTCCTCCCAAATGTTTTGAAATTTTAAGTTAATCTCATTCGAGGCTCCAGTAGGCAAGAGAGTCTAGGATACAGCTGTATACATTATGGTTGGTGGAATTCTACTGGAAATTCTACTGGAAATCCATCTAACCATTCAACATTTAATACCTATTGCACTCCTGGCATTGTATTTAAAATTTGGTCTACATAAATCAAAAGGCATGGCCCCATCTTTAAAATATATATATAATGAGGATAAAGGCCCAAAACAAATATACTACAAAATGATTACTTTTACCACCAATTAATTAAAATATTTAAAATAAATTAAATGTCATTCTTGGATTAATTAAGCATATTTTTCAAAGCAATCTTTTTAAACAAGAATGTGGATGGACGTTTGTGTTCATTATAATAGAAACAGAAACTGGAGTGCAAGAATCTGCTTAAGAAATGAGAGGCTGTTTCACAGAGAAGATGCCGCTGAGCTGTCTTTTGAAAGGAAATATTTGCATGGCACGTTAGTGACCGAGGCATTTTGGTCAGAAGAAGAACCATGGTTAAAGCAGGGAGAAGAAATAACTGGGTTAGAGCAGGCAAGACATGTTCAGTGATCTACAACATGTTTGTTATTGGACATAAACTTCAAGGAGAAAAGTCAAAAAAGGTTTGGACCACAGATAGGTAGGGTTTAGGTATTTAAAGATTTGGATACTACAGTCTAAAAATCTGTAAGGTACAGAACTAAAGCCAATATGTCAAAGTAAAAGGGAGATAGGTTTGAGGCTCAACCTATAAGAAAAATATCAATAGTAAGAGGTGTTACATTGGAACAGGAGGGTCTCCTCTTTGGGTACCATTTGGAGATACTTACAAGGGATTGATTTTTGGGTTAGTGTAAGAAATGTGTAGTAGCTAAAGATGATTCATAGAGAAGTAAGCTCCTTGTCACAGAAGGATTCAAACTGAATCCTTTTTATATGTCAGAGATGCTGGAGGAAGGACTCTGGTATTAGCTGTAATACTGTACTAGCTCCCTAAAGGTATTAAATATTTTACAACTTTAAGATTCATTGATAAATAAAAAGCCGTATTTTAAAGGAATCAAAGAGATTTTTAATTCTGTGATCTTAAAAGATCTGATAGTGTCTGCCTATCAGTGGGGCAGAAGATACTACATCTGTGGTTGCACAGATGACCCACACTTTCCTGAAGTTTCTGCTCTAGACTGGTGTCAGTTCTGCTCAGATATGGACTTTCAATAGGAAAGAATCTTTATCTTGAGACCTGTAGCCCTCCTCTTTCCCATTTCTCATTGCTCTGCCAGGCTTTTTCCACTCTTCAGGATATGACCTTGCTTGGGTCTTTTTGCCCCACATCGTAGTTGATGGTGCATGCACTTGTCTTCCTCCTACATCACCTCTTCTCTGTTGAAGACATTAGTGTGTTCTGTCAATTATCTATACTCTCCCAGGTTTGATTATGATTATACTATCACAGCAGATAGTTTTTTGTTTTTGTTTTTTTTTTTTTTGCTGTGCACATCATTACCTTTGGATTTGTCTTTAAACTTGTGACATTAGAGTTATAAATAAACTGTATAATTCTGTACTATTGATACGTATGGCAGTGAATTCATTGAACAAATATTCCAGGGCACCTGTAACATGTGAGACATTATTATGAGGACTAACACTACTTTAAGACCAAGTGTCTTGCCTTTTGTTGGGCTCCACATGTTCTCAGTGGTAAGGAAACTGCCTGCTAGTGTTGGAGACACAGGAGATGTGGCTTCAATCCTTGGGTCAGTAAGATCCCTTGAAGAAGGAAATGGCAAACCACTCCAGTATTCTTGCCTGGAAAATTCCATGAACAGAGGAGCCTGGTGGGCCACAGGCCATAGTGCTACAAAGAGTCAGACACGACTGAGCACACACATGCATCTTTGCTTTTGGGGGACTTAAATTCTGGTGAGGGAGAACCAACTAAAATTATGAACTATGAACAAACAAATGTATAAATAAAGTATTTCAGAGAATGATAAGTGCCATAAAGCAAACAAAAAAGGGGCAGAATAGTGACTTAGCCAGAGGGGCTTATAGTTTTATTAATAGCTTAGGTGGTCAGAGAAGGACTCTCAGAGGAAGTGGCATTTGAGCCAATGTATAAATGATGGGAAAGAGGCAAGTGGCCAGAGGGAACACCAAGAACCACGACCCTGGGATAATATTGCAGGACTTCTTGGAAGGAGAAAGGTATGGCCAGTGGGTTAGAGCCTAGTGGTTGCAGAAGTAAAAAGAGATGAGACTACTGGTGGGGGTATGAAGGCGGAACCAGGTCACAGAGGGTCTAACCACCCTTGCTGAAATAATGGAATATCATTCTTATTCCAGTGGGAAACCACTGAAGAGTTTTATGCAGGGAACTGATTATTGAAAGAAAATATCACAATTGAAGTGTGTCATAAGAACAAATGTTAAAGTTCATTAGGATAAATACCTTGTTGCTTGGATTTTTCAAATGAAAAACGAGATTGGCATTTTCACTCAAACAGATCTTTCCATTTAAACTTAACCACTCCTGAGTAATGCTTCAAATAAATTAAATGACCCACATCAAAGAGTGTCATTAGCAGTTTTAATTATCTACATTTTTTAATTAACGATAGTTTGCATTAGTTTACAGCAGCAGTTGGTTCTTTGCTCTTCTCAATAGTTTGCACGAGCTCGTACCAGATGTTACTCTTATTATCTAAATGAAAATAGATTCAGGTGACCTTATAGGTCACAGTTGTGGTTGATTCCAAATATATTCATTCTCAAAACCCTCATCAAGGCTAGCATCTGTTGGAGAGAAAATCACCCCTGTTTTTGGTTACATGCTCATTATTTCTTCACTTCATTTTGTCATTACGACATTGTCACACTTGTAATATAAAGCTGTCTTTTTTCATCAAATGTTATCATAGTGGAAATTAGCTTCTACCTGGTCATTCCTTGCTGCCTTCTGCTAGCAGCTGAATAGCCTCAGAATGGCATGGTCCTTTAAATATTGAGTGAAAAATAGCTTTGGATAGACTATCTTTTCCACTCTGATCCTGTCCAAAGTGGCAGGACATCCTGGTATACAGAAACAGTAGAAGAGTAAGCCGGGTATCCTACTCCTTGGCACCACCTGCAAGTTCAAGTGTTAACCTTTGCTTATAGCATGTCTGATACCTGCTCGCTCTTCTGCATCTGGTACAGGTAAAACTGAGATAAATTTGGAGGCTGTAAAATTCTTTAATACCTGTGTTTTGTAAAAGTAGGTAATAGATTTCCACTTATGTTCTTTAATTCTGAAGATTTCTGTCATAATTTTTAAGCCTCTCAGAAGTCGTCTTCTTGTCCATTCCAGATAGTAGTATAAATTGCCTTCTTTTCTTTCCAGGAAATGTTTCCAGACTGCACATTTTTATTTAGAGGACAGTACATCCCCTCGAGTAATATCCACACCTCCAACACCTATCTTTCCAATTTCAGGTAATAGCTTAAAGTGACCCTGAGTAGCTGGTAGATGTTAAATGAAAAGCATGATGTTGGAAGGTTTGTCCTTGTTGAAGTACTTTGCAAATGCTGTAATGTAGATTAGTAAATGTTGTGTTACCTAAAATATTATGTATCAGGCATTCAGGTTTTTAACTTGTTATTTTTGAACATTCTTAACCATACAGATGATGTGACAAAATAATTTATAGTTGTTCAGATGTTGTATGTTAAAGAACATAAATATTTATAGCAATAATATATAAGTAAGGAATAATGTTGACTTTCAGTCATTTCAGTTACTTTAGTGGATATCTAAACACCAAAAGTCAGACTAAATCAATGCAGTAAGGATGGACAGGACAAAACCCACCAAAATTAGAATAAACTTTGATTTCTTTCTGATTATCTGAGTGAATGTGAGAAAAGCTTTCTTAACTACATTAGGGGAAAATAAAGAAACTATATAATGGTGAGGGTAGAAGAGAAACATGAGCACAAAGAAAGTGTGGTTGCCTGAAATATTTTAAGTAAAAATGTCAGACCGTTGGATACCTGGAAAAGCATCAACTGCTTTATCAGAACTTAACCTAATCAACAATATTCAAGAATTAACAGGAGTCACTTTAAGACTCTTACTGACTCTGGAAATCACATTGTCACTAAGGTCGCAGACACTTGTTTTGAATTAACATTTTATAACATTTCAGGATGAAAAGTGATAACAACAAAAAGTTGTCTAGAAGTGTGCGAATTAAGGAAGAAGAACAGGAGGACAGAGGATGATACAAGGACAAGGAGACCAGGGAAAGCAAAAGGAAACATTCCTCTCCGTGTCTTTGTACAAAAGTCTCTTTTTAAATTATCTGAGACGCCACATGTTACTGCTTGAGGTGCACATTCTACAGGATGTTATCTTCTGAAGTCTCATGCGATTTAAAAAACAGAAAAATAAAACAGAAGCATTTTCATTGCAATTTTCAACAGACATAGGAGTTAGACCTGTTTTGCGCTTTCACCTCTTTTATCCGCTTTGTGTCTTTAACCACCACTGTTTTATTGGCTTTTCCAGTTTATATTAAAATTCTGTCATTTCTTTTAGTACAGCACCATTTCTTATTAACATACTTAGAAGTTTTGAGACCGATTGCTCTCAGTTATCTGTTGGGTTTAGTTCCCTTCACTGTCAAACATACCTCTCCAACATACCCTGTCAGCATGGGTAAGCAAATTAACTCTAACATTATCTAGAGTCCAACACAGTTTATTATTAACAATAAATAAAATAATCCAAAATTGGGTTGTCCAGGAAATCGAGACCCCCTGTCCTGTTTCTCAGAAGAATGGTGATCAAGGGCGTTTCCTGCTTTCGTCTGCTCAGCTCTCAAGGAAGCACTCTTGAGCACCCCCAACATATGCATATGTTCATGTGAAATCAGAAAATAAAAAGATAAGCTAGTCTCACCTACTTGCAGACCAATTCGTAAAAGAAATCACTGGAAGACATGATAGCACATGAGAAGTAATCAATTTGCTCATGGAAAGAGGTTAGCTCTGCTGAGGAATATCCATGGGTTTGGCAGAGCTTAGGACTAATGATTTAGATGTGACGAGTTATTTCTGTTTTCTTATCTAATTATAAAAGCTACTTCCAGGCAAGATGCTTCTGTAGGTGTGAAGGTGGAATTACACCTTTGTCTAGTGTTTCTTAAGCTTAACTCGCTAATTCAATTTTAGTATTCAGGTACACTTATCTGAAAGAGAACAGATGGATTCTAATTTTTTTTTAAATCAACAAATTCTTGGTAACTGAAGCTTAAAAATATTAAGTGGCCTAGATGCTGAACATCTGTTGATGTAAATAACTGTTTCTAGTGAAATGTGTTTGATGTTTCCTTGTCAGAGATATCACTTGTGAAGTTGCACACTGTGAACTAGTAATATGTTTAATCTAAGAAAGCCTTTCCAGGGGGGAAAAAAAGAGAAAAAAACAGAAACAGGTAAAAAAAATTGGCCCCTTCACAATTAATTAACAGATCCAGTGACTTTGTTTACATAGCATTTTTTCAAGTTAGAATTCTTGAAATTTTACAGATTAAAAGTCCCAAAGGTTTTTGACAGTATACTTAATGAATAGTCTGCATATAAATGTTTTCTATTATTTATGGAGAAAAAGAAAAAATGTTTTCAAATGTAAACATCTGACAATTTATTGGAGAGACTCTAAACTGTACAATTGTATAAAACTGAAATTGCACTATATATTATGTTAAATCCATAATGACATTGAAAATATATTATTTCTGCATTTTTTCCTCAGAATTGACAGGCAATTCCCACTCATGTTAAAAAAAATTATCCATAAAGTGATGCAGTCCATTGGGTGTTATTTATAACTTAACATTGGAAATTAATTATTTTCTCTTTAGTATATGAAAGGAAAAGATTCCTGATCAAAATCAGAATTCTAAAATGCAGGTTATGATTAATAGTAAATGTAGGGAAAATTGATAATTGTTGTTTATTGTTTCTCTGAACACAGGTTCAGTCGAGATTATAGGACTAATTGAATTTTGAAGTTGTTTTAGAAGAAAGCTCTTTATAAATCCCCACAAATGAGAGGAACATTTATTTCTGTTGAGTTATCCTTTCCAACTTAATTTTTTTTATTCACTTAGATGATGTTGGAGCAATTCCAATAAAGCACTTTCCAAAGCATGTTGCAGACTTACATGCAAGTAGTGGGTTTACTGAAGAATTTGAGGTATGATTTTAATATGTCTCTTTTAAACAGTATGGAAAATAGTAATTTTTTGAAATTCACCAATAGGCTATTTCTTGAATTGAAACCATTTCCATTCTAGTGAAATTATTATTTCCATAATCAGTTATGTGTTTAGGATATGTGTGATAGTTATCATATAATTTAGCAAATTGGTTTTCTATTTTAAAATTCAGTTGTACTAGTGGAAAAAACAAAACCATAGTTAATTCCCATAAAATCAGAACTATAGTATTCTTTTTTTAATCTGAATTGGTGACACTGATTCCTTTTAACTTTCTAAACTATATAGATTATAATAAACTAGTAAATTTCATAATTTTCAGCCAAAGTACATACAGACTCCTACCTGTAAGGATTACACCAGTGTAAATGCAAAAACGCTTATTATACAAGGCATAATAAATATTATCCAAGGTAAAGTCCCGTCTTCTCAAGAAAATACACATTTCTAAAAAACATTGGAATTTCACAATCACTGAAAATTTTTCCAGTAGTATTCTGTAAAACACTCTTAGAGGGAAATTTACTTTAAATTTATCATGGCCCACTGAATTATCAATTAAGAAGATTTTTCAAAATAGTGTGCCCTCAGCCAACAGTTAACAGTAAAAACCACAGCATAAAGTCACCTTCGTTGAGCACTCCCTACATGTCAGTCATTGTACTAGATGCATCTACAATCAACCTTCACCCAGTTCAGGAAGTTGTTTTTATTTCTAATCATATTGATGAAAGCAACTTCAACAAAAGTTAATTAACAACTCATAAACAGCATGGGCTTCCCAGGTGGTGCTAGTAGTAAAGAACCAATCTAAGAGACGTTGTGAAGATCCTCTGGAGAAGGAAATTGCAACCCACTCCAGTATCCTTACCAGGAGAATCCCATGGATGGAGGAGCCTGGAGGGCTACAATCCATAGAGTTGCAAAGAGTTGGACACAACTGAATGGACTTAGCACCTACAAATGTGTAATCTCTATCTGCCTCACTCTTATGAGGATTCAGGATTGAAGGCATTTGGAGCTCACCTGGATAATACAGTATAACCTCCCTATCTCAAGTATCTTATCTTAATACATAGCAGGGTGGGGCTTCCCAGGTGGCTCAGTGGTAAAGAATCTGTCTGCCAAGCAGGAGATGCAGGAAGTTCAGTTCAGTCCTCAGTCGTGTCCAACTCTTTGCAACCCCGCGAACTGCAGCATGCCAGGCCTCCCTGTCCATCCCCAACTCCTGCAGTTCACTCAAACTCATGTCCATGGAGTCAGTAATGCCATCCAACCATCTCATCCTCTGTTGCCCCCTTCTCCTCCTGCCCTCAATCTTTCTCAGAATCAGGGTCTTTTCAGATGAGTTACCTCTTCATATCAGGTGGCCAAAGAATTGGAGTCTCAGCTTCAACAGCAGTTCTTCCAGTGAACAACCAGGACTGATCTCCTTTAGGACGGACTAGCTGATTCTCCTTGCAGTCCAAGGGACTCTCAAGAGTCTTCTCCAGCACCACAGTTCAAAAGCATCAATTCTTCAGCGCTCAGCTTTCTTTAGAGTCCAACTCTCACATCCATACATGACCACTGAAAAAACCATAGCCTTGACTAGACAGACCTTTGTTGACAAAGTAATGTCTCTGCTTTTTAATATGCTATCTAGGTTGGTCATAACTTTCCTCTCAAGGAGTAAGTGTCTTTTAATTTTTAATGGCTGCAGTCACCATCTGCAGTGATTTTGGAGCCCCCCAAAATAAAGTCAACCACTGTTTCCCCATCTTTTGCCATTAAATGATGGGAGCAGATGCCATGATCTTAGTCTTTTGAATGTTGAGCTGTAAGCCAACTTTTTCACTGCCCTCTTTCACTTTCATCAAGAGGTTCTTTAGTTCTTCTTCACTTTCTGTCATAAGGGTGGTGTCATCTGCATATCTGAGGTGATTGATATTTCTCCTGGTAATCTTGATTCCAGCTTGTGCTTCCTCCAGCCCAGTGTTTCTCATGATGTACTCTGCATAGAAGTTAAATAAGCAGGGTGACAATATACGGCCTTGACGTACTCCTTTTCCTATTTGGAACCAGTCTGTTGTTCCATGTCCAGTTCTAACTGTTGCTTCCTGACCTGCATATAGGTTTCTCAAGAGGCAGGTCAGGTGGTCTGTATTCCCATCTCTTTCAGAATTGTCCACAGTTTATTGTGATCCACACAGTCAAAGGTTTTGGCATAGTCAATAAAGCAGAAAAAGATGTTTTTCTGGAACTCTCTTGCTTTTTCGATGATCCAGCAGATGTTGGCAATTTGATCTCTGGTTCCTCTACCTTTTCTAAAACCAGCTTGAACATCTTTAAGTTCATGGTTCACATATTGCTGAAGCCTGGCTTGGAGAATTTTGAGCATTTCTTTACTAGTGTGTGCTGCTGCTAAGTCAAATCAGTTGTGTCCGACTCTGTGTGACCCCATAGATGCAGCCTACCAGGCTCCTCTGTCCATGGGATTCTCCAGGCAAAAGTACTGGAGTGGGTTGCCATTGCCTTCTCTGTACTAGTGTGTTAGATGAGTGCAATTGTACGGTGGTTTGAACATTCTTTGGCATTGCCTTTCTTAGGGATTGGAATGAGAACTGACCTTTTCCAGTCCTGTGGCCACTGCTGAGTTTTCCAAAATTGCTGGCATATTGAGTGCAGCACTGTCACAGTATCATCTTTCAGGATTTGAAATAGCTCAGCTGGAATTCCATCACCTCCACTAGCTTTGTTTGTAGTGATGCTTTCTAAGGCCTGCTTGACTTCACATTCCAGGATGTCTGGCTCTAGGTGAATGATCACACCATTGTGATTATCTCAATCGTGAAGATCTTTTTTGTACAGTTTTTCTGTGTATTCTTGCCACCTCTTCTTAATATCTTCTGCTTCTGTTAGGTCCATACCATTTCTGTCCTTTATTGAGCCCATCTTTGCATGAAATGTTCCCTGGTATCTCTAATTTTCTTGAAGAGATCTCTAGTCTTTCCCACTCTATTGTTTTCCTCTATTTCTTTGCACTGATCACTGAGGAAGGCTTTCTTATCTCTCCTTGCTATTCTTTGGAACTCTACATTCAGATGCTTATACCTTTCCTTTTCTCCTTTGCTTTTCACTTCTCTTCTTTTCACAGCTATTTGTAAGGCCTCCTCAGACAACCATTTTGCCTTTTTGCATTTCTTTTTCTTGGGAATGGCCTTGATCCCTGTCTCCTGTACAATGTCACAAACCTCTGTCCATAGTTTATCAGGCACTCTGTCTATCAGATCTAGTCCCTTAAATCTATTTCTCACTTCCACTGTATAATCATAAGGGATTTGATTTAGGTCATACCTGAATGGTCTAGTGGTTTTCCCCACTTTATTCAATTTAAGTCTGAATTTGGCAATAAGAAGTTCATGAGCTCAGCCGCAGTCAGCTCCTGGTCTTGTTTTTGCTGACTATGTAGAGCTTCTCCATCTTTGGCTGCAAAGAATATAATCAGTCTGATTTCAGTGTTGACCATCTGGTGATGTCCATGTATAGAGTCTTCTCTTGTGTTGTTGCAAGAGGGTGTTTGCTATGACCAGTGTGTTCTCTTGGCAAAATTCTATTAGCCTTGGCCCTGCTTCATTCTATACTCCAAGGCCAAATTTGCCTGTTACTCCAGATGTTTCTTGACTTCCTACTTTTTGCATTCCAGTCCCCTATAATAAAAAGGACATCTTTTGGGGGTGCTAGTTCTAAAAGGTCTTGTAAGTCTTCATAGAACTGGTCTGCTTCTTCAGCATTACTGGTCGGGGGCATAGACTTGGATTACCGTGATATTGAATGGTTTGCCTTGGAAACAAACAGAGATCATTCTTTCATTTTTGAGATGGCATCAAAGTACTGCATATCGGACTCTTTTGTTGACTATGATGGCTACTCCATTTCTTCTAAGTGAATCTTGCTCACAGTAGTAGATACAATGGTCATCTGATTTAAATTCATCCATTCCAGTCCATTTTAGTTCACTGATTCCTAGAATGTTGACGTTCACTCTTGCCATCTCCTGTTTGACCACTTCCAGTTTGCCTTGATTCATGGACCTAACATTCCAGGTTCCTTTGCAGTATTGCTCTTTACAGAATCAGACCTTGCTTCCATCACCAGTCACATCCACAATTGGGTATTGTTTTTGCTTTGGCTCCATCCCTTCATTCTTTCTGGAGTTATTTCTCTACTCATCTTCAGTAGCATATTGGGCACCTATTGGGAAGTTCATCTTTCAGTGTCCTATCTTTTTGCCTTGAGAACCCCATGAACAGTATGAAAAGGCAAAAAAAAAAAAAAGGAGATGCAGGAAAATAGGTTTATCTGTGCATCAGGAAGATACGCTAGAGAAAGAAATGGCAATCCATTCCAATATTCTTGGCTGGGAAATCCCAGGGACAAAGGAGACTAGCAGGCTGCAGTCCATGGGGTTGCAAGGAGTCACAAATGATCATTCAAGCAAATAGCAGGGCTGGGATTGAAATCTAACACTCCTGTCCTTTCCATTCTAGAAACCAGGGGCTCCCAGCCCAACTGCAGCCTCTCCAAGTATCAGTTGACCTCTTTCTTTGAAGCCCTTCGAGATCTGACCCTGATCAGAGGCTATACCACAGTTCCTAATACACCCCTCAACCTCTTCCCATGAATCAGATCCCCAAGAGCATAGTTATGGAAGGAAAATGCCAGAGATTAGAAAACTTTAAAAAACCAAAGGAAAAATAAATGAAATATATGTTTTCACTAAATTAAAAACAGTAGAAGCCAGCTAGTTTAATCTTAAAAGAAATCTTCAGTCATAGCTATATTGAATAAGAAAGTACTATGAGGTGACCACTAAATAAAATGGAATAATATGAAGAATTATATTTTTAAGACATCAAATTATTTTTTCCTACCATAACAGAGGTTACTAGGTGGTGCAGTATGAATTTACAGAAACTATCAGGCATCAATCAAACAAAATCCTAGTTGCAAAAAGGAGAATATGTTGTGTCTAACTTTCCAGATGTTAAAAACCATAAGGAAAAATAGAGAATTTATTGTAAAAGTTGCTGATAGCATATATACAAAAGTAGATACACAGTTTTCATAATTATAAAATCATAAATCATTTTAAGTAGTATTAGGGAGTTCATGATGATTAAATTAATAAAATAACCTCACACTTTTACTCAAAAAGTGTATTCTTAATTCCATTGTTCTTAATTCACTGATTGAAGAAAGCTTTTTATTAACTTAATAATTAGCTTAATAATTAATAATTCTGTACCTTTAAGTGGGTCATATATTAAATTGTTTTTAAATCGAGAGTCAGGATGACTTGCTGCAAAAGAGGCCTTGGAGTGCTTGTTTAGTAAAGGGCTGAGCCATTTTGTCAATGAATCAGATTTATATTTAGATTATATATTTTCTCAAAAATTATAAGGCTTTCATGTTATTATCTTAATATGTACTAAATAATTGAAAATTCCAAACTGATATATTTAGATAGAAGACATCCCTGAGAAGGATTTTAATTCTGTTTAAAAGCGAAATGGCAGGAATAATTTTTCTTGACTCATTGAGGTTTTAATTAATGAGAAGTCTACTAATTAAGTATGTAGAAAGTTATACTATTTAAATTTTATTTCAAAAGACATAGTATATATGATAAAAAAAACTTTAGGAGATGTCTAATGTGTTGACAACTCTAAATCTGTTACAAACCACCTAATTAAGGACACTGTTTAGTCTTAAAATTACTCAAAATCAACCACAAAAAAAGTATCACTAATTCAGTTTCAATTAATTCTATCATGATCAAATACAATTATATTTGAATATTAGCAAATCTGACTCATATGTCAAAATGTGTCATCAAATATGTGGTTTCTCTCATCAACATTTTAAAAATTCATCATATTATTATACCACTGTCCCCTTTTGAAAGTGTTATTTTTTCCTTTTACATGATTTTAAGGTTCCGAACTGTTAGAAATTTTGATTTGCATGCAACTGTTTGAAACATTCTGTTGTGTTAGTATTTGACAAATGTATTTATTGCATGATCATGGTTTTCCATTGTAAACCTAATATGAACACTTTTTTTTCTCATTTGTCGTGTGCTGTGGAATTTGATTTCTTTACTTTTTTGGCATTCATTCCCTCATTAGACACTGAAAGAGTTTTACCAGGTAAGGCATTATTTCACTGCATTTTCTTATAGCCAAGAAATAGTTGATGTAACATGTAAAAATTTTTTTGATAGATTGTTTTGTTTGTTGTCTTCCTTAGTGTATTTTAAGGCACTTTGTTTGAAAGGATGTGTATTAAAATGTTACCCATGCAATTTCTTTACAGGAGGTGCAGAGCTGTACTGTTGATTTAGGTATCACAGCAGACAGCTCCAATCACCCCGACAATAAGCACAAGAACCGATACATAAATATTGTTGCCTGTAAGTATATCCTTCACGCAACTCTGACCTTATTGTTGCATTGCTTTTAATTCAGTGTCCTGAAGTTCTCTGACAGCAAACCCCGGTGAAGCTGTTTCAGGACCTTTGTATCAGGACATGAGACTTGTGTTAGACAATACATATTGTTTAACTACTCCAGCTTAAATACATTTTTCAATTAATGACGTCTGTTTCTTTTGAACAAAATAAACTCATGTTTTAATCCAGTCCTTTCTTCAGACTTCATAGCCTGTAAATTTGTTCTTAAGTTTTCTGTCATTATTATTATTCCGTAGTTCTATTTTCACTTGAGATCCCCCTACTTTATGTGAATTTACTAACCAAAAGGGATTTTTTTTAGACTCTTTTTTTTCCCCTAACATTTCTGTTCCTCTCTTGCCATTCTCCCTGGGGGCTGATAAAAAGGTTAGTTGGATTCTTTCTTTTTATTTCTTCTCTCCTTTTATTGTCTTTTTCTCCTCCATGAATAGCTGTCTGGCTCTTTTCTTTAGGGCAAGTATACTTATTTATTTTCCTATGAAATTATCATGTTCCTTCCATCTTCTTACAGCATATCTTGTTTACATCGGTTCCCTTTTATTTTCCTTTATATCCCCCTCATCTCTTGAAATCCATCTTCATTCTTCCCCAAAACTTCAACTTCCTTCCTTCCTTATATATTCAGTAAGTCTTCCTAGCTTTGTGTGAACATGGTATTACAGCATGGTTGTTTAAATTGTGTTTCCATTCTAGTTTCTGGAAACTTTTATGATCACACTGCTAAGTAGTTTCCATTCTAGAAACTAGAATGGAAACTTATGATCACACTGCTAAGTAGTTTACATAGATGTTGGTTGTAGGTGTAAACCTACAAGGTTTACACCAATTTTTCAATTTTGATAGAAGATTCTGCTTCATGTTTGGCCTCCTCAGTGGAAGCGACTGTCTTACTACATGTAAAAGCTCAGTTGTATTCAATTGCTTCTTAGAGTGAAGTGGTTGTTAGACCATTCCCTCTACAAGCTACATAGAAAATGCATGGGGGCATGCTAAGTTGCTTCCGTTGTGCCCAATGCTTTGCCACCCTATGGACTTTCGTCCACCAGGCTCCTCTGTCCATGGGATTCTCCAGGCAAGAATACTGGAGTGGGTTGCCATACCCTCCTCCAGGGGATCTTCTCAACCCAGGGATAGAACCCATGGCTTCTTCATTGCAGGCAGATTCTTTACCACTGAGCCCCAGGGAAGCCCAAATACAAAATCCCTACCAGTAATTAAGAAGAGGATGGAGATTAACATTTGTTGAACACCTACTATATGCCTGGCACTGTAAATCTGTTATTTCAACTGACTTACTTTGCTATATAGCAGAAACTAACAAAACACTGTAAATCAACTCCAATAAACCATACTCCAATAAAAATTAATTTAAAAAATATTTTAAGTGAATTAAATAAATAAATCTGTTATTTCATTTCATCCCTGAAAGAACCTGGCAAGATAGGTAATAACATTTCTATTTTACAGATGAAGGAATAAACCAGAGTGTTTACCCAGTAAGACCCTTCAGCACCAAAATACAAAAATAGGTCAGCGTAGCATTGAAGCCATCTTTCCATGGCCACACATCTATTTCTGTATACATTTCCTGCATCTTTGTGAGCTGCCAAAATCACCAAAGTATTACTACTCCAGAATATCTCATTTGGTCTGTATTCATGTCTTCATCTTTGAAAAAACTAGTCTGCCCAGGAAAACCATCAAGTGTCCTTCTAGTGATGCTTTGATTTCTTATTAAGCAGTTCCTCCAAATATAGTTTCTCTGTAGAACTGAAGTTATTCCAGAACTCCTCATTTCAACACATTTAATTATGACCATGCACTATGTATAACTATGAGAAATGCTGGGCTGGAGGAAGCACAAGCTGGAATCAAGATTGCCGGGAGAAATATCAAGAACCTCAGATATGCAGATGACACCACCCTTATGGCAGAAAGTGAAGAAGAACTAAAGAACCTCTTGATGAAAGTGAAAGAGGGCAATGAAAAAGTTGGCTTAAAACTCAACATTCAGAAAACTAAGATCATGGCATCCAGTCCCATCACTTCGTGGCAAATAGATGGGGAAACAGTGGAAACAGTGGCTGACTTTATTTTGGGCGGCTCCAAAATCACCACAGACGGTGAATGCAGCCATGAAATTAAAAGACGCTTACTCCTTGGAAGGAAAGCTATGACCAACCTAGGTAGCATATTGAAAAGCAGAGACATTTCTTTGCCAACAAAGGTCCGTCTAGTCAAGGCTGTGGTTTTTCCAGTGGTCATGTGTGGATGTGAGAGTTGGACTCTAAAGAAAGCTGAGCACCGAACAATTGATGCTTTTGAACTGTGGTGTTGGAGAAGACTCTTGAGAGTCCCTTGGACTGCAAGGAGATCCAACCAGTCCATCCTAAAGGAGGTCAGTGCTGGTTGCTCATTGGAAGGACTGATGTTGAAGCTGAAACTCCAATACTTTGGTCACCTCATGCGAAGAGCTGACTCATTGGAAAAGACCCTGATTCTGGGAAAGATTGAGGGCAGGAGGAGAAGGGGATGACAGAAGATGAGATGGTTGGATGGCATCACCGACTTAATGGGCATGAGTTTAGGTAATCTCTGGGAATTGGTGGTAGACAGGGAGGCCTGTCATGCTGCAGTTTATGGGGTCACAAAGAGTCGGACATGACTGAGTGACTGAACTGGACTGAACTGAACTATGTATAAATTACCATGGTCTTCATGTCCTCTTCACTGACAGTGCAGGATCCATGCCCTTCATTCTTGGCCTGTTGTTTTCCTGCCTCCCTTTGCAGTAGTTCCTCTTTGAGGTCTTCCCTTGAAAGAGCTGCCTGCTGTAACTATTCAGAGAGACTCCCTGGAGCCCTCCTGCTTCCTTCTCTACTTTGTTTTACTCTGTCAGCCTCCTTTTCAAAGCATGCATGCTACCATCCTGCCTTAGCTTGTTCTCTCCCCTTCACTGGCTCTGCAGTGTTCACAGCCCCAGTATCTACCTTTAGAAGCCCATCTAAAATGCCAACTTTAGGAGTCAACCTCTATGAAAAGGTTTATTTTCATCCCAAACCAGTGTTCCCCTAGGACTCTGCACTTCTCTCTTGACACCCAAACATTCTTCTTTGTGTATATGTCCATTCCCACCTCTACATTGGAAACCTTCCTGAAAGAAATGGTTTTTATTGTTATCTATATGTATCTATATTTTTGTCATCTTTGTATCCTCTGTATCTTCCAAAAGCCAACTAAAGTAAATGATGTTTGCACTGATTTTAATTGTATTTGATAAATGATCATGTAAATGTAAATGACCTTTCTGTTGAAAAGCAGTTCATGATATAGTGAAATATTTTCTTTTTTATTGCAGATGATCATAGTAGGGTTAAACTCACACAACTTGCTGAGAAGGATGGCAAACTAACTGATTACATCAATGCCAATTATGTTGATGTAAGCATGTTTAAAATAAAATTTATGAAAATTATAGTAGATTGTGAATATATTATACCAGAGTATTATACATATAATAGTGCTTAACGTATATTATGTGAAAGATAATAAAAATACAAATCAGCAGTAAGAGATCCCATGGCTAAAGGTTTTCAGATTGAATGACACTCAAGCTCTGGTTTATTTCCTAGGTGAGAGAGGGAATTTGGGCTGAGAATGTACATTCAAGGTAGGATGTATGTATTCTGATAAGTTTGTAACTCCTTAAATAAAATGTGTAGCATCAATGCTTGTTTGGCATTTCCATCCCATGGTTCATAGTGCAAAATTATGTAGATAGCAGATGATCAATAAATTTTGACTGCAAATTTCCCACAGAAGAATTGGCTAAAAGGCAAACACGTGATTACTAAACCAGTAACCAGCATTTATAACCCTGGACATGTATCAGAATACCTAGCTTTGTGAAACTTACTGGCAATCTCCAGGGGCTGTAGACCACTGACTCACTTCCTGCTGTTTCCCAGTGGTCAGTTGAATGCCAATGGAACTTGGTTATTTTCCTGACACTGACCTTACAGTCTAGCTGCCTTCAGGTTAATTCAAAGCAAGAAACAATTAATTCAAAGAAAGAACAGTTAGTTCAAAGAAAGAAAGTGAAAGTGAAGTTGCTCAGTCAGTCCCAACTCTTTTTGACCCCATGAACTGTAGCCTATGAGGCGCCTCCATCCATGGAATTTTCCAGTCTAGAGTACTAGAGTGGGTTGCCATTTCCTTTTCCAGGGAATCTTCCCTACCCAGGGATCGAACCTGGGTCTTCCAAGTTGCAAGCAGACCCTTTTACCATCTGACCCACCAGGGAAGCTCCCTAATTCAAAGAAGTGAGCACCAAATATAAGTATCCAGTGGGTTTGTTTTAGGCAGTCAGTTCAGGCTTCTGTGTCTATGAATTTGTGCATCAGACTGAATATGGGCTTTGGAGTTGGAACTGGCTCTGAATTGCAGTTCTGCCATTGGCTAACTGAAAGCTTGGAAAGCCACTTAACTCTTCTGAGCTTCAGTTTGCATATCCCCAAATCATGAATGATTCTTCCATTTTGCATGTAAAATGTGGATTAGGGTTAATGTTTGTAAACTTGGCCAACAGCAGGTAATAAGTGAAGATAGCTGTAAATGATTAGCATTGTTCAGGTCTGCCATAAGGAGAAAACACCAAAGGTTTCCTGATTATAGACAACTGAGCCCTAATGCCTCAAACACGTTTCAAAGCTGCATAGTTAAGAACCAGATAGTAAGCACAGTAAACAGACTTGGATTAAATACACTAAGACTGGAGGTGCAGAGAACAATGATTGTGTTGATGCAAAGACTATATATATATATATATATATATATATATATATATATATATATCATAGTTAAAGAATTGTTGTCTTTGCTGTGCTTGTACATTTTCTGGCTTTGAAGTATTTTTTTAATGGTTTTCTTTGAGCAAAACTGTGCTAATCTTAGAAACTGAACAGGTAAAAATGGCATACAAATGTGTTAGTGAGAAACATTTGTCATTTGTCTCTTCAGGGCTACAACAGACCAAAAGCTTACATTGCTGCCCAAGGCCCACTGAAGTCCACAGCCGAAGATTTCTGGAGAATGATATGGGAGCATAATGTGGAAGTTATTGTCATGATAACGAACCTTGTGGAGAAAGGAAGGGTATGTAGGTTATCTCTTAAGCCCTCCCCAAGATAGCGATTGGAAGTGCTTTAAGTTGCTTGTGATAGAGTCAGCGTTAGGAAGCAGCAAAAGTTAGGAAAGCTTATCAGGGTTTCTTTCTAGTAGATAAAATAGCTAAAGAGAAATGGTAGCATTGAAACATATACATTACCATATGTAAAACTGACAGCCAGTGGGAATTTGCTATATGATGCAGGGGGTTCAACTGGGTGCTCTGTGATTACCTAGGAGGGTGGGATGGGGTGGGAGGTGGGAGGGAGGTTCAAAAGGGAGGGGACATGTGTATGCCTATGGCTGATTCACATTGATGCATGGCAGAAACCAACAAAAATATTTTAAAACAGTTATCCTCCAATGAGGAATAAATACATTTAAAATAAATAAATAAAGGGAAACAGAGGTCAAAATCTTCACTATATATTAAGCTATGGGTTATTTAAATGCATTCTTCATTCCGTGAGAAAAAGCAAATGAGGTTCATTGAAAAGCTATGCAGAGTGAAGTAGATTTTAATTCACAGGAGCTGGATTCTAGTCCTGGCTTCACAATGACTCAGGATATCTGGCCTCACTTTTCTCATCCTAAAGAGGGAGGAGTTTGGATCCATCATCTCAGGTCCTCAGCCCCATAGCTCTGTCCTTTCTCTTCTCTACAACTAACTCGCAGTCACTGAGAAAGGAAAGAAATTGTTTAGGAGAATAAGGGTGTCATGGTATCAGATCTTTACTGATTTCGGGGGTGACTTACACTAAGCATTTGAAATATGAAATAGCATTTTCACTTTCTCTTTCACAGAGAAAGTGTGACCAGTACTGGCCTGTGGATGGGAGTGAAGAGTATGGGAACTTTCTGGTCACTCAAAAGAGTATTCAAGTGCTTGCTTATTATACTGTGAGGAATTTTACTCTAAGAAACACAAAGATCAAAAAGGTGAGTCCACACATGATGGATACCATCAGCTGAATTATACATCTCGGTCCTTTTTAAAGGGAACAAGTGGTATAACCAAAACAGAGTAAAAATACATGTAAGTAAAGGCACTGAGAGTTCTTAATTGGGACTTGCCTGGTGGTCCAGTGGTTAAGAATCCATCTTCTAATACAACGGATGTGGGTAGGAACCCTGGCCAGGGAACTGAGCTCCTACAGTGTCGTGGGGGCACTGCAGCCACAGAGCCCATGAGCCTGGGGTGCGTGCTGCACAACAAGAAAAGCCACCACAATGAGAAGCCCGTGCACCACCAAGACAGTCAAAAAAGAAAAGAAAACTTCTGATCACAGCTACAGCTCAGTCCCAAAGATGTCTTCCAAACCTCTTAATCCCAGATGTGGCTTTGGCACATTTTTTGTAGTGCCAGTAGTTTCAGTGAAACACGAACAACAGTCCTTGTGCCATATGATAACTGCACATCCAACTAAAATAGTGGAAATTGAGAAGGAGGAGGAAAAGAAGAAGAGCAAGTTATGTCAGGGTTCCTTACAGAAACATATATATGTGTGCTTCTTTATATATTTATTTTTATATATATATATATATATATATATATATATATTTTTTTTTTTTTTTTTTAAGAATTGATTCCAAGCAAGAATTGATTCAGGCAAGATTTCTACATTGCAGTCTTGAGAATACCTTCTTTTTCAGGAAACTTCAGTCTTTGCTCTTGAGTTCTTCAACTGATATTACCAAGCTTCATCTGCTTTACTGGAAGTCTTACTGGTTTAGATGTCAATCATATGTTAAAAAATGCCTTGATGCTAACATTTGGTGTGACTGGTTTGACCAAGCTAGTGACCACCATTGCCTAACCAAGTTGATATATGAAATTAACCATCACAAATGACAATGTACTTTTCTGAGCTTTGTTATGAACCACCAGCATCAAGCTCTGAATCCTAAGTTGATGTTTAAGGACCCCATTTGTGTGTGTTTAGCTGATTAGCTGTCTGGTATCTTTTAGGGTTCCCAGAAAGGAAGACCCAGTGGGCGCGTGGTTACCCAGTACCACTACACTCAGTGGCCTGACATGGGAGTGCCTGAGTACTCGCTGCCAGTGCTAACCTTTGTGAGAAAGGCCTCGCATGCCAAGCGCCACGCAGTAGGCCCTGTTGTTGTCCACTGCAGGTGAGTTTCAGCACCGGGTTGTAAACCCATAGAATTGCTTATGCTAATAAAAAGGGAATCAGTGGAACACAGGTTTTGCCAAAATGGAAATGATTTCACAAAGGGAGGGGCATGAAATATTGGTCCCTAGGAAGTGAATATGCCAGACTCAGAATTGGATTCCTGAATATTTCAAAGCACCAGTTATTTCTATGATGTAAATTAGTCTATTTGATTGTTTACTTGGATTTCAACTTATGAAAGGTGTGAAGCAGGCAGAACAATGTCTTGTAATTAAACAAACATTTATTACAATATAGTGTGAGATAAAAATCCTTGAGATGCAACCCATGTTTCTAGGAGTTAATGGTCTATTGTAGACTTCGTAAGCCAGGTTTATATTAGAAAAATCAAAGCCCACAGAATGTGAGGAATTCAGCAAAATACTTTTAAATTTTTTTTTTTAACAGTTTGGGGTCAAAACTCTTATTCCTGCATTCTTTCTAATACATCCTATTGAAAGCCCAGGTACTTCCAAGACAGGATGGATTAATAGAAATAATGATATTTCAAAGAAAGAGAAAAATGTGTTAGAGGGTTTAATTTAATATCTTTCAGTTAAAACAAAAATAGCAGTTAATGTTTACTGAGTGCAAACCACAAAAATCTAATTCGCTTCTACATGGAGTACTTTTGTCAAAGCAGCATCTGTATTTTTACAGAAACAAGTGTTTTCCTTTGATATGCAGTGTATCTCACACATTCTAATTACCTGTCTCAGGAGTTAGGCTCAGACAAAGTTTGAGAGACCTATCTTCAGGTTTTTTATCTGAGCCTGAAAGTTGAGGGAAACAGGAAGATGCAAGAAAAATAGCTCTGAAGGTCAGAGATTGTTTCCTGGTGAATGGAGGAGGCCCAGAGCATTTTGAGAGCAGCTGCTAATTCTTCACTCCAGTACTTCCTACTTGTCAGAGCGTTTGAAAGGAATCCGTGTCTCTGAATTCTATCCCTCTGCTAGAGGCTTTGAAGAAGTCGATAGATAATGGCCCTTTAGAAATGACTGAAGTTATGCTTTATTCCTCACCATCTCAGGGAAATGATATTTTCAGCTGAAAGCCTTCACAGACGCTTTCTTCCCATTAATGCAGAAACCTTTACAAACCTGTTTACCTGACAGTACCGACCTGGAGACCTTGTCTTTTCAGAGTTTGGAGAAGCTGATGTTTTCATTTTTCTCAAATTAAATGTCTATTTGCTAGGCTCTGATACATAATATTTTCATTGTATCATATAAACTGAATAATAACTGTAATTATTGAACATAAAAAGTCTCCAACAGAAATGATCAGATTGCTTTGGAGTTTGACCTGTCGGCAAAAAAGAAAAGAGAAAACTTTGTTATTTGAAGCATTCTGCTTAACTCTTAAGCTGCTTACTTTGGGGACTGATAAATTACCTACTAAGTGGCTTGGAAAAGAAAATTAATTTACCAGACAGCCAGTTGTGACCTATTGTCAAATGTGCTTTATACTTGACATTGAACTGGCTCTTTCTTTGTGTGCTCCTCAGTGCTGGAGTTGGAAGAACGGGCACATACATTGTGCTAGACAGTATGCTGCAGCAAATTCAACATGAAGGAACCGTCAATGTATTTGGCTTTTTAAAACACATTCGTTCACAAAGAAATTACTTGGTGCAAACTGAGGTATGATAAGAAGGATAATTTAATTTATCTAAGGATTGGAAATGTCCCTAAATGCTGGATAGACCAGAGTTTGTATTACCAGATTCGTTAGTCCCATGGGGCACCCCTTGATAAAGTACTATGAACTGGGTGGCTTAGAACAACAGAAATGTATCATCTCCTAGTTCTGGAGGATAGAAGGCCAAAATCAAGGTGTGGTCAGCAGGGCCATGCTCCCTTCACATCCTCCAGGGAAGACTCCTTCCATGTCTCTTCAAGTTTCTGATAGTCTCATATTTCCCTGGATTTAGCAGCCTAACTCCAGTCTCTGCCTATATCTTCACACGGCTGTCTTCCCCCTGTGTCTGTGTCCAAATTTCCCCTTTCTTATAAGGATGTCAGCCCTATCTTAGTTAACTAATGACATCTACATCATCTCTGTTTACAGATAAGATCACATTCTGAGGTACTAGGAGGTTAGGGTTTCAGCATATCATTTTAGGGAGGGACACAATTCAACCTTTAACACCAGGTTACTGCATGTATGTCATTGATGGACCAACTATATTCTGTCTATCTTATAATCAATGGGGACTGTCTTTAAAACAACACTACTCACAAAAAAGATTCCGAAAAGAGTAAGTGGATCAGTCAACACTCATCTCCTCCACCAGAATCCTCAAGCTTTTGCTCTGTGTAGTGAGCAAATAGATTCATTCTCCTATTTAAATAATACAAATTATGCTCAAATTGGGGCTTTAATGCAGGAGACATAAGAGAGTTGGGTTTGATCCCTGGGTCGGGAAGATCGCCTGGAGAAGGAAATAGCAACTCACTCTGGTATTCTTGCCTGGAGAATCCCATGGACAGAGGAGCCAGGTGGGGTATAGTCTGTAGGGTTGCAAAGAGTTGGATATGACTGAAGCAACTTAGCACACATGCATGCTCAGATTAAATGCTTTTTAAGCCCATTTCAGTTGCCTGTATGTGACACAGGACAAAGTCTCCATACCTGTATTTTCTTTTCACTATTTCTAAATAAAAATGGATTTAAATGGAAAACTATGGATGGCAGCTTGAAAACAATAAGAAGCCTATAACTGAATGGCTTTGAAAGCAATCAGACTTCATCAAGGAGAAGACATTCTAGTTAGATAAAACCAGGAAGAGTCCCATCCATGAAATAGAAGATAACTATTAAAAACATGTAAATAATTCTGCTGAATTACATTTGACTAGCTAAAAGGAGAACTGGAATGGACAGAAGGGCGAGACCCATCAGAAGTAGAGAAGTCAGTGGGAAATGTGGAAGAGGGTCTCAGCAATGAAGGATGGCCAGAGAGGACACTGCTTTGCCTCCCAAATCTTCCAGTGGTCTCCTTCTCTAAATGTCAGTGCACATGAAATAAAGAGATGAGAGTGGAAACAGTTGTGTTCTTTCTGTATTACTCCTTTTCCTCCATCTGACTTCCTGCCAGGACTGGTAAGCAGCCTCTGTGAGTTCTCCCTTCCATTTTGTAAAACTCTTTGTCTGTCAATGAAAGATACTACTTTCAAAAAAAATTTTTTTAATTTGTTTTGTGTGCACTGGGTTTTAATTGTGGCATGGGAGATCTTCAGTTATGGCACTCCAACTCTTAGTTACCACATGTGGAATCTAGTTCCCTGATCAAGGATTGAACCCAGGCCCTCTGCATTGGGAGTGCAGACCCCAGTGGGTCTGGAACACCAGGAAGTTCCTGGAAAATACTAGTTTTGTACCGAGACACTTGGTGGCTCAGATGGTAAAGAATCTGCCTGCAGTACAGGAGATTGGGCTCGATCCCTGGGTCAGGAAGATCTCCTGGAGAAGGGAATGGCTACCCACTCCAGCATTCTTGCTTGGAGAATCCCATGGACAGCAAAGGCTGGTGGTCTATAGTCCATGGGGTTGCTAAGAGTCAAACACAACTAAATGACTAACACTTCCAAGAACTCATCACGTATAGGGAGAGCCTGTAGTGATGGTCCTGTGTGTCATTGTTTTGCCAGGAACAGTATGTCTTCATTCATGATGCGCTGGTCGAGGCCATACTCAGTAAAGAAACTGAGGTCCCAGATAGCCACATCCATGCCTATGTTAACGGGCTCCTCATTCCTGGACCAACTGGCAAAACAAAGCTAGAGAAACAATTCAAGGTGAGTTCTCTTCAGAGTCCCTCTCTCGGGTGTCACCGTGGGTTGGCATGTTCCTGCGTCTCCTCATTTGAGTGGACAAGGCCATGTGGACAGGCTGGGTGCTCTGTTGGTCCAGTGGCTACACTGTGTTCTTTACAACTGGCCACAAAGCTACTTGTAAATTTCAAGGAGAACCTTAGAGTTGCAAGAGGAAAGTTCCCAGAAACCCTAGAAATGCAGGCGTGATCCAGGAAACGGAGGGCACAGAGCAGAGCAGGATGAACAGGCAGGCCTTCTAACACAGACGGGCTAAGTGCTCTTCTCACTTTGAGAAAACCAGACCACTTAACCACGAGTGCTGTGGCTCCAGCTGTCTGTGCTGCTCCCTGGAAGAAACTGTCTCACTTGGAGCCTTGGACTAGAATAGGCCACCCCATAAGAATAGCTTCTTCAACCCCAGTTTCTGCCTCCCACCCTGTCACGAGGCAGTCAGCTACACAAGGGGTGCATGCTTTGTTCGACATTCTACCTCCCACAACTTAACTTAGCTGTCTGACTTCCAGAAACCAGTGAGCAAAGAATTCAGAAAGCGGTTGTTATCAGACCTGCTGGTGGAGATAGGGAGATTTGAAGAGTTGTGGCTTTCCAGAGGAACGAAGGCTCTGTTGTTTCATTATCTATTATTCCTATTTGTTGTTGTTTAGTCACTCAGTCGTGACTCTTTGCGACCCCATGGACTGCAGCATGCCAGGCTTCCCTGTCCTTTACTGTCTCCCAAAGTTTGCTCAAACTCATGTCCATTGAGTTGGTGATGCTATCCAACCATCTCATCCTCTGTCGTCCCCTTCTCCTCTCGCCTTCAATCTTTCCCAGCATCAGGGTCTTTTCAAATGAGTCAGCTCTTCGCATCAGGTGGCCAAAGTATTGGAGTTTCAGCTTCAGCATCAGTCCTTCCAGTGAATATTCAGGGTTGATTTCCTTTAGGGGTGACTGTTTTGATCTCCTTGCTGCCCAGTTTACTTCAGTCGCTCAGTCGTGTCCGACTCTGCGACCCCATGAATTGCAGCACACCAGGCCTCCCTGTCCATCACCAACTCCCGGTGTTCACTCAAAACTCACATCCACCGAGTTGGTGATGCCATCCAGCCATACCATCCTCTGTCATCCCCTTCACCTCCTGCCCCCAATCCCTCCCAGCATCAGAGTCTTTTCCAATGAGTCAACTCTTCACATGAGGTGGCCAAAGTACTGGAGCTTCAGCTTTAGCATCATTCCTTCCAAAGAAATCCCAGGGCTGATCTCCTTTAGAATGGAGTGGTTGGATCTCCTTGCAGTCCAAGGGACTCTCAAGAGTCTTCTCCAACACCACAGTTCAAAAGCATCAGTTCTTTGGCGCTCAGCTTTCTTCACAGTCCAACTCTTGCATCCATACATGACCACTGGAAAAACCATAGCCTTGACTAGACGGACCTTAGTCGGCAAAGTAATGTCTCTGCTCTTTAATATGCTGTCTAGGTTGGTCATAACTTTTCTTCCAAGGAGTAAGCGTCTTTTCATTTCATGGCTGCAGTCACCATCTGCAGTGATTTTGGAGCCCCCCAAAATGAAGTCTGACACTGTTTCCACTGTTTCCCCATCTCTTTCCCATGAAGTGATAGGACCAGATGCCATGATCTTCATTTTCTAAATGTTGAGCTTTCAGCCAACTTTTTCACTCTCCTCTTTACTTTCAACAAGAGGCTTTTTAGTTCCTCTTCACTTTCTGCCATAATGGTGGTGTCATCTGCGTATCTGAGGTTATTGATATTTCTCCTGGCAATCTTGATTCCAGCTTGTGCTTCTTCCAGCCCAGCACAAGGGACTCTCAAAAGTTTCCTCTACCACCACAGTTCGAAAGCATCACTTCTTTGGCGCTCAGTCTTCTTTATGGTCCAACTCTCACATTCATACATGACTTCTGGAAAAACTATAGCTTCGACTAATCAAATCATTGTCGGCAAAGTGGTGCCTCTGCCTTTTAATATACTGTCTAGATTTGTCATAGCTTTTCTTCCAAGGAGTAAGCATCTTTTAATTTCATGCCTTCAGTCACCATCTGCAGTGATATTGGAGCCCAGGAAAATAAAGTCTGTTACTGTTTCCATTGTTTCCCCATCTATTTGCCATGAAGTAATGGGACCATGATCTTGGTTTTTATTCCTATACCAGCCTCTTACTTCCCTGGGTTGCTGGAGAAGCAGGGCCAATTTGTGAAGGAGTATCTCAGAAGAATTCAGAAAGCCCTGGAAAAGCCCAGGAGAGTTAACAAACCTTGAGATTGCAATTCTTTCTCTTTCCTTTCTCCAGCTTACAACATAGAAGATGTAGTCATTACAAATTCCCTGACTTTTGCCTTCTCATTCAGCATCTTTTGGGCTTTGGGAGGAGTAAGGGACAGGTTAGGTTTAGAACCTGAACTTAAAACCTGAAGAGAGGGAGACATACATGTTTATTCAGCCAAACTTATCTGAGTAGTTAAGAAACAATTCAAGGAAGAAAAGTGCACAGTACAGCTTCCAGAAACACATAAGAAAGAAATATAAAGCATTAAGAGGATGTTGCTAAGATGGCTTTTCTCTATTAAAAAATAACATATGTATTAGCCATTTCCAACATAATTTTCACTTAAATATGATTTACCCCTTATACAATTACCTAAAAGAATTTATATCACTTATACTGGGTAATTCATGATCAGAATGAAAATATCAATTATGAAACAGAATCCATTTAAAAGAGAGACATTTGACTGTTTCCTGTTAGCATCCTAACTAGGGGAATTTAGGGGTGTGTGCTTGTGTGCTTGTGTCTGTGTGTGTGTGTGTGTACACTGTCCTATAAAAATGTATTTATTCAGGTTTATCCAGTGAAAATATTCTTAAAATGAAATCGCATGTCTGTGTATTCAACAATATCTATCACAAATGTACCTCATGCCAGGCTTTTGTGTTTGATACTGATTTTGAAATCTGCATTGAAAAGTAAAGAACCAAAAATATTCAAAGCAATATTGAACAGTAAGGAATAGAAATTTCTTGAACTATATGTGAAAGACCTTTTATGGAATGATAATGTTGAAAAACAGACAAATCAGCCAGAGATACCATGTGCATGTGGAAATTGTTATGTGATAGATATGACATTAAAAATTGGTGAAGAAAGATGGACTGTATCAGTAAATGATACTGGGACAATTTCCATGTGGAAACAAGTAAAATTACATATCTACCATACCTCAAAGACTGAAATTATTCAAGATGGATTAAATTCTTAAAATGGAAATAGTTTTATAACTACTATAAGAAAACATTGGAAAATGTATTTTGAGGACATGAAGGTAGAGAAGAACTTCTTAAATAAAAATGTAATATACAAAAATCTTAAGGAAAAACAGTAATTCAGTTATAAACGTCTATTTGATTAAAGAGAACAAAGACATCTGCAACTTTCTTAGTAGACTGTAGATTTACATTTAAGGCATCAAACCCCTGCAAATTAATGAAAATGAAATATAAATATGGAAAGGCAATCATCAAAGAAGAAATAACTAAAATTCACAATTGCACTATAATTAAGAAAATGCTGATCAAAACCACACTTTTTATCTGTTAGCCTGTCAAAATTGAACACCAATGACTGCAAATTCTTTATAGAAACCCTCACATATGTGCATATTGAGAAATATACAAGGGCTATTCATTGCTACAAAGTTTGAAATAGCAACAATGAAAAGAATGCAAAAATTCACTGATTGCAGAATAGATAAATAGCAAGTAGATTATTTATGTGATGAAGTATTAAAATAATGAATGTGCTGTGCTTAGTTGCTCAGTCATGTCTGACTCTGCGACCCCATGGACTGTAGGCCATCAGACTCCTCTGTCCATGGGGATTCTCCAGGTGAGAATCCTGGAGTGGGTTGCCATTCTCTTTCACATTGTAGGCGGACTCTTTAGTCAAATACACTGCTGCTGCTGCTAGGGAAGCCCAAAATAATGAATAAAGAACTATATGCATATATAAGGGCTTCCCTGGTGACTCAGTGGTAAAGAAGCTGTCTGCCAATGCAGGAGATGTGGTTTTTATCCCTGGATTGGGAAGATCCCTTGGAGAAGGAAGTGGCAACCACTCTAGTATTCTCACCTGGAAAATTCCATGGACAGGAGGAACTTGGCAGGCTACAGTCTATGGGGTCACAAAGAGCTGAACACGACTTAGCAACTAAACAACAACATATGCAGTTTATCTCCAGCTGCAGTGTGAGATTTAAATAGAGAACATGGAGAGCACACACCATAGAGCAAGGGTCCCAATGCTCAAAGTCAAACTAGGATTCAAGCTTTCCCTGCTTCTTCCATCCCTCCTGGAATAGAATATAGAACATAAATGTATCGGGGAGTCCCCTAAACAACTTTAATTCAAGGAATTCTTGGAAAATAAGTCAAATATATTCATATTCAGTGTCTTATCTTTGTTGAGTCACGTGTAAATATGAGTATGAGTGTGTGTGTGTGTGTGTGTGTGTGGTTGAATATTCGAGTGGCTTAAACGAAATGATTTCTATTTTTCCTTGACATTCTTTCACAGCTCTTGAGTCAGTCAAATATACAGCAGAGTGACTATTCTACAGCCCTAAAGCAATGCAACAGAGAAAAGAACAGAACGTCTTCCATCATCCCTGGTAAGCTATGTTGAACTTTGGAAGAAAAACGAAAACCAACTTTTTAAATAATATTAATAGAAGCCTTGTAGGTAATTTAACAATATTTTTCCATCTTGGAACAAAAGCAATATACTCATTTAATTATGTCAGATAATGGAACTTAACAAGTTCTCAAACTTTGAGTGCAAAATACATAGAAAAATTAGCTAAAAAGTCAAAGACACTGAACTTGCAAAATGCAGCTATATTTTGCCATTTGAGGAGGTGGGAAGGAGGTATAGTACTAGAGCTTACTTGTTTATGACGAATGTTCTGTGTTCCCAGTGGAAAGATCCAGGGTTGGCATTTCATCCCTGAGTGGAGAAGGCGCAGACTACATCAATGCCTCCTACATCATGGTAAGTCACAGAGCTACTGGGAAGACTGACTGCAAGCTTATGTTTCCAGAACCAAAACAGGGTGGTCTGCCTGAATCAGTGACTGGCAAATACCGCGCGGATGGACACGAGTCAAATCTGATGACGGCAGGTTCACGGCCACAGCAGCAGTGGAATCACAGCATTCCTTGGTGTTTTCACGTGTGCTGGGACTGGAGAGCCCTCAGTCAGCACAACTGAGTAGATGCAGGAACCAAACTCACCATTCAGAACTGATGTTCAGTTCAGTTCAGTCGCTCAATCATGTCCAACTCTTTGCAACCCCATGAACTGCAGCACGCCAGGCCTCCCTGTCCATCACCAACTCCCGGAGTCCACTCAAACTAATGTCCATCGAGTCGGTGATGCCATCCAACCATCTCATCCTCTGTTGTCCCCCTCCCACCTGCCTTCAATCTTTCCCAGCATCAGGGTCTTTTCAGATGAGTCAGTTCTTCGCATCAGGTGGCCAAAGTATTGGAGTTTCAGCTTCAACATGATGAGTAGATACAAAACATCCACTTACCCATCTAAGTGGCTCCATTTCATTCACCAAAGCAAGTTTCCTGCAGAACCAGGACACACCAGCATTAGCAAGTCCAGTCTCACTGACATCACTCCAGGTCTGCAGCACAGTTCTCACCCTGCAAACTGGGCTCATTTGGCGACTTAGATTTCTAAAGATTCGATACTTTCTGTCTGCATTTAGCTCTACTATGAGAGCAGTGAGTGCTTTAGTAGCTGTTTTTGACCTTCATTTCCATTTCAGGCCAGTCCATCACAGAGCTTGCCTTCAGATGAGTTTCCTAACTCCCATGCCCAAATCACTGTTCTATTTAACTAAAAAGAAAATACTAAGGCATGTCTATACAGGAAACAAGGAGATGTATGTTGGTGGTATCTAAAAGGGCTTCCCTGGTGGCTCAGATGGTAAAGAGTCTGCTTGCAATGCAGGAGACATGGGTTCAATTCCTGGAGCAGGAAGATACCTTGGAGAATGGAATGGCTACATTTTTTAGGGCTTCCCAGGTGGCACAGTGGTAAAGAATCTGACTGCCAATACAAGAGGTGCAGGAGACATCTAAAAGCATGCATACTTAAAGAGAGGCTTCTTAATACTACAGGAAGCAGATATTTTTACTCAAAAATCAAAAATGGGTTGAGAACAAATGTAAATATTGCACTGTGTGTTGGTTAGATAAAAGGCTGTTCTTATAAAAAATAATAATAATAATAATTAAATGCTGGCTACCTACAAAGCTTGTCCCAGTACGTCTGAAGATTTACAAAATAGGATGAATTTTTATCTACTTGGAATGATGTGGGATATTGACTGAAGTTGCAGGATAGATTGGAAGTCCTTTCAAGGTCTTTTCCTGGGCTTCCCCGGTGACTCAGTGGTAAAGAATCCACCTGCTAATGCAGGAGACACAGGTTCAATCCCTGATCTGGAAGATTCCTCATGCTGAGGGGCAGCTAAGCCCATGTGCCACAACTACTGAGCATGTGCTGTAGAGCCTGGGAGCCCCAAACAACTGAGCCCATGTGCCACAACTGCTGAAGCCTGCGAGCCCTAGAGCTCGTCTTCCACAAGAGAGGCCACTAAAATGAGAAGACTGTGCACCATAACTAGAGAGGAGCCCCCACTCACTGCAGGTAGACAGAAGCCCTCAAAACAGCAAAGACCCAGCACAGCCAGAAATAAACAAAATTGTTTTTTAAAAAAGATCTTTTCCTATCCAAAGTATCTACAATTAATGAGAAAAACATTTAATTATGTACAACCTACTCATTCAAATCTGAATATATGAACTTAAAGTTTTCTGCTTATCAAATAAGATTGTAACCGAAAGAAAGTAAATTGAGTAGAATTTTACTTGATGAATAAATGAAGATAAAGCTTTAAAAAAGTAAAATACATTCCATACTTCAAATGAGTCTATGGGGGCTAGGAATGGGATCTAAGAGATTCCATTGCAAAAGGAGCCATGGTTTTGGTAAGCAGCAGCATGGAAATCATGATTAATCCAATGGCACCAGCTTTCAGGTTTCTGCAGCAACATTTGCAAGGTGCCACCCCTAGTTCCTGGAGAATGAAATGGCAACCCACTCCAGTACCCTTGCCTGGAAGATCCCATGGATGGAGGAGCCTTGTATGCTACAGTCCATGGGGTCGCAAAGAGTCGGACACGGCTGAGCGACTTCACTCCCTCACTCACACCCCTAGTTCCTGTCTGGTAGAGGCAGTCAAGATGTAAAGTATCCTCTTGCCAGTAGGTGTGAAATTTGGCACTGCCATTGGGACTTATGAAGTTTAAGAAATGCAGAATTTCTGGATTGTTCTATCTAGTGTGGGAGACATAGTCCACAAGCCATTTTGTTAAGTCTCCTCCTAGAAGTGATAACTATGTGATAACTTAAGGTTGATAACTTCTTCAGCTTGTTTAATTATGTATGAAGTGAAGCTCACATTCCTTTTCTCATAGTACTGCTCTGAGGAATAAAGGAGGAAAATGCTTAGCACTGTACCTGCCATATAGGATGGGTCCATAACATTGGCTATAATAATCACATTATTATTTACAGACACAATCTAAAAATAAAAAGACTAACATGACCATTAACCTGTAACTGTTTCTTAAATGTTTACAGTCATATGCCAAGGCTCTTTCTATCCTCTCTTTGAATATGTAGGGTTATTATCAGAGCAATGAATTCATCATCACCCAGCATCCCCTTCTCCACACCATCAAGGATTTCTGGAGGATGATATGGGACCATAACGCCCAGCTGGTGGTCATGCTTCCAGATGGTCAAAACATGGTAAGTCCCTCAGGTCACTTTTGGCACTTTGTTTGTAGGGTAGGTATCAAGGCACAACTACCCAAAAGTCCAGTACACAAAGTATTTTTTTCAACTAATGAACTAATATTGAAGTTGCACCTTGTCTATTATTGGGTCTAGTTTGAATGCAATATCTCAGGTCTGAAATTGTTGAATGACAGTTTTAAATAAAAGTAGATTGAAATTAACTTAAGTATTTATTATACTGCTTAGGGAATTAGAATTGCAATCATGAATGAAGTCAGTCCATATACTTCTGCTTGCATTTTTAAAATAAAACTTGTTAGGGTATTTTAAGAGTAAATTTTGAGATTCAAAGAAAAATTTGAGTTGAATTCTCTACGGCAACCTGTTAACGTTGTTTCACAGTCTGACTTAGACATTTTATTAAAATCTAGAATCATCTTTGTTTTTTAATCCTCCAGGCAGAAGATGAATTTGTTTACTGGCCAAATAAAGATGAGCCTATAAATTGTGAGAGTTTTAAGGTCACTCTTATGGCTGAAGAACACAAATGTCTGTCTAACGAGGAAAAACTTATAATGCAAGATTTTATCCTAGAAGCTACACAGGTATGGATATAGTTTAAGTGATAAACATTTCATCTTTTTAAATATATGCCAGTTTAAAGATCTCTCCTAGAAATTAAAAGAAGGAATCTGATTTCTTATAAATTGAGGCAAATTACCCAAATAATAAATTTTACCTTACATGTTATTTTCATTTTTAAAAATCTTATAGAATCATTAAACAATTAGCCATCACTAAACTCCACCATCCTTGATTTCTACACACACAGGAAGTCAAAAATTTCTCCTTTACTCCAAAGCAGTTGCTGATAGAAGTTAAGTTGAAAATAAACAGAGTAAAAACAAATAATTTTATTAATGCTAATTCTCATGTTTTAAGGCCAGTGTTTACCTTGTCTTCTCCTAAGTAAAATGGGAAAAATATTACCTACCAGTAAAAACAAGTTTACTGTCCTCTACTGATGTACAGGGGGTTGTTCAGTGAAGAACTGCTTTGAAAACATGCAGTGCAATGAATTAGGGTTGTTTTTACTAAACTCTTGATTATCTACAGTTTGAATTCTTTGTCAATAATTATTCCTGTTATTACAGCATAGTTCATAAATTATTGTATGGCTCCTGTAAAAGACTAAAAGATGCTAATAATGATGAGTAAGGTATGTGAAATTCAGAGGACTTACTCAATCAGAAAAAAATTAAATCATATTTTAGATGGTTTAAATGTTTCACTTTAATTCTGAAACTGGTAAAACATATAGCATATATAAGAAGATTCAGTATTCGCTAGACTATTTGGTTGACCAACACTTATAAAATTGATGATGCAAATACATTGTTTTCTAAATGTTTTATAGTTCTGCCTGAAATTGATGTTTCATATTATATTTTGTGAGTCAAGAGTCCAGTTTTATTGTTTCATGTGAATTGCCATTGTTCCAGCATCATTTATAGACCAGCAATACTAGTTCAGTCATAAATCAGATTCCTGTATATGTATAAGCCACTTTAGGAAACTGAGGATCAGAAGTTTAAGAACGTTAATGTCATGCAACTTGGTTTGGTCATTTAAGCAAGGATCCAAACTGGGGCTAGAGTGGAACCCATGTCTCCATCCTGCTTGCCAGCACTTCCCACACTGTGTCATGCAATCATATTCTTCCCTTAGTTGAACCTGAATAATGCTGCTATTTGAAGAAGTCAATGCTATCTTTTTTTTTTTTTGCCTCAAATACAGATGATTTACAATATTATATGTTACAGGTATACAATATAATGATTCATGGAGGTCAGGAAGCAACAGTTAGAACTGGACATGGAACAACAGACTGGTTCCAAATAGGATAAGGAGTATGTCAAGGCTGTTTACTGTCACCCTGCTTATTTAACTTATATGCAGAGTACATCATGAGAAACGCTGGGCTGGAAGAAGCACAAGCTGGAATCAAGATTGCCGGGAGAAATGTCTGAGGTTATTGATGACACCACCCTTATGGCAGAAAGTGAAGAGGAACTAAAAAGCTTCTTGATGAAAGTGAAAGAGGAGAGTGAAAAAGTTGGCTTAAAGCTCAAAATTCAGAAAACGAAGATCATGGCATCTGGTCCTATCACTTCATGGGAAATAGATGGGGAAACAGTGGAAACAGTGTCAGACTTTATTTTGGGGGGGCTCCAAAATCACTGCAGATGGTGACTGCAGCCATTAAATTAAAAGACACTCCTTGGGAGGAAAGTAATGACCAATCTAGATAGCATATTCAAAAGCAGAGACATTACTTTGCCAACAAAGGTCCGTCTAGTCAAGGCTATGGTTTTTCCAGTGGTCATGTATGGATGTGAGAGTTGGACCATGAAGAAAGCTGAGCACTGAAGAATTGATGCTTTTGAACGGTGGTGTTGGAGAAGACTCTTGAGAGTCCTTGGACTGCAAGGAGATCCAACCAGTCCATTCTAAAGGAGATCTGTCCTGAGTGTTCTTCGGAAGGAGTGATGTTAAAGCTGAAGCTCCAGTACTTTGGCCACGTGATGTGAAGAGTTGACTCGTTGGAAAAGACTCTGATGCTGGGAGGGATTGAGGGCAGGAGGAAAAGGGGATAACAGAGGATGAGATGGCTGGATGGCATCACTGACTTGATGGACGTGAGTCTGAGTGAACTCCGGGAGTTGGTGATGGACAGGGAGGCCTGGCGTGCTGCAGTTCATGGGGTCGCAAAGAGTCGGACACGACTGAGCGACTGAACTGAACTGAACTGATGCAATTTTTACAGCAAATTTTGTAAGTTTAATTTTATGGACACAGCCACATCTCTGTTCATGATTTGACTGGCAATATAAAGTCCACCAACAAGGATTATTTTAGAATAAAAAACAGGCCACGTCCGTACACGGGAGATGTGGTGTCACGGCGATTTCTCCCTTCCGTGATGACGTACGGGCTACGACGACTTCTACGCTCCGTGTGTGACTTGGTTTCATCGCCTTCCTGCAATTCCTGATTTTCATAGAAATAATTATTGACAAAGAATTCAAGTCAGTGTCTTGTAGATAGTCAGGAGTTGAGTAAAACAAAACCAAAAACCTAGTTCATTGCACTGTGATGCAATGAATGGGCTGTAACCACTCTTGCACTCAGCATGTGATTTGATTTTATTGCATTCCTGTAGTCACTGATTTTCCTCAATTCATCTACTCACCACCCAATATGACACTTTTTAAAACACTGATTTTACCTCTTCTTGCAGGATGATTATGTACTTGAAGTGCGGCACTTTCAGTGTCCCAAATGGCCAAATCCTGACAGCCCCATTAGTAAAACTTTTGAACTTATAAGTATTATCAAAGAAGAAGCTGCCACCAGGGATGGGCCCATGATTGTTCATGATGAGTAAGTGCCACACCTTAAATCTCTTCACACCTGACATGCTCTGGGTGTGTGTATATTTCTGTTATCTTTGTACTAACCTAATAATTTGGACCCATGGTGAATCATTCAGCCAGGGTAGATTATTGCTTCTCATGGACATGATTAACACAGAATAGTTTGGGTGTTTTTTTCCACTTAGAGCTCCTGTTGAAGACAGAAGATGGATGCAGGGTCACAGGCATTTGCTCTTGCATTCTACACTGAGAACACTTTGTGTGATGAGTCAGTGTTTTAGAACCTGGATTTTTGCAGGTTCTAACCAAGGAGACATTCCTCAGCCACTGACTTCATGGGATTGGAGTAAAATTGATATCATGATATCATTTTTATTTACCAGAAATAGAAATCTGTATCCAATTGATCTTTCCAGGTTTCTGTTGTAAACCAAAATGCATGTGCATATTATATATGATACTTAGATACTCATTTTATAATATATATTATTATATAACCTCAGTCAGATTATTTTGATTTATTGCCAACCCATTCCATAGTATAACAAAACGAAATGTATAACCAAATACTTAATTTCTATAAAGTGTCTCATTACTAATATTGTGAACACGCCACAGTGTTTCAAATTAAACCATAGTTCCATAGACAATAAAGTGATGAGACAATATATTAAAAATTTCAGTGTTCTTACTGCCAAATTTTCAAGGCCACATGCTCTGTGAGTTCCAAATGTGAATGTTTGATGGATCTGAATGGAGTCTTTGTCCCTTCCATTTGCTTCCAGGCATGGAGGAGTGACAGCTGGAACTTTCTGTGCTCTGACGACCCTTATGCACCAACTTGAAAAAGAAAACTCCATGGATGTGTACCAGGTAGCCAAGATGATCAACTTGATGAGGCCGGGAGTCTTTGCCGACATTGTAAGTAACAAGACAGCAACTCAAGCTTTTCCTGTTAGAGCACCTGTTACTTTCTAGGGGCTACCAAAATCATTTTGTTGTGTATCAAAAAGAACACATTGATAACATTAACATGAAGTTTTCAAGCTGAATTATATTCCATTTGCAATCCATAGAAATGGAACTATAAACAATAAACATTTAAAGGTTATCTTTCAGAAAATTGATGGATCAAAACTTTTCAATTTCATCGTGTGCCCTTTTGTGAGACTTAGTATAATTCTGAAAAAATTTCTTTAGTAGAAGCACCAACTAATTTATCCAGCAAAATAAACATTTCATTCTAGCATTCAAGTTCTGCATACCCTCAAAGAGCAGTCAGAAGATAGAATTCAATTGTTCGCTTTTTTATCAAGCCAAATTCATTTTCTAAACTTAAGAAGTAGCTAGTTCCGAGGGTACTTTTTAAAAAAGAGAGAGAGAGACACTCATACAGTCAAGAAAGAGCATAACACATCTGGAAAGATAAGTCTGAATGCTGAGAATAATTTGGAAGCTTTTATTATAGAAACAAGGGCTAGAAAGACAATAGGGAACTTTGTGCATGCCCTAGTGGGAGAAGCTTAGGTGAATGCAGAAATCATAGGCTCCCTTCTAACTTTCTGGTCTGTATATGGAAGGGCCTTATAAAGGGTCCATCTTCAAAGCTCCAGCCCACAACAGCTGGTCAGAGAGCAGGGAAACCCTTGTGCACACACACTTCAGAGGAGCCCTTGTTAAAAGTCTCATTCAGGCAAGGTGAGTTGTATGTACCAAGCCTGTCATTTGAAATTGCTTTCTGGAGACTAAACCTACATCCAAGTTTCACAAATGCATTTACTAAGACATGTGGTCCTAATGGTTTTCTACTGTGGTGCCAGCCATTAGCTCACAGTCTTTGCAACTGCCTTGCCCCACCTCACCATCCCCAAGTTGGCATCTGAAAAAGCAACTCTTTATTTTTCTGTGTCTCTGAAACCAGAGCAGGACACATGCTCTCCTTTGCACAAAGCAGGACATAGGACTGCCCGGACTGGTAGAGTGTGAAGAATACTGGGTAAACAATGGGTCCTGTGAAAGGCCTGCATTCCCCTTGAATTCTTGTGCTGACAGTGCAGTCCTGAGGTTTTGTAACAACTGGAGAATGGAGAATGAATAACTCAGTGGGATACAAGAGTCGAGTGCCAAAGGGCTTACACACAAGTTGATAAATCAGTATTAGAACCTTATCACATCACCTTCTGATTGATTCCATGACGTTTGGGTAGGAATGGAGTGCTTACCATTGGCAAATGTATATGGGCCAATGTTCTAGGTTGGTAAGGGTTGGCTAATTGTAGAGCTACTTTAAAATTTAATCAGAAGGAGACGTTAATATGGATGGTGTACCTCCGCCAATTATAACAGAGCCCTTCACACAGTGAGCTTTGCTTCCTTGGACGGTGGCAAAGGATGACTGCAAACATGCCTTCTTTTTACAAATGTATGTCTTCACTGAGTTTCCTGTTTCTTACCACCTCTCTTCTCCAGGAGCAGTATCAGTTTCTCTACAAAGCAGTCCTCAGCCTTGTGAGCACAAGGCAGGAAGAGAACCCGTCCACCTCTCTGGACAGTAATGGCGCGGCATTGGCTGATGGAAACATAGCCGAGAGTTTAGAGTCTTTAGTTTGACATGGAAAGGGGTGAGAAGGGTCCACATGTGAGCACTGCTTTCCTCTTTCTAAAATTAGACTGGAAAATCAGTTCCCTTCTGTTATCTGTTTACTTCACATCACCTGACAGTTACTACCATGACGTAGGATTCTGCTGCCAAATTTACATCATTAACAATGTGTGCCTTTTTTGCGAAACTTCTTGTAATTCACTTATTGTGTTTAAACTAAAATGATTGAAATTTACAGTATTTCTAAGAATGGAATTGTGGTATCTTTTTTCATATTGATTTTAACAGAAAATTTCAGTTTACAGATACTAGGAATTCCCAACTAGAATCCCAAACAGAAAACACGTTTGTTTTTAGTGTCAAATTTTTAGCTGTATTTGTAGCAATCATCAGGTTTGCTAGAAATATAACTTTAATATAGTACACTGTAAATAAAACACCCTGTTCCCTATGATATTCAACAGTTTACAACTGCAGTAGTCTCCTAATGTAGAAATAATCTAATACTTCCTGTAAATACTGCTCTAGTGTCTCCATGGACCAAATTTATATTTATAATTGTAGATTTTTATATTTTACTACTGAGTCAGTTTTCTAGTTCTGTGTAATTATTTAGTTTAATGATACAGCTCATTATCTGGTCTTACTCTGTGAGTCTTCTTGATATTGTTTTGTGTTGTGATTAACTGTGTTAGCATGTAATTTTAACTTTTATGGAAAATAAAAATACATTTGTTTTGAAGGAAGATGTTTTTATGAGAATAACACCTTACTTGACATCGTTTAAATGGTTTTTATCTAAGGCATTGCAAAAATAAATATAAGTATCACCATCAGTTTGTGTTTGCTTGTGGAGTACTGAGGCATGTGTAGAAGAAAATTATGGATGTGTTCCCTCTGAAATGATGGACGTAAAAAAAGGTTGATGGGATGGGACAGTGTATAGAGTAGATTCCCAAACTGTGCAGTAAGGCCCACAGGAAACAGAATTGAACATCTGAGGACCGCAGAGCCGTGTGTACTAACACAGCACAATTACCCCTATTAAATTATTTGGTTCTTGTTATTCAGTCACTCAGTCGTGTCTGACTCTTTGTGACCCCATAGACTGTAGCCCACCCAGCTTCTCTGTCCATGAGATTCTCCAGGCAAGAATACTGCAGTGGGTACCCATTCACTTCTCCAGGGTATATTCCCGACCCAGGGATCTCCTGCATAGCAGGCAGATTCTTTACTGTTTGAGCCACCATGAAGCTTCAAGTTAGGACTTAACTCTGTGTTTTGTATTTCTTGTTAATTAAGTAAAATTAAGAATGAGTGTTAGGACTAAAAGAAAATTGGAAATAGGAAGTTATTAGATTAGCTGCCAGTGACTAACATATATTTCTTCAGAACAGGCAGCTTTTCTCACTGGATCCTTTCCAGTAGAATTCAAGTCTGGTCAATATATTTCCAATACAATCACCAAATGTAAACCATTGTAAAGAAGACTAATCTATACAAAAGATAAGACTAGCTACCTGCATGGCTATGCAAATTGTGCATTGCATCTACTGGGGAGCTAATCAAAGCACAAACATTGAACATGTATTAGGACAGGTATTTAATACAATTAATATTTATTATGTTATGATTAATATTATGACTTTTTCCATTAGATGATAAGTATATTGTTCTAATTTACATATTTGATGACAATTTTTTGACAGAAGTACCTGTGAGTACTTTTCTCTAATTCTCAAAAAGGCCTCATTTGGGTTAGTGGTAACCCTAACAACCCACGGTAAGGGAGGTGTTATAAATCAGAGATCTTCCCAAATTTTATAAAGTATCCTGGGTTTTTGAATGCTGATCAAATTTCAGTAGTACATCTTGTCACTTTAGGCAAGTCATTTATCTTTGTGAGACATATTTTCTCTTCTGTAAAGTCAGAGCTGGCCTAATGATAATTTTGGTCTCTTCTCTATAACCACTTTACAACTCTCCTTATGGAGCAGATACATCTATGACTTGCCTGAGAGGCATGGGTCCTTGAGGAATCTTCCAAATGTATCCAAAACATTGAAAAATATCTCAGAGCTAAAATATCATTATCTTTAACGTAAATTTCAAGCAAATTATTATTGAAAAGAGTATTGCAAAAAAAAAAGAAAAACTAGTGTTTTTTAACATCTACTAGACATCAGGCTCTTACATTCTCTCAGACCCTTTATAACCATGCTGTGGGTTATTGTTGTCCTCAGTTTGTGGAAAAGGAAAGAGCTAGTATGTGGTAGAAGCAATCACACTGCTTCTCAGAGGAACTTCTAGTGTCTGAGTCTAGGGCAAGGATAACTGGAAATACCAGTTTTGTCTGGAGGAGGCCAAAAACGGTAGAAAAATCTGGAAGATGTGAGCATTAAGCCTATCAAAAGATATAGACCAGGGATTCACAAATGTAGCTCAAGGCTAAATGCTTGTAATTGTAATCCATCCATTCATACCCAGATCCTACCACCACCACCTTTACTACTGAAATCCTTGCTGGACAGCTTTAATTGGAGGATAATCGCTTTACAATGTTGTGTTGGTTTCTGCTGTACAACACGGATCAGTCATATATGTATATATATATATCTCCACTCCCTCTTGAACCTCCCCCCACCCCACCTCCTAGTCATCACAAAGCACTGAGCCGAGCTTCCTGTGCTATACAGTAACTTCCCACTAGCTATCTATTTTACACACATACATATATGTCAGTACTACTCCCTCAGTTTGTCCCATACTCTCTTTCCCCCGCTGTGTCCCCACAGCTGTTCTCCACATTTGCGTCTCTATTCCCGTCTTGCAGATAGGTTCATCAGTACCGTTTTTCTAGATTCCACCGGTATGCTTTAGTATACGACTTGTTATTGAGAGCCAATGCAGTGTTTCTATCTACCTTTACTCAAACTTACTGACGTTTCCTTTTCTAGCACTAGATCCTCCTCTTCAATCCTACCGCTTTATCACTTAAAGCCCAAACCAGTTGCTATATTATCTTAGTGGGTTCCCCTCCCACCCTAGTTCCCTAGTTCCCATGTCATCTGAGTGCTCCTCCAGACCGCAAGTGGAATCAACGCAACACAACGTTGTTAATGTTCAGTTGCTCGGTCGTGTCCGACTCTCTGTGACCCCATGGACTGCAGCATGCCAGGCTTCCCTGTCCTTCACCATCTGCCAGAGCTTGCTCAAACTCATTGAGTTGGTGATGCCATCCAATCATCTCATCCTCTGCTGTCTCCTCTTCCTGTTTTCCGTCTTTCCCAGCATCACAGTCTTTTCCACTGAGTTAGCTCTTCACATCAGGCGGCCAAAGTATTGAAGCTGCAGCTTCAACATCAGTCCTTCCAATGAATATTCAACACAAGCATTATCTCCTAACTGATTATATTAAAATCAATGTTGTAATTAAAAAGAAAAAACTGCCATAACAGATATGTCTTTACTTAATTATAGATTATTGATCTCTCAGTTCAGTCACTCAGTCGTGTCAGACTCTTTGCGACCCCATGAATTGCAGCACGCCAGGCCTCCCTGTCCATCACCAACTCCCAGAGTCCACCCAAACTCATGTGTGTCGAGTCGGTGATGCCATCCAGCCATCTCATCCTCGGTCATCCCCTTCACCTCCTGCCCCCAATTCCTCCCAGCATCAGAGTCTTTACCAGTGAGTCAACTCTCCGCATGAGGGGTCCAAAGTACTGGAGCTTCAGCTTTAGCATCGTTCCTTCCAAAGAAATCCCAGGGCTGATCTCCTTCAGAATGGACTGGTTGGATCTCCTTGCAGTCCAAGGGACTCTCAAGAGTCTTCTCCAACACCACAGTTCAAAAGCATCAATTCTTCGGTGCTCAGCCTTCTTCACAGTCCAACTCTCACATCCATACATGACCACAGGAAAAACCATAGCCTTGACTAGACGGACCTTAGTCAGCAAAGTAATGTCTCTGCTTTTGAATATGCTATCTAGGTTGGTCATAACTTTTCTTCCAAGGAGTAAGCGCCTTTTAATTTCATGGCTGCAATCACCATCTGCAGTGATTTTGGAGCCCCCCAAAATAAAGCCTGACACTGTTTCCATTGTTTCCCCATCTATTTCCCGTGAAGTGATGGGACCAGATGCCATGATCTTTGTTTTCTGAATGTTGAGCTTTAAACCAACTTTTTCACTCTCTTCTTTCACTTTCATCAAGAGGCTTTTTAGTTTCTCTTCACTTTCTGCCATAAGGGTGGTGTCATCTGCATATCTGAGATTATTGATATTTCTCCCGGTAATCTTGATTCCAGCTTGTGTTTCTTCCAGTCCAGCGTTTCTCATGATGTACTCTGCATAGAAGTTAAATAAGCAGGGTGACAATATACAGCCCTGGCGTACTCCTTTCCCTATTTGGAACCAGTCTGTTGTTCCATGTCCAGTTCTAACTGTTGCTTCCTGACCTGCATACAGATTTCTCAATAGGCAGGTCAGGTGGTCGGGTATTCCCATCTCTTTCAGAATTTTCCACAGTTTATTGTGATCACACAGTCAAAGGCTTTGACATAGTCAATAAAGCAGAAATAGATGTTTTTCTGAAACTATCTTGCTTTTTCCATGATCCAGCGGATGTTGGCAATTGAGACCAAGCCTTAATCAACTTTGATCCTTTTCAAATAGCATAGATATTTTCTCAACTGCCATATGTCCCAAGTATCATACCTGCTTATTTTGACAGCAGAATTAGTTTCATATGCCAGAATATGAGCACAGTCTCACAGAAGGTTTAATTTATATCCCTCAACATAAGCATTTTTCCTTCAAGGAGAAAAATAAAGTTTTATTTGTACAACTTGATAAACAATTCTCACCCCATACAATTCACACAAAGTGCACAATTCAGTAATTTTTAGTATAGCCACAGAGTAGTACCTCCATGACCATGAAATCAATTCTATAACATTTTCATCATCTCCCTCCCTAAAACTCCAAATTTGTTAGTAGTCACTCCCACTTCTCCCCCAACATCCCCCAGCCCTAGGCAACCACTAATCTACTTTCTCCATATAGAGATTTAACAATTCTGGACATTTCATACAAATCAAATCACACAATATGTGGCTTTTCCTGCCTGGCTTCTTTCACTTGAAGTTTATCCATGTCGTGGCATGTATCAGTACCCAGTTTCTTTTTAATTGCTGAATAATATTGCATTGTCTGGATATGCCACATTTTGTTAATTTGATGGGTATTTGACTTGTTTTTATTTCTGGCTGTTATGAATAATACCACTATAAACATCTGTTTACAAGTTGTGTGGATGCATTTTCATTTTTTTCTATAGCTAAGAGTGGAATTACTGGATAATATGGTGAAAGTGAGGTTGCTCAGACATGTCCAACTTTTTGCAACCCCATGGACTGTAGCATATCAGGCTCCTCTATCTATGGGATTTTCCAGGCAAAGGTACTGGAATGGGTTGCCATTTCCTTCTCCAGAGGATCTTCCTGACCCTGGGATTGAACCCAGGTCTCCCACATTGCAGGCAGACACTGTACTGTCTGAGCCACCAGGGAAGCCTCACCCTGCACCAGGGATAATATGGTAATTCTATGTTTAACCATTTGAGGAACTGCCAAACTGTTTCTCTAAGCAGCCAGACCATTTTATATTTCTACCAGCAGTTTATGAGGGTTCCAGTTTCTCCACATTTTCACCAACACTTACTATTTTTTCACAGTAGCTATCCAGGTGATGTTGAAGTGCTATCTCATTGTAGATTTGACTTCTATTTCCCTGATAGCTGACGTGTGTTAACCATCTTTTCATGTGCTCAGTGGCCTTTTGTATATCTTCTTTGGAGAACTGTCAATTCCGATCCTCTATCCTTTTTTTTAAATTAGGCTCTTTGACTTTTTATTGAATACAATAGTTCTCTACCTATTCAAGTTCTTCTCTTACCTGATATACAGTTTGCAACATTTTCTCATTCTGTGGCTTGTCTTTTGCCTTCTTGATGATATTCTTAAAAGCACAGAAGGTTTTAATCCTGATGATATCCAATTTATCTATTTTCTTCCTTTTGTTGCTCGTGCTTTGGTGTCATTTATTTCAGAAGCCATTGCCTAATCGAAGGTCAGGAAGATTTACACCTGTGATTTCATCTAAAAATGTTACAGTGTTTGCTCTTATATCTGGGTATTTGGTCTGTGAGGTAGGGAGTCCAACTTTATTCTTTTGCATGTGGATATCCAGTTGTTTCAGCACCATTTGATGAAAAGACTATTTTTCTCAACTGAATTGTCTTAGCACCTTTTTCAAAACTCAATAAGCATTATTTCTGAACTCTCATTCTATTCCTATTCTACACTTTTTTAAGAATTGTTTTCTTAACATCATTTTTGCTTTATTCATTGATATTGTGTACCAATACAATCAATTTTTGAATGTAATCCTGCAACTGATGAGCTCATGTATTAGATCTAATGTTTTCTTAGATTATTCTTTTGCATTTTCTATGTATAAGATTATACCATCTGCAAACAGAGATAGTTTTACATCTCTTTCTAATATGGATGTCTTTCATTTCATTTTCTTGCCTAATTACCCCATCTAGACCTTCCAGTATAAGCTGAATAGAAATGGCATGAGTGTACATCTCTGTCTTGTCCCTGATTTCCGGGGAGAATCTGTCAGTCTTTCATCATTGAGTACAATATTAGCTCTGGGTTTTTCATAGGTATGCTTTATCAGGTTAAAGAATTCCCTTCTATTCCTAGTTTGTTGAGTGTTGTTTTTTATCACAAAAGGATGTTGGATTTGTTAGATTCTTTTCCTGTGCCTATTGAGCTGATCCTGTAGATTTTGATTTCATCTTACCTATTCCTTTTCTAAACATTAAAGAGGAAACTATCAGAAATGTCACTTTCTTAAATCATAATTTTACAAAAAGGCACAAATAGCATTATTGCAAAAGCTTGTAGACGGGTAATCTAGAAACATCCAGCTGAATCTGTCTGAAAAACAAAAGCAAAACAAAAGTAAAGCTGTGTGAAGAAATCTTCTTCTTACTAAAAAGATAAAACTTCATCTGCTAATTATAGGAAAATATATTCTTGTAAGGAAAAAAGTTGCATAATAAGTTAACAAGAGGTATAAGCATTATCACTTTACATACACATTAAAAAATACATGATAGAATTATTAAAGCTCTGATAATTACTGGCATTTCTTATAACAAATGTTTTCATATTAAAATAGAGATTTATATTTCAAAAACACCATTGTATTGACATATCAAAGCATATCATGCTTCATGTTTTAAAATATCACATTAACAAGCATGTTTACTGCACAGAAGTTCAGAGCTGTGTTGGCTGGGAAGATAAAATATAATTCTCAATTATAGTTTGATTGTGCTCTGTGTAGTATACATAATGCCTTCTGCTTTAATTCGCTCCAATATTGGTCCATAGATCTCCTTTGAAAAGGGTCCCATCAGGCCTTTAGCTTGAATTTCACCTAGAAAAAAGTAAGTTTGAAGATACCATTTTAAAGGTGGTAAGAACAGTTAATTTCTACAGCAAGAATTACCATATAGCAGTAAACTCCAAGTTAATGAATTGTTGGCAGCCTAGGGATTTTTTTTTAATAGTAGCTTAAATATCTCCTACTAAATTATTACATAATCAACACACTGTAAGGGGTTCATGGAAAGCACAGCTGAACTTAGGGGCTGAGTCTGAATTTATACACCTAACTGCATTAACTACCAGATCAGAGAAAAAAAGTATAAGAAGAAAAAAAACTTGTAAAAATCTAACTGGTCTGATTTGCTGATATCATTTTTTAACACCAACACAATGAAATTACACCAATCTGAGGGAATTCCCTGGCAGTTCGGTGGTTGAGACTCCACACTTTCACTGTAGGAGGCATAGGTTTGATTCCCAGTCTGGGAACTCAGATCCTACATGCTGCATGGTATGGCAAAAAAAAATAAAATATCTGAAACCAATCTGGTAACTTGGGTACTGGCATCTGTTAGGATGGCTGAAAGAATAAATTTGGGCACTTTCCTTAAAGGCCATGATGACCTCATCCCACATCACTTCTTCACTATAGTTCCTCAATAACTAGTAAGTAGTTTCACTGTATATAGACTAACATTCCCTCGTGGCTCAGTGGTAGAGAATCCACCTGCCAGTGCAGGAGACACAGGTTTGATCCCTGGCCCAGGAAGATGCCCTGGAGAAGGATATAGCAAACCACTCCCATATTCTTGCCTGGAAAATTCTACAGACAGGTGAGGGGGGGTGGGCTGCAGTCCATAGGGTCACAAAGAGTTGGACACAACTTAGCAACTAAACAACAACAATATGCTACTACTGATATATCTTCTGTTTATTTCACATTTATATGCTTTGATTTTTTTATTCTCTTCACATCTTTACAAGGACAAAATGAGGTGTTATATTCAGAGATAAGCTTACCGAAAGCATATATGACCTTAAGGAAAGTTGAAATTTGAATTCTTTTAGTTCAAAACATATACTGAACATTGACAGTATATTGAAATATGAAAATTAATAAAACATGGCTTATATTTTTGAAGATCTGGAAGTGACTACCATCTGGTATTTCAGTGTTGCTGCTGCTGCTGCTAAGTTGCTTCAGTTGTGTCTGACTCTGTGCGACCCCATAGACGGCAGCCCACCAGGCTTCCCTGTCCTTGGGATTCTCCAGGCAAGAACACTGGAGTGGGTTGCCATTTCTCTCCAATGCATGAAAGTGAAAAGTGAAAGTGAAGTCACTCAATACAAAAAAGGGAAAAAAAAAAAAGGAAAGGAAAGAAGGCAGTTAATATTCCCTGGGGACCCCTTCTATGTGATAGGAGGTTTATGTATTATTTCACTTCGATGTCATACAACCCTATGAATTAGTGATGACAATTTCCCCACTTTACAGATGAACTCTGATGCAGAGATTCTAAGTAACTGGCATTCCATCCCTCAGCCATCTTGGGGCTTACATGGAATAGAAATCAGGTCTAACTCCAAAGCCCATGTTTTTTACTCATCACAGGGTGATCTCCCAGTCAGCCAGAACTTGGATCTTCTGAACTGGCTCACTTTTAGTGAAAGCCAGTGTCATACTGAAGACTAATTATTTGATTAGTCTTGGTGTCATCCAGGTGTTGAATGACTTGGAGATAACATGGAGACAGAGTTGGTCCTTCAATGAAAGAACTTACCATCAAGTAACATCTTGGCTGCCATAGCAGTGGGTAACCCCACAGTTTTAGCCATGGCTGAAAAACCATTGACATCCCCATAAACCACAAGATCAATAGTTTTATTTTCTAAATGTCCAGAAGGATGTCTGATTCCAAAGCTGTCTCTCATCACAATCATATCTTTCTCTCCAGGACCTTAAAATTAATAAATATACATTTGAAAACATCATTATCATTACAACCCCAATACCATATTTCATCCCCCTGCTCCTCCCCTTCTGCTTTGAAGTTTTCCTTCCCATTATGTGTATCCTTAAATAATTAGATATACTGCTTTGTAGCCCAAAGGACAAATTAAAAATTCAAGGAAATGATAACTCTGACCAGATTCCTCTGTGCAGACTGGTCTCACTGTAACCCAGTTACAGACATGAGAGTACTGCTGGAGAGGCCATCCTCTCTTCTCCCCAGAATGCTGCTTCAGCATTCCCTTAATGTGTCAAAAATTAAAAATAAAACTAATCATGGCTTCCTTTGCCATGTTTTCAAGTTCACTCTTGCTTAGTAGTTCTCTTATTCTTCCCTCTGGAGAAATAGCCCTAGTGCTCTTTCCCTGACATCACGTTTGTCCATTCCCACTGTGTGACTCCTGCCAATCTAATTCACTGGCTCTTAAGATCCTTCTTCGGGGATGTTCAGCTCACAGGCTATGGCCTACCATAGGAAAGTTTCACGGCCAGATGCTTGGAGAGGGCATCCACGAGAGACTCGGCCTGAGGGACTTGTTCATCCCCGAGTAGGCCCAACCTGAGAAGAATAAGAGATGGCTGCGTTAATTCCAAGACCTACATATACGCTCACTTGGGAAGCAGAAGGGAACACTCATTGGATTTCATCTTGAAAGGGCAGAATCGTAAGATGACAGCTGAAGTTATAGGACTCCCAAGTTACTGTAAAATAATAACAGTAACGTTTTCACCTTTAGAATCATCCCCAGACTCTCCCATGAGTGCTGCCTGGAGCCAGATCTGACATACCATCAGTGCACACTGTTGCCAAGCTTCTCCTGAGATTAACTTACAGGTCGGTTGTTCCATGTGAAGGATACCAGCAGAATGTGTATTTTAAAGTAGTTAAAGAAGAGTAGGAGAATCTCCCACAGGAGAGAAAAATGCCCCACCTTTCTCGAAAACTGAGTAGTGATGTTTCTCAAAAATAAGTATTTCTCAAGTTATAATTGCCATTGAATTCCTCTCTCTACATACTTTTCAATCCCCTTATGAACATAGTAGGCAAAGAGTTGACTCATTGGCAAAGACTGATGCTGGGATGGATTGGGGGCAGGCAGAGAAGGGGACGACAGAGGATGAGATGGCTGGATGGCATCACGGACTCGATGGACGTGAGTCTGAGCGAACTCCGAGAGATGGTGATGGACAGGGAGGCCTGGCGTGCTGCGATTCATGGGGTCACAAAGAGTCGGACACGACTGAGCGACTGAACTGAACTGAACACAGTATGTGGTAATCTCTCTACAACGGGCCAACATTAGAGCAGTAAATTCATCAAAGACAATGTGAAATGTTTCTATCTTGACCTTTTTCTGACTAGAAAGAACTAAGTGATCATTGATCCAGTGTTTTGCTCTAGGTTGACTGGTGCATGCCTACCATTCGAGAGCCTCCAGCTGGGTTGTGTCTCCTCCCAGTTTCTTAAAGACAGCTTCCTTAAGCACATCACATTTGGAAGAGGATGAAATCCCAACTAGATCACAGAGGAGTTCTTTCTGGTTAACAAAACAAAGATACAACTTCTAAGTTCCAAATAGAATAAAAAATACGTTTAGAGATTTTCCTAGGAAGACACTGGACCACAAATTGTAAATTAGAGATAATTAGCTGCCGTCTATGGGGTCGCACAGAGTCGGACACTACTGAAGCGACTTAGCAGCAGCAGCAGCAGAAACAGTAAATTGTGGAACACACACGTGCATACATATGTCTGCACACCTACACATCAATAAATGCATGGTATTTTAGAATGATATTTCAGCGATAAAAATGAGTCATAACACCAAATCAACACCAGAAGAGTAATATCATATTTATGATCACTTTGCCTGCCTTTGCAGATCCTCTTCATCACCCTTCACCCATTATCCCTTGCCCTCCAGAAGTCTAGGATTTGGTATTCTTGTTTTGGCCAGGATAGAGTGGAAGGGTCTTTGCTGTGGTTGCTAGTAGCAACCACGATTCTTTTGTAAGTTCAGGAAATGAGGGAGACTGTGTAGATAATAAAATCTCAAGGAAGAACAGTTAAACAATGGTCATAGCTTTTTCCACTTTCTAAACAAGACTTTCTCCAGGCTGTGCTCTAGATTAAAGATCAACAAAGAAAAATAAATAAATAAATAAAGATCAACAAGCTTGCTCAGCAAGGGAAGAAGAAGGTGGGACAAATGGGAAGAGTGGAGATGTGTATATATATATATATATATATATATATATATATATATATATATATATATAGCTCATAGCCTATGGCCTATCATAGGAAAGTTTCATACTACATATACACTACCATCTGTAAAATATACCTAGCAGGAAGTTGCTATATAGCACGGGGAGCTCAGTTTGGTGCTCTGTGATGACCTAGGTGGGGGGTGGGGGTTGGTAGGGAGAAAAAAGAGGGAGAGGATTATACATGTAGCTGATTTACTTTGTTGTGCAGCAGCAACTAATACAACACTGTAAGGCAATTATCTTTCAATTAAAAATCAAAAGCCTTCCCACAAAGAGGAAAAAAAAATTAAAACTAGTTCACAGACCAAATTGAGCTCACCACCTGGTTTTGTAAATAAAAACTTTTATTGAAACATAGTCATGCTCATTTTTTTATGAGCAGTCTGAACTGAGTAGTCTGACAGAGACCATGTGACCCATAAAAGCCTAGAAAAATTACAATCTGGTCTTTTACAAAAAAAAAAAAAACAGTTTGCCAGCACTTGTTTTAGACTGTAGCTGCCAAGATAAGGGGACCAGCCCCAAGAATGCTTGTACCAACCTTCCCAATCAAATTGCCTCAACATCAGATTCATTCCATGGATATTTATTCACTTCCGCCAACAAGCTAATTTATGAAAGGTGAAACTTAGATTGAAAAAACTTTCATATACACAAAAAATGAGAATTTAAAAGCAACCAGCTAATAATACCACAGCTTCACTGGGAGACATTGGATTAGCAGTACAGATTCTTATCTCCTCGGGACAGATTTCTGGCATCTGTATTGAAATATGGGCATGTTAATTTAAGTTGGACAACCAGTTGGTAACAAATTAATTCTTGGCAGTTAGTGGAAGCTTTACTTTACATTCAGTTCCAAGTCTCCAGGGCTTCCCTGATAGCTCAGCTGGTAAAGAATCCACCTGCAATGCGGGAGACCTGGGTTCAATCCCTGGGTTAGGAAGATCCCCTGGAGAAGGGAAAGGCTACCCACTCCAGTATTCTGGCCTGGAGAATTCCATGGACTGTATAGTCTATGGGGTCGCAAAGAGTTGGACACGACCGAGTGACTTTCACTCACTCCAAGTCTCCAAAGTTCCTTCTAACCCTGAGACTCTAGAATTTAAATACAATACAGATATGTGCATAAACTCAGTACTTAACAACTCAAATTCCTCATGGTTACAACTGATCAAATGAAAGACCTAATTTGGGCATTGGGAATCAGTTCTGGAAAACCACCAGGAGCTCTCCTGCCTTCCCAGGTTCAGGAGGCCCTAGCTTAACTCTCATCAATGGGGCCAGCACTTAGACAAGCGGCAGAGCCCAGAGCCCAACGCAGAGGGCAAGCCCATCTCTCTCAGGGCTGAGGGGCAATCAAGTGGTACGAGTTGCTACAGGAAATAGGCCCCATGGGTCAGCCTCCTTGCCCTCTCCATCCTCCCAAAATAGTGAAGGGAAAGGGGGCTTTGGAACTAGGACTTAACTTCCTGCACATACACCATAGGGTGGGTTCTTTGCTGGTCAAAACCCAGGTGCAAACCTGACCATTTCAGAAGGCATTTCTGAAGAGCAGCAGACAATGTGTAATTCCAGAGCCACTCACCCAGGTGAGCGGATTGGCATCAGGCTGAAGGGCAGGAAACGCATCTCTGTTTATGAGACCCAGCTTCACAAATCCACTCAAAGCTTTGGCATACCCCTGTAACGAGAGTTGGTAAGCAACACATGAAAATGTCTTTTAAATTGTTTTTTAATTCTTTTGAAAAGAAGAATCTATCTTCATAATTCACTGACAGAAGATAGCCATTTGTATTGCTAGCATTGATGCAGCCACCCGTTGGTTCAAACCAAAATCAGTAGTGTAACAACCATTCCACTGGTTTATTTAAGAGAACTTGCGAAACAGGGTCTTTACTTTTTCTTGGTAACATGTGAGTGGTGCTTTTCTGACAGCATAAAAGCAAATTTCCTCTTGTGTTACACACTCAAGTCAGCAGAATTATATTTAACAGAACAGTTGTCCTCTCTTTTATAATGGAAGAAGGAGCATGTAAGAATATCCCCCAAAGCAGAAAATCCATTCCACTCCTTGAGTCATTATTCTAACGTAAATAAGGAGCAGGGGAAAAAGTAAGAATTTGAAATTTCTAAAATGTCACCACTGATAAAAATTCCTCATGGGTCCTTCATTCTTGTAGGACAGGCCAAAGTTCTTGGCATGAAACCCATGCCAATACACCCCTCCAGCCTGACTCAACTAATGATCTTCTCCACCACTCACATTCCCTAAATAAGCTGCTGGGCTCTTCCAGAGACATGGGCCTTGGTGCACACTGCCTGTGCCTGGAATGTGGTAACACCTCTTTATCACTTATGAAATGTTTACTTTTAAGACCCAGTTCAGTGCATCTGAACTTACTGCTAGGTAAGTGGGCACTTCCTTCTGCTCTGGGTTCCTGCAGTATTTTGTGCATACCTCTACAATGGCACTTAACACAAACTGCAATTCACTGTCTATTCAACTGTAGGCATAGAAAGTATCTGTGTCCTTCATCCCCATGCCCTCACCCCATTATCCATCATCCAGTATGCTAAAACAAAAACAAGTGACAGGATGCATGGATTCTGAGTGATAATAAAGTGAAGGAAGATCATAATGTATGTTCTCTTGGGAGCAAATCATGGTAGGGGGAGGGTGGAATGAGAAAGTCAAAATAAGGGGCTTTATAGCCACTGCAGTTAGAGAGAAAGAAACAGAGAGAATAGAAGGATGAGGAGGAAGAGAAGGAAGAGGAGGAAGAAGAGAAAGGCAGGAAATTATTTCAGAAAGCAATAAAGTTATTAAGATATAGTTTCTGTTGCCATTGGATATTTCACCATTTAATGTGTGGATTTTCACATTTCTGATAAGCTGTACTACTCAAACTGTTCAAAGGTTACTAATTAAAGAATTCACATTCATTTGCTCTAACCCAATGTAAATACAGTTCAAAGAGGAGAAACAAAAAAGCAGTAATTCCAGCTTGCTTCTAGGATCTGACAAATGCCGGAGTGCTCTTCTTCCAAAATCTCAGATACTGAGACGTGTCTGAGCTATTTCTCAATCTCAGAAATATATTTTTACGGTGACCTCTTGAGATGAATTTATTATGTATATTCACTTATCAGTAAATCCTTAGCAAATTACTGTGCTTAGGGCTGAGGCCACAGACATGAAATATGCATTCCCAACCCATGACGACACTACAGTCCAGGAGAAGGCTCCAATAAGACAAATGAATGAGGCCTGGTCCATAGAGAGCAAAACCACGACCACTGAAGACTGCCCTACAATGGGCTAGCATAGCTATGGGAGCACCAAGGAGGACTCACATAGATTGAGGGGAAGGGAGTCAAGGAGAGGAGTTAAGATATCATGAGAAGGTGATATTAAGCTGGGTCTAGAAGGACTCATGTGATAAGCACATGCAGGGAAAAAGTCAAAGTCTCCCGATCATATTTGGGTGACAGGGTCTCATCTCTAACACTGGAAAGAACATTCTGGCTACTTGAAGGGTTGCTGACATTGCTCAGGGTGATGGCCGTCACGGATATGAAATCTGTGACATCTTTCATTCTCTCAGGTTCGGTGGGGTGGTTCTCACCCCTACACATTCTTGAGAGCTTTAGTTTATTCTTAAATCTCTTAAAATCCTCTATTTGGGGATCTCTACATTTTACCAGAGATTATATACCTAAAGTTATCAGATGCTTAGGGGTGGTGACTGAGAGCACCAGGCTGCGATGGCGCAGGAGCGGCCAAGAGGAGCTATCCCACATCCGAGGTCAGGGGCGGTGGCCAAGAGGAGCTACCCCACGTCCAAGGAGCTGTGGCTGCGTGGGCGCAGGAGGGCTGAGAGGAGCTACTCCACGTTCAAGGTCAGGAGGGGCAACGTTGTCCAAGGTAAGGAGCAGTGGCTGTACTTTGCTGGAGCAGCCGTGAAAAGATACCCCACATCCAAGGTAAGAGAAACCGAAGTAAGATGGTAGGTGTTACTAGAGGGCATCAGAGGGCAGACACACTGAAATGATAATCACAGAAAACTAGCCAATCTAATCAAATGGACCACAGCCTTGTCTAACTCAATGAAACGAAGCCATGCTGTGTGGGACCACCCAAGAATGACGGGTCATGGTGGAGAGGTCTGACAGAATGTGGTCCACCAGAGAAGGGAATGGCAAAACCATTCAGTATCCTTGCCTTGAGAACCCCATGAACAGTATGAAAAGGCAAAATGATAGAATATTGAAAGAGGAACTCCCCAGGTCGGTAAGTGCCCAATATGCTACTGGAGATCAGTAGCATAGAAATAGTAGAAATAACTCCAGAAAGAATGAAGGGACGGAGCCAAAGCAAAAACAATACCCAGCTGTGGATGTGACTGGTGATGGAAGCAAGGTCCGATGCTGTAAAGAGCAATATTGCATAGGAACCTGGAATGTCAGGTCCATGAATCAAGGTAAATTGGAAGTGGTCAAACAGGAGATGGCAAGAATGAATGTCAACATTCTAGGAATCAGTGAACTAAAATGGACTGGAATGGGTGAATTTAACTCAGATGACCATTATATCTACTACTGTGGGCAGGAATCCCTCAGAAGAAATGGAGTAGCCATCATGGTCAACAAAAGAGTCCAAAATGCAGTACTTGGATGCAATCTCAAAAACGACAGAATGATCTCTGTTCATTTCCAAGGCAAACCATTCAATATCACAGTAATCCAAGCCTATGCCCCAAGCAGTAACGCTGAAGAAGCTGAAGTTGAACGGTTCTATGAAGACCTACCAGACCTTTTAGAACTAACACCCAAAACAGATGTCCTTTTCATTATAGGGGACTGGAATGCAAAAGTAGGAAGTCAAGAAACACCTGGAGTAACAGGCAAATTTGGCCTTGGAGTACAAAATGAAGCAGAAAGTGAAATCGTTCAGTCATGTCCGACTCTTTGCAACCCCATGGACGATAACCTACCAGGCTCCGCGGTCCATGGGATTTTCCAGGCAAGAATACTGGAGTGGGCTGCCATTTCCTTCTCCAGGGATCTTCCCAATCCGGGGAATGAACCCGGGTCTCCTGCATTGCAGACAGACGCTTTACTGTCTGAGCCACTAGGGAAGCCCAAAATGAAGCAGGGCAAAGGCTAATAGAGTTTTGCTAAGAGAACACACTGGTCATAGCAAACACCCTCTTCCAACAACACAAGAGAAGACTCTACACATGGACATCACCAGATGGTCAACACCAAAATCAGATTGATTATATTCTTTGCAGCCAAAGATGGAAAAGCTCTATACAGTCAGCAAAAACAAGACCGGGAGCTGACTGGCTCAGATCATGCACTCCTTATTGCCAAATTCAGACTTAAGTTGAAGAAAGTGGGGAAAATCACTAGACCATTCAGGTATGACCTTAATCAAATCTGTTATGATTATACAGTGGAAGTGAGAAATAGATTTAAGGGACTAATCTGATAGAGTTCCTGATGAACTATGGATGGAGGTTCATGACATTGTAGAGGAGACAGGGATCAAGACCATCCCCATGGAAAAAAAAACACAAAAAAGCAAAATGGCTGTCTGAGGAGGCCTTACAAACAGCTGTGAATAGAAGAGAAGCAAAAAGCAACGGAGAAAAGGAAAGATATAAGCATCTGAATGTAGAGTTCCAAAGAATAGCAAGAAGAGATAAGAAAGCCTTCCTCACTGATCAATGCAAAGAAACAGAGGAAAACAACAGAATGGGAAAGACTAGAGATCTCTTGAAGAAAATTAGAGATACCAAGGGAACATTTCATGCAAAGATGGGCTCAATAAAGGACAGAAATGATATGGACTTAACAGAAGTAGAAGATATTAAGAAGAGGTGGGAAGAATACACAGAAGAACTGTACAAAAAGATCTTCACAACCCAGATAATCACAATGGTGTGATCACTCACCTAGAGCCAGACATCCTGGAATGTGAAGTCAAGTGGGCCTTAGAAAGCACCACTACGAACAAAGCTAATGGAGGTGATGGAATTCCAGTTGAGCTATTTCAAATCCTGAAAGATGATGCTGTGAAAGTGCTGCACTCAATATGCCAGCAAATTTGGAAAACTCAGCAGTGGCCACAGGACTGGAAAAGGTCAGTTTTCATTCCAATTCCAAAGAAAGGCAATGCCAAAGAATGCTCAAACTACCACACAATTGCACTCGTCTAACACACTAGTAAAGCAATGCTCAAAATTCTCCAAGCCAGACTTCAGCAATACATGAACTATGAACTTCCAGATGTTCAAGCTGGTTTTAGAAAAGGCAGAGGAACCAGAGATCAAATTGCCAACATCTGCTGCATCATGGAAAAAGCAAGAGGGTTCCAGAAAAACATCTATTTCTGCTTTATTGACTATGCCAAAGCCTTTGACTGTGTGGATCACAATAAACTGTGGTAAATTCTTCAAGAGATGGGAATACCAGACCACCTGAACTGCCTCTTGAGAAACCTATATGCAGGTCAGGAAGCAACAGTTAGAACTGGACATGGAACAACAGACTGGTTCCAAATAGGAAAAGGAGTACATCAAGGCTGTATATTGTCACCCTGCTTGTTTAACTTATATACAGAGTGCATCATGAGAAACACTGGAGAAGGCTGGAGGAAGCACAAGCTGGAATCAAGATTGCTGGGAAAAATATCAATAACCTCAGATATGCAGATGACACCACCCTTATGGCAGAAAGTGAAGAGGAATACAAAAGCTTCTTGATGAAAGTGAAAGAGGAGAGTGAAAAAGTTGGCTTAAAGCTCAACATTCAGAAAACTAAGATCATGGCATCTGCTCCCATCACTTCATGGGAAAGAGATGGGGAAACAGTGGAAACAGTGTCAGACTTTATTTTGGGGGGCTCCAAATTCACTGCAGATAGTGATTGTAGCCATGAAATTAAAAGGCGCTTACTCCTTGGAGGGAAAGTTATGACCAACCTAGATAGCATATTAAAAAGCAGAGACATTACTTTGTCAACAAAGGTCCATCTAGTCAAGGCTATGGTTTTTCTAGTGGTCAGGTATGGATGTGAGAGTTGGACTATGAAGAAAGCTGAGCACTGAAGAATTGATGCTTTTGAACTGTGGTGTTGGAGAAGACTCTTGAGAGTCCCTTGGACTGCAAGGAGATCCAATCAGTCCATTCTGAAGGAGATCAACCCTGGGTATTCTTTGGAAGGAATGATGCTGAAGCTGAAACTCCAATACTTTGGCCACCTCATGCGAAGAGTTGACTCATTGGAAAAGACCCTGATGATGGGAGGGATTTGAGGCATGAGGAGAAGGGGATGGCAGAGGATGAGATGGCTGGATGGCATCACCGACTCGATGGACGTGAGTTTGGGTAAACTCTGGGAGTTGGTGGACAGGGAGGCCTGGCGTGCTGTAGTTCACGGGGTCGCAAAGAGTTGGACACCACTGAGCGACTGAAGTGACTGAACTTACTAACTGATCAGAAAGTCCTAACTCCTGAATCCCCTGAAAAAAATAGTCCCTACTTACCATCTTAGAAGAAGAAGAAAACAGAATCAAGAATCTGCCAGACCTGGGGAGGGCATGACTTCACTTCCCACTAGAATTTATCCTGTGCCTAAAGGCTTATGAAACATCCACGGTTCTTTTATCTACTTAAGATGTTATCACTGACAATTCATTTAGTTCCCAGATAGTGAGGAAATCACACTCATGAGAGCACAGGTTCCAGGAAATCTCACAGGGCAGTGAGATCTGAAATCAGATCCCTAAGTTTTAGAGATCTATGTATTTTAGCTATGTTAGTTATAGAGGGTTCAATATGTACCCGTCATAATTCTTGGCCACTCAGGACCTCAAAGACCTCATGTGAATCTTTGCAAATGTAATTAGTAAAGGGTGGGTCCTAAATACAGTGACTGGTGTCCTGGTAAGAAGAGGACAGGACACAGTACCATAAGCAAGAGAAGATGATATGAAGATGGAGGCAGAGATGGGACCAATATGTCTACAACTTAAAGAACACCAGGAACTGCCTGCAATCACTGGAAGTGAGGTGAGAGTGGCAAGAGAAGGTTTCAAAACTTCCAGAAGACCCAAACATTGCACACACTCTGTTAAGAGGATACATTTCTGTTGTTAAAACTTTCATAGTAATTTGTTATAACAGCCCTAGGAAATCATTATCAGTTCAGTTCAGTTCAGTTGCTCAGTTGTGTCGTACTCTTTGTGACCCCATGAATCAGCACGCCAGGCCTCCCTTTTCATCACCATCTCCTGGAATTCACTCAAACTCATGTCCATCGAGTCGGTGATACCATCCAGATATCCCATCCTCTGTCGTTCCCTTCTCGTCCTGCCCCCAATCCCTCCCAGCATCAGAGTCTTTTCCAATGAGTCAACTCTTCACATCAGGTGGCCAAAGTACTGGAGTTTCAGCTTTAGCATCATTCCTTCCAAAGAACACCCAGGACCAATCTCCTTTAGAATGGACTGTTTGGATCTCCTTGCAGTCCAAGGGACTCTCAAGAGTCTTCTCCAACACCACAGTTCCAAAACATCAATTCATCGGCACTCAGCATTCTTCACAGTCCAAATTTCACATCCATACATGACCACTAGAAAACCATAGCCTTGACTAGATGGACCTTTGTTGGCAAAGTAATGTCTCTGCTTTTGAATATGCTATCTAGGTTGGTCATAATTTTTCTTCCAAGGAGTAAATGCCTTTTAATTTCATGGCTGCAATCACCTTCTGCAGTGATTTTGGAGCCCCCCAAAACAAAGTCTGCCACTGTTTCCAGTGTTTCTCCATATATTTGCCATGAAGTGATGGGAACAGATGCCATGATCTTAGTTTTCTGAATGTTGAGCTTTAAGCCAACTTCTTCACTCTCCTTTTTCACTTTCATCAAGAAGCTTTTAGTTCCTCTTCACTTTCTGCCATAAGGGTGGTGTCATCTGCATATCTGAGGTGATTGATATTTCTCCCAGCAATCTTGATTCCAGCTTGTGCTTCTTCCAGTCCAGCGTTTCTCATGATGCACTCTGTATATAAGTTAAATAAGCAGGGTGACGATATACAGCCTTGACATACTCCTTTTCCTATTTGGAACCAGTCTGTTGTTCCATGTCCAGTTCTAACTGTTGCTTCCTGACCTGCATATAGATTTCTCATTATACTGATTGTCTTAATCTGGTCACACTTGTGACTATTCTTCTGTGATTCAAAAAATATGTACTGGACATTCATATTTATGGTCCTAGTATCTACACTCTATTTTGTGGTAAAAAAAAAAAAAAATTTAAGATTTGCTTTGGGGAAGGTGACACTGGCTACATTATCAGCTCTGGGGATGAAAAACAAGGGCCAAAGCTGACTGGCACCTTTTTTTGCACAGATCTCAGGGGCCCACAAGATAAAAACTCTACTTTTGACTGTGAAGATGAAGTTTTTCATTCTCACTGGATTGGAACCTAAGATCCTGCTACCATCCCTCCATTCTGTGAGACAGGAGACACAACCAAAGCTTGAAGGAAGAGCTGAGAGGTGGAGAGAAACCAAGTCCCCATGAGGTCACTGGACCCCCAAACCTGAGTACATCTGAAGCTGGCCCTCCACCTTCCCCCACACTTCTCATGAGTCAAAAACCATTTTTGTTCCAGCTGTGTTATCTCCTGAAACAATGATTCCAAAGAGTTCTCAGGAAACAGACTCCAATCTGGTTTATCATCTTAATTATTTTGATTATGAAGAAAAATTACATGCTTGCATTACTTACATCCAAATGGTCAACCTGTTCACCTCAAATAGAGCCACTTACCTTGTACCTCAGTGTCCCTCGTAATAAAGTGTGAGCAGATGGAATGCCATAAATCTCAGCATACTTCGTACTGTCTCTGTTAGGATAACCTTCCAAATTTAATCCAGGGAAATAATCCATGGGAGTGACTGAATCCAGAAAGGAGACACCTCCTACAGCATTCACAACCTGGGGAACATTGAAAAGGCATGTGTGGAGTTAAAACAGTGGATTCTCTCTTTGGACTTATCTTCATCCTTCATATATATTAAAAAAAAAAAATCAGCTTTTACCAAAAAAAAAAAAAAAAGCAATAGGTGATTTGAAAAAAATATTTAAATGGCCTCCTTGCTGGCTCAAGTGGTAAGGAATCCACCTGCAATGCAAGAGACCTGGGTTCAATCCCTGGGTTGGGAAGATCCCCTGGAGGAGGGCATGCAACCCACTCCAGTATTCTTGCCTGGAGGATCCCATGGACAGAGGAGCCTTGTGGGTTACACAGTCCATGGGGTCACAAAGAGTCAGAAACGACTGAGGAACTAACACTCACCCTGGTCAACATCCCATGTTCAACCTGTCCCACTAATAACTTAATTCACAAAGGCATTGTTCTTCCAAACTTTAAAATCTGACTTAAAGCACTTTGCTTTTTACTAAGATCTTATTTCTGATTTTCCCTCACCCTGGATAAGATGACACTGAATTATGTCCCCTAGAGTTCTGTTTTTAAATAGGCAAGACGCTATAAGAACAGATACTCAAGGTGCCTTCTGTGTTCACATAGAAATGGCCACATTCTCACTCTGTTCTTTCTCTTCACTCCCATCCCCCGTCTTGAATGCTACATCAGGTACCATTCACATCCATTCACACCTGGTATTTACGGAGCACCTGCTATGTGTGTGCCAGGATGGCACCTGGGAATAGGACAGTGATGAATAAGACTCAGCTCCTGCCTCCACGCACTCCTTTCTTCACTGCACAAACCTTTACTTAATGTCCACCAAGACCTGGAGCGGCACTAGAGCAGCAATACGACACTCACAGCCTAGACCAGTCAACCAGCCTGTGGATGTCGGGAAAGGGAGTGGGGGCGACGCCCTCTCACAAGGACAATGCAATGAACACACAGTGAGACTCCAAAAAAAACCTAAATAAATAAAAATGCTACCTCCTGATCTTACTGCTGGTGAGAAATTACAACACTGATCCCAAGCTCTTCTGGTGTCCCAGGAATCCTCTTTCCTACACCTCTCCCTGCATCACACATAATCAAGATGCAGTGAAGGATTTTTCTCCCTTTCATCTTGAATAAGGGGCTAAATTCTTTCAGCTTGAGAGGCAGGTGATCATCCCTGAGGTCATGGAAAACATGCTGGAGGAATACAATCAGAAGTGAGCATCCTGGTGGAATTAGACTGGGTCCTGCTCCCACCCCTGGAAACAATCTCTGACCACGTCTGAGAGCTTCACAAAACAACACTGTTTGAGGGAGCTGGCGATGGACCTTTGGATGGAGTCTGGGGAATTTGCTCAAAGGAGCCTCTGGCTAAACGTACTGCTTTGTGAGGTTTATTTGTCGGGAGGTTTGATGTGTGTCTTGGTATGAAGGGGGAAATGGAAACATATGTATATAGAACTGAAGTCCCAGGAGGAAATGGGCAGTTCTGACCTCAGAGTCAGGCCTGGTGGGGTCTCCGCAGTCAAAGGCTCACTTTAGGGACTTCCTTGGTGGTCCTGTAGTTAAGACTCTGCCCTGCCAATTCAGGGGGCAGGGGTTTGATCCCTGGCACGGCTATTTAAAAAAAAGCCTCACTTTAAACAGCATCAAGCACCATCAAAAATTCCAAGAGGGAGAATCTGAAGGAAGTGAGGAATGCTTTTAGTTTAATTGTCTTGTGAAACTCTTCTGAACTTCACAGTAAACATTCCCCAAATGCACTTTTCTTTAGAGAAAACTTCCATCAGGATTCTAAATTTTTTTTAAGTCTAATAAATAGGCAAATGTTAACTTTTAGAGTCTTCTCACCTAACTCTCTTCTACAAGCTATGGCAATTCTAAGATTTGGTTACATGTTTGAAGGTTAGGGATTTTTAAGAAAAAGTCAATGAAGAGCACTCTATTCCAGCACTGTACTAGTCAGAAATAAATCAGCTGGTTCCTAAGTCCATCATGAGATCCTAATAAGGAAAATAGAGCAATATAAGCTGAATGGTAATGATCCATTTAGGGATTGAAATGGAAGCCACTGGACCCCAACTTTACTGGATAACTTGGTATCAATTCAGAGTTGTATTTGCAGTGACCTACCATGTTACTTATTCAGAAGCCCTGTCCTGTATGACTTGGACAAGAAAGAAAGACATACTTATCTATTTGGCAGAGAATGTGCATTTTTTTCCTGACTCGAAAACAATTACATCCAAGATCCACTTCCAGCAGAGACACTGGCTCATTACTCACTGCTGGTGTAGGCTGCTCTAAGTGCAAGACTTCCCCACATGTCACGCACACTGACATGTCTCCCAGCCACCAAGGACCACTGACAATAAGCTTGACTGCTAAACCAACAATACATTTAACACAAGCAGTACGCAAACAAGCATTTATGCAGGGCCCACTGTGTGCCAGGTGCCTTATATACATAACCTGTAATCCACACAATAACCCATTTTTCAGAGGTGAAAACTGAGGCTGAGACAGTCACTCAGAGGCAGATTTAAACACAGGTCTATTTGAATTTCATTTCATGCAAAGATGGGCACAATAAAGGACAAAAATGGTAGGGACCTAACAGAAGCAGAAGATATTAAGAAGAGGTGGCAAGGATACACAGAAGAACTATACAAAAAAGATCTTCCTGACCCAGACAACCACGATGGTGTGATCACTTATCTAGAGACAGACATCCTGGAATACAAAGTCAAGTGGGCCTTAGAAAGCATCACTATGAACAAAGCTAGTGGAGGTGATGAAATTCCAGCTGAGCTATTTCAAATCCTAAAAGATGATGTTGTGAAAGTGCTGCATTCAATATGCCAGCAAATTTGGAAAACTCAGCAGTGGCCACAGGACTGGAAAAGGTCAGTTTTCATTCTAATCCCAAAGAAAGGTAATGCCAAAGAATGTTCAAACTACCGCACAACTGCACTCATCTCACATGCTAGCAAAGTAATGCTCAAAATTCTCCAAGCTAGGCTTCAATAGTACTTGAACTGTGAACTTCCAGATGTTCAAGCTGGATTTAGAAAAGGCAGAGGAACCAGAGATCAAACTGCAAACATCTGTTGGATCATTGAAAAAGCGAGAGAATTCCAGAAAAAGCAAGAGAATTCCAGAAAAACTACTGCTAAGTCACTTCAGTTGTGTCCGACTCTGTGCGACCCCATAGACGGCAGCCCACCAGGCTCCCCTGTCCCTGGGATTCTCCAGGCAAGAATAATGGAGTAGGTTGCCATTTCCTTCTCCAATGGATGAAAGTGAAAAGTGAAAGTGAAGTTGCTCAGTCGTGTCCGACTCTTACCGACCCCATGGACTGCAGCCTACCAGGCTCCTCTGTCCATGGGATTTTCCAGGCAAGAGTACTGGAGTGAGGTGCCATTGCCTTCTTTGATTATGCCAAAGCCTCTGACTGTGTAGGTCAAAACAAACTGTGGAAAATTTTTAAAGAGATGGGAATACGAGACCACCTGACCTCCCTCCTGAGAAATCTGTATGCAGGTCAGAAAGCAACAGTTAGAACTGGACATGGAACAACAAACTTGTTCCAAATCCAGAAAGGAGTACGTCAATGCTTATATTGTCACCCTACTTATTTAACTTATATGCAGAATACATTATGTGAAATGCCAGGCTGGATGAAACACAAACTGGAATCAAGATTGCCAGGAGAAATATCAATAACTTCAGATATGCAGATGACACCACCCTTATGGCAGAAAGTGAAAAAGAACCAGAGTCTCTTGATGAAAGTGAAAGAGGAGAGTGAAAAAGCTGACTTAAAACTCAACATTCAAAAAACTAGGATCATGGCATCCAGTCCCATCACTTCATGGCAAATAGATGGGGAAACAATGGAAAAAGTGACAGACTTTATTTTGGGGGCCTCCAAAATCACTGCAGATGGTGACTGCAGCCATGAAATTAAAAGACGCTTGCTGCTTGGAAGAAAACCTATGACCAACTTAGCATTATTAAAAAGCAGAGACATTACTTTGCCAACAAAGGTCCATCTAGTCAGAGCTATAGTTTTTCCAGTAGTCATGTATGGATGTGACAGTTGATCCACAAAGAAAGCCGAGTGCTTAAAAATTGATGCTTTTGAATTGTGATGTTGGAGAAGACTCTTTCTTGAGACTCCTTCGGACGGCAAGGAGATCCAATCAGTCCATTCTAAAGGAGATCAGTCCTGGGTGTTCATTGGAAGGACTGATGCCGAAGCTGAAACTCCAGTACTTTGGCCACCTGATGTGAAGAACTGACTCACTGGAAAAGGCTCTGATGCTGGGAAAGACTGAAGGCAGGAGGAGAAAGGGATGGCAAAAGGATGAGATGGTTGGATGGCATTATCAACTCGATGGACATGAGTTTGGGTAAACTCCAGGAGTTGGTGATGGACAGCGAAGCCTGGCATGCTGCAGTCCAGGGGGTCACAAAAAGTCGGATATGACTGATCAACTGAATGAAACTGAAGTATTTGAATCCAACATCCGTGTTCTTTCTACTATACCATTTGTTGCTGTTGTCTAGTCACTAAATCGTGTCCATCTCTTTTGTGACCTCATGGACTATAGCCCACCAGGCTCCTTTGTCCATGGAATTCTCCAGACAAGAAACTGGAGTGGAAAGGTTTCCATTTCCTTCTCCAGGGCATCTTCCCGACCCAAGGATTAAAGCCATATCTCCTGCATTGGCAGATGGGTTCTTTACCACTGAGGGATTTTATAGAGATTCTATACCCCTACTATACCATACTGTCCCCTTAATGGTGCTCATTTGTGGGTCAATGTTTTGAGAAGGATATGGATGAACCAGGTCCAGCATTCCTGATCATGCCACTGGTGATGCACCTGAAAATTGCATTAAGAATGGCTGCAGGCTTGGAGAGCAGCAACTACAAAGAGGAGGCTGGGTGCTGAAGTCAAGGGAGTGGCAGGCAATAGAGACAGAGGCAGAGAGCCCATCTCAAAGCTGTGTTTGCAGAACACAATCCTTACTTATAGCTATGTGTTTTGCTTGTGAGTGACTTGGGAGAGGAGGCTGAAGGAGATGGTGGCAAAGCTCTGCCACGTCACCCCCAGATGCCATCAATGTTCCACCACCCATGGAGGGAAGACAACTCAGAGAAGACACAATCACTGTCTCCAAACATGTGCAAGGAAATCAGATGTGTTGGAAACAGGATTCGAAGTTAGAAGTCAACAATAGTACCGGTAATAGAGCTCGTGGTCCTACATCCTTGCAGTAATTTCCAGTGAGAAACATCCTAAATCCTAGGCTGCTGCCTGAGTTGCTGGAAAAGCTTAAGGTTTTTATTTCAAGCAGAAGCCAGAGAAGCCACCTGGCTCTGCCGTGATGATTCTGTGAATTATGTAAGGCCTGCTCCATGGCAGAAGGTGATGGTGACAGAGAGGATGGAGGGACAAGAGAGGCTTTGAGAAGTCTAACAATCCAGGTTAGGAGATAGACTGATGCACTTGAATCGCTGAGTGAATAATACAGCATCCAGAAAGTTCTTAGACACAGACAATCAAAGTGTGGGAGTTCAGACAAGAGAATAGTTAACAGGGGCTGGAGTGGTCAGGACAAGCTGCAGTCACAAGAGGAGACCTTGAGAAAAGTATCATTTTAGCAAAGAAAAGAAAAGCATCGTGTTTTCTCTTGGTGTCCTCCACAGTGTCAGGGAGATGCAAAAAAGCACTCTTCTTTTACAAAAGGAGTTCAGGATGAAAGGGGAAAACTTCAAATTCAACAAATATAACTGCTACTGCCTGAAAACAACCTCTTGCTTTCCCTGAGTTCTCATCACCATTTCTTTCTTTATGCAGGTAATATTTGCTGGGGACTTAAGACATGCCTGACAATCTGCTGTTAAGCAGAGTGTAATCTATATGACCTCACAGAGCCCGACTGCAAGAACCCTGCAAGACTGGTGTGATTATGTTTATCTTCAGGCAGGGAACCCAAAGCTCAGAGAGATGAAATGATGGCTTGAGTACTGGCCAGCCAGCAAATGGCAGAGCTAGAGCACCATGCCAGGCCCCCTGGCATCAGGCTCCCTGCTCTTTCTGTTGCACATATTGCTCTCCACTGACCTTCTCCTTGCTACAATCTTTATCTGGCCATATAATCTTTATATGGCCTCCTGACAATAAGCATTTTGAGCAATGGTAGCAAGAATTCTTCTTGCATTCATATGTAAGTTTATATCAAGTGTGGGTCAGTCTCTGATCCACACAGCAGAAGGTGGAAGGGGCTGTTGACACACAACAGGAGATCGGCAGTGGTGTAGAAAAGGATGTGTGCCTGGTAGAACCTCAGACGGGGGCCCAGACCTTCATGATTTGTAGACCTGGAGAACTAGATGGAACTTTAGTGTCCACCATCTGATGCCCAGTTGACCTTTACAACTGCATGGTCTTTGGTAACACTCAGGGATATCAGCACTTGGACCAGAACCTAGGGGTCCTGTCTTATATCGTGAAACATGTGAATGTGTCTTTCCAGAATCAAGGTAAAGTGTCCTGCTTGCTCTGTCATGCTTTAAGTTCAGCTCTGGTCCTCTGGTCATTAAGTCAGTTCACCTCAATTTCAGCTGTACATTAGAATCATTTGGGAGGTTTTTAAAGATCCCCAAGCCCAGGAAAATCAGAATCTCTGGGGAATGTAGCACAGACATCTGTATTTTTTAAGTGCCTTGGCAATTCCAGTTTGTAGGCAAGGCTGGGAGCCACACTCATCATAGGTACAGAACCTAGTGGTTGATAATAACATTCACCCTAAGAAATTCTTTCAATTTACTTTTTTCACACAAAATACATTTAGATCACAGATACACTGAGAACTTATCATACTGCTGCCAGAATAATCTGTTTTAGACCCATGTCTGATCACATAATTTATCACTCCCTGTAGAGGTAGGACTAGCATGAGGTGAGTGAGGTGCTTGGGGCACAAAACATAAAAAGGAACCCTTGATCCGGTTATATTTGTTCCCAAGTGTGAGTCTTTCTTTACAGTCAAGAGCATAAACTATCAAAGCAGATCAATGTGATTTGGACACTGGCAATCCCTGGTGGCTCAGATGGTAAAAAAAATCTGCTTGCAATGCAGGAGACCTGGGTTCGATCCTGGGGTTGGGAAGATACCCTGGAGAAGGGAATGGCTACTCACTCCAGTATTCTGGCCTGAAGAACTCCATGGACAGAGGGGCCTGGGAAGCTACAGTCCATGCCAGGGTACAGTCGATGGGGTCACAAAGAGTTGGACACAACTGAGCAACTTTCACTAATGCCAATTGCCATCTCTGACTGAGGTTGAGTTAGCACTTCTTATGCCTGTTTCTATCATGAAAATCTTATCAGTTCAGCTGGCTCAGTCGTGTCCAACTCTTTGCAACCCCATGAACTGCAGCACGCCAGGCCTCCCTGTCCATCATCAACTCCCGGAATTTACCCAAACTTATGTCCACTGAGTCAGTGATGACATCTAACCATCTCATCCTCTGTTGTCCCCTTCTCTTCCTGCCTTCAATCTTTCCCAACATCAGGGTCTTTCCAAATGAGTCAGCTCTTCACATCAGGTGGCCGAAATATTGGAATTTCAACTTCAACATCAATCCTTCCAATGAACATTCAGGACTGCTTTCCTTTAGGATGGACTGGTTGGATCTCCTTGCAGTCCAAGGGACTCTCAAGAGTCTTCTCCAACACCACAGTTCAAAAGCATCAATTCTTCATGCTCAACTTTCTGTATAGTCCAACTCTCACATCCTTACATGACTACTGGAAAAACCATAGCCTTACCTAGACGGACCTTTACTTATGTCTCTGCTTTTTAATATGCAGTCTAGATTGGTCATAATTTTCCTTCCAAGGAGTAAGCGTCTATTAATTTCATGGCTGCAATCACCATCTGCAGTGATTTTGGAGCCTCCCAAAATAAAGTCAGCCACTGTTTCCACTGTTTCCCCATCTATTTGCATGAAGTGATGGGACTGGATGCCATGATGTTAGTTTTCTGAATGTTGAGCCTTAAGCCAACTTCAGTATTCAGTATTTAAGCCACTTCAGTATTCTTGCCTTGAGAACCCCATGAACAGTATGAAAAGGTAACCTTATAGCATTGTAAGAATTAGATGAATTGACACTCAGCACAGTCATGAGTGGCAGTGTCTCTGCCAGGCTGGCACCTTCTTAACCCTTAAAGCTGAGTACAGCTCTTCCTGCTAATTTTCCTCTCCCCAACTTCCTCACCAAAATCAAGTCAACTACTCTTTCATCTGTATCACTGTGACATGTTAGCATACTTTGGAACTTCTCTCATTGAATTATACCAAACTTTCCAGTGTCTGCCTTTCCTGCCATGAAGCTATCTGGTAAAAGAGGAGGTAAAAAGGCTTAGACCTGGATTTGAATCCCAGCTGAATGGCTGTGAGCATTCTCTGTGCCACAGTTTCCTTATAGTAAAATGATGAAAACAATACTAAACTCAGAGTGCTCTTACATTCTGCCACAGCAGCTGGGAAGGAAATGTTAGTTTCTTTCCCTCACCCACCAAATTCTCCATCCCAAGAGCCACTCCATTTCAGTCATGAGTTCTCTGAGATCAGGAACTTCACTCAGCGTGATAACCTTTAGTGCCTTGGCCCAAGTCTAGCATATAATAGGGACTCAGTAAACATTTGCCATGCTGAAACAAACTGCAAGATGACCAGCAGATACACTTGCAGAGCAGCTGAGTGTTTAAACTGCAGAAACAATTTGCAAGAAAGCAAAGAGGAAAGAATGAGCTTTGCTGGGGATGGTGGGGAAAGCACACTGAATAGAACAGAAAATGCACACCAGGAAACACTGCAGGAGGGGGAAATGGAGGACAAGCAGCACAGCCAGCATTAAAGGGCCTTGGAATCAGGGGAAAAGATTTTGGATTTTCTTAGGCAGTTATTTTGGGTTTGTATCTCTAAAGCTTTGATGACCCTCCTTCACCTTTCCATTGAGCAGGTAGGTAGCGGGCTGCATTATGTTCATCAGAACTCCCACTGGACTCCAGCTAAATTTGTATCTCAAAGGATTGTCTGAATATTCAGGAGCTGGAAGGCCACCGCAGTAGGAAACATAAGATTCAATCTGTAAAATAAAGAATCAGCAATAAGATAGACTAATCTATCCAAATGATTAAGTACGACACAAATAAAGTAAACTTATTAAAGTTTCTCCTTTCTTAAAGTTACAAACGCTTTCAAAAATACATCCTTAAAGCCAAACACCACTTAAGTCCATTATATTTATATATATATATTTTTTAATCCTCTAGATACTGTGACTAACATTTTGCTCCATTAAAACTCCAACTGTTAGTTCAATTCTGCTTGATCATTGCCTCCTTTTAATTCAAATTATATATTTTATTATAATTTGGTTATATGTGCATAATTATTTATACTGATTAATATATTAATATAAAATATTGTTAATTGCATGATACAGCTTAATTAATTAGAAATTTTATTTGATTATATACATATATAATCTATTTTAGGTTATATATAATTTGATTCATCACACTTTATGTCCAATAGCTCCTTCTTATGTATAAAAGATATTTTATATACCAACAGATTGATAATATTATAAAGAATTTTTCTGACTTTTAAAAGTCAAACCATACTACAGAATTTTCAAAGCAGTCTAAAGATCAAAAAACAAAATTTTTTTGCTGCAATTTATGTCAAAGAGTATCCTGCTGATGTTTTCCTTTATAAGTTTCATGGTTTCTGGTCTTACACTTAGGTCTCTAGTCTATTTTGGATGAAGTAGCAGTCTAAGTCTTTGATCAAACCAAAATATTATAGTAGCATCTATTTCTCCAAAAATTTATGCTAAGACTTGGACTCTTTTTAACCACACAAATATTTCTGCAGTTTCAAAATTATACTTGAAATTTCTAGTCGTAGTATGAGTTAGAATGCAGCAGCTTTTTTGCAAAATAGACTAAAGACCAAAGTGTGAAACCAGAAACCATGAAACTCCTAAGGAAACATAGGCAGAACACTCTTTGACACAAATTAGAGCAATATTTTTTTTGGATCCGTCTCCCAGTGCAAAAGAAATAAAAGCAAAAACAAATAAATGAGACCTAATTAAAATTTAAAGCTTTTGCACAGCAGAGAAAACCATTGACAAAACAAATGACAACCTACTGAATGGGAGAAAGTATTTATAAATGATATGACTAATAACATGTTAATACTTAAAATATATAAACAGCTCATTCAACCCAACATCAAAAAAACAAACAACCTGATTTAAAAATGGGCAGAAGGCCTGAACAGGCATTTTTCCAAAAGGAAATGCAGACGGCCAATAGGCACATAGAAAGATGCTCAACACTGCTAATCATCAGGGAAATACAAATTAAATCACAATCAGAAATATTACCTCACACATGTCAGAGTAACTATCATCAATAAGAACACAAATAACAAACGTTGGAGAGGATGTGAAGAAAAGGGAACCGTATACACTATTGGTGGGAAAGTATATTGGTACAGCTGCTGTGGAAAACAGCATGGATATTTCTCAAAAAACTAAAAATAGAATTACCATATTATATACATATATATATCACTCCTGGGTATATACCTGAAAAAAATATTAATTTAAAAAGATGCATGCACCCCAATGTTCATCACAGCATTATTTATATTTGCCAAGATATGGAAGCACCTAAATGTCCATCAAGAGATGAATGGATAAAGAAGATGGGGTATATGTATACAATGGAATACTACTCAGCGATAAAAATAATTTAATCTTGCCATTTGCAACAACATGGATGGACTTGTAGGGTATTACGCTAAGTGAAATAAACAGACAGAGAAAGACTGCATGATATCACTTATATGTGGAATCTAAAAATCTAGCAAATATAACAGAAAAGAAGAAGAGTCACAGATAAAGAGAACAAATTAGTGGTTACCAGTGGGGAAAGGGAAGCAGAGAGGTGCAATAGAGGGGCAGGGTATTAAGAGGTACAAACTATTATGTATAAATAAAACACAGCACTGTTTATTGGATCTGGAGAAGGAAATGGCAATCCACTCCAGCACTCTTGCCTGGAAAATCCCATGGATGGAGGAGCCTGATAGGCTACAGTCCTTTGGTTTCATAACGTAAAGACTATATATTGAACAAATTAAATGTCAAAATTTAGTTCATGTTACTAGTGGGGTTTTCAGGGGTTTAGAGATTTTTTGGTTAACATTCAGTGCAAAAGTACTAGATGGTGTATAACTCTAGAGTTGAGTTTTAAGGGATTCCCTAATATATATACTATCTTTTTATCTGAAGTAATAAATAAACTATGATCTTAAAAGTGCCTAAAAAAAAGAGCTATAAGGAAATATTGTACAACAGAGGGAACACAGCCAACATTTTATAATAATTATAAATGGAATATAACCTTTAAAAAACATAGCAGTTTCTTTAATCAAAATTGTAGAAAAATTATTTCTGTACACAAAAATCTAGACCTCTTAATAATTTCCTAAACGGAACTTTGGGTCTCAGTTGGGCTCACCGTGGCTCCCACTTCTTTGGCCTTATCTATTGTTTCCATTGCCAACATATGATCAAGACCAGGGTCCAATCCCAATTCGCCAATGACTGTGATGCCAGCATCTTCCACACTAAAAGAGGTAGAAAGAGAAAGAAGGAAACTTCAGATAGAAAAATTTAAAAATTCCATGGAGCCGCTGAAAACTGACTGAAACTTACCTCTTTTCTAATTCTTTTAGCGCTGGGGTGATGTAGCTTGCAGTGATCATGTTAACTTTGCTTGCGATGCATGCCTTGGCCACAAGAGGATGCAATACATAAGGCAATAAGCTTAAAAACAGAGGGAGAAACTCGTTAGAAACTTTCTTTTCCAGCTCTCCTTCCAACACACCTTGACCTGCGCTGAAGTGAAGACATCACGTGATAATTCTCTCAGAGATGATCAATTACTCCTTGAAGACCATAGAATAAATTCATCCTGTTTTCGTATTTAAAACTCTTCTCAATATGATCTTCAGTTCACCCTTCCATTTTTCCTCCCTGTATCTCCTTTATAAATTATAGAAGCTATTATAATTCTCCACTCACAGCCTTTACTTATCCATTTCTGAAACTTTACTTTCACTATATCCACTTAAAATTGTCCCTCACCTGCCCACCCCCATCCAGGTCAAACCTTCCTTTAAGAAAAGTCTAAAAAGGTACATCCTCCAGGAAACTTTCCCAGGTTTTCCCAAATCCAGATCTTCCTCTGTATGCACTCCCTTTATAACATTTAATAGAATTTATTTTACTTATCCTTATATTTCTATGATTTTCTGTCTTGAGTTCCCTAATAAAAGATAAGGTTGCTATTCTTTTTACCTCCAAGTCTTCCAAACGGCTGTCATTAAACTAAGTCAAGGTAATCCATAGTTACATTAAAAAGGAGAGTCTAGGCAAGGCCAGAGGAGAAGGCGATGGCAACCCACTCCGGTCCTCTTGCCTGGAAAATCCCATGGACGGAGGAGCCTGGTAGGCTGCAGTCCATGGGTCACTAAGAGTCGGACACTACTGAGCAACTTCACTTTCACGTATTGGAGAATCCCAGGGACTTGGAGCACTGCGGGCTGCTGTCTATGGGATCGCACAGAGTCCGACATGACTGAAGTGACTTAGCAGCAGCAGCAGCAGGCAAGGCCAGAGGAGGAAATGAGTTTTATGGGTATTGATTGTTGTAAAAGCTATCAAAACAGCTAAAAGTTTATGCACGCGTGCTACGTTGCTTCAGTCGTGTCGGACTCCTTGCGACGCTATGGACTGTAGCCCACTAGGCTCCTCTGTCGGCAAGAATGCTGGAGTATGATGTTTGGCAGAAATCAACAAAATTCTGTAAAGCAATTATCCTTCAATTTAAAAAATAGATCAATTTTTTTTAAAAAAAAGAATGCTGGAGGGGGTTGCCATGCCCTCCTCCGGGGGATCTTCCCCATGCAGGGATGACACCTGCGTTTCTTATGTCTCCTGCATTGGCAGGCGGGTTCTTCACCACCTAAGAAGCCCTAAAAGTCTATATGGTGAGCAAAAACTGAAACTGTACTCAAAACTCAACTTTAAGTTTTCTAAGCATCTCGCTCAGATGTTTTACTTTGGTGCTGGGACTACACAATCACAAAAAAATGACTTTCCACAAATATTGATATATATTAGTATATTCATATTCTATCCAAGGACTAATACGCATCCTATCAGTCATATAACAGTAAGTTCTACTAGCTTATTACCTATTTGGTAAAGCTATCTACACAGTATAATGAAAATATAGATACAAACTTATAAACATTATTATAGTGTATCACTGTACTTGTTACGTTCATCCTGTTTATTTCAGATTTTCTGTATTTCACATAAAACCAAACAATAAAATCACCTCTCAGGCACTTATCTCTCCTCGGGTTAACAGAACAGAGTACTGTTACTTAGACTTATTACCATGCAGAACAGAATTATATATGTATCTTGCCAATGACAATATGAAAACTCCTTATCTCTGTATTTCAGCTTTTTTAATCAAAAATAATTGTTACTGAATATAGTAGCCCTTCAAAAGCCAATGTGCCAAATATCTACAAAACTCTTTGTTGGAAAAGTATTAACAGAAAATGTTCCATGGCATTATCTTAAAGGTTAAGTGAAGGGTTTTTTTGTCACATTCTTCACAATGAAAACTTGCCTGATCAAAATTTTATCAAGATCTAAGAATTTTTTTAATTTTGTCATTATCAGCACTAATCTAATAATATGCTGAGAACTAGAATGATAGGACTTTAACTGGGGGTGCCTATATTAGACAAAGCTATTAGAACTCATAATTCATTATGTATGTAAGCGAGCATCTATTCACCAGCACATAACTCAATCCAAATAGTTGGAAATGCCACTTGTGCAAACATAGAAAAAATATAAATCTAATTCTCAAAGTAATATATCTAACTCAATTATGACTTTCCATTAGCTCATTAAAAACTAAAATTGCAAAATAAGACCATGAGAATTTGATATATTATTACAAAATCTTGTGAAACATTCTCCATTTGTTTTACTTTGATAGCCCCTAACATTGTATTTACATCAAAACATTCTTTCTCCAAATTAAAAAATAAAAAGATATTTAAGAAACCCTACAAGATAGCAATGTTTAACAGCTTGTCCACTATTCAGCACAGAAACTCAATCAACTAAGAAAAATTAAATATAAAACAGATTTTGCTAACATTAAATCTTAAAGGTCAATGAATTTTAAAATTTATACCTATTATTAGCTTGTTGTCTGTGTCCATGATTTTCTCATATTTTGCTTCCAATTTTGTTCAAAATGTGTTTTATTATGTTCTTTTTTTTAATCAAACAACAATTTTATATTTAGGTACCTATGTGTGGCAAAACAAATTCTCTTTATCAGTAGGCTACAATATTTCATTTTGAATAAGGGCTTGCTTTCATACTCATATCCTGACAGACAAGGTCTATTGGTTATTAATAAATTTTTACTGAAAAATAATTAATGCACATTAAATTTTTATATATTGAATAATGATTTTGAGTGTTCAAAGTGATCCTATATGAAGAGATAATGTGAAAGTTCCCCTTAGAATTACCTTTCATTGTGTCTGATTTCCAAGCACCCCTATCTTTTTTAAGGAGGACATCACAGAACTTCTCCCAAAGATATCATTTGAGTTGGAACTATGAAAGTTATATAATTATGAAAGAGAAGCTTAACTTCCTTCTGTCTTCTAGGAAAAAAATATATTCTAGGAATAAACAGCTTATTCTCATCACTTTGGTAATTTCAAAATGAAGTATCTAGTATCACGTAGCCAAATATCTAGAAGTTAGATCTGAATTTGTATTAGACAATAATAAATTATATATTTATTTCAAGGTCTGTTTCTCTGTTAAGGCTAAAAATGGTCATAGGGGCTAAAGAATCTACTCACTCTCATTTAAGCTTTATAAGTCCAAAGGTTAAAATAGCTACCAAAATATGAGTCATGAGTGCCTCATGACCCAGCAATTCCACTTCTAGGTAAATATCCAACAGAAATGCATATATATGGTAACCAAAAGACAAGGACTAAATTGTTCATAGCAGCACAATTCATAATAGCCAAATTCTCGGAACAACCTAAATATCCATCACTAGTCAAATGGATAATAATAGTATATTCACATAATGGAACATTACACAGCAAAGAGAATAAACTACAATTACAGACAACAAAACAGAAGACTCTCACAGTCACAATACTGAATGAAAGAAGGCAGCCACAAAATGGGACACACTAAAAGATTTTGATTGTACACAATGAAAACTAGCAAAAATGAATCTCTATGTTAGAAGCCAGGACAGTGCTTACCCTTGAAGGATGGGACTAGTAATAAATAGAGGCACAAGGAGAGCTTCTTGGTTGCTATTATATTCTGTTTCTGATGTGAGTGATGGTTACATGCTGTGTTCACTTTGTGAAAATTCATTGAACTACCTAGCTCTGAGTTATGCACTTTCCCAGATGCACACTTCAATTTAAAAGTTTATTGAGGGACTTCCCTGGTGGTCCAGTGGCTAAGACTCTGTACTCCCAATGCAGGGGGTCTGGGTTTGATCCCTGGTCAGGGAACGAGATCCCACATGTAGCAATTAAGAGTTCACATACTGCAACTAAGACACAGTGCAGCCAAATAAATAAATATACATTAAAAAAAAAAGTTTATTGAGAGAAGAGAAAAGGAGAGGAGAGAGGAGGGAAGGATAGAGGGAGAAGGGGAAAGGAGAAGACAGAAGAGAGAAACTAAAAAAATAACAACGAAACATATGTCAATCATTTCTTGCTACATACTAACCTGATGACAAGATCCTGTGTTGCCACCAAGGAGCTCAACTCCTCTTCTTGTTTACCAATGTGCAGGCTAACAGGATTAATATTATATTTCTTGCCTAATTGTTCAATTTGATTCTTCATGTCAGAACCTGTTTCAAGAATTAAAAAGTCCAAGCTTTAGATTTCCTGTCACTAATCAGAGAGTAAAACACACTTTAACATCTCCAAAAATTATTTTTTGAAGTTTAGAAACAAGACTGTGATTTAAAATTCACAGAGTAACCATGTTTTGAAATCAGTTTTACTTCTTCTTCTTTAAAAATTGGGACTTATTTACCTACTGTTATTTCAATACTGTCATCTCTCGACAGGTATTCCAATACAGGCTCAGATACGTAACCAGATCCAAGAACCAAGACCTTTTTCTTGGTGCCCATTGAAAGTGACTGAGCACGTTCCCTGTAAATAAAAGGAGGGGAGAAAATATTAACAAAAAAAGTTTTAAATAAAAAATTGCTGTCCCCAAACCAAACTAAAACATAGACTGTGAAGCAGGAGGTGGTCCTAAGATGGTGGAGGAATAGGACAGGGAGACCACTTTCTGCCCCACAAATTCATCAAAAGAGCATTTGAACGCTGAGTAAATTCCACAAAACAACTTCTGAATGCCGGCAGAAAACATCAGGCACCCAGAAAAGCAGCCCATTGTCTTCAAAAGGAGGTAGGAAAAAATATAAAAGATAAAAAGAGAGACAAAAGAGGTAGGGACAGAGATCCATCCTGGGAAGGGAGTCTTAAAAAAAGAGAGGTTTCCAAACACCAGGAAACACTCTCACTGGTGAGTCTGTGGCGAGCCTTAGAACCTCAGAGGGCAACATAACTGGGAGGAAAAAATAAATAATTAAAACCCACAAATTACGTGCCCAACAGTAACTCCCAGTGGAGAAGCAGCGCAGACGCCCGCATCCCCCACTAGCAAGCAGGGGCTGGGCAGGGAGGCGAGAGCTGCATTGCTTAGAGTAAGGACCGGGCCTGAATGCCCCAGGGCAATCTGAGGGAACTAACTTGAGAAAGCAAACCAGACTGTGGGATAGCTAATCTGTGAAAAGCCCTACCCTAAGACACCGCCAGACGCACTCACAGAACAAAGGACTGACTAGAGCTATGCGAAAAGCCCTAACCTAAGACACTGTCAGGACCGCTCACAGAACAAAGGACTGAGCAGAGCTGGCTGGCTGCGGACCGGCCCATCCCCAGCCGGAGACAAGTAGGCGAGGGCAGCCAAAGCTGGAAGGGGACAATCGTGGCCCCAGAGAGGCATCATCTACCAAACTGCAAGCAGGCTTCATTGCTAACCAAGACTTCTTGGGGTTTTGGACGGTCGACAGCCACCTGAGAAGGTGTGCCGGTTGTACACCCAGAAAACCAAGTGGCAGGGACAGGGGAGGCGATAAGTCGCAGCTACCACGCTCGCCAAACACCTGGTCACCTGAGTTGCTCAGACCTGGGAAAGGCACAAAACGCAGGCCCAACCGAGTCTGTGCCTTTGAGGAGTACCTGAGTATCTGAACCTGAGCGGCTTAGACCTGGGAAGTGCATACAACCCAGGGCCAGCCTCAGACAGTTCCTGGCAGAGCAACCTAGAGCCTAAGCAGTGTAGACAGGGAAAGCACACAAGCTGTGAGCGGGGTCAAACCCAGTGTGGCCAAGACACTGCAAGCACACACCAGTGTTATTCATTTGCAGCGTCCCTCCCTCCCCACATAAGGACTGAACAAGGGAGCATAAAGAACTGTCCACCACCACCCCCTTGTGTCAGGACGAAAATTAGACACTGAAGAGACCAGCAAACAGAAGAAGCTAAAACTGAGGGAACCACCTTGGAAGTGACAGATGGAGAAGTCTTGAGGCTACTGTAACAATAAGACTGAAAACCAGAGGCAGGAGGCTTAAGTCCAAATCCTGAGAACACCAGAGAACTCCTGACTCCAGGGAACATTAATCGACAGGAGCTCATCAAATGCCTCCATACCTACACTGAAACCAAGCACCACCCAAGGGCCAACAAGTTCCAGAGCAAGACATACCACACAAATTCTCCAGCAACACAGGAACATAGCCCTGAGTTTCAATATACAGGCTGCCCAAAGTCACTCCAAACCCATTGACATCTCATAGCTTATTACTGGACACTTCACTGCACTCCAGAGAGAAGAAATCCAGCTGCACCGACTAGAACACCGACACAAGCTTCCCTAACCAGGAAACCTTGACAAGCCACCCATCCAACCCCACCCACAGTGAGAAAACTCCACAATAAAGAGAACTCCACAAACTGCCAGAATACTGAAAGGCCACCCCAAATGCAGCAATATAAACAAGATGAGGCAGAGAAATACCCAGCAGGTAAAGCAACAGAATAAATGCCCACCAAACCAAACGAAAGAGGAAGAGATAGGGAATCTACTTGTAAAGAATTCTGAATAATGATAGTGAAAATGATCCAAAATCTTGAAAACAAAATGAAGTTACAGATAAATAGATTAGAGACAAAGATTGAGAAGATGCAAGAAAGGTTTAACAAGGACCTAGAAGAAATAAAAAAGAGTTAATATATAATGAATACTACAATAAATGAGATAAAAAACACTGGAGGGAACCAACAGTAGAATAATGGAGGCAGAAGATAGCATAAGTGAGGTAGAAGATAGAATGGTAGAAATAAATGAAACAGAGAGAAAAAAAAAAACAAATTAAAAGAAATGAGGACAATCTCAGAGACCTCTGGGACAATATTAAATACCCCAACATTCAAATCATAGAAGTCTCAGAAGAAGAAGAAAAAGAGAAAGACCATGAGAAAATACTTGAGGAAATAATAGTTGAAAACTTCCCTAAAATGAGGAAGGAAATAATCATCCAAGTCCAAGAAACCCAGAGAGTCCCAAACAGGATCAACCGAAGGTGAAACACCCCAAGGCACGTATTAATCAAAAGATCAAACACAAAGAACAAATATTAAAAGCAGCGAGGGAAAAACAACAAATAACACACAAGGATATTCCCATAAGGATAACAGCTGATCTTTCAATAGAAACTCTTCAGACCAGAAGGGAATGACAGGACATACCTAGAGTAATGAAAGAAAATAACCTATAGCCCAAATCACTGTACCCAGCAAGGATCTCATTCAAATATGAAGGAGAAATCAAAAGCTTTACAGACAAGCAAAAGCTGAGAGAGTTCAGCACCACCAAACCAGCTCTCCAACAAATGCTAAAGGATCTTCTCTAGACAGAAAACACAAAATGGGTGTATAAACCCGAACCCAAAACAATAAAGTAAATGGCAACGGGATCATACTCAATAATTACCTTAAATGTAAATAGTTTGAATGCCCCAACCAAAAGACAAAGACTGGCTGAATGGATACAAAAACCAGACCTCTATATATATCGTCTACAAGAGACCCACCTCGAAACAAGGGACACATACAGACTGAAAGTGAAGGGCTGGAAAAAGATATTCCATGCAAATAGAGACCAAAATAAAGCAGGAGTAGCAATACTCATATCCGATAAAATAGACTTTAAAACAAAGGCTGTGAAAAGAGACAAAGAAGGACACTTACATAATGATCAAAGGATCAATCCAAGAAGAAGATATAACAATCAAGCCGGCTTGCAGAGCCGGCTCACTAGGCACGGGCGGCTGCGGGCCGGCTCACTAGGCGTAGCCGAGAGGAGCTACCCCAAGTCTGAGGTCAGGGGCAGCGGCCTAGAGTGCCCAGCTGCCACAGCGCAGGAACAGCCAAGAGGAGCTACCCTGCATCCGAGGTCAGTGGCGGCGGCTGGGAGGAGCTATCCCACGTCCGAGGGCAGGAGCGAGAGCCGGGAGGAGACACCCCACGTCTTAGGCCAGGGGCGGCGGCCCAGAGGAGCTACCCCTAGTCCGAGGTCAGTGGCGGCCGGGAGGATACACCCCACATCTGAGATCAGGGGCGGCCAGGAGAAGCCACCTCACACCCGAGGCCAGGGGCAGTGACCTTGAGGAGCCACCCCGAGCCTGAGGCCAGGGGCAGCAGCTGGGAGGAGCCACCCATGCCCAGGGCCAGGAGGAGCAACCCGAGGAGTGGTGGCTGCACAGCACAGGAGAGCCAAGAGGGGCTATCCCATGTTGAAGGTCAGGAATGGTGGCGGTAAGGAGATATCCCTCATCCAAGGTAAGGAGCAGCATCTGTGCTTTGCTGGAGCAGCTGTGAAGAGATACCCCACGCCAAGGTAAGAGAAATCCAAGTAAGATGGTAAATGTTGCAAGAGGGCATCAGAGAGCAGACACACTGAAACCATACTCACAGGAAACTAGTCAATCTAATCACACTAGGACCACAGCCTTGTCTAACTCAATGAAACGAAGCCATGCCTGCAGGGCAACCCAAGACAGGCGGGTCATGGTGGAGAGGCCTGACAGAATGTGGCCCACTGGAGAAGGGAATGGCAAGCCACTTCAGTATTCTTGCCTTGAGAACCCCATGAACAATAGGAAAAGGCAAAATGATGGCATACCAAAAGAGGAACTACCCAGGTCATTAGGTGCCCAAAATACTACTGGAGATCAGTGGAGAAATAACTCCAGAAAGAATGTAGGGATGGAGCCAAAGCAAAAACAATACCCAGTTATGGATACGACTGGTGATAGAAGCAAGATCCGATGCTGTAAAGAGCAATATTGCATAGGAACCTGGAATGTCAGGTCCATGAATCAAGGCAAATTGGAAGTGGTCAAACAAGAGATGGCAAGGGAAAACATCAACATTTTAGGAATCAGCGAACTAAAATGGAATGGAATGGGTGAACTTAACTCAGATGACCATTACATCTACTACTGCGGGCAGGAATCCCTCAGAAGAAATGGAGTCGCCATCATGATCAACAAAAGAGTTCAAAATGCCGTACCTGGATGCAATCTCAAAAAAGACAGAATGATCTCAGTTTGTTTCCAAGGCAAACCATTCAATATCACAGTAATCCAAGTCTATGCCCTGACCAGTAATGCTAAAGAAGCTGAAGTTGAATGGTTCTATGAAGACCTACAAGACCTTTTAGAACTAACACCCAAAAAAGATGTCCTTTTCATTATAGGGGAATGGAATGCAAAAGTAGGAAGTCAAGAAACACCTGGAGTAACAGGCAAATTTGGCCTTGGAATACGGAATGAAGCAGGGCAAAGACTAATAGAGCTTTGCCAAGAAAATGCACTGGTCATAGCAAACACCCTCTTCCAACAACACAAGAGAAGACTCTACACATGGACATCACCAGATGGTCAACACCGAAATCAGACTGATTATGTTTTTTGCAGCCAAAGATGGAGAAGCTCTATACAGTCAACAAAAACAAGACCAGGAGCTGACTGTGGCTCAGATCATGAACTCCTTATTGCCAAATTCAGCCTTAAATTTAAGAAAGTAGGGAAAACCGCTAGACCATTCAGGTATGATCTAAATCAAATCCCTTATGATTACACAGTTGAAGTGAGAAATAGATTTAAGGGTCTAGATCTGATAGATAGAGTGCCTGATGAACTATGGAATGAGGTTCGTGACATTGTACAGGAGACAGGGATCAAGACCATCCCCATGGAAAAGAAATGCAAAAAAGCAAAATGGCTATCTGGGGAAGCCTTACAAATAGTTGAGAAAAGAAGAGAGGTGAAAAGCCAAGGAGAAAAGCAAAGATATAAGCAACTGAACACAGAGTTCCAAAGAACAGCAAGAAGAGATAAGAAAGCCTTCCTCGGTGATCAATGCAAAGAAATAGAGGAAAACAACAGAATGGGAAAGACTAGAGATCTCGTCAAGAAAATTAGAGATACCAAGGGAACATTTCATGCAAAGATAGGTCAATAAAGGACAGAAATGGTCTGGACCTAACAGAAGCAGAAGATATTAAGAAGAGGTGGCAAGAATACACAGAAGAACGGTACAAAAAAGATCTTCACGACCCAGATAATCATGATGATGTGATCAGTCATCTAGAGCCAGACATCCTGGAATGTGAAGTCAAGTGGGCCTTAGAAAGCATCACTACGAACAAAGCTAGTGGAGGTGATGGAATTCCAGTTGAGCTGTTTCAAATCCTGAAAGATGATGCTGTGAAAGTGCTGCACTCAATATGCCAGCAATTTGGAAAACTCAGAAGTGGCCACAGGACTGGAAAAGGTCAGTTTTCATACCAATTCCAAAGAAAGGTAATGCCAAAGAATGCTCAAACTACCACACAATTACACTCATTTCACATGCTAGTAAAGTAATGCTCAAAATTCTACAAGCCAGACTTCAGCAATACGTGAACCGTGAACTCCCTGATGTTCAAGCTGGTTTTAGAAAAGGCAGAGGAACCAGAGATCAAATTGCCAACATCCGCTGGATCATCGAAAAAGCAAGAGAGTTCCAGAAAAACATCTGCTTTATTAACTATGCCAGAGCCTTTGACTGTGTGGATCACAATAAACTGTGGAGAATTCTGAAAGAGATGGGAATACCAGACCACCTAACCTGCCTCTTGAGAAATCTGTATGCAGGTCAGGAAGCAACAGTTAGAACTGCACATGGAACAACAGACTGGTTCCAAATAGAAAAAGGAGTATGTCAAGGCTGTATATTGTCACCCTGCTTATTTAACTTCTATGCAGAGTACATCATGAGAAACGCTGGATTGAAGAAACACAAGCTGGAATCAAGATTGCTGGGAGAAATATCAATAACCTCAGATATGCAGATGACACCACCCTTATGGCAGAAAGTGAAGAGGAGCTAAAAAGCCTCTTGATGAAAGTGAAAGAGGAGAGTGAAAAGTTGGCTTAAAGCTCAACATTCAGAAAACGAAGATCATGGCATCTGGCCCCATCACTTCATGGGAAATAGATGGGGAAACAGTGGAAACAGTGTCAGACTTCTTTTTTTTGGGCTCCAAAATCACTGCAGATGGTGACTGCAGCCATGAAATTAAAAGACGCTTACTCCTTGGAAGAAAAGTTATGACCAACCTAGATAGTATATTCAAAAGCAGAGACATTACTTTGCGGACTAAGGTCCGTCTAGTCAAGGCTATGGTTTTCCTGTGGTCATGTATGGATGTGAGAGTTGGACTGTGAAGAAGGCTGAGCACCGAAGAACTGATGCGATTGAACTGTGGTGTTGGAGAAGACTCTTGAGAGTCCCTTGGACTGCAAGGAGATCCAACCAGTCCATTCTGAAGGAGATCAGCCCTGGGATTACTTCGGAAGGAATGATGCTGAAGCTGAAGCTCCAGTACTTTGGCCACCTCATGCGAAGAGTTGACTCATTGGAAAGGACTCTGATGCTGGTTGGGATTGGGGGCAGGAGGAGAAGGGGACGACCCAGGATGAGATGGCTGGATGGCATCACGGACTCAATGGAAGTGAGTCTGAGTGAACTCTGGGAATTGGTGATGGACAGGGAGGCCTGGCGTGCTGCGATTCATGGGGTTGCAAAGAGTCAGACACGACTGAGCAACTGAACTGAACTGATGCACCCAACGTAGGAGCATGGAGAAGGCAATGGCACCCCACTCCAGTATTCTTGACTGGAAAATTCCATGGATGGAGGAGCCTGGAAGGCTGCAGTCCATGGGGTCTCTGAGGACTGGACACAACTGATCGACTTCACTTTCACTTTTCACTTTCATGCACTGGAGAAGGAAATGGCAACCCACTCCAGTGTTCTTGCCTGGAGAGTTCCAGGGACCGGGGAGCCTGGTGGGCTGCTGTCTCTGGGGTCACACAGAGCCAGACACGCCTGAAGTAACTTAGCAGTAGCGGTAACATAGGAGCACCACAATATGTAAGACAAATGCTAACAAGTATGAAAGGGAAAATTAACAATAACGCAATAATAGTGGGAGAATTTAATACCCCACTCACACCTATGGATAGATCAACTAAACAGAAAATTAACAAGGAAACATAACCTTTATATGATGCAATAAACCAGTTAGACCTAATTGATATCCATAGGACATTTCACCCGAAAACAATGAATTTCACCTTTTCTCAAGTGCACATGGAACCTTCTCCAGTACAGATAACATCCTGGGCCATAAATCTAGCCTGGTAAATTCAAAAAATTGAAATCATTCCAAGCATCTTTTCTGACCACAATGCAGTAAAATTATATCTCAATTACAGGAGAAAAGCTATTAAAAATTCCAACATATGGAGGCTGAACAACACGCTGCTGAATAACCAACAAATCAAAGAAGAAATCAAAAAAGAAAGCAAAATATTCATCAAAACGAATGAAAATGAAAACACAACACCCAAAACCTGTGGGACACTATAAAAGCAGTGCTAAAGGGAAGTTTCATAGCAATACAGGCATACCTCAAGAAACAAGAAAAAAGTCAAATAAATAACCTAACTCTACACCTAAGGCAACTAGAAAAGGAAGAAATGGAGAACCGCAGGGTTAGTAGAAGGAAAGAAATCTTAAATATTAGGGAAGAAATAAATGCAAAAGAAACAAAAGAGACCATAGCAAAAATCAACAAAGCCAAAGGCTTGTTCTTTGAGAGGATAAATAAAATTGACAAACCATTAGCCAGACTCATCAAGAAACAAAGGGAGAAAAATCAAATCAATAAAATTAGAAATGAAAATGGAGAGATCAAAACAGACAACACAGAAATACAAAGGATCATAAGAGACTACTATCAGCAATTATATGCCAATAAAATGGACAACATGGAAGAAATGGACAAATTCTTATAAAAGTACAACTTTCCAAAACTGAACCAGGAAGAAACAGAAAATCTTAACAGACCCATCACAAGCACGGAAATTGAAACTGTAATCAGAAACCTTCCAGCAAACAAAAGCCCAGGTCCAGATGGCTTCACAGCTGAATTCTACCAAAAATTTCGAGAAGAGCTAACACCTATCCTACTCAAACTCTTCCAGAAAATTGCAGAGGAAGGTAAACTTCCAAACTCATTCTATGAGGCCACCATCACCCTAATACCAAAACCTGACAAAGATCCCACAAAAAAAGAAAACTACAGGCCAATATCACTGATGAACATAGACGCAAAAATCCTCAACAAAATTCTAGCAATCAGAATCCAACAACACATTAAAAAGATCATACACCATGACCAAGTGGGCTTTATCCCAGGGATGCAAGGATTCTTCAATATCCGCAAATTAATCAATGCAATTCACCACATTAACAAATTGAAAAATAAAAGCCATATGATTATCTCAATAAATGCAGAGAAAGCCTTTGACAAAATTCAATATCCATTTAAGATAAAACTCTCCAGAAAGCAGGAATAGAAGGAACATTCCTCAACATAATAAAAGCTATATATGACAAACCCACAGCAAACTTTATCCTCAATGGTGAATTGAAAGCATTTCCCCTAAAGTCAGGAACAAGACAAGGGTGCCCACTCTCACCACTACTCTTCAACATGGTTTTGGAAGTTTTGGCCACAGCAATCAGAGCAGAAAAAGAACTAAAAGGAATCCAAATTGGAAAAGAAGTAAAACTCTCACTGTTTGCAGATGACATGATCCTCTACATAGAAAACCCTAAAGACTCCACCAGAAAATTACTAGCGCTAATCAATGAATATAGTAAAGTTGCAGGATATAAAATCAACACACAGAAATCCCTTGCATTCCTATATGCTAACAATGAGAAAAGAGAAAGAGAAATTAATTCACCATTGCAACAAAAAGAATAAAATACTTAGGAATATATCTACCTAAAGAAACTAAAGACCTATATATACAAAAACTATAAAAGAAAGAAATCAAAGAGGACACTAATAGATGGAGAGATATACCATGTTCATGGATCAGAAGAATCAATATAGTGAAAATGAGTATACTACCCAAAGCAATCTATAGATTTAATGCAATCCCTATCAACCTGCCAACAGTATTTTTCACAGAGCTAGAACAAATAATTTCACAATTTGTATGGAAATACAAAAACCCTCGAACAGCCAAAGCAATCTTGAGAAAGAAGAATGGAACTGGAGGAATCAACCTGCCTGACTTAGTCTCTACTACAAAGCCACAGTCATCAAGACAGTATGGTAGTGGCACAAAGACAGAAATATAGATCAATGGAACAAAATAGAAAGCCCAGAGATAAATCCACACACCTATGGACACCTTATCTTTGACAAAGGAGGCAAGAATATACAATGGATTAAAGACAATCTCTTTAACAAGTGGTGCTGGGAAAACTGGTCAATCACTTGTAAAAGAATGAAACTAGATCACTTCCTAACACCATACACAAAAATTAACTCAAAATGGATTAAAGATCTAAACTTAAGACCAGAAACTATAAATCTCCTAGAGGAGAACATAGGCAAAATACTCTCCGACATAAATCACAGCAGGATCCTCTCCGAGCCATCTCCCAGAATATTGGAAATAAAAGCAAAAATAAACAAATGGGACCTAATTAAAATTAAAAGCTTCTGCACAACAAAGGAAACTATAAGCAAGGTGAAAAGACAGCCTTCAGAATGGGAGAAAACAATAGCAAATGAAGCAACTGACAAACAACTAATCTCAAAAATGTACAAGCAGCTCCTGCAGCTCAATTCCAGAAAAATAAACGACCCAATCAAAAAATGGGCCAAAGAACTAAATAGACATTTCTCCAAAGAAGACATACAGATGGCTAACAAACATATGAAAAGATGATCAACATCACTCATTATCAGAGAAATGCAAATCAAAACCACGATGAGGTACCATTTCACACCAGTCAGAATGGCTGCAATCCAAAAGTCTACAAGCAATAAATGCTGGAGAGGGTGTGGAGAAAAGGGAACCCTCTTACACTGTTGGTGGGAATGCAAACTAGTACAGCCACTATGGAGAACAGTGTGGAGATTCCTTAAAAACTGGAAATAGAACTGCCTTATGACCCAGCAATCCCACTGCTGGGCATACACACTGAGGAAACTAGAATTGAAAGAGACATGTGTACCCCAATGTTCATCACAGCACTGTTTATAATAGCCTGGACATGGAAGCAACCTAGATGTCCATCAGCAGACGAATGGATAAGAAAGCTGTGGTACATATACACAATGGAGTATTACTCAGGTATTGAAAAGAATACATTTGAATCAGTTCTAATGAGGTGGATGAAACTGGAGCTTATTATACAGAGTGAAGTAAGCCAGAAAGAAAAACACCAATACAGTATACTAATGCATATATACAAAATTTAGAAAGATGGTAATGATAGCCCTGTATGCAAGACAGCAAAAGGGACACAGATGTATAAAACAGTCTTTTGGACTCTGTGGGAGAGGGCGAGGGTGGGATGGTTTGGGAGAATGGCATTGAAACATATATAATATCATATGTGAAATGAATTGCCAGTCCAGGTTCGATGCATGATACAGGATGCTCGGGGCTGGTGCACTGGGATGACCCAGAGGGATGGTATGGGGAGGGAGTTGGGAAGGGGGTTCAGGGTAAGGAACACATGTACACCCATGGCAGATTCATGTCAATGTATGGCAAAACCAATACAATATTGTAAAGTAGCCTCCAATTAAAATAAATAAATTTATATTTTAAAAATAAATAAATAAAACTTAGACTGTGAAGCAATCATTTCCCCCCCACATTTCTTACAATAAGAATCTCACTAGGAGTTCCCAATACCAACATTTTACATTAATTATTTTATATCCCATATAATGAACAATAGATCCAGACATCTTTGACGTGTATGAATTCCCAGTGCCACTTGTGAGGTACAAGTGCTGGACCAATGCCTGGCTGTTCACAACTGAGTCACTTGGTCTCACACTATCCTTCCAGGGGAGGACATTGATTCAAAATCATGCTAGGGGCCTTTTATCAGAAACCTATTTACTCCTCACAACAATCTGAGGATACTACAATCTGAGCAGGAGGTTATTATCCATATTAGACACAGTCTTGTGATTTATCTTTTGGGTCACTTGAAACCAGTGAAAACCATGATTTTCTCTCTTTTTTTTTTTCAAACTCTAAACTTTTTATTTTGTATTGGGATATTGCCGATTAACAATGTTGCGATAGTTTCAGGAGAACAATGAAGAAACTCAGCTATACGTGTATCCATTCTCCCCCAAACCCTTCTCCCATCCAGCCTGGCACATAACATTGAACAGAATTCCATGTACTACACAATAGGTCTTTGTTGGTTATCCATTTTGAATATATCAATATGTGCATGACCTTCCCAAATTCCCTAACTATCCCTTCCCTTTGGGAAACTATGTTCATTTTCTAAGTTTGTGAGTCTCTTTCTAAAACCATAATCTTGAAATCACAAATGGTATGGGTTAAATGTAGAAATCTAAGATGAGTCACTAGGCAGAACTCTAATTCTTGAATTTCTCTGTTAGAATTTGTACTTGCCTGATAGTTAATGATTTGTCTTTCCTACAAACTCTGACATCCAAGATAGTGACTAAGTCTTCTCCATCTTTATAAGCCCACTATTGCTCATTGCATTCTGTCTTAAAGATACTCATTAAAAGTCTTCTGAATCAAATGCCCAGATATCAGTATAAAACCATGGATACGGTTTGGTGCCAGAGACTTAAGCAGAAGGCTCTGTTGCTGGAATCTTTTAGGCTAGGATGTCTCTCAAGCTTTAACCTTAATCTAATTTCACTTAATTTCATTAATTATAAGTAAATAAAAATAAATGTAAATATAAAATGCTCCCACCTCTCTTCACTCCCAACACTCCTATCACTGATGATGGGAGCTTTCATTTAACTTCCACCTCTATCCCATTTCACCTCCCAGAAGGAAGCACTATCATTGGCTATTATAGATCCTTTCTAATAACATCTTCTGTAGTTTGGGTATATGAAACACAGTATTTTGATCTCTAAAAAGAAAATGTTCAAAATACATTTAAGAAAACTTACTTCTAGATATTAATACTATCTGCCCCATCAGCAACCCCACACTCCTGGTTAATAATTACTGTGCTAAATAAAGGGGCTTCCCTGGTGGCTCAGATGGTAAAAGAATTGCCTGCAATGTGGGAGACCTGGGTCAGGAAGATCCCCTGGAGGAGTGCATGGCGACCCATTCCAGCATTCTTGCTTGGAGAATCCCCATGAATGGAGAAGCCTGGCAAGGTACAGTCCATGGGGTTGCAAAGAGTCAGACACACCTGAGCGACTAAGCACAGGACAACGAATAAAGAGAACAAAACAATAAGGCAGGGATTCAAGGAAACTCTAATTTCCTTCCAAAATGCAATCTTCATTTTCAATCTCTTGGCACAAGATTCTACCTGGGAAGGAAGGCAGGAAGTCCTAGCAGTCAGACCTGCTGCTACATGGAATATGGTATATAAAGAGTGACTAGTCATGTTAGACATGTCATTGAGATTAATCATGTAAGAAAGAGATCATCAGAATGAAAATCCAAAGATAAACAAAACTATGAAGAACAAATATATGAAGTTTCCCCTATAAGACACTCACTTATGGAGCTCTATAAACTAATTGCTTTTTCATTAAAAAAAAAAAAATTATATACCCCTGGTATCATGACAGAATACTTCACTAACACACAAAAGTAAGTATAAGCTAACCAACAAACATGGAAAAGGCATAACGATAATACTTGATCTCTTATTTACTTCTTATAGGTGGAATAACAGACAGAAGATCAGGCAGTTTGTTTCTAATTTTCCCACTCTGGCTTCTCCTGAGAATTCAGTGCATGGGTCATTTTGTTAAATGTGATAGACCAATAGAGCAGGTATAAACACAGACCAAGTACAAAGAGTTGGATACCAGAACATTCCAATGTCGATGTCTATGTTTCCAAATTTTGAGTAGTAACGCCAATCATGGAAACCAAGGCCTTAACTAAGTATCTTCCTAAGAGAACCGTTCTCTCCAGTGGATTTGTCTCATTACTTTTTGACACTTTCCTCCTAATAAGAATCCCAGGGAAAACTGACCTCTCAAAATTTTCTTTTTTCAGTACTTTTCTTAACTGCTAACCAAGAGTCCAGTTTGCTAAACATTATCCTAAGTGAAAGAGAATCCAAATCCTCAACTAGAAATCAATCTGAAAGTGCCAAGGAAAGGGTTAGCTTGCTCATTTTCCTTTGAGAGAATAGTTGGGACATTACAATACGCAAAATGCTAGAGAAAGAACAGGGAGAGAGCTTTTGAAGTTTTGCTTACCTACACACAAGTTTACATGGATATTAGAAAGCCAAAATGATGCTACAGTACTGTTCAAAGGAAAATAACTCACATTGGTTTCAGCCAGTCACTTCATTTGAAATTCCTAGTATTTACAGATATTTAAAAAATATATATTGCATAATCCTAGTATCAAGAACTCATATGGAAGCATTTAAAAAATACTCATGAGATCCAAGAATAAATGTATTAAACAAGAGGTTGTAAATGAGGCTTACCTGTTCTCTCGGAGCTTCTGGATATATTTATACTTGTTAGACAACATGCCGTTAGATGTAATCACTGCCTGAATATATATGATACAAGACAATTCTTTAGTCAGCACATTTAGTCCCACAGCCATGGGCTCATGACTAACAGAGAAAAGAGAGTGACAGAGATGGAGAAAGACAGGGAAGGAAAGAGGAAAAGGGATCAAGGAAAGTGGTGGAAAAAATACATTCATGAAAAGAAATACTTTTCATAACTTACATCTCGCACCACAGGAGAAAAATTCTGACTTTCAAGAGGCTGTGTTGCATCTGAGAGTATCTGAAAAGGAAATGAAATTGGAAGAAGATAAATGATGTTGCAAAGAAGGTGTCTTGCTATTTTATCTATATTAAAATATTAGTCAAAGGAAAAAATGTTTAGAAAAGTTTTTTGAAAATCACTGAATTGTATAATTAATTGGCAAAAGGAGTCTTCTGCAAGCAATGAATTCTGCCCCCCCAAAACATGTTTATTCAGTACAATTTCCAATTCCAAAACCTTAATCACGTTTGCTTACTGGAAACACAGAAAACTTAGACTTCCCCACCAGTTAGATGTGTCACGTTGAGCATATGTTGTTCTTTAGTCGCTCAGTCATGTCCAACTCTTTGCTGCCCTTTGAACTGTAACCCTCCAGGCTCCTCTGTCCGTGGGAGTTTTCAGGCAAGAATACTGGAGTGGGTTGCCACTTCATTCTCCAGGGAATCTTCCTGACCCAGGGATCAAACCCACATCTCCTGTGTCTCCTGCATTGCAGGTAGATTCTTTAACCCCTGAGACACCAGGGAAGCCTGTGTCTTGTTGAGCGTGCTGGCAAATATCACCACAAGCTTTATCACCACAGTCCTTACTCTGAGGACCTCCATCCCATCCCAAAGGTTCAGCCTGTTCTATTAGCAGTAGAAAATGGGATATGCTACCATAGGGAGTCTCCCTCAGGTCAGCAATGGTTCCATATATAGACACATCAGCATTTCAGAAGTGTCAAGGAAAATGACTTGACCCAGTAGACTCAAAAAATCCTTCATACCCTTCCCATTATCTCACAAGTATGAGCCAACAACAAAAGCCACACCTCATACTGACACCCTTGCATTCCAGTCCTTCTCATTTCCTCCAAGGCATCCAACCTTTGAATAGACGCCAAAGGGTAAAGATCAGATAAGTGTGGTTGCTTCTGATGGGTGAGGCCTTAAGGTCAATGAGACAATCAAGACCCTACAGCACTCACCCAACTTAAGAAAATGTTAAATGTACCAACCAGATGCTGGCAGAACAGTATATATTTACTGTATTAAAAAAAAATACAAAACTACTTTCATGTATCTAAAACATCAGATACCTAGGCTCACTATTCCTGGGAAACCAGCATTAAAAAAAAAAAAAAAAAAAAGACAGGTATACATATTTATAAGCCAGGCATTGTTAGGGGAATTGATGAAACTGACACTTGGGGTCTTCCCACTGGAGTATTTCCTTCTCAAGCTGACTCCTCCACCTACCAACCCTGTCAACAAGGCAAGAGCCATTAACAGATAGTAAAATGAGTTCACATCTCACTCAGTATATGGTTAAATCACTCAACTCCTATGTATCTTTTCATTCTCTCTCTCTCTGCTCTTTAATTCTATAGCCTTACGTAGGCCTTACTGGGATCATGGGAACTACCTTCCACATCTCTTCCCTCCATTTATCTCCAATCTGAAACACAAATTTGATTATTTGTGTTTAAACAGGCTCCTGTGCCTGTTTAAAATAATTCAGTAGATTTCCATTGCCTTCAAGTTAGTCTCAAGCTTCCACTATAGTCTGGCTCTGCCTCTCCTGCCTCAACCCCCGCATTGGCCTCACACCAAACACTTCAATCATGTGAACAGCCTGGAGCTGGGTACCCACATCATGTCCTCACCTGCCTCTTGGCCACACCATGTAGCCACTTCACATGTTACTCCTCCACTTCAAACTGCTTCTCTTTGTTCTCCGAGATGCAGCTGAAGAACAGCCTTCTCTGTAAAGCCTCTATCAAAGTGAAAGTCGCTCAGTTGTGTCCACCTCTTTGCGACCCCATGGACAATACAGTCCATGGAATTCTCCAGCCCAGAATACTGGAGTGGGTAGCCTTTCTCTTCTCCAGGGGAATTCCCAACCTAGGGATTGAACCCAGATCTCCCACATTACAGGTGGATTTTTTACCAGTTGAGCCACAAGGGAAGTTTATCAAAACCTGCCCCCAAACAGACTTGGAAAGTAGGAACTGCACTTGGTTGGCATCTTGCTGTAAGGCTACTAATTGTAAGATGGCAAATATTCAACAAATATATTAGTGAATACATGCAGTCATTATTGAAAATTCAGTGCATTTTTTCCCCAAGAAACTAATAATTGTCATGAGTCCACCTAAAGAGAGGTAAATATCAAACAAAGACAAAAGGTTGCTCGGGGACTTCCCTGGTGGTCCAGCGGCTAAGACTCCCCCTCTCCCAATGCAGGGGGCATGGGTTCGATCCCTGCTCAGGGAACTAGATCCCACATACCATAACTAACAGTTCACCTGCCACAACTAAAGATCCTGCATGCCGCAACAAAGATCAAGATCCCTTGTGTCGTAACAAGACCTGAGACAGCCAAATAAATATATTTTTTAAAAGGCTTCTAAATTACCGCATTTAACTCTCTCCCTTGCTAGAATTCATCCAATACAAAACTGCAAGCACAGCCTCCTGAAGCATATGGTAGGTCTTTTCACTTTCACATATAACACGTTTGAGGCTCATCACTCTTTTCTAAATTAATCTCAAGCTATTTTCCCAGTGTTAAGACCCCTTTTAACATGGAACCAATATATTTACCTTAATTCCACCTGATCTGACAGCACACAGAAACCTTATGTTAAATGAGCTCCCACCTTCGCTCCCCCGTCTACCTCGCACAGTATGCCTCCTACTTCCAATTTCCCGACTTCCTCGACTGGACAGATCCTCTCCCTCCACAACGTCATTAGCATCTTCCTGTGACTATCACATTCCATCTTTCAGTAGAATTGCACATGTGTCTTATGCCCTTCTTGGACCTCATGCATCTATAGGTCAGCAGCTGTGTTTTAATTCTCTTCATTTAGGTGTCTGCCTTGTTCCAATAGACAATAAATATCTATTGAATTCAACTGAAACAAAACTTCCATATTGGTTCAAAAGGATATCCTACGCCCTGGAATGCTATAGGTTCTATCACGTCAAAAAAGAAAATCAGGGGGAAACAGGACAGTCCATATACTTTGTTTTATTGTGGTTCAACTTACTGTGGTTTACAGATATTGATTTTTTTCTTCATTGAAAATGTGTGGCAACTTTGTATTGAGCAAGTCTACTGGTGCCCTTTTCCCAACAGATTTGCTCACTCTGTGTCTCTGTCTCACATTTTGGTAATTCTCACAATATTTCAAAATTTTTCATTATTTTTACTTTTGTTATGCTGATCTGTGATCAGTAATCTTTGACATTACTATTGCAAAAAAGATTATGACTCACTGAAGGCTCAGATGATGGTTAACATATTTTAGCAATATTCTTTTTCTTTTTTAAAATTGAACTATAGTTGATACGGGCTTCCCTGGTGGCTCAGTGGTAAAGAATCTGCCTGAAATGCAGGAGATGCATGTTTGATCCCTGGGTCAGGAAGATCTCCTGGAGGAGGGCATGGCAACCCACTTCAGTATTCTTACCTGGAGAATTCCATGGACAGAGAAGCCTAGTGGGCTACAGTCCATGGGGTCACAAAGAATTGGATACAACTGAAGCAACTTAATCGGAGAAGGCACTCATGACCCACTCCAGTACTCTTGCCTGGAAACTCCCATGGACAGAGGAGCCTGGTGGGCTGCAGTCCGTGGGGTCGCTAAGAGTTGGACATGACTGAGCAACTTCACTTTCACTTTTCACTTTTATGCACTGGAGAAAGAAATGGCAACCCACTCCAGTGTTCTTGCCTGGAGAATCCCAGGGACAGAGTCGGACACAACTGACATGACTTAGCAGTAGCAGCAGCAGAAGCAACTTAATACACACACATAGTTGACATATAATACTGTATTTCTTAATTAAGGTATGTATATCATCTTTAGACTTATGGTTATGGCACACTTAATAGACTACAGTATAGTTTAAACATAACTTATATATGCACTGGGAAACCAAAAAATTCGCGTTACTCATTTTATTGTGATATTCATTTTATTGCAGTGGTCTGAAACTAAACCCCAGATATATCCAAGGTACTTTAAATATAGCTTCATACTGTTATCAAAAGAACATAGATAATATACTTAATTTTTTAGTGGCAAGCAGGTACAGGTATTATCAAGACTACATAGAAACAGTTATCAGTTTTTACATATGTCCAGCGCTGAGACTGATGCCTCCAAGACAATCCTACCACCCTGTTTGGAAGACCAATCTCCCAGAGGAAGAAATGGCCATCCACTCCAGCATTCTCGCCTGGAGAATCCCATGGACAGAGTAGCCTGGCAGGCTACAGTCCATGGGGTTGCAAAGAGCTGGACACGACTGAAGCAACTTAGCAGCAGGGACATATAAAAGGAAGACGGTGTTAAAATTTAGAGAAGTTGGCTGTGCCAACAAATCTAAGCACTTTTCTTAGATGTAGCTGCCTATGTGGAAGCAGTGGCTGGGATGCTGAGCAGAGAGAAACTGAGAAGAGTTTGTGGCTGACCACAGGGTAAAAAAAAAACAAACACTGGGGTTTAAGTTCAGCTGAAGGGGATCCTAATAAAAGCCAGATTTCCATTTGGGATCCTGAAAGATGATATTCTAAATAAAGGGTCAACTGAAAAATGTAGTCCTCCAAAGGACCAAGGCTCAGCTTTGGAATCACTTCCATTCTTAACTGAACGGAGGTGATTTTCTCCTAGCCTCTTGCCAGAAACAAAGGAAATCTTCTCTGAAACACACACACACACACCATCCAGAGCCTCAAATCATCTCTAAGATTTATATAAACCATAACCAACATTCAATAAAAAATAAACAGGCATATTAAGTAATAAGAACGGACTGAAAACCAAGAAAAAGTAAAACAAAGAACATTAAACAGACCCAAGAAGTTCATTGGAAGTATCAGAAGTGTTTTAAAACTCTGATTAATATGTTCATAAAATAAAATTTTCCCGTAAAAGGTACAGCTAATCCACAGTTATAAGTCAAGACAGCAGGTCCCGTTAGGAAGGAGAGTGGGGAGAGTGCTGGGAAAGGCACAGGGGATTTCTGGGATGTTAACCTTGTTCTAGTTTTCACCTTGTAGTGTTCACCTGCATGTCTTTGTGATAATAATTTATCATGCTATATACTTAAGTATCACTTATCTGTGACACTTTAATATTGTATACTATCATATAATATAAAAAATTGTATTTATTCTTTAATAAAAAATTTTTCTTTTTGTTTAAGGACTTCCCTGTTGGTCCAGTGGCTAAGACTCCATGCTCCCAATGAAAAGGGTTTGAGTTCGATCCTTAGTCAGGAAACTAGGATCGAACATGCCGTGGGTGCAGCCAAAACAAAAAAAGAAAATTTCATTCAAATTTTATTTAGCCCTCATCAGTTACATGGGCTAACTCTCAAACACACTTTACTAAGAATTTCATTGAATTGGCTCGTTTTCCTCCTAACATCTGTATGAGATCAACTGTACTCAATAAAAGGCAGTTTTGACTAAGGACAATGAAAAACTGGGGTCTAAGATCCAAGAAAATAAACTTGTAATTGAAATTTTGAAGCATGATCATTTTTGAATTGAAAATGGCTAGTAGCAACTTCTTAGATGGTAAATGGTGTCAGAGCAGCCAAACAAAATGACATTTTAAGAAATAACAATCAAATCCTTTCATAAAGGCAAATTAGTATGCAATATTTTCCATAATTTGGCCTTATAAGCTAAGCATTGTGTTAAAATGCATACTTGAAGGATTCAAAAAGATGAATTAAAGTCAAAGGCTCAGGGCTTGCCTGGTGGCTCAGTGGTAGAGAAACCGTCTGCCAATACAAAAGACACAGGTTTGATCACTGGTCTGCGAATATCGCACATGCTGTGGAGCAAATGAGCCCATGCACCACGGTTATTGAGCCTGTGCTCGAGAGCCAGGGAACAGCAACTATTGAACCCACGTGCCCTCAAACGCATGCTCCACGAGAGGAGCCACCAGGATAAGAAGCCTTCACACTGCAATGAAGAGGAGCCCCTGCTCCCTGCAACTAGAGAAAAGCCCTCACAGCAACCAAGACCAAGCACAGCCAAAAATAAATAAAATTATATTTTAAAAAAAGAAACGGAAAGAAAGCCAAAGGCTCAACAACAGCTCTTCTAGGTACTCCAAGACTCTGCTGGAGTCAAGATGATCTAATCAATGCATTGTGACTGAGGGGTTCTTTTTCAGGTAGGGACGAAGTGATAACTATCCCTTCTATACATCACAGCTATAAACTCTGGACAAAATACAAACAAAACTAACTACATGACAGTTTCAGAGAATGAAGACGAGCAGGCAGTTTGGGGAGAGTGTCAAAACTCGGAAGAAATAATCAGTGCTGAAACTGAGTGTGCTGTCCTTTTGGTATTGCCCTGAGGAGGGGCCGTGTGCTGTGAAGAAGTAGAAACAGGCAGCAAGCTTACTGACTTTCTGATCTAAGGGAACAGGAACAAAACCCTGGGCACCACAACCTGCTCCAGAGTGTGAGCGGGAAATGCCAGAAATGACAGACTCAGATAAAAGTGAAGCCCAGCTTCCATGTCAGCGCTGGTCCGAGTCTGGAAGGATTGAGCATGCGCAGGTCAGACGACAAGCAGCCCAGAAAGGATGAAAACCCTGAACTTTTAGTTGAGATACCTGTCTCAGGTGAGAAAGAGTTTTCAGTTTAAGTCTAGCCTCATTAATTGCCTGCTTTAAAAAAAAAGAAAAAAAGCCAAATAAACCAAACAAAATCAACACTACAGAGAAATGTAACAGTCTGGCATTTCCACAGTGTGAGTCTTCACTGTATCCACGATGTACTTCAAAATTATTTAGCTTAAGAAAATCAGAAAACTAGGACCCAACTCATTCTCAGGGGAAAAGACAATCACTATAGTTCAAGCTGAAGTTTACCCAGAATTTTGGAAATAACAGGTAGACTGTAGAGTGGCTTTTACAACTCTGCTCCATGTTATAAGGAAAACTACACTCATGGTAAATCAAAAGAAATTATCAGGAGAAAAAAAAAAGAAACAGAAATTTTAGAACTGCAAGAAAGGAAATCTGAAATCAAAAATTCATGTAAAGGGCTAACGAAAGTTACTGATTCTTCAGGGAAATGATCCCAGAGGGAAATGAATGAGCATCACTGCAAATAGTAAACATCTGGGTAAATTACTTTTAAAATATATATGTGCCTTTCAGCCACTTAGACATTTACAGTTACAGAATGTTAGAACTGGAGGGACCATTAAGATTCTGTATTATCAGGACTTCCCTAGTATTCCAATGGTTAAGAATCCGCCTGCCATTGAGGAAGACGGGGGTTTAATCCCTGGTCAGGGAAGATTCCACGTGCCACAGAGCAACTAAGCCCACGCACCACAACTAGAGAAGCCTGCATGCCTTAGACCCTGTGCTCTGCCACGAGAGACGCCACTACAGGGACAAACCTGAGCACCGCAGCGAGAGAGGAGCCCCCGCTCACTACAGCTAGAGAAAGCTGGCAAGCAGCAACAAAGCCAAAAAATAAAAATAATAACGGCAAATACGTTTTTAAAGATTAAATATCATTTTATAGGTAAATATCCGAGGTGCAGAAAGCAAGTGAGTGCTTGGCTCAAGGCCATAAAACAAGTTGACGTCTCCAGTAAAATTTGACAATTTGTCAAGCTACTTTAACTCCTAAGCATCAATTCCAGACACGCCTCAGGTCCAGCACCAGATGCGTCAGCAACCCTTCTCAGCCTTCACTTCTTCGTGCGCCTCAGTTTTCTAATCAGTAAAATAGGTTGATAATGGTACCTACCTGAGAGGGTGACCATGAGTATTAAAAAATTAAAATACATAAAGTAATTTGGGGACGTCCCTGGTGGCCCAGTGGTTAAGAGTCCACTTGCAATACAGGGGATGTGGGTTTGATCCTTAGTTGGGGAACTAAGATCTCACATGCCACACAACAACTAGGCCCTTGAGCTGCAGCTAGACAGCTTGTGTGCTGCAACTGCTGAGCCTGGGCGCTCCAGAGCTGAGTGCCGCAACTAGAAGGCGGGAGCACTGCAGCAAAGGATTCCTGTGATGCAACCAAGACCTGATGCAGCCAAATAAACTATCTGAACACTGTCTAGAACATAGTCGATGCTGTATAATATTGTTTCCAGCCATAATAATGCCTGCTACCTGCATTTTCTAAAGCCTGTTATATCTCCCTGCTGACATATTCCAGGAGGAAAAATAAAGGGTCAAAATAGAATAGTAAGTGAAAGAAAAGAAGATAGACTGGAAGCTGCACTTATTCAAGCCACATTACCTACTGCCCCATCTTAGTATGAGAGCTCCTGGGTGAAACTATGGATGAAAAGCACAAGAGCCACTCTTCAGACCTTTGGAACCTTGCCAGAGGCAGACAATCATTAGCAAGGAAATAGAGCATGATGGGTGTGAATGTTTACAATATATAATGAAACAAGAAAGCCTTTTTCTGACAGAGAAAGTGGAATTTAGATAACACAATACTGGGACTTCCTGGTAGTCCAATGACTAAGACTCTGTGCTCCCAAAGCAGGGGCCACGATTCGATCCCTGCTCAGAGAACTAGATCCCACATGGCTGCAGCTAAAGATCCTGCATGCCACAACTAAGACCCAGCAGAGCCCAATAAATAAATAATAAAGGTAAATTCTTTTTTAAAAATAGATACACCGAGTATTTCAACAATCACTGATCACAGTGAATAATACATGACTAGAATATAGGCTGTCATTTAACTAAGCATTAATGATTAAACTCAAACAAAATTTTTCCATTTCTGATTTTTCAAATCCGTGGTGCAGTGGTAAAGAATCCTCCTGCCAATGCAGGAGATATAGGAGACATGGCTTCAATCCCTGGGTCAGGAAGATCCCCTGGAGCAGGAAATGGCAACCCGCCCCAGTATTCTTGCCGGGAAAATCCCATGGACAGAAGACTCTGGTGGGCTACAATCCATGGGGTCGAAAAGAGTCGGACACAACTGAGCAACTGGGCACACACACACACACACACACACACACACACACACACACACACACACAAGCACACACACATACACACACACATCCAGTCACAGTATAGTAAGAACGCCCCAGTATGAACTGATCTAGAAAGCAGAAGAAAAGAGGAAATAAAGTAAACCTCGTCTCCAATGTCAGGAACATTCTTAATAAAGTATGCATAATGAGAGGTAAATACAATTGTAATGAAGCATGAAGGCAGTTACATAATAACATTTCCCATGAAACAAGTAAGCAGAATGGATGAAATAAGAATGTCAGTACATGCTTTGGGGAAGGGCTGGCGTTTCATTTTACAACAGATTTCTTAGATACAGAAGACCAGAACGTTCATAAGATCACTCCAAAGTTCTACTTAAAGCCACAGAGATGTTGCTGATGCTACCAGTCCACTTACCATTTCTTCAACATAAGGGTAAAGCATGTCTCCAAAGTATTCTGTGGATTCAATTGGAAGCTGTGCTGGCAAATTGTCAATGGAACACATCAGAATCCCAGAGCCTTCCACACTAGGAGAATCAACACGTTTCATTCAGATGGACAAAATTTATGTGTAAGTTCTAATTTTTCCAGATGTCTACTCTATTATATATTTGTAATTTTGTGCCATAGTATATTAGAAAATAAATAAGCTTTTTCAAATAAAACCTTTCCCTTCTTCAGCAACCCATTTTGAAATGCAGTACATATATGCGTGTGTGTGCATTTAAGCGCTCAAATTTGTATGTGGTTTTTCCACCAAGTTTTTAAATATGTTTGAGCATATCTGTGGAAATTTGCATTGTTGTTGTGCTCAGTCACTTAGTTTGGGTATATTAGAGTAGCATATCAAACGAAGTAAACAATATATTACTATGTATCTCACCCGCATCTAACACCTTTAGCAAACTCACCTGTCATGAATAATATGCTGATCTGCATCATACATGCAAAAGGGACGCTCTATGGTTGTACACTCAGTCATAAACTCAATGGATCCTCCTGTGTCAGCTGAAATGTCACAGATTGCCACAAGTCTGTAAACAACATCAATACTTAGATGAGAGCATGGATCTCTGGAGTTTCCAACAGAATTAAAAATGAATAAAAATGAAAAGTGCTTGGAAATTTTTTAAAGTAAATGGCAAATATTTCTTAGGCTCTTAGCTCTTTTTCCTATGGCTCATTGTTCAGGAAACAGATCTTCTGGGATACAGAGAATCTTCCTGATAGGAGTTTTAGTAACCACAAGCAAAAAGAGGAAGAGGAAGATAGGAAATGAAAAGAGGTGAAACAAAAAGGAAAAATCCCTTCCTCGTAAACACTGCTATATATAGAATAGATAACTAGTAAGGACCTATTGTACTATAGGAACTTTACTTATTACTCTGCAATGGCCTACAGGGAAAAGAACCTAAAAATGAGTGGATATAGATATATGTGGGCTTCCCTGGTGGCTCAGTAACAGAGAACCTGCCTACAATGCAGAAGCCACAGGAGACGTGGTCCAATCCCTGGGTCAGGAATATCCCCTAGAGGAGGGCATGGCAGCCCACTCCAGTACTCTTGCCTGGAGAATCCCATGGACAGAGGAGCCTGGCAGGCTATAGTCCAGAGTCACAAGGAGTTGGATAGGATGCTTACTCCTTGGAAGAACAGTTATGACCAACCTAGATAGCATATTGAAAAGCAGAGATATTACTTTGCCAACAAAGGTCCGTCTAGTCAAGGCTATGGTTTTTCCTGTGGTCATGTATGGATGTGAGAGTTGGACCATAAAGAAAGCTGAGCGCCAAAGAATTGATGCTTTTAAACTGTGGTGTTGGAGAAGACTCTTGAGAGTCCCTTGGACTGCAAGGAGATCCAACCAGTCCATTCTAAAGGAGATCAGCCCTGGGTGTACTTTGGAAGAAATGATGCTAAAGCTGAAACTCCAGTACTTTGGCCACCTCATGCGAAGAGTTGACTCATTGGAAAAGACTCTGACGCTGGGAGGGATTGGGGGCAGGAGGAGAAGGGGACGACAGAGGATGAGATGGCTGGATGGCATCATGGACTCAATGGACGTGAGTATGAGTGAACTCCGGGAGTTGGTGATGGACAGGGAGGCCTGGTGTGCTGTGATTCATGGGGTCGCAAAGAGTCGGACATGACTGAGCAACTGAACTAAGCTCAACTGAAATGACTTAGCACGTATGCACACATATGTATTGTATAACTGGTTCACTTGCTGTACACCTGACACTAACACAACATTGTAAATCAGCTATGCTTAGTCACTCAGTCATATCTGACTCTTTGTAATCCCATGGACTGTAGCCTGCCAGGCTCCTCTGTCCATGCAATTTTCTTTTCCAGGCAAGAATACTGAAGTGGGCTGCCATTTCCTCCTCCAAGAGATTTTCTCAACCCAGGGATAGAACCCATGTCTCCTGTCTCGTGCATTGCAGGCGGATCAACTATACTCAATAAAAAGATTTTTTTAAAAAGCTTTCCTAGAGAAATCACTGACAATAGCCTGAAGCTGAACTACTCAGTTAGCTTTAAACAGTTTAGATTTTTCAATTGCACTACCTCCACCCTGCTTAATAGTGTATAACTTTACATGTTAATACATGGAAATCTCTGAAATTATGAACAAAAGTTTCAGCCCAGGATTAGAAATCCTTTAGAGGTTGACCACAATTTTCCTGCCCAATCTCTAGTTTCCAACTGCCCATATAAACCCTATCTTAGTGCTAGACTATCCCACTCACTGTCTTAAATTGTGCTTTGGTGTCATATTTATCAAACACCAACTCTGTGACTTGAAATCCTCATTCTTACTCCTCTCTAAAGACTTTGCCAAGCCCACACCCCCTCCCACTTTCTTCTAAACTCCTCTGATATTGATTGCTCCCAGCATTCCTGTGGCATTTACCTGATGCCAGCTACATGCATGAGGGTAACAGTCATATTTTTTCTTTATTACTCAGCTTAGCACAGTGCCAGGAAGACCAGGTGCTCCACAAATATGTTATTGATTACTGAATTTATTCAACATTAGTAATTATTTGAACTTTATACGTCAAACAACATACTGGATATCTGTGGTCAAGACAAATAGGGCCCTTATCCTTAAGGAGATTAAGTTCTAGTAAGGCAGGAAAAATCATAAATACAAGAAAATTTAAAATCATAAGCAAAAGAATTTCAGGGGAAAAAACAGTAACAAACTGAAGAGAGATGGGAATGTGGAAGCAAGTACAGACCTCTCTGAGGAGTTTAATTTTCAGCTACATGTGGATTCATAGAAGTTAAGAGGAGAGAATTTCAAGAAGGAGGGAAGGAAATAGACTCATAGACACAGAAAACAAATTTAGGGTTTCCAATGAGCACAGCAGGTGAGGGAGGGATAAATTAGGAGTTTGGAATTAACAGATACATACTACTATATATATAATAGATTTTTTTTAAAGGACCTATTGTATAGCACAGGGAACTATATTTAGTATCTTATTATAACCGATAATGAAAAAGATTCTGAAATAGAATGTGTGTGTATATATATATATATATAACTGAATTACTGTGCTTACACCTGAAACTAACATAACATTGTAAATCAACTATACTTCAATAAAAAATAAACTGGCTGCATAGGGCAAAAAGAAAGACAGAAAGAAAAAGAAACCTTGTTATATCAGTTCTCTCTAACATGTTATCACAGAGTCCAGTGATCACTTAACACAGTTAAGTCCAGAACACTTTTTCTAACTTCGGGGATGTTGCTTTATACATATGTATAACTGAATCACTTTGCTGTACACTTGAAACTAACAGCATTGTAAATCATTATACTTCAATTGAAAAAAAAAAAAAAAAGAGAGAGAGAAGGTTAACTGTCAAATATTGCCAGGATATTAAGTAAGGTAAGGCAGACAACACGTTACTAACTGTCAAGTCCTGTGCTATTTGGATCCCTGCGTGTGATACTCTCCCAGTAGGCCTGCTGCTGAATACTGTTGTCATTGCTGAAGTCCTTACTTGTGTGGCAATGCAGGGCAGCCTTCAACACCAGCAACTGGGGACTTGCCTGGAGCCAGGAGACTCTGAGCATCTTGGCGGGTGAGTAGACGAGGGGTGTTCTGTTCCCAGTAGATCCCATTAATTAAACAAGTTGTATAGGGTGCAATCTGGAAAGGAAATTCCAAGTTCAACACGATAGGAAATAGCCCTTTTCAGTGCAGTGTGTTGAAAGAGAACTAGCAGTAAAATTCATGAGAAACAACATTACCTCTAACTGACTTTGTTATTTGCCAAGTCAGTAGCTACATTTTGAAGCAAAGGCAGTAAATACCCACCCAGATTTTGGTGGAGAACTACCTCATAGAAAAACATATGAACATAAATATCAATATTGGTGTTCTACAATATACTACATAGCCGATAAAAGAGAAATAGAAATTTAAGCAACCAAGGGATCTATTTCCAGCTCAGCCTCTAGTAGAGCATGATCTAAAAGCATTCTACCTCAACTTCCCTGGGTTCTGTTTCCCTTACCTGCCAGATGGGGATAATACGTACCCCATTCCTCAAAGGAATGCTGTGAAGATTAAATCAGATAACATCTGTAAGCTCCATGGACAAACGTGCTATATGCATGCATACATGATAACTAGGTCACTATAAGTTTTAGGATGCATCCAATCACCAATACTTCTGTGATTGGGGAAAAGAGAAGGGACGGAAATTTACTAGGTTCAAAATTTTTCCATTTGAAACTAGTTTTTATAATTCCTGTTTCTCAAGCATTCTCAAGGTACAGGTAAAGGTCCTTCTTCTATAACATGCTCTACATGTTATAACACTGAATTTCATACCAAAATCTATAAATGCTATATTTGTTCAAACATTTAAAATTATTTAAAACCTGCCTTTCCACAACAGGTGCATGCATTTTTGTTGGGTGATTTTGAGGAGGACGAATGCATAACCAATGATTACAGAGCACACATATATTATCCCTTTTACAAGATGAGACCATGGTGTCCCCATGTGAATTGGAAGCAACTTTTGTACAGTGGAGACCATACTATTTCACGCTGGTTCCCTGTAATCAAAATGTATTTCAAGATGGCTGGCCCGAGATTATTACTGCAACTTGTGGTCATAGAAATGATGGATCAATGTTGAAATCAAAACTCATCCACATTGTGCTTTGTCCAAGTACTAACTCATGATAAATACAGAAAACAGTAACCCACAGGAAATGATATAGAGCTATTAGGACCTCAAGTAGACCTCAAGTAGAAACAGAGTCAGTGAAGAAAAGGGCACACCCACAGAAGCCACAAAGTTACCAGGCAAACTGCTACTACTGCTAAGTCACTTCAGTCGTGTCCGACTCTGTGCGACCCCATAGACGGCAGCCCACCAAGCTCCCCCGTCCCTGGGATTCTCCAGGCAAGAACACTGGAGTGGGTTGCCATTTCCTTCTCCAATGCATGAAAGTGAAAAGAGAAAGTGAAGTCACTCAGTCGTGTCCGACTTCGTGACCCCATGGACTGCAGCCGACCAGGCTCCTCCATCCACGGGATTTTCCAGGCAAGAGTACTGGAGTGGGTTGCTGTTGCCACTCCAAACATCAATAAAAGCCAACAATTCCTAAGAACAACTCATAATACCCAAAGGACTCACAACAAATCAACAAGGGGAACTGAAAATCAAGGTACACATTCACAATTTCAGGCCTTAAAAATAGCCTAACTATAGTGTATCATGAGCAAGTACCTCAAAAGCTAGGTCTGATACTCACATCAGTATTAAAACGGCTAATGTAGCGCTCGGGGTATTTGTCATACTCCACAGGGTCATATACACCATCTGTTTTCCTGACAAGATGATGATGGCGACTTAACACTGTTCCGTACACTTTTCTCAGGTCTTGCAGAGGAGAAAGAAATTAGTAAAGTGGGTCATAAGTGATATAGGTTTATGATGATAAAATATTGTAATGCACAAACTGTTAAAAACAAAGATACGTAAGTCACTCTCCCCTCCCACCTCCTTACCTCCATTTTGGGAAACTTCTTTTAATTCATGTGGCTCCACATACTCACAAGGTAATTCATTGAAGATTTCTTGGGCTCCCTGTAAATAATGCATGAGTGAAAATTTAAAAATCAATCAGAAAAGAGCCAATATGTTTTCCTCAAAAGGTTCCAACTCACTTTCTCCACAATTACATAGCTCTACTGCCCTGCCCTGCAACTAAGACCACAACATGAAAGTACGGATGAGCTTCTTGCATACAGCCTGCAAACCATTTAAATACCACTCATTGGAGAGAGGGCTTCCCAGGTAGCTCACCAGGTAAAAGAAAACAAGGGCAATACAGGAGACACAGGAGACGTGGGTTCACTCCCTGGGTCGGGAAGATCACCTGAAGGAGGCAACTGGAGGCAACTCACTCCAGTATTCTTGCCTGGAAAATCCCATGGACAGAGAAGCCTGGTGGGCTACAGCCCATCGGCTCCCAAAGAGTCAGACCCAACTGAAGCAACTGAGCATACACGCATGCACATTGGAAAGGGCTTTAATTTTTCACTTAAGCTTATTCAGCACAGACACAAAAGTGTTTAGAATTGAGAGTGCAATAAAATATTTCTATTTAACTTTTGCTCCATTGCAGAAATTATCTGAAGGGGGGAAACTATATTTCCTACCCCCCCCCAAATAAAATCACACGACTATCTCACAGTATACTATAGTGATGTCCTGTCTGTAAAACAGTCTCATGGAAGAAATATCTATTTTACAATTATAAGTTTCTCTAGGGGATCACAAATGCATTCTCAAAACTACTCCAGAAGGGAGAAAATAACAGTTCTAGTTTTATTAGTTATAAGACTTATAACTATAGTTATAGGTATAAGACTTATTAATTATGACATAATTATAGCTATAAGACTTATTCTAGTCTTGAATTAAGTTTTTTAGCATCTCATCTTGGGGTTATTTCCAAATTTGCAGACATCTCAGTAACGGAGGTAAAATAGAGCACCCTAAGAACAGAACTTTTCACTGCAAAGAGTTATCTGTCTAAAAAGAAAAGAAAAAACATTCAAAGCCCCTGACAGCTTGGAATCAACTAAAAGCAAAGAGAGTGAGTTTGGACCAGTACTGTTCTTTACTACAGGAAAAGTTCATAGGTAAGAAAAGTACCAAGAATAGAATGCCCAGTCATGGAAGAAAAAGGCTCTGAAATGTCAACAAAATGCCCACATCCTTCAGGTGAGTGCCCAAGTTCCAGACTGCTTTACGGAAAGAAGACAGTTGGAATTTACCTTAGATACGTTACCAGTCCCTGTGAACACAAATGTTAAGGGCCCTATTGACTTCGGCATCAAACCCAGAGATATTTCATAGCCAGCATCGCGGACAGCTTGCACAGCCTGACCACTGTTCCTGTAGTTATGAGCCATGCCAATGTGCTGCAAGCAAGCATATGTGGTTCATATTAGTTGACCACCCAAGATACGTTTCTGTTTGAAATGTGACGTGTTTAAAAAAAAAATTAGATACAATAAACATCTCACCATAAAAGGTGTGTGATGTCCCAAAGCAAGGAGCCTTAAACCCATCCCATGAAGAATGTTGATCATCCCTGTTGCAGAATCAGACCAACAGAAAGACCGTTAGTTAGGAGGAGTAGAAACTCTTTTCTCTGCCAGTTCTCCAACCTGCTCCATGCTCTGAGGAAGCACGGACCACAGCATCTCAGTTTGGAAGGGGCCCTGGAAGTTATCTATCCATTCCCTCAAGTTTCTGCCGTCAAAAGTATTAACCCAGCTGCACCCCCCTCCTGTCCCTTCCACCTCCAATCCTGCTAAAATGGAAAGAGTGTGCCTCTTCTTCTCTAAGGTTAATCTCTCCACCTTTGCTCCAGATCCCATCCTTCCTGTCTCACTCAGGAATTTACTCTGGAATTATGTCCTCTTTCTAACCCTCTCTATTGGTTAATTCTTAACATTTAAACACACCTACATTTCTCAGGTACCAAAAACAAATGAACATGTGAAAACAGTCACCATTGACCTTATGACCCCTCCTCCCACCCTCAGCTATTTCAGTGACCTACACAGCTAAACTCAGTGGACACTTTGCAGACCTTGAATTACTTGTCAGAGGCATTTGGCAATGTGTACTTAGTCACTCAGTTGTGTCTGATTCTTTGTGACCCCATAGACTGTACCCAGCCAGGCTCCTCTGTCCATGGGGATTCTCCAGGCCAGAATACTACAGTGGGTAGCCTTTCCCTTCTCCAGGGGATCTTCCCAACCCAGGGATCGAACCCAGGTCTCTCGCATTGCAGGCAGATTCTTTACAGTCTGAGCCACCAGGGAAGCCCAAGAATACTGGAGTATGTAGACTATCCCTTCTCCAGGGGAACTTCCAGACCGAGGAATCATACTGGGGTCTCTTGCACTGCAGGCAGATTATAGAGCTTCTTTTTGTTGGAACTCTCTTCCCTCAGCGTGCCTGGCTTAAACACACCATCACCCTAAATTTCTGCATGCTCCTCTTTGCATCCCTATTCTTTGTGTATTAGTGTCCCCTGCCCCTTGCTTAACACTGTCACCCCCAGGATTCTGTTCCAGGCTCTCTTCTCTTCAATCTCTACATTTTTATTTTCCTTAGCTCAACTCATTCATTCCTAAATTTCAGGTATTCTCTGTATGCTGATGACTACAAGTCTGTATCTCTAACACTGATATTTTATTTCAAGACCCAGTCAACTACCTCATGGATTTCTCATTTTGGATGTCCTTCAAAATAGCAAAAACTTAGTATGCCCGTAGTGAGGATCTCAGCATCCATTCTCCCCTTCTTCTTTCTCGGAAGAGAACTTTCCCTCTCCATATCCCTGACAAATTTTCTTTGATCTTTTTTCTGATGTTTACTTTTAAGGAATAATTTATATGCTATAGATCACACCGATTTAAAGTCTAAACTTTGTTAACTGTTAACAAATGTACACACCCATATTCCCAACAACATAATTAAGATACAAGCTACTCCCATCACCCCAGTCAATCCTCCCCAAGCTTTGGTTCTGAACAACTGATTCTATTTCTGTCTGCGTAGCATAGTTTCTTCTATAGTTGCACACAAATGAAATTTTAAATATTTATTATTCTGTTGTCCGTCTACTCTTACTCAGAATAATGCTTTTGAGATTCAGGCATACTTTGTGTGTATAAGAAGTTTGCTTCTTTTTATTGCTGAGGAGTGTTCCATTCTATGAACTATACTGCAATTTATTTATCCATTCCTCTGCTGATTGCCTGGGCTATTACGAATGAAGCTACTATAATAATTCTTTACAAATAATAATTTGCTTCTCTTGACAAATGCCTATAATTTATTTTGTACATTGAGATTCAAGAATTTTATTTCTTCGTGAGTTTTGTCTTGCACAATTTGCCTATTTTGTCAACATTGTTGTATTTATTGGCCTATCCATAATATTCCCTTATCCTTTTAAAATTTGTGACGTATATAGTGATAATTCCTGTTGTATTCCTAATATTGCTTTTTTAAAATGTGACTTCTCTGTCTCTTTTCTTAAAAATTAATCTAACTGGAAGTTTATAAAATTTACTGATTTTTTTTAAAATAACCAGCTTTAAAATTTTTGCTTTCTTCTTTTCTAATAAAAGCATTAAATGCTATAAATTTCCTTCTAAAAAGCACTTTACCTTTATTCAACAAATTTTTGCATGCTACTTTAATTCTTCATTCAATTAAAAATATTTCCTAATTTTTCCTGTGGGAGGTCTTCTGCACTCATGGATTATTTTATAAAACATTGTTTATCTTCCAAATATTGGAAATTTTCTAGATATCTTTGTACTATAATACCAAAGTCGATTTTATTATAGTCAGAGCACATACTCTATGGTTTTTAAACTTTTTAATTCATTGAGGATTGTTTTGTGACCCAGCACATGGCCCATCTAGGTGGATGTTCCACATGACCTGAAAGGAATGTTTATTCTGTTCTGCGAGTTGCTAGGTAGAATGCTGGGTGCGCAAGAGCTGTCACTGATGTCATGGTGGTTGACAGTGCTTTGTGTTCTATACCTTACAAATTTTCTGTCTACTTATTCTGACAATCACAGACCTTCAAGTAGTCTAATCTGATACAAAGTTATAACATGCAGTGTTTCTCAACTAAAGACGGTTCCAAGTACTAGCTGGGACAAAAATCAAGTGTTAATTTTCCCCAAATTCCACCTCGTATCCTTGTAGACTGCTCCTCCATGGGTTCCTGTCTCCACATCTACTGCTGCTGCTGCTAAGTCGCTTCAGTCGTGTCCGACTCTGTGCGACCCCATAGACAGCAGCCCACCAGGCTCCGCCGTCCCTGGGATTCTCCAGGCAAGAACACTGGAGTGGGTTGCCATTTCCTTCTCCAATGCATCAGAGTGAAAAGTGAAAGTGAAGCCGCTCAGTTGTGTCCAACTTGTTGCGACCCCATGAACTGCAGCCCACCAGGCTCCTCCGTCCATGGGATTTTCCAGGCAAGAGTACTGGAGTGGGGTGCCATTGTCTTCTCCGATCTCCACATCTTACCTCTCCCATTTCACCCTTTCTTTCATTTTTCAAATTTCTCATCCCAAACTGACCTCTCTTTCCAGCTCCCAAACAGAAGAATTCCAAGCCTATCCATAGCTGTTGTCCTTCTCTCTGTTCCTTTTCTTTATCTCTGTAATAAATGTAGTGTCTCATTTTATTCCCCTGATATTCATCATCCTTACTCACACCCACCATGTTTATTTTTATTGGTGGAAATGAACACTCCCATCCCCTTGCCACAGAAAAAACACAGTTACTTTCCAGGCAAATTTACAGGCAAATGTAACAGCCTTGGATACCTACCTGCCACACCTGCCCACTGTCCAAATGCCACCACCCGTATTCCTCTATGATCCACCATTTTCTCATAATCAATAAGTCGGATTTCCTGAAGAAATGATAAAAAAATTTCTAAATCATCCAGCTTAATTTCAATGGGTAGAACACATATATGAGCAAGTGAAAATTTCACACTTTTCCCTCTTATAAAATATATCTTGACTTGCTAACAGAAGTTACCATGAGGTACACCATGAAATATTTAGAAAATGCTGGGTCACAAACCAAGGATAGGTTTGTGATGAGAAACAAAAGAATGCTCCTAGCAGGATGCTAATGCCCCTTGACGGCAGGCAATAAAATAATAAAGGTATGATATCTTTGAACTTTTAGCCCAGCACTATCAACCAACATTTCTACATAATGCCCCACTCATCCTCACATTCTTCCCTGTAGTCTCAAAAATAAGTCCTTCCTGAGACTAATCCCTGTGAGCTAGATACCAACTTTTTTCTATGTCTTCCAACACCACTCTAGAACTTATTCTCATTCTTGCGTTCTCTCTCTTTACTGTGTTCCTTCCCTTCAGCCATTCTAAATATTCCCAAGTCTCCCTTCTACCTTAAAAATGACAACAAAACACCCTCTCAAGTCCATACACACAAATCTATCTCATTCTCTCTCTTCCTCTCTCTCTTCTTCTCTCTCTTTCTGACTCTCTTAGTATCTCTTTCTCTTTCTCTGTTTTCTCTCTCCAGGCTCTCACAAGCAAGCTTTATTTAAAAAATAAAACAAGCTGCTTGTTTTTCACTTCCTCATTTTCTCGAAAATCATGTCCTTCCCCTTTCCTTCCCTTCCAAGGAAAGGGGATCTTCCCTTTCTCTTGGAAATCCTCTATTAATTCATGCTTAAAAGCTACTAATACATTGTAATTATAGAATGTCTTAAATAATCTATTTATTTCCTCAAAGGTAATATAATTTTTAACATGTCCATGTATTTAAGAATATTTAATATTCATCCAACTCCAAGTAATTTGTTACAAAAATGTTGCCCAAAAGCAGCCCTGCTGGGTCTGTTTTTATTAAATTTCTTGAAATGAACAAAAGTTCATACAACTCCCCAAAAAAAGTTTCTGAAGTACTTTTTGAGGAGTTTATCTGCTTAACGTGAAACCTTCTTATTATTTTCATTAATTAGTTTTTGAATTTGTTTTTTTGAAACACTGCAAATTATCTGTAGTCTCTGTTTAGCGAATTTGAAAATAGTAAGAATGTATTATGGATGCCTACATAAAATACATTTTTCTCCATCTAGTCAAGGCTATGGTTTTTCCTGTGGTCATGTATGGATGTGAGAGTTGGACAGTGAAGAAGGCTGAGCACCGAAGAACTGATGCTTTTGAACTGTGGTGTTGGAGAAGACTCTTGAGAGTCCCTTGGACTGCCAGGAGATCCAACCACTCCATTCTAAAGGAGATCAGCCCTCGGATTCCTTTGGAAGGGATGATGCTAGAGCTGAAGCTCCAGTACTTTGGCCACCTCATGCGAAGAGTTGACTCATTGGAAAAGACTCTGATGCTGGGAGGGATTGGGGCAGGAGGAGAAGGGGATGACAGAGGATGAGATGGCTGGATGGCATCACGGACTCGATGGTCGTGAGTCTGAGTGAACTCTGGGAGATGGTGATGGACAGGGAGGCCTGGCGTGCTGCGATTCATGGGGTTGCAAAGAGTTGGACACGACTGAGCGACTGAACTGAACTGAACTGAACTACTGCTTTTACTGTTCATGAAATTCTCCTGTCCTCTGCCTATTGTCAAATGCTAGTCTAGTTTCTACCGGTCTAATATCTTGACTCCAGGACTTAGACCTTGGACTTCTCCATCCGCATTTACTCCCTACCCTCATCCAATCTCATGGCTTTAGATACCTTCTGGTCTCTGACAACTGTGTATCAGGACGAGCTGGCTTCCTGAATTACAGATTCACAGTCAATGGCCCACTCAGCTTCTCCCCTTCAATGTCTAATGGACAAATTAAACTCAACAGGCCCTAAACCCAACTCTCTATCCTTTTAAACAAGCCTGTTCCTCTGGCAGTGGCATCATCTCAATCTAAGGCAACTCCTTTAAGTTACTGAAACCAAAATCCCGTAAGAGTCAGCTCTGACTCCTCTCTTTCTCTCACAGTCCACACTCACTTTATCAGTGATTCCTGTGGGCTCAGACCTCTAAAATATATGCAGGTTTTGTCCACGTGTCACACCTCTGCTTCTGCCACCTCCGTGCAAGCCACCATCATTGGCAGCCTAGCATCTGGACTAGTCCAGACTAACAGTCTTATTAATTTTGTTCTCCTCTCACTTCCAACTATTATTCACACAGCAGGCAAAAAAAGCATCTTAGAATATGGTTTTCTCTGATCCTCCACTCAAAAAGACTGTCAGGGCTTTGTATTACTATTCTCTTAGCTTAGCTGACTTTGCCCAGGTGGGTATGGCTTGATCCTTCATCTCCAAAGGTTTGCTCAGTTCCAACTTAGCGATGAGGCTCTCTCTAGCCATCCTATTTAAACTAGCATTCTCACCTCCCCTGGTGACCAGAACTCCTTTTTTTCTAATGTATCATATTTACCTCCATTACATATATCACCAAGCAATGTATGAGGTATCATTTATTTACCATCTGTCTCCTTCCACTCAAATATAAGCCCTGTTCATTGCAGTAATCAGTGTCAGACACAGTGTAGGCACTTGGTAAATACTTGCTGAGTGAATACTCTGTAATTTAAATAGATGCTAGTTTTTCCACAGTATTAATAATCTCAAAAAAGGGTTTTTTTCCCTTATGAATATGTAAAAATAGTCTCCAGTTCAGTTCTGGTACTACAGAGCAACCTCAGTCAATTTGCTTCACCTCTCTGGGCTCCATCTGAAAAATTAGGGTGGTGGGTTGTATGATCCCTAAGGTTCTTTTCAGCTCTAAAATTCTGCTCGGCCATATTTGACCGACTAACCTTATAAATTAATGATCATTTGGGACAAATGCTTCTATCATTAGAATACAAAAGGAATGAATATGTTTGATTCTTCTTTTTAAGACCCTGCCCCGCAGAGGAGCCCTAGGAGCAGCAGAACTACTCAAGCACTATCTTACAGATCGTCTTTCCTGTTGAGGTGAATAACATGATGTATTTCCTAGATGCTAAAAGAAAACTGAAACTCCTCTTGACCATTAAAGGCAAAAAAAAAAAAAAAAAAGTTTCGGTGTTAACATTTATGAATATTGCCCACTAAATACCTGTTTTAGGATCTCATCCAGCAAACCCATATTGGCCTCCTGAGCCTTTATTGTGTGGGAGAAGAATGCATAAGTCTTCTTGGGCATTAATTTTTCCTCTGGTGGTCTTTTAACTCCCAAAATTAGACAAGCTTCAGAAATATCCTCCTGGAGAATGCCACCAGCTTTGACATATTCCTGGGAATGTAATTTTGATTGAAAGTTATTCCCCTGATTTGTTGTATTCATATTTTCTTTACTAAATAAATTTAGCAGTTAAAGACACAAACTTTTGAAAGAATAAAACATAAGGAACAAATAATGGAAAAACTACTTCTAAAATTCTTACTTGCTGACTAAAGATGAATTTAACATGTTTGACTTTTGCAGCAAAAACAAAAATCAGAAAATTCAGCACACAATTTTATTTGAAAACAGTTAATAGCCACTAACACACTAGAACGTGTGATTTAAATATACTTGTAAAATATATTTTTTTCAACAATGCTGTGAAATATGAAATGCTAAATAGTAATTTATTGTTGTTATTGCTGTTTAGTCGCTAAATTGTGTCTGATTCTTTGCAATCCCACAGACAGGAGTCCGGCAGGCTCCTCTGTCTGCAGAATCTCCTAGGCAAGGATACTGGAGTGGGTTGCCATTTTCTTCTCCAGGGTATCCTCTTGATCCAGGGATTGAACCCATGTCTCCTGCATTGGCAGGTGGATTCTTTATCACTGAGCCACCAGGGAAGCCCAGTAATTTACTACTTGGGTATATTTTAAAAAGAAAGACATAAATCTGCAACATTTTCTTTTCTTTCTTTTTTGGGGGAGTGGGGTTCAATTAGTATTTACTATTGTCCTACTCTGTACAGTGAATTGTGATAGAGATGAGATAAAACCCAAAGAAAGACAGACAAGGTTCCTCCTGTAAAGGAGCTCACAAAGTATTGTAGAAAGAATCAGAGGCACAAGGTATTAGGTTGAATTCTGAAGAATAGTATGATTATTCTTACTTAATATGAATAATCATTACTTAATGATAATTAGTATGATTATTAATAATCTAAATGATATATTAATTTAACAGATATTGAGATAACTCCCAGGAGAGATGATGATGGAAATACAGAAATTTAAATTAATCTAAAAGGCTGAGTAGGATTTGGAGGAACAGAGATAGGAAATACAAGGTGGTAATACCAGTAAGAGGCATTGAAGAAACACATACAAATATGGAGATGGGAAAGTAAGGAGATGTTTAGGGCATAATAAGTGAATCAATTTAGAAAAGTAGACTGAATATTACCATTGTGAATATTAGCTTTATTAAATAAAAATTATCATTGATATTTATTAATAAATTACTGTATGCTTTGCTAAGCTCTTTGGGTGAATTATTTAATTCTCAAAACTCCCATGAAGTAGGTGCTATTATTATCCCCATTTTATCAATGAGAAACTCAAGTCTTACACATTAAACTGAGATTTCATAACTAGTACATACAGGTAACAAAGAATTATTTCAGATTTTTAAATAAAGGGGTAGCATGATCCCAGGGATGGGGGAGCCTGGTGAGCTGTCGTCTATGGGGTCGCACAGAGTCAGACACAACTGAAGTGACTTAGCAGCAGCATGATCCAGGCAGAATTTTTAAGGCACCAGAGGCGGCAGTTAAATAAAATGAAGATAAATCTAGTTAGGAATCTACCTGAAAGGAAAGCATAAATCTAGAGGAGAGACAGTAAAAGTAATAAACATGTTCATGTCTGGTTTCTCTGAAAACTATCTGCCCATTTATAGTAGACTGGTTAAATACATCACGATAAATCAGAGAGCGATAGTAACAGAGTAATTACTACATAGACATTGAATAGAACGAAGCTGATTTCTATGAACTGACATGGATAGATTTCCAGGATATGCCTTCAGTTCAGTTCAGTTCAGTCACTCAGTCATGTCCAATTCTTTGTGACCCCATGGACTGCAGCACACCAGGTTTCGCTGTCCATCACCATCTCCCAGAGTCTGCTCAAACTCCATCCATCAAGTCAGTGATGCCATCATACCACCTCATCCTCTGTCATCCCCTTCTCCTCCTGCCTTCAATCTTTCCCAGCGTTAGGGGATATGCCAAAGAACAAAGCAAGGTGTGAAAGAGTATATACAGTATACAAGGTTCTGCATAAGATTAAAAGGAAAATAAGAAAACACATAACACATATTTTTGTAAGAAGAAACAGGAATGATAGATCAGAAACTCATGAAAACAGTAGACTACAAGGTAGATGGGAATGTAGGGGATTAAGATAAGAGCAAGACTTCTCTGTGTTGCATCTTTTTATATGGTTTTAATCTTTAAATAGGCTTCCCTTGTGGCTCAGCTGCTAAAGAAACCCCCTGCAATGCGGAAGACCTAGATTCGATCCCTGGGTTGGGAAGATCCCCTGGAGAAGGGAAAGGCTACCCACTCCAGTACTCTGGCCTAGAGAATTCCATGGACTGTATAGCCCATGGGGTTGCAAAGAGTAGGACACGACTGAGCGACTTCCACTTTCACTAGGTGGCTCAGTGCTAAAGAATTCACCTGCAATGCAGGAGATGCGAGTTCAATCCCTGGGTGGGGAAGATCCCCTGGAGAAGGAAATGGCAACCCAATCTAGTATTCTTGCCTGGGAAATCCCATAGACAAAGGAGCTAGAGGGCTACAGTCCATGGGGTCCCAAAAAGTCAGATACGATTTAACAACTGAAAAACAGCAACATCTTTAATATGTATACATATTTAACTTATTTAAAAAATAAAACTAAATAAAAAAGGATTTAAAAGCAAATGTTAAAATTTAATAGAAACAAAAACAAATAAATCCAACTGGTTCAAACTGACATGTAACCACATAGAAAAACTAGTTCAGATATGTTTTGTACACAACACACTGAATATTCTTTGTGAGATGCAGTCTAAAGGCAAAAAAACATTCTTCTAAGAAACATTAAACTCCATTCAGTATCCTCTTACTGAGGACAGAAGATGAGATGGTTGGATGGCATCACTGACTCAATGGACACAAATTTGAGTTGGTGATGGACAGGGAAGCCTAGCATGCTGCAGTCCACAGGGTCACAAAGAGTCGAATATGACTGAACTGAACTGAATATTATATTCGTTTCAGATGTATACCAAAATTAGTTTCAGGTGTATACATTGCAAAAAGATCACCACAATAAGCCTGCTGCTACTGCTAAGTCACTTCAGTCATGTCCGACTCTGTGCGACCCCAGAGACGGCAACCCACCAGGCTCCCCCGTCCCTGGGATTCTCCAGGCAAGAACACTGGAGTGGGTTGCCATGCCATTTCCTTCTCCAGTGCATGAAAGTGAAAAGTCAAAGTGAAGTCGCTTAGCTGTGCCCAACTCTAGCGACCCCATGGACTGCAGCCCACCAGGCTCCTCCGTCCATGGGATTTTCCAGGCAAAAGTACTGGAGTGGGGTGCCATTAACAATAAACCTAGTACTGTTCTAGATTAAAAGAACTAAAGAAACATAATAATAAATTCAATGAACCTTATTTAAACCTTGCTTAAAATAAAAACCATAAAAGACATTAGGGACAATAGGGAATTTGAAATGGGTATGTGTGATGATCTTGTGGAATTATTAATTTCTTAGGTGTGAAAATGAAACGACAGTTATGGTTATGTAGGAAGACGATTTATTCCTAGGAAATACATACTGAAGCATTTAGAGATAAAGTGTCATTGTCTGCAACATATTTTCAAATGGCTCACAGAAGAAAAACCACGTGCGTGTCTCTAAAGTGAAAATAAAAGTTAAATCTGCGTCATAAGATTATGGTGAAGAATGAAGAGAATGATGAATGTGAGGTGACTGGCAAGGTTAGGACTCATGAACAAACTCTACATAGTAAAGCATTTCCTGGAGACATTGGTCTTCCCAGTCCTAAAACCAGGGTCACATATGAAAGAATGATGGGAAGGATGTCATCCCTAAACTGGAGAAAGCATGGAATGAGTGAAAACAGTACTTACTGGCTAAATTCTGGGCTCAAGAAAGTATTCTAACTAGAAGTCTCCTAACTATATAATCTCACTACAACCGAAGTAAAAATACTGTTGTGTTGTCCTTAAGTGACACTAGCAAACGTTTTGAGCTTCCCTAGTGGCTCAGATGGTTAAGAATCCGCCTGCAATACGGGAGACCTGGGTTTGACCCCTGCATTGGGAAGATCCCCTGGAGGAGGGCACGGCAACCCACTCCAGTATTCTTGCCTGGAGAATCCCCATGGACAGAGGAGCCTGATGGGTCGCAGAGTTGGACACAACTGAGTGACTAAGCACAGCACAGCTAACATTTTAGGTTCACTCAGATGCTCTGTAATTTTCACACGTACAGTCATTTCACTTTCACATATCTTTACAAATTGGAAATATTACCTTATCGTGAATGGCTCGCCGATTGGAAGGCTGTATTAAGACCTTGTATCCCAGGTTGGTGATCCCTTTGACGTGCCGGGGAGCCAGAGGAGCCCGCCTTTCCCAGGCATTCACATCCTCCCGCCTCAAGGCCATCACCGCCTTGTGGTGAAGCCCTCTGGAGAGGCTGGGGCTCAGCCTGCCCAGTTTGGTTCTGGACACTCGCAGCATCTTGAAACCTGATGACTGTAAAGACATTATAAGAGCAGGACAATGAAAGGCAGGAGGGCTCACAGGTCAGTTCTGGTCTCCTGAGAAATCTGTTGTAAAATCTAACCAACCCAGGTGGTAACAGATTCAAGGTGAGGAAGGGAGAGGGAAAACCTGGATGACATTGCAGTGTTCCTTTACCCAACCAAAACTGAACTTTCACAAACAAAGGTAAATCCAAAATTAAAAAACAAAAAGTTCCAAGCACTGGCAGGACACTAATCAATATTCGCTGTGTCAAAATCGTGTTTTTAAAATATATGCTTTATCAAACCATACATTCAGCACAAAGGTTTTAAGCAAGTTAATCTACAAATACAGGAAGATCATTTATACCAATTTTAATGATGAAAACTTTAGAATCCTTTCATAATGTTCAAGATCCTTGACAATCCAGCTCCAACCTCTTTCCAGTTTAATCTCTGATCATTTCCTAACCTAGTTCTACTCAGTGTGTTTTACAGCCTGTTGTCAGTCACTGAGCTGCTTTTTACTGGTCCAGGATGAGATGTGTACAGAAATAGAAAGTAGGCACTTAGAAATCTTTATATGACAGGATCATTTTTTCTAGTAATTCATTGGTATTGAATTTTATAAAAGCATTGGTCCTGGCAGATTGGAAAACAAGACAAACATGTTTTCACCATAGGTGTTAGAAGCTGGAAAGCATACCCCTAAACCCCTGCCCCACCCGACACCCCTCAGCTTCACTTCGCTGACCCTGTTGTTGCTTTTCGCCTTTCCAACCTGTCCTCTACCCTACCACCCCTCCCTGCTATTACATTAAACGCAGACCTTAATCAGTTCTCAGACTGCTGTCCCAGATTATATAACTCTATTCATTTGTTCAATTAAGAAATATTTACAAGAGGCTTACTATGTGTCAGCACAGAGTAAATTGTACAAAAAATTTTAAAGCATAAATACTAAACAGTTTTCAAATGGGAACATAAACTTAGTAGTCAGAGGTTATTTCAGATCATTTGGATGCTAAACCTCGCTTTTCTATGTTTAAGGTTGGCATCAAAATATAGATACTAAATGATCTTACATCTTCTAGAAATTCCCTAGCATTTAGCAAAATTCTTATAGAACACATTTCTGTTACATCAGACTGCAATCTCTAAATCAGACCCACCTTAAAGAGAGGGAAGCTTTGTCCAAACAATGGAACATACAAGTACATTTCCTATAGGCGAACTACTTATCACCCTAGATAGAAAATGTGTAGGATAACTCACAATGCAGAGTGAAAGAATAAAGCAAACAGCAAGGAGTCCAGCTAAGAAGGCTTTAGAAGAAGGGCAGGGAGAGAAAACACAGCACACAGCAAGTAAACAGTCTGATCATGAGGAGTTCAGGCTAACTTTTACTCAGGCCAAATACAGATAATCGACATTTCAAGTAAGACTGTTACATACTCTATCTAAGGCTTTGATTTATATATATATATAGCTTTGTTTTTAAACAGACTATGTTAACTCCAAGCCATTTATTCTCCCTCAAGCCAAAGGAAAATCTGCAGTATTTCATAGAACTTGCAACCATATGTTTACGACTGAAATCAGTTCCAAAGACAAGTGATTTTTCTCAACATACTGACAAGCCCACAGTCTCATCTTCCCAGCAGCGGTTATATCTCACATACCATGGGTGACCAAATGATCCTAATCTTCTATAATTAGTAGCAGTTCTTGGCACAAAGATTCAGAAACCTATCCAAGTAATGCAGTCTCTCTCCTCAGTCCAGGTTTGATTTAAAACCACAGCTTCCCCTTTCTCAGAAGCACTCTTCTGCCTTTTCCTCTTCCTCCATACCTCCTTTGTTTGGAGTCGGGGGTATGGTGTGGGAGGAGAGACACAGACATATATACTCACGTAATATACACATACGTGTTGGCAGAAGCAGACTTTCCTGGGGAAGAGGACACGAAAGTAACAGAGGCTGACCTTCTCTGTTTTATTTAGGAAACTACTTTCACTTTCACTTTTTGTAGGGAATCCCAATTCTCAACACTTTGTTTTCAAAGAAACAGAACAATAGTTACCACTGATTTAACATTATATGTCAAGCACTATGCTGAGCACTTTATAGACAGTATTTCATTTCCTCCTTGTGGCAATCTAATTAAGCAGATACTATTATTCTCATCATTTTACAGATGAAGCAACTGAAGTGAAATCCGACTAGCGTGGTTGCTTTTAAGCCAGAGAAGAATCCCTAGGTTAACAGTTAACACTAGGGATTCTTCTTTGCCAAAGCCTGCAAATCCACACCTCTTATATCTGACACGTTACTCTTGCCAGCTCAATTCAGAAAGAAATCAGATCCATATGGTATTGGCTATATGACCAGTTCTCCCCCAGCATGGGGTGCCTCCATCAACCCCTTTCCTACATGTCACCAAAAATCCATCCTGAGCCTCGGCCAAGGTAAATTTTAAATTTCTGGATGCTTAGCAAGGAGACGATTATAGAGAGTCTGATTATATCAGTAACTGCTTGAGCCTTGAACCTTGCTCTCAAGTATAGAACTTTCTGGGACTATCATTCATTCATTCTCAGGTCATCAAGAAATATATAACAGTGAGACTTTCTGAATTGCTCCAAGATAGAATATGCACAGAGTCGGACATGACTGAGCAACTGAACTGAACTGAGGGTATTATGACTCATTAGAAAAGACCCTGATGCTGGGAAAGATTGAAGGCAGGAGGAAAAGGGGTCAACAGAGGATGAGATGGTTGGATGGCATCACTGACTTTATGGACATGAGTTTGAGCAAACTCTGAGAGATAGTGAAGGACAGGGAAGCCTGGCGTGCTGCTGTCCATGGGGTCGCAAAGAGTCGGACAGGACTGAGCAACTCAACAATAAAACACAAAACAGAGTTAGGCTTGGCCCCTTCTAATTTCTGTTGCTTTCATTGGGATATGTAAAAAGGATTACACATTCAAATAAAGAAAATTTAAGGCCATGTCATCTGTCTCTAGCCCCCAATCAGAAATGTGCTCTTTGTCCATATATTTTAGATCTTTGAAATAATTCCACTAGAATACAATCCAGTGACTCACACTAAAACCACCAAATCACAGGGAGAGATTTCTCAATGTCAAGTTGTTTGCATATAATCAGGCACACATTTTGGCTAAATTTAGAGTGACTAAGGATGGAGTAGCCTTCAGTTGACTAAAATAAATAAAGGGTGAGAAATGCAAATGATTTATACCCTCACTTCCAGTTTATTCAAAACATGCAAGTGTATTTAAAAAGCCACGATGGGACTTCCCTGGTGGTTCATTGGCTAAGACTCCAAGCTCCTACGGCAGGGGGCCCAGGTCTAACCCCTGGTCAGGGAACTAGACCCCACATGCCACAACTAGAGATCCCACATACCGCAAAGAAGATGGGAGATCCCGTGTGCTGCAACTAAGACCTGGCACAGCCAAATATATAAATATATTTTTTAAAGCCGTAGTTTCCCAGGAAGCCTTGATATAATAAAGGCAAGCAACTGCATGACCATGAGTCTTCGCCCACACTACATATTTGGCATCCAGACCGTAATAATCCTGAAGAGGTTCATAAGAGTTCCAAGTTAACAGAATACCTAGTGATAGCCTAGAACTCCTCCAAGTACCTCCCAACCCCAAGGCTTGTTAGAACAAGGCTTGAACATGAACATGAACGAGGCTTGAACGAGGCATGAACATGAGCCTTGAACAACACTGTCCTCCATACTTCTATTTCCTGTTGCATAGCTATATTCTTTTAATGTTAAAATAGTTACAAAGTGAAAGTGAAAGTCAAGTCTCTCAGTCTGTAGGACTCTTTGGGACCCCATGGAATATAGCCTGCAGGCTCCTCCATTCATCCAGGGGATTTTTCAGGCAAGAGTGCTGGAGTGGGTTGCCATTTCCTTCTCCAGGGGGATCTTCCCGATCCAGGGATTGAACCCAGCTCTCCCACATTGTAGGCAGACGCCACCAGGGAAGCCCATCAGCTACTCAAAGTCATCCAAAGATAATACCACCTACCAGTCTCCCAGTCTCTAGCCTACAAATGTAGCTTCACTGAGATGGAATGCAAAGTTAGTTCTGAATTGGAGTCTTATCCACAATGTTTATTTGCTTAATTTGTCCCTTTGTTAAACTCTATAAATGCTTTGAAGAAATGAATTGTTTTCCTCATCTCTATATTTCCAGTGACTTCCCTACAGGAGAACTTAAATATTTGGTGAAAGGATGAATAAATAAATGAGCAGATTTAAATGAATGTCATAAAGACCAGTGAAGCAAACAAAATAAACTTATGAATAAGAACAGGGATTCGTATTTACCACTGGCCCAACAAGGCTCAAGAAAGATCTAATCTCTTGTCAAGATCTCATAGATCAATGAATATTATGAAATACAAATAAAAATGGTATTAAAATCCAAATCTGGTTGCTGAGACATATAACTGGATATGGGACTCCTTCCTTGACTTCAATTTCATAATTCAAGCTGGAATATAATGCTAACATCCTTTTCAGCTTTAATATGCTGATTCTATTAAGTATAGTATATAGAGGATGAGATGGTTAAATGGCATCACTGATTCAGCGCACATGAATTTGAGCAAACTCCCAGAGACAGTAAAGGACAGTCCATGGGGTCACAAAGAGTCGGACACGACTTAGCAGCTGAACAACAACATTAAGTATAGTGACTGGACACTGTGGATCACAAAGGCATTCAAATTTTAGAACATAAAGAGGCACTCTGACTCATGAAGATCCAGCCAAAGTATACAAACAGGGAAACAAAATACCAAAAGCACTGTGGAGAAAGACAGGATATTCACCTAAGTTACCTGCATTAACTGCAGTGACCAGGAGCCAAATATAGGAGGGTGATACCTCACAAAAAATTCTGACTACTCTCCTCCATAAATGGCCTGGGTTCCTCAGCTTCCCACTTACTCAAAGACCTTGGTGAGTAACTTAATCTGTCTGTACTTCACCTGCAAAATGGGATTTATACCTACCTCATAGGGTTATTGAGAAGTTTACTTGCACTAATAGTCATAAAGTGCTGAGCACTGCCTTACATGTCATAAACACTCAGTAAATGCTAAGCAAAAGGCTGCAAGGCTGCCCTCTCCTCAAAGGTAAACACAGCCATCCATCACCCCTGACAGTGGAACATCACTTTCCCTTCTTCTGGGTCACATTGTGGGGAGGCCTTCATAATGACTCCATGTTCATCCCTTCCTCTTCTTACTTTTTTAGGAAAAAAATTTAAAAAGCCCAGTAAGCCTTCTCTTTACCTTCACCCTTCAGGCATGAGGGTTCAAGATAATAAGTTATCATTTTAATACTATTTTTCATCAAATTTAAATTACTTTTTTTCCCCACATTTTAGCATCCTTGAAAGGAGGATACATCTTATAATCTCGACTGTATCTTAATTCTATGAATATGGTAATAACATTGTTGGTTACTTTCCATTCCAGATATACAGCATTTCTGTGATTCCATAAATTCCATAGAATTTTTTGTGGCCTCATCACAGAGACTTGTCACTGTTTGTAGTGTTATCTCTATGAGAAAATTAATACAAGAATATTTGGAAAAAATGAAAATTTTGTGTTAAATGGGATTGGTTACCCACCAAAGATCATTTCCAAAATCCTGCTAATGCTTAGAGGACTGGTTACTTATGGTATAAATTTTCAATTACAAATAAATCAGAGTTCTGATGATGCTGTCACCAAAAAACAAGCGAGGCTGATAACAAATAGGATTTTCTGGAGAGTGGGAAAGTCACTTGGGGACACTGACTTAAACCTTTGTCCTCCTAGCTCATTTTGCAGAAGGGCCACCAGGTTACACAGCTAGAACGTCCTGTGGCCGTAAGTTCACTCCTCTTTATAGCAAAAAAGGGGGAGAGGGAGTGAGAGGAGTTCACAACACACATAAATATATAGAAGCAGCCCACACCAAGTGTCACGGTTGGTTTTTGTTGTCGTTGTTGTTGTTGTTGTTGTTTCAATATAGAGTTTATGAAAGCCATATGTCAAAGTCGATGAGAGTTCACTCGTGTGCACAGCTAGGTCGCCCTAATCAATTACATTTTCACAGCCGAATAACTGACGACCCACAACATAAAAAATGCTCGTCTTCGTTCGAGTTACTAAACACACTCTCTCCCTCTTCCCACGCCACAAGCCACTTCCACTCTCCTAAAATCAGTACCTGGAAAGCATATTGCTTCCAGAAGTACCCAGGGCATTTAGCCCCATTGAGTTAAACAGGGTATTTAACTGCTTCTAACCGCGCCGCCTCCGCGGCCGAACTCTCCAACTGGCCCGCACAGTGCCTGCGGGGTCTCGGAAATTCAGGAGACGCTGATATCCAAACACTCAACTTTCGCACTTTTCCTGTCTGTCAGAAGATGGAAGAGCCTCGTGGACTGCAGTCCATGGGGTCGCACAGAGTCGGACGCGACTGAGCGACTTCACTTTCACTTTTCACTTTCCTGTACTGAAGAAGGAAATGGCAACCCACTCCAGTGTTCTTGCCTGGAGAATCCCAGCGACGGGGGAGCCTGGTGGACTGCCGTCTATGGGGTCGCACAGAGTTGGACACGACTGAAGCGACTTAGCAGCAGCAGCAGCAGAGGATGGAGGGGGATGGCCCGCATCCCAGAGAAAGGTCAGGCACACACGGCCAGTGTGAATAAGTTTGTGATGCGAATTTGTTTAAGCAGGCCAGGGGCTGAAAAGGTCAACCAGTAACTGCGCCGAAAGCAAGCTTGGGGGTGCGAGCGTGCTGGGCCGGAGGGGCGGTGCCCGCCGCCATCCGTCAGCCACCCGCCGCAGCCGCCTATCTAAATAAGCACACAGTCCAAGAATTAACAGAGGCTTTGTTCTACAACTTCAATACCAATTCTTTACTCCCCAGCAACCGCCCCCCACCTCAGCCCTAGCCAAAAAAGAAATCCACATTGCCATCCCTTCTCCTGCCTATACAGCAATTCCGGGGCTGCGCCCACTGCCCCCGACTTCCCACCCCTCGTCCGCAGGGAAACGCTCGGAGGGAGGCCTGGGGAGGAGGCCCGAACGCTCTTCACGCTCTTCCCCACTCTTGTCCCGGCAACGGCCGGCGTCCGCGGAGCTCCGGGTCCCCAGCGCCGCAGGGAGGACTAGGCAGAACACTGGCCCGCACCTCCCGGCGGATAGGCGGAGCCCCGCCAGCAGTCTCCAAACTCATCTCACAGGCTGAGCCCACTGCCCATCAGCTCAGCTCCTCCTGGCACCCCACCCGCCCTCACCTCGTTCGGTCCCCGCCGCCTTTGAGCTCCCGGGCCCGGGGAGGGGAGGCTCCAAATTCCCAGCCGAAATTGGGATGCAGGCGGTGAGGAGGAGGTGTTTGCTCAACTTCTCAGGACGTCATGACTCCTCCTCCGCAGCCAATCAGCGCCCTCCCTGAGGGAACAACCTTCTTCTCCGCCAATCGGCGGCGCTGCCAGGTACTAGGTCATACCCGGCCCCAGCTCCACCCCGAAAATCTTTCTGCCTTTTTAGATCTCTGACCTACGGCCGTAGCCGGGGACCTCACGTCCTTCCAGGATGGTTATTGACCAAGTTTGTAACTGTTTGCAGCAGGGGACAGGCGGAGATGGTGAAGGAAGTAGTCCGAACATTACACGTTCAACAGATGGCTGTATCTCCTGGGGGTTGAGGGGGAAAGTTTCAAACTCATGTATATCACGCTCATTAGCAATATGCACTTCTCAAAACATTTTCACAGCCTCACAACAAAACTGTGAAGCCTGATGACCGTTCTTAGAGCAGTTTTAGAGTCTAGCAAACGGAGACTGAGAAATTAAGTATTGTGTGTACACATCCAATGAATATTAATTTTATTAATGAATTTAATAATTTCACATTGAACTTTATTCTTATAAATAGTGTGTAGGCCCAGAGGTTTTTTGCTCAAATCAATGAGATGATCAGAGTTGTGTGCTTAAGGGAATATGGTCTAGGTAGTATAGAGAAGGGATCTGAGTAAAAATAATAGTAAAAACTTTAAAAGGACAGAGTCAACACCACGGGTAAGGATGACAGGTTAGAGGAAGAACTGAAGCAAATTTGGTATTTCAAGCTTGGCTAAGTGGTGATTAGGAAGCAGGTGATACTGAGAACAGTGCAGAGAAACATAGCAAGAAGGAAAGTCTTTAGAGGAATGATTAGGAATACGATCTTGGCGATGTAAAGCTAAAGATACAGAGGGAAAATTCAAATTCCAGAGAGGGCTCTAATTTTCTTTGTAATTGGAGACATGAGTGGAGTTTATAAAAATGTTCTAGGTTCAATATTGTTGACAGGAGAGTTGAAACCCAGCTGTGGCAGGTATGAGAAAAGTACATGTTGGAGAAAATTTTCAAAACAGAAGGAAATATTACTCTCTGGCCACTGACACCCTAGGAAGACCACAGATGGACTTCGTTTTTCAGCTTCTAGAGCTGCGGCTAGTCTTCACAAAACGAATATTCTCCTGTCTTCCAGGGCCAATTATCCAGGACTTTCTTTTCTTTTTTTGTCTGTGCTGAGTCTTTGATGCCGCACAGGCTTCTCGGGGCCTACTCTGTCGTTGAGGTACATGGGCTTCTCAGTGCAGTAGTTTCTCTTGTTGCAAGCATGGGCCCTAGGGCTCTCAGATTTCAGTAGCTGAGGCACGAGGGCTCAGTAGTTGTGGATCCTGGACTCTGGAGCACAGGCTCAATAGCTGTGGCACACAGGCTTAATTACTCTGCGGCATGTGGGATCTTCCCAGACTAGGGATCAAACCCATGTCTCCTACACTGGCAGACAGATTCTTTACCATTGAGCCACCAGGGAAGTCCTAGTCAGGGCTTTTAACGAACACTAGACTTTGTCACATATGCATGAATTCTTAATACTCATTGGGTGTGGATATGCTGTACTTAATCTTTCAGTCTCAGTGTGCTGAACTCTATAACTGTTCTAAAAATTGTCATCTGGCTTCACAGGCTGGTTATGAGGCTGTGAAAATACTTCGGAAAGTGCGTATCACTAAACAAATGTGATAGTCATGAGTTCAAAACTTTTTTCCAGGAGATACACACATCTGTTTAGTGTGCCATGCCCAGACTCTTTTGCCCACGGTCCTTCATACAATGTTTGAGTTCCTTCAAGATATGGCCAAAATCAGCCATCTCAGCTTTATTTCGACAGCCTGAAAAGAATAGTGAACCACAATCTGTCCTTTGTTATCTCCTAAGATTAAGAGCCTGGATCAGAATCCTTGCTTTTCCTCCTCGAAGTATAAATCATGGACAGGGTACTTAGTTTTCAAATAAACCTAGGTTTCCTTATCTATTAATAGGAAAATAATAGGGACTACTTCAGGGGTTATTGCGGGCATATAAAATGAGAAGATGTCCAAAGTGCTCTGTCAAGCATCTAGCTAAGAAACAGACAATTATTATTTATTTTCCCAAAGTCTCTTGTTTATTTATCTGCAGTTCTCTGTCATTTCATTTGGGTAAATTAGGAGACATGAAAGGAGTGTATGCAGGGATAAAGGAAGGCAACAAATAAAAGATTGTGATGCCCACTTGCTCCCCAGGACTAGAAACAGTGAGATATCTGTAGGCCTTAATAGGTCTAGAGGAAGAGACAGTTACCAGAACACAGAAAGAGCTCTACCCGGGTTGTCATAGAAGCTATAGGGAAAGCCACCAGACAGTGGTGACTTTTGACAGGAATGGAGATGCCTAGGGAATCAATAACCCTGCCCAGAGAGGAACTTATCTAAAGCAGGGGTCAATAAACTTTTTTTTTCTGTAAAGGACCAGAAAATTAATATTTTAGGCTTTCAGTTCAGTTCAGTTCAGTCGCTCAGTCATGTCCGAATCTTTGCGACCCCATGAATTGCAGCACACCAGGCATCCCTGTCTATCACCAACTCCCAGAGTTCATGCAAACTCACGTCCATCGAGTCAGTGATGCCATCCAGCCATCTCATCCTCTGTCATCCCCTTCTCCTGCCCCCAATCCCTCCCTGCATCAGAGTTTTTTCCAATGAGTCAACTCTTCGCATGAGGTGGCCAAAGTACTGGAGTTTCAGCTTTAGCATCAGTCCTTCCAAAGAACACCCAGGGCTGATCTCCTTTAGAATGGACTGGTTGGATCTCCTTGCAGTCCAAGGGACTCTCAAGAGTCTTCTCCAACACCACAGTTCAAAAGCATTGATTCTTCAGCACTCAGCTTTCTTCACAGTCCAACTTTCGCATCCATACATGACCACTGGAAAAAAAATACCTTTGACTAGATGGACCTTTGTTGACAAAGTAATGTCTCTGCTTTTGAATATGCTATCTAGGTTGGTCATAACTTTTCTTCCAAGGAGTAAGCGTCTTTTAAATTTTTGCAGGCCATTAAATCTCTGTCACAATTCACCAGTTCTGACATCTGGAGACTAAAAGCAGCCACAGACAATACTTAAATGGATGAACATGGCTGTGTGCCAATAAAACATTATTTGTAAAAATTAACTGCAGGCTAGATTTGGACCCAGGGTCATAGTTTGCAGAACCCCAGCCCATAAAATGAATAACCCTACTTCCTTCTCCTGCCCTCCCACCTCCTGCTAGTGCTTTCTACAAATTTGGCACAAGGAAAACCAGAGGGCTATTATATAGTCCATAAAGGTCAACCCTTCAGGGACAGAGCAGGTACAGAGGAGACAGGAGTTCTAGAAGGTTCAAAGGAGCATATTCAACACAAAAGGTATTCAAGACATGCTTGTTGAAATGAATGATTGGTTACCGTGAATTACCCTGCAAATGGTGGAACACTTACCAGAAAACTATCAAAACTGCATCCCTAAATGGGCACAGCCAGGAAAGGCTCCTGGATTGTGGTGACTCTGGAGCCCACGATGCTCCATTAGCTCTCTCTTTGCTTTATTTTGAAATCCTATGCACTTCTGACCTGGTAATGAAATATTAACCTGGCCAAAAAAAAAAAAAAATCCTTCCTTTGTATTCCAAACCATCACTCAGATGTTTATGGTGCTCAAGGATTTTGCAAAATATGTACATGATAAATACTCTTCCTTAAAATGGGAGAATTCAAAGGTTTTTCATCATAGTGACTGTTGTAATAAGTGTGACAGGTATCAGAAATTTCTTCACAATTGAGAGACAATAGATGCATGAAAAACAAGGCTGGGATACACCTAAAATGCTTTCATAGGACTTCTGCAGTCAATCCTTCAGACTCCTTCAATAGGGGAGAACCCTTCCGCCCATGTGGGGTGCTAGGTCAATACTCTTGAAATTGGGAAGTTGGGTCTAGGCCACTCAAGTTGCCTCTCTTTCTCCACATTCTTTGACTTTCTTCCTTTGTTCCTTACTTTGGTTCTGTTCTTCCTGAGAGGCCGTAAGGGTAGTAGTTAGGCATGTGAGCATTACAGTGAGCCAGATCTAGACTCATCCCTCATTCACCAACTCTCTAGCAAGTCATTTTCCTATCAGGACATTGGAAAACATCACAACATTCTCAAGAAGATTAAGTGACGGACATACTCGATATGCATGAACTATTATTGGGGTTTACTGTTTTACTCTGTTTCATGCACTCCTTCCTTGTATTCAGAACTCATTCTCAATCTTATGTGAACTTTGCCATAGAAAGAAAAGAGGTGGACATTTGACCTATTGATCTCTCAATACTCTGTATTTCTCACATGAACAATAAATTTCACAGTATCACCTATATCACTCACCCTAATAAGATATTCAACTTATTATAAATAAATTTCTTACTGACAGGAAGTACCAAGTCTTATATTGTTTAAAATAAGAAGTAGTTTAGGAAAGAAAAATGTCTAAGTGACAACTACTATTGTTGCCTAAGTCCCGAATTATTTTGAGAAGGAAATATACCTCCTTTACAACCAAGAAATTAAAAAATCTGATTAGGTAAGATAAGAGCAGGAACCATCCACATAAAAATCACAATTTCTGCAAAGAGGTTCTGGGTGGAGATAGTGATGGCCTGGGGGATTATATTTGCCCCCACCTTAGATGAATAAAGCAGAGAAAACTACTTTTTATTTCATCTCCTCTGCCATTACCATTATCATTATTTAAGGAGCCTCCCTGAAAAAAAATTTGTAAGAAAATTGCAAGGCCTAGGATCAACATTTGTTGGTTTCACAAAATCCCCAAGAGTTCACAACATCCCTCAAAAGTTATGCAGCAAGGCTTAACTCACTGGACAGGTTTGCTGCTCATCTGTTGACTACCTGCTTAGTAATTGTTATTATAAGCCTACAAGGACCTCTAAATTTCCAGTTCCATATCTCTGCATTTTGTAAATTGGGTAACAATTATATGTTATGGCAATACAAGCAAATCGGGGAAATGCAAATTTTGGAATATATTTTGGAATATATCTCCCTGGCAAATAATGAATCTAATATATTCAAATGTAACTAAAACATATTCAAATCAAGGAAGAAAAACAGTGTTCCTCCTCTCAGCCTTGTTTGAATGAAAATCTCAAAAGAGAAGGTGTCTTAAAGGACTGAGAAAAGCTTGAAGCAAGGAGGAAGTATTTAAAGCAAAAATAAAATACAAGTGCAGTTTTTCTGGAATCATCATCAGTGTAATTGAGCTGGAGATAAACAGAAGACCAAGATGAGAAGGTAGGAAGGTCAAGGTTTTCTCATTCTACTCCTGGTTTGGGTTAGAGAAAGGATGAAACCAATGCTTTACTGTAGTCATCTCACTCTAGAGACAGGAAGAAGAAAAGAATATACATATTGTTTTCTGCAGTATAAGAAGCAGCAGCTAGGAAAAATAAACTCAGCATAGACAAGGTCACATCAGGAAGCAGGAAGTCAGGTGAAGAATGTGTCCCTGACATTGAACTGACTCTCATGATCTTTGCCATCTGTATAGCTCCCCAGAAACAAACATAATAAAATTTGAAAGGAAGAAAGGACATCAAAAGAAGGTGCTCTCATTGAAGGGTGTAATGTAGACATTGCCCATGACAGGCACAGGCTTGTCCATCATTCTCATTTATCATTGAACGACCTAAAACACAACCAAGGCAAAAGCGTGAAAGACAAGAATTTTCGATAAAGAGATTATTTCCTGGGCCCATATATGCGGGCTAACTCCAAATATTTCTTAGCTACTTTGTAAACATAGTTTAAATAAACACAATCCCTACCCTAAGAGGCTAAATGCCCAGTGTCAAAGTTGTGTCAAGACAAATACCACAGCAATGAATAAACTCTTAGGAGTCTAAGACCTGTGCTCTGTCTTTGGAAACTTCCAGTGTCCACTGCCCACACTACACCCTCTTGGGTCTGAGGGATCTGTGCAGTTTTGTGAAAGAAATAGATTTAGACCAAGGATGAAACAAGAACAAAATGAGGAAGAGTGGAGAAAACAAAGATAAAGAATGAAGTGGGTAGAAAGTGAGAGCCCAGGAGCAGAAGGCTTAAGGCAAAGTTTACTCATTGGGCACAAGTCCAATGTGAGGGAGACCGGAGAATGAGCTGCCACAGAGAAGAGGAAAGAAAGGGGTTTCAGGAACAACAAAGATAGCAAAGGCTGGGGGTTGATACCCACATCTTAGAATACCTCTGTTGAATTTTAAGAAGGAATTAAGTTCAAGAAAACTTTCACTGCCAGAAACCACTTCTGCTTCTTTCCTGCCTCTTTCTAGGGCACAGGCTACCTGGCCTGCTTACATACTTAGCTTCTTGGCTGCCATGAAAGCTCCGTGGCTGGTAGATGCCTGGCTGTGCCACCTGCTGAGCCCGCAACAGGGAAATACCATCTCTCTTGTCAGGGAGGGAACTGCATTCCCAGCACCTAATTGAATTGAAAGGATTTGTAGTGGATTGAAAGGATCTGAAAGGATTGAATGGCACTCTCCTGCCCCAAAATTTATGTTCACCCAGAACCTTGAAATGTGACCTTATCTGGAAATAGAGTCTTTACAGATAAAAAGAAGGAAAGAATCAAAACAAGATCATACCTGATTCAGATGGCTTAAATCCATCACAATATGTCTTTAAAAGAAAAGGGCACAGGGGACTTTTCTGGTGGTCCAGTGGCTAAGACTCTGGCCGCTATGCAAGGGGGCCCAGGTTTGATCCCTAGTCAGGAAACTAGATCCCACATCCCACATGCCACAACTTAAAAAAAAAAAAAAAAAACTCATGGGCCACAACTAAGACCTGGAACAGCCAAACAAATTAAAAAGAAAAAAAGGACACACTAAGGGAAGAAGCCATGACAGAAACAGAGGTGAAGTTCTAGTACTGCAAGCCAAGGAACCCCAGAAACTACTAGGAACTTGAAGAAGCAAGGATTCTCCCATAGTGCCTATGGAGGGACCACAGCCTGGTCAACACCTTGATAGCAGACTTCTGGTCTCTAGAGCTGTGAAGCAATAAATTTATGTTGCTCTAAGTCCCCTTGTCCCATCACTTCATGGCAAATAGTTGGGAAAAAGTGGAAAGAGTGGCAGATCTTATTTTCCTGGGCTCCAAAATCACTGTGGATAGGGACTGCAGCCATGAAATTAAAAGACGCTTGTTCCTTGGAAGGAAAGCTATAAGAAATCTAGACAACGTATTAAAAAGCAGAGACATTACTTTGCCAACAAAGATCTGTATAGGCAAAGCTATGATTTTTCCAGTAGTCATGTACAGATGTGAGAGTTGGACCATAAAGAAAGCTGCACACTGAAGAACTGATGCTTTTGAACTGTGGTGTTGGAGAAGATTCTTGACAGTCCCTTGGTCAGCAAGGAGATCAAACCAGTCAATCCTAAAGGAAATCAACTTTGAATATTCATTGGAAGGACTGATGCTGAAGCTGAAACTCCAATATTTTGGCCGCCTGATGCGAAGAACTGATTCATTGGAAAAGACCCTGATGCTGGCAAAGATTGAGGGCAAGAGGAGAAGGGGGCGACAGAGGATTAGACGGTTGGATGGCATCACTGACTCAACGGACGTGAGCAAACTCAGGGAGATAGTGAAGGACAGGGAAGCCTGGCACGCTGTAGTTCATGGGTCACAGAGTCGACTTAGTGACTGAACAGCAGCAACCCTAGTCATTGCCACTTTGTTAGAGAGGCCCTTGGGAACCTGGTACAGACTTAATTCATCAAACAGCCAGATTGTCCCCCAATATTATGGTGATTGCTCATGTATCAGTGAGGATACACACAAAAAGTAAAATCATGCAATGAATGAAGAAGGTAGAAACATACACTAACTGTATTGGCAGGAATTTAAATCAAGATCACTTCTTTAGATTGATCTTTCAAAGGTTGTTTGCTCTAAATGTCTAAAGAAAATGAAATTGAGCTATAGCTTCATCGTGAGCTCTAAAGTCAACCTGAAATACAGGTACACTGAGACTAGTTGATTCTACTTTTAAAAGACCTATGCCTACAGATTTTGAAGAAACGCCCTTATACCTGCATTTTCTGCAGACTCATTTAGCAAAACTATTTTGCTTACAAAAATGCCTATATGAAAAGAGAATGGTGGAAACAAACATTTTTAATCACTCATCTCTGACAAGTCTTCTGCAACCAATGCTGCTTCATGAGGTAATTGACAAAAAGCATATCAAAGTTTTCACTGGTGAGAAAATAGTACTGTTGCTATTATCACATATGGTATACTGGGCACACTAGCCTGACAACATGAGTAAAAAGAGAAGTATCACCCTCAAATGAAACAGATGACTAGCACCAAAACAGAGGTCTTCAATGCAGGACGTGGGTTTCTCGTTGTGGTGGCTGCTCTTGTGGAGCACACGCTCTAGGCTCTCTGGCTCAGTAGCTGTGGCGCCTGGGCCTAGTGGCTCCTGTGGAATATTCCTGGACCAGGATCGAACCCATGTCCCCTACATTGACAGGTAGCTTCTTAACCACAAGACCACCAGGTAAGATGTAGGAATTGTTTTTCGATGAATCACTAAAGGGATTTTCCAGGTCCCTTTCAGGAGATCCTGTTTTTCTCTCAAGATCTCTATGGGATACAATCATGTAAACAAGCTGTAACTTAATTGCTTGTTTTCTGCCTGAAGCAATGAAACGATAACCCCAGAACTGTGAGATGCATGGAATCAAAAAGCTGAACAGAATCTTGCCCATGAAAGACAATTATCTGGTCAGGCCAGCAGTGCCCAGATCCCCATGTTAGAGACACAGGGACAGATCCAGATTTGGGGGCAGCCTGAGATACCATCTGTTGGAACTTCTTCAATAAAAAAGACAAAATTATAAATTTAAAATTAAGTACAATAATAAATTCTTATTTATACTAAGAAAAGAATTCATGGTGAATTATTAAGGGCTTGAAAATTCAGGTCCCATTCTTCTGAGATTTCTTCAGACAATTTACCAAAAATGTTTACATAGAAATATTTCCTGGTTTCAACTCTGGCTTCCCTTCTCTACTGGGAATAATCTACAGTTCCCAGTTAAGCCCAGCACTCACAGGGCTCAAGTAAGGGAGGGGCCGAAGCTGAAACCTATTTTCTTTATGCTACATTCAATTCTGTAGAGAGGGTTGTGTCCAGCTATAATCAGACTTCCCTGCACAGGACAGAATACAGTGTCAGGCAATGACATGTGCATCTTATAAAAAAAATAATAAATAGACATTTTTGGCTTTTGAGTTCAATCTGCACAAGTCAGTCCCTAAGATCCCAGAGTGCTGATAACAATGATGACAGCTTGAATGTGGAGATTCTTACAAATAATATCATCCTGAGAATCTGTGGTTGAACAACTAATCACACACTATGTCTCTGACATCTCCAACAAGCACCATCAGCTCCATATATACAACTTAGCAAGAAATACTGGACTCTTCTCCTTCCTGGATATACACAAACACACATACACTGCCCCCACAAGATATAGCTGACTCCATTCTCTATGGACCAATTATGACCTCAGTTTAGGAAGAATTTATATCTAATACAGTAGTTTCTCGACCTTGGCTGCTTATCAGATGCATAAGTAAGGAAAATCCTCTAATAAGATTGTATACAAAACAGACTTTAGAAAAAAAAAGAATGACTGACTCCAATGGGCCAAGGGGTCAACTCTGAAACAAGGTCGTAGCCATGCTGCTGTTCATGAAATGGAGAGTGGAAGAGAGTTGTGCTTTTTAGAAAATAAGGAGTAAGGTTGCATGCATATCTAGTATGAGGTACCTACAGGATATACCCAGAAAAAGATGTTTAGTAACCAAGTACTAGTTACATTCATACATGTCTTCAGCTCCTGGTAAGTTGTGAATCCCATGAAATAAAATAATATATCTTACACACATTTATTTATAGCTTTGGTGTCCAGCTCAGGACCTGCAGTATAAAAGGAATTCAATACCTATTTGATGAATGGATGAAAACACAAGCTAGCGTATGAAGTAAATGAACAGTGTTTGGTAATTTGTTCAAAAACTGTCATCAAAGCCAAAGCTTTTCTATGCACTTGCCAAGTCCCAAACAGAGATGAGAATTCTGGTGCCTGAAGCCCTGACGCCTGAAAAATCCTGATTCATTTACTTTGTTTACTTGGCTAGCTAGCAGGTTCTTCCAGAGACTAACTTCACTTGGATTCTCACCTCCTTTACCCCACATGCCTATCAGTTAACACCACTACTTATTGCTATGATCTATAATGCTGATTGGTATTCATCTAGAATACCAGCTGTTGTCTGTGCCCATATTCTCTGCATTCTCTGCTCTGCTTTCCTAGCCTCATTTTCTCCACCACTTGTAGGTGCATCCCACTGCCAACGGCTATCCTTATCAAGTCCCTCTCATTTTTTTTTCTTCCTTCCATAGTATATTGTTGTACTAGCAGGAAAGAAATGGCAAACACAAAGGCTGCAACTGAAAGAGTTCCGTGAAAGAAGTATGGGCAAGGCTTAGTGAAACACTCAGGGATCATCAGCAAGAGTGGCAGATCATTGCTACTTCACAACCAAAGGGACGAGAATGGGAATAGTGTCTCCATAACCTAGAAAATGTTTGGGACCGTAGAGGAGGAACTGAAGGCTGTAGCTACAGAACACAGCCACAGCCACAACTCTGGCCAGGCAAAAGTAAAGGTGCAAAGGGAATAAGCAACCCAACATGCTTTTCTTTTCACCTCCCAATACCCTGTTATTGTCTCTCTTTGGCCAAACCCAGCTAGAGGCCAAAGGACAAGGGAAGCCTGATAATGGAATCCATAGAGGTCAGTGTCTGACACACAGAGGCTAAAGGGCCTGGTATGGATCAAAGTGTAAGGTGGGGGTATGCAAACAGAGAATAACGCATACAGTCCTTCATTTTGGTATTCAGATTTTACCCTTGACCTTTGCCTTTATGAAGTACTTGTGAACCCTGCACAGGAGAAACACAAAATCTCACCAGCCGTAGTGTCATGGTTGAGTGATGTCAGTTCTGTCATGCTTCCCACCCCTGGAATCTAGACTGTGATGTTAGCCGCTACTGACACTCTTCATAAAACGTAAGAAGGCAAAAGAAGAAAACAATTCATTTAAAACTGCTAGGAAAGCTTTTTGTAGTCGGCGACAAAACCAATAACAACAGCTTATGTGTTTTACCACGCATTTCTCTACTTTCTACCAGCATCTTGGCTGAACAGAATTCTTTATCTGGTGGAGTTACCCAAACATTTTTGCCGGCAAAATCTGAGTCCTTGGTGTTTCAGGTTTATTGAGCTATTGGAATTTTCCATTGGCTAGTGTTTTGAACTGGGAATTCTAGACTTTATCTTTTAATGTACACTCTCCAGAGTACCCAGAAGTGTCCAGTCCATTCCACAATCCACCCCATGGGTGCCATGTCAACTAAGTGGAAGACTGTTTGGTCCCTCACTACTTTGTTCGCTCCCTGTACACTATCACACTCGTGTGTGCTGAGTTACTTCAGTCATGTTCTACTCTTTGTGACCCCATTAACTGTAGCCGGCCAGACTCTCCTATCCATGGGATCCTCCAGGCAAGAATACTGGAGTGGGTTGCCATGCCCTCTTCCAGGGTATCTTCCCAACCCAGGGTTCAAACCAGAGTCTTCTGAGTCTCCTGCATTGCAGACTGATTCTTTACTGCTGAGTCACTGGTGAAGGCCCACATTCCATCCCATGCCACCTTTAATGATAATTTGAGTAATGTGATGTTATTATATGCCATTGCCTCCCAAAGAGGATGGTATTTATGCATTCAAGTATGTGAATATCACAACCTGAGGATTCCATTTTGAGGATCACTCTTGAGACCAACATAAGTCAGGGTCTCAGCCAGGGACTCTAACTCAAGAGTCCCTTGGCATATTTTTCCTGTACTCCAAACTTTGGCGAGAGTAGCTCATCAACCCAACACAACAGGAGATCTTAGGGCAAACCCTGGGGATGAAATCCATAGAGGTCAGCCTTCCGGGCCCAGATCAAGTTAGAAGCCTGGAGAATGGATGTGATGTAGCACTCAGACAATAATCAGCATCTTGGTCACATACACATTAAAAAAAAAAAAAAGACTTTTTTTTAAAAATTATAACTCTTGAATTATAAAATTTAAGGTTGAGAAGAGTTTTTAAAGCTTCTTTACAGAGCAAACATCAATATTTGTCCCTCTAAATCAATTAACATGAAAGACTAAATGAACGTGTATATGTAAGACTCTCTGTTATAGAGGCTTGTACCCCACTATCTAAACCCACTTCTAAATGGAAAGACTACTGAGAAAATCCCAACATGCCTTATAATTATTTTACTTTGATTATATTTTCCTTTTGAGGTTTAATGACTTTGAATAACATGCTGATACAATTTTGTTAGAATCTATCAATTTTAGAAATAATTTATTAAAATTATATTTGATGTAATTATAACTGGAAATATTCTTCAATAATACTCTACATGTTTGCTAATGTCATTTGGAGCAAACAAAATTACCAGAGCATATCTGGACATTTTTTTAATTTCCTGGCACTAATGAATAGTTAACTCTTATCCTTATGATAGTAATAGTCCTTGGAACTGCCATTCTCTTTGTTGAATTTTTGTGACCTGTTATGATGGCTTATAAAGTCGGGAATGATAGGTGTGAGTTATCCACGTAAATAAGATTAAAATACAGTGTAATGTAAACACTAAGGAATATTTACAGTTGCTAATGAGTTTCAGTTAGAGAATTTATAGAGCTCTGCTACTGATGGATGGAAATTCAGTTTAACAGTCCTGATTATACTTAGCCTTGAAACGGAGTGGAGAAGTGGGGAAGTAGAGATTGGAAAAAGTAATATTGGGAAAGGAGAAAGATATGTAATTGGAGGAGCTAAAGAATCACCAAAATAAAATCTTATTAAGACTCAGCATCAGGCTTCCCTGGTGGCTCAGTGGTAAAGGATCTGCCTGCCAATGCAGGATACACAGGTTCAATCCCTGGTTCAGGAAGATCCCACATTCTACAGAGCAAGGAAGCCCATGCTTGACTACTGAACCTGTGCTCTAGAGCCTGAGAGCCGTAATTACTGAGCCCACATGTTGCAGCTACTGAAGCCCACACACCATAAATCCTGTGCTCCACAACAAGGGAAGCCACAACAATAAAAAGCCCCCACACTACAAGACAGTAGCCCCCACTTGCAGCAACTAGAGGAAAAACTCTCACAGCAAAAAAGACCCAGCACAGCCAATAATAAATAAATAATGAAATCAGGAATTTAAAAAAAATGTCTCAGCATCCTGGCTGAAAAACCATCATTTCTATTTAAATGATTTTATCTGTATAATCTAACATGGACTTGGTTTAACCTTAATATCTCCAGACTCAGATATAATCGAAAGCATGTAGATTTGTAGAAATACCCCAATATAAACTTCCAAGGATCTGAGCTCTTTTGCTTTAATTCTTGTCATAGTATTCCTAAAAATATTTTGATGGTTGGCTTATGTTACTTTCATTCTGTGGAGAAGACTGATTCCTGTGCTGATGTATTTAAAGTGGGAATATAGGAAAACTATTTACATAAACACAGATAGCTAATTCTTACATGAGATCAATGAGTTCCTCAATATTTTCTATAGGATATCAGGTGAAAAAAATGCAGCAAATGATCCTAAAGTACATGAAAACCATAACCTGAAATGTTTCCATTAAAAAAAAACAAGTATGAACAACAGAGTAGTGAAAGCACAGGTCAGAATCTAAGAATATAATATACACTTTGTGTGACGTCGCTCAGTCATGTCCAGCTCTTTGCGACCCCATGGACTGTAGCCTACCAGGCTTCTCCGTCCATGAGATTCTCCAGGCAAGAGTACTGGAGTGGGTTACAATTGCCTTCTCCAGGGGATCTTCCCAACCCAGGGACTGAACCCAGGTCTCCTGCATTGGAGGCAGACGCTTTAGAAAGTCTTGAAAGAGAAATACAATTCATATTTTATGACAAGAAAAATTTGAACATAAAAATTTTTCTTGGTCCATTGGTCTCCTCTCCCTGCATCTACTGTGCACTGTGTATCTCCATTATGCATCAGCAAAACCTCCCCACAGGCAGAAATACCTGCTCAAGCATAAACAGCAACATTCTCCTAGCACCAATAAGATAATCCCTTAAAAGATAACATTACTTCTTCATCTTATAAGGGGTCACAATGACCCACCACTGTGTACTTACAGATCTAGGATTGTGTCAGCTGTCAAAAATATACCATTTAAAGTACAGCTCTCTTCTCAAAAAACTTATATCTCTGTGCTTTGACCTCTAATGGACAGGACAGTTCTCAGAGTGCTCTGAGATGCTGTTCCTGGGTGTGTGCTCTGTCCTGTCCGACTCCTTGCGACACTATGAACTCTAGCCCACCAGCCTCCTCTGTCCGTGGGGTTTCCCAAGGAAGAATGCTGGACTGGGTTGCCATTTCCTTCTCCAGGGATCTTCTGGACCCAGGGATCAAATCCACTTCTCTTGCACTGCAGGCAGATTCTTTACCTCTTGAATCACTGGGGCTTCCCACTGTACCTGGGTTATAATCTTCAATTTGGCTCTAATAAAATTTTCCTCTTCTTTCTTAGATCAACCAATTACATTTTTATTGACACAAGAAATACATTTAAAATACAAATGTATGCAGGGGTAAAATGCAAACAATGTGATAATTATATGGTAATCAGAAAAGTACCATCTTTGAACACCTACATGCCAGATATTGTGAAGTGTTAAATCTATGATAGCCCATGCAAGCCATACACTATCCTATGAGGTAGATATTAATAGTCACAATCAATTTGAAAAAACTGAGACTCAGAAAAGTTAAATGAAGACACACAGATCCTTGCTGAGGAACTAAGCTTAGGTCCATTTCCTGGCGGACTCCAAAGCTCAAGCTTTTAACCACGATGCTGTTATTCTCAGAAAGAATAATTTGTGAATTTGAACCTGGATTAGTGATTAATTTTAGTAAGATGACTGCCTTTCTATACAATTTTCTATCCCAGAACTTGCCTGCTATAAGGTCCTGAAGCATGAAAGCTTTTATCTTCTCTAGGTGGCAGCCTCTCTCACCTTCAAAATCAATGGAAAATATAATCTGACTATACAAGATGATCTATTTATTTCCAAGGCTGTAGACGTCATGGTGTCTGAAAGGAAAGAAATGGATAGATACAGGTTAGGGGTGAAGAAGAAGCTGTGTTTGCAATAGCCTCAAGGAATTACTTATAGATGGGCCAACAGAGAAATTCAGTGCTGTCAATAAGGATCTTTGGAGAAAAATGTAGGGAAAAAAGCAGAGGTGTTTGGCTTCTTCTGTGCAAAAACAGCGAATGGCAGACGATGCCTCTGCTGTCACAGCAGTACCTGGAAACCCCTGGAATACATTTCTGTGTTTTACACAGTGTGGTGTACACAATGTGTGTTTACACCCTCCTGTAGTGGTTTCTGGGAGGCTTGGGCACCTGTGTCCATGCCCGGGTCACAGCTGAGGCCAACGCTGCAAAGCTGGCAGAGGCAAGACCAAGGACATGGACCGTCCTCGGCGCCCCCCACACCCACCTACCTCCCTCCTGCCACTGTCACCAAGCTGGGCCACCTGGTCACGACATGAAGATCAAGTCCCTGGAGGAGATCTATCTCTTCGCTCTGCTGATCAAAGGATCTGAGATCACTGACTTTTTTCCCCAGGACCTCCCTCAAGAAGAAGGTTTTGAAGAATATGCCTGTGCAAAAGCAGCCTTTTGCTAGCCAGCAGACCAAGTTCAAGGCATTTGTTGCCATTGGGAATTACAAGGGACATGTCAGTTTTGGGGTCAAGTTCCCAAGGAGGCAACCACTGACATCTGTGGGGCCAGCACTCTGGGCAAGTTCTCCACTGTCAGTGTGCAACGAGATTACTGGGGGAACAAGATCTGTAAGCCCCATATTGTCCCTTGCAAGGTGACTGGTCACTGGGGCTGTGTGCTGGAGCACCCACTCCCTGCCTGCCTCCAGGGGCGCTGGCCTGGTCTCAGCCCCTGCGCCCAAGAAGCTTCTACTGATGGCCGGAACTGACAGAGTGCTACACCTCTGTCAGGGGCTGCTCCACCACTCTGGGCAACTTGGCCAAGGCCACTTTTGATGCCATTTCAAATCTATAGTTATCTCACTCCTGATCTCTGGAAGGAGACAGTGTTCACCCAGTCTTGGTATTAGGAATTCACTGACCATCTTGCAGAGACCTGCACCAGAGTTTCCATGTAGGCGACCCAGGCTCCAACTATAGCCACCACATACTTTTCTATGAGAAAAATAAAGTGAATGAAGCTGGTAAAAAAGAGAGAGATAAAGAAAGAGATTTGAAGATTGCCAGTAGTGCACAAATGAAAGTAAAATTAGAGTTTTAAGAGGCATAAGGGGTGGGGAGGTGGATGGGTAAAGCTCAGATCAAGTAACACTTTGGGTCATACTTTGGACATATCAAATATGAAATGGTGAAGAGATGAAATTCTTGAGAAGAAGGAGATTGGGGACCAGTAAAGTGGTTGGAAAAGTTGGGTAAAAGCAAACCAATACTTTCATTTTGCCTAAACAAACATAATCAAGATGAGATGTGTATAAAATAGAATAAAGATACTCACTGCTCATGGACTTCTCCCTACCCCTTTACCCCCATCAAATCTGACATCCCCATCAGAAGGAGTATCTGCAGCCCTTATCAAAATAGAAGAAGGGGGAAAGGGGGGAGGAGGAGAAGAAAAAGGAGAAGAAACATCACTAGATTCAAATTCAGAGGTTTGATTGAGATAGCTCAGAAATAAAGGATGGGACAAGCCATCCCAAGGTATGTTGTAGCTCTTGGCTGCCAGCTTCTCACACAGTTAACCTGAAAGCATTAAAAATCATTTTGAGGGATTTGCAGAGGAGTCCCTTCACTCAGCAAGGATGGCTTTCTTCCCAGCCGTTCATATCCATCTCACAGAGCCAGAGAAGAATTTGAAGGATAGTGGGCAAATGCCTCATCTCTTGCATCTCTACTGTTGCCCATTGCTGTTGTTCAGTCACTCAGTCTTGTCTGACTCTTTGCGACCCCATGGACTGCAGCATGCCAGGCTTCCCTGTCCTGCACATTCCCCAAGTTCGCTCAAACTTACATCCATTGAGTCTGTGTCGCCATCCAACCATCTCATCCTCTGTTGTCCCCTGCTCCTCCTGCCTTCAATCTTTCCCAGCATCAGGGTCTTTTCCAATGAGTCAGCTCTTCATATCAGGTGGCCAAAGTATTGGAGCTTCAGCTTCAGCATCAGTCCTTCCAAAGAATATTCAGAGTTGACTTCATTAAGATGGACTGGTTGGATCTCCTTGCCGTCCAAGGGACTCTCAAGAGTCGTCTCCAGCACCGCAGCTCCAAAGCATCAATTCTCCAGTTCCCCATAATTGTCCATTCTGAGTCAAGGAGAGGAAACAGGAAAGAGGTGGCCTGTGTTCCGGCTTCTGCTGCTGCTACAAAGATAGATAGATTCGTTTCAACATATGTATATTTAAAATGACATTAGTATGGCCTAACTATTACATGTATTATTAGCTCAAAAAATGAAGGAAAGAAGAGGTGAAAGGGAAGAAATGGAATTTCCTTTTTGCTCTACTTTATCATGATGATCCAATTTGTCCAGGGTCTGCTGTTTCACTTGAGGCCTGATCATTAGTATTTATACTGGTTTGTGTGTGCTGTGCTCTGCTTAGTCACTCAGTTATGTCCAACTCTGAGGTCCCATGGACTGTAGCCCACCAGGCACCTCTGTCCATGAGGATTTTCCAGGCAAGAATACTGGAGTGGGTTGCCATTTCCTCCTTCAGGGGATCTTCCCAACTCAGGGATCGAATCAGTGTTTCCTTCATTGCAGGCAGATTCTATACCAGCTGAGCTACCAAGGAAGCACTTATCCTAGTTTACAGCTTGCACAATGAATGCATTCCACCGCCTTGCTGGATGGTGTGCTAGTTTGCTAGGGCTTCCATAACAAAATACCACAAACTGGGTGTTTTAACCAGAAATTAATTTTCTCACAGTTCTAGAGGCTGAAAATCCAAGATCCAAATGTCAGCCCATTTGATTTCTCCTGAGGCTTCTTTCCTTGGTTTCCAGATGGCCAGCTTCTCACCACGTCCTCACAGAGACTTTTCTCTGCACACTCACTTCACTGCTATCTTTCTGAATCTCTAATCATATCTTTTTATACGGACACCAGTTAAACCAGATTAGGGTCCACTTCACAAGCTGGTTTTAACTTAATTATCATATTGAATAATCTTTAAAGTTAGTCACATCTGAAGTTTAAGGGTTAAGGGTTTCAGCATGAATTTTGAGGGGGGACCAAAGTAACCTCTCAGTTCAGTTCAGTCACTCAGTCCTTTCCAGCTCTTTGTGACCCCATGAATCACAGCACGCCAGGCCTCCCTGTCCATCACCAACTCCCGGAGTTTACTCAAATTCATGTCTGTCGAGACGGTGATGCTATCCAGCCATCTCATCCTCTGTCGTCCCCTTCTCCTCCTGCCCCTAGTCTCTCCCAGCATCAGAGTCTTTTCCAATGAGTCAACTCTTTGCGTGAGGTGGCCAAAGTATTGGAGTTTCAGCTTTAGCATCAGTCCTTCCAATGAACACCTAGGATTGATCGCCTTTAGAAAGGACTGATTGGATATCGTTGCAGCCCAAGGGACTCTTAATAGTCTTCTCCAACACCACAGTTCAAAAGCATCAACTCTTTGGTGCTCAACTTTCATCACAGTCCAACTCTCACATCCATACAGGACCACTAGCCTTGACTAGACGGACCTTTGCTGGCAAAGTAATGTCTCTGCTTTTCAATATGCTATCTTGGTTAGTCATAACTTTCCTGCCAAGAAGTAAGCATCTTTTAATTTCATGGCTGCAGTTACCATCTGTAGTGATTTTGGAGCCCCAAAAAATAAAGTCAGCCACTGTTTCCACTGTTTCCCCATCTATTTCCCATGAAATGATGGAACCAGATGCCATGATCTTCATTTTCTGAATGTTGAGCTTTAGGCCAACTTTTTCGCTCTCCTCTTTCACTTTCATCAAGAGGCTTTTAGCTCCTCTTCACTTTCTGCCATAAGGGTGGTGTCATCTGCATATTGGAGGTTATTGATATTTCTCCCGACAATCTTGATTCCAGCTTGTGTTTCTTCCAGTCCAGCGTTTCTCATGATGTGCTCTGTATATAAGTTAAATAAGTAGGGTGACAATATACAGCCTTGATGTACTCCTTTTCCTATTTGGAACCAGTCTGTTGCTCCATGTCCAGTTCTAACTATTGCTTCCTAACCTGAATATAGGTTTCTGAAGAGGCAGGTCAGGTGGTCTGGTATTCCCATCTCTTTCAGAATTTTCCACAGTTTACTGTGATCCACACAGGCAAAGGCTTTGGCATAGTCAATAAAGCAGAAATAGATGTTTTTCTGGAACTTTCTTGCTTTTTCAATGATCCAGCAGATGTTGGCAATTTGACCTCTGGTTCTTCTGCCTTTTCTAAATCCAGCTTGAACATCTGGAAGTTCGTGGCTCACATATAGCTGAAGCCTGGCTTGCAGAATTTTGAACATTACTTTGCTAGCATGTGAGATGAGTGCAATTGTGTGGTAGTTTGAGCATTCTTTGGCATTGCCTTTCTTTGGGATTGGAATGAGAACTGATCTTTTCCAGTCCTGTGGCCACTGCTGAGTTTTCCAAATTTGCTGGCGTATTGAGTGCAGCACTTTTGCAGCATCATCTTTCAGGATTTGAAATAGCTCCACTGGAATTCCATCACTTCCACTAGCTTTGTTCATAGTGATGCTTTCTAAGGCCCACTTGACTTCACATTCCAGGATGTCTGGCTCTAGGTGAGTGATCACACCATTGTGATTATCTGGGTCATGAAGATCTTTTTTGTACAGTTTTTCTGTGTATTCTTGCCACCTCTTCTTAATATCTTCTGCTTCTGTTAGGTCCATACCATTTCTGTCCTTTATTGAGCCCATCTTTGCATGAAATGTTCCCTTGGTATCTCTAGTTTTCTTGAAGAGCTCTCTAGTCTTTCCCATTCTGTTGTTTTCCTCTATTTCTTTGCATTGATCGCTGAAGAAGGCTTTCTTATCTCTCCTTGCTATTCTTTGGAACTCTGCATTCAGATGCTTATATCTTTCCTTTTCTCCTTTGTTTTTCGCCTCTCTTCTTTTCATAGCTATTTCTAAGGCCTCCCCAGACAGCCATTTTGTTTTTTTGCATTTCTCTTCCATGGGGATGGTCTTGATCCTTATCTCCTGTACAATGCAGTCCATAGTTCATCAGGCACTCTGTCTATCAGATCTAGGTCCTTAAATCTATTTCTCACTTTTACTGTATAATCATAAAGGATTTGATTTAGGTCATACCTGAATGGTCAACTGGTTTTCCCTCCTTTCTTCAATTTAAGTCTGAATTTGGCAATAAGGAGTTCATGGTCTGAGCCACAGTCAGCTCCCGGTTTTGTTTTTGCTGACTACATAGAGCTTTTCCATCTTTGGCTGCAAAGAATATAATCAATCCGATTTTGGTGTTGACCATCTGGTGATGTCCATGTGTTGAGTCTTCTCTTATGTTGTTGGAAAAGAGTGTTTGCTATGACCAGTGTATTCTCTTGGCAAAACTCCATTAACCTCTGCCCTGCTTCATTCTGTACTTCAAGGCCAAATTTTCCTGTTACTCCAGGTGTTTCTTGACTTCCTACTTTTGCATTCCAGTCCCCTATAATGAAAAGGACATCTCTATTGAGTGTTAGTTCTAAAAGGTCTTGTAGGTCTTCATAGAACCGTTCAACTTCAGCTTCTTCAGCATTACTGGTTGGGGCATAGGCTTGGATTACTGTGATATTGAATGGTTTGCCTTGGAAATGAACTGAGATCATTTTGTCGTTTTTGAGACTGCATCCAAGTACTGCATTTTGGACTCTTTTGTTGACCATGATGGCTACTCCATTTCTTCTAAGGGATTTCTGCCCACAGTAGTAGATATAATGGTCATCTGAGTTAAATTCACCCATTCCAGTCCATTTTAGTTCACTGATTCCTAGAATGTCGACCTTCAGTCTTGCTATCTCCTATTTGACCACTTCCAATTTGCCTTGATTCATGGACCTGACATTCCAGGTTCCTATGCAATATTGCTCTTTACAGCATTGGACCTTGCTTCTGTCACCAGGAATCTCTACCAGATGGTATATTTTTAATGTAACATCAGTTGTTATAGAATGCAATTTGGAGAGCCCAACACCATGAGGCCAAACAAAGCTAAATGTCCAAATTTGGAGCAGAGAAAGATTTACCTCAGGGCCAAGCAATGACAATGAGTAGCTTGTGCTCAAAACAAAACCCAAACTCTACACTGGTTTTCAAAGGAGTGTTTTTATAGACAAAATTTGGGGTGAGAGTTGTTTCCACACTATTATTCTTGACCGTTTGGTCTTCGTTTTTCCATTTCCTCCCTTCCCTAATTAGTAACTTTTGGAATCTGCCCTTTAGAACTCAAGGAAGATCTGGCAGGCTGAAGCTTTTTTCCTAGGAACTAACAATGGTGGACACGGAAGGCTTTTGTACCTGGGAGGGTCTCGCAGGGCCTGACTTAGTTTCAGTCCCTCTTTTTCTTTTATAATCCTCAGTCTTGAGAGAAACAGGTATTAGACAAGAAAGGAAATAATGTTTTGGAGAGAGAGTTTAATTATAAATTTGGCAGAGGAACTCAGTTTCAATGCCAGGCAATAGTTACATCTCCTTTCCTTCTCCTCTTTGGCAAATGTTCAGAGTTAACTGACAGAATTTTTTTTGTTGTTGTTGTTAAAGTTTGTGATGAAGTAACCTAGTGACAATATATACTTTTTTGAACTCTCTTGGGATATGTTGATACCTATCAGAAATCACCTAGTCAAAAAGTTATTAGCATGGAGCTATGACTGTGTAGATGGTAGAGAACACTCGGGGAGGCACATGGACTAGTAGAGAAGAAAAAAGGGGGAGCATGTGATCTGAAACCAATAGGAGCCAGTACAAGAGGAGACTTTCAGTAGGACAAAGAAGAGTGAGCCTGAAGAAGTTTCCAAATCAAAAGACAGACAGCTGAAAAGGTATTCTTTCAGTTCTCATGACCACCAGCATGGATGTACCTGGGGCATTTCAGAAACAGAAGAAAAGTACATAGACATGAAAAGGAAGGCTTATATTGACGAGAAAAATAGTCCAGAGTAGAATCAATAGAACATTGAAAATGCCTGGAAAACAGAGGAGCCAGAAATGGCCGAACTGGAAACAGTAGAATAGAAGGATAGTAACTAACACAGGAGTAGATGGAGTTGAATTGTCGGGTTAGATAAACTGAATGCAATATTCCAGCAAGGTATCTAAATGACAATGTATAGTAGGAACTTAGAAATTAAAAACTAGAGTTAGAGACTAGAGTGGTTGAAGACTAGGTTAAGGCTCTAGACAGGATTTCGTATTAGTAAGTATAGACAGTGGGGGAATTCAGACTTAAATTGAAGAAAGAAGGGAAAACCACTAAACCATTCAGGTATGACCTAAATCAAACCCCTTATGATTATACAGTGAAAGTGAGAAATAGATTTAAGGGACTAGATCTGATAGACAAAGTGCCTGATGAACTATGGACAGAGGTTTGTGACATTGTACAAGAGACAGGGATCAGGACCATCCTCAAGAAAAAGAAATGCAAAAAAGCAAAATGGCTGTCTGAGGAGGCCTTACAAATAGCTGTGAAAAGAAGAGAAGCGAAAAGCAAAGGAGAAAAGGAAAGATATATCCATTTGAATGCAGAGTTCCAAAGAATAGCAAGGAGAGATAAGAAAGCCTTCCTCGGCAATCAATGCAAAGAAATAGAAGAAAACAATAGAAATGACTAGATGGAAAAGACTAGAGATCTCTTCAAGAAAATTAGAGATACCAAGGGAACATCTCATGCAAAGATGGGCTCGATAAAGGACAGAAATGGTATGGACCTAACAGAAGCAGAAGATATTAAGAAGAGGTGGCAAGAATACACAGAAAAACTGTACAAAAAAGATCTTCATGACCCAGATAATCACAATGGTGTGATCACTCACCTAGAGCCAGACATCCTGGAATGTGAAGTCCAGTGGGCATTAGGGAGCATCACTATGAACAAAGCTAGTGGAAGTGATGGAATTCCAGTGGAGCGATTTCAAATCCTAAAAGATGATGCTGTGAAAGTACTGCACTCAATGTGCCAGCACATTTGGAAAACTTAGCAGTGGCCACAGGACTGGAAAAGGTCAGTTTTCATTCCAATCCCAAAGAAAGGCAATGCCAAAGAATGCTCAAACTACCACACAATTGCACTCATCTCACACACTAGTAAAGTAATGCTCAAGTATTCTCCAAGCCAGGCTTCAGCAATATGTGAACCATGAACTTCCAGATGTTCAAGCTAGTTTTAGAAAAGGCAGAGGAACCTGAAGTCAAATTGCCAACATCCACTGGATCATCGAAAAAGCAAGAGAGTTCCAGAAAAACATCTACTTCTCCTTTATTGACTATGCCAGAGCCTTTGACTGTGTGGATCACAGTAAACTGTGGAAAATTCTGAATGAGATGGGAATACCAGACCACCTGACCTGCCTCTTGAGAAACTTGCATGCAGGTCAGGAAGCAACAGTTAGAACTGGACATGGAACAACAGACTGGTTCCAAATAGGAAAAGGAGTACGTCAAGGCTGTATATTGTCACCCTGCTTATTTAACTTATATGCAGAGTACATTATGAGAAACACTGGGCTGGAAGAAGCACAAGCTGGAATCAAGATTGTCGGGAGAAATATCAATAACCTCAGATATGCAAATGACACCACCCTTATGGCAGAAGGTGAAGAACTAAAGAGCCTCTTGATAAAAGTGAAAGAGGAGAGTGAAAACGTTGGCTTAAAGCTCAACATTCAGAAAACTAAGATCATGGCATCCGGTCCCATCACTTCATGGGAAATAGATGAGGAAACAGTGGCTGACTTTATTTTTTGGGGCTCCAAAATCACTGCAGATGGTGATTGCAGCCATGAAATTAAAAGACACTTACTCCTTGGCAGGAAAGTTATGACCAACCTAGATAGCATATTAAAAAGCAGAGACATTACTTTGTCAACAAAGGTCCATCCAGTCAAAGCTATGGTTTTTCCAGCAGTCATGTATGGATGTGAGAGTTGGACTCTAAAGAAAGCTGAGTGCTGAAGAATTGATGCTTTTGAACTGTGGTGTTGGAGAAGACTCTTGAGAGTCCCTTGGACTGCAAGGAGATCCAACCAGTCCATCCTAAAGGAGATCAGTCCTGGGTGTTCATTGGAAGGACTGATGTTGAAGCTGAAACTCCAACACTTTGGTCACCTGATGTGAAGAGCTGACTCATTGGAAAAGCCCCTGATGCTGGGAAAGATTGAAGGCAGGAGGAGAAGGGGATGACAGAGGATGAGATGGTTGGATGGTATCACAGACTCAATGGACATGAGTTTGAGTAAACTGCTGGAATTGGTGATGGACAGGGAGGCCTGGTATGCTGCGGTTCATGGGCTCGCAAAGAGTCAGACATAACTGAGTGACTGAACTGAACTGAAGTATAGACAGCAAAATTTAGAGGATACGTCTTGTATAGATTCAGGCAACCACTACCACAATTAAGATAGAGAACAGTTATATCATCCTCAAAACTCCCTCCATATTCATAACATCCTTTGTAGTAACATTGTGCCCCTATGTCTAACCCCAGGCAATCACTGATTTGCTCTCTGTTCCTATTTTTTTATCTTTGCATGAATGACTTCCCCGATGGTCCAATAGTTAAGACTCTGCCCTTCTAATGCAGGGGGTGTGGGCTCCATCCCTGGTTGAGGAACTAAGACCCCACATGCTGTGCAATGTAGCAAAAAACAAAAAACAACATACAAATGGAATCATATTGAATGCAATTTTGGGATAACCTTTTTCTAGTCAGCATTATATATTCAGAAAACATCTAAGTTGTCGAGTGTATCAATAGTTCATTCCTTCTTATTGTTGCATAATATTCCATGGTATGTATATACTACAGTTTATCCATTCATTCACTAAAGAACACTTCAGTTTGTTTTGACTCCTGGCAATTTTGAATAGAGTTGTATATATCTGTAGAGGTTTTTATGTTTTCATTTTACTACCTAGGAGTAGGATTGCTAGGGTTTAGGGAAATTTAACTTTTTAAGAAACTACCAGGTCTTCCTTGGTGGTTTCGTGATTAAGAATCTGCCAGTTAATGCAGGGGCTATATGCTTGATTCCTGGTCCAGGAAGATTCCTCATTCCGTGGGGCAACTAAGTGCATGCACCGCACCTACGGAGCTCTAGTGCTACAGCTACTGAAGCCGGCATGCCCTAGAGCCCGTGCTCGAAACAAGAGAAGCCATCGCAAAGAGAAGATATCAACTGCAAATACAGAGTAGCCACTGTTTACTGCAACTAGAGAAAGCCTGCATGTAGCAACAAAGACCCAGCACAAAGAAAAATAAACAAAATTTTTTTAATTTAATAAGGAAAAAAAAAGAAACTGCTAATCTGTCTTCCAGAGTGGCTCTACTGTGTTTTATTATCACCAGGAGTCCAGAAGAGTTCCAGTTACTCTGTATCAGCATTAGGACTTGGTATATTTACTCATCTTAATTTTAGATATTCTGAATGAGATACTGTAGTGGTATTAAAATTATGGTATTAATTTGTGTTTTTCTAGTGGTAAATGGTGTTGGATATCTTTTTATGTGCTATTTATTTGCCTTCTACACAAGCTCTTTAGTGAAGTGTCTTTTCAAGCATTTCCACATTTTTAATTGGGTTGTTTTCTTTCTCTTCACTTTTAGATACTTTATGTATTCTGGCTATAAGCCCTCTATAGAATATCTGGAATGCAAATAATTTCTTTCAATCTATAACTTCTCTTTTTTTCCCTAAAAAATGTCTACCATAGAGAAAAAGGTTTTAATTTTTATGAAGTCTAATGTGTTAATATTTTTCTTTTGTGGATTGTGCTTTTGATACCTTGTCCAGAACTCTTTGTTTAACCCCAGTCCTGAATACTTTTCCTAGGTTTACTACTAAACACTTGTATGGATATAAGTTTTGCATTTTATGATTCTTTTAAGATTAATTTTTGCATTGGCATGAAGTTTTGCCAAGGATCTTTTTTTGTTTATTTATTTGTTTGCTTGTGGTTGTCTACTTACTCCAGCATGATTTGTTGAAAGGCTCCCCTTTTCAGCATTAAATTGCCTTTGTATCTTTACCAAAAATAAATCAGCCGTGTTTAAGTAGCTCTATTTCTGGATTATCTATTCTGTTCATTGATTTATGTGTCTATCACTTTGTCAGCATCACACAATTCTGATTGTTGTAGGTTCATTATAAGACTTAAAATCAAGTATTGTGATTCCTTTAATTTTACTCTTGCTTTTCAAAATTGTTTTGGCTATCCTAGTTCTTTGGCCTTCACATAGAAGTGTTTATATCTCAAAAAAATACTGTCGTGATTTTGATTGGAATTGCAGGGTGTAGAGGTGGGTGAAATCAGTGAATAGAGTCAAAAGATAGAAACATCCAATTAAAAAGTAAGTGTTGGAGATGTAGTATAGTACTGTGTCACATATTTGAAAGTTGCTAAGAGAGTAGATCTAAAAAGTTCTCATAACACACACAAAAAATTTTGTAACTGTGTAGGGTGACAGACTCTTGAGAATCTCTTCAACAGCAAGATCAAATGAGTCAATCTTAAAGGAAATCAACCCTGAATATTCATTGGAAGGACAGATACTGTAGCTCCAATACTTTGGGCACCTGATGCGAAGAACCAACTCATTGGAAAAGACCCTCATGCTGGGAAAGATTGAGTGCAGGAGGAGAAGAGGGTGACAGATGATGAGATGGTTGGATGGCATCACTGACTCAATGGACATGAGTTTGAGCAAACTCCGGGAGAAGAAGGACAGGGAAGCCTGGAGTGCTACAGTCCATGGGGTCGCAAAGAGCGGGACATGATTGAGTAACTGAACAACAATGGTGACAGATGTTAAGCATTGGACCTATTGGGGTGATCATTTCTCAATATATACAAATATCAAATCATTATGTTGTACACCTAAAACTAATATAAAGTTATGTCAATTATAAAAACTTATGTCAATAAATAAAAATACTTTAAAGCAGTAAGGTGGAATCAAAAAATTTTTAAATAATTTTTATATTTTAAAAATAATACAAATAAAAGTAAAATATTATTTAAATGGATAAAATACTTAGAATATACTTAACAAATGAGGCAAAAGACTTGTATACTGAAAACTACAAAGCACTGCTGAAAAGAAATTTTTAAGTCACAAATAAACAGAAAGACATTCTGTGTTCCTGGACCAATTTCACTGTTAAGCAGAATGTAGTTCACCTATATATCTTTGTCCCTCTTTTCTCCTAACTTAGAATATTATTCCACAATATCCACTTTTTACCCACCTGCTACATCCATGAATTCTCCTTGTTCCCCTGTGTGAAAATCATTAACAACTGGAATTGCTGCTTAAAGACTGAGGGTTTGCAAACTGCTGCTGGAGGTGTTCAGAGGGAATGATAATAGCAATGTAATACTCTTTTTTCCATATACCATGATGTACAGGTTAAAACGGCAACTCACCCCAGTATTCTTGCCTGGAGAATCCCATGGATGGGGGAGCCTGACAGGCTGCAGTGCATGGGGTTGCCAAAGAATCGGACATGACTGAAGTGACAAAATAACAGTAACAACGGGTTAAAATGGTCTCCACTTGGGGTATTGTAAAACATAACTGTGCTTTCATCAGACAAAAGTCAAGATTTTGCTGAGAAGGAAGGTAAAGGGTTGTCTGGAGTATTTCTGAGCTTGTTGACAACAGAATATCAGTTGAAAGGAAGAGAGGAGCTGTTGTCAGGGGGAGGTTCAAGGAGATACAGGCCTGAGAAGGAGGCACAAGAACAATTAAACTGAACTGGATAAGGATGACAAAGTGGTGAAAACTAAACTAGAGGGTTTTCAGCAGCATTTTAGCTCCTGTAACTTGCCCCTCCTTCCTTCTGGGGCTGCCTGGTGAGAGATGATATTATGAAAAATCAAATAGCTAAGCAAGAATTTATTTCCAGTGTTAGTAACACAAGGGCAAGTATTTTGTATCTCAATGGTAAAAGATGGATGAGAAGTCCAGTTTAGCTTTAAGTTGATTTGAGATCTACATGGGAAGACCTTAAGGGAAGAAAAGGCAGGTAGAAGGTGGGTGGTTGTGCAGAGCATACATCTGATCACTAACCCAACCAGCAGCATTGATGAGAAGAAGCGGCATCTTCTGCTTGTTGTGAAGACACTGTCCAATGTATCTAATTATTGTTTGAATCCAACAGCATATCAAGCTTAACTGGTAGCTCAGACAGTGAAGAATTAGCCTGCAATTTAGGACACCTAGGTTCCATCCCTGAGTCAAAAAGATCCCCTGGAGAAGTGAGTGGCTACCCACTCCAGTATTCTTGCCTGAAGAATTCCATTGATAGAGGAGCCTGGTGGGCTACAGTCCATGGGGTCACAAAGAGTTGGAGATGACTGACTTAACACTTTTACTTTCTTTCAACAGAGTGTCAGAAAGCTGAGTCTGTGCCACCAAAGGGCATTAATTTAGCACAGTGCCTCAGGCTCCACTAAATCAGCCTTCCAGCCCCACCCCCACCTGCCCCCACCCTAGCACCACTACCACCACTATGGAGAGGAATGTGTATGGGGTGGAAAAAAGGAAGGCCAGAAGGACTCACTTCAAACTTCCTGGGAAGTCTAAGTATGGAATAAAGATAAGACCTACGATTCAGTGAGTTTGGTACTGAGAGCCAAGGACCAAGAGTCATTGATGAGATAGCCTCTGGTTAGACAGAAGGCGAGAATAAGATGCTGTCTGAATTACTTAGGAGATAGTCCCTAAAGAGAGCCACCAGGCTTCCATTTATGATACATCTCATTTGTTGCTTTGATCCATTTAAAGAACCTAGAAAATGAGCAAAACTGGGGCTTAGACATCCACTTGAAGTCCTAAAGACAGTGGCTGAGCTCTAGTCATATCAACCATGCCAAGCCAAACACCCTAACTTTTCACCTGTTTTGTTTCTATGCCTCCCCACTCCCTAAGGTGAAACCCAATATTAGCATTAACTGGTAGTAAGGCCCTAGTTAACTCCCCCAGACTTTGCTTAATGGACTCCCTCAGTTGCCTCCCCATATTCTCACAGATCTCTTTAAAACCATCTACTGAGAAAGGTAAGGAAAAAGACTTGCTCTAGCTTCAGAGGAGGCGGTCACAAGTTCACATCCATTTATGCCTCCCATAATTCTATTTGTTTCCTTTGCATTAAGTGTTCCAAGATAATGAATGCCTCCATAGTAACAGAAATACGAAAATAAACCTTGATTTTCACATTTTCAAAGAAAAATCCCTCAATGGCAACCAAACCAGAAGTCTCAGCAATAAACATGCAATAATGGTTACAAGGTGAACAGTGTTTTTTATTCCATTTTCTAAACAATGCCACTGAGTGATTCTCTTGGAAAGGGATTTAGATTGGATTAGGTGATTTTTTTTTTTCCAGTTGTATAGCTTGTTCTTAGCAGTTAACTATGCAGTTACTTTTGAAAAATGTAGGTGATAAGTGACTTCAAAGGAGATTTATTATATTGTGATACAAATGCTTTATAAATGCAGTTTTACTCTAAAACTTCCATCCTTTCTGTTTCTCTGGTTACAACTGTCAAAGTATTCTGAAAGCAGAAAGAATGCGCATATCTGGAAAAAAAGTACAAAACATTTCAGACATAATAAATGTCTTACAGGCTTAATTCAAAGGACTACTGTTGCTGCACTTTTTTTTTTTTTTTAAACCAATCCCCTTTTCTCTATGCACAACATATTTCAGGGACAATCTCCCTTGTACTGTGTGAAACCAGAAAACACTTTACAATAAGCTGTTAAAATTTGGAAAGACTATACCTATCAACTATGAGAAAATTGAATAGGGCAGACAGCAAAGAGGAACCAAAGAGCCTCTTGATGAAGGTGAGAGAGGGAAGTGAAAAGGTTGGCTTAGAATTCAACATTCAGAAAATGAAGATCATGGCATCTGGTCCCATCATTTCATGGCAAATAGATGGGGGGAAATGGGAAGAGTGACAGATTTTATTTTCTTGGACTCCAAAATCACTTCTGACAGTGACAGCAGTGATGAAATCAACACATTTCTCCTTCTTTGGAAGAAAAACTATAACAAATATAGACAGTGTATTAAAAAGCAGAGACATCACTTTGCTGACAAAGGTGTATACAGTCAAAGCTACGGTTTTTCCAGTAGTCATGTACTGATGTGAGAGTTGGATCATAAAGAAGCTGGATCATCAAAGAATTGATGCTTTTGAAGTTTGGTGTTAAAGGAGACTCTTAAGAGTCCCCTGAACTGCAAGTAGATCAAACCAGTCAATCCTAAAGGAAATCAGCCTGAATATTTATTGGAAGGACTGATGCTGAAGCTGAAGCTCCAATATTTTGGCCACCTGATGCAAAGAGCTGACTCATTGGAAAAGACTCTAATGTTGGGAAAGATTGAAGGCTGGAGAAGGGGACGACAGAGGATGAGATGGTTGCATGGCATCATTGACTCAATGGACATGAATTTGAGCTAACTCCAGGAGATGGTGAAGGACAGGGAAGCCGGGCATGCTGCAGTCCATGGAGTCACAAAGAGTCAGACACAACTTAGCAACTGAACAACAATTGCAGTTTAAGTTCTGGCAGTTTTGAGGGTCTGAGATTCCCAGGGTTCAGCAGCGATATCTTTGTAAGAGTCCAGCTGAACACCTCATATTGAAAGGTTGTTGCTGAGCCTTGAACAACGCTGGGATTCTTGGCCTCTGGAGGAGAGGAATTCAATCCAGGGCCAGTGACGAGGCTTGATTGCGCAGAGCTTTTGTGTGATAAAGTTTTATTAAAGTGTATAAGAGATAGAGGAAGCTTCTGACATAGACATCAGAAGGGGGCAGAAAGGGTTCCCCCCCCCCCCCACCCCCGCTAGTCTTTAGCAGGAAGCTATATACCTACCAGCAGTCTTCTAATTAGAGAAAGGAAATGTCTCAAAACTCAAGAGTGGCACCAGGCCCCTCACCCACAAGACGCATTTTGAGATAACATTGGTACAAGGTGAGTCATCCCAGGCCATAAAACAATTGACATATCTTGAAGAAAGTCAGGTTTCTAAGCAAATACATTAACATAGCTTAAGAGACCATTTGCATGAGCAAAACATACTGGTTTGTTGAGTAAAACATACTGGTTTGTCAAGTCAGTTCTGAATCTTAGGTGAACCCACTTGAAGAAAGACAGAGTCTAAGGTAAATACACAGTTCATTAACATAGCTTAAGAAAAACATTTCCATAGAAAAACGCACTGGTTAGCTCAAGGTTTGAGAAAAGTTAAGTTCAGGTGGAACTAGAATTTTAAAAGAAACCTCCTTTTAACTTTGTATAGAGAAGGGGAAAAAAATCTGACACTGTAGTTTGTTCCCTCCTGCCACTTAAGAGAGAGATAAAAAAAAGTCTGACACTTGCAGTCTATTTCTTCCATTTGGAGACCCAAGGCCTTCCTGCCTGTTACCCTCTCAATATAAAACATGGGCATGAGCAAATCAAGTCCTATAAACCGAGAGCTTCAGTGAGCTCAGCATAAGTTCTGAAAGGACAGCTCCCTAAATGTCTACACTGGCTGGATTGGATATAATCTTAAAAATGAAATACTTACATTTATTTTAACGCTCTAGGCCTTGTGATTGTAGCTTAAGAGAGCCAAAAAATATCACTCCACTCTTCCCTATCCCAGGAGATGCAGTGATCTAACAGAGACCAAACCATGATCTTTATTATTAATAAAAGATAGAAGGAGGATGGGGCTTAAATGTTCGACCTCAATACATTTCCTCACACTTTGTCACTATGTTAAATTTAGACCCTCTGTGGTGATGGATGGAAACTTTCAATGGAAAAATTAATCAGTCAATCTAAGAAAGAAATGAGAAATGTTCAGTTCAGTTCAGTCGCTCAGTCCTTTCCAGCTCTTTGTGACCCCATGAATCACAGCACGCCAGGCCTCCCTGTCCATCACCGTCTCCCGGAGTTCACTCAGATTCATGTCCATCGAGTCAACGATGCCATCCAGCCATCTCATCCTCTGTCAGCCCCTTCTCCTACTGCCCCCAATCCCTCCAGCATCAGTCTTTTCCAATGAGTCAACTCTTTGCATGAGGTGGCCAAAGTACTGGAGTTTCAGCTTTAGCATCATCCCTTCCAAGGAAATCCCTGGACTGGTTGGATCTCCGTGCAGTCCAAGGGATTCTCAAGAGTCTTAAATGTTATTCAAGCCAAACTGAGGGTTATAACCTGAAAACAGCCTCCCAGAAAGTGCTGAGGACTGTCCCACCCATTAGCAGTCAAGGCACAGTTACATAAGTTTTTTAAGACAGAGAGCTATACTTTAAATGATGTGTTTTTGACAGTTTACATAATCCCAGATCTGTAAATATGAAGTGGTGGGTCACCGTGACTCCTTACAAGATCAAGAAGGAATGTTATCTTCTAAGGAGTTACCTTGTTGATGCTCAGAGAGTGTTGTTCTTTATGGTTGATCAGGTATTTCTGCTGATGGGGAGGTTTGGTTGATGTATAATGCAGATACACAGTGCATGGTAGAGGGGAGAGAAGAGGCCAAAGAGCAGGAAAAAAATGTTTTGCTTAAATTTTTCTTGTCTTGCCATAAAATGTGAATTTCATTACCCAAAACTAAATTTTTGGTGGTGAGACTGTTGTAGCCACATGTTCTGGGAAACAAACTCACTCAGAAGGACAATGCAAATAGTGGAGTGCAAACCACTATCTAGTTCCTGAAATTAGTCTGAAAGTCCCTGAAACTAGTCTGAACAAAGGAAAAGAAAGATACAGTCAAAGTTAACCCATGATTCATATGCCTTAAGCCTAGGTAGTTAACAGTGGACAATTATCAATAGGCCTGTGGTCATATTCCAATAAGCATAATAGAATTTATGATTCTATTTGGTTACACAGATAATTAGGGTATTCTTTTAGGCAACAGAGAGTCTAGGCATGAGCCCTGGGGCTCTTCCATCCAGAGGGCCTGGTTTTCCAGTTGGTATGTTGTTTCCATAGATACTGGGCATATAACTCAAAGTCCACAGTCCAGCCCAAGATGGAGACCTGCTTTTAAGATGGAGCCCTGCTTTCAAGATGGAGCCTTTTCTGTCTGTTTCCTCCTTCATTCCCTCCTCTTGATGCTCTTAACTCATTCAGTTCAGTTCAGTTCATTTCAGTTGCTCAGTTGTGTCCGAGTCTTTGCAACCCCATGAATTGCAGCACGCCAGGCCACCCTGTCCATCACCAACCCCTGGAGATCACTCAAACTCATGTCCATCGAGTCAGTGATGCCATCCAGCCATCTCATCCTCTGTCATCCTCTTCTCCTCCTGCCCCCAATCCCTCCCAGCATCAGAATCTTTTCCAATGAGTCAACTCTTTGCATGAGGTGGTCAAAGTACTGGAGTTTCAGCTTTAGCATCAGTCCTTCCAAAGAACACCCAGGACTTATCTCCTGAACCACAGTTCAAAAGCATCAATTCTTAGGTGCTCAGCTTTCTTCACAGTCCAACTCTCACATCCATACATGACTACTGGAAACACCATAGTTAACTCATAGTTAACTCATAGTATGAGCATCATTCATAGGGATATATTGCACCCTGACTCTCCAACCTCCAATTTGGGAGAACAACATCAACCTTTGGGTTACAAAGTTCATGCTGCTGCTGCTGCAAGGTCGCTTCAGTCGTGTCTGACTCTGTGCGATCCTGTAGATGGCAGCCCACCAGGCTCCTCCATCCCTGGGATTCTCCAGGCAAGAACACTGGAGTGGGTTGCCATTTCCTTCTCCAATGCATGAAAGTGAGAAGTGAAAGTGAAGTCACTCAGTCGTGTCCAACTCTTAGCGACCTCATGGACTGCAGCCCACCAGGCTCCTCCATCCATGGGATTTTCCAGGCAAGAGTACTGGAGTGGGGTGCCATTGCCTTCTCCAATACATTGTAAAATAAAGGGTCCACGAAGCAGAACTATCAAGGCAACTATAACAATGGTAAATATAGTTTTCCACCAATCACCCTTCACCCAAGATAGGACCAAAGTCCAAAGAGGAAGATTATCATCAGACATAACTTTTACCTGACCTTTCATGTCATCTAGGGCTCCAAAATCACTGCAGATGGTGATTGCAGCCATGAAATTAAAAGACACTTACTCCTTGGAAGAAAAGTTATGACCAACCTAGATAGCATATTCAAAAGCAGAGACATTACTTTGCCGACTAAGGTCCGTCTAGTCAAGGCTATGGTTTTTCCTGTGGTCATGTATGGATGTGAGAGTTGGACTGTGAAGAAGGCTGAGTGCCGAAGAATTGATGGTTTTGAACTGTCATGTTGGAGAAGATTCTTGAGAGTCCCTTGGATTGCAAGGAGATCCAACCAGTACATTCTGAAGGAGATCAACCCTGGGATTTCTTTGGAGGGAATGATGCTGAAGCTGAAACTCCAGTACTTTGGCCACCTCATGCGAAGAGTTGACTCACTGGAAAAGACTCTGATGCTGGGAGGGATTGGGGCAGTAGGAGAAAGGGACGACCGAGGATGAGATGGCTGGATGGCATCACTGACTCGATGGACATGAATCTGAGTGAACTCCGGGAGACGGTGATGGACAGGGAGGCCTGGCATGCTGTGTTTCATGGGGTTGCAAAGAGTCGGACACGACTGAGCTACTGAACTGAACTGAAGTGAGGGTGGCTGATATATAGCCAGACAAAATTGGAATATATACACAACATTCAACTTTAATTATAGCACAGGTCCTCTTTGTACTGAAACTATGGTTAGTCTCAAGATGATACCAGCAAGTCCTTGAAGCAGCAGTTGCTTGTAGAGCTTCATCTCTGTTTCTTCTCTAATATGATCTTGGTTTCACGGGGATCAGTGGGGTCCTTTTGTATAGTCCACTCGGCGTCCTATGGGTCTGTGTATGCCCTCTTCACCTTCATGTGGAGGATCTGGGGATGACACCTACAACTTTAACTGAAGTAGGGCTGTTTAGAACAACAGTATATGGACCCTTCCCATGTGGGGCCAAGGAGTCATGTTTCCAGTCCTTGACCACACCTGTTCCCCAGGCACAAATTCATGAATCTGTTACCCAAGGGGGAATGGCACCCTTTCTTGTACAAACTTAGTTACCTGATTTATTACCGTATCCCATTGTTCTATCTGCTGTGAAATCTCATCTCCCCTTACCTGAGGCAAATTTGTTGACACCTGTTTTATTATGGGAGGAGGCTTCCCATACACAATTTTGTATGGAGAAGAGCCCTGGGACTGTGGGGTCATCCTGAGTCTGAGCAGAGCCATTAGAAACAAGTCCACCCAGGAACAGTCAGTGTCTAAGATCTACTTGGAGAGTGTCTCTTTAAGTGTCCGGTTGGTTCCTTCCACCATCCCAGAACTCTGGGGCCTATATGCTGTATGTAATTTCCACTTGATGTTTAAAGTTTTGCTTACTCGTTGTACTAAATCAGCTACAAAAGCCGGGCCATTGTCCGATCCAATGCTGGTAGGAAATCCAAATCTGGGAAGTATCTCCCTAAGCAGGCACCAGGCTACTTCTGATGCTCTTTCAGTCTGGGTAGGAAAAGCTTCTACCCATCCCGAGAACATACATACCATGACCAGCAGGTAATGGTAGTGTTGGTGAGGTTTCATTTCAGTGAGGTCCACTTCTAGGTGTTCAAAGGTCAGTGTGCCTTTTACCTGAATCCCTGGAGGTTTCTGTCTGTGCCAAGAGGCAGCATTGACCTGTGAGCAGGCAATGCAGTTCTGAGATTTTGTCCTTTTGACAGCTGGAGGGCCTGGATTAAAGCATATAGTTTGGCCTGTTGAGTGCACCAGTGTGATGGCAGAGAGCTAGCCTCAACGGTGGTTTCTTCCATGACTACTGCATATCCCGACAGTCATTGTCCTTGTTTCACCAGGCTGGTGCCATTGGTATACAGGACCAAATCTGGGTCCAGGATTGGCTGGTCTCAAGTCAGTTCTGCTGGCATATTTCCTTGCAATCATGTGAGGGCCCACCTTCTCCCACAACAAAGAGAGTGGCTACATTCAGGGCCTGACAAGGCTCAGTAGTAACATGGGGGTTCTCACATAACAGTCCCTGGTATTGAGTAATCTGGGACATTGACAGCCATTTATGGGGGTCCCCTTGCAGGAGAGTGTTGACCTCATGCAGGACTTTCACGATCAAATCTTGGCCCAAAGTCAGCTTGGTTGCCTACTGGACCAGTAAGGCAACTGCAGCAACTGCCCGTAAGCATCCCAGCCACCCAGTGGCAACACTGTCCAGCTGATTAGCGATAAGACACTGGTCTGTTGCATGTCCCCAGAGTCTGGGACAACACTCCCGTAGCCACCTTGTCCTTTTCAGTCACGTAAAGAATAAACAGCTAAGCAAAGTCTGTCAGGCCCAAGGCGAGTGCTGACATAACTGTACCAGGTTTGAGTTCTAGTATCAGTGGGACTTGTTTTGCAAGCCTGGGGGTGGTTGTCTTCTGCCCAGACCTCAGGGAATTGTTGAGTTAACTCTCTCTCTTGACTGTTTAGCCCATCCGGTTTCCTTTCCGGGAGATTGTGCAACCTCCATTCATCTTGAGGGGTTACTGAGAGGGAGAGCAAATAGGTGGTTGAGCTCACCCGAACAGTGGGTCTTTCGTTGGGGGAAAGATCACTTGTGCCCCCAGTTTAGACAGCAAGTCTCTTTCTAACAAAGGTACTGTGCATTCAGTTCAGTTCAGTTCATTTCAGTTGCTCAGTCGTGTCCGACTCTTTGCAACCCCATGAAACACAGCACGCCAGGCCTCCCTGTCCATCACCAACTCCCAGAGTTCACTCAGATTCACATCCATCGAGTCAGTGATGCCATCCAGCCATCTCATCCTTGGTCATCCCCTTCTCCTTCTGCCCGCAATCCCTCCCAGCATCAGAGTCTTTTCCAGTGAGTCAACTCTTCGCATGAGGTGGCCAAAGTACTGGAGTTTCAGCTTTAGCATCATTCCTTCCAAAGTAATCCCAGGGCTGATCGATCTCCTTCAGAATGGACTGGTTAGATCTCCTTGCAATCCAAGGGACTCTCAAGAGTCTTCTCCAACACCACAGTTCAAAACCATCAATTCTTTGGCACTCAGCCTTCTTCACAGTCCAACTCTCACATCCATACATGACCACAGGAAAAACCATAGCCTTGACTAGATGGACCTTAGTTGACAAAGTAATGTCTCTGCTTTTGAATATGCTATCTAGGTTGGTCATAACTTTTCTTCCAAGGAGTAAGCGTCTTTTAATTTCATGGCTGCAGTCACCATCTGCAGTGATTTTGGAGCCCCCAAAAATAAAGTCTGACACTGTTTCTACTGTTTCCCCACCTATTTCCCATGAAGTGATGGGACCAGATGCCATGATCTTCGTTTTCTGAATGTTGAGCTTTAAGCCAACTTTTCACTCTCTTCTTTCACTTTCATCAAGAGGCTTTTTAGCTCCTCTTCACTTTCTGCCATAAGGGTGGTGTCATCTGCATATCTGAGGTGATTGATATTTTTCCTGGCAATCTTGATTCCAGCTTGTGTTTCTTCCAGTCCAGTGTTTCTCATGATGTACTCTGCATATAAGTTAAATAAGGAGGGTGACAATATACAGCCTTGATGTACTCCTTTTCCTATTTGGAACCAGTCTGTAGTTCCATGTCCAGTTCTAACTGCTGCATCCTGACCTGCATACAGATTTCTCAAGAGGCAGGTCAGGTGGTCTGTATTCCCATCTCTTTCAGAATTTTCCACAGTTTATTGTGATCCACACAGTCAAAGGCTTTGGCATAGTCAAGAAAGCAGAAATAGATGTTTTTCTGGAACTCTCTTGCTTTTTTGATGATCCAGCAGATGTTGGCAACTTGATCTCTGGTTCCTCTGCCTTTTCTAAAACCAGCTTGAACATCTGGAAGTTCACGGTTCATGTATTGCTGAAGCCTGGCTTGGAGAATTTTGAGCATTACTTTACTAGCATGTGAGATGAGTGCAATTGTGCGGTAGTTTGAGCATTCTTTGGCATTGCCTTTCTTTGGAATTGGAATGAAAACTAACCTTTTTCAGTCCTGTGGCCACTGCTGAGTTTTCCAAATTTGCTGGCATAATAAGTGCAACACTTTTGCAGCATCATCTTTCAGGATTTGAAACAGCTCAACTGGAATTCCATCACCTCCACTAGGTTTGTTCATAGCGATGCTTTCTAAGGCCCACTTGACTTCACATTCCAGGATGTCTGGCTCTAAATTATTGATCACACCATCATGATTATCTGGGTTGTGAAGATCTTTTTCGTACAGTTCTTCTTTCTATTCTTGCCACCTCTTCTCAGGGATGTATAAAAATTCATGTCACTTCGTGTCCCCCCATCTGACATTTCAGGGTAGGCTAGAGACACAAAGGCTGCATTTATCACCATCTGAGACCCAGCAGACTCTGGCTGGGTCTATTTGTGTATAAAGTCTATAGGCCTCACACAGTCTTTCACAGAACTCAAAGGGTGATTCGCTTTCCCTTTGAATCACTTTGGAGGGTCTTGTGATACTCATAGCTTTTCTGGCCCCCCTCTTGAGACCTTGTAAAATACTCACCCAATATATCTCCAGGTGGCCCCTCCCTTCTTCTGTGTTACAGTCCCCACTGGGTCTCTCACTGGGGATGGCTAGTTCTGCCCACCACTGCGGGTTTGCGGTACCCTCAGGTGCCATTTCTCTTAACCATTTTCTGGCCTCAGTTAGGATCCTGTGTCTTTCCTCAGTGCTGAAAAGGGATCAGGAAGATCCTCTGGAGAAGGGATAGACTAACCACACCAGTGTTTGGGGGCTTCCCTGGTGGCTCATGCAGTAAAGAATTTGCCTGCAATCCGGGAGACCTGGGTTTGATCCCTAGGTTGGGAAGATCCCCTGGAGTAGGAAATAGCAACCCACTCCAGCATTCTTGCCTGAGAAACCCCATGGACAGAGGAGCCTGGCGGGCTACAATCCCTGGGGTCACAAAGAGTCAGACACAACTGAGAGATTAGGCACAGCACGAAGATTTGGGAATGGGGGGATCATTTCTGACTTTGAGTGGAACAACTCTGAGTACAGTGATGGGAATGAAAATCTGTTATTGTTCAGTCACTCAGTCATGTCTGACTCTTTGTGACCCCATGGACTGTAGCACATCAGGCTTCCCTGTCCATCACTAACTCTTGGAGATTGCTCAGCCTCAGGTCTATTAAGTCTGTGATGCCATCCAACCATCTCATCCTCTGTCATCCCCTTCTCCTACCTTCAATCTTTCCTAGCATCAGAGTCTTTTCTAGTGAGTCGGCTCTCTGTATCAGGTGGCCAAAGTATTGGAGCTTCAGTTTCAGCATCAGTCCTTCCAATGAATATTCAGGATTGATTTCCTTTAAGATTGACTGGTTTGATCTCCTTACTGTCCAAGGGAATCTCAAGAGTTTTCTCCTTGAGCAGATACATGAGAGAATGGGAGGGGAAGTAAGTGTAAAGGCTATTAAGCACAGGTTCATATGCCTGATACACAGTGAAGCCAAACAAACCAAACATCAGAGTTTGGAGCAGAGAAAAGTTTATTGAAGGGCCAGGCAAAGAGAATGGGCAGCTCATGCTCAAGAAACACGAATTCTTAAATGTTTTTAGGGGAACTGTTTTTATAGGCAAATTTGAGGTGAAGCCTGCAAGATGTGTAATTTTTTTCTGATTGGTTGGTGGTGAGGTAACAGGGTGGCACTCCAGAAATCTTGTGCTCTGCCTGAAGTTACCATCCTCCACTTAGGTGAGGGCCTTAGTTTCTGCAAAGGAACTCAATGATATATTGTTAAGGTATATCTCTTGAGGAGGAACCAGGACCCTGCTTCGTCTCTGCCCTGTTGCTCTTTACTGTTCCTTCTTTGTTTCTGTTCAGGGAGGAACCCTTCCCTAATTAGTAACTGTTTGAATCTGTGCTTTGGAACTCAGGGAAGGTCTAGGAGGCTAAAATTTTTCCTGCAGACAAGAAATGGGGGATGCAGGAAGATTTTGGAACCCAGGAACCCACAGCATCCTGCTCAGTTTCACTACCTTTCCAAGAAATGTTGTTATCAACAGGAGCAGAGACATGGCAGAAGCCAGTGGAAGATGTGAGATCCAGAGAAATTTGTTTAGATGAGAAATATTACCATATGTTATGTATTGATGTGAATAATAATTATGAAAAAAGAAGGGGAGTCCAAGGGACTCTCAAGAGTCTTCTCCAACACCACAGTTCAAAAGCATCAATTCTTCAGCGCTCAGCTTTCTTTATAGGTCAACTCTCACATCCATACATGACTGCTTGAAAAACAATAGCTTTGACTAGACAGACCTGTGTTGGCAAAGTAATGTCTCTGCTTTTTAATATCTTGTCTAGGTGGATCATAGCTTTTCTTCCAAGGAGCAAGTGTCTTTTAGTTTCATGGCTGTAGTCACCATCTGCAGTGATTGGAAGCCCCCCAAAATAAAGTCTCTCACTGTTTCCATTGTTTCCCCATTTATTTGCCATGAAGTGATGGGACCAGATGCCATAATCTTAGTTTTCTGAATGTTGAGTTTTAAGCCAGGTTTTTTTTCACTCTCCTCTTTCACTTTCATCAAGAGACACTTTAGTTCTTCTTTGCTTTCTCCCATAAGGGTGGTGTCATCTGCATATTTGAGGTTATTGATATTTCTCCTGGCAATCTTGATTCCAGCTTGTGCTTCATCCAGCCCAGTGTTTCTCATGATGTACTCTGCATATAAGTTAGAAAAGCAGGGTGACAGTATATAGCCCTAATGCACTCCTTTCCCGATTTGGAGCCAGTCTGTCTTTCTATGTCCAGTTCCAACTGTTGCCTCTTTACCTACATACAGATTTCTTGGGAGGTAGGTCTCTTTAAGAATTTTCCAGTTTGTTGTGATCTACACAGTCAAAGGCTTTGGCATAGTCAATAAAGCAGAAGTAGATGTTTTTCTGGAACTCTCTTGCTTTTTCGATGATCCAACAGATGTTGGCAATTTGATCTCTGGTTCCTCTGCCTTTCTAAATCCAGCTTGAACATCTGGAAGTTCACGGTTCATGTATTGCTGAAGCTTGGCTCAGAGAATTTTGAGCATTACTTTACTAGTGTGTGAGATAAATGCAATTGTGCAGTAGTTTGAACATTACTTGGCATTGCCTTTATTTGAATTGGAATGAAAACTGACCGTTTCAGGCCAGTGGCCACTGCTGAGTTTTCCAAGTTTTCTGGCATATTGTGTACAGCACTTTCACAGCATCAACTTTTAGGATTTGAAATAGCTCAACTGAAATTCCATCACCTCCACTAGCTTTGTTCATAGTGATGCTTCCTAAGGCCCTCTTTACTTCGTATTCCAGGATGTCTGGCTCTAGGTGAGTGATCACACCATTGTGATTGTCTGGGTCATGAAGATATTTTTTGTATAGTTCTTCTGTGTATTGTTGCCACCTCTTCTTAATTAATATCTTCTGCTTCTGTTAGGTCCATACCATTTTTGTCCTTTATCGAGCCCATCTTTGAATGAAATGTTCCCTTGGTATCTCTAATTTTCTCGAAGAGATCTCTAGTCTTTCCCACTCTATTATTTTCCTCTATTTCTTTGTACTGATCACTGAGGAAGGCTTTCTTATCTCTCCTTGTTATTCTTTGGAACTCTGTATTCAAATGGGTATATCTTTCCTTTTCTCCTTTGCCTTTAGCATCTCTTCTTTTCTCAGCTATTTGTAAGGCCTCCTCAGACAACCATTTTCCTTTTTTGCATTTCTTTTTCTTGGGGATGGTCTTGATTGCTGTTTACTGTACAATGTCATGAGCCTCCATCAATAGTTCTTCAGGCACTCTGTCTATCAGATCTAATCCCTTGAATCTATTTGTCACTTGCACTGTAAAGTAAGTGATTTGATTTAGGTCACACCTGAATAATTTTGTAGTTGTCCCTACTTGCTTCAGTTGCAGCAGACCTGGGTATGCCATGAGCCCTCTTGGTGGAGGTCACCATTAACCCCACCATAGAGCCACCAGAACTTACATAGGACTGGGGAAACAGACTCTTGGAGGGCACAAACAAAAACCTTGTGCACACCAGGACCCAGGAGAAAGGAGAAGTGACCCCACAAGAGACTGACACAGACTTGCCCTTGAGTGTCCAGGAGTGTCCAGCAGAGGCGTGGGTCAGTGGTGGCCTGCTGCAGGGTCGGGGGCACTGAGTGCAGCAGTGCGTGCCCAGGACCTTTTGAAGGAGGTCGCCATTATCTTCATTACCTCCACCATAGTTTGGTCTCAGATCAACCAACAGGAAGGGAACAAAGCCTCGCCCATCAACAGAAAATTGGATTAAATATTTACTGAGCATGGCCCTGCCCATCAGAAGAAGACCCAGTTTCCCCCTCAGTCAGTCTCTCCTATCAGAAAGCTTCCATAAGCCTTTTATCCTTATCCATCAGAGAGCAGACAGAATGAAAACCACCATCACAGAAAACTAACCAAACTGATCACATGGACCACAGCCTTGTCTAACTCAGTCAAACTAAGAGGCATGCAGTGTAGGGCCACCCAAGACAGACACATCATGGTGGAAAGTTCTGACAAAATGTGGTCTGCTGGAGAAGGCAATGGCAAACCACTTCAATATTCTTGCCTTGAGAACCCAATGAAAAGTATGAAAAGGCAAAAATATATGACACTGAAAAATGAACTCCCCAGGTCAGTAGGTGCCCAATATGTTACTGGAGATCAGTGGAGAAATAATTCCAGAAAGAATGAAGAGACAGAGCCAAAGCAAAAGCAATGGCCAGTTGTGGATATAATGGGTGATGGAAGTAAAGTCCAATGCAGTAAAGAGCAATATTGTATAAGAAAATGGAATGTTAGGTCCATGAATCAAGGCAAATTGGAAGTGATCAAACAGGAGATGGCAAGAGTGAACATAGACACTTTAGGAATCAGTGAACTAAAATGAACTGGAATGGGTGAGTTTAACCCAGAGGACCATGATATCTACTACTGTGGGCAAGAATCCCTTAGGAAAAATGGAGTAGCCATCATGATCAACAATAGAGACCAAAATGCAGTACTTGGATGAAATCGTAAAAATGACAAAATGATCTCTCTTTATTTCCAAGGCAAGCCATTCAATATCACAGTAATCCAAGTCTATGCCCTGACCTGTAATGCTGAAGAAGCTAAAATTGAACTGTTCTATGAAGACCTACCAGACCTTCTAGAAAAAACACCCAAAAAAGATGTCCTTTTCATTATAGGGGACTGGCATGCAAAAGTAGGAAGTCAAGAGATACCTGGAATAACAGGCAAAGCTGACCTTGGAATTAAGCAGGTCAAAGGCTAACAGACTTACAGACTTTTGCCAAGAGAACACACTGGTCATAGCAAACACCCTCTTCCAACAACACAGGAGAAGACTCTATACATGGACATCACCAGAGGTCAATACTGAAATCAGATTGATTATATTCTTTGCAGCCAAAGATGGAAAAGCTTTATACAGTCAGCCAAAATAAGACCGGGAGCTGACTGTGGCTCAGATCATGAACTCCTTATTGCCAAATTCAGATTTAAATTGAAGAAAGTGGGGTAGTAACAGCAGTAGGGAAAACCATTAGACCACTCAAGTATGCCCTAAATCAAATCCCTTATGATTATACACTGGGAACCACTGGAGCTTAGCAGATCTAAGTGAAGGTCAGTGTTGATCTTAGTGTGCCGCCCTGTGGATAGAAGACCAAGACACAGCTTCTTTTTGCACAAGGAGATCTAAAAAAGAGAGAATGTGACAGGGCAGACATAAGCAGATTCAATCCCAAAATGGATTAAGAATTTGTTACTGTTTTGTTCAGTCGCTCAGTCATGTCCGACTATTTGCAACCCCATGGACTACAGCACACCAGGCTTCCCTGTCCTCCACTATCTCTTGCAGTTTGCCCAAATTCATGTCCATTGAGTCTGTGATGCCAACCAACCATCTCATCCTCCCTCGTCCCCTTCTCCTCCTGCTTTCAATCTTTCCCAGCATCAGGGTCTTTTCCAATGAGTCAGCTCTTCGCATCAGGTGGTCAAAGTATTGGAGCTTCAGCAACAGTCCTTCAAATGAATATTCAGGGTTGATTTCTTTTAAGATTGATGGTTTGATCTCCTTGCTGTCCAAGGGATTTTCAAGAGTGTTCTCCACCACCGCAGTTTGAAGGCATCAATTCTTTGGTGCTCTGCCTTCTTTGTGGTCCAACTCTCACATCCATACGTGACTCTTGGAAAAACCATTGCTTTGCCTATACGCAGCTCTGTCAGCAAAAGCTCTGTCTGTGCTTTTTTAATACACTGTCTGGGCTTGTTACAGCCTTTCTTCCAAGGAGCAAGCGTCTTTTCATTTCATGGCTGCAGTCACTGTCCACAGTGATTTTGGAGCCCAAGAAAATAAAATCTGTTTCTGCTGCCTCCAAATGTGAGTGGTGAAAAAAAATCCCTTTGGGAGGACATAGAACTTCCAGTCAGCCCAGAATATACTAGGTGTTGGCCACAGCAGAAAAAGTTGTGATTTCTTTCCAACAATAAAATGCTCTCTGCCTGAGACCTTCAAATGACAAAAGCAAAAGTTTGGGCATTTCAATGTAATCAAGTTATTGAAAGACAGCCAACAATGAAAAATGTTAGGGTATATGTAAAACCAAAGGTGTAAAATGGTAGTTCATTTTATTGTGTATGTCCCATTTATAGAAGAGTATATTGGCATTATTTTTGCACCAGATGTTTCATCAGGAACAGAACTTTCAGTAGATAAGAGAGTCAGAAGCAGAGTAAGACCCATTTATCTCGTTTGCTTCATTTGGCTTCAAAGGTCAAGTGTAGAGAAAGCTAGGGATGAGAAGAGGATAAGGGCAGCCATCAAAAATTATGAGATAGAAGCTGCATGTTTAAGGCCAGAGATAGATGGAGTCAGGATCCTGGATGATTGTAGAATGACTGCTCTAAATTGCCTACTCAGACTTTAACATGAGGGAGATCTGTATCTCTGTCTTGTTTAAGCCACTTATTACTGAATGTTTTTCAACAGCTGAATCTATAATACAAGTCCTAACCAGGTCATTGTGCTATAAATGAATGCCTCATTGAAAAAAAAAGGATTTTTAATACATATGGCTATAACTCAACCGGTCCTGGTACTTCAACAGAATGCATGTGTCAGCAGGCAGAGAGTCTCCTACACGGTGAGGACTTTCACTCTTATGTTTGGCACCTGGGGAGAGGGGTTTCATATTTTTCCTATGGATGACTGAAAATTTCAGATTTCTGCAAGGCTTGTGTAACTTGAACTAAACATTTTAGAAAGATTTTCAAATTCACAAATATAAAGATTTTATGTAACATGGTGCAATATAGAAACCTTACTTGTCTAATACAGTTGATGCCAAAGTATAATATGCAAGTTAGTTCTTTAAAAAAATGGGAGCTTTCCAGCTCTTAACCATAGTGTAGGAACATATTCCCATTTTATAATTGAAGCAACTCCAGAACATGTTTACCTTCTCTTAATTCAATATTTTTTCTATATTATATTATGCCATATTGCAGTTAAATGTAGTTCCAAACTTATGCCATGATTTTCTTTTATAGTTGCTGGTGTCTCTGTGGGTTACAGGATATACTAAGGAACCAATATAGCTTCAACGTGAAATTCTCTTCACAATTGCTCTTATGTGGCAATTCACAATTTTGCCACTGGATGGCACCAAATTTTATCTTTTAAAGTTGCTTTATTTCCCCCCCGTTGAAACTGATGCACAAGCAGTAAGTATTTAAGTTGCAGAACTTAAATATTCATCAAAAACTAAATACTTCAATCAAGTAAAACCACCCTAATCCTCTAGTCAACACTACAAACTAACATTTCTGCATCACATGTTTGTAACTGAAGAAACAAAATACATGTACAAATGAACATTGTAATTTAAAAGTGATGACTCAAAGCAAATTGTATGTAACAGCACCAGTGAGGGTTTAAATTTGATATTACATTAATCCAAAGAAAACTGTTCAAACAACCTAGGTCACAAAAAAACTTGAAGAAACTTGCAATACAAAGACACAGAAAGTAATGCAAATATGCTCCAGAAACAAGAATTCAGGTTGGGAAATATCCAAAGCTTATGATAACCACCTATTTTTCCCAACAGTCTGCTCTAGGAGCTCACTCCAGTGTTTTGTTCCTTTGGTGGATTTTCTCAATCTTGCTGTGGTCTATGAAGTCATCCTTTGATGCCCCCATCAAAGTGACCTTCTCTTAAAGGCAGTGAACCTTCAAGTCGCTCTTGGTTCATGTTTCCAATTTCCTCTGATGGTAATTTACACATCTAATCCACAATTGTACTTTAATCATTTTTCTATATATGCGCATGTGTGTGCGCGCATGCTCAGTGGTGTCTGCTCGTTGCAACTCCATGGACTGTAGCTGCCAGGCTCCTCTGTTCCTGAGATTTCCCAGACAAGAATACTGGAGTGGGTTGCCATTTCCTCTTCCAGGGGATCTTCCAGACCCAGGGATCAAACCCACATCTCTTGTGTCTTCTGCATTGGCAGGCAGATGCTTTCTCACTGAGCTACCTGGGAAGCCCCTTTGCAATATGTGTTAATATCAAACCACGCCTTAAAATTCCACAGTATTATATGTCAATTATATCTCAAGAAAGCCAGGGAGGAAAAGGTATTTTATCTAGTGACTGGTTTGGCATATCATAAGCAGATGCCCACATACCGCCAAGAAAATAATATGCACAGAAGAAAGAGGAAAACCAGAAAAGGATGGTGCTTGAGAGATAAGAAAAATGTCTTATGGGACAATCCCTTCCTTCCAGTTGCTCAAACCAGAAATACTTGGAATTATCCTTGACTTCTCTCTTTTTCTCATTGAATCTGCATTCAATTCAGTAGCAAACTCTATTTTCTCTACCTTCAAAACACATACAAGTCTGCTGTGGTCTGAATGTTTGTATCTCCCTAAAATCTGTATGTTGCAATGTCCATTGTGATGATATTAGGAGGTGGGGTCTTAGAGAAGTGCTGAAGTTATGAGGGCAGAGCCCTTATGAATGGGACCAGTGCTTTTATAAATCAAACAGACAAGGACTTCCCCGGTGGTCCAGTGGCTAAGATTCTCAGTGCAGGGGGCCTGCTCTCTATGCTTGGTCAGGAAACTAGATCCTACATACTGTTCAACTGAGACTCAGTGCAGTCAAATGAATAAATAAATATTTTAAAAATAAATACATAAAATAAAACAAACAAAACCCACAAAGCTCCCTAACTCATTCTGCCATGTGAAGATACAGTGAGAAGTGTACAACCCAGAGAGGACCTAGAAATGGAATTACTGAGTCATAGGGTATAAGAGGGGCTGCCCTGGTGGTTCAAATGGTAAAGACTGCAATGCAAGAGACCTGGGTTTGACCCCTGGGCTGGGAAGATCCCCTGGAGTAGGGAATGGCTACCCACTCCAGTGTTCTTCCTTGGAGCATTCCATGGACAGAAGAACCTGGTGGGCTACAGTCCATGGGGTCACAAAGAGTCAGACATGACTGAGCAACTAACACTTTCACACTTTCAGGGTATGAGAGACATAAATTGGTGTCAGAGCCTTGTTTTTCATAGTTGCTGCTTCCCTACTATACCTTTTCCTAGGAGGAAAAGCTCCTAGGGGCTTCTCCTAGGAGAACCCCAGTTCTCTTGGGGTTTACATGGAGGTCACAGTGCCTTGATATGACCCTCACTTCCCCTGGCCACAGCACAGATGATCATCTCCACCTTGCAAATGCGAGAAATGAGTCTCAAAGAGCTCTGATAAGATTCCACATGTTTAGTAAGTGCATAAAATGAAAGTCAAACCTAAGTCTGCATGACTCCAAAGCTGTGTTCATTTTCCTATACTGCACCCTGATACAGATACAAAGAATTCTGAATATGGAAGCTAAGTGGATTTTCTGGGACTCAGGATCTTGACCCTGGTTGGATCTGTGTTGTCTTCTGAGCATCAAGAGGTGGAAATCCCCACTTATCAAACATTGTGTGGCATCAAAATGTTCTGACACCACAGGACCACACATCCATGCTTCCAGCTCTCTGGACATGGGTTTTGGTAATACTACAACATGGACTGGATGTTTTATATTTTGTCTGGGTATTTAGGGCCTATAGAGACCAACAGAATCCAATTAAGCACATCCAGTGTTCACAGTGAGATGCTCTGATAATTTTAGCATTTCTGACTCAAGAAATGAGGAAAACTGCTATCAATAAAAGCACTCATTTATTAGGACCTGATAAAGCACTCAGATATTATTGATATTTATAATGCAGTATATGCTTGTAGTGATAAGGGGAAAAGAATGGGGCGGGTAATTTCCTTGAATTGTATGGAACATGTTTTAGAAGCAGATGTCTGCTTCCCTTTGGTGCAATTCTCTCGTCTTACTCTTCTCTAGACTTACTGAGGTCCAGAGCATACATAGCTTTTACATTCCTCGCCAGATCCCCATCAGGTTCTCCAGCGGACAGTGCAGCTCTAACAGAACATACCTGCCTGAAGCAAACCTGGGAATTAAGTCATGCTACCTTCCTGTTGTAATAAAACCAGTCAACAGCAATGGTGATGAAGATGACATGATAACAACAAACATACACTGAGCATCTATGCATACGCTCCGGCTCCATGGTCTATGGCCCATTTTTATCAAATGTTCTTAACGTCATTGGAGGTAGGTATTTTTATTACCCTCTCTTAAGGAAAAGGACACTGAGCTCCTAGGAACTGCCAAGGGAAGCAATAGGGCCACAACTCAAACGTTGATCAGACAGGTTCTTCACGCCCTTGTTCTCACGGGCCTCCTGTGTAGTCGCAGGAAGCCAGAGGCCACATAACTGATCCTCCTCTGGATTCCACATTCCATTACCCCTTCTACTTTACTCGGATTAGAACTTGCCAGTTCTGTGCCTTAGATCTTGTCTGGAAAATTTTATTAACTGATCTCAAGGGCAAAAATGCCCTTGGTTTATGTATTCTAGTATCTATTTTAAAAACTATTATAAGGACTTTCCTGGTGGTCCAGTGGATAAGACTCCACACTTCTACTGCAGGGGGCAGTTTTGATTCCTTGTCAGGGAGCTAAGCTTCTACATGCTGTGTGGTGCAGCAAAATAAAATAAAATAAAATGTCATGACCATAATATACAAAATGACATGACCAAAAATACAAAATAAACACAATAATATGTCTTAATGTAACTGTCTTGATTCAAAGATGTTATTTCTTAAAGCAAAAGTTGCTGAGCTCTCTGGAAGGAAATGTTGGGCAGGCAGAGATTTCTAGACTTGCCCAAAAGATATTCCCAGTGAAAGGGAGGGAGCATCAGGGGGCACCAGAAGGAAGCCCCCACTGTAGATCCATCCTACTCCAGAACACTTCCTGTCACACCTGTGCCTGCACGCTCAATTGTGTCCCAGTTTTTGCAACCCCATGGACAATAGCCTCCAGACTCTTCTGTCCATGGAATTTTCCAGGCAAGAACACTGGAGTGGGCTGCCATTTCCTACTCCAGGGCCTGACATGCCTAAACATTATCCAACTATGCCTCAATCCTTCCAATAAACAAATTCTCTCTCTCTCTATTTTTGTTAAGTCCTTTTCAGTACTTCTCCCAAAGGAAATATGCTGAAACTTCAGGATCCCCCATACAAGATTGTCATAAGAAGGAAAATTTCTTCACATTGAATCTTGGGCTCCATTATCAACAATGAAACTTAAATTTCTAAGGATACTTTAAAAACTTATCCCAATGCCTACCATTTCCTCCCCAAACTCCTCCCTAGTTTACATGAATCAAACCTGGAACAGTTAGGCCTAGAAAGAAGAATGGACTTTTAGATTTCCCAAGAAATTGATTAATAGTTTATTTTACTTGGTAAGCTTCCTTGCATGTTTTCCATGTCTGTATGATATTCCTATATGGTCACAAATCTTAGTTGAAATGAATAGAAAAAAATCTCAAACTAGCATAAGCCAAAAAGGTAACTAGGAAGTTCAAGTGACGAACACACCAACAAAGCTAAATTCAGAGGCTCCAATGATGGCATCAACCTTAGTCTCTTCCCTCCATCTCTCAGTTTCGCTATCTTCTACCCTGGCTTTCTTCTCAGGCACTTTTTGTTTGCTTTCTATGAGATGACCCATTGGCAGCTTCAGGTTTAAATTTTGCTAGTATAAAATTCATTCAAAGGTTTTCTTTTGCAATAGCTCTAGCAAAAGTCTCAGAATTCAGCCTTCCTTGGTGGCTCAGTGGTAAAGAATCCTCTTGCTAATGCAGGAGACACAGGTTTGATCCCTGGTCCAGGAAGATCTGCCCATGAGCCACAACTATTGAGCCCAGGAACATCAACTCCTGAAGCCTATGGGCACCAAGAGCCTGCAACAAGAGAAGACACTGCAATGAAAAGTCCACAGACTGCAACTAAAGAGTAGCCCTGTCTCGTCATAACTAGAGAAAAGCCTGTGCAGCAATGAAGACCCTGCACAGCCAAAAAGAAAAATTGAAATAACTTAATTAATAAATAAAATTACTTTTCAAAAGTCTCAAAATTCACCTAACTAATTTGGGTTCCAAGCCCAGGTTTGAAGCCATCATAGTAGTTGGGAAGTGAAACTCTCCAAAAGACCAAGCCTGGGACATATATTCCTACTTTTAGGTAAACCCCAAGCCAGCACATGAATCGAGAATCAGGTGGTCAAGTCCTCAAAGAGTAAGAAAAGACGTTGGATGGGAAAAAAAAGTTTCCTATACCTTCTGTGTCTGTGTCTTAATCAGACCATAAGCTTATCGAGCAATGACTGCATCCTATGATTATTTGCATTCCCCAGATAGAACTCAAAACAATGCTATACATGAGAGCTCATAAATAGAATTTTATTTACCAAGTTTCTAGCTGCCTGAATACAATGGATTAAAAGATGCCTTTATCAAAACATGGTGAGATTCTTCTGCTCCCAAAACAAACAAACAAACAAACCCATGAAATTAAAACAATGAAAAAGATGGCCAAGAGGCAGTTGAAAAAATGCTCAACAACACTAGTTATTCGTTTCAGTTCAGTTCAGCCACTTAGTCCTGTCCGACTCTTTGAGATCCCATGAATCACAGCATGCCAGGCTTCCCTGTAGTAATTATTAGAGAAATGCAAATCAAAACCACAATGAGGTATCAACTCTTACCGGTAAGAATAGCCATCATGAAAAAATCTACAAACAGTAAATGCTGGAGAGGGTGTGGAGAAAAGGGAACCCTGTTGCACCTTTGGTGGGCATGTAAATTGATACAGCCACTAAGGAGAACACTATGGAGGTTCCTTAAAAAACCACAAATAGAACCACCATATGACCCAGCAATCCCACTCATGGGCATATACCTGGAGAAAACCATAATTGAAAAAAAATACATGCAGCCCAACATTTATTCCAACATGTTTTTATGATAAATCAGAGACAGAGATACATATATAAATTTATACATAAACAGTTGACCCTTGAATATCACCGGTTTGAACTGCATATGTTCACTCATAAGCAAATTTTTAAAAAATAAATATAACTATAGCACTATATAATCTGGGTTTAACTGAATGCTCAGAAGCAGAAGCACAGATATGGAGGGCTGACTATAAAGTTATGTGTTGGTTGTTCAGTCATGTCCGACTCCTTGTGACCCCATGGACTGTAACCAGTCAGGCTGCTCTGTCCATGAGATTTTCCAGGCCAGAATACCAGAGTAGGTTGCCATTTCCTCCTCCAAGGGACCTCCCCAACCCAGAGAGCGAACCCAGATCTCCCACATTGCAGACGGATTCTTAACCATCTGAACCACCAGGGAAGGCCGTGTACAAAGTTATACATGGATATTTTTACAGTCCAGGGGCATTGGTGCCCCTAACCCCACATTGTTTGAGATCTATATATATATATCCTGGAGATATATATATATGCACATACATACAGGGCTTCCCAGATGGCTCAGTGCTAAAGAATCAGCCTGCCAGTGCAGGAGCCGCAGGAGCCATGGGTTCAATCCCTGGGTTAGGAAGATCCTTTGGAGGAGGAAATGGCAACCCACTCCAGTATTTTTGCTTGAAAAACTCCATGGACAGAAGAGCCTGGCAGGCTACAGTCCATGGAGTCACAAAGAGTCAGACACGACTGAGCACGCGCATGTGTACACACACACACACACACACACACGCACACACACACACACCTCAATTGCTTCTGTTTCTCTGGAGGACCCTAACACACTATCATTATTTCAAAATAATACATTAAAAATAAAAATAAATATATGCTTGCATACTAAGCAAGTTTGGGTAGGGTTTTCTTTTCTTTTCTTTTTTTTTTTGCTAAAGTGTTATTGTTCAGTCACCCAGTGGTATCTGACTCTTCATGACCCCATGGACTGCAGCACGCCAGGCATCCCTGTCTCATTCTTGGAGTTTGCCCAAGTTCATGTGCTTTGCATCAGTGATGCCATCCAACCGTCTCATCCTCTGTCACCCTCTTCTCCTTAAGTTTTCCATGGAACAGCAATGTCAGCACTGTCCAGGATCTGAAACTGACGAAACTGCCCTGAAGCCCCAGTTCCTGCTCTGCCAGCAAATTTCTTAACCCACAACCCTCAGTTTCTCATCTGTAAAATGGACTTTATAATAGCTACTGCTCTAGGGATACCGTGAAAATTAAATGAGCCAACTCCTGTAAGCACATACCCTGTGCCTGTAAAACTGTAAGTATAACATATTTAGTCACAGTTAAAATTATATTCATTCATAGTTAAGTATATTATATATCCATGCCCACATACTTTTTTTTATTTTTGTCATAGTTTTAAACCTGGTACAAGTATAAAAAAATGTTGTGGGGAGCTATTTTCAACCTCATTTTTGTGCTAGAAGATAATTTATGAAATCTTTCATGGGAAACCTTCAGAGCTTTAATTTTCCTCATTCTCTATTTCTCAGCATGCTGGAAAGTGTATTATGCCATTGGCTATTTAGTCTTGGAATTTCCTTCACACTGTTCTCAGGAAGTGTTGCCAAGGAGCAAAGATGAAAATCAGAATTGAGAGTCTTTCTTGTCCACGTCTCGCTGCTAGCTCCATCTCTGATGGCTGATCATATAAGAGACTAAAGTAAGTCTAAATGTGACTTTGGATTGCATGATCTTTTCATTAAAAAAAAAAGCATCATTTACTCAGATGGCAGCTGGGAGCCCAGAGCCCATGGCTACTTACAACATCTTCTAATACAGGCAATTTTCTGCCGTAGAGATAAGACATCAATGGACCGGCTACTGGGATGATCAACGGTGGTGAGGGGTCGGGGAGGTATGACAGAAAACTAGGTAAAGGATAAAGACACAATTAAATATCACTGACCAGTGTCACTATCATCAGAACATCAGATTTCCTGGAGGCGTTATTTACATAATCAAATACTGAAAGCTGATTGGATGAAGATCATCACCACTGGGTAAAATGACAGAGGAAAGAAAATTCAGGAGGTTTAAAATTCTTCATGTAAGTCAATCAGCTTCTCAGTCCAAACCATTTATGACTAAATTTTAAAAAACTAGAGTTAGAATTTATATTTTTGTTTAAAACTTCAGATAAGAAATGCAAAATATTGATGAGATTTAAAATTAAGTAACTGTCAAACAGTACATTCTAGGTAATTGACGAAGAATTTTAAAGCTTCTGTCTGGAACACCGGAGACTCTAACCAAAGTGATGAATTCTCTGATCAAAGAGGACAATTTGCCTTGAGACCAGTGGCCTGCAGCAAGAGCAGGGGTGCAGTGTCTTAGCTCTAGTATCCATTATTCTGTCATCCAGGTGTTTGAGATTTGCCACCTCTGATTTGTAAAAGTTGTTAGAGGTCCCCTAAAATCTGATTTACCCCAGCTGATCTGAGTGTTATGGTCTTCTTAAGGACCTAGATCTGGTCCTCCTGGTTAAGTTGCTCTGGGTGCTGCCCCCAGAGCCCACTGAACAATATCTCTGGACATGGATGACTCTTTTTCCTAATATTAGTCAGGACTCTTCTGATTATGCGTGACAGGGCTCTTGGGAAATACATGGGATCATCCAACCATTAGAAACTAATGTTTACTTACTACTTGACCCACTTTCTCCTTCTTTCCCCCTCTAATATATAAAATGTCGAAGTTGCTTCATTATTATTCACCAGAATTTTCTACAAATATATGGATTATTTACTTATCATTATGGCATACATTCAATAAACTTAATAGTGATAAAAACTATAGTAAAAGCCCTATAGTAAGCAACTGATTAAAGGGGATTGAAAAAAGATCTCAAGTAATTGACTCAATTCAGTCCCTTGCCCATCCTAGGCTAATCACGGTAACTGGAGTTGGTACCTGTCATTCTGATTGGCTGTGTTCAAATCACATGCTCCAATCATGTACTTCCCAGATGGAGAGGGAGCTGCTAAAACAGACCGAAAAATGTTCAGCTTTAAACATAGCCATCTTAAATGTGCTAGGCGTTATAATTAAGATGAAAATAACTACTATAATTATACTTACATATATTTATATAAATATAATAAATACATATAAATATATATCAATTATTAAACAATTATTATTTATAATTATTCTATCATACCTATCATATTTTATATTATAATATATAACAAATTATATATATACTTATATGAATACTATAATTATAATTAATAAGCATAGTGGCTATAAGATTGCTTCTATCCTTTACCTCACCTCTCAAGAAGTAGGTGTTATTCTTACTTTATAGAAAATAACACTGAGGATTCAAGAGTGTAAGTGGTTTCCCAGTCTCACTGCTGGTGAGTGGAGGTGTATGGGTTTGAACCCACACAGTGCAAGTCTCTGCTGGCAGCAAAGTCACAGCCTTTTTTTCCTGATACTTCTTTATCTGGTAAACCTCTGCAACCCTCTGATCTTCAAATATTTGATTTTCCCCTTTTCTTAATGAAAGACTGAATTCATTTTAGTAGTCAGATCTATCTTTATTCAGGATATCATGGCAAGGAGAGAGGGCCTTCAATTACAGGAATGAGGAAACCAAAACACTAAGATGTCGAGTAAAGACTGGATTCTTTTGTCCTCTCAGCAAGGAACAACACAGAGCTCAGAGCTCACAGAGGCATGAAGAGGGTGTGATACAAAGGGCCTCCCAACAGCAAGTCCAGGTTAGGGGTTTAACAGTCAATGGTAACATGGTGGAGTAGGTCTTGCTTTCTAATATAATTATTTGCCCAGCACATCCATTCTTGAATTAGGCTGTCCATACTTGTACCCTAGTTCACGCTGACATCAATAATATAGCTCAGATTCTGTAAGGCGAAACAGCTCTAGTCTTTTTGTTACCTAAGCTTCCCAAACTCATGACTACTGAAAATGGAGCCAACATACTGATAATTTGCGTCTTGTGAATCAAAGTATTGATGCCCAGGGCATCATAAATAGCACAAGGAGTAGATAATTTCAACCAGAGCTTCCTTGTTCTCAGTCTTTGATCATAACACTGATGCTCATAAGACATGTGAAGGGGTTATTCTCTTATCAAAATTTTCCTTCAATTGTTGCTTCTATTAGCCGATTCTGAATTGGCCTTCCAGAGATAGAAGTATATTTTACTAAATGCTTGTATAGAACTATAAATATTATTCAAGGTATATGCATAGTAAGGTGATAAATGACTTCCTCAGAAGTGCATCCAAATTAAATTAACATTGAGAGTGAAGTCTTCATTTTCAAGAGAATCCCACACAATCTACTGCTTTCCCCCTGCTGAGAGTGTTAATTTATTTTTTCTTAACTAGAAAACCATAAGAAGATTTCTCTTAGGACTGGGTTTTCTATTTATTAATTTCTTTCATTGATTCTAAGATACTTTAACAACAACTGGGCATCAATGGTTACAGTATTTTCAAGCTATTTAATGTAATGTCAGACAATATGTTTCATAGTAGAATCCCTTTTGGAGTGTTAGGCAGTCTGCCTCCCTGTATAAAGCATCAAAGGACAGAGGCAAGTATTTATCACAGCCTCAGAAATCCAGTGATTGGTTAGAATTCTTTGTTCCACAACAAATAGAGATAAATGTTAATTTTCCAAGCATTTTATTTAGAAATCAATTCAGGTGACCGTGTCCAAAGAAAGTACTTAGTATTTTTTGTGGTTGTTTATGACTTTTCCCTCTGTTCAGTTAGGAACTTAAAAACTCAAGAAAAACGATACTGGCACTGCTCTGCTTGTCAAAGGTAATTTCTATTACAACTATTAAGTAAAAACACCTAGGTTAAGTAACTTAGCTTTGTCTTCCATACCTAAGACTCCAATTTGAAAATTGTTTCGGCTCTAAAATTAACTTGCAGATTTAAACATTGTCAGGGTAGGAGAGTATAGCTATACTACTAGTTGTATGATCTTGGGCAAAAAACTTTGTTTCTCTGAATTTAGTTATTATGCATAAAGGACCTTTCTAGCTTATAGGATTATTATAAAGATTTAATAAGATAGCAAATGCAAAATATTTAGTATACTTCCTAGCAAACAGTTGATGTTATATGGAACATAGCCCATAAAGGGCAATTTGAACCATTTAAAAAATTGAAAAAAATTATATACATTACTATCAAATTCTGGAATAAAGAATATGCAGATGGTTTTTACAAGTAAATTTCTCACTGAAGATGAATGAACACATAGGTAAAGTCCACAAATAATAAGTATGTTGCTCAATAAATTTAAAAATATAAATACACCAAGTAACCAAATGAAGAAATAGAACATTACCAGTATTTCAGAAGCCTATGCCTGTGTTATTTCTCCCAGTCACTACTCCACTTTCAAGGTTAATCAGTATTTTGACTTCTGACATTCTAGATTGGTTTTGTCCATTTTTCAACTTTATACAAATGGAATACATGGTATGTGCTCTTGTGTCTGGCTTATTGCCTTTCAACATTATTGAGATTAATTCAGGTTGTTGTGTGTATCACAGTACTTCATTTTCATTGCTCTGTTATATGCATATACCACAATTTACTTTTCCATTCTAATGTTGATGGATTCTTGGAACTATTATATTATAAAATAATGCTATTATGAAGATTCCTAACATTAAGTTCAGTTCAGTTCGTCGCTCAGTCATGTCCAACTCTTTGTGACCCCATGAATCACAGCACGCCAGGCCTCCCTGTCCATCACCAACTCCCAGAGTTCACTCAGATTCACATCCATCGAGACAGTGATGCCATCCAGCCATCTCATCCTTGGTCATCCCCTTCTCCTTCTGCCCGCAATCCCTCCCAGCATCAGAGTCTTTTCCAATGAGTCAACTCTTCTCATGAGGTGGCCAAAGGACTGGAGCTTCAGCTTTAGCATCATTCCTTCCAAAGAAATCCCAGGGATGATCTTCAGAATGCACTGGTTGGCTCTCCTTGCAGTCCAAGGGACTCTCAGGAGTCTTCTCCAACACCACAGTTCAAAAGCATCAATTCTTCGGTGCTCAGCTTTCTTCACAGGCCAACTCTCACATCCATACATGACCAGAGGAAAAACCATAGCCTTGACTAGACAGACCTTTGTTGGCATAGTAATGTCCCTGCTTTTGAATATGCTATCTAGGTTGGTCATAACTTTTCTTCCAAGGAATAAGTGTCTTTTAATTTCATGGCTGCAGTCACCATCTGCAGTGATTTGGGGGCCCCAAAAAATAAAGTCAGCCACTGTTTCCCCATCTATTTCCCATGAAGTGACGGGACCAGATCTTCGTTTTCTGAATGTTGAGCTTTAAGCCAACTTTTTCACTCTCCTCTTTCACTTTCATCAAGAGGCTTTTAGTTCCTCTTCACTTTCTGCCATAAGGGTGGTGTCATCTGCATATCTGAGGTTATTGATATTTCTCCCAGCAATCTTGATTCCAGCTTGTGTTTCTTCCAGTCCAGCATTTTTCATGATGTACTCTGCGTAGAAGTTAAATAAGCAGGGCGACAATATACAGCCTTGACGTACTCCTTTTCCTATTTGGAACCAGTCATGTTGTTCCATGTCCAGTTCTAACTGCGGCTTCCTGACCTGCATATAGGTTTCTCAAAGGCAGGTCAGGTGGTCTGATATTCCCATCTCTTTCAGAATTTTCCACAGTTGATTGTGATCCACACAGTCAAAGGATTTGGCATATTAATAAAGCAGCAGTAGATATTTTTCTGGAATTCTCTTGCTTTTCCATGATCCAGCGGATGTTGGCAATTTGATCTCTGGTTCCTCTGCCTTTTCAAAACCATCTTGAACATCTGGAAGTTCACGGTTCACATTCACGTATTGCTGAAGCCTGGGTTGGAGAATTTTGAGCATTACTTTACTAGCGTGTGAGACGAGTGCAACTGTGTGGTAGTTTGAGCATTCTTTGGCATTGCCTTTCATAGTGATAGTTTAATGATAGTAAAGTTGCTTAGTCATGTCAGACTCTTTGTGACCCCATGGACTGTAGCCTACCAGCCTCCTTTGTCCCTGGGACTTTTCAGGCAAGAATACTGGAGTGGGTTGCTATTTCCTTCTCCAGGGGATCGTCTCGACCCAGGGGTCGAACCCAGTTCGCCCACATTGTAGGCAGATGCTTTACCATCTGAGCCACCAGGGAAGTCACTAGTGATAGTATAGAATAGTGTTAAAATGAAAAAATAGAAATTTTCAATTAGAAAAAGCTATTAAAGCTTCTGAGATTATTTGAAAATTTTTATTAGAAATTTGAAGCACAGAATTTATTTAATCATAACAAGATTGCCCTTTTTACTTTATTTTATCTCAAAAACACAATGAACATTTGGAATTTCACCACCTAATGCAAGAACTGGAATATTAATAGTAACTTACATTTACTACTACTAGTGATTAACAGCATGTAAAACATGATTGAAAACAAATTGAAGGACCAAAAAAAGAGAGCTTAAAAATTACCATAATGCCAAGGATCTACTGTACAGCTCAATACCCTGTAATAATCTATAAGGGAAAAGAATCTGAAGAAATATATATATATGTGAATCTCTTTTGCTGTACACCTGAAACTAATACAAACCATAGGCAAGACTCAAGAAACTTAAAGAATTGGCATTGTTCAGGCCACATATGAAACTACCAATAGTGACTGAAAATAAGAGTGTAACTAACAACATTTGGAAGATGAAAGATAAGGAAAGAGTTAAGGGAAAGTATAAAATGCAAATTTTCCTATTTCTTTCCAAAAGGAATAGTATACCTTAAATTTGCCAAATTAAAATTTTGGAATATTAGACGTAAAACATAAAGTTATAAGCGTAAGAAGTGTTAAACCAAAAATTGTCCAAATTATAAAAAAAAAAAACTTGCACACATCAAGAAATTCATGTAACAAAAGAAAAATTATGAAGTATTAACACTTAGCATGACAAAAGTAAATAAAGTTCAATATATTTGTTATCAGTTCAATTCAGTTGCTCAGTCGTGTCCGACTCTCCGCGACCCCATGAATCGCAGCACGCCAGGCCTCCCTGTCCATCACCAACTCCCGGAGTTCACCCAAACTCATGTCCATCAAGTTGGTGATGCCATCCAGCCATCTCATCCTCTGTCGTCCCCTTCTCCTCCTGCCCCTAATCTCTCCCAGCATCAGAGTCTTTTCCAGTGAGTCAACTCTTCACATGAGGTGGCCAAAGTACTGGAGTTTCAGCTTTAGCATCATTCCTTCCAAAGAAATCCCAGGACTAATCTCCTTTAGAATGGACTGGTTGGATCTCCTTGCAGTCCAAGGGACTCTCAAGAGTATTCTCCAACACCACAGTTCAAAAGCATCAATTCTTTGGTGCTCAGCTTTCTTCACAGTCCACAGTAAACTGTAGCAGATGAATTTACAGTTTATATTTATTATAACAAATACAGACTGTAAGTTCATCTGCTAAAAGAAAAAATTTATATTTGGTAAATTTTTAAAATTATATATTGTATGTAAGAGACACATCTAAAACAGTATGATTCAAAGGCAAGTGTTGAAGTATAACTTTTTTCAGTGAACTATCAGAAAGAGAAATTAAGAAAACAATACAATTTACAGTAGCATCAAAAAGAATAAAATAGTTGGGAATAAACCAAGGAGATGAAAGATTTGTATACTGAAAACTCTAAGGTATTGACAAAAGAAATTGAAGAAGGCACAAATAGGTGGAAAGATATTCCTTGCTTGTGATCCATATTCTACCGAAAGTTAGCTACAGAATTAATTCAGTCCCTATCAAAATTCTAATGGCATTTTTCACGGAAATAGTAAAAAAAAAAAAACAACCAACCTTAAATTTAAATAGAACCAGAAAGTAATTTTGAGAAAGAACAAAACTGGAGGCATCACACCTCTTGATTTCAAACTATATTACAAAGTTATGGGCTTCCCTGGTGGCTCAGATGGTAAAGAATCTGCCTGCAATGCGAGAGATATGGGCTTGCTTCCTGGGTGGGGAAGATCCCTGGAGAAGTGAGTGCAACCCACTCCAGTATTCTTGCCTGGAGAATTCCATGGGCAGAGGAACCTGATGGACTAGAGTCCATAGAGTCACAAAGAGTCAGATGTGACTGAGCAACTAACACTGCCCCTTTCCTCAGAGTAATTAAAACACTATGGTATTGGTGTGAAGATAGATATATAGATAAATGAAACAGAATAGAGAGCCCAGAGATAAACCCATGCATATATGGTCAGTTAATTTTCAACAAAGGAAAATTGTATATCCTTTGTATACAATGAGGAAGTTGGGAAACCTGGACAGCCACAAGCAGAAGAATGAAATTGGACCCCTTTCTTACACCATACACAAAAAATAACTCAAAATGGATTAAAGACTGTAAGACTTGAAACTACAAAATTCTTGGAAGAAAACATAAGGAGTAAACTTCTTGGCATTGGTCTTGGTGATAATTTTTTGGATTTGACACCAAAAGCAAAGCAACCAAAACAAAAATAAACAAGTGAGACTGTATCTACTAAAAAGCATCTGCTCAGCAAAGGAAAACATCAAGAAAGTGAAAAGGTAAATTTTGGATGGGAGAAAATATTTGCAAACCACATATCTGATAATGGTTAATATCCATTATCAGACAAAAAACACTCCTGCAGCTGAAAATAAAATAATGCAATTAAAAAATGAGCAAAGACCTGACTAGACATTTTTTCCAAAGAGGACATACAAATGGACAACAGATACATGAAAAGGTTTCAACATCACTAGTCATCAGGGAAATACAGATCAAAAGCATAATGATGATCACTTCTCATCTGTTAGGATGACTACTACACAATACACAGGAGATAACAAAAACGCTCTCGAGCACTGTGAAGAAAAGGACACCCTTGTACACTGGTGATAGGAAGACTAACTGCTATAGAGGTTCCCCAAGAAATTAAAAACAGAACCACCATTAAGTGTGAAATGAAAGTCGCTCAGTCATGTCTGACTCTTTGCGACCCCATGGACTATACAGTCCATGGAATTCTCCAGGCCAGAATACTGGAGTGGTTAGCCTTTCCCTTCTCCAGGGCATCTTCAACCCACCATATGAACCAGCAATCTTACTTCTGAGCACGTATTCACAGGGAGCACAACCACTTTCCCAAAGAGATCTCTGTGTGGCCATGTTCATTCGTAGCGTTATTCACAATAGTCAAGGAATGGAAACAATCTAAGTGTCTATTAATGAATGAATGATCAAGAAAATGCGGTGTGTATTTACAATGGAGTATATTCAGTCATAAAAAAGAACTTTTATTTGCGACGACAAGATATAACATGATTTATAAGAAATATATATTCGATCTTGGGACTTCCCTGGTGGTCCAGTGGCTAGGACTCCATGCTCCCAATCAGGGGGCCTAGGTTTGATACCTGGTCGGGAAACTAGATCTTACAGGCCTCAACAAAGAGTTTGCATGACCCAACTAAAAAAGATCCTTCATGCTACAACTAGGACCTGGTGCCGTCAAATAAATAAATAAAATAAACATATTTTAAAAGAAATAAATATTTGGTCTTTATCCCCATTCTGAGCATAGAGCTCCTAAAACCCTCAGAACTTGCAGTGATGTTGTTGCTCTTCAGTGGCTAAGTCGTGTCCAATTCTATTCAACCCCACGGACTACAGTACACCAGGCTCCTCTGTCCTCTACAGTCTCCCAGATTTAGCTCAAATTCATGTCCTTTGAATCAGTGATGCTGTATAAACATCTCATCCTCTGCTAATGGCTTCTCTAGTGGTGAGAGCAATTGAAGGGTCTTTTGTTATGTTAAAGAGACCACTTTTGGAAAGCTTGTTATCAGGGCACACAACCACGTGATTGGAGACTGAGAACTTTCAGCCCCACTCCCTTGACCTCTGGGAGGGGAGAGAACAGAGGTTGGTTAACCACTGAAGCCTCTGTAATGAGGTCTCCATAAAAACCCCAAAGAACAGGGTTTGGAGAGCCTTCCAGTTGGCGAATTTGTGTTATTTGGGAAGAGTGATATACTCAGAGAGGGCAAGGAAGCTACAAATCCTTTCCCCCTTCTTTGCCCTAAGCATCTCTTTCATACAACTGATCCTATGTTTTATCCTTTTTGTAATAGATAATCTAGTAAGTAAAATGTTTCTGAGTTGTGTTAGCCACTCCAGCAAATTAATGAAACCTAGTCAAGGCTATGGTTTTTCCAGTGGTCATGTATGGATGTGAGAGTTGGACTGTGAAGAAGGCTGAGCACCAAAGAATTGATGCTTTTGAACTGTGGTGTTGGAGAAGACTCTTGAGAGTCCCTTGGACTGCAAGGAGATCCAACCAGTCCATTCTGAAGGAGATCAGCCCTGAGATTTCTTTGGAAGGAATGATGCTAAAGCTGAAACTCCAGTCCTTTGGCCACCTCATATGAAGAGTTGACTCATTGGAAAAGACTCTGATGCTGGGAGGGATTAGGGGCAGGAGGAGAAGGGGACAACAGAGGATGAGATGGCTGGATGGCATCACTGACTCGATGGATGTGAATCTGTGTGAACTCATCTCACTTTTAATGATATCTACCTGGAGGTAGCATCAGATTCCATAGCTTTAGGTCTCACTTCTAGAAGGCGGCCCCCCAACCCCTGCCCCACAGCCTCCAACCCATTTGATGCTTGATTGGCAAGTCCAAGTTTGGCACCTGTGTTTCTGATTGATTGACTATAGATTAGAAGCTCCTCTAACCCACTGCTTCAGTTCAGTTCAGTTCAGTTCAGTCGCTCAGTTGTGTCCGACTCTTTGCGACCCCATGAATTGCAGCACACCAGGCCTCCCTGTCCATCACCAACTCCCAGAGTTCACACAGATTAACGTCCATCGAGTCAGTGATGCCATCCAGCCATCTCATCCTCTGTCGTCCCCTTCTCCTCCTGCCCCTAATCCCTCCCAGCATCAGAGTCTTTTCCAATGAGTCAGCTCTTCGCATGAGGTGGCCAAAGTACTGGAGTTTCAGCTTTAGCTGAAACTATTACAAAAAGGATAAAACAGGATCAGTTGTATGAAAGAGATATGTTAATTAACTCAGTGGGGAGAAACCTTTCACACTGTATACATATATCAGGTTATCATGTTGTATACTTTAAATGTATTACAATTTTGTCAATTCAGCCTCAATAAAGCTGAAAAATAAATATCTGTTTTACATAAATAAAATTATTGTTCACATTTACTGAATGTTATATCAGAAAAGTATGTAACATAGACAGTACATTTAATTCTAAAAACAACCTCTGAGGCTTATTGGGCCCATTTTTATGCAAAAGGAGTTCCCTGGTGGCTTAGATGGTAAAGAATCTGCAGGCAAGGAGGGTTTCCCAGGAGGCAATAGTGGTAAACACCCCGTCTGCCACTGCAGGAGACTTAAGAGACACGGGTCCGATCCCTGGGTCCGGAAGATCCCCTGGAGTAGGAAAAGACCACCCACTCCAGAACTCTTGCCTGGAGAATCCCATGGACCGGGAACCCTGGAGGGCTACAGTTCATGACATAACAGAGTCAGACGGGACTGAAGCACCTTTGCACACACAGATGAAGGAACTGAAGCATGAAGAGATTAAATAACTCAAAGTGACAGAACTGGTGATCAGAGGAGACAGGATTCCAATCCCAGTTTCTGGCCCTAGAGCTTCATTGCCTAGCAGCCCATACTGTCTTACTGCTGCTGCTACTGCCACTAAGTCGCTTCAGTCACGTCCAACTCTGTGCGACCCCATAGACGGCAGCCCACCAGGCTCCCCCATCCCTGGGATTCTCCAGGCAAGAACACTTAACTGGAGTGCAAAAAAAGAGCTTTAAAAATATGTATTTTTATATGCTTCAGTCATTTTCTAGGAAAAATGAACTAGAAATTATGAAAATAATAGTTCCGTTTAAGGCAAGTGTCTCATTATGGAAGAGATTTTTTCTTTGTTTCAATCTCCTTATTTTTGTTGTTGTTTATTTATTTGCTGCTGCTGCTAAGTCACTTCAGTCATGTCCGACTCTGTGCGACCCCATAGACGGCAGCCCACCAGGCTCCCTCGTCCCTGGGATTCTCCAGGCAAGAACACTGGAGTGGGTTGCCGTTTCCTTCTCCAATGCATGAAAATGAAAAGTCAAAGTGAAGTCGCTCAGTCGTGTTCGACTCTTCGCGACCCCATGGACTGCAGCCTCCCAGGCTCCTCCATCCATGGGATTTTCCAGGCAAGAGTACTGGAGTGGGGTGCCACTGGGAGGGCTAAAGACCATCATGCGTCCAAAAGAATATATGAAACCTCTATTATGAAGCATAACAGTAAAATGAACCCCTGTGAACCATGATATTAAAAGCAGTGTATTTAATCTCTCAGTTGTGTCTGACTCTTTGAGACCCCATGGACTGTAGCCCACCAGGTTCCTCTGTCCATGAGGATTCTCCAGGCAAGAACAGCAGCATGAGTTGCTGTGCCCCCCTCCAGGGGATCTTCCCAACCCAGTAATTGAATCCAGGTCTTCTGGATTGTAGGCAGACTCTTTACCAGCTGAGCCACCAGGGAAGTCCAAGAATACTGGATTGGGTAGCCAATCCTTCTCCGGGGGATCTTCCCGACCCATTGGTCTCCTGCATTGGAGGTGGATTCTTTAGCAGAATTATTTTATTTATTTATTTCTGGCTGCGCTACAAGGGAAGCCCTAACAAACATTATCAATACTGTTACATTTAGACCTCTATTATAACTTCCTCCTCATGTGAATGTAGTACTTTAACTTTTTAAGTAAAAAGTTCAACTAGAAGTATTTGGATGGTGCAACAGTATCATTTTTCTCACTGGCAAAGCCCGCTAACATTTCCCAAGAAATAAATAGAATCTGGATACTAAAATTAAGCCTAACCTCTTTTTTCTCTTTTCCTTTCTGGTTAGTCTAGTTTCACTTGCTCATCGGGTGCCTGCTTCATGCACAGGCCACGCAGCCCACACTTCTGAGCAGAGTTCCTAGCATGGCTTCACTGACACTTGAACTGGGCAGGCCATGCGATGAAGCATTGCACACAACACTGCAATTCAAGATGGTGGGAGGCAGGCCTTGTGCAGAGAGGCTGTGCCCAGGATCAACCTAGCATTGCAATCTTGAGCCAGGTGCATCACACATGTGCCTGTACAAAATCAGCAAGAACCTACTCTTTCCCCCTCCCTAAAAGCAGCCCCATTCACAGCCTGCCTGGGACTTCAGTAAGATCACACCTATCCATTCTTTTTTTTTTTTTTTAATTGAAGCATAATTGCTTTACAGACTTTTGCTGTTTTCTGTCAAAGCTTAGCATGAATGAGCCATAGATATACATATATCCCTGCCCTTTTGAGCCTCTCTCCCATCTCCCTCCCCATCTCACCTCTCTAGGTTGATACAGAATCAGTTTGATTTTCCTGAGCCGTACAGCAAATTCCTGTTGGCTATTTATTTTACATATGGTAATATAAGTTTCCATATTACTCTTTTCATACATCTCACCCTCTCTTCCCCTCTCCCGATGGCCATAAGTCTATTCTCTATGTCTGTTTCTCCACTGCTGTCCTGTAAATAAATTATTCGGTATCATTTTTCTAGATTCCATATATATGCATTAGAATATATTTATCTTTATCTTTCTAACTTACTTCACTCTGTTTAATAGGCCTTCATTTTCATCTGCCTCATTGGAACTGACTCAAATGCATTCCCTTTTATGGCTAAGTAATATTCCACTGTGTGTATGCACCACAACATCTTTATCCATTCATCTGTCAATGGGCTTCTAGTTTGCTTCCACGTTCTATTTATTGTAAATAGTGCTACAGTGAACAATGGGATACCTCTGTCTTTTTCAATTTTGCTGTCCTCAGAATATATGCCTAAGAGTTGGATTGCTAGGTCACATCAGCCGGATCATCAAAAAAGCAAGAGAGTTCCAGAAAACATCTATTTCTGCTTTATTGACTATGCCAGAGCCTTTGACTGTGTGGATCACAATAAACTGTGGAAAATTCTGAAAGAGATGGGTATAACAGACCACCTGATCTGTCTCCTGAGAAATCTGGATGCAGGTCGAGAAGCAACAGTTAGAACCTGACATGCAACAATATCCTGGTTCCAAATTGGAAAAGGAGTACATCAAGGCTGTATATTGTGACCCTGCTTTTTTAACTTACATGCAGAGTACATCATGAGAAACTCTGGGCTGGATGAAGCACAAGCAGGAATCAAGATTGCTGGGAGAAATATCAATAACTTCAAATGGCATGCAAATGACATCACCCTTATGGCAGAAAGTGAAGAAGAGCTAAAGAGCCTCTTGATGAAAGTGAAAAAGGTGAGTGAAAAAGTTGGCTTAAAGCTCAACATTTAGAAAACTAAGATCATGGCATCAGTCCCATCACTTCGCGGCAAATAGATGGAGAAACATTGGAAACAGTGAGAGACTTTATTTGGGGGGGCTCCAAAATCACTGGAGAAGGAAGTGGCAACCCACTCCAGTCTTCTTGCCTAGAGAATCCCAGGGACGGAGGAGCCTGTTGGGTGCTGTCTATGGGGTCGCACAGAGTCAGACACGACTAATGCGACTTAGCAGCAGCAGCAGCAGCAGCAGCAGCAGCAGCAGCAGCAGCAGCAAAATCACTGCAGATGGTGATTGCAGCCATGAAATAAAAAGACACTTACTCCTTGGAAGGAAAGTTATAACCAACCTAGACAGTATATTAAAAAGCAGAGACATTACTTTGCCAACAAAGGTCTGTCTAGTCAAAGCTATGGTTTTTCCAGTAGTCATGTATGGATGTGAGAGTTGACCTATAAAGAAAGCTGAGTGCCAAAGAATGGATGCTTTTGAACTGTGGTGTTGGAGAAGAAGACTCTTGATAGTCCCTTGGACTGCAAGGAGATGCAACCAGTCCATCCTAAAGGAGATCAGTCCTGGGTGGTAGTTGGAAGGACTGATACTGAAGCTGAAACTCCAATACTTTGGCCACCTGATGCAAAGAGCTAACTCATTTGAAAAGACCCTGATGCTGGGAAAGATTGCAGGCAGGAGGAGAAGGGGATGACAGAGGATGAGATGGTTGGATGGCATCACTGACTCGATGGACATGAGTTTTAGTAAACTCTGGGAGTTGGTGATGGACAGGGAGGCCTGGCGTGCTGCAGTCCATGAGGTGACAAACAGTCGGACAGGACTGAGTGACTGAAGTGAACCGAACTGATGGTGGTTTTATTCCTAGTTTTTTAAGGAATCTCCATACTGTCTTCCATAGCGGCTGTATCATTTTACATTCCCACCAGCAGCATTCCCTTTCTCCACACTCTCTCTAGCATTTATTTTTTATAGAATTTTTGAGGTGATATCTCATTGTAGTTTTGATTTACATTTCTCTAATAATGAGTGATGTTGAGCATCTTTTCATGTGCTTGTTAGCCATCTGTATGTCTTCTTTGGAGAAATTTCTGTTTAGGTCTTTTTACACTTTTTGATTGGGTTGTTTGTTTTTCTGGTATTGAGTTGTATGAACTGCTTGCATATTTTGGAAATTATTCCTTTGTTAGTTGCTTCATTTGCTATTATTTTCTCCCATTCTGAGGGTTGTCTTTTCACCTTGCTTATAGTTTCCTTTGCTGTGCAAAAGCTTTTACGTTTAATAAGGTTCCACTTTTTTACTTTTGTTTTTATTTCCATTACTCTAGGAGGTGGGTCATAGAGGATCTTGCTTTCATTTCAGTGTTCTGCCTATGTTTTCCTCTAAGAGCTTTATAGTTTATGGTTTTACATATAGGTCTTTAATCCATTTTGAGTTTATCTTTGCATATGGTGTTAGGAAGTGTTCTAATTTCATTCTTTTACATGTAGCTGTCCAGTTTTCCCAGCACCATTTATTGAAGAGGCTGTCTTTGCCCCATTGTATATTTTTGCCTCCTTTGTAAAAAATGAGGTATCCATATGTGCATAGGTTTATTTCTGGGCTTTCTATCTTGTTCCATTCATCTATATTTCTGTTTTTGTGCCAGAGCCATACTGCCTTGATGACTGCAGCTTTGTAGCATAATCTGAAGTCAGAAAGTTTCATTCCTGCAGATCCATACTTCTTCCTCAAGACTGCTTTGGCTATTCAGGGTCTTTTGCATTTCCATATGAATTATGAAATTTTTAGTTCTAGTTCTGTGAAAAATGCCATTGGTAATTTGATAGAGATCACATTGAATCTGGAGATTGCATTTGGTAGTACAGTCATTTTCACAACTCTGATTCTTCCTACCCAAGAACATGGACTCTCTCTCCATCTGTTTATATGCTCTTTGATTTCTTTCATCAGTTCAGTTCAGTCGCTCAGTCATGTCTGACTCTTTGTGACACCATGGACTGCAGCACGATAGGCCTCCCTGTCTATCTCCAACTCCTAGAGTTTACTCAAACTCATGTCCACTGAGTCAGTGATGCCATCCAACCATGTCATCCTCTGTTGTCCCCTTCTCTTCTCACCTTCAATCTTTCCCAGCATCAAGGTATTTTCAGTGAGTCAGTTCTTTGCATCAGTTGTCCAAAGGATTGGAATTTTAGCTTCAGCATCAGTTCTCCCAATGAACATCCAGGGTTGATTTCCTTTAGGATGGACTGGTTGGATATCCTTGCAGTCCAAGGGACTCTCAAGAGTCTTCTGAACATCACAGTTCAAAAGCATCAATTCTTCAGCACTCAGCTTTCTTTATAGGCCAACTCTCACATCCATACCTGACTACTGGAAAAACCATAGCTTTGACTAGATGGATCTTTGTTGGCAAAGTAATGTCTCTGCTTTTTAATATGTTACCTAGGGGTCATAGCTTTTCTTCCAAGGAGCAAGCAACTTTTAATTACCAGTCACCATCTGCAGTGATTTTGGAGTCCCGTCAAATAAAGTCTGCCACTGTTTCCATTTTTTCCACATCTATTTGCCATGAAGTAATGGGACCGGTGGAGAAGGCAGTGGCACCCCACTCCAGTACTCTTGCCTGGAAAATCCCATGGACAGAGGAGCCTGGTGGGCTGCAGTCCATGGGGTCGCTAAGAGTCGGACAGGACTGAGCGACTTCACTTTCACTTTTCACTTTCATGCATTGGAGAAGGAAATGGCAACCCACTCCAGTGTTCTTGCCTGGAGAATCCCAGGGACGGGGGAGCTTGGTGGACTGCCATCTATGGGGTCACACAGAGTCAGACACGACTGAAGCGACTTAGCAGCAGCAGCAGCAATGGGACCAGATGCCACGATCTTAGTTTTCTGAATGTTGAGTTTTAAGCTAGCTTTTTCATTCTCCTCTTTCACTTTCATCAGGAGGCTCTTTAGTTCTTCTTCACTTTCTGCCATAAGGGTGGTGTCATTTGCATGTCTGATATTTCTCCTGCCAATCTTGATTCCATCTTGTGCTTCATCCAGTCCAGGATTTCTTATGATGCACTCTGTATGTAAATTAAATAAGCAGGGTGACAATATACAGCCTTGACACACTCCTTTTCCTATTTGAAACCAGTCTGTTGTTCCTTGTCCAGTTCTAACTGTTGCTTCCTGACCTGCATATAGATTTCTCAGGCTGGAGGTCACATGGTCTGGTATTCCCATATCTTTAAGAATTTTCAGTGTCTTATAATTTTCTCTGTACAGTTCTTTTGTCTCCTTAGGTAAGTTTATTCTTATATATTTTATTCATTTCATTGCAATGGTGAATGGGATTGATTCCTTAATTTCTCTTTTTTATTTTTCCTTGTTAGTACATAGAAATCCAAGTGATTTCTGTATATTGGTTTTATATCCTGAAACCTGCTAGATTCACTGATTCAATTCAGTTTAGTCGCTCAGTCATGTCCGACTCTTTGAGACCCCATGAATCGCAGGACGCCAGGCCTCCCTGTCCATCACCAACTCCCGGAGTTCACTCAGACTCACGTCTATCGAGTCAGTGATGCCATCCAGCCATCTCATCCTCTGTCATCCTCTTCTCCTCCTGCCCCCAATCCCTCCCAGCATCAGAGTCTTTTCCACTGGGTTAACTCTTCGCATGAGGTGGCCAAAGGACTGGAGTTTCAGCTTTAGCATCATTCCTTCCAAAGAAATCCCAGGGCTGATCTCCTTCAGAATGGACTGGTTGGATCTCCTTGCAGTCCAAGGGACTCTCAAGAGTCTTCTCCAACAGCACAGTTCAAACGCTTCAATTCTTCGGTGCTCAGCTTTCTTCACAGGCCAATCTCACATCCATACATGACCACAGGAAAAACCATAGCCTTGACTAGACGGATCTTTGTTGGCAAAGTAATGTCTCTGCTTTTGAATATACTATCTAGGTTTGTCATAACTTTTCTTCCAAGGAATAAGCGTCTTTTAATTTCATGATTAGCTCTAGTAGTTTTCTGATACTGTCTTTAGGGTTTTCTATGCATAGTATCATGTCATCTGCAAACGGTGAGAGCTTTGTTTCTTTTCTGATCTGGATTCCTTTTATTTCTTTATCTTCTTTGATTGCTATAGCTATGACTTCTAGAACTATGTTAAATAATAGTGGTGAAAGTGGACACTCTTGTCTTGTTCCTGATCTTAGGGGAATGCTTTCAGTTTTTCACCATTGAGAATAATGTTTGCTGTAGGCTTATCATATATGGCCTTTACTATGGTGAGGTACATTCCTTCTATGTCCATTTTTGAAGAGTTTTAATCATAAATGGGTGTTGAATTTTGTCAAAGACTTTTTCTGCATCTATTGAGATTGTCATATGGCTTTTCTTTCAATTTGTTAACATGGTGTCACATTGATTGATTTGCATATATTGAAGAATCCTTGCATCCCTGGAAAAAAATCAAACGATCACGGTTATAAGTTTTTTGAGGTGTTGCTGAATTCTGTTTGTTAAAATTTTGTTGAGAATTTTTGCGTCTAAGTTCATTAGTGATATTGGCTTGCAGTTTTCTTTTTTTGTGTTGTTTTAGGCTGGCTTTGGCATCAGGGTGATGGTGGCCTCGTAGAATGAATTTGGAAGTGCTCCTTCCTCTGCAATTTGTTGAAAGAGTTTTAGAAGGATAGGCATTAGCTCTTCTCTAAATTTTTGATAGAATTCTCCTGTGAAGCCATCTGGCTGTGGACTTTTGTTTTTTGGAAACTTTTTGATCACAGCTTCAGTTTCAGTGCTTGTGATTGGGTAGTTCATAATTTCTGTTTCTTCCTGATTCAGTCTTGGAAGATTGAACTTTTTAAAGACTCTGTCCCTTTCTTCCAGGTTATGCATTTTATTGCTATATCGTTGTTCATAATAGTCTCTTGTAATCCTTTGTATTTCTGCATTGTTTGTTGTAACCGCTCCTTTTTCATTTCTAATTTTGTTGATCTGATTCTTCTCTCTTTTTTTCCTGATGAGTCTGGCTAAAGGTTTGTCAATTTTGTTTATCTTCTCAAAGAATCAGCTTTTAGTTTTATTAATCTTTACTGTTGTTTTTCTTTTTCATTTGTTTCTGCCTGGATCTTTATGATTTCTTTCCTTCTACTAATTTTTTTGGGTTTTTGCTGTTGTTGTTCTTCTTCTTTTTCCATTTGTTTTCAGTGTGAAGTTAAGTTGTCTATTCATGTTTTTCTTCTTGATGTAGGATTGTATTGCTATAAACTTCCCTCTTATAACTGCTTTGTTGTATCCCATAAGTTTTGAGTTGTCATGTTTTCATTGTTGTTTCAAGAAATTTTTTCATTTCCCTTTTGATTTTTTCAGTGACCTGTTGGTTATCTAGAAAAGTATTGTTTAGTCTCCATGTGTTTGTATTTTTTGCACTTTTTTTTTTCCTGTAATTAACATCTAGTCTCATAACATTGTGGTCAAGAAGATACTTGATGCAGTTTCAATTTTCTTAAATTTACTGAGGTTTGATTTGTGACCCAAGATGTGGTCTATCCTGGAGAATGTTCCATGTACACTTGAGAAGAAGGTGTATTCTTCTGCATTTGGATGGAATGTCCTGAAGATATCAATGAGATCCATCTCATCTAATGTATCTCTTAAGACTTGTGTATCCTTATTAAGTTTCTGTTTTGATGATCTGTCCATTGGTGTGAGTGGGGTGTTAAAGTCTCCTACTATTATTGTGTTTCAATTTCTCCTTTTATGTCTGTTAGCATCTGTCTTATGAATTGAGGTGCTCCTATGTTGGGTGCATAGATATTTATAATTATTATGTCTTCTTCTTGGATTGATCCCTTGATCATTATATATTGTCCTTCCTTATCTCTTGTAATCTTCTTTATTTTAAGGTCTATTTTGTCTGATATGAGGATTGCTATTCCAGCTTTCTTTTGCTTCCCATTTGCACGGAACATATTTTTCCATCCTCCCATTTTCAGTCTATATGTGTCTTTAGCTCTGAAGTGGGTTTCTTGTAGACAGCATATATATGGGTCTTGTTTTTGTACCCATTCAGCCAGTCTGTGTCTTTTGGTTGGAGCATTTAATCCTTTTACATTTAAAGTAATTATTGATATATGTGTTCTTATTGCCATTTTCTTAACTGTTTGTGGTTGATTTTGTACATCTTTTTCTTCTCTTGTACTTCTTGACTGTATAAGTCCCTTTAACATTTGTTGTAAAGCTGGTTCGGTGGTAATGAATTCTCTTACATTTTGCTTGTCTGAAATGTTTTTTATTTTTCCATCAATTTTTGAATGAGATCCTTGTGGGTACAGTAATCTTTGTTGTAGATTTTTTCCCTTTCAGTACTTTAAATATATCCTGCCATTCCCTTCTGGCCTACAGAGTTTCTGCCAAAAGATCAGCTGATAAACGTATGGGGTTTCCCTTGTATGTTACTTGTTGCTTTTCCCTTGCTGCTTTTAATATTCTTTCTTTGTGTTTAGTCTTTGGTAGCTTGATTAGTATGTGTTTGGTGTGTTTCTCCTTGGGCTTATCCTGTATGGGACTCTGCACCTCTTGGACTTGATTGACTATTTCCTTTTTCATGTTGGGGAAATTTTCAACTATAATCTCTTCAAAAATTTTCTCATCCCCATCTTCTTCTCATAAACTTCTTCATCTGGGACCCCTATAATTCAAATATTGGTGCATTTATTATTGTCCCAGAGGTCTCTGAGATTATCCTCAGTTCTTTTCATTCTTTTACTTTATTCTGCTCTTCAGAAGTTATTTCCACCATTTTATCTTCCAACTCTGATTCATTCTTCTGCTTCAGATATTCTGCTATTGATTTCTTCTAGAGTATTTTTAATTTCAGTAACTGTGTTGCTTGTCTCTGTGTGTTTATTCTTTAATTTTTCTAGGTCTTTGTTAATTGATTCTTGCATTTTTTCCATTCTGTTTTCAAGGTTGTTTTTTTTTTTAAAATCATCTTTACTATCATTGCTCTGAATTGTTTTTCAGGTAGTTTGCCTATTTCCTCTTCACTTATTTGGACTTCTGTGTTTCTAGTTTGTTCCTTCATTTGTGCAGTATTTCTCTGCCTTTTCATTATTATTATTTTTTTTAACTTATTGTAATTGAGGTGTCCTTTTCCCAGGCTTCCAGGTTGAATTCTTTCTTCCTTTTGGTTTCTGCCCTCCTAAGGTTGGTCCAGTGGTATGTGTAAGTTTTGTATAGACTGAGATTTGTGATGAGTATTTTTGTTTGTTTTTCCTCTGATGGGCAAGGCTGAGTGAGGTGGTTATCCTGTCTGCTGATAATTAGGTTTGTATTTTTGTTTCATTTGCTGTTTAGATGAGGTGTCCTGCACTGGGCGCTTCTGGTGGTGGGGTGATGCAAGGTCTTGTATTCAAGTGGTTTCTTTCGTGTGAGTTCTCACTATTTGATACTCCCTAGGATTAGTTCTCCAGTGGTCTAGGGTCTTGGAGTCAGTGCGCCCATTCCAAAGGCTCAGGGCTTGATCTCTGGTCAGGAATGAAGATTCCACCAGTGGTTTGTTACGGCATTAAGTGAGATTAAAACAAGTACCCAAAAATGAGAAACCCCAGACAAATGGCAGTTACAAAATCAGGCAAATAATAATTAAGATAATGGAATATATACATATACACCCATAAGCAAAATCAAAACAGTCCAACAAAAGTAAAGTGGGACAGATTGACCCAGGGAACAAAGGAAATAAAAAATCATATCTACCAGTTAAGAACAAAACTAACTAAAGCACAAACTGAAAAACAAAACTAAAGCAAGGAGCCAAGTGAGGAATAAAGCAATGAAAACAAAACTAACAAATATGTTGAAAGGAAAGGAAAGGAAAAAAAAAAGAAAGAATAGATATGCAAAGTTAAGGTAAAGAAGATTTATATATGTCAAAGTTTAACTGCAAAGGGAAAAGAACAGTAGGAAAAGCAAACAAAGGAATAAATGTAGAAAAAATAATAATAGGTTTAAAAAATTGAAAATTGAAATTAAAAAAAGAGAAAAGAAAAGAAGAAAAATAGGAAGAAGAAAGGGAAAAGAAAAGGAAAACTCTATAGAACTGCAAAAGCACAATGTAGAGGCAGAGGTTTATAACAACAATAAAAAAATGACGGAGAGAAAAAAAGCTCAAAACCTTAAATAGATTTCATTCAGTTCAGTTCAGTTCAGTTGCTCAGTTGTGTCCTACTCTTTGTGACTCCATGAATCGCAGCACGCCAGGCCTCCCTGTCCATCACCAACTCCTAGAGTTCACTCAGGCTCACGTCCATCGAGTCAGTGATGCCATCCAGCCATCTCATCCTCGGTCGTCCCCTTCTCCTCCTGCCCCCAATCTCTCCCAGCATCAGAGTCTTTTCCAATGAGTCAACTCTTCTCATGAGGTGGCCAAAGTACTGGAGCTTCAGCTTTAGCATCATCCCTTCCAAAGAAATCCCAGAATGGACTGGTTGGATCTCCTTGCAGTCCAAGGGACTCTCAAGAGTCTTCTCCAACACCACAGTTCAATCACATCAATTCTTCGGCACTCAGTCTTCTTCACAGTCCAACTCTCACATCCATCCATACATGACCATAGGAAAAACCATAGCCTTGACTATACGGACCTTACTCGGCAAAGTAATGTCTCTGCTTTTGAATATACTATCTAGGTTGGTCATAATTTTTCTTCCAAGGAGTAAGCATCTTTTAATTTCATGGCTGCAGTCACCATCTGCAGTGATTTTGGAGGCCAAAAGAATAAAGTCTGACACTGTTTCTACTGTTTCCCCATCTATTTCCCATGAAGCGATGGGACCAGATGCCATGATCTTCATTTTCTGAATGTTGAGCTTTAAGCCAACTTTTCGCTCTCCTCTTTCACTTTCATCAAGAGGCTTTTAGCTCCTCTTCACTTTCTGCCATAAGGGTGGTGTCATCTGCATATCTGAGGTTATTGATATTTCTCCCAACAATCTTGATTCCAGCTTGTGTTTCTTCCAATAGTGCCAATAAAATAAACAATTGTAATTTGGGGGTGGGGTGGCAAAGAAGAAAAAAATTAAAAAAAATACAAATGAATCTACAGAAGTCAAAACATAAGAATAATAAATGTTTTTCTTGAGTCACTGCTGTTAGAGTTCTTTCCCTCACTGGGAGTTACAGTCCATCTCACCTCCCTAGGAGGCCCTCCAACACTGCTGGTCTCTGGACCTGCTGTGGGGGCAGCTCAGCTTCTAATCTGGCCTACTCCTGTGTGTTCTTCTCTCCAATGTCCACAGCTATCAGAACTAGTGTGTTTTCTTTTGTGGGAGCCCCCAATGTGCTTTCATATATTCCATAGACACAGCGTCTGCCCAGTTGATCGTGTGGATTTAATCTGCAGCTTGTACAGCTGGTGGAAGTTTTTGGGTCTTCTTCCTTAGACACACTGCCCCTGGGTTTCAATTGTAGTTTTATTTCCAGCTCTGTGTGTGGGTCATCCACTGGGGTTTGTTCCTGAGGCTGCCCTGGGGGACTTGTGTCTGCCCCAGTGAGGGACAGGTGTGGAGATGGTGCAGCTGCTTGGGTTGTTGGGATTCTGGCAGCACCAGGTACTCAGGCGAGTTGGTGGCTAGGGCAACAGGAAATATAGTGCTCTAGAAGGGTATGGCAACCAGTATTGGCCAATATGCTCCAGTATTCTTGCCTGGAGAATTCCCCTGACAGAGAAGCCTGGCAGGCCACATTATGGCCTTATCAGAATCTTTTTAGAGCTTCTTGTAGCTGGTGATCAAAAGCCCTCTTTGACCAGTCTTTCTCTGTAGCTCCACCTGTTCAGGCACGTAGAGGTCTCCCTTGCCTGGGGTCCTTCTCTATTGTTCGGTGCCAAGCACATAGAGAGGGCCCCCTGACTGGGGTCCTACTCTGTAGATTGCCATGTCAGACACTTAAAGGGGCACCCTGGGTGGGATTCCACTCTCTAGTTCAGTGTGTCAGGCTTTTGATGGGCCAGCCTCTCTATTGTTCAGCTGCCAATGCTGGCACATGGGGAGAGAGAGCCTATGGTGATGGCTCCACCCACTACATGTGACTCAGCAATACTGCCTTGCTTCCATGGCTGCCTGGCTTTCCTCCACAGGAATTTCCCACCACAATCCCCTCCCTCCCATTCCCTCTATTCATCTCTCCACATTCAACAGCAGCCCTCGCCCTGGGATTGCTCCACAATCCCTAAACTTTGTGTCCCTCTCCAGAGTATGTATGGCTGTGGCAAAGACTGCCCGATTCTCATTCCATTTAGGCTGCCACAGATCAGCTCTTTCACTCTCAGCCTTAATGCTTCTCCTCTGACTCAGACAATTGCCCCAGTGGGGGGATCAGACCCCTGCTTCAGTTCCCCCACCTGCCAAGGGCAGGTGCAGTCCTACTAACACTCCTGTTTTCCCCCTTAGTTCCTTCATCCTACCAAATTTTGCGTGGTTCTATATATTCTTTTCTGCTGGTCAGGTACTCCTGTCCACTTTCAGCTGGTTTTCTGCATGCACTTCTGTGTCTGGAAGGTGTATTCCTGAGGTATCCTTGGAGAGAGATGTACTCCACATCCACCTACTCCTCCACCATCTTGTTCTCTCCTCTCTTTTTTTTAAAGTGATTTTATTTATGTATTTATTTTTGGCTGCACTGGGTCTCCTTTGCTGCCTGGGCTTTGCTCTAGTTGCAGCAGAGGAGGGCTACTCTCTAGCTGTGGAGCACAGCCTTCTCATTGTGGTGGCTGCTCTTGTGGAGCACAGGCTCTAGGGTGTGCAGGGTCATGAGCTGCGTCACAGAGGCCCCATTGTTCCGTGACATGTGGGATCCTCCCGGATCAAGGGTCAAACCTCCCAGATCAGGGATCAAACCTGTGTCTCCTTCATTGGCAGGCAGATTCTATACCATTGAGCCACCAGGGAAACCCCTCTCTCCAACCTTTCACCAAAGAATTAAGCTTTTCTTTGCTTCTGAACCAACTTGGGTCTCCTTCTAATGGAGAGAGCAGCACCAGGCAGAAGAACCCTTGGTGGGTACTGACTTGGGTGGGTCAGTAACACTTTTGTCTTATTTATACATTCTAAATATTTTAAGGAACCAGAGAGTAAAGTGGGGAGGTGAATCAGAATGTCACATTTTCAAAAATGTAGTGGCTTTGAGTTCCAGTCCCATCCAGAGATGCGACAGCACCTGAAGCCTCTCAATGCCCTTGATTAAACCCATGTATACCTCACTCGAGGCAATGTGAAACACTGTTGAAATATCCATTGTAAGTTTATGTAACAGGTTATTTTACAACCTCTGAAAGGGAAGTGAATTCCAAAGGGGGGGGGAAGCTATTTTATGCAAGTACTTTGCTTAAAAATAATAAGTGTATGAAAAAAGCTACCCATGGCTAGAGACTCTTATCACTATTAAGGATAGCATGAGAACTCATCTCCGCTGTTACAAGCAGCTTTTGTCACGGCACTCTTTGTCTCTGCCAGCATCACTTTTGGCTTAGAAAAAGAAAAGAAAAGAAAAAAGCACCTGAAAACCTTGAAACCCAACAATCATTCCCACATGATTCTGGGACAAACAAACAAGTATTGTTCAACTGCTCCATCAAAAGGTGAAGGACCTTTAATAACAATGTCAGCACACTGACGACTTTGTCAAAATCTTTATTCTAATTCTGAACACACAGCAGAGTCAGTTGTGTCATTGGTGCTTTTAGGTGTTCTTTCAGAAATGTTTAAAACCCGGCAGCATATGAAACCCTTAGCACTTAATGGACAAATTTCAATTCTTGAGAATGCTAGTTGCATGAAATAATGATTTTTTTTTCATTAGTAAATTGAGCACCAACAAAAATTTTGAAATAAATTCAAGTTTCTTAGATATACATTTTATATAATATATCCTTTTCAAGTGATAGTTTACTTCTTTCATTTGAACTGTTGAAGGGATAGCTCAGGAAACTGGATGTGAAGGTGCTATCTGAAACAGTACACACACACACACACACACACATACACACACGCACACACACACACACACACACCCTATTCTTTAACATAGTCTTAGCACTGCTGGCACAGGTATGACTTGAGCAGAAGGATCTGAAAAATACGAGCCAATGTAAGCAATGTTTCTAGAATAATCTATATGTTAGATAGCTAATCTAACACATCCCCTGTTGCCCTCCTCCTAGCATATATCCACTGCCTTCACCTCTCACCCCACATCTGCTTCTTGCTGCTTGGTAGCAGGGTAATATCGTGGCTAAGAGCTTGGACTTTGAAAGCAGACTTTTGGCTTCTAATCCTGACTCTGTAATATACCACCCTTAGCTCTATGGTGATGGATGAATTATATAACCTCTCTGTGCCTGTTTTGTCATATGGAAAACAGAGATGATCATATTATTACAGATATTAAAGGTTCTGTTCAGTTCAGTCACTTAGTCATGTCTGACTCTTTGTGACCCCATGGACTGCAGCATGCCTGGCATCACTGTCCCTCACCAACTCTTGGAGCTTACTCAAACGCATGTCCATCGAGTCGGTGATTAAAGGTTACTATATATAAAACACTTAGAACAGCACCTGCCAGATATTAATAATTGGAGCCAGGAGCAGCATGTCTGTGCCTGCACAAACCCAGCAAGAAACCAGCTCTTCCCCCTAGCTAAAAGCAGCTCCACCCATAGCTTGCCTGGAACTTCAGTAAGATCACATCTCTCCATTCTTTTTTTTTTTTTTTTTTTGCCTTTGACAATTATTACCTCACACACACTCTTCTCTATCCTAGGTATCGAATCTTTTCCATAACTCCTACCTGCTTTTTTACTTATCGATTCAGTTCAGTCCCTCAGTCATGTCTAACTCTTTTGTGACCTCATGAACTGAAGCACGATAGGCCTCCTTGTCTTTCTCCAACGACTGGAGCTTACTCAAACTCACATCCATTGAGTCAGTGATGCCATCCAACCATCTCATCCTCTGTCATCCCCTTTTCCTCCTGCTTTCAATCTTTCCCAGCATCAGGGTCTTTTCAAATGAGTCAGTTCTTCACATCAGGCAGCCAAAGGATTGGAGCTTCAGCTTCAACATCAATCCTGCCAATGAATATTCAGGGCTGGTTTTCTTTAGGATTGACTGGTTGATCTCCTTGAAGTCCAAGGGACTCTCAAGAGTCTTCTCCAACACCACAGTTTAAAAGCATCAGTTCTTCGGTTCTCAGCTTTCTTTATGGTCCAGCTCTCACATCCATACATGACTACTGAAAAATCCATAGCTTTGACTACATGGACCTTTGTTAGCAAAGTAATGTCTCTGCTTTTGAATATGCTGTCTAGGTTGGGGATAACTTTCTTTCCAAGGAGTAAACGTCTTTTAATTTCATGGCTGCAATCACCATCCACAGTGATTTTGGAGCCCCCAAAATTAAAATCTGCCACTGTTTCCAATGTTTCTCCATCTATTTGCCATGAAGTGATGGGACCTGATGCCATGATCTTAGTTTTTTGAATGTCGAGCTTTAAGCCAACTTTTTCACTCGCCTCTTTCACTTTCATCAAGAGGCTCTTTAGTTCTTCTTCGCTTTCTGCCGTAAGGGTGGTGTCGTCTGCGTATCTGAGCTTATTGATATTTCTCCCAGCAATCTTGGTCCCAGTTTGTGCTTCATCCAGCCGGGCATTTCACATGATGTACTCTGCATAAAAGTTAAATAAACAGGGTAACAATATACAGTCTTGATGTACTCCTTTCCCAAATTGGAACCAGTCTGTTGTTCCATGTCCAGTTCTAACTGTGGCTTCTTGACCTGCAGACAGGTCACTCCTGTCTCTCCCATAATAACATATCCACTTGTGACCTTAACCAAAAGTGCTGCTTCGAGTATGGAAAGATGACCCACAATATAATTATGATTGATGCCTATTATTCTTCCATCTGGACAGTTTACCCTGGTGCATCTTAAAAGCAATAAAGTTAAAAACAGTTTCCAATAACGAATGAGAACTGATTGTATAGCACAGGAAACTGTACTCAGTGCTCTGTGATGACCTAAATGGGAAGGAAATCCAAGGAAGAGGGGATAAATGTATACGTGTGGCTGATTCACTTTGCTGTGCAGCAGAAACTAACACAACACTGTAAAGCAACTGTACTTCAATTAAAAAAAATCTCCAAAGGCCTATTTCTTGAACTAAACCATACCATGACACGGGCAAAATAGATTCTGTAAATAGAATTAGTGATGAAAAATACAAGCTGCTGTCCAGCACAAGGAGTTCAGCTCGGTACTTTCTGATGACCTATAGAGATGGAATAGGAAGGTGGAAGGGAGTCTCAAGAGGGAGGGGATATATGCATACATATAGCTGATTCGCTTCATTGTACAGCAGAAACTCACACAACACTATAAAACAATTGTCATCCAATAATAAAATTTTTAAAAATAAATAAGAATCAACAGAAATGGAAAAAAAAAAATCATGCAGGGCTATCTGCCAAAGTCAACTTTTACTCATGCTCCCGGTGATGGCAATTTTCCCATGGCTTATAAGACCCAGAACCTATAACAACAACACAAATATGATCCACACGTCCCCAAAGTAATCAATTTTATGGGATAATTACTCTGCTAGCCTTTATAAGTCCTTTCCTATCTCCACCTTTACCCTGTGTGTGTGCTAAGTCACTTAAGTCGTGTCTGACTCTGTGATGCTGTGGACTGCAGCCCACCGGGCTCCTATTCCATGAGATTCTCCAGGCAAGAACACTGGAGTGGGTTGCTGTGCCCTTCTCCCACCTTTACCCTGCCACCCCAGAAAAATCTAAGATATGCAATAGGAAAATCTTGTCCAATTTTCCTGCTTATCGTCATGATCACAAGTTTATTAGGAAGAAAACAAATTTCTTTGGACTTCCCTGGTAGTTCAGTAGTTAAGAATCCACCTACCAATGCAGGGGACACAGATTCAAACCCTGGTCTGGGAAGATTCCACATGCTGTGAGCCACCACTCCTGAAGCCCGTGCACCCTAGAACCCTTGCTCCCCAACGAGAGGACCCACCACAATGAGAAGCCCATGCACCACAGCTAGAGAGTAGACTCTGCTCACAGCAACTAGAGAAAGCCCACACGCAGCCATGAAGACCCAGCACAGCCAAGAACAAATTTTTTTTTCTTTTAGAGAAAACACAAATAACAGCACTCAGTTATTGCATTCAGAAACAAAATCTACCCCTACTCCAGAATATCCCTCTCAGGGGTGTTCCTTTAGATCCATCCTGGCCCTGCCTCAGTTTCTCAGTCCTTCTCTGGGTCCACCTGCGTTTCCTCAGACAACTACAGCTCTCCTTCTCTTAAGCCTCAGCTAGGTGTTGGGTGCTTTGGATTACTTTAAACTCACCACTTATTCTCCACAGCCTTTAAAGTTTCCTTCATCACTGTAGTGCCATCCTGTCCTATGCCCCCAGTACCACCTATTCTAGGTGTCTGGATGAGGGAGAGAAGGGCCAGAGAGGGTTGCTAGGTAATCGCCAACCGTCTTTGGCAATAATTTTGTTTTCTTCCAATCGATCACAGATTGCACACCACCATATTCGACCATATTCAACAGGTTTGTTGTTGTTGTTGTTTTTTTCCGGTGCATACCATATTCTCTAACGGTGACCTGCCACAGATGAACTTGTTGGTTACAACTTGTTAATTACAACACAGCTTAGTTCTATTTCTAACCTGCCCTGGCTTAGTGACCAGGACATCTCCCCCAACTCCTTCAGTAGAGAGATTCAAGGGGAGACACTGAAAGAAATTTTTTTAAAAAATATTTATTTATTTATATTTAGTTATTTGACTGAGCCAGGTCTCAGTGGTAGCACATAGGATCTTCCATCCAGGGATCAGAGCCAGGCCTCCCTCATTGGAAGCAGGGAATCTTAGCCACTGGACCACCAGGGAAGTCCATGAAAGAAATTTCTATTCCAGTTCATCAGGTTCGTTAATCAACCTTAGGAGTGATGGCATTGAACTTTCCGCTTGCCTGTAAGTTCTAGGCCTGTACAGAATTAATGTAAACCAGGTCTTTGGATGGTACCTGATTCCATGAAGCATAGACAGTCCCTTTTTACAGGGAATTCTGATATGAATTCAATTAGAAGCTGCTTTTTCTGGGATCTGTTGTAGATCATCTTGAAACAATTTTAATGAAGTTTCCAATAAAAATCCAACAATACTGTTCCTAACTTTAATTGACACTTCTAAGTGTTTAGAAGACTTTCAAATATTGAGGAGTTAATTAATTCAAACTCCTAAAGGCAGACCCTTAATAACACTTCAATAACAAGAAAACCTAGTAGACCACAAATCTCCCAATTAAGAATGTGTACTATGGGAAAATAATAGAATAATAATATATCTATTATATATATCTATATATGTTTAGTAGCAGAGTTTATTTTATGTTAACACATTATTGACTGGGGGATTTTTGCAGAAACTAATGCCTGTGGTCAGTGATTTGTTATGTAAGTGAATACTGAAATGTCTCCAGTCAATAATGTTTGGGAAAATGAACACAAAGTCAGCGATGGAATGAAGCATGCTGCTGCTGCTGCTAAGTCGCTTCAGTCATGTCCGACTCTGTGCGACCCCATAGATGGCAGCCCATCAGGCTCCGCCATCCCTGGGATTCTCCAGACAAGAACACTGGAGTGAGTTGCCATTTCCCTCTTAGACTTTCTGAATTTTTCTACTTTTTATCAAAACTACTTTTTAACACCCTTTCTAGTTGCTTGTTTACTTTCCACACGATTGTCACAGCATAAGGAGGCAATATAATGCCAGTTTCCAGCCACTATTTTTTCATGCGGTGTAAAAACTGGCATTTAAAACAACTATTTTTTATCCTGAATATGACAGCTTCACTTCTGTAGTCCAATTAGATAAGTCATGGTGTCTGATATAAGTTTTCCTGCTAATCTAATTGGTAACAATTAAACTTCATCAGTAGGTCTATTCCATATTACTATAGAAGGTACCATCTAACTTAACCACAGGTAATAGTGCTGTTCTGGAAAGGATTCTCAAAGATAAGGCTACTCTGCAATTATAGGGCAGCTTGAAGCTTCCATCTGTCTGCCCTTCTGTATTCAATAACCACAGTCCTTGGGTTTCAGCCAGCTAACAAAAGACAATAGAGTGCCATCCTTCTTATTAGATTACGCTGTTGACAGTATGATAATCCATGTGCATGAGCGAGGCTGAAAGGACCATGAAGGAGCAGAATTTTCTTTATTCACAGCAAGCCTGTGAAGAAAGTCATTTGAATTTTGGCAAAAGACTCTGCCCTAAGAGCATCCTTAGTTGTCCTTCGGCGTCTGCACTGTTCAGATTGTATCCTCAGAACATCTGTTTTATTTGTTTGCGCCTTGGCCCCACCCCCAGCCCATGCTGTCAGCTTCTTGGAAGCAGAAAATCCAGTGTGCATTCCTCTGAGATCCCTAGGGAAGTGGTGATCTTCTCTGAACAGTAGGTAATCAATAAGGACTTGTTAGGCTAATTTGTTTGCCACTCCTGTTTGCCAACAGCTCACAGCTACTTCACATTGCTTGAAACAGTGCTTCAGTGAATCCCTTATGAGTCCTTGTAACAGTGTCACATAATGGAATAAAGCAGGGAACAGAGAATTCTCATACCTGGATTTTGGTCCCAATTTGCTGCTAACTTAGGTGTTGTGGGAGATGCTCGGAAAAAATGCCCGTTCATGGGCTTTCAGATTTTTGGTATCCTTCCACAAGCACCTTTAATGTAATCATTTAAAAAGAGGCCTTTCCTAACTGCCTTATTTAAAATTAACACCAGGGCCATCTCTGGTGGTCCCATGGTTAAGAGTCTGCCTTGCAATGCAGCGGACATGGGCTCAGTCCCTGGGTGGGGAACTAAGATCGCACATACTACTAGGGAGTCTGGCACCACAGTGAAGACCCAGCATGTGGGGACTAGGACCCAGTGCAATCAAATAAATTAATTAATTAAAAAAAATTAAAACCACTACCAACTCCAATCCAGAAGCATTCCCCTTGGTACTTCCTTTATTTTTCTCGGTAACATTTAACTGCATTTCACATATTAATTTATTTTTTATTACCTCCCCTCATTAGAATGGAATCTCCATGAAATCAGGGGTTTCATCTTCTTTAACCAACATATTTCCAATATTTGGGACAATGCATGAGTGATTGTAGGCATTCAATGAATACCTGTCAGTAAGCAATAAATAACTACATTTTGCTCAAGAGGAGGAGACGAAATTAACAGATTGGGACTGGAACTAGGATCCACTGCTCTTTGTGGGCTCTTTTCCCAGAAGATGGGCTTCCCTAGCGGCTCAGATGGTAAAGAATCTGCCTGCAATGCAGGAGACCTGGGTTCAATTCCTGGGTCAGGAAGATCTCCTGAAGAAGGAAATGGCTGCCCTCTTCAGTATTCTTGCCTGGAGAATTCCGTGGACAGAAGAGCCTAGTCCACAGGGTCGCAAAGAGTCTGACACGACTAAGTGACTAACACTTTCACTTCCCGGAAGATAGGCTGTATATTGCAGCAAAGGAAAAGAACATATAATATTTGCAAATTTTCCGTCACAAGTCCCTGCTTGTTTAGAAATTATGCAAACCTAGTCTTGATGTTTCTTCTGGACAATGGGGAGAAACTTTCCCTTTAGCATTTAGTTTAATAGAAAGTATCAAAAATAATGAGTGATGATTAGATTCCGGGTTACATAAGACATTTGCTGGACATTTGACATCACAGAGAAAGTTAACAAAAACAGATCATAATCACTCCTTTGGGAGACAATACTTCAACACATCAGAGACTCAATTGGAAGTTTCAAGAACCTCTGCTTGTAGTTCATCTACAATTCTGAGGAGATAATGTCATCTCATGGCTCAGAATCCTTCGATAATTGCAGAATCCCACCTTTAAGCAAAAGACTGGAAGCAGCAGTTAAACATCTCAGCATTGCTTAGTATCCTATTTGACAGGAAAGAAATGGATTGAAAAACTCTTTAGAATGTTGCGTCTCTTGGTGCCCTGCAACTTTCCATTTTATCGTCATTTGAAAGAGTGAGAAAATAATGTAGTCCAGAGACAGACAGAGAGAAGTGCTGTGAGAAAAAGCCTTGCAAAATTCTGGCAAGTATACATGATAATAATTCCTCCAATCCTTCCCCAAAGGATCCTACAGCCAGTTATTTGGGTAATTGTTTACTGAGAAGGGAGAATGCAAAGTTTGTTTGTTATTTTGTTTTTTTTTCTAGGACTCTCGGACAAATGGTCTGGGTTGAAGCTGATCTTCGGAGACCTGAAGTGCCATTAGACCCCAGCTGCTAGAGTGGCGGGGTGGTAAAGAAGCTGCCTGCCAATGCAGGACGCTCAAGAGACATGGGTTTGATCCCTTGGCCAGGAAGATCTCCTGGAGGAGGGAAAGGCTACCCACTCCAGTGTTCTTGCCTGGACAAAGTCCATGGATAGAGGAGCCTGGTGGGCTACAGTCCACGGGGGCACAAAGAGTCAGACACAACTGAAGCGACTTAGCACAGCACACACAGAACTAATACAGTAATTCTCTGACATGTAGGATAAAAATGATTGCAGAGAAGAACACCATGTAGAAGCTTCTGAATCTTCCCTTTTTCTTGCTGACATGGTGGACAAAAAGCAAGAGACTTCTACTTGCAGTGAGAATACAGGAAGTAACAAGAGACCACTGTTCCAACACTATTGTCAACCAGCTGAAAAAGCTAACCTTCTGCAAAAAAACAGCAATGATAAAAAGCCATGACACTAAATCAGGTTTTATTTATCATGACACTAAATCATGGCTTAATTTAACAACCAGAGAGCTGATGACACAAAGAAACCAAAGTAAACTAAAAAACATAGTAATGAGTTTCTTCCATCTCTTGCAGAGCAGAGGGAAGAGGTGGAAGGCACCCTTGGCAGTGGTAAAGAGTGACCAACTGAACCCTCAACAAGCTTCTGGTAGCAGCACGTGTGGATTGGAACCCTGAGGATCTCAAGCCAAGAGTGAGTCTGTGCCTACCCCAATTTTCCTACAGGTTTCCACCCAGTACAGAGGGATGATGCACAAAAAGATTGGTTACATGCAGGGGAGCCAAGAGAAATACCCCCTGAACAACCCGTCAACAACCCGAAAGGCAGGCAACTAGGCTTTAGAGCACAAAGATCTCCAGATATTTGGTAAAAGGGGCTACCTTGGTGACTCAGACGTAAAGAATCTGCCTGCAAAGCAGGAGACCCACATTTGATCCCTGGGTTGGGACGATCCCCTGGAGAAGGGAATGGTTACCGACTCCAGTAATTCTTACCTGGAGAATCCCCATGGACAGAGGAGCCTGGTGGGCTACAGCCCGTGGAGCCACAAAGAGTTGGACACGACTGAGTGATTAACACTTTCACTTTTCTTTCAGGAACGAAGCACTGCTGAAGAAAAGTTCTGATGTTGCCCCCCAAAATATTTAAACCAGAGGTGAATTGAACGTAAAGTTGCAACAAAGTTGAGATTCAGTTCAGTTACAGATGAGATTACCTTAGTGTTTTATACCAGTAGCCTGCCAGAAAAGATGGGATCATTCTATCATTTACTTTAATGTCTACTATTCTCTTAACATGTATGTAATATCTGACCATACAATCAAACTATGTAAGACACAAGAAGAAACAAAAAAATACCATCCATGGCCAAGAGAGGAAAACAGTGAATAGAAGCAGATTAAGAGATATCTCAGGTCATAAAATATCCCGTAATTATAACATAATGATTTTAAAGTAACTATGATAAATGTTCAAAAGACGTAGTATAAAAGACATTATGTATGCATATATAGATAATTTTAGAAGAGAGATGGAACTGTAAACAAAGTGAAATAAAATCACTAAAAATGAAAAAATATGAATCAAAATTAAGAATTCAAGCAATATTGGTCAACTAAGCTTCAATAAAAGTAAATTAATTTAATTTAATTTTTTAAAAAAGAATTCAAGAAATAGTCTTAACAGCACACTGGGTACTACAGAAGAAAAATTAGTAAACTTGAATATGGTGGTGGTGGTGGTTTAGTGGCTAAATCAAGTCTAACTCTTGTGACTCCGTGGACTGTAGCCTGCCATGCTCCTCTGTCCATGGGGTTTTCCAGGCAAGAATACCGGGGTAAGTTGCCATTTTCTTCTCCAGGGGATCTTCTCGACCCTACACTGCAGGTAGATTCTTCACCACTGAGCCACTAGGGAAGCCCCAAACTTGGAGATAAATCAATAAAAATTATTCATATTAAAATGCAAAGAGAAAAAAGGTAAAAAATAAAACAGAACATCTTAAACGTCTGGGACAATAAATATCTAAATGGAGTCAAATATACACATAAATGGAGCACCGAAAATAAAAGAGTAAGAAGAGGAACAGAAGAAATATTCAAAGAAATAATGGTAATTTTTCGCTCAAATTATAAAATACATCAAATCATGGGTCCAAGCAGTTTAGTGACCACAAGTCAAGTACAAAACACACACACACACACACATACACGTATAAGTTAAACTGCTGAAAAAAATAGAGATGAAGAGAAGATCTGAAAAATCAGCCAAAAGGAAACAAACAAACAACTGGTGTGGGTTATGACTTACTTATCAGAAACAATAAAAAAGCTAGTGAAAAAGACCAAAAGAGAATGAAAAAAAATTTTTTTTAATGCTGCAAGAAAAAATTTCCTAGCCTAAAATTCCATTTCCAGCAGAATTATCCTTCAAAAATGAAGACGAAATAAAGTCATTCTCATTAGTGACCACCTGAGGAATTTTGTCTCCAGGAGACCTTTACAAGAAACACTGAGAGAAGTTTCTCAGGCCAAAGCAAAATACTGTCAAATGGAACCCTGAATATGAGGATGGGAAAGACAAAATAATGTATATATGTATATATATAATTTACTTAAAAGGCTTAATTATGGAAAACAATAACTGATAACACTGATACAAAAATAAAGCATAAAAGAATAACAGAACACGTGTCAGGAGAAAGGATAAAAGCACTTGTATTATTATACTTTTTCACAAGGTAATACAATGCCATTTGAAGGCATATTATGAGATGATAAAACATATTGTCATATTAACAGATGGTGAGAAAGTATTTGATATCTTAACAGATGGAAAAAAATGTGTTAATGATAAAAACTCTTAACCATGCTAGAAAGAGAAGGAAATTTCCTAGAGACACAGAAGTAGAGAACAAATGTATGGACACCAAGGAGGGAAAGGAGGAGTAGGGTGAAATGGGAGATCCCGGGATTGACATATATACGCTACTATGCACAAAACAGATAAGTAATGAGAACCTACTGTTTAGCACAGGGAACTCTGCTCAGTGCTCTGTAGTAACCTAAATAGGAAAAAAGAGGGCATATATGTATATGTATAACTGATTCACTTTGCTGTACAGCAAAAACTAACACAACGTCGTAAAGAAACTATGACTGCAGTAATAATTAAAATTTTTTTAAAATAAGGGAATTTCCTTTTGATAAACTGCTAACTGCTAAGTTGCTTCAGTCATGTCCGACTCTGTGCGACTCCATAGATGGCAGCCCACCAGGCTCCCCCGTCCCTGGGATTCTCCAGGCAAGAACACTGGAGTGGGTTGCCATTTCTTTCTCCAATGCATGAAAGTGAAAAGGGAAAGTGAAGTCGCTCAGTCGTGTCTGACTCCTAGCAACCCCATGGACTGCAGCCTACCAGGCTCCTCCGTCCATGGGATTTTCCAGGCAAGAGTACTGGAGTGGGTTGCCATTGCCTTCTCCCCCTTTTGATAAAGGACGTCCATAAAATACGATCGCTAATGCTAATGATATACGTAATATGAAACACTAACCTCTTTTTCACTAATACTGGGAATGTTGCAGGATGTCTGGTCTCACTTCTTCCAGTCAATATTGTAATGCAAGTTCTAGCCAATGTTTCAAAGCAAAAAAAGAGAAACATGAAGGGCATAAATACTAGAAAGGAGGACGCATAATCATCACTACTCTCAGTAAGTGAAAGTTGCTCAGTCCTGTTCGACTCTGTGACCCCATAGACTGTCCATGGAGTTCTCTAGGCCAGAATACTGGAGTGGGTAGCCTTTCCCTTCTCCAGGGGATCTTTCCAACCCAGGGAACAAATCCAGGCCACTCGCATTGCAGGCGAATTCTTCACCAACTGAGCTATCAGAGAAGCCTACCACTCTCAAATGATGTGCAAATACACATAGAAAACCCAGCTGTATCTTCCCAAAGTACTGATAAAACCACGAATAAAATAAATTTGGTTGAATAAAAGGTCAGGATGCAAAAATAGATTGTAATCCAAAACATTTTAAAATTACTTCTTAAAAATATAATTTGCAAGTCCATCAAACACACCACATAACTAGGAATAAATTCAGCAAACAATACAAAATATACCAACATTGGAAACTATTGACAGAAAGCATTGCTGAAAGAAATTAAAGAAGACATATACAAATGAAAAGACATAACCCATTTATGGATTGAAGGATTCAATATCATAATATTTCCTCTCTCTCCAAATGCCATGCAATCCCAATCAAAATTCCAGGAAGGAATTTTACAGAAATATACATACTGATTCTAAAATATATATGAAAATGCAAAGGATCTGCAATATCCAAAGCCATATTTTAAAAGGAGGACAAAGTAAAGAACTTATTCTGCCTGACTCACTGGCTTTATAGCTACAAAAATAAGACATTTATTAAACATTTAATTGGCCTAAGCATCAGTGAATACACCAATGAAACAGAATAGAGTCCAGAAACAGATAAACACATGTATGGTCAATTCAATGGGAAAAGGAAGTCTTTTTAACAAATGATTCTGGAAGGGGATAAACATATGTAAAAAAATGGACCTCTACCCCTGAGCAACCACACACAAAAATTAACTCTAGATAGATCATAGACCTAAATGTAAAAGCTAGATCCATAAAGCTTTTAGCAGAAAATATAGGCATATATCTTCATGAATTTGTAGGAAAAGTTTTCTCAAACCACAAAAAACATTAATCATAAAAGAAAAAATAATAGTTTAGATTTTGTTAAAAGAAAAAAGTTCTGCTCATCAAAGTCACCTTTAAAAATGAATAGTCAGGCCATGGTATTCTGGGGATATGCTTTTAAAAATAAATCATGGCCTTGCTATATTTTTAGCAAGTACTACAAACCAACAAAAAAAAGAAAAAAATCTCCCCCTTTTTTAAAAAGGGCAAAAGACTTGGACAGACACTTGATAATAGAAAATATAGGTATAGCCTATATTACAAGAAAAGGTGTTTAAAATCATTAATTATTAGGGGAATTCCCTGGTGGTCCAGTGGTCAGAACTCAGGGCTTTCACTGAGCGCCCAGGTTCAATCCCTGGTGGGGAAATGAGATCCCCACAAGCTGTGTGGCATGGCCAGAAAAAAAAAAAATCACTAATCATTGAAAGTGAAGTCATTCAGTCGTGTCCGACTCTTTGCGACCCCATGGACTGTAGCCCACCAGGCTCCTTCCATCCATGGAATTTTCTAGGCAAGAGTGCTGGAGTGGGTTGCCATTTCCTTCTCCAGGGGAATCTTCCCGACCCAGGGATCAAACCCGGGGATCCCGCATTGCAGGTAGATGCTTTACCATCTGAGCCACCAGGGAATCCCACTAATCATTAGAAAAGTCCAAATTAAAACCACAAGGAGGTACCATATCCCACCTGTTAGAATGGCTAGTCAAAAAGTATGCCCTTATCAAATTCTAATGAGAATGTGGACCAATTAATCCTCCCACATAGCACCAAGTGGGAGTGAAAAATTAGTAAAACCTATTTGGGGAATTGTTTGCAAAGTTTTCTAAAAGAGGTCTGGACATCCCTTGTGACATGCCATTGGCCACTCCACCAATGTTATCATGATAATTGAAACAGAGGAGCAAAAGTAGCTAGTATGTTGAAAGTTTGGGTAAAGCACCTGTATTCCAGAAGATTTAAAATAGACGTTATGGGACTTCCCTGGTGGCTCAGTGGTAACAAATCTGCCTGTCAATGCAGGAAGTTCAGTTCAGTTCAGTTACTCAGTCATGTCCAACTCTTTGCGACCCCAAGAACCTCAGCATGCCAAGCCTCCCTGTCCATCATCAACTCCCGGAATTTACCCAAGCTCATGTCCATTGAGTCAGTGATGCCATCCAACAATCTCATCCTCTGTCGTCCCCTTCTCCTCTTGCCTTCAATCTTTCCCAACATCAGGGTCTTTTCAATTGAGTCAACTCTTTGCATCAGGTGGCCAAAATATTGGAGTTTCAGCTTCAAAATCAGTCCTTCCAATGAACACCCAGGACTGATCTCCTTTAGGGTGGACTGGCTGGATCTCCTTGCAGTCCAAGGGACTCTCAAGAGTCTTCTCCAACACCACAGTTCAAAAGCATCAATTCTTCTGTGCTCAGCTTTCCTTATAGTCCAACTTTCACATCCATACATGACTACTGGAAAAACCATAGCTTTGACTAGACAGATCTTTATTGACAAAGTAATGTCTCTGCTTCTGAATATGCTGTCTAGGTTGGTCATAACTTTCCCTCCAAGGAATAAGCATCTTTTAATTTCACGGCTGCAGTCACCATCTGCAGTGATTTGGGAACCCCAAAAAAACAAAGTCAGCCACTGTTTCCACTGTTTCCCCATCTACTTCCCATGAAGTGATGGGACTGATGTCATGATTTTAGTTTCCTGAATGTTGAGCTTTAAGCCAACTTTTTCGCTCTCTTCTTTCACTTTCATCAAGAGGCTCTTTAGTTCTTCTTCACTTTCTGCCATAAGAGTGATGTCATCTGCATATCTGAGGTTATTGATATTTCTTTTGGCAATCTTGATTCCAGTTTGTGCTTCTTCCAGGCCAGCGTTTCTCATGATGTACTCTGCATGTAAGTTAAATAAGCAGGGTGACAATATACAGACTTGACATACTCCTTTTCCTATTTGGAATCAATCTGTTGTAACACAAGTTCAATCCCTGATCTGGGAGGACCCCACATGCCTTGGGGCAACTAAGCCCAAGTGACACAGCAATGGAGCCTGAGCTCTACAGCCCAGGAGCCACAGGTACTGAGGCCTGTTCACCCTGGAGCCTGTGTGCTCGCCAGCAAGAGAAGCCACCGCAATGCGCAGCCCGTGCACCGCAACTAGAGAGTAGCTCCCTCTCGCTTCAGCTAGAGAATTTCTCTCACAGCAACGAAGATCCAGCATAGCCAAAATTCAATAAATTTCAATAAATAAATAAACCTTAAGAAGCCTCAGAAGTCAACCACATCAGTAAAAGTTGTTTAAGATTTTAGTGGTCTGAGGTACGCCAGGATTATCACATGTTAGGTTCTGGAGACAGCACATTTCACAGTTGTAAATGCTGCTCCAAACCATGTACTGAGTGACATGGAAGGTTGGCAGCTTTTAATGAGATCCAGAGAAGTAAGGGGCCCTGGGGCAGGATTAGGCTGTGGGACAAGCAACCCTGTCACTGGGCTGTATAACCCAGCAGACCCTATGGTCCTAGAGGAATCTGTGATGGAAAAGATGTGTGGATTTATGGCAAGCTGCTGTGGAAGAATCGAAATGTGAGACATGTACAGTTCTGGAGTAAGGCCAGAGGCACAGTTAGCAGTACCAGCCAACGGCCCAGACTCCTGTGACATCCGTTACTAGTGCAATGATGCTTCCTGCTCAGCTCACAGGTGTAGCCGAGTGCTAGCTTAGGCCCTGAGGACAGAGGTGACAAAAGGGCAAGCTGCAGTCATAGATGAGTTGGCTCAGTATATACACGCAGGACAGAAAGTGGCCGCAGTGTCACTCTCTCCTCACTTGGAGGGAGAGGAGGTGCCCAAAAGAAAGTGGCAACAGGAAAATCCTCCCGAAAAGCAGTTTCGGATGTCGGCTGCTCCTGGGGAAGGGGCGTTGGAAGGCTCAGCCCCCTCACCTCCATTCAGGACATCTCTGAAGACTGATCCCAGCTTCACAGCACACAGTGGGGTCGGGTGAGGCTTCTCTTAGACTGCAGTCCAAGCTTTCCCTCTGCCCGGTCCCACGTCCCTCACATGTTTACAGAGGTTATGCCCAAGAATACATCTCAATTATCTCCAAGTCAGCCTGTTTCCCAGGAAACCCAACTTGCAAACAGTAGATTTAGAAAAATCAGTGAAATAAGTCAGGATTAAAAGTTCTACATTTAGAAAGTTTGTGGGAGGCAAGGAAGGTTGTTTGTTCTGTTTGGAAACTTAAGTTATCAATTTTGAAACTTTTTTTAAAAAGTATTTATCTATTTATGACTGTGCCAGGTCTTTGTTGCTATGCAGGCTTTCTCTAGTTGAGGCAAGTGGGGACTACTCTCTAGCTGTGGTTCGCAGGCTTCTCATTGTGGTGGCTTCTTTTGTGGAGTACTGGCTCTGGGACACTCAGCATCAGTGGTTGCAGCTCATGGGCTCTACAGCACTATCTCAGTGGTTGTGGCGCACAGGCTTAGTTGCCCCACGACATGTGGAATCTTCCTAGATCAGGAGCCAACCCTGTATCCCCTGCACTGGCACATGGACTCTTTACCACTGAACCACCAGGGAAGACTTTCAACTTGTTTTTTTAATTTTCTTATTTCTGATGGTGGAGACATACACCTCAACTAGAGCTCTCCTGGAATATAGGCTTGGTGAGGGTCCTAGCAGGACTGTCACTCCACTACCTGAAAGGAGAGGGCGCTTTTGCCTGGAACATGTGAGAACAAATTTTTTTCTCACTACTTTTCTGCTGCAAGAGGAGGGTAGTTTCCCAAAGGTTGCTGATGGAATTGAGAGTTCTCTCAGTTCAGTTCAGTCACTCAGTCGTGTCCGACTCTTTGAGACCCCATGAATCGCAGCACGCCAGGCCTCCCTGTCCATCACCAACCCCCGGAGTTCACTCAGACTCATGTCCATCGAGTTGGTGATGCCATCCAGCCATCTCATCCTCTGTCATCCCCTTCTCCTCCTGCCCCCAATCCCTCCCAGCATCAGAGTCTTTTCCAATGAGTCAACTCTTCGCATGAGGTGTCCAAAGTACTGGAGCTTCAGCTTTAGCATCATTCCTTCCAAAGAAATCCTAGGGCTGATCTCCTTCAGAATGGACTGGTTGGATCTCCTTGCAGTCCAAGGGACTCTCAAGAGTCTTCTCCAACACCACAGTTCAAAAGCATCAGTTCTTTGGCGCTCAGCCTTCTTCACAGTCCAACTCTCACATCCATACATGACCACAGGAAAAACCATAGCCTTGACTAGGCGGACCTTTGTTGGCAAAGTAATGTCTCTGCTTTTGAATATGCTGTCTAGGTTGGTCATAACTTTTCTTCCAAGGAGTAAGTGTCTTTTAATTTCATGGCTGTGATCACCATCTGCAGTGATTTTGGAGCCCCCCAAAATAAAGTCTGACACTGTTTCCACTGTTTCCCATCTATTTCCCATGAAGTAATGGTTCTCTAGTTATCTAACTATCTAAAGGCAAGGTGAATAGTTAATGTCCAATACTGGGGGGAAAGACACACAGTGCAGTATGGGAGCAGCCATGCTTGGAGTATATCACTCAAAGGGCAAATATATTTTTCTTTCCTCTTTTCCTTTGTCAGAATTATTTTTTGGACATCAAGTGCAGATAACTGCACTAACCATAATCCTAAATTCATAACAGGCTTCTATCAGTGATATGTAAAAAGCTCTTATTTGTTTATTGTTCATTTGTCAGTTTATTGGTTTCAATAATATAATAAACAATTGTGAAATCACCATCTAAGAGAAAATTTAAATGATGACAACTCACAGCCACATGGGATCCTCACCCATCCTGTGTCCTTGCCTTTCACCTTCAAACGAGTTCATTGTTGTCTTTTTTTTAATATAATTATATTAAACTCAACTGTATTTATTAATAGCATATAGTTTTGTTTGGTTGTCTTAAAACTTATAAAAGGATCTCTTTATTCATTTTTTAGTGTATTATATGTTACAATGAAAAGGATTATTTAAAGGTGTCATGAAAGATGTAATCTCTGGGTACTTTTCACTCAAAATTATACTCCAAATATTCACCTATGGGTGAATTGTCATATGTGGCTATTGTCATATGTGGCTATGTTCATTTATTTTGTTTACTGATTTTTTCTTCTATCTTAAAGATAATGTGAGAACTTCCCCGACAGTCCAGTAGTTAAGACTTTGCCTTCCAATGGAGGGGGGTGCATGTTCCATCCCTGATCAGGGTGCTAAGATCTCACATGCCTTGAGGCCAAAAAAAAGCAAAGCATAACATAGAAACAATATTCCATACAGACTTTAAAAATGGTCCATATAAAAATAAATCTTAAAATAGATAATGTGTTAATTCTGAACAACACAAAAATCTCATCCATTTCTAGAAATGCATCTACAGACATCATCTTTGTCTCCCCCAGCATCCTCATTCCCTTTACCGTGTATCTCATATGTGCCCTGCTTCTTCCTTTTCCAACATAAGTTTCAAGGAACCCTGGCATGGCTTGTTGAGTTTCAGGAGGAGGAGTGCCTGTTTTCCTAGAAAACCAGAACAAGAAATTCAAAAATGCCATTAATATAAAGCCATATTTGAATGCCCCCTGGGCCTTACACATCAACCTTGTTCATGTAGGTCCCTTAAGCCCACCTGAGACCTTACACCAGTTGAGCTGTTTGTAAAGATTCATTTGATTGGGTATAAAGAAATCTCCTGTGGTATTGAAAACACATCCCTCAGAGAATAAAGGACCAAGCTGTTGGGCATAATGAAAATCAAGTATTAAACATAAGCCCTACAGGCACTTCACACACCTGGAACAACAGCCTCATGGTTGGGAGAGACAATGACAGAAAACGAATCTCATGTGTATTCCAGATGGTTCCTAAGGCTCACAGACAAAAAACATTCGTTCCACCCCCTTTTCAGAGCAGCTCCAATGAAAATTTCCTCCCACTCTCAGCGAAATAAAAAACATTTAAGTGGTTAAATAAACCCCTGAGTTGTGACAGGTTATCTTTATCCTCCCAACTTGAATATGAACACGAAGTCATCTTGCAGGAAGAAATGACAAACACCCAAACTACCGTGATCACACTGACGTTCCCCAGTGGACACGATGACCAAGAGAACACACAGATCACTACGCTGAGATGAATACAGATAGGAGTTTAACGTATGCTGAGCCCCACGGTGCTGGACAGGCAAGGGGTAGGGAGAGAAATCCCTGGCTCTGAGGAGTAATAGCAGTGAATGGTGCAGCCACATTTCAGCAGACAGAAAGAACACAGTCCCACCATTCACAACAGCTTTTAAAAGAGCAAATATTTTCCATTCATTCTGAAGAAAATTATGTTTGTGAGACCAGCAAATTGTGTGGATGCAGATTCTCCAACCTGGTAATTAGCTCTGCTCCGTTTCAATAAGCAAAGGTTTGGGGAGGATTATTCACATCCAAATCATTTTCACTGCTTTATATTTGCAGAATAGATTGGAACTGTATGAATAAGAGACCTTCAACTCCTATTAACATTTTTGCATGCAGTTGAGGCTCTCCAGAAATTAAAAAGACAAACATTGGTAAATCAATAAAAGAAAACATTATTTTATTTCACCTTGGGCTCAGCCACCCACTGCCTAGCTTCTCTCCATCCTTGAAAGTTTTTCTTTTGCATTGACCCAGCTAGAATGTAGACAGGTGGTGAGGAGGCGAGGGTGAGGGAAGTGGGGGGAGCATGGAGGCTGAACGGAGCTGTTTGAACAAAGGTGAAACTTCATGGGGGCGGGGGCAGGAAGTGACTTCTTTGGCGGGATTGAAGGGTTCATGTGCGGAAGCAGTTATAGTGGAGGCATTTTGTGGAGGAATTTGAATGTCACAATAACTCCAAGCCACAGAGGCCATGGAGGTGAGTGAGTGAGTGTGTTAGGGAGGGGAAATGGGTACTCTCCAAGGACTTGGGCTGATAAGGGATAACCATAAGTGGCAATAGACTATTAGAGCACTGTAGCAAAATCTGAAGGCTTTGTGTCAGATATACTGCAACTAAAATATTGGCTTAGCCTCTTCCTAACTCTGCCACCTTGGGCAAATTATTTATCTAAAGCAAAATTACCCCCTCTCCAAAATGGGGATGATAATAACAATTCCTAATTCATGGGGGTGGTTGAGAGGATTCAATAAAATCATCTCCACAAAGTACTGGATGCATTGTAAAGTTAAGTATAAATATTAGACACGATTGTTTTTATCATCTTCAGTATTATCAATTGCTATTTCAGGAAAATTAATTCTCTATGTGAGATGGGATGAGATGAGAAATATCATCAAGGTGATATTTATCAAAAATACCAAGATGAGAAATATCCATCTACTACTGCACACAGCTCTGATAGGGAGAACCCCATTTTCGACAATGCTGTAAAGCAAGTAAGATACAGGCTGTTTTCATTTTGAACAGCCTTTAAACATATATTTCTCAGAATAAGAAATTCCTTATTAAAAATGTCCTTAAGGCAAAGTGAACTTCACCTCTTTAAATTGCAAACATTAAACACAGGTGAACTTCAACTTAAGTTTCTCTGTAAATTTTTTGTGGGGAAAAAGTTGGCCCAAGTCTAGAAAAAAAGAACTAACTTACATGTTAAAGGCAAGTCTGTGCAAAGAACACACAGTAATGGCTGCGTCAACCAGGGCATCACCTCCTTCCCTCGGGGAGGAACAGGGGAGCTACAGATTGTAGCAGAAGGGGATTATGTTTTCTTTGTTTGGTTTCATAGATCTGAAGCCCGAGAACACAACTGAGTTACTCAATTGCAGAATTAGGCAGTTCCATACCTACCTAATGCCTCCAGTTTTCTTTTTATTAAAGGAATGAGGAAATTCAAAGGAACAGCCATGCTTATTTTCTAAATAGGCCACTTAAAAGTCAAGATTTATGTTACCTATTTAAGCGGGTGGCTGTGTGAGGCATAGGAAAACTTACTGACATAGAGATGGGATAAGTGAGATCAGATTCCATCTCTTTATTTAGGGAGTGAGAGAGAGACAATGTACAACTTCATTTGTAAGAAAAGGAAAGGGTTTGAATTAGATGATCCAAAAGTTTCTCCCAGGTCTCAATTTCTGATTCTACATTAGCCATATTTTACACAGCAGGGTCTCTGAACTCCTTCAAACCAGATGCGATCTTTCCCTCCATTGAAAACCTGGAGAATTTCCTCTTCTTTTAGAATACTTGATATGCTCCAGTTTGCATTATATTTAAGAGTATATCTGCTTATTTATCCCTAATTGACTATAAGATCCCTTACTGGAAGAGATATTTTAATCCACATTTGCATAAACCCAATAATGTATAGAAAGAATCACACACCACAGCCAAGCGGGACTTAGTCCAAGTATCTAAGGCTGATCCAACATTAAAAAATCAATTAATGTAATCCACCATGCATGCGTGTGTGTTCAGTTGGGTCTGACTCTTTGCGACCCCATGGAATGTAGTCCACAAGGCTCTGCTGTCCATGGGATTACCCAGGCAAGAATACTGGAGTGGGTTGCCATTTCCTCTTCCAGTGGATCTTCCTGACCCAGGGATCAAACCCATGTCTCTTGCACCTCCTGTATTGGTAGGTGGATTCTTTACCACTGAGCCACCTGAGAAGCCCCTGCAATCCACCATGTCAATAGCCTAAAAGAGAAAAATTATGTGATCGTATTGGTTAATGCAGAAGGAGCATTTGGCAGTATCCAACACCAGTTAGTAATAACTCTCAGCACACTAGGAACAGAGAAGAACTTACTCAACCTGATAAGTACTATCTTTAATAAATCTACAGCTAACATCAAATCTACTGATGAGCAACTGAATGCTTTACCCCTAAAACTGGGAACAAGGCAAGGATGTTCTGTTTTACCATTCTTCTTCAATAATGTTCTAGAAGTCCTAGAACATTAGTTCCAGCTAATGCCTGGAACATCTTGCAGTGCCACTGTAAGAAAGTACTCAAACACACACATACACACACTGATAATAATGGGATTATGTGTCAAAAGGACCCAGAAGCCAAATGAAAGAACTTCCAATGGCCAAAGCTGAGACAATCTGAGCAAAAAATAAAGTGGTGTTTTATTACAACCCAAAGTATAAAATAAACATCCATCGGCCTATACTGATACATATACATATGTATGTGTATATATATATATATATGATTAAATAAATAAACAAATGAGGAAAAATGAATCTCTCATGCAGAAAATTTCCAAATAATTTATGTAGCTACTTCGCCTTCTGCGAGGTATAACTCCCCAGCTGAAATTGAAACCAGGTGTGTATCGTGGCATTAATCCACTCAGTTTTGTGGTTTTCTTCAGCAACACTTTAGCAAACTGTGTAGTAAGAGAGAAAACAGGAATATGAATTGATTCAAGGTTGAGGCTTGAAGTGGGGATACAATGAAATAGGAGACTAAGATGCTCTTAAAAGATGCTTACTCCTTGGAAGGAAAGTTATGACCAACCTAGACATATTCAAAAGCAGAGACATTACTTTGCCAACAAAGGTCCATCTAGTCGAGGCTATGGTTTTTGCAGCGGTCATGTATGGATGTGAGGAAGTGCCGAAGAATTGATGCTTTTGAACTGTGGTGTTGGAGAAGACTCTTGAGAGTCCCTGGGACTGCAAGGAGATCCAACCAGTCCATTCTGAAGGAGATCAGCCCTGGGATTTCCTTGGAAGGAATGATGCTAAAGCTGAAACTCCAGTGCTCTGGCCACTTCATGAGAAGAGTTGACTCATTGGAAATACTCTGATGCGTGGACGGATGGGGGCAGGAGGAGAAGGGGATGACAGAGGATAAGATGGCTGGATGGCATCACCGACTTGATGGACGTGAGTTTGAGTGAACTCCGGGAGTTGGTGATGGACAAGGAGGCCTGGCATGCTGCAATTCATGCGGTCACAAAGAGTCAGACACGACTGAGCAACTGAACTGAACTGAAGATGCTGAAAATGCTGACAAGCACATGGCTGAAGCCATGCTAGCTGTGAAAATGCTGAGGATCTGGCTGAAGATCACTGGAACTGATGACTGGCTTGAAGGATGAGGATGACTTTGTGTAAGAGCAAGTTGACCAGGTAGACTTCTATTTTGACTATGGCAGGGGATGAGGGGTGAGAGAACAGCAGGATTGAATGGTCTTAAGGCTAAGATTTTAAGCAGGCTGGATGCAAGCTTGAGGGGTGTCAGCCACTGAGCTCTCCCTATCCTGGATCCCCCACGAAGGAAGTTATCAATATGTCTGTAGTTTAGTGTCACCAATAGAAGGATAGTGAGAAACTCCTTGGCTGCTTTTGAAAAATTGCAATTGGGAACTTCCTGTTTTCATCCACTTCTGAGAAACTGGATAATTCTTGAAAGCATTGGCCATGTTCATCATTGACTATGAATCTGAGGCGTTTTTCCTTCCACTTTATAGAGGTATGATTAACAAATAAGATCATACACATTTAGGTTATACAACATCATGTTTTGATAGACATATACATTGTGACATGAGCCCTGCAATCAAGCTAACTCACATGTCCATCACCTGATAGAGTAATTCTTTCTGTGTGTGGTGAGAACAAGTGAGATCAATTCACTTAGTAAGTTTCAAGGATGTAATACACTAACTAAAATCATCAGGTTGTATGTTATGTCTCCAGAGCTTATTGTGTCTTATAACTGAAAGTTTGTATCCTTTGACCAGCATTTCCATTTTGCACTCACCTTATAGCCTTGGTTATCACCATTCTCCTCTCTATGAGTTTTTAGCTTCCACAGATAAATGATATCATACAACATTCATCTTTCCTTGACTGGATTATTTCATTTATATTGTCCTCTGGCTTCATTCATGCCATTGCAAACGACCGAGTTTCCTTCTTTTAGGGTTGAGTACTTTGACCACCTCATGAGAAGAGTTGACTCATTGGAAAAGACTCTGATGCTGGGAGGGATTGGGGGCAGAAGGAGAAGGGGATAACCGAGGATGAGATGGCTGGATGGCATCACGGACTCGATGGATGTGAGTCTGAGTGAACTCCAGGAGTTGGTGATGGACAGGGAGGCCTGGCATGCTGCGATTCATGGGGTCGCAAAGAGTCAGACACGACTGAGTGACTGAACTGAATATTCATATATATACATATATATATAGTATCTTCTTTATTCATTCATCTATTGATGGACACTTAGGTTGTTTCTATATCTTGGCTGTTGTGAATAATGTTGCAATGGACATAGGAGTGCAAATTTTTTTGTGATAGTAGTTTCCATTCGCTTTAGACATATATCCAGAAGTGGGATTGCTGGATCATACGGTAGTTCTGTTTTTAATTTTCTGAGGACCCTCTCATACTGGAGAGTTATCATGTTTGTCTTTGTATTGAAGAGGCTAAGAGAACACCAGTGTGGGGGATATGGAGCAAATGAGAGAGGATGTGGCAGATGATTTAGGCATAATTATTTCACCTTTGACATACTGGAGAAATATCTTAAGAAAGACCAAAAAAAAAAGCTGTTTAGAACTTTCAGAATGTGGGAATAAAGAGATCAGAAGTCCTGTTCTCCAGTTTTACCTAACTGGTAAAAACCATATATTTTATATATGCTTATGTAACATATTATTAAATTATTGTACTGTATATATTAAATTGGGTTTCCCATGTGACTCGGTAAAGAATCCGCCTGCCAAAGCAGGAGATGTGGGTTTGATCCCTGAGTCGGGAAGATCCTCTGGAGAAGGAAATGGCAACCCACTTCAGTGTTTTTGTCTGGAGAATCCATGGACAGAAGGAGCCTGATGGGCCACAGCCCATAGGGTTACAGAGTATGACACAACTAAGCAACAACAAACACATTACATTATACATGTATCACATATACATATATAGATATAGATACAAAACAATCACTTAAAATCTCTGGAAATCATTCTTAAGGGTGCATGACAAGTGCAGAAACATTCATTTAAGAAAATGAACCAAATCCTGTAATAATAGTGATAGTCAGGGGCAGTTGAACCATGGCCCAGTTCTTTATCACCCCACCCTTAGCTCCACGATACAGAAGCTCAGTCCTGGGTCTCTGGGTGCTCTATTGCAGGCAGATACAGTGAAGAAGGTAAGTGTTACCCTCTCTCCCACTCCCACCCCAGCTCCCAGTCTAAAGTACTGGTTTCCCCCTGGAAGGTGCAAGTTGCCTGTGCTTCTCATCCCCTTCTCCCAGTCCCAGGCTGCAGAAACTGGAGATTCCAGGCCCCAGAGTATGCACCCTCCCCCACGCAGCCCCCATCCATAGGGTAGAAGAGGTTCCTCAGGTGCAGCAGGGCAGAGAATGCCAGCGATTGGGAGGTGGGGGAGAAAGTGACTGGCCACCTGTAGGGGTGAGGTTTATTTTTGTGGGGACAAAATTGTTCTCAGCAGTTTTACTAACGATTACATAACCCTATGGATTCACTTTTTAAAATTAGAGTGTATGCTTTAGATGAGTATTTGATATAATATATAAATTATACTTCAATACAGCTGTTTAAGAAGTCAAACTGCTAGGCCCCTCAGCTGTGCTTTGACATTTTGCCAATGGCCCAGGCTGAGCAAAACTAGACAAAACAATTTTTAAGAGTTGGGCGTTTACTCAGACATTTTTGAGGATGAAATTCGCTGCATCCTCTCAGTGTCTTCTCTCTAGGAAGACCTACCTGTGGAAATTCCTACCGTGTCTCACTACCAGCGTAGTATATTTCTTCCTGACAAATCTTCCTATAGATACAGTCAATCACCACACTGATGAGTTCTCTCTTTTCACGTTTGCTTTTTGAATGAATTAAACAAAATTAGTGTCTCTGTGCCAGGAAACCAGTAAGATCTGGCTATAAATTTCAGGTACTAAACCTAATCCAGGCTTGATTTTATGTTTCCTGCCTTCATTTTCTCATCTGTTAGCTTTAAACTTTATTTTCTTATCATATGTGTGTATTTTAATAACCTATTTTTAATTGCTCCTGGAACAAAACAAAACAAAAAAATAGTTCCCAATACTCCTAAGGAAACTTTCTTGAAGTGTGTTTCCAGCTAAATCAAATGAAAATTATGAGGGTAATTCAGGCGGCATGTAGGAGGAAAATATGTTTCATCACCAGGGTTCTCTTTTAAATGCTACTCTTCAACCTACTCTACCAGTCGGCATAGACTGTTCTGTGGGGAAAGAAAGAAAGATCTTTTGTAACTCGTTTTGAAGGCTTTTTGATGAGCCTTGAATCTCTAATCTGGGGAAGCTTAGGCGGATGAGTGGAATAAACACCCAAACACCATTCTCTGAGAGGCCAAGATGGGATTTCTGACTGGGATTCATTGTTCTGAGATATTAGCACAAGGACACATGACTGTGATGGAGTTAAGTGTCGAGCACAACGGTGCCACTGGCAGCATCCTAGACGGAACCCGGCTATGCCTTGCCTCCCTTTGTTTCTGCCTGAGTTCCGTTCAAAACTCTGTAACCCGAACTGTGAGCAATAGGATCTGTAAGCCAAATGATTCCTACCCAATAAATTCCTTTTCTTTTCAGATCTACAGATCCAGGTTTGTGGGCTCTTCTCAGAAATCTTGATTAGTACACAGGGCCACTCTCATTTTCTTTCTTTTTAAATTAATTTTTATTGGAGTACTTGACTTAAACATCCGTTGGATCATCAAAAAAAGCAAGAGAGTTCCAGAAAAACATCTACTTCTGCTTAATTGACTATGCCAAAGCCTTTGACTGTGTGGATCACAGTAAACTGTGGAGAATTCTGAAAGAGATGGGAATATCAGACCACCTGACTTGCCTCTTGAGAAACCTATATGCAGGTCAGGAAGCAACAGTTAGAACTGGACATGGAACAGCAGGCTGGTTGCAAATCAGGACAAGAGTATGTCAAGGCTGTATATTGTTACCCTGCTTATTTAACTTATATGCAGAGTACATCATGAGAAATGCTGGGCTGGATGAAGCACAAGCTGGAATCAAGATTGCTGGGAGAAATATCAATCACCTCAGATATGCAGATGACACCACCCTTATGGCAGAAAGTGAAGAAGAATTAAAGAGCCTCTTGATGAAAGTGAAAGAGGAGAGTGAGAAAGTTGGCTTAAAGCTCAACATTCAGAAAACGAAGATCATGGCATCCGGTCCCATCACTTCATGGCAAACAGATGGGGAAACAATGGAAGCAGTGAGAGACTTCATTTTGGGGGGCTCCAAAATCACTGCAGATGGTGACTGCAGCCATGAAATTAAAAGACGTTTGCTCCTTGGAAGAAAAGTTATGACCAACCTAGACAGAATACTAAAAAGCAGAGACATTTTGGATCCCCCCCAAAAATGAAGTCTGTCACTGTTTCCTGTTTCCCCATCTGTTTGCCATGAAGTGACGGAACCAGATGGCATTATCTTAGTTTTCTCAATGTTGAGTTTTAAGCCAACTCTTTCACTCTCCTCTGGAGTGTGAAATTCTTCAAGAGATGGGAATACCAGACCATCTGACCTGCCTCCTGAGAAATCTGAATGCAGGTTAGGAAGAAACAGTTAGAACTAGAAATGGAAGTTCCAAATAGGAAAAGGAGTACGTCAAGGCTGTATACTGTCACCCTGCTTATTTAACTTATATACAGAGTACATCATGAGAAATGCTGGACTGGATGAAGCACAAGCTTGAATCAAGATTGCTGGGAGAAATATCAATAACCTCAGATATGCAAATGACACCACCCTTATGGCAGAAAATGAAGAGAAACTAAAGAGCCTCTTGATGAAAGTAAAACAGGAGAGTGAAAAAGTTGGCTTAAGGCTCAACATTCAGGAAACTAAGATCATGGCATCCGGTCCCATCATTTCATGGCAAATAGATGGGGAAACAGTGGCTGACTTTATTTTTTTGAGCTCCAAAATCATTGCAGATGGTGACTGTAGCCATGACATTAAAAGATGCTTACTCCTTGGAAGGAAAGTTATGACCAACCTAGACAGCATATTAAAAAGCAGAGACATTACTTTGCCAGCAAAGGTCTGTCTAGTCTAGGTTATGGTTTCTCCAGGAGTCATGTACGGATGTGAGAAATGGACTATAAAGAAAGCTGAGCACTGAAGAATTGATGCTTTTGAACTGTAGTGTTGGAGAAGACTCTTGAGAGTCCCTTGGACTGCAAGGAGATCCAACCAGTCCATCCTAAAGGAGATCAGTCCTGAATGTTCATTGGAAGGACTAATGTTGAAGCTGAAATTCCAATTCTTTGGCCACCTGATGTGAAGAAATGACTCTTTGGAAAAGCCCCTGATGCTGGGAAAGATTGAAGGCAGGAGGAGAAGGGGACGACAGAAGATGAGATGGTTGGATGGCATCACCAACTCAATGGATATGAGTTTGAGTAAACTCCGGGAGTTGGTGATGGACAGGGAGACCTGGTGTGCTGCAATTCATGGGATCACAAAGAGTTGGACACAACTGATCAACTGAACTGAGCTGATATATAGGTATATATGTACCCCTCCCTCTTGAGCCTTTCTCCCTCCTCCTGTCCCACCCCTCAAGGTCATAACAGAGCACCAGGTTGGACTCCCTGTTTTATATGGCAGCTTCCCACTAGCTAGCTATTTCTCACATGATAGTGTATATCTGGCAATGCTACTGTCTCAATTTGCTCTGCCCTCTTCTTCTGCCACTGTGTCCACAACTCTGTTCTCTAGGTCTGCAGCATCTCCACTCCATCCCTGCAAACAGGTTCATCAGTGCTATTTTTCTAGATTCCATATATATACCTCAATATATGATATATGTAAAACCTTGTTTTTTTTAAACTTAACTTTGTAAAATTTCAACCACATTCTAAAGTCCTTTCTCATTTTTTGATGATTTCAATGTTTTTATTGTATGAATAAAATACAATAAATTTAACCTAGTTCTAGGCGTAGATATACAAGTTGTTTTCAGTCTTTCCTCTGATAAATTATGCTGAAATAAATTATATAAAAAGAATTTTCCAAATATGAGATAAAGTCATAGAAGTAGCATTGCGGTGTCAAAGGGGATGTGCAACCCATAATTGGAATGGTATTGTCAAATTGCCCTCCACCCATATTGTATCAGTAGTAACTACCACCAGTATTGCCTGAGTGCCTGTTTCCACAAACCTCACCAACAAAGTGAGCTAAATCTTTGCTAATCAGATAGGTGAAAATTGCTTAATTGAAGTTTTAATCTAAAATTCTCTTAATACAGAGAGGTTGAACATCTTCTGATGTTTACTAAACATTTGTATGTTCTTTTTAAAGAACTATTTCTATAAACGCCTGTTAGATACATCCTTTTCATAAAAAATGTGTCAGGAACTGTCCTTCATACAGCAAGGATATTTGCTCTATGTTTGGTTTTTAAGTTGCAAACATTCTCCTAGTTTATGATTTTCTTTTGACTTTATTTCATTTTTTAGATGTGCATTTTCTTTTCATATTTATGAGGTTAGTTTATACACATCTCTTTAATGCATTTTGAATTTGTTGCCATACTTAGAAAGTTACTCTCACTATGTGAGTATTAAAAAATATATCATAATTTCTTCTATTTCTCTTATGGTTACATATTTTTCATATAAATATTTGTCCTTTTGCAATTTCCATTGGTTAAGGCAGGAGGTATGAACCATATGTATTTTTTCCCATGACTACTCAGCTGCCTGTGTAAGTCACAAGAAAACTGTGGAAAATTCTTCAGTTCAGTTCAGTTGCTTGGTCATGTCTGACTCTGCAACCCCACGGACTGTAGCACTTCAGGCCTCCCTGTCCATCACCAATTCCCAGAGTTTACTCAAACTCATGTCCATTGAGTTAGTGATGCCATCCAGCCATTTCATGCTCTGTTGTCCCCTTCTCCTCCTGCCCTCAATCTTTCCCAGCATCAGGGTCTTTTCCAATGAGTCATTTCTTTGCATCAGGTGGCCAAAGGATTGCAGTTTCAGCTTCACCATCAATCTCTCCAAGGGATATTTAGAACTGATTTCCTTTAGAATGGACTGGTTGGATCTCCTTGCAGTCCAAGGGACTCTCAAGAGTCTTCTCCAACACCACAGTTCAAAAGCATCAGTTCTTCAGCACTCAGCTTTCTTTATACTCCAACTCGCACATTCACATGTGACTACTTTAACTAGATGGACAAAGTAATGTCTCTACTTTTTAATATGCTGTCTAGGTTAAGTTAAGTTCAGTCGCTCAGTCCTGTCCAACTCTTTGTGACCCCATGAATCCGAGCACGCCAGGCCTCCCTGTCCATCACCATCTCCCGGAGTTCACTCAGACTCACGTCCATTGAGTCAGTGATACCATCCCGCCATCTCATCCTCTGTTGTCCCCTTCTCCTCCTGCCCTTAATCCCTCCCAGCATCAGAGTCTTTTCCAATGAGTCAACTCTTCGTATGAGGTGGCCAAAGTATTGGAGCTTCAGCTTTAGCATCATTCCTTCCAAAGAAATCCCAGGGCTGATTTCCTTCAGAATGGACTGGTTGGATCTCCTTGCAGTCCAAGGGACTCTCAAGAGTCTTCTCCAACACCACAGTTCAAAAGCATCAATTCTTCAGTGCTCAGCCTTCTTCTCAGTCCAACTCTCACATCCACACATGACCACAGGAAAAACCATAGCCTTGACTAGACGGACTTTAGTCGGCAAAGTAATGTCTCTGCTTTTGAATATGCTATCTAGGTTGGTCATAACTTTTCTTCCAAGGAGTAAGTGTCTTTTGATTTCATGGTTGCAGTCACCATCTGCAGTGATTTTGGAGCCCCAAAAAGTAAAGTCTGACGCTGTTTCCACTGTTTCTCCATCTCTTTCCCATGAAGTGATGGGACCGGATGCCATGATCTTTGTTTTCTGAATGTTGAGCTTTAAGCCAACATTTCCACTCTCCTCTTTCGCTTTCATCAAGAGGCTTTTTAGTTCCTCTTCACTTTCTGCCATAAGGATGGTGTCATTTGCATATCTGAGGTTATTGATATTTCTCCCAGCAATCTTGATTCCAGCTTGTGTTTCTTCCAGTCCAGCGTTTCTCATGATGTACTCTGCATATATGTTAAGTAAGCAGGGTGACAACATACAGCCTTGACGTACTCCTTTTCCTATTTGGAACCAGTCTGTTGTTCCATGTCCACTTCTAACTGTTGCTTCCTGACCTGCATACAAATTTCTCAAGAGGCAGGTCAGGTGGTCTGGTATTCCTATCTCTCCCAGAATTTTACACAGTTTATTGTGATCCACACAGTCAAAGGCTTTGGCATAGTCAATAAAGCAGAAATAGATGTTTTTTTGGAACTTTCTTGCTTTTTCCATGATCCAGTGGATGTTGGCAATTTGATCTCTGGTTCCTCTGCCTTTTCTGAAACCAGCTTGAACATCAGGAAATTCACGGTTCACATATTGCTGAACCCTGGCTTGGAGAATTTTGAGCATTACTTTACTAGTGTGTGAGATGAGTGCAATTGTGTAGTAGTTTGAGTATTCTTTGGCATTGCCTTTCTTTGGGATTGGAATGAAAACTGACTTTTTCTAGTCCTGTGGCCACTGCTGAGTTTTTCAAATTTGCTGGCATATTGAGTGTAGCACTTTCACAGCGTCATCTTTCAGGATTTGAAACAGCTCAACTGAAATTCCATCACCTCCACTAGCTTTGCTCGTAGTGATGCTTTCTAAGGCCCAATTGACTTCACATTCCAGGATGTCTGGCTCTAGATGAGTGATCACACCATCGTCATTATCCAGGTCATGAAGATCTTTTTTGTACAGTTCTTCTGTGAATTCTTGCCACCTCTTCTTAATATCTTCTGCTTCTGTTAGGTCCATACCATTTCTGTCCTTTATCGAGCCCATCTTTGCATGAAATGTTCCCTTGGTATCTCTAATTTTCTGGAAGAGATCTCTAGTCTTTCCCATTTTGTTGTTTTCCTCTATTTCTTTGCATTGATTGCTGAGGAAGGCTTTCTTATCTCTTCTTGCTATTCTTTGGAACTCTGCGTTCAGATGCTTATATCTTTCCTTTTCTCCTTTGCTTTTCGCCTCTCTTCTTTTCACAGCTATTTGTAAGGCCTCCCCAGACAGCCATTTTGCTTTTTCACGTTTCTTTTCCATGGGGACTGTCTTGATCCCTGTCTCCTGTACAATGTCACGAACCTCATTCCATAGTTCATCAGGCACTCTCTCTATCAGAGCTAGGCCCTTAAATCTATTTCTCACTTCCACTGTATAATCATAAGGGATTTGATTTAGGTCATACCTGAATGGTCTAGCGGTTTTCCCTACTTTCTTCAATTTAAGTCTGAATTTGGTAATCAGGAGTTCATGATCTGAGCCACAGTCAGCTCCTGGTCTCGTTTTTGTTGACTGTATAGAGCTTCTCCATCTTTGGCTGCAAAGAATATAATCAATCTGATTTCAGTGTTGACCATCTGGTGATGTCCATGTGTAGAGTCTTCTCTTGTGTTGTTGGAAGAGGGTGTTTGCTATGACCAGTGCATTTTCTTGGCAAAACCCTTTAGTCTTTGCCCTGCTTCATTCCACATTCCAAGGCCAAATTTTCCTGTTACTCCAGGTGTTTCTTGACTTCCTACTTTTGCATTCCAGTCCCCTATAATGAAAAGGACATCTTTTTTGGGTGTTAGTTCTAAAAGGTCTTGTAGGTCTTCATAGAACCATTCAACCTCAGCTTCTTCAGCATTACTGGTTGGGGCATAGACTTGGATTACTGTGATATTGAATGGTTTTCCTTGGAAACGAACAGAGATCATTCTGTCTTTTTTGAGATTGCATCCAAGTACTGCATTTCAGACTCTCTTTTTAACCATGATGGCTATTGCATTTCTTCTGAGGGGTTCCTGCCCGCAGTAGTAGATATAATGGTCTGCCAAGTCACTTCTGTCGTGTCCGACTCTGCGTGACCCCACAGATGGCAGCCCACCAGACTCCCCCGTTCCTGGGATTATCCAATCAAGAATACTGGGGTGGGTTGCCATTTCCTTCTCCAATGCATGAAAGTGAAAAGTGAAAGTGAAGTCGCTCAGTCGTGAAGAAGGGCAGAACACCATACAAAGAGTGTCATTTACATAGATCAGAGGAATAATATCGGAGTATAACATACTGGTTTATCAAGTAGATTCTGAGCCCAAAAGGCGGAACCAACTTGAAGACAGAGTTTGGGGTAAATGCATAGTACATTAGCATAGCTTAAGATAAATATTTCCTTAAGAAAAAGGCAATGGTTAACTTCAGGTGAAACCAGATGTCCTGGCAACACAGAATTTTAAAAGAAACCTCCTTTCAAATTTGTATAGAGAAGGAAAAAAATATCGCTAGTTTGTTTCCTCCTGCCGCTTAAGAGAGATAAAATGTCTGACCCTTGCAGGCTATTTCCTCCATTTGGAGACCCCTGGCCTTCCTGCCTGTTACCCTCTCATTAACCAGTTGTAATCATCTGAGTTCAATTCACCCGTTCCAGTCCATTTCAGTTTGCTGATTCCTAGAATGTCAAGGTTCACTCTTGCCATCTCTTGTTTGAACACTTCCAATTTGCCTTGATTCATGGACCTGACTTTCCAGGTTCCTATGCAATATTGCTCTTTACAGCATCAGACCTTGCTTCTATCACCAGTCACATCCACAGCTGGGTATTGTTTTTGCTTTGGCTCCATCCCTTCCTTCTTTCTGGAGTTATTTCTCCACTGATCTCCAGTAGCATATTGGGCACCTACTGACCTGGGGAGTTCCTCTCTTGGTATCCTATCATTTTGCCTTTTCATACTGTTCATGGGGTTCTCAAGGCAAGAATACTGAAGTGGTTTGCCATTCCCTTCTCCAGTGGACCACCTTCTGTCAGACCTCTCCACCATGACCCGCCCACCCTGGGTTGCCCTGCAGTCATGGCTTAGTTTCATTGAGTTAGACAAGGCTGTGGTCCTAGTGTGATTAGATTGACTAGTTTTCTGTGAGTAGGGTTTCAGTGTGTCTGCCCTCTGATGCCCTCTTGCAACACCTACCATCTTACTTGGGTTTCTCTTACCTTGGGCGTGGGTTCTCTCTTCACGGCTGCTCCAGCAAAGTGCATCCGCTGCTCCTTACCTTGGATGAGGGGTATCTCCACACCGCCGCCCTTCTTGACCTTCAATGTGGGATAGCTCCTCTAGGCCCTCTTGCACCCTCGCAGCCAACACTCCTTGGACGTGGGGTGTCTCCTCCCGGCCGCCACCCCTGGCCTCAGACTCGGGGTGTCTCCTCTCGGTCAGTCCTGCGCCGTCGCAGCCTAGCACTCTTGTCCGCTGCCCCTGACCTCGGGCGTGGGGTAATTCCTCTTGGCTGCCACCCTTCGGGCATGGGGTCCTCCTGGCTTCTGCCCCTGACCTCGGACGTGGGGTAGCTCCTCTTGGCCACACTTAGGCCTGAGCTTAGTGCGCTGGTCGCAGTCGCCTGCGCTTCCACTGAGTGTGTGCTATCTAGGGTGGTCATAGCTTTTCTTCTGAGGAGCAAGCGTTTTTTAATTTCATGGCTGCTATCACATCTGCAGTGATTTTGGAGCCCCCCAAATGAAGTCAGCCATTGTTTCCCCATCTATTTGCCACAGAGTGATAGGACCAGATGCCATGATCTTAGTTTTCTGAATGTTGAGTTTTAGGCCAAAATTTTCACTCTCCTCTGTAACTTTCATGAAGAGGCTCTTGAGTTCTTTACTTTCTGCCATAAGGGGGGTGTCATCTGCATATCTGAGGTTATTGATATTTCTCCTGGAAATCTTGATTCCAGCTTGTGCTTCATCCAGTCCAGCATTTCTTATGATGTACTCTGCATATAAGTTAAATAAGCAGGGTGGCAATATACAGCCTTGACGTACTCCTTTCCTGATTTGGAGCCAGTTGTTGTTCCATGTCCAGTTCTAACTGTTGCTTCTTGACCTAACTATAGGTTTCTCAGGAGGCTGGTATTTTCATCTCTTTAAGAATATTCCCTGGAGAAGGAAATGGCAACACACTCCAGTATTCTTGCCTACAGAATCCCGTGGTCAGAAAAGCCTGGTGGGCTGCTGTCCGTAGGGTCACACAGAGTTGGACAGGGCTTAAGCGACTTAGCGTGCACACATGCCTTGGAGAAGGAAATGGCAACCCACTCCAGTATTCTTGCCTGGACAATCCTGTGGACAGAGGAGCCTGTTGGGCTGCGCTCTGTGGGGTAGCACAGAGTCAGACACGACTGAAGCGACTTAGCAGCAGCAGCAGCAAGAATATTCCAGTCAGTCAAAGGCTTTGGTGTAATTAATAAAGCAGAAGTAGGTGTTTTTCTGGTATTCTCTTACTTTTTCAATGATCCAAGGGATGTTGGCAATTTGATCTCTGGTTGCTCTGCCTTTTCTAAATCCAGCTTAAACGTCTGGAAGTTCACAGTTCATGTACTGTTGAAGCCTGGCTTGGAGAATTTTGAGCATTACTTTACTAGTGTGTGAGATGAGTGCCATTGTGTGGTAGTTTGAGCATTCTCTGGAATTGCCTTTCTTGGGGACTGGAGTGAAAACTGACTTTTTCTAGTCCTGTGGCCACTGCTGAGTTTTTCAAATGTACTGGCATATTGAGTGCAGCACTGTCACAGCATCATCTTTCAGGATTTGAAATAGCTCCATTGGAATTCCATCACCTCCACTAGCTTTGTTCGTAGTGATGCTCCCTAAGGCCCACTTGACTTCACATTCCAGGATGTCTGGCTCTAGGTGAGTGATCTTACCATTGTGGTTATCTGGGTCATGAAGATCTTTTCTGTATAGTTTTTCACTGTATTGTTGCCACCTCTTCTTAATATCTTCTACTTCTGTTAGGTCCATGCCATTTCTGTCCTTTATTGTGCCCATCTTTGCATGAAATGTTCCCTTGGTATCTCTAATTTTCTTGAAGAGATCTCTAGTCTTTCCCATTCTGTTGTTTTCCTCTATTTCTTTGCATGGATCACTTAGGAAGATTTCTTTATCTCTCCTTGCTATTCTTTGGAACTCTGCATTCAAATGCATATATCTTTCCTGTTCTCCTTTGCCTTCAGCATCTTTTCTTTTCTCAGCTATTTGTAAGATATATATGATGGATAACACCAATTATATGCTTTGGATTTCTTAGGCATTTTCAGTTCAGTTCAGTTCAGTTCAGTCGCTCAGTCGTGTCCGACTCTTTGTGACCCCATGAATCACAGCACACCAGGCCTCCCTGTCCATCAGCATCTCCCGGAGTTCACTCAGACTCACGTCCATCGAGTCCGTGATGCCATCCAGACATCTCATCCTGGGTCGTCCCTTCTCCTCCTGCCCCCAATCTCTCCCAGCATCAGAGTCTTTTCCAATGAGTCAACTCTTCTCATGAGATGTCCAAAGTACTGGAGCTTCGGCTTTAGCATCATTCCTTCCAAAGAAATCCCAGGGTTGATCTCCTTCAGAATGGACTGGTTGGATCTCCTTGCAGTCCAAGGGACTCTCAAGAGTCTTCTCCAGCACCACAGTTCAAACACATCGGCATTGCAAATTTCTCTGTATTCACTGGGTAGTAGCCCCATTTTCTTGCTGTAAAATTTCTTAGCCTGAAAATTTCATGCGATACAAAAGTAAAGGAGGAATTTAGCGAATCCATAAATAAAAGTGCTGGCAAAGGCACTATGCACAAAAAAGACAAAGACTCTTGAGGGTCCCTTGGACTGCAAGGAGATCCAACCAGTACATTCTGAAGGAGATCAGTCCTGCGATTTCCTTGGAAGGAATGATGCTAAAGCTGAAACTCCAATACTTTGGCCACCTCATGAGAAGAGTTGACTCATTGGAAAAGACTCTGATGCTGGGAGGGGCTGGGGGCAGGAGGAGAAGGGGGCCACCCAGGATGAGATGGCTGGATGGCATCACTGACTTGATGGACGTGAGTCTGAGTGAACTCCGGGAGTTGCTGATGGACAGAGAGGCCTGGCGTGCTGCGATTCATGGGGTCAAAATGAGTCAGACACGACTGAGCGACTGAACTGAACTGACTGATGTACAGAATATGTATCTCTTCCAGCAAAAAACAACATGCTGTCCTTCAAGAGGAAGGAGTCCAGTGTAATCAATGTACCAGCAGCTAGTCATCTGGTCCCATGGTACCATACCAGAGGCTCTACATTAGGTCCTATATTAGCAAGGAGGTCTTTCATCCATGAAGATCACATCAGTCTTAGTGAAAGGGAAGTCTGTTGAGCCTATACATAATTTTCTGTTTTCCAAGCTAAAATGTGAATTCCAGGAAGATAAAATAATATGAGTGTTAATTCTTATTGGATACCCAGACCCAAGCACTTTGAATGAATCAATGAAATAATGAATGAACACTGAACTTTAGTTCTGGTTTTCTTGGAACTGAGTGACTACACAATGCTGAGGTTTCCCTTTTCTGTACTGCTTTTCACTTAACACTAGCATATATATATTTCTTCTGACTGTCTCAAATATCTTAACCAATAAAATCTTTCAATTGTCATCTACTCCCACACTTTGCTTCTCAAGAGAGTAGGAAATTCAGTGGTTCTCTTCTTCTACATTCTCTTCCATAAACTGACAGTTATTTAATTGCTTTATTGTAGTATTATTTAATTCTACAAAATGTTTAAGGTTTTATATTGTAATGGAATTAATGTTAGAATCAGACTAAAAAGAACAGCATACACAATTAATGCTTTATTCAGTATACACAATTAATGCTTTCAGGTGATAGGAAAATGAGTGTTTAGGGAGAAAATGTTTTATGATACAACTAACTGTAAAATATTTTTAAGTGAAAATTTAAATTGAATCAAAGTATTTAAGTTGTATAATATAGTATTGTTTACCATTACCTAGCTTCAACAAGGATTAATTCATGGCCAATGTTATTCATCTGTACTCATACCCCTTCCCTTCCTCTGCATTATTTTAAAGCAAATTCCAGATATCACTTCACTCTTAAATCACTGAATACAGTTCTAAAAGAACTGTTGTTGTTTTTTTTTAACAAAACCACTATTCTTTTTTCATATCTCAAAAAGTAAACATGATTTGTTAATTTATTAAACAGTGTTTAAATTTCTAATTGTCTCAGATGTTACAAATAACTTTCATTTTTACAGTTTATTTCATTAATTTTGGGTTGAAATAAGATTTATATGTAGCAATTGATTATTAATAGCACTATTTTAGCAACTGTTGAATTGCTATGTTAAAAACATGGCAACCATCTTTAAAATCTCTTTGAGACTTACCTGGTGGTCCAGTGGTTAAGCCTTCCCCTTCTTGCAACCCACAGGTTCAATCCCTGGTCGGGGAGCTAAGATCCTTCATGCCTTTGGGCCAAAAAGCTAAAACGTAAAACAGAAGTAATATTGTAACAAATTCAATAAAGACTTTTAAAAAAATGGTCCACATTAAAAAAAAAGTTTTTTAAATCTCTTTTAAGTGATAGTTGTTTTCCTCCTTGCCCTCATCATTTTCCTCCTTGCCCTCAGCCTTTCTACAGGTCTCCATACCACTTGCTTCTCTTTTTCCAGCTCTCCCTCCTACACTCTCACTACTGTTTGTTGAAGAAACTAGGCTGTTTGTTCTGTAGAGGTTTCTTCCAAACTTTAGTTCTGGCCGAAATTTTAAAAAATGCAAATCTTATTCAGAAATTTGTGCAAACAATTTACATGTGTGGAATGTTTCACCAGTTCCAGGTTTTGTTCACATTGAAGTGACACATTTCTATGTATGCGTGAGTGCTCAGTCACGTCCAAGTCTTCTGTCCGTGGGATTTCCCAGGCGAGAGTACTGGAGCTGTTCCTCCTCCAGTTACATTTCTATGTGGGCTATCAAGAGACATCTCAATATTGCTACTATGCTTCAAGGGTTCCGTATTGGTCTGAACTTTTATATTTCTCACACAAAAAAGTGTATATTATTGCTATCAAGGAGAAGAACATTCAATCAGACTGGAAATCTGTTCTTCACTGGGGAATAGATTTGTAGCTTGAGTGAGGAACTGGTACATGATGCTGTTTCTCCCTACTCCCAGAGCTTTGTACCCATGAGCAACATTTGTTTGTTTGTCAGTAAAATATTAGCCCTGCAGACTTGTATTGACAGAATTTTATTTCATCTTTATTTAGTAACTTGATCTCCATAAGACCAATAACAATATGATTTCATTTGACACCAAAATCACCTTGAACTTGAACAGAAAATGTACATGGTTATTTGTGATATTTGAATGGTGAAATGCACGATGGATTTTGACTTTTCTTCAAAGTTCATTATGGGCAACATGTCACAATACAAGCAGAAAACATATAATAGCGGAGGTAGATTTTCCTATCAAGGTCATTTAAAAAACAAGCTTCCTCTTTATTGCCTGGAGTAAGTAACCTATACTGCCTTGAACTGGCAATTGCTTCAACACCAATAGAATATTAAAGATCAGTGTGTTGATGAATGTATCTGTTTTTAGTCTGCCTAGAGCTGGAATGGACATATGAACAGATTTCTAGAAACAATGAAATCTATAATAAGGTATCTTATAATTGCAAATACGATTTATTTTTGGTCTTTAATTAACCTAATGGAAACAAATTTCTAGAGTGAAAGTAACATGTTTTTGGCAAAAATATAGAAAAAGGCAATGTTTCCAGACAACAACTGCATATTGTTACCCACTGAGATTTAGGTTTGTGTTTAATTTTCATGCTTTTGAAAATATACTGTTTGTAACAGAGCAAGTCATGATCCCTTAAAATCAAAATTTTTATGCATCATAAAGGTTTTATCTATTAAAATGGTTTATAAAGTGACAAACCAAAATGTTAAACCCTAATTTTGAATTTGAGATCATTTGTATTTTATACTATATATTTGGGGATAAATATTTTGCAGAGACAAAATGTTCCATTGCAGTTATAATTTAGTCAATGCTTTGAGTTGTCACCACATCTAACAAAATCATGATTTCTGACTTACCTGCCAAACTAAGGGGCAATTATTAAACAGTGTTCACATTTCTGGAAATTAGATTCCATTGCACCTTGTGGATTCCTTCCTTTCACATTTAGAAAGGAGCAAAGTTCTACAAGAAACTCACTAAGCTGCAAACTTCATGAACAAATAACTGCTCTGATGAGCCCCTAAAATATCCTTTCATTTACTATTGAAAAATTGACACTTCAGTCCTAATCTTGCACAATAACAACTTGTTCTCAAACTAAATTTTTAAAAGTTGGAACATTTTATACCCTTTGAGAAGAGATTATTAGAAATCAGAATTTGGGATCTGGATTAAAATAAAATGTGTAGGCAGTAACTACTTATGTTATTAATTCCATTCTACATTGTGATTTCGCAAAGTGAACAAAACATAAAGGCCCCAGATCAGCAACATTCTAAAACTGGTTCCTGCAGTCTGATGGGCCACCTTCCCCTGTACCCAAAGTTATGAATAACTCCAGCTGAGAGTTGAAGATAAACCGTTTCCCTCTGCAGATAATGGGAACACTGGCCATTCTTCCTTCCTAAAGAAGAGAATTTGCTGGCTAAAGACAGTGGATTGAGATATGAGTCAATTTGTGATGCATACCATTGGGGTGCCTATCTCATGAATGAACACAAACATTTACAGAAGCACACACAAACACAAATATTCAGGTTAGAGAGTGAAAGGGCACCTTTTAATATCTGTTGGAAGTGGGAGAACTGTAAGGTCTTCTATTGACTATTAGCTAAGTAGCCCTTTTCATCAATTTTCAACACCCCCTTCCCCAGCAGCCACCACTCCAACTAATCTCTAAGCTCATCCTGTCTTTAAAGAGATTCTCCTTGATGTTCAGTGAGTTCTAACAGCTTTGTCATAAATCAAAGTTCATCGATGATTCACCTCCTGACAAGTAGTTCTCCTGAGTGCTTAGTTTTGAGAATTTCCTTTTGGCTTCTCCTACTTAATCATCACTACTTCAGGCTATTGAAACCTGTGATCAGACAGACAACGATTCCATTGCCTGTCTTCTCTGGAATGGCTGCCCCATCCCAAATCAGACCTGCAAAAGGTCATTCCAGATTACAATAGCAGATCCTGTATACCTCGGCCCCCCTCAACAGACCAATTCTATCCTTCCCTAGAAAACTTTTTCAACACAAGTCAAGGTACACTGGCAGGGGCTAAAAGATGGGAGGACCACTTATAAGTACTTCCTAACTATAAGTGTTTTATGGCTTAGTATTTTTCCTCAAATACGCTCATTTTCTTTTCTACTGGTAAAACTGTGTAACTTGAAAGTCTGGGAGAATTACCTCCTGGTTTTGAGAATAAGTTCAAATACTTATTGAGAATAAATTCAAGAGGCAAAGGCCATTTTCTGCCCTTTGTAATGAACTCTGACTTCATTCTGTGTACCTAAAGAGAACAAACGCTTTCAAGATCCGACTAAGCCACCTCGGAAAAAGTGGATGTCTGTAAGCTAGGAGACATTTCCCCCAAGCTCCCTGGGGTTCAGGCAGCTCTGAGGGAATGTGGCCAGCACCTCGGACAAGATTTTTCACTTGGCTGCGATATTCAACAGGATTGGCAGTTCTGCCAGCCTTGTAGATTCAGAATTTATCCACCTATGGAATTTCAAAACTCTCCATCTCTTTCTGAAGTTAAATCTAACAGGGATCTAGTCTCAGCAAAGGATAAGGGGAGGGGTCTATTGTTCATATCCCTTGACCTCCTCCAGAAGAAAAGAGAAAGGTCAAGAAAAGAGAGGTCAAGAAAAGAGAAAGTTTGGGGTTCGATTTCCAGATTGCCAGATTGGGACTTCAGAGTCCCAGTGCCCCGGGGGCAATGGGTTGACTGATGAAGGGCGTGCGTCCCAGCTCAAGGGCTGAGAAGTCTAGACGCGACCTCTGCACGCGGAACCAGGAATTCCCTACTCTCCGAAGCTCTGCTGTCCACTCCGTGCCCGGGGCCTTGGGCTCCCCAACCCGAGAGGGGTTCCAGTGGAACTTGGCGAGGGTGTCCTGTGGGACCCGCTCACCCACTCGTTGGTGGTCGCCTCACCCAGGGTGTCTACCACCTCTCTGACTCTTGGACCCCCGAGGAACCCCTTGTGTCGTCAGCTCTCGGATCCTGGTAGCCGTCAATCCTTCCACTACCTGGAAATGTGGGGCTCTGGTTCACAAGGAAATCGCCGCCTCGCCGGGAGGTGCCCCCTGCCTATCTTCCTTTCCTCCAGCCTGTCGTCTCTCGCCGCATTTCCTTCAGCGCCCCTCAAGACTCTCTTTGAGGCCAGATCAAAAATTTAAACTCCTTCCCCCGCACCTCTCTTGCGACCATCGAGGCACTAGGAGGGCGGGGAAGACCGCCCTGCCCCGGTGCGGGAGGGGATCCTAAGCTCTTGGTGAGGATCCGCGGTGGGTCCTGCATCATAGCCTGGCCTAGCCGGAGCGCCAGGCCGAGGGAGGGGCCGAGAAGCACCCCGAGGCTCCCGGGGCTACGGGAACCCCTGCTGCCCACTCCCCCCACCCCCAGCCTCTTTCCCTGGATGCGCCCCGCTGCAGCGGGATGGCTGGGCTGGGCTGGGAGCTTGTCTGGCAGCTTCTACTGAGCAGCTAATAGTATAACAACCCGGCTTTGATAAATCTGAACTAATTACCCCTCTTAATTAAAGTCTTTAGCAGTTGTTTCACTGTTTTGGCAAGAAAACAGGAGAGACTTGCAGTTAGAAAACACCAGAGCCCGAGCTCACAGCAGAGCTGCTGATTAACACTTGAAGCATTTCAAGGACCTGGCACCCGCCACAGTTTGGTTTTCATCCATGTTTCCTCCTTGAATGGAGGTATATTCGTCTACAAACATACATAGACACATAAAAACATGCAGGCTCCCTTTGCCAGCTGTGTACAAGTCAGTATGTGCCTCCAGGATATGAACAATAGATCCCTCATTTACAGGGCATCCTTGTAATCCTGTGTGAAGAAGCGTATTACATGTACCTTCCAGATAGGTTGTTCCCACTTAACTTTGCACCACAAACACATCCGATGGTCCAGGACAAAGATATGCTCCTGTTAGAAAGCGCCACATCTTCTGTCTTTGAACTGAAATCAAATTTTGTTACTTAACCAAAGTTGTAACAATTTGCTGTTATTTGGACAGACTATTATTTGCTCTTGGTGAATGTTTTCACCAAGATTGTCGGTACCAATCCATGGTTGAATATTTTAAAATAGAAGAGGGCTGAGGGGGTCAGAATCAGTGATCTCTAGCTGAAAAACAGGAACAGAGCCCTGAAGGTTGTTGATTAAATAAGCATGTTCCAAGGATTTATTTCCAACAGTCAATGAATCAGTTTTCACGTGCAAGAATCAAAACCAAAATTTCAACTTCAAATTCATCCATAATGAACCACCCTTATCTAACGTGTACGTGTGCATATGTGCATGTGCGCTCATGAATGTGGCGTGTGTCTTAACAGACACACACATCTATGCGTGTATATATAACATACACACAGAGTTTGTTTTTGACCTCAGGGAAAGAGAAAATGGTAATAAACAATCGGCAGGCATCTCAAGATTGCAGAATCAACACCATGGGAATATATACAATAATAAAATTAAAACGGTTGCAGCATCCCCACGTAGGATAATACAGATCTCAATAAATACAGCAGAAAGTTTGTTTTAAAAAACAAAAGAAACACCATCTCTCCACCCGAGATGAAAGTCTTTCCAAATTAAAAAAAAAAATCAGAACACAAACAAACCCCCAAGTTTTCTCATAATTGTTAGTGCCTATATAGCATATAATACACGAGACCATGTAGTAGGTGCATGCAAGAGGCGAAAACACCGGGGGATTCAGAGGCTTCTGGTTGGCGCTAACGCGTAGGGCCCAACATGCCCTGGGTTCTACAGACGAGTTTGGGTAGAGAGGTCCAGCTCTATTCCACCAGCTGCTTCGGGAGTGGGGACCCCGGCTGGGGCGGGGAAGAGACTTTGGCCTTGATCACTGGTGGCCCGGATGGAGCCCAGGCTGCAAGGGCCCCGGGGGCGGCAGCGGCGGCGGCAGAGGCGGCAGCGTCGCGGGCGGCGGCGGCGGCTGGAGAGGGGGCGACGGGTCCGCACCTGGCTCCCCAGCCGACGGGCGCGGCAGACCCAGGCCGCTGTCGTGTAGCTTCCGGACGTGCTTCTTGAGGTCAAAGTTCCGGCAGAAGCCCTTGCCGCACGTGGGGCAGGTGAAGGGCTTCTTGTCATTGTGGGTGTGCATGTGGAACGTGAGGTTGTAAACCTGGTGGAAAGCCTTGTTGCAAATATTGCACTTGAACTGCTTCTCCCCGCTGTGGGTCAGCTTGTGGTTTTTGTAATTCCCTGCAACAGACAAACGACAGGGACGTGGACCTGAAAAGAGAGCTTGACCAAGAGGCGGGAGAAGAGGGGCCACAGATCCGACAGCCCCGGGCGGGACTTAGATGCCCACCTGCACTCGGCTCCCAGAAGTTATTTTTAAATATCGACAATGAGGTCGTTCCCGCCACATTTCAATACAATAGTTATTAATCCAACTCTATAAAACGAGAACAAGAGGTTAAAAAGAAATATCCCCTCTGTGTAAGAGCCATGCCTTTGTCTAATCCCACTTACGGGTAGGAGGTTGGAAAGGCAACGCACGCGCTGGTAGCTAGATGCACTTAAAACGCATCTTCTAAAACAGCCTCCAGAACTGAGGGCTTTCGGTAAGACTCCCGCGAAAGACAACGCCTTCTGGGTTCCATACCTTTTTGATGAAATCCTTTGCCACAGAATTCACACACAAACGGTTTGTAGCCTGCGTGTATTCGGGTATGCGTGTTTAAAGTAGAACTTCTATTAAACGCTTTGCCACACTGGTTACATTTATGGGGTTTTTCCTAAGCGGAAAGAAGAAACAAGCAGAGAAATGAAGGTACGTTGTTACTGAGTGGAGTCTGAAAAACTGAAAACACTGTCATGCTCTCCCTCATGCTTTTAAGCAGAACAAAGGCAAACAATACCGGCATTTCCCCTTCGTCCAGCCCGCACATTTCACACAAACCTTAACTGTAGGGAGTAAGAGTTTATCCGCCATTAAGACAAAAACAAAACCGTTCGGAAACAAACCAGGTGAAACTGATACAGTCGAACACACCTGGGTGTGGATGATCTTGTGTCTGCACAGGGTGCTGGCTTGCCGGAAGCCCTTTCCACACACTTTGCAAACGAAGGGCCTGGCTCCTGTGTGCACCGGCATGTGACGGGTTAAGTTATAGTGCGCGTTAAAGACCTTAAAATTAAACACAAGTACAACAGGTTAGCCCAAACAGCCCTTGGAGATCACCCCCGGGTAGAGGAAAAGGAAGGAGGTGATAACACTCTGATAAATGTATACAAATAATTACAAAATAAATTTAGAAGGAAGGAAGGAAAGAAGACTCACCGCCCCCGCCTCCCCACCCCCTACCCCCAGTACTTGCCTTTCCACACACTTCGCAAGTGAAAACTTTGGGCTTGGTGTTAGGAGAGCCTCGGCTGAAGTCAGAGGTTTTGAATGCTATTTTTTCCGACAGAAGCTGGGCGCTTTCTTTCATGTAGTGCTGCAGCTGAGCCTGAGACAAGTCTTTGAAAGCTACTCCCGAGGGGTACTTCTCCACCGCCGGGACCACCAGTTTATTCCTTTCGGCTAAATACGTTTTTGGCTGCGGGTGCAAAGGGGAACTGAGGAAGTAGGAGGCCACCGGGTGGATGTTGACGCCGGCCGCCGGGTGGCACGGGCCGTCACCTCGGTTCAGGTAGCACAGGGCGCCCATGGCGTGGAAGGAGGAATGGTTGACCACCCGCGGCCTTACCAGCTTGTACTGCTGCAGCGGCAGCGCGTCGCGGGCCAGGTCACTCTTGAGACTCAGCGCGCAGTTGAGCAGGTCGCTGCAGCTGAACGCGGGCGCCGCGGGTGCTGAGGCCGGGGCCCCCGGAGCCTCGAGACTCGCCTTCCGGGGCTCCGAGCCCGTCATCCCCGCCTTCGGGTTCGTGTCGTACGCCACAGGCACGAAGGGGATCATGCAGGGGATCGACGAGTTAAGATGCAGCGAGTGCTTGGGGTCCCCTTTGGGCACGGATCCCTGCAGGAAGTGGGGGACGGGCAGGGCTTTGGGCTCGGGGGTGCGTGCCATGATTCTTTCGATGGAGAAAGCCAAGGGTTTGGAGGTGTTCATCACGTTGCCCCGGGCCGGAGCAGTCGCTAACATTTTGGCAGTCGCGTTGTGGCAGCTACTGTCCATGTCGGAGTCGCCAGCGTCCGTCGTCAGCCGGGGCCGGGTTGCGCCGTCGTTGCCTTGTTCCCTGCTTGTCACAGACCTGCGGAGAGGGGGACGGGCACCATCACCACCAGCAGCCTCTTCCTCCTCCTCCCCAGCATCACCAGCCGAACCTGCCTGCCCAGCCCAATGGACTCCTGCCAGCCCATCGCAGAGTTCTTGGCGCACCAATGACTCGGGGACAATCACTACTTATTTCTATCAATAGAAAGTGTTGTGTCAATAACGCAGCCAAGATCTCGCCAATCGTTAACTTCCAAGAGGAGAAGGTAAACTAGATAATTGCTCAATTCGCTTCCAACAGTCAACAGGAAAACTTTTTCCCCCCCTCGGCAGTCAGTGACTACTTTTCATTGGCAAGTGAGGTTCCCCCGCCCAGAAGAGGCGGGGGCGCTCTCCTCCGCGCTGCGGGCCCTCCCCTCCGCGCACACACTCTTCGGGCGCACACTTCGGTCTCCTCCGCCCCACCCCCCTTTGCTTTTTCCTCTGTCTTTTTAATTCTCAATCTGCTTAACCAGGCTTTAGAGGCCAAGCAAATCTGAGATCAATTTTCTCGTTTAGCTCTAAATGACATCATCTAAAATCATTGTGCAAGGGCTAAATAAGGAAACAGACTCTAATTCAGGGGCAAACGCCAGGCTATATTTATCAAACGCCAGGCTCTAGAAAGCCACGGCCAGGAAGCCTCCGGCAGCGAAATCCTAGCCCTCCCCGCTTGGTTTCTCCGGGCCGGTGCTGGACCCGGGTGGGAGCCGCGCCTCCTCACCGCAGTCTCTCTCTTCCTTCGGGTCCCGGGACCGAGGGCTCCCGGAATCCCGAAGTCTCCGCGGCCCGAACCGACTCTGGACCATTTGGAAGACGCCAGCAGGTAACTAGCCTCCCTAAATGCCTCTGAGATTAAAGGCCTATCAGAGGCTTGTTTTGTGTTTGTGGTTTTGTAAGTGCGATGCCACGACAAAAGCTTGGGAAAGACACACTCCGTCCACAAAGTTAAGGAGGAGTTGCAGGGAATAAGCGGGAGTCACACCAAAAGAAACCTCGACTAGGACCGAGCCCACCCCCGCCCCCCTAACACACAAATATACGCGCGCGCTTTCCCGGAACGAGTCTTTAAGTACCTACGCTCAACTAGAGCTCTCTCGGAGCATTTTAAATAACTGTAGGGCAGAGAAGGGAAGCAATGTTATTGATTCCCTCCTCCAGTCTTCTGATTGCTGGTGTCCACATGCCTCCCCAGAGAAGCGCGGGCGATAGCCAGGGTGAGTGTGCAGGGGGGCAAATGGGGGCGATGAGCACAGCGACCTGCCCGCGCTCCGGGAGTGGCCTTAGCCGCGCTTCCGCCTCGGAGAGAGCGCTTGGAGACTGTGTCCTGCAACGCCCCTCTTCCAAGCGCCCTCTGGGTGTGGCGTCTGGGCCAAAACTCCCCGGGAGTTGTTGCGGAGCGTAAGGAGTGTTCCCGGAAGACTCCGGGGCCAGTGACTCCGGCAGCGCGGGTTCCCACCGCTCAGTAGGGCGCGGCCAGGAGCGTTCCGGGCGCAGCAGTGCGCACGGTCCTGGTCGCTCCCCTTGGCCAGCCTGCGATCGTGCAGAGCTTAGCCTTGCGGCCAGATGTGCTGGTGCCGGGCATGCACTAGCCGCTGCACCGGGAGGGCGTGGGAGCCGGGAGCCCGCGCCGGAAGCCGGGAGCCTGCGCCGAGAGGCAGAGGAACAACGCAGAGATGCCAGCTCCCGGGTCTCGCGGCCTGCAAGCTCTTGTGAGTGGCCACCCGCAGCAGCCCAGGGTGCCATCTACCTGGTGAGTTACCCTGAATGGGTGCGTGTAGAGCGGGTGGTGGCGGGTGCCAGACATCGGGCCAAGCGGGTGTGGACGTCCTCTTCCAGCAGGAGCGATGGAAAGGGTCGGCGGTGGGAAGCTGGATGCTAGCAGGCTAGAAACCCTGGAACTGTTGAGCCGCTGATCACTTACACACCGAATGCAAAGTTGGACCCCAAGCGGAGGAAATTGACCTCCATATACTCCAAAGTAGTCCCTTTTTCCTACCCCATTGCCCAGAAGAAGCTAGGGGCCACTCCCTCTGTCTTTCTGGGGGGAACTATCCCGCCTCTGCTCGGCGGGCCAAGGAGAATGGAAACCGAGAGAGTCTGGGCTGGGAGAGCCGGAGAGATGCCCAGCCGCGAAACAGAGCAGCTGGATGGATGGGGGTGGGGGGTGGGGGGTGGGGTGGGGGAAACCCGATTGCTAAGGAAATGGGGGAGGAGGCGTGAGTCCTATTGGAAGTTGAAGGTAGCCAAAGGGCCAGGTGGGGGGAAGGTCCAGATGCGACTGGCCTTAGCCACTAGGCCTGCAAGTGCCAGGTCTCAGGTCTCGAGGTGGCGCCTGGCAGAGAGGACAGATGCAGCTGTAGAGAAGTGCAGAATGGGGCTAGTGCAGAACGCGGGCTGGGGTTCTGGAAGAGGCACCACGCCCCCGGGGGCACTTTGGAGCGGTCCTCGGCCCAAGCGCACCCTGGGTGTGTGCCCAGGCTGGAAACTGTCTTTCCGTTTGCTGTTGGGGCGGCCGAACCTGTGTCTTCTCCCCTGCTCAGACAAAGAGCACCGGACGGCTTTGCTAAGGGAAAGTGGGGGTGGGGGTCCCACGACAGATGGATCGCGGTTAAGACTTTAATTGCTGCCTTTTGGGGCCGGATCAGGTTTCCTTTCCTACCTGCCGCTTCTCAACATCGAAAAATCCCCCTCCTGCTGCACTCCTCCGATGCAGTGCCAGTTTAAAGGAAAAAGCAAAGAAGCACGAAACTGCCCGACTCTGGAAAGCTTTGGAGCGCTTAGCTGACATGTACAACTCACCCGCTTCCGGAACGTTACCTGTCTCCTTGCCTGAATGCCACCAGTTTGTTTTACGTTTGTCGCGCGTCCCTCCCTCTTTCTCCCCTCCCCCACTCCCTCCTCCTCAACGGCAAAGAGCCTTGATTTGACCCCGGTAAATTTCTCCTTCATCGGACACTGAACTATAAAGGAAAATTATTGGCTAAAGTATATGTGTTTGGTGGGGTTAATATTTCAATGGTTTGCTTTTTACTGGTCTCTTGCGGATTTGCCTTTTTGACAAGTGTTGTCTGAAAGTATAGTGTCATTTGAGTAACACAAATATCGCAAAGTAGCAATTATACCTGTCCTTTACTAGACTGGATCTTCCTTACCCTAAAGACTGAGGAGGTGCTTTATAAATCCAGGTCTTGTGATTCTAACATTCCTTGAATATTTTCCATTAAAAAAACTAACATATATTAATTAAAAAAAACTCTATTAAGTTAAGGCTCTCTCAAACAAAATGCACAATATTCAGCAAATTCTTCCATTTTATTAACAAATCTATCCAGTACTTTGGGTTTTTTTTCCAAGCACATTTGGAAAATAACAGCAACAAAAACACCACCAATGAAAGCAGAGCTTATTTGACAAATTTAGAGGCTTCTAAAACAGTTCAACACTTTAAAATTGTTTGTTAAAAGAATGCAAAGGAGACCTGTTTGTTTTGTTAATAGCAAAATAGAAACTTGGTTTCTTTGAATTTTCTTGGAGAATCCTATAATCCCCCTTTGCTCACAAGAACTAACGATTAAGTATCCCTCCCCTTCCCAGCCACAGAAAAGCAGTATTCATTTGCCCTACTACTTTAAATCCTCATGGAAGGTGAATTTCAAATGAGTGGTTTATCTTGCATGAGATGTGTAAGGGAAGCAGAAAAACCTTTGGTAGGAAGAAACCAAATAACTCTAATTTAAGACTTTCTGAGAAAAGAAGAAAGAAGTTCTGTTTTGCAAAAGTAATTTAAAAGTTCTCTTCTTTTTTCTAGGGAATCTGATTTTCATCTCAATGCTTCCTAACCTTTGTTCTTGATATTTTTCAAGAACTTGCATAATTTTCACAGACTTTTCATTTACATACCTGTCACAAGGAAATGCCATTACGGGTCATGATTAGTACAATCTGCAATAGAAGACAATATAATAGAACCATCAGTTACCAAATAACCCGCAGTCTTTAACCTCTCCTTCTTTGATGTCAAAATACTGCTGAATATTTAAAAACTAAGAAATAGACTGGGAAATATTATAATGTATCCATCCTCCTACCAAGTGCCCTATTTCATCCCCAGTCACATTTTTAAGGTTTTCAAGGCTTTCCATCACCTACCACCCCCACCTCTTCATCAAAAGCAACTATCCGGCTTTCTTTTTGCTTCTTATTAGTTACTTGAAAGCTAAAAAAGAGAGAAGAGATTAAGATGATGACCCCTTACACTTTCCCAGGCATTTAGATTCATCCCCACTTTTTTCCTATTTAATAAATAGTACCAAGGGTAATGTACTTCCTTCTACAGGAGGAAAAACATTCATAAATTCTCCTACAGTTTTGCTCAGTCTTTATCTCTGACTGGTCTTTTGTTATTTCTTGTGTGTGATGAAGGCGGGTGATGGAATAGGACACAAATAGGAAGGGTCTGCAGAGTTCAAGGAACGAGTCTGTTGTGTTCTTCTGATTAGTTCAGGAGTATACCGTGAGAATGAAATTTCCAGGACATTACCAAATACACGGGCCCAGAGTTCAGATTTAAGGCTTCTACTTTTGCTTTTGGTTAGTTTGGTAGCAAATAAGGAATTCTTGCTAATTTCATATGGCACTTGAAAGGAAGTAAGTATCACAAGTTAGGAGTAAAGGAGGTTAGTTAACTGGAAGACCCCCTCCTTTCTTTTGAGGGAGGAGGGGTGGGGATATGGCTTGTTTATCCCTAGGTCTTTGTTGTTACTCTTTTTTTCATATTAGGGTTTCCCTTAAACCAAATGAAATTACTCCTTTCAAAACAGCATTTGCATATTAGGTCAGTTTGTCAGAGTAAATTAAGAGCCCCAAAGGTGAGAGCTGGTAATGAGCTGGCAGGACACCTGCCCTGGGTTTGTTTCTGCCCTTCCACTAACGCTAGGCTTTTTCTCACCCGTTCCCACAGGCCGGTGAGGTGTTTTCCCTCCAGACTACCAGGCTGCAATTCAGGGTTGGACTTGATGGAAAATGAAGTTTATAAACAAGCAACCCAATTTCTCCAACATATTCGAGGAGCTGCCTAGAAGTTAAGCAACAAAAAAAACAGCAAAGTTTTGCTGGTAATTTACAGCGATGTTACTGAAACCCAGCAAGTGAACGATGAGAAGGATACCTCAAGTAGGCTCTCTTGTCCTACACTGATAGCGCGGTTATGCAATTGGCCGCTTGGCGTTTTGCCGCAGTCGGGATATATATTTGAAGGTGCTTTTTTGGTCAAAATAAAAACTGTATTTAACACACAACACGACCTTTCTTTGATATTACGCACGAGGTTTAAAGCAGTTTTATTTTCCAAGTTTCTTCCTTATCTCACGAAATAAAAGTCGACAGTTACCATTCAAATAACACAGTGAACGAGCTTAGAAAACCGGAGAAGCAATCGAGGTAAAGCAAAATCTTTGGGCGAGAAAGAAATCTCTGAGAGTCGTTTATAAATTGTTACCTCCCTGGACCCCGGCCGTCCGAGCGCCCCGCGCCGATCTTCAGCGCTCGGGTGCCTGGGCCTCCAACACCGCCTTGGCGGTGCCTTGGGGGTGCCTTGGCGGTGCCTTGGGGGTGCGTTGGCGCCCCCGGCCCCGGCCTCCGAAGGGGACTGCCTCCCGGTGGCGTGGGAGCTCGGGCGCCGGCCTCACTCCCGACATACAGGCCGGAACTGAGCCAGGTGATATAAGCCTGAAGTGAAACACAAAAGCTGACCCACTCTCCCCGGCCGGACTCTCTACTCATTGGCTCTTGCTCAGGAGTCCCAAACAGTTCAAATGACGTTAGCGAGACCGAAGGCGACCGGTGGCTCCGGCCTCCAGGCGGGGGCCGGGAGCCGGGGCGCCGCTCCGACAGCTCGACCCTCCCTCCACGCCCGCCGCGCGGGGCCGATGCCAGTCCAGCCGACTCCGCGGCCCCGGCTCGGCCTCCCGGGTGCGGGGTCAACCAGCGCCGCGCGCTCGCCGACCTGATCCCTCCGACCGCGGGCCCTGGGGACCACCACCAGCCCCGGGGCCCCGCGGCCCCTCCCGGGCGTGACCACTCTCCTCCCTCTCCCCGCGCACCCCAGCGGATCGGGCAGCGGCTGCCTTCCCTCCAGGCCCCAAGGCTTCGAGAAGAGGCGGGGGGTCTCCAAAACCTCCAAAGAGTTTCCTGAGCGGGAGGGGGTGCTGGATCGGGTTTAAAGACCACGTTAACAGATGGCAGATAAATCGTGTTTGTAAAGTTTTTGAACAGAACATTTGCTAATAGACTTGCTTTGACGACTTAGAGTGTAACGGAAGGGTCATTGAATCTAGTTGTCAGGTGAAAGAAAACAGGCCTGGCGCGGTAACACGCCCAAGAAGGAACTAGAACATCTTTTTATTAGTTTTGCCCATCATTTTGAGTTTCCCGGAGAACACCTCCTTAAGCCAATTTTATATGCAGACGGTGGGGCGGGAGTACCTCTGAGTTCTCTCCCCAAAACCTTTCAGTCCATTGTCCTGCACTGTGTTTTTGTAGCCCCCACTGCCTGCCCCCACGAAGAGTCCCTTCGGGCCCTTTTGCTTGAGCTTAGAATGAGTTCTTGTCTTCTGACGGTCCTGGGGAATGCGAGGGAATTTTCCAACTAGATTCTCCTGTTTTAAGACAATTTCCTTCTACTTTCCCCTCTTGCCCTCACCCTCCAATTTGTCCTTTTATTCCGGGTCCTGAACTCTCCCCGTCAAGTGCCTTCTTTTTTCTCCTCCCTTCCAAGGAGATGGGACGGCTGGCCACTGAGCACAATGCCCCCAGGGCCGCCTGCGGGTGGCTTCCCCAGTCCTGAAGCTGAGGAATCGTTCAGCTACTGGCCGGCCCCCTTTTCTCAGTAGGGGCGGACGCTCTTCTGCGATCCCCGCCACCTCCCTCCCTAAGGCCTCTCTCAGACCAGATCCCACAGCTGTTGACCCCTTTCCAAGAGTTGAGCTGTAGCACCCACGCCGGGAAGATCCCAAGATGAGGCTTGATCCATCCGTCATTAAGGAATCTGACAAGTTTTACCATGTTAGGTTAAATCATTGCCTTCTAAGTGAAGTCATTTGGAAGTCATTTTTCCTTTTCTCTTCTCACCGTCTCTTCTTTAAGTTCTGTTGAGCCTTTGAATTTCACAAATAGTGGGGCTGCTGACCTCAGAGTTTCCCCTCCGTCTTACAGAGGGAGAGGGTGCCGGAAACCCCGCGAAACTAAGCCTTCCGCGTACATGCAGAACTTGGGCGCAGAGAAACGGCATTCCTCCAACCGCGGTGACCTCGACGGCCGGCTGACGTCGGGAACGCGGCCCGCCGCGGCTCCTGGGCCGGGTGGGCGGCTCTGATTCTCTGCAGATCCGCGAGATCGAGGGCGGGGAGGCAAGCTGGGTCCGGGTAAAAAGCGGGAGGAAGAAACAAGGCTGTGAGCCGTTCAAAGGCTGAATGGGATCGGGTTCCTGCTGCAAGTGGAGGCGAGGGTGGAGGGGGGACCCTCTACTGTCTAACCCTGTGATTCACAGCTTCTCAGAAATTTACATAATACAAGGGCGTCGATGTAAACCTAAAGGACAAAAGTAATAATTCGACAGCACATATTCCGTTTTTCGCACCATGGGCCTGGATATGTTCCCGGTGTTGGCACAGTCGCTGATTCCCTGAGCTTTTTGCTCACGCGGGAGAGTAACTGAAGTTTCACAACAGTGTTGAAAGGAAAGGCAGAGAGGGAGGAAAAAAAAAAAAGGAGAGAAATAGTGATTGGCTTTAGTGATGCTGATTTAGATTTCTCATTGATAGCAAAAGAGTTCTAAAAATTGAGAGCATATGCTGTGTTCAAAAGGCAGTGGACATGATGGTAATTGGGGTCCCTCATTTTCCAAAGGACCTGTTGCCCTCTTATTTGGCTAACGTGGACCTTTTATTTGTAAAGCAAATTCATTACCCTTTAATATTAATAGGAAATTCCAAATTATTATTATCCTAGATAAGTGAAGTCCCCGCTGTCAACCTGGCTCCAACTGACCAACATAAATAAGGGCCAAAGGCAAAATGCAGTAGCTACAGAACATGTGTAATTGCTGTCTTACCTTTTGGATTAGGTTATTTTCTTTCTGCATTTGAGCTCAGATGTGTGTGTTTAGTGGCTCAGTGGTATCCAGCTCTTTGGGAGCCCATGGGCTGCAGCCCGCCAAGGCCCCTGTGTCCATGGGATTCTCCAGGCAAGAATACTGGAGTGGGTAGTCATTCCTTTTTCCGGGGGATCTTCCTGACCCAGGGATCAAACCCCTGCCTCCAGCATCTCCTTCATTGGAAGGTGGATTCTTTACCCCTGGGGATTGCTGCAGCTGTTCAGTCTCTAAGTTGTATCTGACTCTTGGCGACCCCAAGGACTGCAGCATGCCAGGCCTCCCTGTCCCTCACCGTTTCCGGAGTTCACCCAAATTCAAATTCTGGAGCCTTGCTGGAGGCATTTTCTTAATGATTCCCTGTACAACACGAGGCAAAGGAAAACCTAAGGATAGTTTTGTGGGATCCCTTATTTTAGCAGGTGCTCTTTGGACTGGTCTATGCCTCCGCCCAGTGCTTCCCGCCTGGTAAGTCTAGTCCGTCTGCGGGAGAGCAGTGGCATGCTCCCCTCTTGCCCAGTTGCCGAGGTGGTTGTCATTGGAAATTGGAAAGAGGAAAGGCCTTTTTTCCCTCCCATCTCTGCCTTTCTACATCTGTTATTCCAGCCTCCCCTTTCTCTGCAAAACCTGTGTGCAAAGTTTGCCACATTCTCTAACATTCAGTCCAACCCATTAGCAGTTTACAGTCATTTTAATTTCTAGAGCTTTTAGTTAAACCTGTATAGGCAGGAACTTAAGAGGAGAAAACATCTACTTTTTCAAGTATGCAGTGAATTCTGCCTCCACTAAGTGCCCCCACCCCATTGCTGCCCCATAAAGGGTAAATAATAATCCTCTTTCCTTCTCTTTGTTTCTTTCTATCCTTTTATAACTAGTTTCTTCAATTAGCCATTGCAATTGAGAAACTTTCCTCCCCTCTAAGAAACTTCTTCTTTGTAAGTACTCCTACCGATGTGTCCCAGACATTTTAAGGGCTGAAATAAATGATGCCAGTTTGGCGTCCTGCTTTGGCCTCCTAGCCGGGGAGTGCCAGCTTGGGGAGGGCCACACAGCTAGTGGACTCCTTGTTAACCAGAATGGACGGTGGCAGTTCCTCTTTGCCTTGAATTGTTTTTCTGTAAAATGGGACTAAATCAAAGCCCACTTTATTGTTGGGAGGCTTTGAGATTGAAAAGAGATTTCAAAATAAAACTACTTTGCATATGAAAAGCTATCCATCACCTTGTTAAAAAGTTAAGCTATAAACTTTTCCCAAATGTTTTTCAGACAACTATATTTTAAAACAACTGTCCTGTTCAATGATTTGCTTTCTGGTTATAGACATGGAAATGCTAAAATGCACTTGAAGAATCCTATTTGCTAAATTATTTTTTCACAACCTTGAGGACTTTCCTTATCCTTGGGGGCCTGCTCTCCCACATCCAGCCTTGAGTTCCCCAGAGGACAATTTCTTCTGTAGATGTGAGAATTAACCTTTCACAAAAGCTTTTCAAAAATCCCAATTTGATTAAGGCAGATTTCATCTCTTTAGAAGCTGCTATGCATTTCTAAAATTAATCAAATTTCTGATAGATTGTCCTAATTATATGAAAGAACACATCTAGCAATCACCCAATGTAACAAAACTGCGCAGTTTGAATAAATGACTATAAGTAAGCTTCTTCAATATAGCAACTTGGATGTATGTTTAAAAAATTATTACCCAGTTCTGGGTTTGTATGTGGGGGCTGGGGAGGGATGCTTAACAAAAGCCCTCCCCTGATACAATTTGCTGCTACCCTGGCATTTCTCTGTTTCACTTTTTGACTTTTTGAAATCGAGTTCTGTTGAGTTCTGACCTTTTACTAATATAACCCCTTTGAATGAATTTTTTTTCTACCTCCCTACCAAAATCTCCTTCCGAAGTTACAATTAGCTTTGCTTCCTTGGCATTTTAAGAAAATACCCTTAACAACAAACTCCAGCATTTAAAGTTTTCTTTTTGGCAATCACACCCAAGAGAGGTGTTACCAGTTGGATGTCAGAAAGGAGGTGGTGTTAAAAGGCAAACCAGGGACTTCCCTAGTGGTCCAATGGTTAGGAAATCTGCCTTGCAACAATGCAGGGGTTCCATTCCCTGGTGGGAGAAATAAGATCCTACAGGCCAGGGAGCAACTAAGCCCACATGCCTCAACTACTGAGCCCAGGTGCTATAACTGGAGAATCTGTGGGTGACAACTATGACCCGGTGCAGCTGAATAGATAAATAAATAATTATTTTAACAAAAGAGTAAAATAGGCAAACTGGAATTGACAAAGTAGAAAAAGAACTTGACACACCACTTTCAGTTTTTGTAAAGGTGCATACAGTGTGGAGGCTCCATAAAAGAGCCTGTGCCGGTGCCCAGGAAGGAGTGTCTACTCTGCGAAATCAACTCCACTTCCTCCCGGACCAGAGAACCGCTGATCCAAGGGATGGACAACACAAAAGGAGATTTCAGACAAATCTAGAATATGATTATTGGCTGATTTAGTTTTTAATCGCACTGCAAATAAGTACACAAATAAAGCTAACTTTAATATAAAATGCAAAGTAGGGGAGATAAAAGTCACCGTAGCATTCCGGAGTGGGAAGCTGTGGGTGGGGCCATAAAATCGTGTCCCCTGTGTCTGTAACTCAGAAAGCTGCAAGCAGGATGTCTTAAAGGACTGAGGGGGCCCAGAACATCCCTCCAGTATATATATATACATACATATATATATGTGTGTGTGTCTATATATATATATATATATATATAAGCAGCTCTAGTCCCGGCACAAAACTGGGCTTGGAATCTTTCTCTTTGGGGAGTGATCGGTTTCTACCTCCTCAAGGCCACCGCGTGCCTGGCCCCGGCATTACCGCGGGCTCGCGGCTCCCCCACCACAGACAGACATCCTGGTCTGTGATCCTGGGCGCGCTCTCGCCCCACACAGGGTCTCCACGCTATTGGCGTTTTTCCAACAGCCTACAAGAGCTGTCAGTTCAACGCTCGGGGCAAGACTCCGTGCTGGCGGTTATCCTCAACGCTGCCTTTTATACTTGGCTGCCAAGGCTGAGGTCACGAAGACCGAGGTTGGGGCGGCCTTTGACCTCCTCTGCCTTTCGGTGCCGCTTCGCATTTTCCAAGCGCTTTCCGTGCAAGCATTTCTGGGCTGACTCAGGACGTCATTCTAGCTTCCTTAAACTTTGGAAAACACTAATGAACAGCAATTTGTCCTTGAAAGTCTCTTGAACTCAACCTACTGGGCACAGGCCGAGGCCTGGGATTCTTCGCTTGTGGTTTGACACCCCCAGATCAGAACCGTACAGTTTCGGAGGCCTTGGCTAACAATATACCCATGTGGACCCCAAGACACGTCTCCAGCGGCCTCCCCTCCCAACAGCAAGGCCGAGGAATGCTGGCGCTCTTTGGAGACAATCGAGTTGACCCACCCTGTCTCCTCCCCTTCCACCAGGCTGGCCGTATAAATAACCCTGGAACTGGACAGTTCTAGCCAGTCCATGGACATGCCAGGGACAGGGCTAAAGGTCCGCCGAGATGACTGTGATCTAGAAGGACCCTGAGCCAACCCGGAGGAACTGGATTGTGGGAGAGTGGTCGTGTATATTGGCAGAGGCTGACCTCCTACAATTTCTTCTGAATCCACCCCTACATTCAGAAATAGTTAACAGGGGACTTTCCTGGCAGTCCGTCTGTTGAGACTCTGCACTTTCACTGCAGTGGGCCCGGGGTTCAATCCGCCGTCAGGGAAATAAGATTCCATATGCCCCGTGGTATGGCCCAAAAAGAAATAAATAAAAAAAAAATAACAATGGCCACAACTGCTTACATGTCTCTAACTCTCACAATCACCTTCTTTACAGAAAGTTTAAGTAACTTGCCTAAGGACAAGATCTTGGACGAGGAGACAACATGTAGCTGTTGGGATTCAAACCCAGGTTTTTCTAGCTTTACGACTAAGGTCTGTCTAGTCAAGGCTATGGTTTTTCCTGTGGTCATGTATGGATGTGAGAGGTCGACTGTGAAGAAGGCTGAGTGCCGAAGAATTGATGCTTTTGAACTGTGGTGTTGGAGAAGACTCTTGAGAGTCCCTTGGACTGCAAGGAGATCCAACCAGTCCATTCTGAAGGAGATCAACCCTGGGATTTCTTTGGAAGGAATGATGCTAAAGCTGAAACTCCAGTACTTTGGCTACCTCATGAGAAGAGTTGACTCATTGGAAAAGACTCTGATGCCGGGAGGGATTGGGGGCAGGAGGAGAAGGGGAGGACAGAGGATGAGATGGCTGGATGGCATCACTGACTCAATGGACGCGAGTCTGAGTGAACTCCGTGAGATGGTGATGAACAGGGAGGCCTGGCTGCTGTGATTCGTGGGGTTGCAAAGAGTCGGACACGACTGAGCGACTGAACTGAACTGAAAGCTGTGTCATGTGCATTCGCTTCTGGGTAGTTCTTTACACCGGGATCTTTTTCACCTGGGGAAACACGTGGCATTGTTGCCTAGCTTCCTTTCTCTAGGTACATACTCACACTCTGCACTCCGACAGAGGCTGTGGTTGACCGTCCTTGTGACTTCTGGACAACCCAGTTCTCAGAGCTTTGCGCCTCTGTTCCCTGAAAGTGTCTTACTTCAGCCTTACAGAGATGAAGGCAGGTGCGCCCCGCAGCATCTTCCAGCCCAAACCCGGGCGCGGGTGGGGGTGGGGGTGGGGTCCCAGTTTGGGATTGGGGCACTTCGGAGCTGTCCCTGCTGCTGGGGTCTACCCCGCTCCTCTTTGCGTCTGCCAGGCCCCTAGGCTTGACTCCATCTGCAGCGAAATACCGGGGCCAAGTGAGCCGTCGGCCTTTCCGAAAGCTTCTTGCCGGTCCAGAGAGTCGTACTTGAAGGGAAAAGGCGACCCCCGCCCACGGCGTCTCCCTGCACAGCACCGGGGAAGGGGCGACGTGAGGACTCAGCCCCACCCTTCCGAACCCCCACACACTAGACCTCGGAGCTCCGGGCTGAGCCCGCGGCGGTGGGATGGGTGGAGGGTTGTCGGCCGGGCGGGGGATGCGGGGAAGGGCGAGCGCAGAGGCTCCGGGGCCGACTGACTACGCGATCTCCGGGAGAGCCGCCGCTCTGCTAGCGGCACGTGAACAGCTCTCGGGAACATCGATCTATCACCTCCCTTTAGGGATCCGGACCGGGAAATTTCCATCTTCTGTGTCGGGAGGAAGAAATAAAAGCGATCGAGCTCTTGCTCTAATTTCTTCCATCGGGCCTTTTACCAAAGGCGTGGCGGAAGGGTCTCCGGGAGGCCGGGTGTGCCCGGAGTCCCGGGCCTGGGGTCTCCGCGGGCCTTCGCGGGGTGGCTGCGGGCGTGCCCGTTTCGCGGCAGAGGGAAGGGGTTTCAGGGTCCAGGAGTGGCGATGGCTGAGTGGCCGCTTTCCCACTAAGGGCACCTTCCTGGAGCTCAGGGACCCCCTCACCCTCAGTCGCCGCGGGGCCAGACCGGCTGTGCCCCTGGGGGCGCGGCGGGAGCCCCGAGTCGCTTTGCCCCCGCGCTTATTGCAAAAGTAGCAGGAAATCCTTTCTCCAGAGCGAGGGACAATGAACAAGAACTAAAGGGAATTCAAGTGGAAAAATCCGTGAATACAAGGACGACCCACAGCTGGAGCTGCGAGGTTTCCATTAAGCTCTGTGTGGTTCTTTCCCTTTCCGGGAAAAAGGCATTATTATTATTTTTCTCCAACAAGTGCTTGGAGAAACTTTCCCTGTAGATGTGTTATTTAACAAACCCATTCCGGCTTGATATTAGACTGTATTATTTATTTTCTCCGGTAACAGTCACCAAACTGTCCAAAGAAGGTCACCCCCCCTCCGCCCCCCGCCCTTTCTCAAGACGTTTAGGAAGGTAGAGAGATTCCTTTAAAGTTAAAAATTATTTTCATTTCAAAAATTGTGCTACATTTGTTAGATTTTCAATTAAGTTCTTAATTTAAAAAAAACAACACTTGGCTTCCTTTTAATAGACAGATGCTTTGGCATTCACCTTCACAGTTACACACACCAATGAACAATAATATATTATTTCAAGCAATTTGCAGTTATATTGAAGAGCATTTCTGGGCAAAAACCCAAAAATAACTTTTCATTCTTTTTCAGGGAAACTTTATAAATTTCTTTCCAAACACCTTCCTGTGGCTCAAATGTGAGTCCACACAGTCCTCATAAAACCATAAAACCGTGAGCATCTCCACTACCTGCCTTTGACTGTTGTCTTCTCTGTGCAAGCCAGTGGAGACTGGAGTTGGGGAGGAAACTTTCAGAAATCTCCTGGGTGTACAAGGGAAGAATATCTAAATTGGAGAGAAGCTACAAGAGGCTGACCAGCAAAGAAGGCTAGTGACCAGCAAAGAAGGTGACATAGGTCAGGTCAGCAGTGAGACCCTCCTGGTCCCAACTAATTTCTTTCCCCTACAACACATGCTTTCCCCTTTATTTCTGAATTCTATCAGCTAGATAGTCCCTTGAATATATATATGGCTAAGAGAGTGGGGTCATCAATTATTCATTTTAGGACAAAATGTACCAATTACTCTTAGATATGCTATGTCAAGGATTTGCCTGGTAGCTCAGTGGTAAAGAAACTGTCTGCCAATTCCAGAGACTTGGGTTTTATCCCTGGGTGGGGAAGATCCCCTGGGGAAGGAAATGGCAACCCACTCCAGTATTCTTGCCTGGGAAATACCCTGGACAGAGGAACCTGGTGGGCTGCAGTCCACGGGGTCACAAGGAGTTGGACAAGGCTTAGCAACTGTGTGTGCTCAGTCACGTTCAACTCCTTGCAACCCTTAGGACTGTAACCCATCAGGGGATGTTCCCCACCCAGGGATCGAATCCCTGTCTCTTGCTTCGCAGGTAGATTGTTTACCAGACTTGGCGACTAAACATCAAACAAGCTGTGTCAAAGAAACAGGCATTTGACATGAAGGAAAAGAAGTGTGAGTAATTTCCAAGTAGAGAGCAATCTGAGCTGTGCAGAGCTACCCCGGGGAGGGTACCACTGGGAATTTGAGGATAGCATGACTGGACAGTCGAGGACTTGAAAAAAGGATAGTACTGGTGTGATGGCAGACAAGAAAGGAAAGGACAGTATTCCAAGACAGACTGCCTGTCAACACAGAGTGGGTCTCTAATCCAGGAAAGGGGAAGAAATTTCCTGTCCTGTTATTCTTGTAGTATAGGGTCTCCTACCCCTAGGACCCAGCACTGAACAACTACAATATTTTACAGTATTTTAACTGTGGCCTAGTCTAGGTCAGGCACGAGAATAAATGTGGAGAGCCAAGAAGTTGTTTCACTTCCAATGCTTCAGAAATTATATTTACACAAATTCAGGGGTACCTTCACTTATTCTGCATTAACTTACTTCATTTAAAAATTATTTATGGGGACTTCCCTGGTGGTACAGTGGTTAAGACATTGTGCTTTCCCCTGCAAGGGATGTAGGTTTGATCCCTGGTTGGGGAACTAAGATCCCACGTGGATACCATGCAGCCCAAATAAATAAATAACAATTAAGAAAAATTTAGAAATTACTTATGAATGAATGCTGACATATTTTTGAAAAAAAAAAAAAATTCAAAGATAAATAGTAATTCAAAATTATAGCCAGAAAATCTTTTGGAGGAAGAAAAAAATGTTAATTAAATGTGAATTGCTAGTTAACATTATTTGCATTTCTAGTATTACTCATTATTAACACTAATTGATAATGTTAACTAGTAGTACATAATATATGAGTATGCAGTCAACATTATCTTTGCTATGGAAATGTGCTGTCATAGTAGCTAGTTCTTTGGCGCCCCACTCCAGTACTCTTGCCTGGAAAATCCCATGGATGGAGGAGCCTTGTAGGCTGCAGTCCGTGGGGTTGCTAAGAGTCTGATACAACTGAGCGACTTCACTTTCACTTTTCACTTTCATGCATTGGAGAAGGAGATGGCAACCCACTCCAGTGTTCTTGCCTGGAGAATCCCAGGGACGGGGGAGCCTGGTGGGCTGCCGTCTGTGGGGTCGCACAGAGTCAGACACGACTGAAGTGACTTAGCAGCAGTGCCTACTAGGTGGAAAGGAGTGTTAATATCTCATACTCATTTGATTATAAATAAACAAAATAAAAACACAGAGCCAAATTCTTGAGATGTTTGTAATACTGCTAACATTTTTTTACTGCATTTAATCTATATAATCCTAATAAATACAGAGGTGGTTAGGACCAAGCAGACGTCTATTGCCTGCAAGCTGTTATGCTGAGAAGTAGAACATAGTATGTTGAAGGCAGCACATTTATTACGCACACTCTGAGATTTTTTTTATACTTGAAAGAAGACATATTCAGAATGGAACAAGACACAAGCCCATTGGATAATCTAGTCTATATTTAGGTTTGGCGATCCTTTAAGCCCAGACCAATTTGGAGTGCTAAGAACCAAGGTTACACATCACAATGGTAAATTAACTAGGACACAAACCTTGCACATAAATGATAAACTGTCAAGTACACACCGTTTTAACAAGGGTACGTACGATGGGACTGGCACAGTGATTAGAAGTGGCTTATTCTCACAATGTTGTATCATGAGAAATACGTATCTCACTTCACAACACAGGACATGACTTTGATGTTATTACAGAAAACAAAAGTCAAATCATCTTAAAAAAAAAAATTCGTGTTCCAATCACAGAGCCAGCCAAAGGTCATCATTTTAGATCAAGCTACACACAAAAAAAGGCTGTTTTTTTAAAAAAATACTTGCATTTTCTCCTTTTAACTCTCATTCTACATTAACTTTTTAAATGTGGCGTGAAATACAAGCATTTATATTTGGTCCAAACAATCAATGTAATTACAAGAACAGGTACAAAATAAAGTCAAGGTCCTCCTTCCTTCTGCAGAGCTGCGTGTCATCAGCCTTCTTCTTCTTCATCACTGTCTTTCATTGTGATGCCCTGAAGTCCTCCTCCTTCTGAAACAGAAGCTGTAGCCTCCTCTACCGTTAAACGTCTGTGTAGAGTGTCATAGGTCTTACTGTTCAGGGTGCCTTCCAGCACACCCTGCAGTCGGAAATCCCTGTAGGTTTTCTGGATGAAGAAGAGAGAAACTGCTTAGATCCCTTACAGATTATATGTATAGATGTATATGCGTGCACGTGTGCTAAGTTGCTTGAGTTGTGTCTGACTCTTTGTGACCCAATGGACTGTAGCCTGTCAGGCTCCCCTATCCATGGGATTCTCCAGGCAAGAATACTGGAGTGGGTTGCCATGTCCTCCTCCAGGGCTTTTCCCGACTCAGGGATTGAACCTGCATCTCTTATGTCTCTTGCATCAGCAGATGGGTTCTTTACCACTAGTGCCACCTGGGAAGCTCCTATGGATGTATATGTGTATGTCTAAATGTATACATACTCAGTTGGCATTTCAAAAATGACCTGGTGCAATGCACTAATGGATTCGGATTGTAGCTGCCCGTGCCAGTCATCCCGTAGGTGTCGTTCCAGGGAGGAAATGAAACGAGAGACTTCTGATAGTGCTGTTCAAACTAGAATCACTGAGTAGATCAAAATGTTGTGACTGTCAGATGACAAACGAGATTTTTTTTAACCAAAATATTACTAACTGCACAGCATTTACTATTTGAATAACCTGTAACAAAAGTAAAATGATAAATACTTATGTACATTTTCAATGTGAAGGAATTCTTAGTTTTTCAACTGAGGATTCAAAAATATATTTTATAAACTGCATTAGGTTTTGGGGTGTGTGTGGAGGGAGGAGGATTAATCCTAAATACTAAAATAAGTCTGCATTTTTAGCATTTGTGAATTATAAAGTTTATTTGTATGTATACTGGGTAAAAATCTGTGAGCACCTAAATGTCCCTAAGAATTTTGCCCTTCTGAAATTGCCTTGGAATGTGAAGTGCTAAATTCCAGCATTAAGCTTCCATTGGTGAGCTAATGAAAGACATATTTACAGTTTTGTGAAACAGTATACAGTGCTTCTTAACAACAGAAATAACTACACAACTCTGATTTCTGTGGCTCTTAAGATATGTAAACTATAGAATTTTCCTCATTTTACTTTTCCCCTTAAGTGAGACTTTCTTCACACGTGACTTTTTTATGACTAAACAAGCTGGCATTTTATTATTGATTTTTAAAGTTGTAGTTAGTTGAATGGGGGATCAAAATATAAAGAGAGCTTATTCTATAGAAACATTTCCAAGGCCATTAAAATGCTAAATATCTTTAAAGTTTGTTTGTTTTTTTTTTCTGTCCTATGTTAGATTGAGAATAATAAACAGCCAGGTTTCAATGGATTGTCCCAGAGTATCCGTACATATCCATGTGCCAGTTTTTTGTTCTAAATGGTTGCTGAAAGTCACTTGTTTGGAGGTTGCACTTAGTAGAAGAAAAAAGTCAAAGAAGAAGGAATGTTGTACCTTCTGGCCCCATGTAACAACTCCCAACAGCTGAAACATTATGGGATGCCTGATTTCACTCAACACAATTAAAAGGAAAATATAATATTCAGACAGTTGAGCTGAAGGTGCTTATTCACTTGAGGGCGGAAGTGCTGATGGATGGCATCTTAAGCCCCTGGATACACATCTGGTCTATGAACAGACTTCTGGGAAGGAGAAGAACCATTACAAGGTAGTGGGGTCATTGGTATTTTCACATTTCATCTTCTTGTCATCTAGGATTTGATTTATGCCCTATGGTATCATTCACATTTCAGAAGTGATATTCTCTTGTCATAAATAAAATGCATATTTGAAAAGTCTATCACGTGTCCAAAAAATAAACTGAACTGTGAGGGACACGGACTGTATCTGAGGTCAGCATCTCAACAGCAAGAAGAGTTTGGTGCCTTTGTTTTCCTTAGATGACCAAAATGATTCTAATTTGATTTTAATATTTTATATTAAGACACATAAAACCTACCCTCCTCACTGTCTTTTTCTAAACCATTCTATGCCACTAGGGAAGCCCTCTAAACCATTAAACCTTATTATTACTATGGTGATATTTCACACCAAAACTTATGTAATTTACTCCAGAACCCACAAAGTAACTGTTAGACCAATTTTGTCTAGAAAATCTGGTAACTAGTTTGCATGGTATTGCTACATAAGAGATTTGTGTTCAAGCCTTTAACAGTCTAACAGGTTAAAAATAAGCATACAAAATATTCATCTACAGATAAAACATCTGAAATAAAGTATTATTGTTCCACTGGCAATTATATACTGAGTTTGTAAGTCCTACTTTCTTATTTTATTGGAATAGCTTTCTTTACATTTACTCTAATTATCAGTAAGTTGGCTGGGAGAGAGCTGTAGTGTGGATTTGCCATATTAAAGGCTTTGTAGTTTGTAAAAAATTGGACTCTGCTTCCTTATTTTATTAGGAAGTGATAAGCCATTAGGGGAACTGCAGGGCAGGAACCCTTGCAATCTCTTTCTCTTTTTTTAGAATTCATAAAATGTTATTGACGCGTAGAGATCCTCTGTGGCTGCCAAGAAGGTCTGCTTGGCTCTTACTTAAGACAAGTGCCTGCCGCGGGGTGCTGCTCACTTGTCTTTTCTCCTGGTAAAAGAGGCAGCTCATTTATGTTAACTGCTTCAGAATGTCAAATGGCCTCTAGGGAGAACAGCAATCCATCAGCCATTTTGTTTGAGGATTCTATTTTACCCTTCCCCAAATAAATCATTCTGATGTTACAACTTTGTTAATTTCTTAGTCCTACATCTTCTGTGAAAATTTTATTGCAATTTGTATCTTCTTAGTGAGCAACACGAATGAACCAATGGACTGTCTAGGTGTCTTTGTGGGGCAGAGTTGGTTATCACATACATTTTGATGGCATCCGGGTCTCCATGGGCACAGAAGAATGACAATGCTTGCAAGGACCAGGATTCTAGAGTCCAGGAGCTGGGCTCCTGAGTAGAATGCACTACTCTGCTGTAACAGGCAGGTCCAGTCTATGTGATGTGGATGGAAGGACAGCCTACTCAGAGCCTGCACAACTCTATACATGTGCTGTTTAACAGCTGTGTAAATTCACTGGAAAATGAACATTATAAATATATAGGCTCCAAAGAGTGATGAATCTATGTATGAAATTGGCTAGTGTCTGCTTATATTCAAAGTAGAAAAAAATAATTAGAACACTAAATTAATTCATCCTAATTTTCATTGTAAAAATAACCACTTTTAATTATTAAATAAAATACTAGGACTTGATTAAATGCATCAGCCCAAGAAAGTATTGACTGAGTTTAGGGGCCTGCTTGTGAAAAATAAAACCTGAAAAGTCAAACATATATACATGAAATTTAATTTCATATTTATCAGTCTTGATTGCTGGTAGCCATAATGAACACTACATTAAAATAAGATTAAAAACAAGATGGATTGACTTAGAATAAAATGGAAATGTCACCCTGTAATTAACAAAATTATTAATCATTTTTCCTGCTAACTATGTGAATGACTAGTGAACATTAGAAAAGGAACGACTTTGAAAGAAAAAATGATGGGTTAATAAAACATGCAGATTCTTATTCTAAAAACAAGAGCTTACCAACCTATCAACTAATATCAGTCACCTGAGTTCGTAATTTCTGACATCCTGAATACAGCAGATATTCGCTTGAAAATATGGCTGATCTTAAGGGATATTAGCTGATCCTAAGCTAATCCTAATATTAGTCACATTACTGACTGCAGTCTTAACATGTACATATATTTAGAACATAAACAAAGATTATTCTGATTATCTTTTATGAAAAACAAACTTCATTTGAAAGCTCTCCAAGTCACGTTAATAGAAGCAAGGAAGAAATCATAGAGGAGCTAAAGCAAATATGAACATATCGTGGTGTGTTTTCAGTTTTTTTGTAAAATAAATAACACCTGGTAAAAAGTGTTCTAAATCAAAGGTAGTTTGTTGATTGAAACGGAATGTGTTTAGTGTATAAAAGTTACTGGATGGCTATAATTTTACTTGCTGTTTATGACTAATCATGATTGCTATCACTGTGACATCATAGGTCTGGTTCTGTTCGAGCAGATTTGCCAATTTCTGACTTTAGAACTTTCCTCTTGGTGGGTACTTTAATCTATGATAACTTCTGTGTCTATGGTACAAAAGAGTCTGCAATCTAATGAGACTGCAGGAACCAAGAGAATGGTGGAAAATATTTTAATATGAATAAAACTTTTAACGATGTGATACAATGGTTCTTCTCAAACTTTATCATCTATCAGAATCCTCTGGAGGGCTTGTTCATGTGCAGATGGCCAGGCGCCGCTCACAGACACTCTGATTGAGTTGGTCTGGGGTGGAGCCAAAGAATTTGCATGTCTAAGTTCTCAGGTGATGCTGGTAATGTTATATCAGGAATGACATTGTCAGAACCACTGCATAGACGACGTGTGTGTGTACACATACACGTACGAATATATATACATAGGTATATATGTGCATAAAGATACATGCAAATATATAGGCACACACACATACAGATAAATACATGAAAGTGAAGCGAAAGTGTTAGCCATTCAGCTGTGCCTGACTCTGCGACCCTAAGGACTGTAGCCCAGAACCGCTGATTTGCAATAGCTTAGAGTTCTGTTTCGGAGAAGGCAATGGCAACCCACTCCAGTATTCTTGCCTGGAAAATCCCAGGGACAGGGGAGCCTGGTAGGCTGCAGTCCATGGGGTCGCTAGGAGTCAGACATGACTGAGCGACTTCACTTTCACTTTTCACTTTCATGCATTGGAGAAGGAAATGGCACCCCACTCCAGTGTTCTTGCCTGGAGAATCCCAGGGACAGGGGAGCCTGGTGGGCTGCTGTCTATGGGGTTGCACAGAGTTGGACACAACTGAAGTGACTTAGCAGTAGCAGCAACAGAGTTCTGTTTTTGGCCAAAATGTAGAATCTGTCTCAATTTTAAGAAAAAGGTATACCTGTGGTACATTCTGCATTTCTACTAGAATTTATAAGGTGTGAAAAATCATGTGAGTTTTAAAGGTGTGAATAAGATATTATCTTAAAGTCTCTCCTAAGTATACTCTTGAAAGGCACAAGTCAAGACAGCCTTGGTGAACTGAGATTACATCTGTTGGTGGTTATGGATGGTCCCCAATACTCACACTGATTGTCTTTCACATACTGGGGTATGCTTCCAAAAGAATTCAGGCAGTTACAACGTTTTACTTTCATATCAGGATATAATGGTGATTCTCCTTGTCTTAGGGGCAAATATAATTCAAAATCCTTCTAATGATATATTAATAAATATGAAGGAAATGTATGAGGAAAAAACATTGCTGTAACTAAGATAATTAATACAAAATTATTATGGACCTACTACATTTAGGTAAATATGGTAGGGGCTTTATGTATATTATCTTAAAATGTGATTCCTTGGTAACAAAATACTTTTTATTAGTGGAAACACGATAAATCTGTGTTTATTTCATAGTCTCACTGAAAATGGAATAAACAGCAGTGCATCACTGCCAACAGTGATGTTTTTACAGTACTTACGTCCACTTGGTTCTATTAACTATGATTTTCTTATATGTCAATATCTTGCCATTATTCTTTATAGCTTGGTGGGCAATTCACTTCTTAACACATTTTGTTTACCTTCACAATCTTGATGAGTGTCTTCAGTTGGTAAATATGAAGCTGAAGGTCTAATCTATCAGCCAGCCACACACAGATGACTTTCATGGAGCTGCTGTACCATTGCTGCAAAGAAGGATGGGGGCAGAAGGCAGGAGAACAAAACAAGGAAACAACCTCTGCAGTATCCATTTAACAGATTTGGTAATGAGGGGGTAATGAAACACTCCAAAATGACCACGATCAGCACTTGAAGTCAATAATGCTATAATTTCCTGTTAACAGAATTGTATGTTTTGCTAGAAAACCTGCTAAGTTGACCCGGGCTGTTCTTTATATGAATTAACATTACAGTCTTTCAGCTGCAACATATTCATGGGAAACAGTATTTTTGCATTTGCAGCCTAGCAGCCTGCTTTGTAATTTATAGGTAACAATGGGTACTAAATACATAATATGGGAGTGAATGGACTGCCAAGCAGCCCGAAAAAAAATGGGTAAATTATTTTCAAAGGGAAATTTCCCATTAATCTGTAGGTTATGTAAAAATCAGTAGATGCCATAATGCATGTAGGCAACACCTAGAAGCAGCATTTTAAAGGAGGGATGGCAAAAAACATCCACAGTTTACTAACCTCTAATCCCCCAAAACACCTTTATCTATTACTGGTTGTTAAGTATTTGCCAAGATGGCATAAAGCCACCTAAAATAAAGATTTTAGATCTTAGAAAGGAATGTTATCAGGATGGAATTCTTGTGTCTTAAAATAATTACGAAAACACATGTCAGTTGACCAAATTATAAAAGAAAACAATCATCTGTTTCATTTTGCAAGTGTTTTCGGAGGGTTCATGTTTTCTGTTTATGAAAACTCTCTTGAGGGGAAAACTGAAATTCTCCTCTAATGTACTTTCTTGCTCCTATATAATGTCTGTGAGTATTGTAAAAAGAAATTTTGTTCCCATTTTCAAGAAAAGGCAATCTGCCATTAGTGACGACATTTTAAGGGAATTGGTACTCATATGCCAGAGCCAGGTTTAGGTAATACTGTAAGAAAATAATGCTATTCATTCAGATAATGTGAGAAATATCAACGTCCATGCAGCATTTAGGAAGTGACAAAAGAGTTTCTGAGAGAGAAGGGATATTATGCCTTGCTGGAATATACAAAAACAGTGACACCACAGATCACAAATGCATGTGCTTATGTTGTTAGGTATTCAAACAGAAAAGAGTCTTTATATTTCTTCCACAATAAAGCGGTAAATTCAAATTTCTAAGAGAAATCTCAAGTGATGTAAGTCTGAAATTCACCTGGACTTGCATTTTATAACACGTTCTAACAAAATTTAGTGTAAGGAATGGTAGTTTAAGCCTAATGTAAAAATGAATTGGTTTAAGATTTCATCAGACTTATTTCTATTAATTGGTAGGTATACTGGACACACATGCATAAAATGAGATAGGCTATTTGAAAATGAATAATTGATCTATTGAATACTGTGATATTAAATGGATGAATAACCATTCCAGTTTTTAAACTGTGAGATGGGCTAAGGTTTTTTTAAAAAATGTTTTTCATGTACCCAATTTTGCTTTTTCCTAATGATTACTTTCCTAACTTTCAGAATGTGTAAAGGTATCAGATACAAGTTTTATAAAACAAGATAATCCTAAATTCTTTAAAAATAAACTAATAAATTCAGTACTTCAGCTGACATATTAAATCTTAATAGATTAGTATCTGATATTTAAATCTTCTGTTTTCTTATTTTAAATGATAGCCTCAACTTCTTAAGTTCTATTTTAATGCAAGCAAACACTCACAGGTATTGATGATATTGAATATGAGTATACTGAAGTAACATAAAACCCTTACCTCGACTCCTCTCTCCAAGTACCTTGAAAGCTAAAATGTAGCCGAAATGGTTATGACTCTTAAATTATAGCGCTTCTTCAAGAGGTAATTTAGTTGGGGGACAAAATATGACATGTTGTACTAAGTTTATAACATACGCAATAATCTGGCTGTCAGACTATAAAGTTACTATATATGTGGTAGGTTGTATGAATTTGAGATAAATGAAAATACTTTCTTAAAATTACTCCTTATGCATCTTATGTTCTTAAAAAATCCACAGATAATTTAAAATTAATGTAACTTCATTTTTCTATTACATGTAAATGATACTTATGATTAAGTGATAATTGAAAGGACATCTAATATAACACAGAAACTTATTATTAATATAACTTCTGTAACACAATGCCAAAATTGTAATTTTAAAGAATAATTTGGAAATCAAATATCTAAAGTTAACTATAAAATCAGAGAAAAAGAATTAATGTTAATAAAATGCTTAAGCCACTTTATCATCATCTTGTTTTAAAGGCAAACAAATTATTCTACAAGGAACATTCTATAAGGGAAATTATTTCATCCACTAATCATGTATAATTTTAATTCCCAAGTCAAAGCATTTTGAAGAACTTCAGCGAAAGCAAGCAAGTGAAGAAAAATAAGCAGCTTAACTTAAGAGTTTATGGTGTTATGAAGAATAAGCTAACAAACCAAAAAAAAACCTCACTAGGACTGCTTCTTTCTTGTATCTGCTGAAACATACACACACACACCAAAAAAATAAAACCACCCAACAAAACAGGTGTCAGTAGCATTTCCCTATTTCTGGAGCTGGAATAGAAATGTTCTTCTTTTGGATGGAGGATGGTAGGTCCCATTTTTTTTTTATTTTGAGAAAAAATTCATAAAATTCAAAATAAGTTAGCTTCATTCCCCTCAGCCACCCACCCGCTCTACCGAAGCAAACCAATCCCCCAAAACAAAGAAAAAAAAATTGAAAGGGGTGAATGTGCAGTGAAGTGTGACTGTTAGAAAATGTGCTTTCAGTTTGGAAAAGTTAATTTTATAAAGCAAGTTGGTTGACTATTCACTTTTCCCTTCAGGGGATGACAACGAAGGGGCGCTGGAGCTTGCACTCAAGTCATGGGTATGGCATTACTGCTTATTCTCTGCTTGGTCTACTTAGGAATAAAGCAGTAAGTGTATACTCTGCACTCTTTTTTTTTTTTCCTCCATCAATCCATGCCAGCAGCCTACCACTTTAACAAAAAATATGTGGTTTTTTTTTTTTTCTTTTTGTGGTTCATTCAACTCCTGTAAGGGCATGCATTACTCACTTCATTTTCTTGAGATATCTCTTTTAAAGCAAAAATAAAAGAAAAGGAAAGGCTAGGGTTGACTCTGTGAGACCCCTGTATTTATTCACACTTATTGTGCATGACTGTAGACTGGTAAATCATATTAGCGGCCCGTCTCCCCATCAAGCTGCTACTTGCTTTCCAGCCCTGGGAAGGTTCAACAAATCAACAGGAGCACGGAAAACAGAACATCAGTCTAATCTAGTGTTTAAGGTGAAGTTTTCAAACCCAATCTAAGAAGATCTTTAGAGCAAGCAACAAGCTGAAGGGCTCAGAAGGTGGTATTGACAATGAAAGAGTGTTGAAATATTGAGAAGCGCAGCACTTGTGCATTTTTAATAACAAGAGGGTCAACAAGGACACAGCTCCCTTAGTGCCAGGAGTTGCCACTGACTATGGAAATTGCCACACCAGGGCTATAAACGCTTGCAGTTCATCAGCTTTCTTAAACAGTTCATCAGCTTTCTTAAACACCCTGAACCCCCTCAGTGGACCTTTAGTCTTGAATTAACAAACCAAAGCAATGAAAGAGGGTGCATTCTGAATGGCTGGCATTGATCCCCAACTGTGTCAGCACTGCTACAGGCCCTGAAAAACTCTCTCCATTGTCAATAGAAATTGACAAACCTCGTCTCCTAAATAGTGCAGCTGAGCCGGGCGGGATCCACGCAGCTGTAAAGGGCGCTGCTCTTGGGGCCGGGGAGCACTAACAATGGAACAAGCATGAGCTCTTTGTCAGTCCCAGACTCGGCAATTTTCTAACAAGGATTAAAGTTGTTTCTCGGCAGTGCTGGTTGAAAAGAGATTTAGCAACACACCGTGCTTTCTTCATGCAAGTTAAAGAGAAGTAGTTAAGGAATTTCATTATTCCCTTGACTAGTGGAAATACAAAACAAATATATTAAATATGCACGGCTCCCTTTTCTGCCTAATTTATAACATTTGGAGGCAAGGGGATTCAATGCAATATAACACTTCTTGCCTAGAAACAAGCACTCTATCTTTATTTTGGAAGTTTTATATATTTTTCTTTTTAAGAAAGTCCAGCCGCTTGCCACCTGGAATGAGGTCTCAATACATACTAATGCACAATGTCTTCAGACCCTCTGGGGCTGATATTCCTAAATCTGAATCACAGGACCCCATAGGGTCTATGTATTACCGCGGCTTCGAGCAAATCATTTGTCATAATGCAGCTTCTGATGATGATGGCTGGGTAAAAATAACTGCTTTCTGGGGAACAAATCTGTGATCTATTTTCTGCTTAAGTGTTTAGCTTTTTTATTGATTATGAATTGGTACAACTAGTTGATATATTTTCATTCTTCTCCAGCTAGTCTCATCTCAATAGGTGAACAACAGAAAAAAAAAAAACAAACAAACCCACAACCAATACTTTTAGTGCCCCCAGATATGGAATGGCTAAATTTCCACAGTATGTATGTATTTCTTCATTTATTTCAAGAGAAGCTGTCTGTTTTTATTACAGTCAAGTCACTGTGTTGAAATGAAATACCATCTAGAAAATCTCATCTGAGGAAGTACGTACCTCTTAAATGTTAAGATGAATTGAATAAAAGAACAAATAACAGTTTTGAAAAGGTGAAGGTTTTGAAAAATCTGATAAATATAAAGCATCCTTTAAGATCATGTTGTGGCTTCAGAGGACTACAAAATATTTAGAAAAGTGAATACTTTACAGTTTCACCAGTACATTAAAAAGTAAATATAAATGCTTCTTTATACATGGAGTGTTCCTTTGGTCCACAGTACATCTGTTTGACATAATTAAATTTGTGGCCACTCACTTCTCATTTCTTAACACTAAAATGTACTTTTGATGTAATAATTCCATCCTTCCCCCCTCTACTCAAGGCATCCCCCAGAAACAATTATATTTGGTTCTACAAAACAGATCCTCAAAACACAGCATTTTGAAAGTTCTAAAGTGTGGATTTTTTGTTGGTTTGGAATAGGATTAGGGCTATATTTAAGGAAAACTGAAACCAGTCTATTACGTTTAGAATACAGGAAGTGTTCAACCCAATCTACATCTGTCAACCAGCTGGACCCAGAGGCATGCAGGAGGACTTAGCAGCTGAGGGCTGGTCGTGAATACACCAGAGAAGGACATCATCAACCCAGAAGCTCCGGGGGCTGAGTACCCAGGAGCCCTGTGAGGCTACCATTCACTGGACTGAGCCTCTTGCTTTCTGTATGCCTCACTTTTCTCATCTGGCATGTGAAGGGCAGCTGAGATGAATCTAGCTTTACAATAAGATTTGTATACTCTCCAGAAATACTTTGAGATTAGATTTGACTATCAAAGGAAAGGGCGTGATTAGAAACAATATAGCTTGTGATTCTTCTAAAAATGAACTGAAGAGAAAAGCCAAATTGTCTTTTTTAAAAAGTGCTGCTTAAATATAGCTTTGTTCATCCAAATATGCAAGTCTAGAATTATAGATGTTTCTATTAGATGTTATTTTAAATTTATTCATTTTGGCCTTTTAATGAAGAATAGATATTCTATAAAAATGAAACAATAAAGTATAAAGAAGAATAAATGGAATTTATTAAGAACTGTGAGGCATTATTACTATGATTTTATATTAATAATGCTACCTATATTATATATTATATAATAATAATCTGACTATAAAAGTATCTGGTTTTTTTTTTTTAAATACCTCCATGGGAAGTTCAAGTGCATCAGTTCAATTTTCATTTGATTCTTATACCAACCGTGATGAGATGGTTCTTATTTTCATTTTGCATGGAAACTGAGCTCACAGAGGTAGAAAACTGAGTTTAGATTAAATAATTTACTTATTTAAGTTTATATAAGTGGCAGGGTTAAGATTCATCTTATATCTATGCTCCAAAGTCTGTGCTCGTGACTACTAGGTTATTCCATTTTCTTCTACGAAACAGTCTGTTTCATCGAGGAAGTCTCTGATTTTTTCAGAACAGTTTGGTATTTGTAGCAGACAACTAAGAAAATAGCTCTATCATTCCTGGTGCTCCCTCATGGTTATAATGCAGGATTACGAAATAATATAGGAGAAGCTTATTGTTCCAAAGAAGTCCATCACATTTTCTTACAAGTTAATGTAATCTACATTTGCAAAGGTATTTGTACACCTGACAATGTAATTACACAATATAATAAATTTTTTGAAGAACCAGACTGTCTTAGGATAACTAACCAACTGGTTCTTGTGCTATGCATTTCCCACATGTTTTCTCCTTAAGTGCCATATACTCTAATGCTTATAAAGCGCCATATACTCTAAAACTTAGGGATACTGAGAAAATCTTTTTTCACTGCAACTAAACAAAGCAATGTGGAAAGAAGATCCTAGTTCATTCATGAAGGGATTCGATCTATATGTACAGTTTTCTTATTTTTTTATTTTTAAAATACAGAACATAGAAGAACTTGATTCATGCTTTTTCCCCTTCCGTGTTCAATAAACTCACTTTTAGGGCGATTTTCATTTTTTTAGTTCTATGAGGAAGACTGCAAAGCAGAGTTCATGAGCACTATGGAGTCTGTTAAGCAGGAGAAAGTGTAAGAAGTGCTAATGTGGGAGGTTTGGCATATAGTCGGTACCTAATAAATGCTTGTTGAATGATGAAACATTTTTCCTACTCTTGAAGTTCAGTACTTTTTCCCATTCTTTTTTAAAATGCATGAATGTAATAACTAAGATGCTTCCAGATGCATTCAATCCTCTTCAATCATAAAACAGGGTAAGTTATATAATAGGGTAAGTTCCAGAAACTAGGGGTTGCACAAGCTTTTTTCCACTCATCTCTATTTTATTAACTCCAAATTTCCTTTCTCCCAAAATATCCTGAAAGTAATATTACTAAACTAGCCTATCTATCCTCACACTTCACAAAGAGCATTAAAATCAATACTATTCTTCATTATTCGTTGTCATCAAGCAGGCAAGTGCCTTTGTAAATTTATTCTGCGGGTCTCTTCCTGGTGCTAAAATGACCAGGGATTACAAAGTGAAAATTTCAGATCTTCAGTTGTTTCCCCCTCCCCTACTTAATGACAAATTATGGAATGTATACTGGTTGGGCTAATCTTTTGACTAATCAGTGGTTTGGCTGAACACAGTGGTCAACCCAGTTACAACAGTATGTGTACTAGTTTGGGATGCAGACATAGACTGTGAATGATTTATTTGGGCATAAGACCTGTTCACTTGGTTCAGTGACTCATTTTGAGTACTATATATAAAAGTTTGGTCAATATTGCATTTAAATCAATAATGTAGGATCTGGATAAAAATAAATTAGACTCCTGCAATTTCTATTGAATGGTACAAGTTTGAGATAAAACCTCAGTCTGAGAATGAATGGTTAGCCAGTCTTTTTGCTTCAGTTTCCTTATAAAAAATAGGGAAAAATTATTCCAAAGGTCCTTTTCCAGAGTGTTGTAGGGACAGAAGTAAACAGTTATCCCTCTGTTTCTGACTCATGGTGCACTCTCACAGGAAATGAGTGATCTGGGTTTCTCTATATCTACAAGTTTTGGGTAAGTCAATCCCTCTCTTGGGACTTTTATCCCCACGTACATTTCACTGGCCAGATTCATGACATTGAAGACTCTGGTCAACCATCATTTCTCCTATGAAGCCAACACTATCTCTTACCCAGGTAGAAGTAGAAGCTCCCGTATTTTCTGCCTCTAAATCTCTGTACATGTGTCTGTAGAAATACTGCACACTGTGCTCGATATTTGCCTCAATAGGATGTGAGTATCCATAAGGCAGAAACCGAGTCTTTTGCTTAATATCTCTAGCCCTTAGCAGAATGTCCAGCATATAACATGTGTTACACATTTTTTGAGGGACTGAATGCTTTTAAAATATTTGGAGATATAAACTGTTGCACATACAATAGTGGCAGGGCAGCTTTTCAATAGACAAAGGATAATATCAGAGCCAGAGGAACTGCTGACTTGAATGAAACATTTCATTAATAGCAGAATAATTTAATGAATGCTAAAGTTGCAGGCATCACCAAAAAGTAAACAACTGCAATTGGCTAATGAAATTTAACACACGACTAAAACAGAACTGAAAATGTGACAGTCTAATCTCATTGTAGGTGATGAACTAAGTAAAGGAGAAAGTACTGTAAACTAATGAACCCCCCATACCTAGGTACATATAAGAGTATCCACATATAGGAAATCAACACTTCACTGGAAGGACTGATGCTGAAGCTCCAATAATTTGGCCACCTGATATGAACAGCCAACTCATTGGAAAAGACCCTGATGCTGGGAAAGATTGAAGGCAGGAGGAGAGGGAGACAAAAGAGGATGAGACGGTTGCATGGCATCACTGACTCAATGGACATGAGTTTGAGAAAACTCCAGGAGGTAGCGAAGGACAGGGAAGTCTGGAGTGCTGCAATTCATTGGATCGCAAAGAGTCAGACACAACTTAGCAACTGAAAGACAACAACACAACACATACATTCTTACACACAAAGATATGATGACATTGTATGTGCTCAGAGGTTGATGTGCTCAGCTCCAGACTGGTTTTTTCAGAGTCTGTCATGCATGCAGCGAACAACCTTTCTGGCATATGCTCAGGGGTATTAGTAGCTGTTCATGGAGGGTATCAAAGGCTGTGGGGCTACCTAGTGTGGCGCGTCAATGCTGCCTTGTGAGTTTTCACCAATGAAGGACATGTCCCGGGTGCCTTCAGTGCTTGCTGGTCTTGTGAGAGGTGTATAAAAAAGGCAGAGAACCACCATGCTGTGGCACTGTGACTCAGACTTGAGTCTGAGTGAACATGAAGAGCCCTCCTGGGAGGTGGCAGAAGCCTGGTTTTTCAGCAGAGAACCTCTGCATGGTAGAGAGGGAGAGCGTGCCCTTGTTGCACCGTCATGGCATTTGATATTGCAAGCTCTAGAGCTAAGTATAACTGTTGAGTCAGCTCTACATCCTGGCAGGTTTCCAATCATCCACTTGCAACAGAAAGAAATAAAAACAAGTCAAAGATACTCACTATTTATTTGAAAGCTTTCTCAATTTTAATTCTCCACAGTATACTATTTGAAAAAAAAAAAAAAACCAACAATGTCTATTCAGTAGCTGAAAATGTGAAACATTTTAATGTAGAAGTTAACTTTTTCAAAAGACCCATTTGACCATAAGAATGTAAGTTCCCTTATTAGAGCAGAAACTTGGTCTATCTTACCTAACACTGTATTCTCAGCCTCTAGCAGTGTGTGGCTTCGAGAAAGTAAATACTAGTTGTATGACGAAATAATAAAAGGGATTTTGATTTCCTACTTTAATTAGAATCCTACCGAGTCATTGTGACAGAGATACTCAACGATGTGGGACAAAACCAATGCCTAACCTTTTAAATGTTTTTGCCTGTGGAGCATGTGGGATGTTATTAATAGCTCCCTAACCAAGGATTGAACCTGTGCCATTTGCATTGCAAGTGTGGAGTCTTAACCACTGGACCACCAGGGAAATCTCTATGCTTAACCTTTCAGTCTCAATATTTACCACCATTTCCTACACATCCCAATTGAAAGGTCAATTGGATTTGTTTTCTAGATCTTATATACTCAAAACATCAAATGGATGAACATTTGACATTAATAAACATACATTTTATGTGTATAATATAGGCAGTAACTAAGAAGAAAGGAAAGGAAAATGAAGTCGCTCAGTTGTGTTCGACTCTTTGCGACCCCATGGACTGTAACCTACCAGGCTTCTCAGTTCATGGGATTTTCCAGGCAAGAGTACTGGAGTGGGTTGCCATTTCCTTCTCCAGGGGATCTTCCTGATCCAAGGATTGAACCCAGGTCTCCCACGTTGCAGGCAGACACTTTACCATCTGAGCCACCAGGAAAGCCAGAACTAAGGGGAAAGTCAACAAGAAATGTGGCGACTATATGGAGCTAATTTATGAGGATCAGTAGAGCAAGTATGGGAAAAATTTCCATGAGAATGTATAAATAGGAATGTGTACAGCCACATTCAAATACTATATCCTATTTCTGGCAAATAGAAGGGGAAACAATGGAAAGTAACAGACTTTATTTTGTTGGGCTCCAAAATCACTGCAGATCGTGACTATAGACGTGAAATTAAAAGACACTTGCTCCTTGGGAGAAAAGCTATGACAAACATAGACAATATATTAAAAAGCAGAGCTATCACTTGACTGACAAAGGCCTGTCTAGTCAAAGCTATGGTTTTTCCAGCAGTCATGTATGGATGCGAGTTGGACCATAAAGAAGGCTGAGTGCCAAAGAACTGATGCTTTTGAACTGTGTGTTGAAGAAGACTCTGGAGAGCCCCCTGGACTGCAAGGAGATCAAACCAGTCACTTCTAAAGGAAATCAGTTCTGAATATTCATTGGAAGGACTGATGCTGAAGCTGAAGCTCCAATACTTAGGCCACCTGATGCAAAGAACTGACTCACTGGAAAAGACCCTGCTGCTGGGAAAGGTTGAAGGCAGGAGGAGAAGGGGGTGGCAGAAGACGCAATGGTTGGAGGGCATCACCGACTTGATGGACATGAGTTTGAGTAAGCTTCTGGGAGATGGTGAAGGACAGGGAAGCCTGGTGTGCTGCAGTCCATGGGGTCGCAAAGAGTCAGACACGACTTAGTGACTGAACAACAACAATGAATTCCTAACTCTCAAAGCCTAAGCATGACACAGAGCATTTTGAGAAGCTTCAAAGGACAGCCCCCAAAAGATTAAAGGGCTAGAAAAGGGGCCTATGATGAGAAGTAGAGCAAACAGGGTTTATTTATCCTGGAGTAGACAAAGATGACAGGTGTCTTACTAACATTCTTCATATATAGGAAGGATTATTCCCTAGAGATGCTGGCTACCTGCTTTTTGTTCTCCACTGAAAAGAAAAGGGGAAATGGGCTTAAAAACAGCATGAAAAATTTAGGTGAGGTAAGGATTAGAACTTGCTTTATTTCAAATAAAACATTTTGCTCATTTGAAGAGAGTGAAATTTAGATGGTGTCTTATGTAGGGCTGGGCTGAGATCAAGAAATTGAGGGCTCTTGAGTTTAGGTAAGTACCTGTGAAAATTGTTTATATAGTTTCCTTTCAAGAAGTTTAACTAACACCCCGTTTTGCCACAATGATGTTGGTTTACTACAACAGCTGCTTCCTGACACAGAATGTGTTTCTAGTTGGACTTAGTCAATGGTGGCATTCTGGCCGCCACTCCTGTGCTCACTTGTGAATGGCACCAACCGTGTAGGTAAGGCTGCAGGGGAGGCTTGCAGAGGGCATGTTTGATGGAGGAGATCAAAAAGCAACCACAGAAAATGGCTTTAAAGCCACGTGTCATTTGCTTATGAAGTTGGGTTTGAAGATAAGGAGAATGGTAGCCATCGTTTTTATGAAAACATCACACTGGCCAACTGATGGCGATGGCTAGTCTCAGGGGAGCCCTGGGTAGTTTCATTAATAAGTCACTGGTAGCCAGCTGCAGTGCAAGCATGCAAAGCCACCGAGGGAAAGCCAGGCTCTGTGTGGAGAAGCAAGAGTTTCTAGACCATCATCCATGTGAAAGCAGCAAGCAATCAATACTAAATAACTTTTGAACTGCTCAACATGTTGCTTGTAATTATTTCAACTATCTTTGATAAAATCAGGAGTGGGAATATTCTGATTTCTTCCATGACTATTAAGTTACTGTCACTGGCTTGGGTGAATGAAAGCAAATACACATTTATGCATTTGATGTTTAGAAAAATTTCTTGAGTAAAATGCAAGTTTTGACATCTTCCATTCATCAGAGAGAGTTTTACCATAGTGAAGTGATTTTAAGTGATCAACCCCAATTTTTTTTTCTCCTGTTCAAGCAAAAACCTCAGATCAGTTCACAAGTGAGATTTTTTTTTTTTTTTTAATTCTGAGCACAATTAAAGGTGAGTTAAGGCTCTGGTGGAAATCTAAAGAGCATCAGCAAATCTGAGCACTGCTCAGCTTTTGAATTGCTTTCCTACTTCTTAGTTCTTTTAAATGGTTTTCTATGGCAGGAACATTTTTCTTAATTAGTCACAGCTAATTAGTGTTCTGGCATAGACAAGTAATCAGAAATGTCAGAGCTGCAAGGCTACATCTCCCTAATCCTTTGATAATAATTTAGCCTCCTGGGAGGGCCCCAAGCTGCGGTAAGTAGTGACTGACAATAAGGCAAAATTAGGTGGGCAGCAGACCATTAGGATAGAAAAATAAAAAGCACTACCCGATCCCGCTGAGCACCATCAGGCAACTAACTGCACTGCCAGATGAGGTGCCTGTTTAAGCCTGTGTTGTTAATTAGCCTGATTCTACCAGACCTGCCACATATGTCCAGGTGCCTCATGCAAAGATGTGTATTTCTGGGCATGTGCCAAATGACAATTGTGTCCCGTGATCACATTTCAAGAATCTAAGGGAGAAGTCCACATATTTCTTGAAGATTCTTTTGAATTATCAAAGAAATAAGATCAACCGGCTATAATACATTTTTTTTTTCTCATGGAGTTTCTTTTAGGCAATTAGGCACGCTGAGCTCAGGTTTCTTAGGTCTTCATTCACCAACAGCTTAGATTCAAATAAGGGCCTTTGGCCGTGAGGAGCCGCGTCTGGACTTGCCAAAGTCATTCTGGCATACACTGTACATCTAAAGTAGATTCTTTCATAAATTCTTACACTTACAAATGATAACTCAACATTAAAATAAAGATAATTAACTAAAATGAATGAGCTGCAATTCGAGAGCAGAGGTTTTGAAGAGAAATAAACTTTGGGTGGGGGGAGGAGAAGCAGGTAAGGAGCAAGGTTTGTAAGTCATTTGCTGAAACAGACGTGACCATATACAGAACAAGTGTTGACTACAACTGTCTTAAAAGAGGTCAAACAACTTCTATGTGAGTACAAATACTGTGGATAAAATAAAGTGGGAACAAATACATATAATTACATTAAAAAACACCCCCTGGAAAACAGTATATTAAAGCTGCTAAATAAGAAATTGTTAAAATGTAGGAGAGGCGACATGAACATGGATAAGAAACAGTCAAGCTTCTGATCTACCTTTAGTGCATAAGGTGACCCCAGGGTACATGACATAACAGTGGGTAGAAATAAATGATCTTGGTCTCAAGTACATCACTGAGCTTACATCATTCATCTTTTCTAGTGATGGAAAAGCAAAATAATGGTTAGGACATGAGAGTGATAGTAACGTTTGATTTTGATTGTTGATAGGAAAATCATGGATGGGTCCAAGTTAATGTTTTATATTTGACTTCTTTTTACATAGAGACAACACTGAAGAGAAAATACTCTGTAATCAGAATCTATACTGATTTAGTGGTTCCCCGCCTTTTTGGCACCAGGGACTGGTTTCGTGGAAGACAATTTTTCTATGGACTGGGTTGGGGGGTACGGTTTTGGAATGATTCAAGAAGATTACATTTATTGTAACCTGTATTTCCATTATTATCACATCAGCTCCACCTCAGATCAGCAGGCATTAGATCCCTGAGGTTGGGGACCCTTGGATATAACAACTTGTTTGTCACTTGAAAGTGAAATAACGTTGAAAACAGGAAAACTGTTATTTTAAAATCGACAGTCATATATAAGCGAATGTATCTATAATATTATGGAATTATAAGAAATGCAAGAAGGCAAAGAAGCTCTCTGAATGGGTCTTACTGGGTTCCAGCCTTTGTTTGTAATGTGGCTGATTACACACATAAAGAAAGTCATCCAAGGAATATGACTGAAAGAGTAGACATCAGTTCTAAATATATTCTACTATCTATTAAAATAGCAGCCATTCTTATTCATGTTCTGCGGATTTCAAGTATTTCTGGAAAACCAATGAAATTAATTTAATTTTTAAATAAATTAAGAATAATAGCATCAATCTTACTGAGGATGAATAAATTCTTGAATCAGAAAGTTTGGGCATGGGTGTGAAACACTGAACTCGAAAACTCTGAGCATATCCTCCCTTTTTTATTTGGGAGTCCAGAGATAAACAAGAGGTAAAAGTGCAAAATTAGTTTTATTTTGAAAAGCATATTCACTTGCAAGAGTTTCATTTTTTTCCCCCTTACCATATCTTAAAATGGCCATGAACTTACTGACATTGTTGAAGTCAGTTTTACTTAAAATGCTTAGAGTTTCTTTACCAAAAAGAATCCTTTTCAAGGAAAGTCCTGAAAATTAATCCTTTACAAAGCACTATGTGGATATCACTGATTAACTATCATTTAAAGGATTACTTTTAACTTTAGAAGACATCACAATACAATTAAAAAAAAATCTCGTTGAGATGAAACTCCTCAACAATTAAATATGTAATCAGTTTATAACACAAGAGAATGTTTAATCTACATGATTTACCAATTAAAGACTGCACCCTGATGTGTCTTCAGCAACATGAGAGCTAAAACAAAATTGTCTCAGAGGGTCTCAAGATGGGCAATGCCTTGTAAAGGCACAAACGTTTAGAGAGGTAGGTAGGTTTAGTGTCTCTCCCAGACAATGGGATGCACTTCTGTTGACCCCTACTAGCCTCAGCATTTGGGATATTCTTGGACATTATAAGTGACCATTATAAGAGGGTGCTCTCGTGCTCAATTACTGTGAGCGTCAGTTTTGATTTCTGAAACATCACGACTTTTCAACCCAGAGACTCAAAGCTCTCTGGGAAAGTGTCCAGCCTCTCTGCTGACCCATGGGTACCTGGGGCAAGCTCTGTGTTTCCTGAATCCTGACAGTGTGAGAAGAAACCTCATAGTAGGCATTAAAAATGGGACTTGTGCTGCGTGCTCAGTGGCATCTGACTCTGCAACCCTATGGACTATAGCCTGCCAGGCTCCTCCGTCCATGGGATTTTAAAGGCAAGAATTCTGGAGTGCATTGCCATTCCCTTCTCCAAAGAAAGAATTAGAAAAGCATTGCCATGGTTTTACATTAGGATCAGACAAGTTGTAAATGGTTTTGATTTGCCAGCATTTTTTAAACAGCTACTGACAATGATGTTTTATAAGTTGGGATAAGAGAGATTACCTATAAAGCAGAACTTCTGGTAAATCCATATTCTCTTTTGCTAGAGAACTTCCTTTAAATTTCTCTGACCCAGATAAGACACAGTTTTTTAATGTGTCTTAAGGTAAGAGTTGGACATGACTGAGTGACTTCACTTTCACTTTTCATTTTTATGCATTGGAGAAGGAAATGGTAACTCACTCCAGTGTTCTTGCCTTGAGAATCCCAGGGACAGGGGAGCCTGGTGGGCTGCCATCTAGGGGGTCGCAAAGAGTTGGACACGACTGAAGCAACTTAGCAGCAGCAGCAGCAAGGTAAATTTAACGTGAGATTTTTTTTCCCATTGGCTAAATTCAAAATACAATGATAATCACTAAGTTTAATTCTTTTCTTTTTTAAAAGTATAGTCAAAGCTATGGTTTCTTTCCAGTAGTCATGTATGGATGTCATTGGGAAAGATCCTGATTCAGGGAAAGATTGAAGGCAAAAGGAGAAAGGGGTGGCAGAGGACGAGATGGTTAGACAGTATCTTGACTCACTGGACATGAATATGAGCAAACTCTAGGAATTAGCAAAGGACAGGGAAGCCTGGCATGCTGCAGTACATGGGGTCACAAAGAGTTGGACATGACTTAGTGACTGAACAACAACAAAATAGTTGCTATATATTATATTAAGGCTTCCCAGGTGGCGCTAGTGGCAAAGAGCACTCCTGCCAATGGAGGAGACATAAGAGATGAGGGTTCAGTGCTTGGGTTGGGAAGACCCCTTGGAGGAAAACATGGCAATCCACTCTAGTATCATTGCCTAGAGAGTCCCACTGATAGAGTAGCCTGGCAGGTCACACACCACAGGGTCGCAAAGAGTCAGATGTGACTGAAGCAACTTAACACACACACACAATATTGTATGTTACAGGTGTACATGTAGTAACTTACAAATTTTAAAGGTTATACTACATTCAGACATAACGACTGAACAACAGTTGCTATAAAATATTGGCTTTATTTCCCATGTTGTACAATATAAGCTACAAGAATATATCGTGCAATTCCGGGAATATTATATTCACATATAGATTTCAGTATGTGTACCACTTGACAAGCAAAGACAGCCTCCGTTTAAGATATTCTGGTCATTCTGAAAGACTTAACATGAATATAGAATATACAGGTTCCAACTATTTTTCTACCTGTAGGATTCAGAACCATGGTGGTAGCTGTATAGAATATCAAATGACATTCCTTATGTAAAATCTCTTTTCTACTTATCTACTGTAACTGCTACTGCTTCTTGCTTTCACCTGGCCATCACAAAAACACTTTAGAACTGTCTGATACTCTGAGGTGCAAGACTTGGCATGCAAACAACCTAGTCCCTTTTGTCGGCTAAAATTAGAACTATTTAAAATCTGGAAGGGATTTCAGAAACCATCTGGAGTTCTAGGCCAACTTCTTTGGTTTACATGTGCTATCTGTACTGAGTTTCAGACAGGTGACAGAACTTCTTGAAGTGCACTTATCCAGTCAATGGCAGAACTGTGGCTAGAACTCAGGTTTGTGGATTCCTGGTCCAGTCCTCTTCCTCCAAACACTGTTTTATCATTTCAAATTCTGTAAATCTGAAGCTATTGTTCAGTCACTCAGTCATGTCTGACTCTTCACGCCCCATGGACTGCAGCACTCCAGGCTTCCCTGTCCTTCACCATCTCCCAGCGCTTGCTCAAACTCATGTCCATTGAGTTGGAAGTATGGTAGGCATAAGATGGACTTTGAAACTAGAGTGACACAATTTCAAAGTCTGATTTAGTATGTAACAAGTCTTCTATCATCTCTGGATGGGACATTTCTTAACCTGAAAATAAGGCTAAAATGGGGGTGACAGCATCTACCCACAGGGCTTCCCAGGTGGCGCTGGTGGTAAAGAGCTCACTTGCAATGCAGGAGACGAAAGAGACCCAGGTTCAGTCCCTGGGTCGGGAAGATCCCCTGGAGAAGGAAATGGCAGCCCACTCCAGTGTTCTTGCCTGGAGAATCCCATGGACAGAGGAGCCTGGTGGGCTACAGTGCATGGGGTCGCAAAGAGTCGGACATGACTGAAGTGACTTGGCACGCATGCAAGCATCTACCCAGGTTAGAGATGACACAGGTCAAGAACCTAGCACATTTCCTGGTACATGGAGGTGCCCTAGGGAGAGCAGTGATGACAGGTAAGGCCACAATTATAATTTGACACTTTGAAAAAATTAGGAATGTATTGGGTAGGCCAAAAAGTTTGTTCGGTTTTAAGTAACAATAAAAGTCATATTTTTTTCATTTTCATGATGAATTTTACTGAACAACGTATTCACTAACTGAACAACTTTTTGGCCAACCCAATACCTTAGTCAAACCCAGTACCTTCTATTAAATACGGTATCTGCCATCATTTACTGAACATTTCTCGGAAGTTATTTCTGTTTAAAATAGAAAGTGTTTTATAAGTTTAACTTATGGAGTGAAGCAGAATGTCTTGATATCTGTTCTGATATTAACCATGATCTTCAAATGATACTTTAGTTTTAATGCTTCAAGATTTGACCTAAAAGTCTAAGATTATGCTATTTATGGCCTTTTAGATGATGTATATTTTAGTCACCTCCCTCTTTCACACATTTAAGAAACCAAAAAACTTCCATAGAAGCTTAAACAATAATGACAGCAATGCAGGATGCTCAGAAAGAAGGGTGATGGTGTATGGCTGTGTGGGCTGCTCATGGACAATGACAGAAGGTACCATTCTCCTTCATGGTACAGCCCCAAAACAATGGACACAAATCTAGGGCAGTGCCCATCTTTTTGGACCTTAGTCACTGGTACAATTATTTAAACAGAACCCTAAGGTATTTAGTCAGAAATATTAGGAACTATTATCAGGCTTCCTAGGTGGCGCTAGTGGTAAAGAACCTGTGGACCAATGCAGGAAACACAAGAGGTTTGAGCCCCTGAGTCAGAAGATTCCCCTGGAGAAGTGAATGGCCACCCACTCCAGTATTTTTGCCTGGGAAATCCCATGGACCGAGGAGCCTGGCGGGCTACAGTCCATAGGGCTGCAAAGAGTCAGACACGACTGGGCACATATCTCCCTTCAAATTAGAAACTATTAAGATGCTTCATTAATCAAAAGGATTTTAAGACCAGGAACACCATGAGAAATTTATTATTACTCTTAGGACAAGTTTCACAGAATTTTCAGCAGTCTTTTCCATGCATGGGGCATTACGCAGAAAAAGATTCTTTAGTAAAACACCTGATTTCTTTTTTAAAGTGTTGGTATTGGAGGCAGGATCAGTGTTTTGTAGAATAATTGATTTATGGAGAAATATTAGTATATATTCTAAAATCAAGCAAATTTCCTCTGGATAAAAAGCATACCCTTTATAAGGAATTAAGCTCTCATACTGTAGCCCCTGTACTCTTATCTAGGTTGGTTAAAACCACTACGTAATGACTCACTGCTGGGTGCTTGTGTGTGTACACATTTCCCTTTGCATCTGAAGGTGGGAGGCTCCATTCCCTTACTTACTCAGGAAACACTTTAATTGGAAGAGCAAAAGTTTGTCACTGATGCCTGAATAAAATTGTTCCTTTCAATCTTTTATCTGTAATAGACTCAGGTTGCTAACAGTATTTATAGGGTCATTATTTTCAACTGCTTCTTGACACCTAACAATATTATTTTAAGCTACAGCCAAGTGGATTTCCAATAATTATATAATGTCTCTTGGTAATGATTTGTTGCTTAAGATACACATTCTACTTTACCTTTCAACACATACTTGATAACCTCTCATTTACTAACTGTAATTGAGGCAAATTCAGTCTTGGCTAATTAGGGGCTCTTAGTACCCCCTCATCTATGTTATTCTTGATGACATATCAATAGAATTAGAGTCTACTTTTTTGTTTTTAATTACAGTAATACAAGTGTGCAACTTAAAAATATTAGAATGTTTAAGGACACTGTAACTATTTTACAAATAACAAGTCCAATGTCCTCCTGGGGATATTCAAAATGACAAAACCTTCACAACCAAAACAGAATGGTTTTTTGTTATGGGTTCCTTTTAGAAGCAAACCTACAGCCATGCCTGATGCTTAGGCATTGGAAGGAAAGTGCAATATACCCCTATAGCCATGACGATAGAATGAGAACATCATAACGAGAACATCATTTTAACGTTGGCCTCCTGGCATCTACTTTAGTTAGCTCCCTTTGTCAATTGCTGCCATACAAAAGTCTCAAAAGAAGTTTGGTGAATGGAGGGGAGTGGAAGCGGGAAATATTTTTACGAAGAAAGAAATTCTACCTCTGTTACAAATTGAGGATGAGTTCTGTAGTAAAAAGGTCACCAAGACAAAAAATTGAAGATGATAAGAAGTGTGTAACACGCAGAAACACACACACAGACATGCGTAGTGGTCTATTTGTAGAATGACTCTACCATTTTTTCAACATAGAAAATGTGCTTCCACTATACCAAGAAGAAACATAACGGGAATAACATAAACTCTTCCTTTCTGTTCACCATGTTTGAAAATTACCACATAAGCAAAAAAAAGTAAAAGAGAACTTGGAAGTGAAACATATGCTCGTAAATTCAGAGCAACACCAAATGGAAGCAGAAGTTGCTAATACGGTTTCAGTATTTTGTAAAAGAGCCAGCTGGATGGATGATAATTTTTCTACCCCTGCAGGGCATCAAAGCTTTTCAGAAATCATTCTCTTCACACATATTAACACTTAGCTTATTAAAACAGATGATACTTTTATTGTAAAGCAGCCTGGGTAGAGGCTAGAAACATAAACTACGAAAGAGAAGGCTCATTTTGACCACCCAACCCAACAAACAGCAAACACTGACACAACAGACCATGGTGGAGAGGATGACGTAGCAAGACCTTCTGTAACTGCCACAGCTGAAGTGTCACCATGAAGCCCGTGAATTGCTGTTGTGAAAACATTTGCAGTAACTTGCATAATTAAATGAAACTGCCAGAAAAGCATTTCTAAAATGCAGAGAAGATATACATAAATAAATACAGTTCAGAGCAAATATCACACATCAGAATCAGCAATGGAATGGATTATGCAAAGTTATGTCATCAGCAAAGTACCATTTCCTTTAAACTGACTGCTGCCTAATTACAAATAAGTGACAACATTGTTATTGAAATGGACTGCTCTCTTAGTCTCTTTTACAGATACTCAGTGGATGAAACTTGTGGATCAAGGCATCTAAAACTACAACCTCCCCTTTCTAGGAGCTACCATGCCTCTGTGAAGACCTCCACGAGACCGGAGCAGCATTCTATCTGTTAGCAAACCTTAGTACTGGAAAACAAGATGAAAAGACACACTAACGGTACAGTGGCAGATATCTGGCTTTACTGCGACTTTTTTCTTTGTTTGCATGAAGAATATCATATTGACTTAAGAAAAACTTTTATACTATGGGCCAAATACATTACAGTATGATTCTCTTTACAGATTGCTGCAAAGGCAAGTGATGTAAGCTGTATGCAATGGTGAACTGGATATCCTCTTGCTTGCTAAAATGAACCTTTGAATGATTTTGAGATTCTCATTCTAATAGTGACAGTTTTCAAGTACAGGAAAAAAAAATCTATGAAGACTTCTGTCAGCAGTCAAAGAAACAAAACAATAAACTATTAGCTGTGTAGAAGAAATAAAAGGAAAAAAGAGTGATTTGCAGACACACCCTCAAAATGCAACTTTTCCCTTCACAGTACATCTACAATGCCAGCTGGCTCTGGAAGAGTAGCTACTTACATCGAACAACTTTTCTATGTACATTTCCTCATTGACCTTTTCTCGAAGAATGTCTTGATTTTGCCGAACAAACATAATATAGGTATCTGCCAGATCCATTCCTGGTTTCTGTTGTAAGGAAAAAGCACGGGGAATAGAACAATATTAGGTTTTGATTGTGAAAATTTACTTAATCACCACCCTAGAATTTCATTCATTACATCATTTCAAAAGTTATACTAGAAAAATACGCTTAAGATCAACAACTGTCATTGTTCAGTTGCCTAGTCGTATCCGACTCTTTGTGACCCTATGGACTGCAGCACTCTAGGCTTCTCTGTCCCACACCGTCTCCTGAAGCTGGCCCAAGTTCATGCCCATTGCATCAGTAATTAAAAAAAAAAAAGATCAACAATGGACACCTTCAAATTCCATAATTAAAGTAAATAAAAGTTTATTATTGAGGTCTATAACCTGAGGTCATAGTTATTGTTCATCATTTAGATGATTAGAAATATGTGCTTGTAAGATAGTAGATACTTTTTTAAAAAAATGGCTACCTTGCTAAGCCAATACGCTCAGTATAAATAAATTTTTCCAAAAATTCCCATAATCAATAATCATTTCTTAATTGCAACTACAACTTCTTTTTCAGCATTTCTGGCTAGTTTATCCATATATATTTAAAAAATGTTAGCTTTCCTTGGGTTGCCTTCCTCAACTACTATGTGTGTTCAAGGAACACAAAATAAGTTTTCTTATTAGGGAGATATTGAACAAAAAACATTTAATGCATTACAAAATAAAAAGGAAATGAAAATTTGGTGGGTTATCCATTGCTTCGGCTCATCCATATTTATCAATACTACCTCAAGGACTTATATTATTTTAGAAATGTGATAAGACTATGAATGAACTAGTCTCCTATGAAGAGCCAAAGGTGTGGACTAGCTAACTTTCCAAAGTTATCCAACATTTCACATCTTCTAATGTTAGATGAGACAGGGCAGTTAATAAAAGTCCTCCTTGCTATGGAATCTACAAAATCTGCACAAGGAGGGGACGAAACTCTGAATGGTTCCTCAGGAGTATTCCTTCTAAACTTATCTTTAGTTCTTTATAGAGTTTCACATAGCTTGACTAGATGATTTGTATACTCTATACCTGGAGTTGATTCATAGTCTGTACTGAGTTATTCATTTAATTAGAATAGGGCAATGATATGATGAAATGGTAAAACTGATGCCCAAATAAGTCAGTGAGTTGTGCATCATTTCATATCTGTAGGATGCACTTATATAAGCCATCAATGGACTCTTCACAAAAGTAAATAACATAAGGAAATCAGGTGAAAGAGGATGTGAATCATTTAACTATTCAGGAAGATCCCCTGGAGAAGGAAATGGCAAACTATTCCAGTATCCTTGCCTGGAAAATCCCATGGATAGAGGAACCTGGTGGGCTGCAGTTCATGGGGTTGCAAAGAGCTGGGCATGACTGAGTGACTAAAACACTGCAGGAAAGACAAGATATACCTCTGAGTGATGTTAGGACAGTGGTCATGCCTTTTCCTTAAATGAAAGACAGAAAGTTCTTATCACTTCTTTTTTTGGGGGGAGGGATAATAGTTTATATATGGTGATAAAACTGCCCATCTCTTAACCAGTGCACAGTGCAGACATTGGCATATCTCATTAATAAAAATTAATTTGACTTTTTGCTAACAAAGTTATTTCTGGGCAATGAAAATCCCAGGAAGTACTTACTGTTCTTATACATAGTTTAAAGGGAAATATATATCACATACACTGAAGGATACTTTCAAACATAACCTTGATATAACAAAATTCATGACTAGTTATAACCAGAAACAACTATTTATATAAACGTCTTTATTAATCTTTCCTTCAAGAGCATTCCTACACAATGCAGAAAATATATTCCAAACTTACCAAACTCATTTTGCTGTTTTTCTACATAATTCTCATCAGCAATGTTTGAAAGTTTAAATAATTGCAAGGATACTCAAGAGAAACCTAGGTGATTTTCTTCTTTGGGGGCAAGTGGTGTTATACTGAGATTTCCAGTGAAAAGGCGGGGTAATTTGTACAGGATTATTAGCTACTATTAACAGTTGAAGCCTGTAAGATAAGGATCTCTCTCCGTGTCTCTCAAACTTTGTCAAAACACTAAAAATTAGTACATTCAGAAAACATACTGCTGCAGAATGAAAATGACAGAATAATTTTCCACATATGATAACAAGTCAGTTCCACCTGTGAGTTTGTCAAGTGCTTGGAAAGGAAACGCTATGATATGTATAATACCAAGGCAACAGGGTTTTGCCCAGCTGGACTGAGAGTTAAAGAATAAACACATGTGAGGCTTGCCTCCTCCACTGTTTTGCCTCACCCCATTTTTATTTCTGCCTTTCAAAAGAGGAGTATGCTTATAAGTTTACAATAGTTAAACACTGGACCCATCAGACTCACTGGAAACTGAGTTACAGCCAGGTGAAATGGAGAATGATGCCTTTATACACCTGCCACAGACTCGGAAGGTAATTTTCTGTTTCTTTGATCACTTTTAAGATAACATTAGACATCATGAAACATTGTCCAGGAAAAACGTGTCTTTTGCCACCTGAAACTAACAAACACTTTACAATTTAAGCCTTAAAGAAAACTCTGTGCTGTTCCCTTTGGCAGACCGAAGGGCTGTAATACTGAAATGTGTAAGCTGAGACAGTTCTACAACTAAGAAAATTAGAATCCCTGGTTGGGGGTGTTCAGTAAGGCTCATTTAAGTTTATTTCAACAAATTAAGTGTCGTCTTTTCCTTCTTGAAATTACATTTTCTCCCCTTTGGCAAATTAAGCTCTGCTTGCCTAGTAAACAAAACCTACAATTTTTACATTCCTCATTAGCATTATTTCTTCCTTTATCTTTGAGCTGTTTACCTATTCTTGAAACTGTGACATACGGGAATTTCACACCTAGTGAATATATTTTCATGTAGCTTGTGGCATGAAACTATAATCATTAAAAGAATATACACAAGTAAGAATAACTGCAACAGCTGGTGACATTTACCAATTAGAATTATAGTTCTTTAAAACACTTCATCATTCCTTTGGTGTATGAAGGGTAATTATCTCTGATAAATTGCTGAAAAAGATATAATTTTCCTTTTAAACAGTTTCTACTTACAGTACAAATGTGTTTGGATAGAAGACATTATCGCTGGTTCAGTGCTCCTTCGTGCTAAGACTCTTGCTTTATGGCAGGAAAATTTACATACTTTGGAAGTCACTGTGTCTCATTCCATTAATACACATTATCTTATTAGGAAATAAAGTTTAGTCAGAAAACAAAAACTGAACACACTTGGTTCAGTTTTCATTTTCTGGTGCGTAAATGAAAGGCATGCATGTGACTGCATCAGCCAGACAGAATATTGCTACGCATTTTGGTGCAGGTGGGTGTCCTCAGTCTTATCAAAGGAATAGCCAGTTCAACTCAACAACTGCAGATTTGGATGAGTTTTTATCAAGGATATTACGTTCTAGAGAGGTACACTTAGAAATGTTTTCTATATTGGTAATTATCAGTTCAGTCACTCAGTCATGTCTGACTCTTTGTGACCCCATCGACTGCAGCACACCAGGCTTCCCTGTCCATCACCAACTCCCGGACCTTGCTCAAACTCTTGTCCATCGAGTCAGTGATGCCATCCAACCATCTCATCCTCTGTCATCCCCTTCTCCTCCTGCTTTCAATCTTTACAAGCAACAGGGTCTTTTCCAATGGGTCAGTTCCTTGCATCAGGTGGCCAATGTATTGGAGTTTCAGCTTCAGCATCAGTCCTTCCAATGAATATTCAGGACTGATTTCTGATTTCCTTTAGGATGCACTCGTTTGATCTTGCAGTCCAAGGGACTCTCAAGAGTCTTCTCCAACACCACATTTCAAAAGGATCAACTCTTTGGCGCTCAGCTTTCTTTATAGTTCAACTCTCACATCCATACAGGACTATTCGAAAAATCATAGCTTAGACTAGATGGACCTTTGTTGGCAAAGTAATTTGTAATTATAGTTTTCTTAACAAAGGAGAAAATAACGATTAAAGACCATATAGTAAGCACATGCGTGTTAAGTTGCTTCAGTTGGTTCCAACTCTTCGTGACCCTATGGACTAGAGCCCACCAGGCTCTTCTGCCCATGGAGTTCTTCAGGCAAGAATACAGGGTGGGTTGCCATGCCCTCCTCCAGGGGATCTTCCTGACTCAGGGATCTAACCCGTGTCTCTTATGTCTCTCGCATTTGCAGGATGGTGCTTTGCCACCAGTGCCATCTGGGAAGCCCTACAGCAAGCACATTTTGTATAAAATGCTGGGTCTCCTGCATTGCAGGCAGATTCTTTACCATCTGAGGCACCAGGAAAGCCCTGCTGCTGCTAAGTCACTTCAGTCGTGTCTGACTCTGTGCAACCCCATAGACAGCAGCCCACTAGGCTCCCCGTCCCTGGGATTCTCCAGGCAAGAACACTGGAGTGGGTTGCCATTTCCTTCTCCAATGCATGAAAGTAAAAAGTGAAAGTGAAGTCGCTCAGTCGTGTCCGACTCTTAGCGACCCTATGGACTGCAGCCTACCAGGCTCCTCCGTCCATGGGATTTTCCAGGCAAGAGTACTGGAGTGGGGTGCCATTGCCTTTATCCCTAAAAGAGAGTCAATGTTGTTTTTCATTCTCCATTTAAACCTTTGAGATCTTCAGTTCACTAAGCACTAACTTCTCCATCTTGCTTTTTAGGGTAGTAATCTCTAAATCAAAATAAGACTTCCTGGATTACTTTTAAGTTGATTCAGAAAAGAACAGAATGTGGCTAATGAAATGACAGTACAAGGTAAAACATCTAAAAAATTCCCCCAGGGGCATAAAGAAATCGATACATATGGAAGGGAATAGAGTATGGAAAGGTGAGTTCCCCTGACTTGGGCCACATAAGAAACAGAATACACCGGCGAGTGAATGTGTTTAAGTAAGGGTGCAGACTCCAGCACATTTTCTCCCAGCGTTAATCACTAGTTAACTTAGTGAGATGAACATGCCATTCAAAAAAAGAAAGAAAAAATTCCTCGTTAATTATATGCTACAAATGCTCTTACTTCCTGCTGCTGCACCTAATTCCACAGGTGCAAGTCTTCACTTTCCTCATTCATGGGTAGGTGGGTGCAGTGCTGCAGACATTTTTCACAGCTACAGATTTAGATACAGAAGAAGCTGCTTAACCTTCCACGGAAGGTTAACAATACACTATGCAAACACTGTCATGGTGTCTATTTAACAAGAAGACAAATTTTTAAATATACTATTCCCGTCTCAAAGATTAATAGAAGCTACAGTCTAATTGACTTAATTTGAAAGTGCACGTCTCATAACCTAGAAAAGCCTGCCTTGAAGAAACAATCAGGAGTGGAACTCTGATATCTTGATTTATGATAATCTGCGTGCTTCATAAATGAAATACCTGCACCTGGTCATTATTTTAATTTGCAAGAAAAATGGATCTTCTGAGATTTAAAACAATAGCATGTCTCTTCAATCTGCAGTTGTGGTAGGAAAAATTTACATCTCCATTCTGGCATTTCAGATTCAGGAAAAGTCTATGACTGATGATCAGAGAACACAAGACCTAATTGTACAAACACACAACTTATCTGAGGTACCTTTAACAACAACATATTTTTTTAAATTGTTTAATATGTTCCTTATTAGTTTGGAATTTATGCAGCAATTTCTATGTTTCATATTTGAGTGAAAATGCTCTTAACATTAAGCTTCTCAAAAGAATTTGGAGTAGTTTAACAAGTTATATACACTCAAATACTTAAAAAAAATTTGAGTATAGCTGTGATTATATGTAAAACATACATACACTTTTTTAAGCCAAATTTTCTAAAAACTAGAATAATTATATTGTATTCATATAGAAAATCAAAAGGAAAGAAACCGAACTAAGGTCTTCGAATTAGATTTATTCCAACTTAAATATAAGCCCAGGATGAGGACTAGTTCATAAAAAGGGGCAGAAGAAATGTAAATAATGGAAAAGTCATATGGATATACAGTTTTCAAGATTTCCTAATAACAGTTTATCCAGTTTTTTAAAACAAATTATTTCCAGCAGCAGCCACAGACACCTTTCCCTTTGTTAAATGTAGAGCTATTCAAAATTCTATTAATTCACAGTATAATGCATTTTGAACCCAAATTAGGAAGTAGGAAATTCTGAATTAGATAATGGCATGCACATCCATTTGAAAACATCTCTTGGACTTGGAGCAAGTAACATGTATGTTTTAAGTATGTAATTTCATTCAGTCCCACATTCTAAGGGAGAGGGTTTCATTAGTCCAGGATCTTGCTCTGGATAAGGGTCTTCTGCTTGCTCCCTGTAAGCACAGTCAGTAAAAAAGTAGATTCCTATCACAATGCTGTGAGAATATCTTACATCAGAATCTGCTATAATTAACACTCCTATAGTTTATGCAGTCATATTGTTCAAATTCTTAAAATTCACCTGAAAGCTTCACACTATTACTTCTAAATAGTGACATATTTTATGTATTCATTGATTTAAGCGCTAGCACGATCAAACATTTTTGTTGTATTGTGGCAGAAAACCTTCCAAAGAGGAGGTTATTTTAAATATTAAAAGGAATATTGAATAGTAATTTAAAATAATAGCCTAAAGTACTCAAGGAAAAGAGGCAGGTTGGTTTTCAACTGAGACTCATGGGCTTAATTTTCATCTTACTATGACTTTCCCACTTGAGGTCACGAGCGTATAGTATCTCTCTTGCTATTTTTGATTGATAAGATCACTAATGTCTCAAGAGTTTTGACAATTAGCCGCTGATACAGAGAGGAAAGTGCTAACATGTATGTCACATATTAGCTTTATACTATTATTTTCATTATTATATACACTCAATATTATATTTCATTATTATGAGTAATAATTAGGGTGATTATGAAGATATTAAATCTCCCATTTATAATACAGTTGTAACCTTTCCCCTATCTATAGTTGCTATGATGGCAACTATAGAAACTAGACTGAGGACTTGAAGAAGTAAAACTTAAATGCTGTGGGTATTATTTAATTTCACCTTTAAAATTCAGATTGCCTGGGGTTGTCTTATTTGGCACTAATTTGGAACCTTTCAGATTTTGGCCTAAAGGACACATGAGGATGCTAGAATGTTAGGGTCCGGAGGCTGTTCATGGATTTACCTCCTGTAAGAAGAATGAGACAGACAAGAAAACCAAAGAAATAAAGATGAAAGAAGTAAAGCACTCTTCTAGGAAGCACAGAAGGCTACCTCCCCTGCTCCTCTAATGGCGAGACTCTCAGCCTGGTCCTGGTGCGACCTGCCTCTGCAGGTGAACACGTCCCAGTGGGCACGCGCACCATTCCCCATGTTCTGCCTGGCTCTCACTCTGACGTAAAGCACTGAGTGTTCCAGCGGCCTCATCTAAGTAACAAGCAGTGTCTGAACAAAGGAAGGAGGAAAGACGCCTCTTGTCACTGAACTGACTGGCTGTACGTTTAAAAGTCATCACTGGCACATGCAAGGCGCTTGAGAGTCTAAAATAAAAGGAAAGTAAATGAAAAGCAATCTAATGTTTTTCACCCTGTGGAAAACAAATGGTTTTTCTTTTGGAAAATGGTCATGTTCTGAAGCAGAGGGTGCAGGGCAATGTATGGTGCAGGGAGCATCATTCCAGGGAGAAGCGAAGACAATCCTGTTTATATCAATAGTGTGTGACAGTTATAAAGCACATAATATATACTTTTATTATTTTTATAATATATATTGATATTTACTTCATTATTTTTATAAACAAATATGTACTTTTATTATTATTTAATATTATGCACATTAATATGTGCATCAAATCCTCAAGAGAACCTACGGAAGGAGACAGCACAGGGATGGCAGCAGTATTGTCACTGCCCAGGTGGGAAGCCCAGGGGTCAGACTGCCAGGAAGGGGCAAAGGCGGGACTTGAACTGAGATCCTGGACTCCACACCAAGCCTGTTCAATATAGTATGCTGTGTGCTTAGTCGCTCACATTGCCACTCTTTGCAACCCCTTGGACTGTAGCCCACCAGGCTCCTCTGTCCATGGGACTTCCCAGGCAAGAGTGGTTGACTCCAGTGTGAATTGGAGTGGGTTGCCATTTCCTTCTCCAGGGAATCGTCCCAACCCGGGATTGAACCCATGTCTCTTCTGCTTCCTGCATTGACAGGCAGGTTCTTTACCACCAGAACCACCGGAGGAGCCCACAGAATATAGAGCTGAATTCAAGTCACACTGTGGAGAACTGGAAGGTTAGAAATCTTTGGCAAGTGTTAGAGAACGTTTGAGAGAACTGTTAATGAAGACAGGAAAAGGATAAGCCACCTCCACCTTCTCAGGCAGGACCACCAGGATCAGGCAGCAGCGCTAAGCAGCCCATCCAGGGGGAATTTCCTTGTCCTCGGTCACCGTCAACCTCATCTGGTCCTCCAGGTCTCTTTAGCTGTCACCTCCCTGACCAGCACAGAGATCATATGTGATGTGTGTAATAATGTCAGCAGGATAACCTGCAATAGGCACTGTTCACATACACACCCACACCAAAATGCCCGATAACTTAACGACCTGTAAAGCAAAATTTCAGAATTGGAGTTGGAAAGGGCTTTTACAAAAAATTTATTTGGTTCCATCCGGTCTATGCTGTGGCAGGTGGGGTCTTCATTGCGGTGCGCAGACTCTCTAGTTGTGATGCGTGGGCTCACTTGCTGTGAGGCATGTAGGATCTTAGTTTCCTAACCTGGAATCGAACCTGTGTCCTTTGCATTGCCAGGCAGATTCTCAGCCTCTGGACCATGAAAGAAGCCCCAGAAAGGGCTTTTAAATGTCCCTTTAAATGTTAAATGTCATCTGGTTGTTTTCCCCACATAGTTCAGCAATCTGCAGTGCCACACCTGGCAAAGAGTGGAGTAATTACTACTATACTATATCACCTTTGTAAAAAATTTTAGTTTCTTTTTTTTTGTTCTTAGTATACTGATGTAACCCAGCTCCCACTGGGTTTTTGTTACTGATCCTTGTTCTGTCCTCTTGACTGATAAATATTGAGGCTTCCTCTTCTGCAAAATGGGAACTCCATACATTAAACAGGACTCTCTTGTCTCTTAGGTTTTTCCTCCCTCAAGAGTAATATCCTGATTTCCCTTTTTCTTTTTCTCTATAAGCCATTATTTTTAGATTCCTTTAACTGTGCTGGCTGCTCTCTACAATAGGAGGTAAACTGAAAAGTATTCATTGGTTTTTAAGGGCTCCTGATAGATTTGCCACATTAATAGATGTGAATAAGATAGTATAGAACAGAATGATTAATTTTTTAGAATCTGGACACTAGATTTACTATAATCAATAATAATGTTGTATAATGACAGCTAACATTTATCAATCACTAACTTCATTCTAGGAGTCTTGAAAAGTGCTTAACATATTTGCAACAAGCCTAGAAGTGGTATAATTCTATTTCCATTTGATAAAGTAATTGGTGTTGACACAGGTATATGTGTGCTACGTGTTTAGTTGCTCGGTCAGGTTTGATTCTTTTGCAACCCCATGGACTGTAATTCGCCAGCCTCCCCAGTCTATGGAATTTTTCAGGCAAGAATACTGGAGCGGGTTGCCATTTCCTCCTCCAGAGGATCTTCCTGACACAGGGATCGAACTGGGTCTCTTGTGTATCCTGCCTTGGCAAGTGTTCTTAACCACTGCACCATCTGGGAAGCCCATACACAGGTATATGCCTATTTCCAAGCTCATCTAATTATAAACACTAAATATGTGCAGTTTTTAATATATCAGTTATGCCTCAATAAAGCTGTAAAGATACATAAGACTATGTTCATAACATGCTATATTTAAATGACTATATTCGAATCATTTTCTGTTATTTACATTTATACATCTTTAGCCTGTGCTATAAGGTATACCTGATAATCAAGTATGTTCCAGGAACATGAATTCCTCCTTCTCTTCTGCATTAGGAATACCACTTAATTGTATGGATATACCACTTCTTGTTTATCCATATGCTAGACTGAAAGACATTTTGGTTGCTTTCAATTTTCAATGATTATGAATAAAGTTGCAATGAACACTTTTGCAGGTTTCATTGTGGACATATGTTTTCAGATCAGTTGAATAAATACCTAGGAGTGTAATCAGTGGGTTGCTAAAGCCTATATTTAGCTTTGTAAGAAACTGCCAAATAGTCTCCCAAAGTGGCTGTACAATTTTGTATTTCCACCAGCAATGAATGAGAATCCCTCTTGCACTGGATCTTTGTCAACATTTTGCTATTAACAGTGTTAAATTTTAGCCATACCAATAGGTATGTAATAGTATCTCATTGTTTTAATTTTCATTTCTCCAATGACAAATGATATTGAGCATCTTTTCATTTGCCTATTTGATACCTATATGTCTTCACTGTAGTATCTGTTCTGATCTTTTGCCCATTTTTTAATTGTGCTGTTTGCTTGAGTGTTAAGAGTTGTTTGTACATTTTACATAAAGTCTTTGACAAATATATGTCTGTAGCTTGTTGTTTTACTTCCTTTAAAGTGCGGTGTATTGTGTGTGCTTAGTGGCTTAGTTGCATCTGATTCTTTGTGACCCCCATGGATTGTACCCTGCCAGGCTCCTCTGTCGATGGGGATTCTCCAGGCAAGAATACTGGAGTGTGCCGGCATGCCCTCCTCCAGGGGATCTTCCCAACCCACGTCTCTTGCATTGCAGGCAGATTCTTTACCATCTGAGCCACCTATTAAGTCCAGCTTACAATGTTTTTCTTTCATGGATGTTTTGGGGTTTGTATCTAAACTTAAGGTAGTATTTTCTCTTATGTTTTCTTCTAGAAGTTTTATTGTTTGCATTTCACAAGTAGGTTTTTAAATCAGCTGTGAGTTAATTTTTGTGAAAGGTAAGCCACTGTTCTTTTTTTCTCATAAGGTTCTCTGTTAAAGACTGCTTCAGAAAGGTATCTTGCGAGTTTTAGCATAAAAAATAGTAAGAGCTAACAGATCTCATAATTTTTGAAATTAAAGTTTATTTCCAGATCTAAGGGAGAAACTCTAGCAATCTACCATCGCCACACCACATCTGTGGTTTAGTATGCTTTGCTGTGTGTGGCAACGTGATATAATAGTGACATTAGTAAGCTGGAATTCATTAGAGAGTGACTGGTATGATAAAGAGTCTGAGTACAATTGCTATGGCTGTTTCCATGATATGTCTATTTCCCCGATGTGAGAACTGACTCATTGGAAAAGACCCTGATGCTGATTGAAGGCAGGAGGAGACAGGGATGACAGAAGATGATATGGTTGGATGGCATCACTGACTCAATGGACATGAGTTTGAGTAAGCTCTGGGAGTTGGTAATGGACAGGGAAGCCTGGTATGGTGCAGATCGTGGGGTCACAAAGAGTCAGACACGACTGAGCAACTGAACTAAACTATTTCTCTATCTCTTTTATTCCTAGACATGGAACAGCTTGCAGGCAGGACATATATATTTTCATTATAGCCCAGAGTCTAGCATTTAGTGAGTGTTAAATAAGATTTAGCCAACAAATTTAGTGAAGAAGTTGAGGAGGTTTAATGTAGAAAATAAGAATTCCTTAGACAACAAATCCTTTTGAATAGCCATCATATCTCTTGGGAAGAGAATGCATGATAATTATCACCAAATATCTGAAGGGCTATCATGCAGAAAAGGGATTAGAAACAAAATAGAATTCACAGAGGTACAGAATTTCAACTCATTACACATAAGAGGAAGCTTCCTTATGGTGAGCCTACAATCACTGAAAAAATTAAAAGAGCTTGACTGAATCTTTTTGAGGGCTATTAGGAGAAGGGGATTCTGCATTGAGAAGGAGCATGAATGAACCACTTCCTGTATCTTTCAATGATGAAGCTCTATGGGCTCTAACAGATCTAGTACAGAGTCAAATTAAGAATCACAAAAACCCTAAGAACAGAAATAATTATGATGTTCCATTCCATTTGTATTTAATAATTCAAAATTATAAAAAAACCTATATTATAAAGTACTCATTAAGAACAATAAAGTTCATATGTTCCCATGATGACTGGTCCTTTTCTTCTTCAGATGGCAATAAACTATTCCCCCTCACTGCTTTCTTTCTCTCTTTTGAGCTGCTCCTTTGCAGGACCACACACATGTGATTATTTTGCTTATTGCCCAGTACTGATTTTCTGATTCTAATACAAGACAAAGAGTATGCCAAAATTTCTTTGGGAATTATTTGTAAAACTAAAAACAAACAAAACCTACTCCCAAGAAACCCTAGGCAAAGATAGGAAAGTCCATGGCCTTTTCATTTCAAATGTTCATTTTTAATAACTATAGCATCAATAAATCTGGGGACTGTCTATCCATAGTATAAAATGAAGTCATGCAATTTAAAAATAAGAGCCACCTACAACAGATATACAAAGCTTGCCAGCACTAAAAGTGCTAACATTTATAATAATGACCTAGAGATGGTAATGCTATTCAAGCACAGCCTAAATTAAAGATGAGATGACTTATATTCCACTTAGTTTTAAATTTTATGTTTTTTTTTCCATTATGTTCTACCTCTTTGATATACATGCCAAGACACATGATTCAACAGAATGTCAGAGGCCTTGATCATATATATGTGATAACAGAATTTAAGGCAAAAACTTTGTTAATGATTGTCAACTTACAAATGCTGTACTAACTTGTTGATTATAATTATCATGTAAATTTTTTTCATTGTAGCTAAGCAAGTTTCATAGTTTACTCTCTTAATTTTTTTTTTTTTTTTTTACTCTCTTAATTTTTGAACAAGTTTACAGGTTATGCGTTATTTCCCAAGAATTCTGTAAAAAACCAAATGATAAGTAAGTCAACATTGATTTATTTATAACACTTCTGTATTCAGAAAACTACTCCTCTGATTTAACTGATTCCTCTTGTTTGTTACTTAACCTCCTACAAGACACCTGTTAGAGCCTTCATGAAAAGGGAAGGAGAGTGAACTTTTTTTCTTTAAATAATGTGAGGCATTCTCTCCCTGATCCTGGAGCTACCAATGAGCTGGTATGTTCTCAAGATGAACTGACCTCCATAAGCGTACCCAAGTTACAACACAAAAAGTACACTGAAATAACCTTGCCAGGCTTTGCTATGAGGGCTAGTCCTCGCTTAAGGAAAATAAACTGCTCCCTGAGGGAATTACGTGGTTTAAAGATTTGAAATAAACCCATGGTGAACCATAAATACTTTTTTAGAGGAATTATATATAGTTTTTAAAAGCAAATAAAAAATACTTACTGGAACATCAACATATTTTGCAGCTGCTTTCACCTTAAGTGGAAAAGAGATAATTATGAGAATTATTTTCTTAACTTATCAGCACTATGATAGCAGTCAAAAGACAGCAGAGGAGAACTCATTCAAAATACTCACAGTGAATGACAGGATGGATGAAAAGAAAGTGCCTTCATCATATCTTGAGAGCTTAGACAACACCCCTTCCAGCACTGAAACAAACTAGAATCCAGTTTATGGTTGAGTATTTAGGATAGGACTGTACATACAAACACATAACAGGGCAAACAATTCTTGAACCAACTTCTCCCATGGCACAAAAACCCACAACGTACAAACTGACACCTAAGAGGTTGACTTGTGATGTTTATTATCTTATTTTGAAGATGAACTCTAAGGTCCTTTCACTTTTTAGGAAATAATACATACATTTTTAAAGATAAAAGAACAATGTATAATAGGAGTCTGGTTACTTATGTGTGAGATAATTTAAACCACTTAGTAAATAACTTTAAATCCCTGAGACTATTCCTTAGAATAACTTTCAACTCCAGTATAGATGAGTTCTCATCACAAGGAAAAATATTATAACTATGAATGGGGATGGATGATGTTAAGTAGGCTTATTGTGGTGACCATTTTGAAACTCAGACAGGTATCAAATCATTATGTTGTACACCTGCAACTGATATAATGTCAATAACATGTCAATAACACCTCAAGAAAAAAATAAGGTGTTTAGAAACAACAATGGTCAAGCGTTCAAAGCCCATTCTATCATATATCACTTGACCATTCGCCAACTTTTTCTAACCACAGAAGAGGTTAAATGAAAAAGAGAACAGATAATGAAAAGGAGGTGTAACATCTGAGACTCTTGTAACACTAAAATAAAGTCTGATACATTAGCTTGCGAGTATTCACCAAGCAGCTCCAACTGGGACACGTAAGGATCACCCCGGCTTTCAGAAGCTTACAAAGGAGTCAGGAGCTCAAACAGAGACAAACATGTCAGGGTACAATGGAAAGAGCACCAGACTGAGAAAATAAATCCTGATTCTGTTGCTGATTGCAACGTGGAGTCCAGACAACCAGTGCACCGGTTCTCCCATCAGTCAAACAGTGTGTTTGTGTTGGGGCAGCGATATGGAATTTAAATGGTCTTAAGAATTTTACCTTCCTAAAACTTTCAGTTTCTACGAAATGAAAATTAAGATATATATATATATATACACATATATACTGTAATGTAATTAAAAATGTGAAGCATTTTATTTCATTGAGTGGGAACATTAAGATATGGCATGAAGATAAAGAAGAGATGTTAACAAGGATCTCCTACAAGCCAGGCTTCAGCAATATGTGAACCGTGAACTTCCAAATGTTCAAGCTGGTTTTACAAAAGGCAGAGGAACCAGAGATCAAATTGCCAACATCCGCTGGATCATGGAAAAAGCAAGAGAGTTCCAGAAAAACATCTATTTCTGCTTTCTTGACTATGCCAAAGCCTTTGACCGTGTGGATCACAATAAACTGTGGAAAATTCTGAAAGAGATGGGAATATCAAACCACCTGACCTGCCTCTTGAGAAACCTATATGCAGGTCAGAAAGCAACAGTTAGAACTGGACATGGAACAACAGACTGGTTCCAACTAGGAAAAGGAGTACATCAAGTCTGTATATTGTCACCCTGCTTATTTAACTTATATGCAGAGTACATCATGAGAAACGCTGGACTGGAAGAAACACAAGCTGGAATCAAGATTGCTGGGAGAAATAGCAATAACCTCAGATATGCAGATGACACCACCTTTATGGCAGAAAGTGAAGAGGAACTAAAAATCCTCTTGATGAAAGTGAAAGAGGAGAGTGAAAAAGTTGGCTTAAAGCTCAACAGTCAGAAAACGAAGATCATGGCATCTGGTCCCATCACTTTATGGGTAATGGGGAAACAGTGGAAACAGTGTCAGATTTTATTTTTGGGGGCTCCAAAATCACTGTAGATGGTGACTGCAGCCATGAAATTAAAAGACACTTACTCCTTGGAAGAAAAGTTATGACCAACCTAGATAGCATATTCAAAAGCAGAAACAATACTTTGCCAACAAAGGTCTGTCTAGTCAAGGCTATGGTTTTTCCAGCGGTCATGTATGGATGTGAAAGTTGGACTATGAAGAAAGCTGAGTGCCTAAGAATTGATGCTTTTGAACTGTGGTGTTAGAGAAGATTCTTGAGAGTCCCTTGGACTGCAAGGAGATCCAAGCAGTCCATTCTAAAGGAGATCAGTCCTGGGTGTTTATTGAAAGGACTGATGCTAAAGCTGAAACTCCAATACTCTGGCCACCTCATGAGTTGACTCAATGGAAAAGACTCTGATGCTGGGAGGGATTGGGGGCAGGAGGAGAAGGGGACGACAGAGGATGAGATGGCTGGATCGGGATCACTGACTCGATGGACATGAGTTTGGGTGAACTCCAGGAGTTGGTGATGGACAGGGAGGCCTGGCATGCTGTGATTCATGGGGTCGCAAAGAGTCGGACACTACTGAGCCACTGAACTGACTGACCCTACATCTTTCCTTTTCAGAACCAAAATGATATGCACTATTGAAAAATTATATTTCCCAAAGGGAAAATACTGACAAGGTTTTTTAAATATGAAAAGGGAAATTAATGAAGGCTGGTTTTTGTTCACATAGCAGCTTCTTCAACAAAGTGATAATAGTTCCAGGGACACAGCTTATTGGTCTCTGGTGACCAGGGAACTCGCTGAGAGTGCACAGGAGATAATCTTTTCTCTATGGCTGGTCAATTACTGCAAAATAGTTTATGCAAAAGAAACAAAGACTTCCCTATAGGTTTCTCCATCACATCATTTGCGACATGATGTAAGAACACAGAAACTAATTCATGCAAACTGCTGACTAAAATTTTGTTTTTAAAGAACGAGAATTATGTATGGTTGGTTAGTTATCCTAGGGGACACAAACAGCAAATAACACAAAATTACAAATTGCTCACAACTAAAAGTCAATTGAGCACTTTCCTCCTGCTTGTTCAGATTTTTTGCCAATCATAGCTGGCTAACTCAACTTGCTGTGGTTGGCAAAGACCCAGAAGGCCAATACTCCAGGGCTATGGCAGATGAGGGGAAGGGAATTCCAAAGTTAATGGCCCTCTGTGGAAAATGTCTCATCTCTAGTAACTCAAATCCTGAGCGCTAGTGTGAACTGGATGATCTCATTTGCCACGAGGAGAGCGACCATTGCTATGGTTACCAGACAACCTGAACCACTGAAGGCTTTAGCACAGCACCTGGTTCCTGGTGCCTGCAAGCAAGTATCTGCTTACACAGGTGAGTGATGCTGAGGGGCTAGGCAAGGTAGCAGTGGACCTTGGATGGATTTAGAAGGTCTGAGGTTGAATTGTAGCTCTGCCTACTCTCTGGCTGTGAGTTAAGAGGCTGGACATTCAGCTTCTCTAGCCTCAGTGTACTCATCAATAAAACGAGGAGGCTGACACTGCTCTGCCCACAACAAGGATGGAGTGAAGATCAACAGAGATGATTCAGATGAAGCGGCTGTGAAAATGGCAACACACTAAGAGATGTAAAGAATGAATATTATTGGTATGATTAGCTAAATCACTAGGGAGTATATGTCTAAAAACCTACACATATTAAGTTACAAGTTAGTGGGGGTAACCTTGGGGTTGTTCAGTGGTAAGGAGAAATAATAAATTTGGTTATGAGAGAATTGGTCTTATTCGATGAAATGATATCTGTGGAGGCAGGACAGAGTTGACACCATAAATCAGAAGACCCAGGTCGGAATACTATCTGTTTCAAGGTCTTGGGGCTGACGGTAGAGGAGGGAGGCTTTGGATACAGAGGTGGTCTGGCTCCAAAGCTCTGTTTTTTTTTTATCATCACATTACAAACTTGTAATAATTAAATGATATGACAGTAATGTGCTTGGTATATAATAAGTGTTCAATAAACACTATTTGGTTATTATTATTGAGCACCTAATATGGGAAATACAAAAAGGATGAATCTTAGAACCTTCCCTCTAGGAACATACAAACTAGCAGGAGAGAAAGAGATGTATACAGTTGGTCACGAGGCAAGGCAGGAAGTGATGAAGGACAAACAGTGTAACTGAAACTGACTTCCATCGCAGGATAGTGGGTAAGCTTCATTCACATGGTAGCCTGGGACCTGAGCAGGATAGCTGAAATGGAGTGGCTAAGACAACACTGGGGGAAGTCCATTAGCAGATGACCCGCAGGCAGAAGTTTCCCCACTGTGGCAGATGGCAGCCTGTCTAGCTTGTCCTTTCTTTAGAGTATGAAGCAGCACCAGGTTATACCCCACTAAGTCCATCGTGTGGATGGGTGGTCCTGCTGCACGCATGTCACAGAATTCTTGGCCTCCATTTTAACAACAGGACAGAGTCTCTCCCTGGGATCCTTCCTACTCCAAATGGTCCCGGGGGAGGCCCCATACAGCAGGGACTCTAAGTGCTTACATGGCAGTGAGCCGTGACTGGCCCCCTGGGACCAACCAGGTGAGCCATATGGTTCCAACAGGAAGGTGTTCTTTGTCAAGGCACATGTGGTGGAAGAGCTACTGTAAAACCCCACATCTATTAACATCAACGCTGACTAACAGTGATATAGTTTCCACCTGGCTTTTAACTGTGTAGAGCTGCAAGAATCCAAAAAAACCCAGTTAAATGCTGGATTTAGTTGCTGTGTTTTTAACTGCTTCCTGTGAACTTTCTCTGTACAGCTCAGGGAGTACATAAATACTCACAGATTGCCTTGAGCTCGGTTCTCCTGAGAACGTCGGGTGGGAATGAAACCCTGTTATCTCTTTGTTTCCCTGCTCTTTATTGTGGATGTCATTTACTGGGTTTGTTGGAATAATACTGAGCACCTAAACTCTGTCTGGGTGATTACCAACTCTGCCTCATCACGTACACCCTCAGGGAAATTAAAGATGAAGGCACACTGAAGTGACTGGTACAACGAAACTTGCAGTGTGCCACACGGCATATGGGTTTAAATTTCCTGCTGGGTTTTAACAGGGTCTAAATGCTATGGACCTAACAGAAGCAGAAGATATTAAGAAGAGGTGGCAAAAATACATAGAAAGTGAAGTCGCTCAGTCATGTCCGACTCTTTGCGACTCCATGGACTGAAGCCTACCAGGCTCCTCCGTCCATGGGATTCTCCAGGCAAGAATATTGGAGTGGATTGCCTTTTCCTTCTCCAGTACACAGAAGATCTGTATAAAAAAGATCTTCATGACTCAGATAATCATGATGGTGCGACCATTAATCAAGAGCCAGACATCCTGGAATGTGAAGTCAAGTGGGCTTAGAAAGTATCACTACGAACAAAGCTAGTGGAGGTGATGGAATTCCAATTGAGCTGTTTCAAATCCTGAAAGATGATGCTGTGAAAGTGCTGCACTCAATATGCCAGCAAATTTGGAAAACTCAGCAGTGGCCACAGGACTGGAAAATGTCCGTTTTCATTCCAATCCCAAAGAAAGGCAATGCCAAAGAATGCTTTAATTACCTCACAATTGTACTCATCTCACATGCTAGTAAAGTAATGTTCAAAATTCTCCAAGCCAGGCTTCAGCAGTACATGAACCGTGAACTTCCAGATGTTCAAGCTGGTTTTAGAAAAGGCAGAGGAACCAGAGATCAAATTGCCAACATCCGCTGGATCATGGAAAAAGCAAGAGAGTTCCAGAAAAACATCTATTTCTGCTTTATTGACTATGCCAAAGCCTTTGACTGTGTGGATCACAATAAACTGTGGAGAATTCTGAAAGAGATGGGAATACAGACCACCTGACCTGCCTCTTGAGAAATCTGTATGCAGGTCAGGAAGCAACAGTTAGAACTGGACATGGAACTACAGACTGGTTCCAAATAGGAAAAGGAGTACATCAAGGCTGTATATTGTCACCCTGCTTACTTAACATATATGCAGAGTACATCATGAGAAACGCTGGACTGGAAGAAACACAAGCTGGAATCAAGATTGATGGGAGAAATATCAATAACCTCAGATATGCAGATGATACCACCCTTACGGCAGAAAGTGAAGAGGAGCTAAAAAACCTCTTGATGAAAGTGAAAGAGGAGAGTGAAAAAGTTGGCTTAAAGCTCAACAGTCAGAAAACGAAGATCATGGCATCTGGTCCCATCACTTCATGGGAAATAGATGGGAAACAGTGTCACACTTTATTTTTTTGTGCTCTAAAATCACTGTAGATGGTGACTGCAGCCATGATATTAAAAGACGCTTACTCCTTGGAAGAAAAGTTATGACCAACCTAGACAGCATATTCAAAAGCAGAGATATCACTTTGCCGACTAAGGTCCATCTAGTCAAGGATATGGTTTTTCCTGTGGTCATGTATGGATGTGAGAGTTGGACTGTGACGAAGTCAGAGCACCAAAGAATTGATGGTTTTGAACTGTGGTGTTGGAGAAGACTCTTGAGAGTCCCTTGGACTGCAAGGAGATCCAACCAGTCCATTCTGAAGGAGATCAGCCCTGGGATTTCTTTTGGAAGGAATGATGCTAAAGCTGAAACTCCAGTACTTTGGCCACCTCATGAGAAGAGTTGACTCATTGGAAAAGACTCTGATTCTGGGAGGGATTGGGGGCAGGAGGAGAAGGGGACAACAGAGGATGAGATGTCTGGATGGCATCACTGACTCGATGGACAATGAGTCTGAGTGAACTCCGGGAGTTGGTGATGGACAGGGAGGGCTGGCATGCTGCGATTCATGGGGTCGCAAAGAGTCAGACATGACTGAGCGACTTAACTGAACAGTCATTAGGAGAAGGCAATTGCAACCCACTCCAGTACTCTTGCCAGGCAAATCCCATGGATGGAGGAGCCTGGTAGGCTGCAGTTCATGGGGTCGCTAGGAGTTGGACACTACTGAGCGACTTCACTTTGACTTTTCACTTTCATGCACTGGAGAAGGAAATGGCAACCCACTCCAGTGTTCTTGCCTGGAGAATCCCAGGGATGGGGGAGCCTGGTGAGCTGCCGTCTATGGGGTCGCATAGAGTCGGACATGACTGAAGTGACTTAGCAGCAGCTGCAGCAGCAAGAGTCATTTTCCTATGTGTATGTAAAGCTATGAAGACACACCACAGCCAAAAATACATATGTAAACAAATAAAAATAATAGTTGACTTAATCAGGTTGAGTTAGGGTTGGGGGAGAAGATATTTTAATTATATCATCCAGACAGTTCAGATCTGTCTTCTGTCCCTCTTAAAGGAAATACAGGCGGAAATACTCTAGGTTATCAAGAAGAATAGGTCTTCATGCGTATGTGTATGTATATGTATTTGTGGGCTTCCCAGGTGGCACCAGTGGTAAAGAATCCGCCTGCCAATGCGAGAGACCAGGGTTTGATTCCTGGGTCGAGAAGATCCCCTGGAGAAGGAAATGGCACCCCACTCCAGCGTTCTTGCCTGGGAAATCCCACAGACAGAGGAGCCTGGCAGGTTGCAGTCCATGGGGTCACAAAGAGTTGGACACAACTTAGTGACTGAGCAACCACCATCTAAGACATATTTGAAGACATTAAATATTGATATATCTCACACACATCATAAAGTATATATAAATATGTCACAGACATTATAAAAATGCTTGAAAAGCCCCTGCTAAGTGATCTCAGGGCTGTCTTCTAAGTCTAGCACATTGTGTGCTATGGAACTTGAGAGCCTGGGCAGAAAAGATGCAGGCCCCTGAGGCCTCCAAACACAAACATATATAAGGATCTTTGCTTTAGACTGAGAAAGGCTGTAGATATTTTTCTCATCCAATGATCTTGCTTTTTTGATGAGGAAACAGTCATGCAAGGAGACCCAGTTGGTAGCATGAAGCAGGAATGAAGTCTCTCGCTCCTGAACTCCCAGTTTGTTTCAGTTAATTCTAATATAAGCTATGACAAATCTAGATAGTGTATTAAAAAGCAGAGACATCACTTTGCCAACAAAGGTCTGTCTACTCAAAGCTACAGTTTTTCCAGTAGTCACGTATGGATGTAAGAGTTGGACTATAAAGAAGGCTGAGTGCTGAAGAATTGATGCTTTCGAACTGTGGTGTTGGAGAAGGCTCTTGAGAGTCCCTTGGACTTAACCAATCTTAAAGGAAATCAACACTGATCATTCACGTTCAGCAACAGTTGCTGAAGCTGAAGCTTCATTACTTTGGCCACCTGATGTGAAGAACTGACTCACTGAAAAGGACCCTGATGCTGAGAAAGACTGAGGGCAGGAGGAGAAGGGGACGACAAAGGATGAGATGGACTCAACGGACACGAGTTTGAGCAAACTCCAGGAGATGGTGAAGGACAGGGAAGCCTGGCGTGCTGCAGTCCACAGGGCGCTAACGAGTTGGACACATGACTTAGTGACTGAACAACAACAATATGAGGTAGCAGTAAATGCGGCATTTCTTGTATGCTTCCCTTGGCAAGATTTAATGTTCCTGCCTGCATTTTTTCTCTTGGTAAAAATTATCTAAGTCCTTTTCTGGCTAGAAACTTTTTCTTTGGTCACATCACATAGCATTTGGGATCTTAGTTTCTCAACCAGGAACTGAACCCAAGTCCCCTGCATTGGAAGCACGCAGTCTTAAACACTGGACTGACAGGGAAGTCCCTAGAAGCTTTTGCTTTTGTTTTAAGGTGGTTTTCATCTCTCTACATCTTCCACAGGGGTCCCTGCAGATCACAGTTATAACACATATGCCTGAGAATAGCAGTTACTGATAGAATCATTTCCAATAGCTGACATCTTATGATTACATCAATATTTCAATCCCATATCCTTCCTCTGAATTTCAGCCCCAGACACCTAAATACCTGAATGTTCCCTTGTATCTCCCCCTTCCAGTATTTCAGAGGCAGCTCAGCTCCCAAATGGCTGATACTGATATCACTGTCTCTTCCTCTAAATCTGTTCCTCTCCCAGGGCATCCTGCATCACTGAAAGACATCAACATTCATCTCCTGTTTCAGGCTATAAACCTGGATGAATCCTCAATGTTTTTCTTTCTCTCCCCAATACTAACCCCTTGTCATAGTCTGCTCAGACTGCTGTAACGGAATGCCGTAGACAGGATGGCTTACAAACAACAATAATTTCTCATTGTCTGGAGGCTATAAGACCTTCTAGAACTAACACCAAAAAGAAAAAACACAACTGTCCTTTTCATCATAGGGGACTGGAATGTGAAAGTAGGCAGACAAGAGCTATCTGGAGCAACAGGTAAGTTTGGCCTTGGAGTACAAAATGAAGCATGGAGAAGCCTATTAGAGTTTTGTCAAGAGAGCACACTGGTCATAGCAAATACTCTGTTCCAAAAAAAACAAACAAACAAAAACAAGAGATGACTCTACATATGCACATCACCAGATGGTCAATACCAAAATCAGATTGATTATGTTCTTTGCAGATGAATATAGAGAAACTCTAGACGCCAGCAAAAACAAGACTGAGAGCTGACTGTGGCTCAGATCATAATTCCTTATTGTCAAATTCAGACTTAAATTGAAGAAAGTAGGGAAAACAACTAGACCATTAGGTATAACCTAAATTAAATCCCTTACAGTCATACACTGGAAGTGACAAACAGCATCAAGGGATTAGATCTGCTAGACAGAGTGCCTGACATTGTACAGTGGGCAGTGATCAAGGCCATCCCCAAGAAAAAGAAATGCAAAACAGAAAAATGGTTGTCTGAGGAGGCCTTACAAATAGCTGAGAAAGGAAGAGAAGCTAAAGATAAAGGAGAAAAGGAAAGATATATCCATCTGAATGCAGGGTTCCAAAGAATAGCAAGGAGAGATAAGAAAGCCTTCCTCAGTGGTCAATGCAAAGAAATAGAGGAAAACAATAGAATGGGAAAGACTAGAGATCTCTTCAAAAAATTAGAGATACCAAGTGAACATTTCATGCAAACATAGGCACAATAAGACAGAAATGGTATGGAACTAACAGAAGCAGAAGATATTAAGAGGTGGCAAGAATACACAGAATTAAACAAAAAAGATCTTCATGACCCAGATAACCACAACGAGTGATCATTCACCTAGAGCCAGAGATCCTGGAGTGTGAAGTCAAGTGGGCCTTAGGAAGCATCACTACCAACAAAGCTAGTGGAAATGATGGAATACCAGTTGAGTTATTTCAAATCCTAAAACATGATGCTGTGAAAGTGTTGCACTCAATATGCCAGCAAATTTGGAAAACTCAGCAGTGGCCACAGGACTGGAAAAGATCACTCTTCATTCCAATCCCCAAGAAAGGCAATGCCAAAGATTGTTTGAACTACCACACAATTTCACTCATCTCACACACTAGCAGAGTAATGCTCAAAACTCTCCAAGTGAGGCTTCAATAGTACATGAACTGAGATTGTTCAGATGCTCCAGCTGGATTTAGAAAAGGCACAGGAACCAGAGATCAAATTTCTAACATCTGCTGGATCATAGAAAAAGTACCTACTTCTGCTTCATTGACTATGCTAAAGTCTTTCACTGTGTAGATGACAAGAAACTATGGAAAATTCTTAAGAGAGATGGGAATACCAGACCACCTTACCTGCCTCCAGAGAAGTCTGTATGCAGGTCAAGAAGCAACAGTTAGAACTGGACATGGAATGATGGACTGGTTCAAAATTGGGAAAGAAGTATGTCAAGGCTGTATACTGTCACCCTGCTTATTTAACTTACATGCAGAGTACATCATACGAAATGATGGGCTGTATAAAGCACAAGCTGGAATCAAGATTGCTGGGAGAAATATCAATAACCTTAGATATGCAGATGACATCACTCTTATGGCAGAAAGTGAAGAAGAACTAAGGAGCGTCTTGACAAAAGTGAGAGGAGGGTAAAAAAGTTGGCTTAAAACTCAACATTCAGAAAACTAAGATCATGGCATTCGGTCCCATCAATCCATAGCAAATAGATGGGGAAACAATGGAAACAGTGGCAGACTTTATCTTGTTGGGCTCTAAAATCACTGCAGATAGTGACTGCAGCCATGAAATTAAAAGATGCTTGTTCCTTGGAAGAAAAGCTATGACCAACCTGCTGCTGCTGCTGCTAAGTCATTTCAGTCGTGTCCGACTCTGTGTGATCCCATGGACGGCAGCCCACCAGGCTCCTCTGTCCCTGGGATTCTCCAGGCAAGAATACTGGAGTGGGTTGCCATTTCCTTCTCCAAAGCATGCAAGTAAAAGGGAAAGTGAAGTCGCTCAGTCATGTCCGACTCTTTGTGACCCCATGGACTGTAGCCTACCAGGCTCCTCCGTCCATGGGATTTTCTAGGCAAGAGTACTGGAGTGGGATGACCAACCTAGATAGCATATTGAAAAGCAGAGACATTATTTTGCTGACAAAGATCTGTATAGTCAAGTTCTTCAGTTCAGTTCGGTCACTCAGTCGTGCCCGACTCTTTGCAACCCAATGGACCACAGCACACTAGGCCTCCCTGTCCATCAGCAACTCCCAGAGTTTACTCAAACTCATGTCCATTGATTTGGTGATGCCATCCTACCATCCCGTCTTCTGTTGTCCCCTTCTCCTCCCACTTTCAATCTTTCCCAGCATCAGGGTCTTTTCAAATGAGTGAATTCTTTGCATCACATGGCTAAAATATTGGAGTTTCAGCTTCAACATCAGTCCTTCCAATGAATATTCAGGGCTGATTTCCTTCAGGATGGACTGGTTGGATTTCCTTGCAGTCCAAGGGACTCTCAAGAGTCTTCTCCAACACCACAGTTCAAAAGCATCAGTTCTTCAGTGCTCAGCTTTCTTTATAGGCCAACTCTCACATCCATACATGACTCCTGGAAAAAACCATAGCTTTGACTAGGTGGACTTTTGTTGGCAAAGTAATGTTTCTGCTTTTTAATATGCTGTCTAGATTGATCATAGATTTTTTCCAAGGAGCAAGAATCTTTTAATGTCATGGCTGCAGTCACCATCTGCAGTGATTTTGGAGTCCCCTAAAATAAAGTTTGTCACTGTTTCCCCATCTATTTGCCATATAGTGATGGGACCAGATGTCATGTTCTTAGTTTTCTGAATGTTGAGTTTCAAGCCAACCTTTTCACTCTCCTCTTTCACTTTCATCAAGAGGCTCTTTAATTCTTTTTCACTTTCTTCCATAAGTGTAGTGCCATCTGCATATCTGATGTTATTGATATTTCTCCCAGCAATCTTGATTTCAGCTTGTGCTTCTTCCAGCTCAGTGTTTCTCATGATGTACCCTGCATATAAGTTAAATAAGCAGGGTGACAATATACAGCCTTGATGTACTCCTTTCCTGATTTGGAACCAGTCTGTTCCATGTCTAGTTCTAACTGTTGCTTCCTGACCTGCATACAGATTTCTCAGGAGGCAGGTCAGGTGGTCTGGTATTCCCATCTCTTTTAAGAATTTTCCTCAGTTTGTTGTGATCCACACAGTCAAAGTCCTTGGCATAGTCAGTGAAGCAGAAGTAGATGTTTTTCTGCAACTCTCTTTGCTTTCTCAATGATCCAATAGAGGTTGGCAATTTGATCTCTGGTTGTTCTGCCTTTTTTAAAACCAGCTTGAACATCTGGATGTTCATGGTTCATGTACTGTTGAAGCCTGGCTTGGAGAATTTTGAGCATCACTTTGCTAGAATATGAGATGAGTGCAATCATGTGGTAGTTTGACCATTCTTTGGCATTGACTTTCTTTGGGATTGGAATGAAGACTGAACTTTTCCAGTCCTGTGGCCACTGCTGAGTTTTCCAAATTTGCTGGCATATGGAGTGCAGCATTTTCACAGCATCATCTTTTAGTATTTAAATAGCTCAACTGGAATTCCATCACCTCCACTAGCTTTGTTTGCAGTGATGTTTCCTAAGGCCCACTTGACTTCACAATTCAGGATGTCTCGGACTAGGTGGGTGATCACACCATTGTGATTATCTGGGTTGTGAAGATTTGCTTTGTGAAGTTCTCTGTTTATTCTTTCCACCTCTTCTTACTATCTCTGCTTCTGTTAGGTACTGCTCTGTGGTTTTGTGGTGCCTCGTAATGACTGAAGGCAGCCCCTAAAAGGGGAGCCTTGTCAGGGCTTTATACCGACCTGCCAATGCCAAGAGATCCTCAAGGTCCCTGCTAGAGGAGTGACCAGAGGTGGGCAAAGTGTGTGGACTGATCTTTCCTTTCTTGGTCACCTCTTCCTGGGCTCTGATCATTCTGTAATTGCATGGGGGATAAGAACTACTAACACAATCTGTTGAATCATAGACTTTCAATGGACTTGTGATTCATGCCATTACTATGTACTTTTACTTAGACCCCAAGCTTGGCAGTCATGGAAGTGCCTAGCCTTGCTAGGAGTTACAAGTTACAACAGCATGTTTGGGTGTGAGGTGGAGCTCTAGCTCCAGGAAAGTCTCTTAGTCAAAGCTATGGTTTTTCCAGTAGTCACATATGGATGTAAGTTGGACTGTAAAGAAAGCTAAACACTGAAGAATTGATGCTTTTGAACTGTGGTGTTGCAAAAGACTCTTGAGAGTCCTTTCGACTTCAAGGAGATCCGACCAGTAAGCCTAAAGGAAATCGGTCCTGAATATTCATTGGAAAGACTGATGCTGATCCTTAAACTCCATTCCTTTGGCCACCTGATGCAAAGAACTGACTCACTGGAAAAGACCCTGATGCTGGGAAAGACTGAAGGCAGAAAAAGGGGATCACAGAGGATGAGATGGCTGGATAGCATTACCAACTCAATGGACATGAATTTGAGCAAGCTCCAGGAGATGGTGAAGGACAGGAAAGCCTGACTGCTGCAGTCCATGGGGTTGCAAAGAGTCGGACATGACTGAGCAACTGAACTGGAGGCTGAGAAGGCAGCAATCAAGGTGCTGGCAGATTTAATGTCTGATGAGGACCCACTTCATGGTTCAAAGATGATATCTTCTGGCTGTGTTTTCACCTGGCAGAAAGGACTAGGGAGCTTTGTGGGGTGTTTTATATAAGGAAACTAATCCCATTTATGAGGGCTTTAACCTCATGACCTTATTACCTCCCAAGTATACCACGTTAAAATACCACCACACTGAGGACTAGGTTTTAATATATGAATTGTGGGAGGACACATTCAGTCTTTACCACCCTACCCACTGTATATCTTAAATGTCTTTGGATTAGTCCAACAGAGACCAATGTTACAATCTCCTTCCTACTCCCTCTCAATCAGTTTGCTGTGCACAATCAAATGAATCATCTTATAATGCAAATAAATGTGATTAATTCCCTACTGCTGCTCTTTACCACTCCAACCCTTCAACGACTTCTCATTGCTCTTAGGATGAACACATTAAACTCCTCAGGCCTGTAGCTGGGCTTTGCAGCAAGATTCCATACTACCTCTCAGGGAGAGGAGTTTCCCTATATGCTGAGGGAGCCATCAGCACATAGTTAAACCGGAAGTGGGAAAGTCACAGAAATGTACGGAATGAGTTCAAAAGAACAGCATAGACGGAAAGTCAAGAATACCACCATTAAGCAGCTAGGTGGAGAGAACCCAAGGATGGAAAGCTGAGATCTTTTCCAGGCATGAAAAATGGGTGTGTAGGTGGGACATATGCTGCTGCGTGTTACATGTGATTAACAGTCATGGACCATCTCGAACTATTTGTGAAGACATGTGGATAAGAAGAGGATGCAGAAGTAGAACTGAAGAGAGGAGATAAAAAGAAGGATGTGTTACTCCTTATTCATCCATATGTAATAAACATATTTATCCATATGCACAGACAACTTAAAGTATGGAAAGAAGCATTTGGGATACAAGGAATTCACTATTTTATTAATCTACTTTATATTGAATTAATATAATATTGAAATAATATGGTATAAAAAGTCTAGGACAGATCTCTTAGAATTTGCTGTTCATAAAGATCATCAGTGTAGAAGTTACATATTTTAATTTTCACAGTCTTTTGTTTTTTACTGATTTCCTGGAGATCTGGAATCAGCAAGTACATTGGATTGGGAATCTGAAACTCAGCTTTGAATCTTGACACTTGCACTTATTAGGTGTGTGACTCTGGTTAGTTTACTCTGCTGGTTTGAAGAATAGATTCTTATCTGTGAAATAGGGTAAGCCCACCTATTTCCTAGGTGCTATGTGTGCAGGTTGAATTAAATAATACATATATAGTCACTCTTTCTCAGTAGGTACATCAGAAATATCTCTCTTAAAAAATCATTTCTTCTTTGGTGAAAACAAATGGGAATACACTATCTTAGAAGCTGTCTTATTTTTAAATATACTTTAGTCTTAAGGTAGTTTATATAGCCATCTAGGTGCAGGGTCATCAGAGCAGTGTTTCTGACTCAGAAACCCCTACATCAAAATCACCATGATGAGTGGTTAAGCATGCACAATCCTGTCCTTCTTCCAAAACTTCTGGAAAGCAGGACTTGGGCATCTGCATTTTAAAAAGCTCTCAGGCAATTTTTTGGCATGCTAGCATTTAGGAATTGTATAACAGAATTATAGTAATTTATCTTTGCTTAATGAAACAAAATTTACTACTTATTGTCACCTTTGAGCAAATAGCATTTTTAAATAAGATGGTTGCCCAAACTACCAAATGAATTTATTTTTTTACTTTTAAACTAAAGATTATTTAAAAGTGCTATTTGACTATAGGAGAAAGGATCCATAGAGAATAACTACAATCTAGACCTGATTTCTAAATATAATATTAATAGCTAGTTTCAATAGGCTATTTAAAATGAATTAAAATGAAAATTTCAATTCCTCAGTTGCACTAGCCATGTCTCAAGTGCTCCACACCCACATGTTACCATACTGGATGGTGCAGGATAAACATCTGTATCATCACAGACAGTTCTAGAGGATAGTGCTGATCTCTGGAACACCATTTCCTGAGTCAAATACACTAGTTTTGTGATTATCCAAACGCATTTGATATAGAAAAATTTAGGTTTCTTCCTTTGCCAGAAACAAATGCAGAGATGATGTGCAGCTCTGCCTGACTTTTCTGCACCCCCTCCTCCCCAAACCAAAACTGATTACAGTCTTTTTGCCCTGTTACCTATTTAAACCTTTGTGAATTGCATGTGTGTGAGTGCGTGCTCAGTCAGGCCTGACTGTGACGCCGTGGGCTGCAGCCTGCCAAGCTCCTCTGTCCATGAGACTCTCCAGGCAAGAATACTGGAGTGGGTTGCCATTTCCTCCTCCAGGGGATCTTCCTGACCCAGGGATTGAACCCATGTCTCCTGCACTGGCAGGTAGATTCTTTACCACTGCGCCACCTGGTAAGCCCTATGAACTGCATGAAACAAAAGTAAGGTGAAAACGTTAGTCACTCAGTCATGTCTGATTCTTTGCAACCCTGTGGACTATAGCCTGCCGGGCTCCTTTGTCTATGGAATTCTCCAGTCAAGAATACTGGAGTGGGTAGACATTTCCTTCCCCGGGGGATCTGGCAGATTCTTTATTTTCTGAGCCACCAGGGAAGCCCTTGCACTTTCAGTAGCTCCCTTTATGTATCGTTCTCACGAAAGACAACTTCCACAGAAGAACTGTGCTGACAGTGAGGCTCCATCTGGATAGAATTTCCCCGGATGGCTCACAGACAATGAAGGTGCTCTGCTAACTATGTCCCTGTGGCGGGCTGGTAGCACACTGCTGCTAAAAGCGGCTGGCTAGACTCCTGGGAGGGCAGGAACCTCCTGGTTCTTCCTCTAGGAGCTTCATTCTCCTGCGGTTCACCACCTCCCCGACCTGCCAGAAGGTTTTCCTGTTAACTCTTCTCCTTTGCCCTTGCTGGTGAGCGAGTGTTGCCAGTGCAGGTATTTCTGGGGTGGAAGCCACCAGAGCAAGAACAAATGGAAGGTGATGTTACTCCAAAATAATTTTTCTTTGTGACTTTTTTTTACACCTGAAGACCTGCTACCAGAGAATTTGGAAAACACACAAAATAAATTCTAAGAAATCCTCCATACCCTCCAATTAACTATAATCCCACCACCCAGATAAAAGCTCTGTTGACATTTTCAGGTTTATCTGTCTTTTCTGTACGTGATAACAATTCAGATCATAGTTTCCACTTCTAAATATTCAGCTTTTTTCCCATTTAACACTATATTATGAAACTTTTATAGTCTTTGAAAGCAAACTTTCTTAATATAGACGTCCTAAAATTTACCACTGATCTCATGTTAGAGATTAAAGTTGATGCCAGTTTATAATTAGAAATAATGTGACAACTATTAATGTATATAAATTTTGTGCCTCTCTCTGGGTAGTAAGAAAAAAATACAAAAAAGGATTTTAGGTGAATGGGCATCAGTGTACTTGATAGAGTTCTAAACTATCTTCTAGAAAGTTTGTAGCCATTTATACCTCCATATACAGAAAATTTGAGTGTCCCATTTGACCTTTCTAAAATCGAGTGATAGCTTAAAAACATCTGTGCTAATTTCTAGAAGAATATATTATGTAAATTGTAGTTTTTTGGTATTGCTTAAATTAATGAGGCTTAACATTTTTCATGCTTACTGGGCATCTCTATCTTTTCTTTTCTAAGCAACATGTACTTGAGGACTTCCCTGGTGGTCCAGTGGTAAAGAGTTTGCCTTCCAATGCAGGAAGTGTGAATTTGATCCCTGGTTGGGGAACTAAGAACCCACATACTTTGTGGCTAAAAAACAAAAACAGAACAGAAGCAACCTTGTAGCAAATTCAATAGAGACCTTGAAAAAATAAACAACATGTCCTATGTCTGTTTACTGAATTGAAGGTGGCTTTTCCTTTGTATTTTTTTATTCTTTCACATTCTGTATATACTTCTAATTGTTTTATGAAGTCTGATCTGGGGTTCTTCAATCAAGTATCTGTTCTTATGAAAGTGCCCCTCAGGGACCCATCCATCCTCTTTGCTCACTCTTTCAGCTTCCCAGGCTCTCAGGCTGTCCATCTCTTTTGCTATCAGACCCTGACCTCAAATGTCACCTATGGCAGTCTGTTCCACCTTGGTGCTAGTGCTAGTCGCTCAGTCGTGTCCGACTCTTTGCGACCCTATAGATTGTAGCCCACCAGGTTCCTCTGTCCATGAGGATTCTCCAGGTAAGAAAGCTGGAGTGGGTTGCCATTCACTTCTCCCCGGGATCTTCCTGACCCAGGGTTTGAACCCAGGTCTCCTGCACTGCAGGCAGATTTTTACCATCTGACCACCAGGGAAGCCCTTACTGCTACTGCTGAGTCACTTCAGTCGTGTCCGACTCTGTGCGACCCCAGAGATGGCAGCCCACCAGGCTCCCCCGTCCCTGGGATTCTCCAGGCAAGAACACTGGAGTGGGCTGCCATTTCCTTCTCCAATGCAGGAAAGTGAAAAGTGAAAGGGAAGTCGCTCAGTCGTGTCTGACCCTCAGCGACTACATGGACTGCAGCCTACCAGGCTACTCTGTCCATGGGATTTTCCAGGCAAGAGTACTGGAGTGGGGTGCCATTGCCTTCTCCGAGGGAAGCCCTTAGTGGAATTTTAAATGGAACACTCACTGATGCTTCATCACTACTTATACAACTCAAGGGCATAGCTTTTGTCAAAGATATCTGAAGGAAGTTGTGGGAGGCCTCTGAGAGTGGAGAACCTCAGACATCACCCTGTCAGCCTTTGTCCACCTGTGAGACTGGTTCTAGAGTCCCAGTGCTGCCACCACAACCAACAAGCTAATTCCAAGAACTGATGGCCACTCAACTCATCCCTAGAGACAAACAGTAAGAGAACGTGAGTGTGAAAGAGTAAGGGGTTACTGGACAAGAGAGTTATTTTTAGAAACTTTAGAAAGCCAAATTAATCATAAACAAAAACCCAAAAGTTATTGACAAAGAGTGTTCATAATTTGATCCTAATTTTTCTTAAAATACGAACTTTTTCACATCTACCTTAAAGTTATTATTTCTCAGTCAGGTATTTCGAAACCTAAGACACACATTTCTAAAAATTCACAGTTGAAAATTATATAAAGAATACCTTACCTTTGAAACTAGGAGTGAAATGATTTCTTTTACAGTGTTGTCAATCAAATCATCTATTTTGGAATGGTACTGCTGCTAGATATTAAAAGACAAAGATGCATTAGTTGAAGTGGACACAAAACTTACTTGTCATTAGGCATAAATGCTTTAAAGTTACTAGTTATGACATATCAGATTTACACAAAATGACCATTTTGCACCTTAGAAGAACAAAACCTTGAAAATGATCCACCAATCAACACTTTTTACATTGTGGGGTTTGAAAATTTTCCCATGTGCTCTGCTGAGTTAAGCAGCTAATGGGGTTATTATACAGATGAATTGAGTTCTTATTCTTATTCAGACAGAGGAATGTGAAGGATACTTTTTGTCTTCTCCTCTATAATTAAGGTGGCCGAGTATTTTTCTAAAGGGTTGGTTTAGCTGGAGAAGCAAAAAGACTGGAAAAAGATTTAATTAATACAGCATTTCATGTCTGACAACTCTCATTCATAAGTTATTTTAAATGTGTTCTAGAAATAAAATGAGCTCCCAATTGTTCTCGCTGAAAGGACCTTTTTATCAGCATGGGGAGCTACAGTTTATACAATTCTTACAATATGCTCAAGCAAGGGCAAAATTAAAATTTCATCAACAAAGGTGATAGATGGTAACAAATTAATAGGCCATAAAAGGTACAATGAAACAGCACTCACTCCCCATAGTTTTTTTTACTGCTTCCTCATGAAAATGATGCCTTTAAGTAAATGCAAAAAAAAGATGTATTTAAAATAAACCTGAAAGACTCTTTATTTTTTGCCTTCTTTAGAGACTACTAGAGAGTTCTCTTCTTAAATTAGCAGGAGCTTTGGCTTCGGCGGTGTGTGAAGGCACATTCATTGAAACAGTAATTCTTCCTTTAGAAGCATTTATCTGACGGCTGATTGTCCGCAATAGCCACTTCACAGAAAATGTGACTTGTAAAGACTAACCCTATCTTGATGGTTCAAGGCTTCTTGGAACAGCTAACATAATGCATGGAGTAAAAGTACTCAGGTCAGTATAAACATTAGACCAACTTAACAGCTGCTGGTTGAATGGTTTCCAAAGATGGGAGTTTTTGAAAGCTATTTTTCCTTCTGAAAACATGTCTCAAAGTTTCCACACACAACAAAACATCAACTTAGGTCTGTTCTGGAACACGCAGGAATGAGGTCCCCCCACAGGCTTTCAAAGCAACAAGCCATCATCTACCTGCATAAATAATGAAGAAAGGAGGCAGAATTTTGGAGCACAGGGATTATTTTCTTTTCCTGCTTGAGTGTGTGTGTATGCCTGCGTGTATCTGTGTGTGTTGAGAAGAGATCTTAAATTAAGCACACATATATGAACAGGGAACTTTCTAGGCAAGTATTTTTCACTCAGGGAAAGAACATACTAAGTGTCTGTCTCACCTAAAGCCTTACTGATCCCCAAATTTATACTCCCCGAAGGACAAACAGAATGGAAGCCTAGAGGGTGGATTCCTACTGCTGTATTTTTTTGTTTTTTTGTTTTTTTTTTCGCTTTCAGAACAGCTTGAAGAGAAGGAAAGGAAAAACAAAACAACAAAACAAAGAAAAGCAAGGTAGAAGAGGAAGAGCTTGAAACACCTGGCCTAAAACCCTGGGTGGTAGTTGAGATGACCAAGAAGACCCCAGAGGCGCAGGTACAAAAACATCACTTCCCTGTCCCCATGAACCCCCTCCTTCTAACTGAAACTGTTCCGCTGACCAGGCAGTGGAGGAGCTTATGCAAATGAGCTCTGCTGGCTCCCCCTTCCAGGCACTCTCTTTTCATATCCTTCTCTCTCCAGATTTGCGCCTGTGTAGCAGGAGGAAATAAAAATAGCAGACTGAGGCTTCTCTTTGGGAAAAGGAAAGGGATACAGGAGACGGGTTTCAAGCTACTCTCCTTACTCTACATGGAAAGTGCTACAAAACATTCAGAGTCCCCTGAAGCTGCAAAGTTTCACCTTCTTGCGCATGCCTTATCCTCAGTGTTTATCTCTCTTTGCCATAACTTTCATTTTTAACTAATGAAATGGCATCAGAAAGCTATTGGATATAGAACAGCAGAGCTTCTACACATTTGACTTTTGGGTTGCACTGACTTTTGGCAATTTCTTAAAATCAAGAGATGAGCCACTACAGAGGTCATTTATTTCCTTTTTATTGAAAGGCAGGGAAAAGCAGGCTCTAGGAGCCATCCAATTCTCCTATAATGCACACCTTTAGACTGCTGTTTTCTTTCATGTTTAATCTAGCCAAAAGCAGAGGGAGGGAAAGAGAGCAAGTTAAAAAGGAAGAAGTGGGGTAGGAGGGAGGCTCAAGAGGAAGGGTACATGTGTATACTTATAGCGGATATGCACTGCTGTACAGCAAAAACTAACATAATATTGTAAGTTTTTGTAATCAATTATAATCAATTATACTCTGATTTTAAAAGTATATAATTTTAAAAGAGGGAAAAAAAGTATACATTTTAAATGTGTTACCCGGGGGGCAAACCTAAATAGTATAATCGTTGCTAGGTTGTTTTTTTTTTTTAATATGAGATTTTGGTGGTGCTAATGGTAAAGAACCTTCCTGTTGATGCAAGAGACACAAGAGAAGTGGGTTCAATCCCTGGGTTGGGAAAATCCCCTGGAGTAGGAAATGGGAACTCACTCCAATATTCTTGTCTGGAAAATTCCATGGACAGAAGAGCCTGGCGGGCTACAGTCAATGGGGCTGCAGAGAGCTGGCCACGACCAAGTGACTGAGCAGTAGTTTGCTGCTGTCAGTTTATCTGACCAGCTCTGACTTCACTAATACTAAATCTGAAAGCAGCTGGGAACTTCCAGAGTCTGCTCCAGCTGTACAGGTAGCAGATGTGGTCTAGGAGTACTCTGAGTGGAAATGTGGAGGTGGCTTCAGGATTCATATTTTACATACATACTCTGCAAACAGAATAACCCAGAAATGCCACATATAGGCAACAGAAAGTTAGCTAGAAAAAAGTCATTCATTAGGGGATCCAGATAGTTTCCAAAGACAATATAAACACACAAAGAGATCAAAACAGGTATGAACAGAATTTATCTGGAAACATGGACATTTCCTAAGCTAAAGTTGATAAGTTTTCATTTAGATTAGCAGACCAAATTTTTGTTCAAAACCTGCCAAATTTTTGTCTGCAACAATCAAAGCTTATAAAATTTCTATCAGAATATTTCAAGTTGGATCAATGATTCTACAAACTGGTACTTTCCAGATCATTCTTAGATGAATTCTTTCCAAACTGACCTCAAAAGTAAACTGTCGGTGCCCTCCTTCTCCATTAGGTGACTCTGCACTTGGATTAAGATGAACTTTGATGGTGACTGCAGCCATGAAATTAAAAGAAGCTTGCTCCTTGGAAGAAAAACTATGACCAACATAAACAGCATATTAAGAAGCAGAGACAATACTTTGCCGACAAAGGTCCATCTAGTCACAGCTATGGTTTTTCTAGTAGTCATGGATGGATGTGAGAGTTGGACTATAAAGAAAGCTGAGTGTCGAAGAACTGATGTTTTTGAACTGTGGTGTTGGAGAAGACTCTTGAGAGTCCTTTGGACTGCAAGAGCAAACCAGTCAATCCTAAATTAAATCAGTTCTGAATATTCATTGGAAGGACTGATGCTGAAGCTCCAATACTTTGGCCATCTGATGTGAAGAACTGACTCATTGGAAAAGACCCTGATGTTGGGAAAGATTGAAGGTGGGCAGAGAAGGGGATGGCAGAGGATGAGATGGTTGGATGGCATCACCAACTAAATGGGCATGAGTTTGAGTAAGCTCTGGGAGTTGGTGATAGACAGGGAAGCCTAGTGTGTTGCAGTCCATGGGATTCCAAAGAGTCGGACATGACTGAGCAACTGGACTAACTGACTGAGGAATTTTTACTTCATGGAGCCCAGGGAATTCAGGTCAGGCACAGGTAAATATCAGGCACATGGGTAAATATCCTCATCTCACCTGACTGTTCTCATGCAGACATGTAAGAAATGAAGACTAGCCAAATGCCAGTGCAATCCAGCATTCTTAAAAATTTTGGTCCTTCTACTGGGACGATTTTAAAGGTATTAGATTGTTAGATCTGGAAATGGAAGTATTTTACTGCAATTGAAAACAAATCCCACGTATGTAGGGGGTCCCTGAGTTGTTCTATTAATGTGTTTTCACTTTCAATGGATGAACCATGAGATACAGTGGGTCTGAGAGCATATGACTGCTGAAGGTCCATGCAGTCATCTGCTCTTTTGCAGGGATGGATAATGAGGATTTCTAAGCACTGGTGGTTTTCGGATCTCCACATCTGTCCCTGAGGGCCTGGCATGAGATTGCTGACTCATTACACACAGCTGTCACAAGAGCAGATCATTCGATCACTAATTACTCTATTAAATGCTGTTCCGGGCTGTGGCTGAGAGTGTCTGCATCATCGTAAGCCACGTAAGAAAGCAGAATGATAATTCAGGAGTCCAGAAGGGGCTTCACTGTGGGTAAGGAGTTGGTAAGCTTTTGTCCCAGCAATAATGATATGATAAATTCACTAGAGATTGTGCAGAGGCAATTCCCTTAAATCTAGAAAAAAATAAAATCTGCTAGGTTTACCTACATAGTATACTATATATCTTTATGAGTTTCCAAATTGTGTAATAATCCAGTTTTTTCAACAACTTTAATTTGTTGCTTGCTATACAATGGGGTCCTATGCATGGGCTCACCTATGCATGTAATGTATTCATCACTTTGCAATCATCCCCAAACTTGTCTTAAACACACTGAGAGAGGAAAAGCCTGTGCAATTACATGTATATATTTCCTGGAGATTAAAAGCAAAGTATAAAATACTTCTTGTGCACGGAAACTCTTGTTTACCACTTTTCAGGGTTGCTAATGGGTTTTACACCTGCACATTTTGAAGTATATTAATTGTGCGAAAGTTGTGGGGAACTAATTGTCTCTGGTGAGAAGGTACAGGTGCAGACATAATGAACAACAGCAGATTACTCTTCAAAATCATCCACCTATTAATGTAAAGAATCATTTGACAATGCAACAATGTTTTGTCATTTGTGTGGGCGCCTGCTTTTCTTTCATAGTCCTGGAGTGAGTTGTTTCTTACAGGGGAGGATTTTTCTTAAATGGGGATAACTGAACTGAAGATTTTTAATGCAGTGACAAAAATCAGTCTTCTCATTCAACAAACATTTAGTATGTATCTATTGTGTGTCAGGCACGGCAGCGTATGTGAAAATAAGAACAAATGGATAGATTCAGTATTAATGGAAGAGGCAAGATGATTCCATAAACCTGATGAGAAATGGATGTGTGTATAAAGAGACAATGTTCTCAAGCAGACAATAAAAGGTTTACATCTGGCCATAGAAAACCAAGAAGGTGGTTATGAGCCATTGATAGCCAAACCAGCTGCCTACTCACTCGGATAATTAGAGATAATAAATCACGTTTCAAGAGATCAGAGAATGATAAAACTGAACACGCGATAACACGTATCAGCTCCTTACTGTGTCTGAAAGGTTGTATGCTGTGGTATTAGAAATACACTTTTTCCCCCTGAATTGCCCAGAGAATGAAATACGTGGATACGTGAACAAATTATGGCCAAATAGCTTATGTCTGTCTCTTGGTTAAATAAGCACGACATTCAAAACAGTGGACCTTCTTATCCTCTTTGTGTAGTATTGTGTGCGTGTGCTCAGCTGTGTCCGAGTCACGGACTGTACCCAGTCTCCTCTGTCCATGGAATTTCTCAGGAAAGAATACTGGAGCAGGTTGCCATTTCCTCCTTCAGGGGATCATCTGGACCCAGAGACTGAACACATGCCTCTTGCATCTCCTGCACTGGCAGGCGGATTTTTTTCCCACTCGTCACCTGGGAAACCTCATCCTCTTAGTGGTTACCTATGTCCTTCTGCTTGGATTAGAGTTGTTAGCCCAGTGAAGAGTTGGTTCTGAGTTTGACTCCCATGCGTCAACTCTAAGACTTGTAAGATTTAACACATCCATAGAGCACAAGCATTTGACTTATTAAGAAAACATTTATTTAATCTAGTCAATTCTGTAAGGTACAAAGGGTTGTCAAACGATGTTCCTCCAAGGTTCTGGGTGGTGCCTTAAGAAAACCTGTGTATGGAAGGGGAAAGGCTCCTGACACAGGCCTGCCCTTCCCTGAATCTGATGATAGTGCTATCCCAGACCATCAGCAGGAGGAAAGGCTGTTATCACAGTGGGCATATCCCTCAATGAAATTTACAACTGGGTTCTTCTGTATGGAGTGACCTTAAGAGTGGCCTCCTGGTCCTCAAATTTACAGGCTACCCTGTATATATGCTATATATCATCTATAGCTCCTAATTCTAAATTCTTTTAATACTGTTAGTGAAAGTGTACACTATATATATATGCATCTTAAAAATATTAATAATCACTCTGCTTCTGAATTTATTTAGAATTTTAAAAGGGTGAATTCACTTGGTTTTAAATAATTTTATCTTAAAAAATTGTAAAGCAGTCTGTTGATTCTGCAGCTCAACAGGGAAGAAACATTCCCTATGACATTACTTAAAGTGAAAGTATTTATATCTGTTTTAATGCATCTTTGGTATTGCTATGTAGTATTATACACATACACAACAACCAAAAACCTGAAAATGGAATTATTTTATTTTGAAAGATGAACATAAAAAAGGTACACTTACAAGAATAATAATTCAAATGAAAATGTGTGTGTGTGTTTTAAATGAAACTTACCCACTGACTATCAAACTGGATCATGCCATGAGGGAAAATAAAACACGATGAAGGAGAACATAAGGGAAAAATAAAGAAATGATGAAAAAGTAATTACAATGGGCAAAGATGCAACAAAATATTAACTTAAAGAGATAATCTAAGAAAAAGAGATCCATTTCACCCAATCACCACTCTCAACAAAGATAAAATCATGGGGTAAAATAAACTCTATTTCTGAATACAGAACCAAACAAAATAGAAATCAAATTGAAACAATGGGATATTCATTGAAAAAAGAAAAGACCAATTTTCCAGTATATTTCTACTTGATCTTTTTCTTTTTTTAAAAGGAAACTTTTGTGTAAATAAAATATTTCATGGGCTATTTTCTGGGCCTGTTTTTTGGATGCAAACTCTGGATACTCTATATTTGTATAAACAAAGCAAGTAGCTTTCTAGATTTCTGATTTGTTTGTGAAAAGCAAGGTTTATGTAAATACACAACACCTAAGCCATTAAAAGGTATATCTGAAATTCAATGGCCACTTGTAAAATTTGGGGCAGTCTTTGTATTAAAAAGAAGAAACAGATAAGAGCAAAGAATAAAGGGGCATTCCATTATTATAATACAGAAAAGTTTAAACACTTGTATGGGGAACTAGGTCTTTTTCATCTAGTCAAGTAAGAAACTTCTGGAAACAGCATGTCCTTCTCTGCGAAGGCACCCTACATTACCACATGTGACATTCAATCCACTTACCTCCTGTCCTCCATCCAGGGCACAGAGCTTGGTGCTTTGCTTTTTGGCATCAACTAGCACATTAAACATCGTACACATAGAAGCTGGAATGCGCAGGTCAGTGGTTTTGCTTGCCTTTTGCAGCTTGAGTTCGAATGCGGTTCTTGTTCTATTCATTAAAACATGAATTCACAGTAAGAAATCTGACATGTTCCCCCTGATTTGTAAAAGTGAAATCAACACTACAAGATGCTAATTTAAAACATGCAAATACCGAGTGTGGCCTTGCCTGGGAGCTGGGAGGTAGGATGCTCTTCTTTTTAGGTGTCTTGCATGAAAGATCAGACTGTGATGCTACTTGGATACTCACTCAGACAGTTAAGTGAAACCGTGAAGTTTTTCCATTCAAAGTACACACTAGATGTCTGCATGAGTATCCAAGTAGTATACTAAAGCAGAACAAATCCTGTGTGTGAGGGTTTACCAAATTAAAAAAAGGACAAGTTTGGGAGAAACTAAAACACATAATTAATGTGCAACACAGAATATATAATTCTTTTATGTCACTTAGTTTCTCTTCAAACACTTGAAGTTGCATTTAGGTTTTTTTTTTTTTTAAAAAAAGAAACTGCATAATAGATGATTTGGAAATGGTTTTGCTAAAATGTCCAAAGAATATCCATAGATTTGATACATTAGCATCACAGATGCCAAACCTGATATTTTTTAAACATTAAATAATCTAATTCATGGCTTTGCTTTACAAAGCCATTAAACATTATTTTAAAGAGAGAATTTTTCTTGCTTTGAAGATTTCAGTATTATCCAGTTGCTCCAACCAGAATTTGTTATTCCAATACGCTGCCTGCATTGCTCTTGTATATCTCATGAACAAAGGCAATGGGGAAAATAATGCTAATTAGGATGAAATGCTGATTTTGTAAAAAGTATTAAATACAATAAAAGTGCATGTGGAAGAATTGAAAGCCTCATAACTTATTTCTGGTTAAGTTCTGAAGAATGTAAATGGACACTTGGAACTCATCTGATATGGATAGAGAATACCAGAAAACAGAACAATTGATGGCAATGATCATCACTGAAGTTTGCCACGTCGTTTCACAGCACATGAACACAGTACATAATGCATAAAGTACTTAACAGATCTCTTCCATGTCTCAGGAAGCACTGCCTTGGGGATTTAAAGCACAGCATCCCCAGAGATAACAATAAGCACAACAGAAAGGGTTGATATGGGTATGGGTACTATGGCTGAGAGCAATGGTTTATTGTTTGGTCGCTAAGTTGTGTCCAGCTCCTTGTGACTTCATGGACTGGAGCCCACCAGGTTCCTCTGTTCATGGGATTCTCCAGGCAAGAATACTGGAGTGAGTTGCATGCCCTCCTCCAGGGGATCTTCCCAACCCAGGGACTGAACCCGCTTCTCTGATGTCTCCTGCATCAGCAGGCGGGTTCTTTACCACCAGTGCCACCTGGGAAGCCCGAATGGCAATGGTCAGGAGACCTGAAAAAAAGGAGTGGGCCAATTGTATCAAGTACATTCATCCTCAGAGTTTAGGTCGAAGTACGTAATGGCCTTTAAATTTTGGAAAGCTATACATATTGAAACCTTTCTTGTGACAGTTATGTAAAAGGTACTTGGTGAAATGTGGTATTTCGGGTGCTTGGCAGAGTAAGAAGCAACTTGAAAATACACGTCTACCTTTTGACACAGGCTTCTATCATGTCACTGGCCATTAGTTTAAGTCTTTGCTCTAAGTGATGGGCAAATTCTTGTTCTGGCCAGTGAAGATCAAAGACAAACATTTGCAGTGCATCAAGTTTCCAAAAAAGGTCTTCTGATGTTGCTGAGCCATTGCTAGAAGAAAAAGGAAGAACGAACATTGTGAACTTCCACTATTAGCTACATGGATCACCCATACATTGTTTTCTTTTTTTTTTTTTTCTGTTATCAATTGTTGTCAGTGAAAAAATGCCACATAAAACCTCTAAGGATCAATACTTTCTTTGCTAAACCTCCTAATTTTCCCTTTTCACTTCTTCTTAATGAATGAGGCAAGGCAAGGAGAACAAAATAGAAATATAGCAGTAAAGTGTCATAAAAAGGGGTCAAATAATGGGTAATGATCTTTACTAAAGAAAAAAATAAAATTATATACATAGGAACAGACAAATGTTCTTTACCAACCTCTAGGATAAACATAAAATACATGTTTCCTCCTAGAAATTCAAAGAAGTATGTTTTATGCAAGAAAATCCATATGATGGCAACTATAAGCTTCACCCAACTCATGCGTATATGCTCCCGTCACCATGATGCCTTCTGTTTGTCTTCACGTATGTTGCCTTTGGGGCTTTCAATTTCTCAGTTACAGGTAAAGGTGAAACAGGTACCAGGAATGAAGTAATAGATTGGGTAGGGAAGCAAATCTTGCCTCTATTTTGAAATGCTTTGGGCCTTTTCTCGCTCATGATTAAACCTTACTTAGTACAGGTATGGTCTAACAGAGAAAGGTGTTCTCAAGCTGGAGCAACATCATCTATTTCAGGTCCTTCCATCTATATAACCAAGAAGCCAAGGTCTGCTATGCCTTCACTACTATGGTAAGGTTACTCTAGGGACCAGGGTTTCACACCATGCAAGGAGGTAATCTGTGTCAGAGTATATAATATTTGGGCCAATGATAGTATTATATACTTTCCATTAACCTAGTGTACAGCCTAAGAGGAAAAGAGATGATGTGAAAATAACAGTCCTATGTATACTGCAACTTAATTCTAAAAGAGAGCAAAAGAAAAAGAAACAAAAACTGCTGTATGATTCATTTCTGCTTAGCTTTCCAACATGTAACATACACTAATCTGAAATTTCTGTTTCAGGTTTGTAAAAGAAAAATTCTAAGATAAACTAATTTATCACAAGGGCATGGTGGAAAATTTTTATAAAGAAAAATTCTTTTAAATAACCACATTGTTTAGCTAAACATATCTTAATTAGTCAGCTTAAAAACAATCACCTCCTGCTCTGGCTAATTAAAGGCTTCTTTCTATGCTCTTGCTCCCCCACCGCCTCAGCATCTCAGCTCCATCACCAATCTACTCTGCTCTCCTCCTCCCATTCTGCCCGTAATTCCTCATGATCTCCTCAACTAGCCAAGATGTCCTCAGAGTTGAATTCTTAAGGGAGCAATCACAGCAAAGCAGTGAACATTACCCACAGCACTTTCTTCACTTACTGTCTCCAAACCATAATATTCAGTGCCCCCAAAGTATCATTAAACAAAAGAACCAGAGAACCTTACTGACACTGCTGCAAAAAAAAGTTTGAGAAAACACTATATTTAGTTCTTCATTTTGCTGCTTATATAATAAAAATAAGTGAAAAAAATCATGAAGCAAAATCCTCTGATACACTTACAGTGTGCAGTTTGGTAGATTAGAAGAACTATGTTTTAAGAGTAATTGAATGTAATTGGCAAAGAAGCAAATTTATTTCTTCTAATTTTTCAACAAAACAACAGCAACAAAACCCACCATTAAGACAAAACCCCAAATAGTAAAGGTAGAATTCTAATAAAAATGGACTTTCTCATAATATGTGACAAATAAACCTTTATAGGGAATATGGATATATGTTTTCTGTTCTGTGATCCTGTTACGGAATGATTCTAAATGATACATATGCTTAATTGGGAATGTAATTAAGGTAACAAGTGTTTGATGCAATTAAATAGATGAAAAATGTAAATAGGTGTTCTCTCAAGCTGGCATGTATAACCTGCAATTTATTCATAACTTTTTCATTTTGAAATTACTTCTGATTAGTGACCTATCCCTAAAAGTATTAATCACAGGTTAAAGAATCCAAATGTGAAAAATGGAGTGAGATAATTTCCTGAAAATGCCAGCAGTAAACTTACCTTACTGGCATTCACTCCTAGAGCTGAAAGAGCCAGAATTTTACAGACAGGGAGAGAATTGGAGGAGCATCTATTAAGACGATTTATACAAATGTGGGTTCAAAGCTTGTCATTTGCTGGCTCTGTGACACTGACAAGGTCTGCCTTTTAACTCTTTAATGACTTAGTTTCCTTAACTGGAAACAGGGGAAAGTGATATTTACCTCACAGGGTTGTCACAAGGCTTAACCAAGATAAAGGATTTGGCCCTCTATCTCAATTAATGGTAGCTAAGTTTCTTCTTTGAATTATTATTTTTTCTAGCTGACTTCATGTGAGATCTTGTGCAAAGCGTGGGCTATTACTGAGCTCATTTCATTTCTGTGAGGCTCAAACTTTTGGAAATGATTCATTATGGGTAATAATGATGATTGGTGATAATGTAATAATAATTATGGTAATAACAATCATAATCTGGATTGTAGTTATATAGTAGTTATCATTTATGGAGACCCTAGGCTGTGCCAGGCTCTTTTCACAGTTTTTTAAAAATCCTCCCCAAAACATCTTTAAATTAGATGTCATAACCATTTTAGAGCTGAGGAAACTGAGGTTAAGGAAGACTTAATGATGAATAAGCTAAGCTAATGATGAATAAGGATCTAAAAGTAGGGCTGATTGATTTCAAAGCCCACATCTTTTTCACTTTAATGACTCTCATTTACCAAATCTGCAATAGGGAGGCTTGTGACAATCTGGAGTTAATAAATATGGTTTGTAATAATATAAAGATTATTTAAAAATAACAAGATGCAACAAATGGTACATGAAAGGACAAAAGAAGACTTGCTGTTACTGAGAAACAAAGGACAAACCCTTCTCTGCAACCAGCATTATTGTTTCTTTAAAGGTGAGACTAAGATAAAAGCAGGAAAAGATTGTGTTCTTAAAACTATTCTTACAAAGGTTTTTCTACATAGACAAGATAAATCACACAACTGGAGTCAACAAAGGATCCTGGACATACACAGCACTAACCACACTGCTTGCCTGAGTACAGAAAACTCCGGTTATATCACTTAGACTAGAGTCACAACCTAGGGCACAAAATGACCCTGCCCCACAGATCACATATGAACATCAAAGCTGGGAGTACTTAAAAAAAAAAAATCTATATTATGTATCATTGATATGCTAAGCTTAGCTTAATAGCTTCAAAAACTCAAACAAATAAAACCAAAACATAGTATTCCTCCACCAATGATGGTAAATGCCATGCAATCTAAACACGTTTGCACAGAACACAGCCCAGGCCATGCACCAGCTAACACACCACCAGGAAAGAAGTGAGGGATACACACGTGGACTCATATAAAGAAGCCATCCACGAAGGAGTAGAAAAGCTAGGAATCTGTGGAAGATTAAGAGGCAGACTTGGAACTTTTGGAAGAGCTACATTGGGAAGACTGTTGGCGATATTCCTGTAAAGAAACAAACAACGTGGGAAGGGACCACCATAAGCAATAACTACAGATGGCCATGTGTAAAGTCATAAGGGCAGGATAGAAGAGACAGGGGCTCTGTGGATACTGTTGCAAGATACCTACTTGACAGGCTGCCATGTCTCTTGCTCAAAACCTCTGTGAATTGACTGAGCGATGGAGGACTCCATGAGATCCACGTAGCGGACAACCAAGGGCACAAAGATTTCTTGCAAGTGTTTATGAAATTTTCCGTTACATAAAAGTGCTGAAATAGTCAAGCAGAAACAGAGTTTGTCAGAGGGCTTATAGCAGGCATCTGGAAAATATGGATGAAAAACTTTTATGGAAAGAGTATCACATAGAATCAATAAAATACAGAGAACAACGGGCTTTGTTCCTCATACTGGATATCACACAATGAAAACTAACCAAGAAATATAGTCACCTTCTCCATATGGCTGTCAAAACCATAAATGTATCTCTATAAAATCTTCCTGGCACGTGGTATGGTTTTATTTTCTAAAAGGTTTAGCTCACGAGGCATTTGGCCACTTGTTGGAGATTCAAACGAACTGTGGAGTGCCCTAAAGATCTTGACACATGTAAATATGGCAATTAACCAGTTATAATCCTCGTGGGCTTCCCAGGTGGCGCTAGTGGTAAAGAATCCGCCTGCCAGTCCACGAGACATAAGCGATGTGGATTAGATCCCTGAGTCAGGAAGATCCAGGAGGGCATGGCAATCCACTTCAGTATTCTTGCCTGGGAATACTGGGTAAGTCCCAATTCTTGGGACTTCCCTGTAGCTTAGATGGTAAAGAATCTGCCTGAAATGCAGAAGGCTTAGGTTTGATCCCTCAGTCAGGAAGATCTCCTGGAGAAGGAAATGGCAACACACTCCAGTACTCTTGCCTGGGGAATTCCATGGACTGAGGAGCCTGGTGGGCTCCAGTCCATGAGGTGGCAAAGTCAGACGTGACTGTGCAGTTAGCACACATTCTTGCCTGGAGAGTCCCACGGACAGAAGAGTCTGGCGAATGAGAGTCTATGACGTGGCAGGAGTCAGACACAATTGAAAAGATTTGGCATGCATACATAATCCCTGTGGTATGCTGTGTAGCACAGAACTAAACCTATTCAATTCTAAAAGATAAGTCTGCTTGCTTCTAAGAGATATACTAGTTTAACTCACCAGGAGGGTGACTGTGGCCTTGGGAATGTCTATTCCACTTTATGAACTTTTTAATTATTTGTGAAATTTTTCTTAATCACTCACTTCTCCATGAGTGTATGTAAAAAAAGTCAGCGTATCACATGCATTTTTTAGTTGCCCATTAATCTTCAGTGAATTGTGATGTAGTAATAGAACAAACATCCTACCTAACGTCATTGCAGGAGTCTAAGAGTTGATACTACTAGGACAGGACTGCTGGACAAGATGCACTTTACCTCCACTAAGAGAAGAGATGGCTGCTTTCTATGCACAGGTCATAACTGTATTAGAATAGCCAGTGCTGTGGATGGAATGTCCATGTCCAAAATTCATATGTTGAAATCCTAACTCCCATTCCCCAGTGGCTCAGCATGTAAAAAATCCGCCCACAAAGCAGGAGACACAGGAGACGTGGGTTCAATCCCTGGGTCTGGAAAATCCCCTGGAGAAGGAGATGGCAACCCACTCCAGTAGTCTTGCCTGGAAAATCCCATGGACAGAGGAGCGCTGCTGCTAAGTTATTTCAGTTGTGTCCCACTCAAATGACGTAGCAGCAGCGCTCCTCTGTCCATGGGATTTTGTGGGCTACAATCCTTGGGGTTGCAAAGAGTTGGACAGAACTGAGTGACTGAGGACAGTAAGCACATTAATATGATGGTCTTAGGAGATGGAGTCTTTGGGAAGTGATTAGGTCTAGGGCAGAACCCTCAACAACAGGATCAGGACCCTTCTTAGAGACCCTAAAGACAATCCCTGGACCCTTGCACCATGTAAAGTTACAGTGAGAAGATGGTTGGCGGTGAACCAGGAAATCTAGCCCTCCCTAGACACTGAATCTGCTGGTGCTTTGATGTCAGACTTCCCAGCCTCCAGAACGGTAAGGAAGAAATTTCTGTGACTTATTAGCCACCCAGTGTGAGGTATTCTGTTGTGGTAGCTGGAACGAACACAGTGTGTGCCCAAGTTGCACCATGAAAGAAGAGAAATTCTGTAGGAAAATACTAAGTAATGCTAAGCAATTGTCAACAAAGAATTTGTCATTTTTCAGATGCTAGCACATATTTCTCAAGGGGACATCCTAAACTCAGTTATGATTTCTTTAAATAACCTTCAAAGTGAAAATGTATTCATTTAAAAAAGTACTCTGTGGTTACCAAAGGTATTTCTTAAGAGATGGCATTTGAGCTGAGCCTAAATGATAGGGGAGCCTTGCATGGAAGATTTAGAGGGAAAGTTTCTGGGAAGGAATGAGTTGGGGGTGCTTCTAGTAAAACAAAAAAGCTGATATGGCAGCAGCAGAGTGAGGGAGGGGGAAGAATACTCCCAGGTAATGTCTCAATGGTAGGACTCTGTGAAAAGGACGAATTTTACTGGGGAGCGGGATGCATTCTTATTTTTATTAAGAGAGGAGTGACATGATATCGTCTCTCTGGCTGCTGTGTGGAGCGGGAGTAGGTGCCAAAGGGTGGAAGCAGAGAAGAAAGTGAATACTCAGTCCTTTTCTACTACAGACCAGATGAAAAGCTGATGCTGTTGGTGGTGGCAGAGGTAGGAGGAGATGCGGAGAAGGCTTATCAGTCATCCCATTCCTTTTCTTTCCCAGCAGGATGAATGTGGTTTACAATACTGTGCTATATACTTAAAGTTGCCGAGAGAGTAGATCTCAAATGTTCTTACCAAGCCCCCTGCTCGAAAAACTGTAGCCATGTGAGGTGAAGGATGTGACGACTAACCTTGATGCATTAATCACATCAATACAAAAGTATATCAAATTACTGCATTGCACACCGTAAACTTACACAGTGTTAAATGCCGACTATCTCAATACTTTTGTTTATACGAATTTGAACAGCTGTATATGCTTATAGTTACTAATCCAATTACTAGAACATATTACTATTGGCTTGGCCAAAAAGGTTGTTTGTTTTTTTTCTGTAACATCTTATGGAAAAACCAGAATAAACATTTTAACCAATCCAACAGTATTATCTTGACAAAATATTCAGCTAAATACACCAAATTCCTCATAATCTCTCTCAGGGCAAAAATACTTCTTCAAAAACCTAAAGTGAAGTCGCTCAGTTGTGCCCAACTCTTTGCAACCCCATGGACTGTAGCCTACCATGCTCCTCCATCCATAGGATTTTCCAGGCAAGAGTACTGGAGTGGGGTGCCATTTCCTTCTTCAGGGGATCTTCCAGACCCAGGGATCGAACCTGGGTCTCCCGCATTGTAAGCAGATGCTTTACCATCTGTGCCACCATGGAGATCTATATAACAAGTATAGATCAAAACCTAAACAGTGTTTTAAAACTTGGGCAAAGTATGTGATGTTTACCATGGCAGCACTAATAAGAAAACGCTCACAATCTCTTTAATTTAGTGATTCTAAAATTGGTCAGAGGCTGAAAACTACAGACACACGAACAAGGACCAGGAAGTTATTCCCAAGTACAGAAGGAAACACAACACTGTGGTTTTTCTGAATCTCTAATTGACATAGTTTAGCATTTTTTTTTCAGGTGTAATAATCTTTACTGGCTTATCTATATGATAAAAGATTTCCCACTAAAGTGAGAATGATAATCATAAATATCTTATGGAGGAGACTCATGTTATCTTAATGATGTTTTTATTAACACACTGAAAGGAGCTTTATTTATTCCTAGAAAGGTAGAAGGTACTATAGATCATATAATTCAATTCCTTTTACCAAATGGCTTCCCTGGTGGTTCAGACAGTAAAGAATCGGCCTGCAATGTGGGAGATCTGGGTTCGATCCCTGGATTGGGAAGATCCACTGGAGGGGGGCATAGCAACCCAATCCAGTATTCTTACCTGGAGAATCCACATGGACAGAGGAGCCCGGTGGGCTACAGTGCATGGGGTCACAAAGAGTCAGACATGACCGAACGACTAGGAACACATAAGTAAGGATGCTTACTCAATAAATCACTGCAGTAAGAAAATTTAAAAGTATATACGCTAACCTGAATTTATTGGATCTCTACTTCAGAAATCTCCTTATGCTCCTCCTCCACCTTCTTCTCTTCGTTATCATTAGCATTTCTGAACTGTCAGTACTATGTTAAGTTCCTTTCTAGGTATTCTCTCATTTAATCATCACAAATGCTCTGTGAGGGAAGTGTTATTATTATTATTTTTTTCAATCAATATAGGAGACTGAGGCACAAATCATTTAGGACACTTGGCCAAGTCACTTAGTCATTAGACAGTACAACAAGGATTTGATATCAGAACCCCTTCTTAACTTTCAGATTATAATACTTGCTGTTTAGTCACCAAGTTGTGTCCAATTCTTTCGTGACCCCATGGACAGTAGCCTGCTAGGCTCCTCTGTCCATAGGATTTTTACCAGGCAAGAATACTGAAGTGGGTTGCCATTTCCTTCCCCAAAGAGTCTTCCCAACCCAGGGATCAAACCTGCATCTCCTGCATTGGCAGGTGGATTCTTTACCACTGAACCACCTGGGAAGCTAATACTATTTTTTCTCAATTTTAGTTACCATAAACTATTATCATGCTCTCTATTCATTTACATATCTGTTCAACTTACTATCATCATATTAGCATATTTTAAGATCTAGAAATGTCGTAAACTCTTCTGGGTTAAAAAAAGAAAAAAAAAAACCCTGCAAATGACAAACACACTACACCATATCTTAGATGACTTACATGTATTCGGAGTTAGAATTTTTGAAAACTGTTACAACATGAAAAAGTGAAAAGGTTAGCAAAACCATTATATTCAATGAATTGAAAAGTGAACTAAATTGGGAAACATGATTTATCCACCTCTGTTCTTCTTTCTCAAGATTGTTTTGGCTCTTTGTGGCCTTTCAGCAATTCTACTCCTGTGTATATGTCTGAAAAAAACAAGAACACTAATTTGCAAGGATATATGCACCCCAATGTTCATAGCAGCATTACTTACAATTGTTAAGATATGGAAGCAACCTAGGTGTCTATCGACAAATGAATGGAGAAAGAAGTGTCTATCAACAAGTGCCCATATATAGACAATGGAATACTACTCAGCCATTCAAAAAGAAATTTCGCCAACAGCAGCAACACTGATGGACTTGGAAGGCACTATGCTAAGTGAAATAAGTCAGAGAAAGACAAACAGTATATGATATCATTAAAAGTGTACTTATCTAGTAAATAAAAAAGACACAGACTCACAGATATAGAGGACAAAATAGTAGTTACCAGTAGGAAGGGGGAAGAGGACTAAGGGGTGTGTGCATGCTAAGTCGCTTCAGTCGTGTCTGACTCTTTGCGACCCTATGGACTGCAGTCCACCAGGCTCCTCTGTCCGTGGGATTCTCCAGGCAAGAATACTAGAGTGGGGTGCCATGTCCTTTTCCAGGGAAGAGGTATAAACTACCAGGTATAAAATAAGCTCCAGGGGAACAAAGACACTGATGCAGAGAACAGACTTGTGCACAGTGTGGGAAGAGGAGAGCGTGGCATTGAAACATACAATGTATAAAACAGATAGCTAGTAGGAGTTGTTGTTTAGCAAGGGGAGCTCAGCCTGATGCTCTGTGGTGACCTAGAGGGGTAGGATGGGGGGCTGGGAGGGAGGCTTAGGAGGGAAAGGACATGTGTACACTTATGGCTGTTTCCTGCTATTGCACGGTAGAAAACAATACAACATTGTAAAGCAATTACCCTCCAATAAAAAATAAAAGGGTACGCTCCAGAGATACCTTGCAAAACACAGGAAATATAGCCCACGTTTCACAGCAAAGATAAATGGAGTGTAACATTTAAAAATTCCCAATCACTACACGGTACACCTATGTATATGTGTACGTATTCAGTCACTCAGTTACGTCTGACTCTTTGTGACCCCATGGACCAGCCTGCCAGACTCCTCTGTCCATGGAATTTTTCCAAGCAAGAATACTGGAGTGGGTTGCCATTTTCTACTCCAGGGGATCTTCCTGACCCAGGGATCAAACCTGTGTGTCTTGCATCTCCTGCACTGGCAGGCGCATTCTTTACCGCTAGCACCACCTGGGAAGCCCTGTACATCTGTAATATATAATATTTTATACCAACTATATTTCAATAAATAAAAGTGAACTAACACTGTGAAAATATTCAATGAGCTTATAATACACATTGAAAGGACAATTTCATGGACAATTTTACATGGCTGTACAGCTAGACTGTGTGCCTAAGCCTTCAGAGCCATTTATATGGCCTCTGAATAAAAAGTATAAAGAACCTTAGGCTTTGCATCTTGATGAAAGTGAAAGTCGCTCAGTCGTGTCCGACTCTTTGCCACTCCATGGACTATACAGTCTATGGAATTCTCTAGGTCAGAATACTGGAGTGGGTAGCCATTCCCTTCTCCAGGGGATCTTCTCAAGCCAGGGATCTAACCTAGGTCTCCCACATTGCAGGTGGTTTCTTTACCAGCTGAGACACAAGGAAGGCCCAAGAATATTGGAGTGGGTAGCCGATTACTTCTTCAGCAGTTGCATCTTGATAGGTACTATTTAATATCATCATTATTTTGAACTATAGCAAAGCCAAAATACTGCCTAATGTTAACAAATCATTTCACCTGCAAATGAGCAGTCTACCTCGTCAGTTCAAATGCTACTTTACTACACATTTAGAGATTAGGTAAGTTGGCTATTCAGTCATACTTTGTTAAGATGAAAATGCACATAAGGAAAATCATAGCTCAGTTACTATTAAATGTTACAACGATTCCAAGATTAAGTAGCAGTTGACTCAAATGTATTTCTGGCAAGAGCTCTCTTTTATGAAACAAATTTTACATCTACAAATGAGCACTTTACCTCATTAATTCAAATGCTACTTTATTGCACATTTAGAGATTAGATATGTTGGCTATTAAGTCATGCTTAGTTTGTTAAAATGAAGCACATAAGGAGAATCACACACGATTATTATATTATTACATGTTATAATGATTCTAAGATTAAGTAGCAGTTGACTCAGATTATTTCTAGTAAGAGCTCTCTCTTTTTTTTTTGATATACTTGATAAGCACTGGATTCATTATCTTGTTAAACAAGCCTACTTCTCTTCTCTTATTCCAATCCCAGGAATAAAAACAGAGATCATCCCACCTGATCAATATACCAGCAACCTGGAAGTTGTACCAGAGGTCTTTCCTTCAGTTCCTACCTCCAATTAGGAGTGAGAACCTGCATAATTAATATCCTTACTATCTTTCTAGCCCATCTCATCCTTCTGTTCATCAACACTGCTGTTGTCCTAGGTCCAGTCCTCTCATCTCCCGTCTTGGCTAAAGCAATAATTTCCTAACTGGTCTTAGGCACCTAATTTTCCTTCTGCCCATTCATCTTCTTAAAATCTCAAGCAGAGGGGTGTGCTAAAATATGAAACAAAGAATGTATCTCTTAAAGATTATAATTTTTAAATGGATCCTCAACACAAACTTCAAAAGCCTTAGTATGAAATGAAAGCCATCTATGAGGTATCTTAATATGACCTCTTTGGCTAATTTTGGTTACCTGATTCCCTTACTTCCTGTGGTCCAGCCATAGTGATTCTGATGATTTAGTTCAAGTAGACACTTTCCCATCTAAGCCTCTCTTGAGATGCCTCATTCTGTTGTCCTTTTGCCAAATTACTGGTTTCCTCTGTTTCTTCTTCACCCTGCACAGGCTTCTACTGTGGTCCATGCTATACTTCTGTACTTGATGACTCATCTTTCTTCCTATAAGGGTGCAAGGTCCATGAAGAAGGGACCTTGTCTGTATTCTTAGTACTCAACAAAATCCCTGTCTCAGAGCAAGCGTTCAAATCTTTGTTGAATGAATGACTTGAATACTCTATGAAGATTACTATATAGTTACTACATTATTATTCTGTATAAGAATGTATCAAGGCCTGTGTATCTTTTCATATTTTGTGTAAAATATGCAGCACTAAATACTTTTATGAGAAATCCTATTTTTGGACCAGCATGCTCAATATTAGACCGCTAAGAATTCTACTGGATAGTCGTTGTTTAGTCACTAAGTTGTGTCCAGCTCTTTGTGACCCCATAGACTGGAGCCTGGGCTTCCCCTGGTGGCTCAGTAGCAGAGAATTCACGGGCAATACAGTAGCTAGAGGAGACACAGGTTCGACCCCTGGGTCGGGAAGATCCCCTGGAGGAGGCCATGGCAAGCCACTCCAGTATTCTTGCCTGGAGAATCTCATGAACAGAGGAGCTTGGCGGGTGACAGTCCATACAGTCACAAAGAGTAGGGCACGACTGAAGTGACTTCATGGACTGTAGCTCATCAGGCTCCTCTGTCTATAGGATTCTCCAGGCAAGAATACTGGAGTGGGTTGCCATTTCCGTCGCCAGGGGATATTCTCGACTCAGGGATCGAACATGTTATCTCCTGCTTGGCAGGTAGATTCTTTACCACTAAACCTCCTGGGCAAGCTCCTCTACTGGATATAAGTGCCAATTTTGTGTCTCTCCTTTCATTATTATTACTCCTTTGGGCACGCTTGTGGGATCTTAATTGCCTGACCAGTGACCAAACCCAGGGTCCCAGCAATGGAAGCCTGGAATCCTAACCACTGGATCTCCAGGGAATTCTATGTCTCTTATTTTAGTGAATGTACCAAAGGGAGTATTCCTTCTGTTCAGTTATGATTTGACAGCAGACTATTACATCCTGCAGAATTAGGAGAAAATGGAGATTTCCCTTATTTCCTAAGTACAGTCACAAGTGTTGAATTCTGGCCCAAAGTTTGCTCATGTTTTAGCAGAGCTTTCTTATTTTATTAAAAATATCAAATTATAAACCTAAGTTCCAAAGTTTTAGAAAATTGGCAACTGGTAATACTACTTCTTTAGTAAAAGGCAAGGAAGGATGAAGGGAGGGATGAGATGGAGGAGAGAAAGGAAGAGGAAAAATGAGAAGAAATGAAGAGAAAATACACGTAGAAAGGTAAAGATAGAGAGAGGACTCGGTTTCAAAAAGCAGGACTCCTTGGATACAGACGACACTATACTTGTGTATGTAAATGTATGCTCCTTTTCTCAGTTGCCCATATGCCAGTTTGCATCCCACTCCTATCAGACACTGTCAAAAGCCCTCTTAATACATAGCCCCAGGCATTAGAATGAGTGCTTCTATCTTCCCCATATGGTGTAATAAGGATGGGTTAGGATTTGGGACTGCCACCTGTCCAAATCAAGCGTTTACAAGGCATCCACTGCCACAGCTCATTGGAAGAGGCAGGTTCTCAACATGGCATCATTCAAGAATGTTGTGACCTTATACCAGAGGTGTGGAAGTAGAAAGAACTGCTCAGAAGGATTCTCACATAGTGGTTATGAGAACGTAAGTGGAGGACCAGCATCTACTTTGTTGATAAAAGTATTTTTTTTCCAAAAGATTCCATGTTTTCCAAATACCACCTTGTCAAAAATAGGGAAGCATCAATGACATCAAGCCCAATGGTACAATTAGAAATGGCAAAAAAAGTAAAAGGCTTAAATAAAAGGTAAACTGGGGTGCAGATGTGCCCAATTATTTTGATCATTAATGAATTAATCCCAATAATAAATTATTGTTGATTATTTACATACCCCAAAGAGTCTTACATTTATAAAAGTACTTGTCAGAGGCTTTTAACAGTCAGATTTCAACAGAGAATTTAAACTTGATCCATTTAGTAACAATTACTAAGACAATAATCACTGGAAAAATTAAGAATAAGCAGATAAAAGAGTTTGTGTATTGTGTTTAGGGTTCATGTATCTTCTTTAGGGAGAGGAGAAAGGCTACCGACTCCAGTATGCTGGCCTGGAGAATTCCATGGAGTCCATGGAATTCCAAGGGGTCGCAAAGAGTCGGACTCGACTAAGCAACTTTCACTTTCACTTTCTCCCTGTTGACAGATGCATATAATGGGATCCCCATCACAGAAGTATGAATATGAAGTTCAGGAGGACTGTAGCCTAAAACAGCATTATGTAAAAAGAAAACACACACACAAAAGCAAATCAAACATACTCCCCACTCAGATATAGGAACAGTACCCACCAAGAGTCTGGGACATTAAGTAGCCACTCAGTAAATATGTGTTTACTGAATAAGTATCAAAAAAAATCCAACCCCTAAAGGAAACTCTGAGAGCATCCCACTGAAGTTTAAGTAAAATAGAAAACTCTTCAGGTTTTATTCTCCATTAACTAAAAACATGATCAGCAATTTTATATGGTTTGGTAATATTTAATTTATACTATATTGGAATGAGAACCTCCTAAAACCACACCCAACCCTCCCTTTCCTCTCAGTGCACTTTAAAAAAATATTATTTGTCTATTTGGCTGCACCAGGTCTTAGTCGCGGCAGGCAGTATCTTTTAGTTACAGCACATGGGCTCTAGTTCCCTGACCAGGGATGAAACCTGGGTCCTCTGTATTAGGAGTGCAGAGTCTTAGCCACTAGCCCACCAGAGTAGGCCAGAGCACTTGTTAAAAAGTTTCTATTCCCTCAAGATAGGAGGTTAGAAGGAGTGAGAGCATTTATGTTATAAAGTTTATAATTTGGGGAGCAACAAATCCAAGTTTAAAACTATAATTAAAAATGTCACAGCACGTAGTACATATAATTGAATTGCAGCTTTATAATCTGTTGCATTATAGTTAGCAGTGCCCATAGTAGTGCCCATGGATGGGCATAGTAGTATATGCCCATCTCCACTAGATTATATCCTTTTCAAGGGTAGGGATTGTTTTTATGTATCAGTAATGGCATCCAGTCCCATTACTTCATGGGAAATAGATGGGGAAACAGTGGAAACAGTGTCAGACTTTATCTTTTTGGGCTCCAAAATCACTGCAGATGGTGATTGCAGCCATGAAATTAAAAGACGCTTACTCCTTGGAAGAAAAGTTATGACCAATCTAGATAGTATATTCAAAAGCAGAGACATTACTTTGCCGACTAAGGTCCGTCTAGTCAAGGCTATGGTTTTTCCTGTGGTCAAGTATGGATGTGAGAGTTGGACTGTGAAGAAGGCTGAGCACCGAAGAATTGATGCTTTTGAACTGTGGTGTTGGAGAAGACTCTTGAGAGTCCCTTGGACTGCAAGGAGATCCAACCAGTCCATTCTGAAGGAGATCAGCCCTGGGATTTCTTTGGAAGGAATGATGCTAAAGCTGAAGCTCCAGTCCTTTGGCCACCTCATGTGAAGAGCTGACTCATTGGAAAAGACTCTGATGCTGGGAGGGATTGGGGGCAGGAGGAGAAGGGGACGACAGATGGCTGGATGGCATCATGGACTCGATGGACGTGAGTCTGAGTGAACTCTGGGAGATGGTGATGGACAGGGAGGCCTGGCGTGCTGCAATTCATGGGGTCGCGAAGAGTCGGACACGACTGAGCGACTGAACTAAACTGAACTGAACTGAAGGTGACTAAGAGTTGGTAAATCATGGGCATCCAGACCCTGTTTCTTGAAGAATTAACTTAGGGAAAAACAAACTAATATAATCATTCAGCAACTTCTATTTTAGTCCTTAGTCATGTCCAGCTCTTTTGGGACCCCATGGACTGTAGCCTGCCAGGCTCCTCCATCCGAGGGATTTTCCAGAAAAGAATACTGGAGTGGGTTGCCATCTCCTTCTTCAGGGGATCTTCCTGACGCAGGGATTGAACTGGTGCCTCTTGATTGGCAGGCAGATTCTTTACCACAGAGCCACCTGGGAGCATTCAGCAAGGCTTAAGGCAAAAATAAACAGAAAGTCTTGTGGTCTAGCAATTCTCATGCTGCCTTTCATGAGATCAGTATTAAAGCCAGATGGGAAAGTCTGGAATTTTACTCCAGTTACACGCAACCTTCTGATCTTTTGGGTTATGTCCCTCAATAGAATCCTGATAATGGAAACAGTTGAGTATGGCAGTTACTTCTAAGAAAATATACAAATAGAGTAAAATTTAATGTCTACATGGAGTAAAGATTCTAGAGAAGAATTCAATACAAACAAAGCTAGTGAGTCACTGAATTTATCTTCCTTTTACTACACTGGTGGGTAAAACAAGTTGTGACACACAATTTTGAATTTAATCAACTTTGGGATCGGAGTCATTTATGCATTTTAGTGGTCATTTCATAGTCTGTAAGAGCGTTATAAATCTAAGTGGGCACTCAGCCCTGCTATAATCTAGAAGTTACATTCAACTGTTCCTAGTAGATGCATGTACAGATCTATCTGTAAACACTAACTTGTGAATTTCAGACATACAGCTCATTTAAGCACTGAAGGAAGAATGACATGCAGGTGCCAGCCCTCCATATTTCAAAGCTTGAAGATTAACCTAATATACAATATGGTGACCTAACAGTTCTTCATTTGAAAGAAATCTGAAAAATAATCTCTGATACAGCCGAAGTGTGAGAATAACCCAGCGGGATTTCCACCTCTTCATTTCTTAATGAGTTTTTTGATAATGAGAGGTGACTTTGCCAGTCACTCTGGGCTCTATTATGGCTAATTTGACTCCACTTCACTCTCCTTGTTAATTATTAACACTAGCCTTTTTATCCTCATGAGACCACATTCCAATTTTTCTTTTTTCGATTTTTATGAGCCCATCTTTATGAAGGTGAAAGTCTTGGAGAATAGGTTTTCACTTAGTGTAGAACCTGAACATTTATTATTCGTTTAGGCAGAGATGCTGTGACACTGATTACACAAGCACGGGTGTTCTTTGGGATGGCTTTAATGTGCTAGCAATGCGAAAAAGGCTGTTAATTAAAGAAGAAGCGCCATGGTATTTTTCACCCGGGAACCAGTTCCCAGTAGAATGGTCATTTGCCACTTGCTAGCATATCCACAGATTAAAAGGTGACTAGCTCCAAGGGTTTGCCTTTCGGTAGTCCTGAGAGGAATGATCTGTGCTATTTGCAGATGGCTTTCATTTGTCAGAGGCAGTCACTAGCCCTACCTATTATCCACAGGACAATTGTGGAAAATAGCACACAAGGGTAGAGTCTATTTGTACCAGCTTCACAGTCATTCAAGATCATTCAACTATCATGCTAATTGCTTCATTATGAAAACATTTATTTTCACTAATTTTAATACATCTCTTTTTCAAAACTGTTTCCTTAGATACCATTTAAAGTGATTATCCATCTAATTAAGGCTTTAGTTGGGGAGAGTGCATCAGGATGGATGGAGGCAGGGTGGAGAGGCAAGCAGGAGTTCAGTCGTTTTTGGACAGAAATGAAGGAGCCCAAGTTTGTTTTCTTCATCAGTTCTGCTCTGGGAGCCAGTGGATGAGCCTGTGAGGGGCAGGAGATTGGGGACAGTAGCTAAAATTGTGGTGCAGCTGGTACTCTTCCCTTGAGGAAAATCACGTTGCATCTCTAAGGATTCTCGAGTCTAAGACTTCCCCTAATCATGCACAACTGGAAGGAAACACACCTAGCCCAGACACAATTCTTTGCTTCCCCTCCTTAAAACAGCAACTGAATTTGCTATCTTGAATCTCTTTCCCCTCTAATTTGTTCAGTCCCTGGAATTCTTGTCATGGATGTTTTACAGTGTACATGCTAAGTCAACACTTTATCTGGTCCTTTCTGCATGCTTTAACCAACCTACTTCTACTTCTATAACTTAAGGTGCTGATAAACATTTTATTAGGCAGGACTATAAGTTTAAATGGGCTTCCCTGGTGGCACAGATGGTAAAGAATGTGCCTGTGATGCAGGACACCCTGGTTCAATCCCTGGGTCAGGAAGATACCCTGGAGAAGGAAATGGCAACCTACTCTGGTATTCTTGCCTGGAGAATTCCATGGACAGAGGAACCTGGTGGGCTATAGTCCATGGGGTCATGAAGAGTCAGCCATGACTGAGCGACTAACACTTTCACTTTCAAAAGCTTCAAGAATCTACTATCTTTAAAAGTATTATCTTATTTTCTAATGTCCCCAGAATTGCATTTGTTATTGTAGATGAAGTGGTCAGGCTCCAACTCACTGCTGTACTGGTTTCCTGTCAGCAAGCCCTAGCTGAGGTACCTTACCTCCCAGGTACCTCATCTCCTAGATAGAAAATGAAGATGTTTGCCTAAGATCCTCTCCACTCCCCTAAAGATAAACACTTATTTTTAAATATCAAAGCATAAATGTTTTCACAAAATAAAGATGGTAAATATCCAGTGTGAATAGCTAAATTATTCATTAAAAAACAAAGACAACTCAGCTAGAAAGCTTCCAAGCACAAATAAAGCACAAATTCTAACTAATATCTCTGTTAGAGGCATGTTGGTAATTTTTATTTTGGAAAAGCAGACATAAGTATGTGAGATCATTAATAATAAATCACAACCATTTAAAATTTCTGTATAATTAGTGGTATGCTACGTGTGGGGTAACAGCTGCTGCTGCTGCTGCTGCTAATTTGCTTCAGTCATGTCCAACTCTGTGCAACCCCATAGACGGCAGCCTACCAGGCTCCCCCATCCCTAGGATTCTCCAGGCAAGAACGCTGGAGTGGGTTGCCATTTCTTTCTCCAATGCATGAAAGTGAAAAGGGAAAGTGAAGTCACTCAGTCGTGTCTGACTCTTAGCGACCCCATGCACCACAGCCTACCAGCCTCCTCCGTCCATGGGATTTTCCAGGCAAGAGTACTGGAGTGGGGTGCCATTGCCTTCTCTGGGGTAACAGCAAGCACTGCTCTTCAACAGATTATCTCACCTAACAAGACTGGACAGTTCAGAGCAATCTGTTCCTATTTTACCCCTGACTAGTTAAGGTTGAAATTAATTAGAATTTGGACTATAACTCTAATTGGGTCAATATGGTAAAAACTGTCATACCATGGCAGTGATATAAGAATTTTTCTTTGGGGATGCGGTGGTAAAAGGGTAGAAATTTTATGTTTTCCCATAAGCTTTCCAAAAGGACAATTTGGGGGCAGCTTTAGGTTGACATTTAACATTTGAACTGAATTCACTGAACGACCATCTGAACATTTCAGGAATTTAATAAAACAAACACATAATTATTGATAATAATCTTCATTATTATAATATTCTTCATTACTATATTACAAGCAAAAAATTTGTCTTAGCAGTTGCTGCTGCTGCTAAGTCGCTTCAGTCATGTGAGATATTAATACTAAGCAGTCTTGGCTTTGGATGATAACTTGTGAGTTTGAGTTGAAAGTTCCTGTGTTCTATTTCAATTCTCCAGACCACATCGTTTTCCCAATACCAAAAGGAAATTACGGCACAGGGGAACTTTTCTATCTACCTGACTACACAAAGGAGCTGTTTTTCTCTGAAATAATTGATGCTTTCTAAAATATGTTAATCACTGCAAAATCAAACCTAGATCTAGACTTGCCCCCCAAACGGACAGCACTCAAAAGAAATCATTAATAAGTGCTTCTGTGTGATTAAGTAACATGTACAAAAATGACAAAACACACTATGTTATGCATTTGATAGTAGCCAATATTACATAAATGGTTTAAACAGGAGAGGGATATGACATTCTTTTGAATTAAACATTTGGTTAAAAATTACATTTCTCTTTTAAAAATCAATTTTTCTCTTGTTTAGTGTTTTGTTTTTGGACATGTTAAGAGATCTCAAAAATAAATTTTAAAAGATGTTAATTTACTGGTATTATAGTAGAGGTTCCCCAAGAAAATTTCTAAGAAATCTACAACATATTTTGTTTTCTCTATAAATAAATTGCAATATATTGAATAAGTTAAATCATCTTTACTGTGAGCATTAATAAGTACTTTCATCTTAAAACAACCCTCTAATAAATTTTAATATGGTTGATTCTTGAATTTTCACACAAGCGGAAAAAAGCAATGTTAGAACTAATCCTATACTTATTTATTTTCATTTAGGGACTTAATGTATAATACATTCATTTTTGGCAGCAGGTTTTTTGCTATATATTTATCATAAGACAATATTAAGCCTGACTTGTCATTTCTTAGCAGAAAAAAATGATGATAAGAGGCTGGGAAAGAAGAAGGTCACTTGAAGTCTGCTAGCTGGCAGGAGGGAACTAAATTAGAACTTAAAAACTGGCTGAAGACAATTTGCAGAATAAATGATTCACATTTGGATAACTGTGGGGGTAGCAACTTCTAAGGGCAGACATTGCTGCTGAAACTGAAGTAGGAATTGTAGCTTAGTTCTTTGACTTATTAATAAGACGTTTTTGGAAATTAAATTGGATAAGAGAATGAATAAGATGGCTAAAGGAATCATGATTGAAATTTTAACTGATTAATATCTAAAATATTTATTTAGCATTCATTATACATGAGCTATTGCCTTCTTTAATCCTCACCACCAATGACACTGTACATAATATTATTTCTTTATTTTATAGATAAAGAACTTACAGTTTACCAAGATTAAGCAATTGTCAAAGGTCAGGTAGCAACTAGCAGAGACAGATGTGAATCTGTTGGGCACTAAAGCCCATGTTATTAATTACTACCACATGATGCCCCAGTTACTAAAACAAAGGTTCTTACCCTGATATCCAAAATACAGATGTCCATGGGGAGTCCAATATTACACACAATTTCATATCTATGTAGATGTTTTTTCCCAATAAAAGAGCTGTAGTTTTAGCATAGACTCAAAGGGATGAATAATCAAAGGAAGGTAAGAAATGATGGACTAGAGTGATGAACAAAATCAATAGAGTAATTAAAAAAAAAGATAAAAGTCCAAAAAAAGATTTAAGTTTAAACCTAGAAATAGAGAGTAGTGATATCCTGGAAAGAGAGAAGGAAAAAGATCTGGAGTTTTCAAAGACAGCAACTGTATCACCAGTGTGACTAAGTTCCTGGGAAAGAGAGGGCAGTCATGAGCTGCAGAAAGACAAGGCAGAAGACGGGCAGCTCTTCTTGAGGCCTGGGCTACTCAAGTCATGTTGTGGGCACTGCGTTCTACTAGGCACCACACTCCAGAGCAATACTGAAAAATGGAGTGAGGTCTTTTGAGAGGAAGCTGATAAGAATGGTAATGGGCATGAAAACGCTAAGAGTTAAATGACTGGGAATAATGGCTAGAGAAAGAACATATGTAACAAAAGAAGGACATTCCACTGACCTAACAGAATAAGCCAGAACCAGAGGTTAGGAGGACACAGAGTTCAACCTGCCTTATAGTGAGAGGAATGTTCTAGAATAGGGAATTAGTGACCCCAAGACCACTACAAATGTTGAAGCAAAGGCTGTCAGTAGAAACCAAACTTAAGTTGAAGGGAAATAAAAAAAAAATTAAAATTTCTAATTGGAGTATAATTGCTTTGTAACATCCTATTAGTTTCTGCTGTACAGAAAAGTGAATCAGATAATATGTATACATATACAACCTGTCTGTTGAGCCTCCCTCCTACCCCTGTAGGTCATCACAGAGCACCAAGCTGAGCTCCTTGTGCTACAGAGCAGCTTCCCACTAGCTATCTATTTTACACTTAGTGTGTAGGTATATCAATGCTACTCTCTCAATTCTTCCCACCCTCTCCTTGCCCTCCTGTGTCCACAAGTCTGTTCTCTGTGTCTGCATCTAAGAAAATCATCATAGGAAAGGCCCACAGGAAACTATATGCTAAGAAACACCTCCAAAAATTCGGATGAAAACCTGTGTCTATACAATCTGCTGGAAGACCACGGACAAGAATCATGATACAAGTTATTACTGCATGTCTCAGTGGAGAACCTTCATATTCTCTTTAATTTCTAAATGAGAGAGAGCAAGCCATACCACAGGGTAACATTACTATCATCTGTAGAACCAAATCTGTTCTGTAAACATTAGCACACTGTGGATAAGCAGAAGCCTTGATATGGCAGGACATCTAGAATAATAAGTTTCTAGGATGTATTTCAGGGATGTTAGCATTCTCAGGTACTTTAGAAATATTGATCTTTGAAGATTTCTGATTCACAAGGTACAATGAGAAGGTCCCTGTGTTATCAGTACTCCTGAAGGCAGGAGGGTAGGCATAAGAGCAACTCTGGGGGCCAGTGGAACAATATAAGAGTGTTGCTGGTCTCCCGTGGACCCCAGCCAGATATTCCTGGGGAATGAGCAAATATGTTACCTGGGTCGATCGCTGTTGAGCGAGTGCTAGAACTCTGTATATACGCACTCACACACACAACATTCTCTCCTCTTCCTCATTTAACACACTAAAAGAAACGCAAATGCTTACCGTCATTTCTGAGGAAATTATTAAGCAGTTGGAAAAGAGGAAAACTGTCCCAGGAGTCTTGTGGTTGTGCTTCAAGCGCTGTATCCATATCTACTGTGAATAAAGCCCAAAATTTCTCTGCATGCTCTGCCAATAAATCAGGCCACCAGGCAAATGCCTGTAAACAAATAAAGAAATAATGTAAACTTGATTACTTGTTAGAAACATATACTGTAAAAATGTGATTAAAGTGAAATTGTAGAATATTATTGTAGAATATGATACCAAATATTTTAATATTTCTAGTCATAGAGAAAAAGAATTGAAATAAATACACCAAAATATTCATAGTAGTTATGAATAAAGTAAGACATACAAGGAATTTTTGTTTTACATATTTTTCAAATGTTTTAAATTAATGTATTTTTAGAAATAAAATGTCATTTTATATTTTAACTATATTAGATTTCATATTTATCAATACAAAATTTGCTTACTATTTAAATATATAACCATAAAATTATTTCACATTAAAAAAATTACATTTTACTTGTAGTACTTTTTTATGAATCAAGAGTCTAAAACCAAAACACACATTCAGAGAGAGCGATTTCCTGTTCCTCCAGTGTAAATTAGGTCCCACTAGATAGGACCTAAAAACTCTCTGCTGTTTAGATGGGTGAAAAGAATATTTACTTTTTAGGAAGTTCTCAAAAATAATGTGACCTGTCCATGGAAACTGGAAGCAGGACCACCAACCAGCCCACCTATGGATCTGACCAACCAGACTACCTAAAATATCTGGCTGGGCGGACTGGTGAGGGACTTCCCTTGCTAAAGTCAGTCTGGAGAGAAAGAAGGAAGTGACAGTTTCTTCAAATGCACAACAATAATGCAAGACTACAAGAAATATGAGGAATCTAGAAACAGGACACCAAACAAAAGAACAAAATAAAGCTCCCATAGCCAATTTCAAAGAAATGGAGACCTATAAAATTCCTAAAAAAGTTCAAAAACTGTTTTAAAGCACTTCAGTGAGCTACAAGAGAGAGAGGAAAAAACCAAACAGATAACTAAATGAAATCAGGAAAATAATTTAAGAAAAAATGAGAAGTTCAACAAAGAGAACAATAAAAAGGAACCAATTATTAATCTGGAGCTGAAGAATACAATAACCAAAAAGTTTAAAGGGTAGCTTCAACAGCAGACTTAATCAAGCAGAAGAGTGAAGCAATGAACTTGAAAACAAATAATTTGAAATTATCTAGTCAGAGGAATGAAAAAAGAAAAGAACAAAAAAGACTGAAGAAAGCCTATGATATTTGTGGTACATCTTCAAGTGAACCAATCTGATATGTATTATTAGAGTCCCAGAGACAAAAACAGACAGAAAACTTGTTTAAGGAAATAATGACTGAAAACTTTCCAAATTTGGGGAAGTGGACATACAAACTGATGAAGCCCAAAAGATCCAAGCTGGGCTGACTTATAGGGAGACATATTATAATTACAAAATGTTAAAAATTAAAGATAGAGGATTTTGAAAGCAGCAAGAGAAAAATGACTCATCATATAAAAAAATAAGGCTAATATTATCAGATTTCTCAGCAGAAACCCTGGAGGTTTGGAGGGAGTAGTAAGATATATCCAAAATGCTAAAGAAAAACTGCTAACCAAGAATACCATACACAGCAAAACAGTCCTTTAACAATGAAGGCGAGATAAAGACTTTCCCAGACTTAGCGAGTTCATCACCACTAAACCTGCCTTGTAGGAAAGTGTGAAAGAAAATTCTCCAAGTTGAAACAAAGGATGCTAAATCTAACATAAATATGTATGAAAGTATAAATATCACTTGTAAGGGTAAATATATAGACAAATAATACTGTAATGCTGGTGCATAAATAACTTTAAACTGTACTATAAAATCCAAAAGAGGCAAGTATTAAGGAAATGGCAATCCACTCCAGTACTATTGCCTGGCAAATCCCATGGACAGAGGAGCCTGGTAGGCTACAGTCCATGGGGTCGCAAAGAGCGGCTTCTCTTTCACTTTCATAACCACAAAAATTTATTAAGGGATATATATTAGTACAGAAGAGGTAAAATTTGACACCAATAACATAAAACGTATTCAGGAAGTAAAACTGCAGGGTTTTGTATGTGACTGTGAGTTAAAAGTTTAAAACAGATGGTGAAAAGATCTGAAGTTCAGCTGAAAGGTAAGTCTTATCTATCAATAATTTTAAATGTAAATGTTTGGGAACTCATGTACACCCATGGTGGATTCATGTCAATGTACGGCAAAACCAATACAGTATTGTAAAGTAAAATAAAGTAAAAATAAAAATTAAAAAAAATGTAAATGTGTTAAACTCTTCAATCAAAAGACACAGAGTGGCTGAATGGATAAAACCACAAGATACAACAATAAGATTGCTGCCTGTGAGAAACTCACTTGAAATTTAAAGACACACACAGGCTGAAATTGAAGGGGTAGAAAAAAATTATTCCATGCAAATGATAGTCAAAAGTGACCAGGAGTGGCTATACTTACATATGTTAACAATTACCACAAGGAACAAAAAAGGTCATTACCTAATGGGAAAGGGTCAATTCGCCAGAAAACTAGGATAATTATGAATATATAAGCATGCAAATGGTTGGAAAGACACCCTGGAGGACGGCATGGCAACCCACTCTAATATTCTTGCCTGAAATATCCCATGGACTGAGAAGCCTGGTGCGCTATAGTCCATAGGGTTGCAAAGACTCAAACATGACTGAGCAAATGAGCATGCATGCACACATGTGGGATATAAAAATCAACATACAAAAATCATGTGCATTCCTGTACACACTAATAACAATCTGAAAAACAAATTAGAAATTAAGAAACAACAGAGTAAGAATTCCTAGAAATAAACCTAACCAAACAGGTAAAAGATTTGTAAACTACAAATCATAAAACACTAATGAAAGAAACTAAAGCAGTTGCAAATAAATGAAAACTATCCAGTGTCATGGATTGGAAGAGTTTATATTGTTAAAATGCCCATATTTCCCCAAACAATCTACTGTTTCAACACAAAACCTATCAAAATTCCATTGAACTTTTTTTCACAGGAATAGGAAAATAAAACTCATATGGAATCACAAATGACCTCAGATAGCTAAAATAATCTTAAGAACAAAGCTGAAGACACCACAATTTCTGATATCAAAATAGGTATATTACTAAGCTGTGGTAATTAAATCAATCTTGCACCGACATCAATACAGACACCCAGACCAATGACACATAATACTGATCCCAGAAACGAACCCACACATATATGATCAACTAACCTTCTAAAAGGTTATATTCTTGAGGAATATAAAATGAGGAAAGTCCCTTCAATAAACAGTGCCAGGAAAACTGGATATTCACAAGCAAAATAATCAAGCTGGACTATTGTTTTGGACCATATACAAAAATCAACTCAAAAAGCATTAAATACTTAAACGTAAGACATGAAACTATGAAACTCCTGGGAGAAAACACAGAGAAAAAGCTTCTTAGCCTTGCCTTGGCAATGGTTTCTCAGATATGACCCCAAAAGCACAGGCAACATAAGCAAAAACAAGCAAATCATCAAACTAAAAACTTAATGAACAGCAAAGAAAACAATCAACAAGGGAATGAGAGGAAATATTTGTAGGCCATATACAGGATAAAGGGCTAAAATATATAATACACTCCTATAACTCAAAGCAAAAACAAAACAAAACAAAAAATAAATAACATGACTAAAACATGGACATAGGACCAAATGGACATTTTTCCAAAGAAGACCAACACATGGTCAACAGGTATATGAAAAGGTTCTCAACATCACTAATCATCATTTGATTTTCAAATGCAAATCAAAACCAGAATGAGATATTACTTCACACCTGTTAGAGTGGCTATTATTCACAAAAGCAAAAGATAAGTTTTTTTGAGGTTGTAGAGGAAAGAGAACCCTTGTACACTGTTGATAGAAGTATAAATTGGTGCAGCCACTATGGAAAACAGTATGAAAGTTCCTTCAAAAATTAAAACTAGAACTCTCATAGGACCCATCAATCCCATCTCTGGGTATATTTCTAAAGGAATTGAAATAAGAATCTCAAAGAGGTATTTATACTGCCACAGTCAATGAAATATTATTCACAGTAGCTAAGACACAGAGGGCATGGCAACTCACTCTGGTATTCTTGCCTGGAGAATCCCCATGGACAGAGCAGCCTGGTGGGCTACAGTCCTTAGGGTTGAAAAGAGTTGGACACAACTGAAGTGACTGAACACGCATGCAAGACACAGAAGCGAGCCATCACTTTGCTGACAAAGGTCTGTATAGTCAAAGCTATGTTTTTTCCAGTAGTTGTGCATGGATGTGAGAGTTGGACCATAAAGAAAGCTGAGCACTGAATAAATTTTACATTCAAATTGTGGTGCTGGAGAAGACTCTTTGAGAGTCCACTGGACTGCAGGGAGATGAAACCAGTCAATCCTAAAAGAAATCAATCCTGAGTATCCATTGGAAGGACTGACACTGAAGTTGAAGCTCCAATACTTTGGCCACCTGATATGAAGAGCGGACTCATCAGAAAAGCCCCTGATGCTGGGAAAGATGGAAGTCAGGAGCAGAAGAGGGTGACAGAGGATGAGATGGTTGGATGGCATCACTGACTCAATGGACATGAGTTTGAACAAACTCCAGGAGATGGTGAAGGACAGGGAAGCCTGGGGTGCTGAGGTCCATGGGGTCACAGAGAGTTGGACACGACTTAGTGACTGAACAACAATAACAAAAGCCCACAACTGAGTGACTGGAAAACAAAATATCATATGCACACACAATAAAATAATTTTCACCTTTAAAAGGCAATCGTGCCATTTGTAGCAACATGATTGAACCTGGAGAACAAGTAAAATAAGCCAGACAAAGAAGGACAAATACTTTACATAATCATACTTTATGATTTATATGAGGAATCTAAAATAGTCAATTTCATAGAAGCAGAGAGTGGAATGGTCATTTCAGAGAGCGGACTAACAGGAAAAGGTGTAAAAGGAAAGTGTGGTGGTGGTGGTGCAGAGATTCCATTTTATAAGGTGAACACATCCTAGAGGTCCACTCCCAGCACAGTACCTACAACACTGTATTGTAGACTTGACATTTTGCTTAGAAGGTATATCTTATTTTTAGTATTCTCATTATGTGCATGTGTTAGTCACTCGATTGTGTCTGACTCTTTGTGACCCCTGGCCTGTAGCCCACCAGGCTCCTCTGTCCATGGAATTCTCCAGGGAAGAATACTGGAGCGGGCTGCCATTCCCCTCTCCAGGGGATCTTCCTGATCCAGGGATCAACCCAGGTCTCCTGCATTGCAGGTAGATTCTTTACTGTTTGAGCCACCAGAGAATAATCACACAAAAAATAACGCGAGCTTTTCTGACTTTTTCTCAGTTTTGTTTTAATCTGAATTTTTCTAATTTTAGATGAATTTAACATTTCTCATATGTTTTAGGGCTCTCTTTATACTGTTTTTAGTGAAATGTCTCTCAGGTCTTCTCCCCTCCCCTTTTTAAATGTAGCTTTTGATAGCACTATAAGTTTTTAACCAAGTAACTATAAAACTATCACATGCATTTGTGTGATACAGATATTTTTGTTATTCAATTAAAAATAACCTTAGAAAAAGTTTCATCGTACTATACTCAGAGAAGTCCATATTTATTTTGAAGAACTTTCTAAGAACATGTGAGATTTGTGGTTGCAAAACTCCATTAATTTCTTCCAATATAAATTCAAATTATAATAAATTTGAATTTATTATATTAAATGCAAATATTTATTATATAATAAATATAAAATATATTATATATTTATTATATTAAATAAATTATAAAAAGAGCCAAACCATAAACCAAAAAAAGTGGATTATAAGATGTTGACATATTGAGTATTTTCTTATAAACTTTTGCCACAATAATAATGTCCAATATATTTATAAAAATATTATTGTGTAACATATTAGTAGGTGGAAACTGAAGAAAACAGTAGGTAAAGAAAAAGGGTGGTGCAGTACAAATAACGGACTCTAGTGTTAGGGACATTTTAATGGTTGACTCCATGCATATAAATTTGACTTTGCTGTTACAAATATATGAATGTAAAAATCTGTTGGAAGCCATATATTCTATGTACATCAAGCTATTGCTCTTTGAAAATATTATATTTGAATTTTTAAAATTTAAATTTCTCTTAGAATGAGTTTATGACAATAATATACATGCAAAAAAAAGTAGCAGACACAATTTCATTGTTTATATATTTTGCTTCTATCTTTTAGAGCTGTGTTAGTGACACAGATAAGAAGAATTGGATTCTTTCCTCTGACTACATCATGATAGAAATGCTAGGAAAAACGCAGTACTGCAAAGAGAAACATTTTCAAAGTCTCACTTCCAGTTCACAACCAATAGCTTTGCGAAAGGTTCAAATTAAGAAAATAACAGTCATGTTTGGTCACGATTGTCTCAAGACTCAGAAAAATTTCCAAAGCTCTTTAAAAAGTTAACTTGGAAGACAGAGCCATGATAGAGAATGGAACACAATGGAATATCATTTTCTTAAAAACAAAACACACACACACACAAAACAGCTTCAGGTTGGCAAGACTTTGCTATCAACTTGAAATTTTCTTTATGTTTTACAGATGAATATATCTTATGTTTCAAACTGTATTTCTGATAATGTTATTCCTGTTGAACATAAGACCATCTGTGATGGATACTGATTGTTCTAATGATTAGCTGAGAAAGCTTTAAGTAGCTACTGTCTTTGAAAATGAAAAACAAGGGTTGCAGGGAGGCTGTTACCTTGAGAACACAGGGTCAGTTCTACCACCTGTCTGTCCCCTTCTGCTTTTTGCCACCCCTCTGGGTGGCAGTCCTCCCACTCTGGGTTGGTAGTAAGAAGAGAGGCTGTATAATTTCCTACCTACACATTTCTTGGGGGTGGCCGAGGCTCCTCAGCATGAGGGGCACCACCAGGGAGGGGAAAACCCTTCTCAGAAACGCATTCATCTGTAGGGCACCAATCAGAAGTCTTGGCCCTAAAGCTAAGCCACTAATTAGTGTAAATGAGATAGCAGGGGCAGAAAGTAACGTTTAACTTAATTAAGAGGGAAGTGCTTTTGAACTGTGGTGTTGGAGAAGACTCTTGAGAGTCCCTTGGACTGCAAAGAGATCCAACTAGTCCATTCTGAAGGAGATCAGCCCTGGGATTTCTTTGGAGGGAATGATGCTAAAGCTGAAACTCCAGTACTTTGGCCACCTCATGCGAAGAGTTGATTCATTGGAGAAGACTCTGATGCTGGGAGGGATTGAGGGCAGGAGGAAAAGGGGATGACAGAGAATGAGATGTCTGGATGGCATCACTGACTCGACGGACGTGAGTCTGAGTGAACTCCGGGAGTTGTGATGGACAGGGAGGCCTGGTGTGCTGCGATTCATGGGGTTGCAAAGAGTCAGACACGACTAAGTGACTGAACTGAACTGAACTGAACTGAAAATAAAACTTGATTGCAGTTCTTCAGCCATACTATGTCTATCAAAATCTAACAATAAATAAATCTTGTATGGTGAGAACGATATTTGTGGCTGACAATACTCTGAAAGCCATGTTTGTTTACTTAGCGAAGTTGGAAACAGCGGCAAGCAAGACTATCTCTAAAACTGGAAGAGTACTGAGCTTTTGAACTTGGTGAGACTTGAGTGCTCATGGGCAAATCAGTTCCTGGATGGATTTCCATTTCCTCATCTGCATATTGGCAGTAATGATACTTGCCCTAGCCTCCTCCAGGGTTGTGTGGAAAAGTCAAGGGATATGAAAATCTCTTGCTGTACAAAAGTAAAAAATGAATCATTATCAGCAACACAAAAATGAGTCAAAATTCACACAAATCCTACAATGTTAGTTTTAGATGTTTTAAGAATAGTAATGTCCAACATGAGTGGAATAGTTTCTATGTGCTGTTCTAAAGACTTTTTGCACATTATTTTACTTAATCCTTTCAGGTAGATGGTACAATTATCCTTATTTTACAGGTTGCATGCTAGGTCACTTCAGTTGTGTCTGACTCTTTACACCCTATGGACTGTAGCCCACCAGGCTCCTCTGTCCATGGGTTTCTCCAGGCAAGAATACTGGACTGGGTTGCCATGCCCTTCTCCAGGGGATCTTCCCAACCCAGGGGTTTTACAGGTTAGCAAAGTCAGAGAGATTAAGGAACTTGCCCAACGTCATACAATTGGTAACAGAGGAATGATTTGAATTCAGGTCAGCTGGAGGGTAGAGACCAGGCTCTTACATATATGGCCTCTTCTTAATAAACTCTCTATATAGCACACTGCCTTTCTGTCTGTCTTTCTAGTTTCTTAATCAACTACACATTTAGAAACTGTCTATCTAGTTTCTTAATCAACTATATATATATATAGTTGATTAAGAAACTAGATAGATATATCTATCTAGATAAACTAGATAGATATATATATATCTCACACTGCCTTTCTGCTCTTCTGTTTGTCTATCTAGTTCTGCAGATCAGACCAATGTTTTTGTCCTCTGAGGATGTTCTTGCCAGAACATCTATTATAGTCTTATTTAAAAAAATTCTTTTCATATTTCTTTGGGGTCTTAGTCTTGTTATTACTTTTACCCTCAAAATGCACTAAACATTTCATATTTTACAACAATAAAAAAATGATGACTGCATAAATGAGCAAAAACAGCGCATCTGATTTTGGAACATATTATATGCTTCCTCCACACCCCAAAAAGATCGGCTTGCAATCTTGTATTTTGTGGATGATCCTAAAAGCTCTGGACACAGTTCAGTGTCTAGGGTATCATTACACGCCCCCAACATACACATACAGTAACATGATGCTGAGAGGCCATATTCTAGAAATACTGAAGCTCTCTTGAGGAGCCAGTAGAATGGATTTGAACCTTCAGGGTGACACCTAAACTTATGTCAAAGGAATCATAGTTTTCTGCAACTCAATTCATGAAAATATCTCTCTAATTGGGTTCCTAGATGAATATAAATATTGAAATAATCAAGTGAAATGAGAAGCTGAAAATACTTCAAAAGGTATGTCAAGGTAAATTGCTACTATTATTCTGTTTGTAAGTTAGTGACTAAGAAACATTTTCGGTAGGGTATTTGTGACCGTGCAGTTTCGTCTGAGAGTCCTGCTGCAGGTGGAATTCTTCCCCTAAAGCTCAGCCATATGAAAGTCACTTGCTGGTCATCTTCTTCCAAAGAGAGGAACATCTGTTGTACCACGGGCTAATCTAACGCTAAACCTAAACCCATCCTAAAAATGAAAGGTCGATTTATCTCACTGGCTATCCAGATATAAATGCTGTGTAATTAAGATGAACTCAAGTGTTGAGATGACTGCAATTACTTAGTAGTGGGTAGTAAACAGATCTTGTTTATGAATAAGTCACTGAAAAGACCAATTCTAAAGCTGAAGCTTGAATACTTTGGCTACCTGATGTGAATAGCCAACTCATTGGAAAAGACCCTGATGCTGGGAAAGACTGAGGGTGAGAGGAGAAGGGGGCCACAGAGGATGAGATGGTTGGATGGCATCACCAACTCAATGGACATGAGTTTAAGCAAACTCTAGGAGATAGTGAATGACAGGGAATCCTCGTGTACTGCAGTTCATGGAGTCACAGAGTTGGACAGGATTTAGTGACTGAACAACAATAAAGATAAGGAATAAACAAAAATAATGGGAAACATTTAAAAAAATCAAACAACCTTTCTCTTTTTGTTAGAATCTATCCAGATGCATGGGCTTCCCTAGTGGCTCAGACAATAAAGAACCCGCCTGCAATGCAGGAGACCGAGGTTCGAGCCCTAGGTTGGGACGATCCCCTTGAGAAGGGAATGGCTACCCACTCCAGCATTCTTGCTTGGAGAATGCCATGGACAGAAGAGCCTGGCAGGCTATAGTTCATGGTGTTGCAAAGAGTCAGACATGCCTGAGCGATTTTCACTCACTCACTCACATCCAGACACATAATCTGGTTCAGACACTGATGTTTACGTGAATGACCATAATCACAAGTAAGCGTGTCCGCACTGAACTCCTCTCCCTGCATTCCTCTGCTGCTGGGACAGCCTGGGATCCAGTCAGCTGGAGAGCAGGACACATCCACCATTCACAGTGAGCCAAGTGGCAAACACCAAATTACTGCCTGACATTCGCCTGGCCTACAGTGTCACCAATATGGTGGATGATATCATATTTAAAATATTTTCGGGACTTTCAATTAAGATTCTGGCGCAACAATAAGTCACAGAGTAATAACCTGAGCTGTGCTCATATCCATCACGCTGTCTCTCTCTCTGCCTCTTCCCTGGGGGATATTCCTGACCCTCTATCCCCACAGCCAAGTCCCAGGATCCACCAGGAGAGGAAGAGTCTGACAGGATTAAAGGGACAGCTCAGGCTTGCAGCATCATCTTTCTCTCTGCACTTACATCCCTGCTGTGATGCTGAGAGTCAAACCTGTCAGCAGAACTAAGACAAGATGCCCATGCCAGCCACTCTACTGAAATTAAGAAATAACAACGTGGCTCCCTGGAAAGTGTAGAGTCTGGAGTTGGCCTGACTGTGTACCTCTGGCAAGTTTTCTCACCAGGAACGTGGTGCACGTGTGTGGAGGCGTGTGCCGGGGTGAGAGCCCAAGGCTTTCCAGAAGGCATCTGAAACTTGCCGCCTTTGTCAGAGTGAGAGGCCTTAGATGGACACAGTTTGTCCAAATTTCTGGTCAGACACAGTCTCGTCCCAGGAATGTGAAAGATGGCTTTTAAAGATTTTCTGGAAAGGAGCTCAAACTATCTTTCTCAAGAGAAAACACAGAAATTCGGAAGAAAAGCCTGAGGGGAGAGGTTGAGAGGCCCTCAGAGAGAAGGGAGGACTGTCTTAGAAGCAAGCTATTGTGAAAGATCTGAAGGACGTGAAACCTGCTCAACTGGGAAACTGCTGAAGGACAGAAACAACCTCTTGGCCCTGTGAAGTGAACCAGCCCTGAGGACGGAAGGAGGAGGGAAAAAGAGAGGCGCTGACACACGGCCACTTGAAGGTGTCTCAGACAGATGTGTTAACCTCCACCTAGGGAGCTGGGCTGGGTTCTCTTTCGTGCAGTGAAGACAGTCTAGCCTGGACATCCAGCAAAATCAACATTACTGTACAGTGCCATCCATCCATCCACTCTGGAAACGAATTTGGAATCAGACTAATTCACCCCTCCCCCCAACAGAGAAAAGCCTGGATCTCTTGGTTGAAAATGGTGGGGGCAGGGTGGGGGGAAAACAGTAAATGATACAATCAAACCCCAAATGACAAAATCCTTTAGGTAAAGCTGGCCTTTTCTTTGATGACCAGCAGTAATTATGCAGGCAGTTGGTAATAAGACACATTCATGGAAACAGTACAACCAAGATTGGTCCATTTAAATACATACAGTCTTTAATTTCAGCTTCCCTGGTCGCTCAGCTGGTAAAGAATCTGCCTGCAAGGCACAAGACCCAGGTTCAATTCCTGGGTCAGAAAGATCTGCTGGAAAAGGGACAGGGTACCCACTCCAGTATTCTTGGGCTTCCCTAGTGGCTCAGCTGGTAAAGAACCTACCTGCAATTTAGGAGATCTGGGTTCAATTGATCCCCTGGAGAAGGGAATGGCTAATTCTAAGGAGAGGGATTTAGGTGGTTTTAAAACTATAACCAGAGTGGGTTCTATCTTATCTTCACATAAAAGAGTTATTCCATGCTAGAAAAATGATGAAAATTATTCTACTCACCTCTCTTCCCTGAGGAATCCCAAGAATTTGGAAGCATTGTGGAATGAAGACATGCCATAGTGTCACAAAGCATTTTAAAAAGAGGTCATTATAATACTTCTGTATTTTGACATCTAGCTCAGTGATATTTACAAGTTTTGATTATATCTGTTCAATAAAATCAACTATCTTTATAGCTTAGAAAATAAGTAATACTTACATTTTAATTGTGTTTGGATATATTGTACTTTAACAAGCATGTAGTGGTTGCAGGAAGTATTTAACATTATTTACACTTAAAAGACAGAAGAGTTATTATTTTCCTTATTAGTGTAAGAAGATTGAATGTAATTTTTGTGAAATGTAAATTACATGTACCTGTTTAGGTGAAATTGGATAGCCAATCAGAATTTTTTTTTTAATTCAAAAAGGTCTAATACTCGGATGATAATGCCTTTTAACAAAAGACAAAGATAACACATATATACATTTTTATCATATAATCATTTTCATTGTAACACAGCGGTAGTACTAGTCTAGAAAAGCTCCTCCTGGGAATTCATTTCAAATTATTGAAGCAGCTGTTTCTTCAGTTTAAAATAAAATATCCATAACAAGTTCACACATGACAGATGCAAGGTAAAAACTAGATTCCATGGTGTGAGCTAAAAGCAGATGTTTTGAATGATCATATTTATAAGCAGATACAATACATCTTAGTTATCTACAGCATGGCTTCATGAATATTCTTTTCTGAGAATTTGCCTAAAATGTACTTCCTATAGTTTCTTATATTTTGAGGACTGGGTTTCATTAAATATAAATATTCTATAAATTCTTCTGCATCTGTTCTTTTCCCTTCTTGCTCATTTCACATACTTTCTCAAGAATAAAAGGATTGCTGCTGCTGCTGCTAAGTTGCTTCAGTCGTGTCCGACTCTGTGCGACCCCACAGACGGCAGCCCACCAGGCTCCCCCGTCCGTGGGATTCTCCAGGCAAGAACACTGGAGTATTCCTTCTCCAATGCATGAAAGTAAAAAGTGAAAGCGAAGGCGCTCAGTCGTGTCCGACTCTTAGTGGCCCCATGGACTACAGCCTACCAGACTCCTCCGTCCATGGGATTTTCCAGGCAAGAGTACTGGAGTGGGGTGCCATTGCCTTCTCCAAAAGGATTGCTAGGGCACTGAAATTTATTATATTTACTTAATTTTATACATTTTCTCTACCTAATTCAAAGTCGGAAAACTCCCATTTTTACAAAAAAATAAACTCATGGCTATTAGAAAGAATGACACTTTTAAATCTCATAATAAGCAGCTTGCCTGATGAAATACTATTTTATATCTCTACTGAATGTCAATACACAATTAGAACCAGCACTTTCAAAATCTATTAAAAATGCAGGGTTAGTGAAAATTGAAAGAAAAGCTTGATGGTAAAAGTGAAACACTAGAGTTACCAATGAGGCAGTTATGAATGTCTTCTGTGTGATTTTGTTATTGTTTACGACTGCTTCTCCTTGTGCGCATCGACTCACTCACATTTCTAAACTAAAGTCATCAGGATACAGGGAGGAAAGCTGGTGAGTGATCTCGCATCATTAGATGGGGGTCATGTCCCAGCTTTGCTTCTTGCTAGTTGTACACCTTTGGCAGATCTCATAAGCTCTTCTGTGTTCCGCACAGAAAGACAGTTGTCAGGTACAGATACTAAATTATAGACATACACAATTCCTTTGTAACATATAGGAGTTATATTTCCAGGAAAAGCGCACATACTCAGATAAATGGCCAGGTGTGTATCAGAGGCTGTGGACGGGCCACATCTTCAGTGCCCTTCCCACTATCGCAAAGCATTATGCGTGGCTTTATGTGAGAGTTAAAACAAGTCATCACCTCTGCATGATGCTCTTCATTCTGCTGTAAGACTTCAATGCAGAGCTCTGCTAGATGAAGAACCTCTTCCAGCTTCCTCGCGGGAGTCGCCTGGTTCATGGTCTCTATATTAAAAACAAATCATAATCATGTTACCTTGAAAACAAAAAGCCAAGCAGATTCTAAAAGAGGTAATGATGAGACCAGGGTGTTGAAACAGAATGAGAAAGCATGTATTTGAGAAATAAGAGAGACAAGAAATACAAATGAATAATTCTTTAAAACAAAACAAACAAACAAAAAATCAGTTCACCAGATTGCAGAAAATACTTCACCCACAAAGCAATCACAGGAAATGGCAAGTGCTTTGCCATTTAACATATTAGAACTAACAGCTGCACCGGCATATTAGATGCTCAACTTCTGCAACAAACAAGTTATAATTCTCTTCAAGGCCAGAGATACAAAGAAAAGCAGATACCACAGTCTTTTCCTTCTCTCGGTATTGTATTATCAATACAATACCATTCTCACCAGATGAGTCATTCCCGGCATTAGCGAAACCCAGGCTTTTTTGCTGCTATTTAAATTTCCAGCCTGAAATGTCTAAGGTTCATGTTGATCTTAAACTGAAGAAGTACAAAGTCACCTAAAACAACTCTGACAGGCTGCAATTAACTGATTTCCTCCCTTCCAGTGGGGAAGGGTGGGGAGCCGCTCTTTAAAGCTGAAGGTTCTTTTCCTATTACAGCAAACTAGTATGAAAAGGCTAGGCCACAAAGAGATTAAGTGCAGCTACCTGGAATTCAGCAACACAGAAGGCAAAGCAGTTGATTTCAGAGAGAAAATGAACTGGCAAAAATTAGAGGCGCCCTGTGTAATGAGATTGTTTCAAAATAGAGCTTTCAATAAGGATATTAAAGATAAACATTGTCTTAGATTTCTGGACTCTCTTTGCCCATATATAGAGATTGTAGGGAAGAAAAGGAAAATATTCAGATAAAGAGCTTTTTCTGAGGAACCTAAGGAGTCTTTTTTTGGGGGGGGGGAATAATCTAGTCCCTCAGCATCTCCCTATAACCTCAGCCTTAAATGTGGAGATTTTCATTTGCTCTTAATGTGTCCCCAAGTGACATACAATGATGCAGTGAAACACAGCTTGTGGTTGGTGCTTGTTCATTAAACATTTATTATACACTCACTATAGGTTACAGTGTGATGCATGTGGGGGTTCCCATCCTCCAACCCTGGTACACATCCTCCTAAATTCCCCTGCAGGATGAAAGCCACTGGCCCTCTTGACAGGGATCAAAGAGTAGGTTGATTCTTCAGGAAAATAGTGAGCCAAACACCGCAGAGCAGAGTGTGCCTACAAGGATCTCAGCTGTGGGAAGTGGGAGGAAATATGACATGTCCTTGCTTTTAAACAGCTCAGACTCCAAAAATCACTCCTGCTAGGATCCTCAGGCATCCATTATCCAATCTTCCCTCTGTTTCATGATCACTTCAATGTCCTCACATAAAGGTGAAGTCAAGGAGGCTCATGACTTTGCACAGCAGTCTACTCTACTTGGGAACAGTTCTAGCTGTGATGATGAGGAAACGTAAGAATTTTGGAAACAGTGTCAAGCCAACAGAGGTGATGAAGGGGATGTGAGAGACAGCTGAGCGCAGGTGCATGTGGGGCAATCAGTGGGAAGATAATCAGAAACTGAGGCAAGTCCTAAAGGAGAAACCAATGACCTTGGTAAGCAAAAGAAGCGTTTCTAGAAATGACAGAGATGTGGTGCATTTCAGAGGAAGGCCAGGATGCAGCTGGCTACAAATGTTACCATTTATTGAGAACCAAGGATGTGTCAGGGGCAGCACCAGGCACTTCTCATGTGTCATCACACTAGTTTTCCTAACAACTTTAAGCCATTTGGCTATTTATTCATATAAGTCATAGATGAAGAAACAAGCGTGGAGAGATGAGAGGAAACAGCGAATACATGGTAAAGGTGAGACATAACTTAGCATGAGCTCTTACCATCTCTGCCCTGCACATGCCTGGATAGAGCAGAAGTGAGCTGGGTTATGATGGCTGAGAAGCCTGGGATTGGATCATCCAGGCTTTAAGTAAGAAAATAAACAGACTTAGTAACTATATCCTATGGGGCTTCCCAGGTGGTGCAGTGATAAAGAATCTACCTGCAATGCAGGAGACATGGGTTCAATCCCTGGGTCAGGAAGATCCCCTGGAGGAGCAATGGCAATGCACTCTAATATTCATGCCTGGGAAATCGCACAGACAGAGGAGCCTGGTGGGCTACAGTCCATGGGGTCACAAAAGAGTCAGACATGACTGACCACACACGCACACACACACATACACACACACACATCACACAACTCTATGCTATAGGTAACTTGGAACGAATGTTTCTTCTCTGGGCTTTAGAATAAGTTAATTTGGGGAAAATGAATTTGTGACTGTGCAGAACAAGGAAGGACTGGTAGGGGCCTGTCTAGTGTATGGAGAATGATTGGAAGATGGCAATGGGAACAGAAAAGAAAGAGGAAGGCGCAGGGACACTTTGAGGAGAGGATTTGCAAGCATTTGTGACTGGAAATTTCAAGCCAGAGAGGACAATGACCCTGAGGTCTGCAAACCGCGTGGTTGATAAACTGCCAAACAGGGCTTTGTAAGTCACCCCACATATATTGGGAGTAGTTACCATGTACATACAAAGTAAGCAAATTATTCTAAACTGAAAGGAAAGTTGTGCATTGCATTAAAATTTGCATCCACAAGGAGTTAGGTCATTTGGATGCTTCGAGCAGAAAGCTACTCATCATTCAAGTCATAACTTGAATGTTACCTTAAGTGTGGGACATCCTCAAAGTTTTAAGGCCGAGTAACTTACTCCTCTCTCTGAGCTCTCCTGTTAGAGGCTCATGAGCCTGTTATTAGACTGCGCTCAGATCAGTGAGAAAATGGGTCTCAAGATCTTGGGCTCTCATTCTCTTGAATTGACTTTAGACCATGATGGGTACTTAATGCATGTTCACGAGAATGCATTAGTATAATTTTGGGGAATGTGCATGTTAAAAACAGAATCAATACCCAAATTATTTCATTTCACTTTGTGTGCGATTGCAAATAGCTTTTAGTCACTCACACACTAAAGGCTGATAAGACAGGAAGTCCACCGATAAAATGCAGCTGTGGTCTGAGGACACTGCTCAAGAATCAACGAAAGCTGTGTTCTTAAATTAGAGATTTTGGGGGGAAGAGTTTTCAAAATAATTTTTAATTTTCAAGAGTATATCACTTATATTCCTTAATTTTTCCATCTTTAGACTGAGGGTGTCACATGAAATTGAGGATTCCTAACCCTTTGACTGTGGGGATCACAATAAACTGTGGACAATTCTGAGAGAGATGGGAATACAGACCACCTGACCTGCCTCTTGAGAAATCTGTATGCAGGTCAGGAAGCAACAGTTAGAACTGGACATGGAACAACAGACTGGTTCCGAATAGGAAAAGGAGTATGTCAAGGCTGTATATTGTCACCCTGCTTATTTAACTTGTATGCAGAGTACATCATGAGAAACGCTGGACTGGAAGAAACACAAGCTGGAATCAAGATTGCCGAGAGAAATATCCATAACCTCAGATATGTAGATGACACCACCCTTATGGCAGAAAGTGAAGAGGAACTAAAAGCCTCTTGATGAAAGTGAAAGAGGAGAGTGAAAAAGTTGGCTTAAAGCTCAACATTCAGAAAACGAAGATCATGGCATCTGGTCCCATCACTTCATGGGAAATAGATGGGGAAACAGTGTCAGATTTTATTTTTGGGGGGCTCCAAAATCACTGAAGATGGTGGCTGCAGCCATGAAATTAAAAGACGCTTACTCCTTGGAAGAAAAGTTATGACCAACCTAGATAGTATATTCAAAAGCAGAGACATCACTTTGCCGACTAAGGTCCGTCTAGTCAAGGCTATGGTTTTTCCAATGGTCATGTATGGATGCAACAGTTGGACTGTGAAGAAGGCTGAGTGCCGAAGAATTGATGCTTTTGAACTGTGGTGTTGGAGAAGACTCTTGAGAGTCCCTTGGACTGCAAGGAGATCCAACCAGTCCATCCTAAAGGAGATCAGCCCTGGGATTTCTTTGGAAGGAATGATGCTAAAGCTGAAACTCCAGTACTTTGGCTACCTCATGCGAAGGGTTGACTCATCGGAAAAGACTTCGATGCTGGGAGGGATTGGGGGCAGGAGGAGAAGGGGACGACGGAGGATGCGATGGCTGGATGGCATCACGGACTTGATGGACGTGAGTCTGAGTGAACTCTGGGACTTGGTGATGGACAGGGAGGCCTGGCGTGCTGTGATTCATGGGGTCGCAAAGAGTTGGACATGACTGAGCAACTGAACTGAACTGAACCTTAGGTTTGAGGGAATCCTTGAACCCCTTAAAGTTATATGCTAATTTTTGTGTAGAGAGGCATTTTTTTGGTAGTGAAGAGTCATGACTCTCAGATTCTCAAAGTAGTCCATGAGCCACACAAATGACAAGAAGCACTGAACTTTCTAAGATTGCTTCCATCTAAGAGAGTCTACACTTCCTATCGATTTGGGGCTTTACCTATATTGGGTTATATTATTTCAACTTCATGAGGAAAGGGAAAGGCAACAAAATGTAATTTTTTTGATCACAGAAGGGGAATTTATTTCTCCTACATACTTTAGAACATTATTTACTGAACCCCTAAAACCACTCTGCCAGTCAGGGAATCAGGACCCCCATTTCCAGATTAGGGAAAAGAGTCTTAGAGAGGTTAAAACAGTAGTAATACAATAACTTGAATTCTTTTCCACTCAGTTCTCTGAATAGGATTAACATATACATATACATACTGAAAATATATATATATATAAATAAATGCAATTTATTCAATATAAATAAACTATATTTATTCAATATAAACTTCTAAATAAACTCAGAAGTTTATTTACTATAAACTTATCCACCTTTAATATAAACTTCTGAAATAGCTGAAAGTTTGAGCTTATAAAGTCACCATATCCTTAGCCACAAGTAGGCAATAATGGAAAAGAACCAAGGAAGCTACCTGAAAACTTATTACATGTGAATATGTCAAAACTAGCTTTTACATTTGACATTCTCTTCAGGAAAAACTCAGAGTACCTTGTGTTCTACTGAAACTTAAAAACAGTCTGAAACATTTTCTTCTAGATTAAATTTACTGAGAGTCTCAAAACTTCATACTTGAACATAATGGGCACTCTAACACTTTATAAATAAATAGCATTTTTATCAAGCACACTATGTATACCATCTCTGGCTGCCACTCATTTGACTACTGCCAAGAAGTTTAATGCATTTTGTAGTCAGAAGTCTATTAGATAACAAGGTTATCAATAGCACCATTAAAATTCTGAATGCTGTGAATATTTGAGAAATCACCCTTAAAATGTCCACTTCCCTCTTTTTGCAACATTTCTATAGCATTATAGATGCCTCAATATTCTTCAAGCTTCAACATCAAGTTGCTGATAGTTGTAATACATTTCAAACAGTGATATTAAAAAAATAGGCTAAAGTAGCAAGATTTCTTGATGAATTTCAAAGCATTGCTCTTGGCTAAGATGGTTTTTCATTCTGGAACACGTTTACTTTTCTATGATAACACTTCTTGGCTCCTCAAAGCAATTCCTTTTAATTATATGTTGTTGTTTAGTCACTGAGTCGTGTCTAATTCTATTGCGACCCCATGGACTATAGTCCACCAGGCTCTTCTGTCCACAGGATTTCCCAGGCAAGAAAACTGGAATAGATTGCCATTACCTTCTCCAGGGGATCTTCCTGAGCCAGGGATTGAACCCATGTCTCCTGCATCAGCAGTCAGATTCTTTACTCCTGAGTCACCAAGGAAGCCCTTTAATTATGTAATCCCATGGAAGGAGGAGCCTGGTAGGCTACAGTCCATGGGGTCTCAAAGAGTCGGATACGACTGAGCAACTTCACTTCTGTACATTTAAGAGGGGCTTCTCAGGTAGCCCACTGGAAAAGCAGCTGCTGCCAATGCAGGAGACACAGGTTCTATCCCTGGCTCAAGAAGATCCCCTAGAGGAGGAAACAGCAACCCACGCCAATATTTTTGCCTGGAAAATCCAATGCACAAGGAGCGTGGTGGACTACAGTCCAAAGGGTTGCAAGAGTCAGACACAATTGAGCATGCCCTTTAAAAAGACAGCTTGACCACTGTGCATTAATTAGTATGCTTTAACTCTGCTCCCCTGCTTCAAATAGGGTGCACATTCTCAGCATCCTTTCCTTGTCTGCCTCCCTCCCTGCCACTGCCTGTAAAAGTTCCTTGTGTATACACACTGATGCTCACGGTGAAGTTTGTAAGGGGACATGGGGAGAAGACTAGTCTAAAGATCATTTGGTCCATTTTTCTCCATATAAGATATGCAGAGATTTGAAATGTATTTGACCTTAACTTTTAACAGACTGACTTGCAGCTAAAGAAGAAATAGAACTCAAGATGGTGTTGGATTGAGGGCTACGGTGATAATCTCATCACAGTACTGCCTTGTCTTTCTCCTTTCCCTCTAGATCATGACAACTAGCTGGAGTGCACCAACAATAGTTCCTATATATGTGCTAAGATTTCTTGCTGGTTCTTCACCATCCCCAGATTTTGTGGCCCTGAATTTGATTCAACAAGCAAACACTGTATGTAAGATATTGTATTAATAACTGAGGGGATAGAATGACGAACAGAACTTCTGCCTTTAATGAATTTATGTATCTCTTTCCCTAATCAGCTTATAAGGTAGAGGACAGAGCTGCATCCCATTCCTTTTTGGTCAATAAGAGGAAGTTCTACAAAAAAAACTCTGACAGAGAGTGAATTAAATGTACTCACTACGTAGAAAGAAATAGGAAATAGGATCAAAGATGTAACAAAAAGGTGGCTTTTACCTGCTTGTGTATAATACATGGAGTTCTACAGAATCAAATTATCCTCTTGGTGGGTGTGTGTTTGAGTTCAGAAACTTCAGATCAGAGAAAGTTAGCTGCAGGCTGAAACTGAAGTCGCCCATCTTTTCCCTCCTCCCATCTAAAGAAAAAGAAGTTGTTTCTCCCTCCCTCTAAAGGACAGAAATCAGATGAATGAGGAGAAAGCGCTGACATTCAGGAGGTAACTGAGGAGAGGAATCTGTACACCTGAAGAAGAGATGCTGGGGAGAACTGCAGGTCCTGGGGAGAAAAGGAAAAATAAAGAAAGAAAGAGAGAGCAAAGAAGGGGAGGAAATGGAGAAATGATGGTCATCTAGAGAAAGGCGTTAAAGGAAGGGGTACAGCTTGTTCCAAGTAAGGAGATGGGCAACATGGAAGCCTACATGGGACATTGTGGAGTCCCAGACAGGGAGCCTGTGCTTTGTGAGGTTCAGCTAAACAAGGAGGCTCGTCCAAGGGTACAACAACTGAGCTCTTCTACCTGAAACCCCACAGGTCATTCAGTAGCAAGAACTGTTGGCACCTTCCCTGAGGACTGCTGATCAGAAAAACTTATCTACCCACAGACCCCACTGAGAAAAGGCAGAATGGATCCCTCTATTTCCCTGTGCCCCTCCTCCACCAAAGTATCGGGTTGGCCAAAAAGTTCATGATGGTGACTCTTCCTGTCATCCTCCTCATCTTCTTATAAAAATACAGGGCAGTATCATATTACGGACATATGCTGCACACTGCTATGTACACATACATGCTTTATATCAATTAGAGAGATCAGAAATTGCTCCATCCGAGCTACCACCTCTATGTTAAATGCCTTTTTCCATTCAGACACCCTTTAGGCCAACCCACCTGGCTCAGGGAATTTCTCCTGGCTCCCCTGCCTGTCTTAATTTGAATCTTACTTCTTGTCTGGGGTCAATGTTCTGCCTGTTCGTGTGATTCAGATGGAGAACACAATTGGAAAATGTAAATTTTATTGAGATTTTCTGACCTACCCTCTAGCTCCAGGCATGGCAACCTGGTAAGAAATACAGTGCCAGAGTGTAGTACAACTAGGTCCTTGGTGGGGTCCTACCCCTGGTCAGACCTCAGTACTCATGGGCCTTTATATCTCAAGAGGGAAGGCGGGCAGGAGAGCAAGTACTCTCCCATTAAACAAAATAACCACTCCTCCTCCCACCTGTCTGCCACTTTAGAGCTTATGACTAGATGAGATGATTTTGGGGGAAATGCTCTCAACTTAGTCCCTTAGATGGAAGAGAATACAACCTGCTGGCTAAAAAGACCATCCTAGAATCTAGGGGAGAGGTGTTGCCCAGATCTGAACCCCACACCCCCAACCTGATCTATATCTGCTTAGGATATGGCTCCCCAAAACTTGGCACTGTTAACTGCCGCAAAAGGATGGCTTATTACCGACTCTCTCTTGAACTCTCTCACTGCAACCTATTATGGTTCTATGAGTTCCGGACAGGCTTCCCTGGTGGCTCAGGAGTAAAGGACCTGCCTGCCAATATAGGAGATATGAGTTCAGTCCCTGGAAGATCCCCTGGAGGAGCAAATGACTACACTCCAGTATTCTTGCCTGGAGAATTCCATGGACAGAGGGGCCTGGTGGGCTACCATCCATGGGGGTCACAACAAGTCAGACAAGACCTAGCTACTGAGCACGTATGCACACACCCTGAGTGCTAGACATAAAACATAGCTCTAATCAATGAATTGTATGTCTTCAGTATAGGTCTATGATTCACAACTTCATCATGCACCAGAATCACCTGGAGGGCTTGTTGAAACACAGATTGATGACACCACCCCCAGAGTTTTAGATTCAGTAGCCCTCATGTGGGGGTCAAACAATTCGCAGGTCCCAGTAGGTGCTGGTCTGGGGAATGCACTTTGACAACTATTAGCGTTTATGAAAAACAAAGATGACCTGTTGAAACTTCCAATTATTTCTTCCTTTACCTGCAGTTAAGCTACATGGTTACATAAATTTCATTTTAGAAAAAAAGTGACTTTATTCTGTAGAATCAGAACACACTATCCCTTTCTGTAATGTTATTCCAGATAGGATGAGGTATATTTTGGGGCAATCCTTAGGTGAACAAAAATAGTCTGGAAGCCTCCCTATAGCCATTTACAATCCCTGAGAATACCAATGCCACAGATGTTTGGAAACAATAGGTCTGTGGCTTCCTAATTCCAAGACTCCCTTTGGGACCAACTTGTTTAATGACCCTGTCATTTAAAGCAACAGTTGCAGTTAATACCTCCTTGGAATTAACCATGCTAATGATATAGTGCTTTCAAACAATTGTCCTGTGGCCACAGATATATTAAATACTTTACCTGGATTGTCTTTCGCATCAGTTAAATCCATTTTTAAGGAAATGGTTGGCTATAGAGCACAGGAAAATTGACACTGGACCATAGACAATGGCAGCCAAATTGGATCCCATTGAGCAATCTCCATAAGCCACAGCCAGTGATTTATGAGTGACAGGTCAGAAAAAGTCAGCTATATTTGGACGTAAATGTCAGTGACATTCGGTGAAACTTTCTTGAGGAGGAATATGGAGGTACTGTCTCCTCTGAAGATCTTTTTTAAAAAAGTTTTTATCTTATTTATTATTTATTTACTTGGCTGCTCTGGGTCTTACTAGGTCTGTCTGTGGTCTGGTCTGTGGCATACTAGGTCTTTGATCTTGGTTGCAGCATGCAGGATCTTTAGCTGGGACATGTGAACTCTGAGTTGCTGCCTGTGGGATGTAGTTCCCAGACCAGGGATGGAACCCTGGTTCCCTGCACTGGAAGAGTGGAGTCTTAGCCACTGCCAGGGAAGTCCCTTCTCTTAAGATCGTAAAGTGAGGAATGATTGTGATGGAATTACAGATACAGGACTATTAAGATCCATACACAACCAGTTGAGTATTATTTAACATTTATCCCAGGCTTCTAATATGTGACTTTTAAGAGTGGAGAAACAGGGGAGTTGCCTGGTGGCCTACTGGTTTTGGGGTTTCAGTTTGGCTGCCATTGTCTATGGTCCGGTGTCAATTCTCCTGTGCTCTATAGCCAACCATTTCCTTAAAAATGGATTTGCTGTGGCCCCGATTCCATCCCTGGGCCAGGAACTGAGATCCCACAAGCTGCAAAGTGGCCAAAAAAAGGGGGGGGCATGGAGAAACAGATAACCTGATTTGAGTTTTATTCAAGTTTAATTTAGTCCTTTTAGTTATTGAGACTCTTGCTTTCTTCAAATCTGTGAAACCAGAAGATCTCAACCGAAATGAAAATCTGCAGTGTGCTGACTGCAGAGCCTATGATGGCTGGAAAGAGAAGAAAATTTTCTTGGGTGCATATTTACTTTTGCCTGGTTAGCTCTCACTAGAACTATGTGGCAGGATTCTAATGACAGGAGAATTTTTTTCCATTGGCAGTTCTGACAGCTAACAACTGTACAACAGGTGCTTTTCTAAAGACAAGTCTTCAGGCATGAAATCTATCTGTATCTTATACGCACACACGTATCAATACATTCAGCAGCTGAAACTGAGAAATGGTCCCTTCCCTGGTTTTATTGCTCTTCACGCACGCACGCACGCACACACACACACACACGTATGTATACACATATGTATATGTACACACACACACATACCCACACACCATGGACTTCCCTTCCCTGATGGCTCACCAGGTAAAGAATCCACCTGCAATGCAGGAGACAAGGAGATGTGGATTTGATCCCTGGGTTGGGAAGATCCCCTGGAGGAGGAAAATAGCCCACTCCAGTATTCTTGCCTGGAAAAATCCCATGGACAGAGAAGCCATGTGGGCTACAGTCTAAAGGGTCACAAAGAGTTGTATATGACTGAGCAAGTAAGCACACACACATATATACCATATTCATTTCTCCTCAATATAACTCAGATTCAGAAACTGAAAACCATCTGAATAATCTCAGTTATAGTAACTGTCACACCAATACTAAATTATCATATAATTAAGGCCTATAGCATCTTAAATTTCATGCCTAGTCCTTTCAGTCTTCTGATTGAAAGTGAAAGTGAAAGTGTTAAGTCACTCAGTTATGTCAAACTCTGAGACCCCATGGACTGTATCCCACCAGGCTCCTCTGTCCATGGAATCCTCCAGGCCAGAATATTGGAGTGGGTAGCCTTTCCTTCTCCAGGGGCTCTTCCCGACCCAGGGATTGAACCTGGGTCTCCTGCATTGAAGGCAGATTCTTTACCATCTGCGCTACCAGGGAAGTTCCAAGAATAAAGGCAATCAGAGGATATTTACCTAAAACAAATAGCCTTCCCATGGTCATTCATTACATTTCTACATAAAGGGAGTAACTTCACACCTCCATACTCATCCTTCTCCTGGCCCTATACTCTTCTCTCCATTTTTTAGGAGAAAGTCTGCCTGTGAACAATGTAGGTGAGGTAAGCAGGATCCAGTGAGGCAATGGGGGTGAAGATGGTTTGCTCAGCAATGAGCAATGGTCGAGGAGAAAGGCATCGCAGAGGCTTGCCAGCTGGAAGATAAGCTGAAGGAGAAGAAATGAGAAGTTTTCTAGACACAGCAACCACAAATGAAGATTTATAGCCTTGGATGCTAAGAAAGTAGTCAAAAGATCTTTAAGATATTTTTTGTTTTGATGTTCACCATTTAAAAAAAAGTCTTTATTGAATGTGTTACAATATTGCTGTGCTTTATGTTTTGGGTTTCCGGCCACAAGCCATGTGAAATCTTAGCTCCTTATTTAGGGACTGAACCTGCACACCCAACCCTACTTTGGAAGGTGGTCTTAACCATTGGACCACCAAGGAAGTCCCTAGTCAAAAGATTTTGATGTCTGTCTGTATGTATACATGTCTTTGTTTCCTTTGACACATAATCAAGATCTGTTAGGGCAGCTAGTCCATGCATTAGTGGTGATAATGTATTTGTCTAGTTGGGCAAGTATACAGACCAACTGAAGACAGTAGGGCTGGGCTTGGTGACCTCCTGAGTACGTCTACAGTTGCTTATAACCTCCTGGGTCTGCCTGCCACCATGAACGTGTGTGTATACACTGATGTCTTAGGGATATTTTACAGGTTTCCCTTTTGAAAAAAAAAAAAAATCCAGCAATACAAATTCTTTGACTAGGTCTTTTACATTGAGTGCTTGAAGCCATATGGCCACTTTGCTATGGGCGACACGATATCTCCCTTATTTCCCAAACTAGTTATCTGGTCTAAGGCTTTGAGCACTTACACACTCTGTTGAGAAATAAAGAGGTGAAATCTGTCAGTTTGCATTACTCTGGTTTTGTCCAAGTGAAAAGACTTTTTAATACATCTAAACTACTCGGATTAACAAGGTGCTACAGGAGCCACACTGCTGCCTGTCACTTGGTTTGCCTGTTGACATGTGTTAGTAAATAAATAAGAGGGTCGTCAATCAGTTGGTTTCAAAACCTGGATTTAGAGAATGATAAAATCCACAGAATTGCTCGGGAAAGCTAGTTATTTCAAGACTACATTTATCTGTGAGCCATATTCTACACAAAAATAAAAAAACACAAAAATATACATGGCACACTGTCAAGGGAGCTGAATAAATGACATCCTTTCTGAGACCTTTTAGGTAACAGGTGTTGAACACTTGTAATGAGATTTCCATGCATCTTCAGAGGAAGGAGAGGAGATTCTAGCAAGAGCTGTTCAGAGTGTTACGGAGCACGGCCAAGGGAATGGTTCTCAGGGAGGAACGCTCTGAAGGAGACATTACATACACGGTCTGTTTCCTCAGCAGGCGCTTACGTTCTCACGAAGAATGTTTACAGAAGGCAAATATTCACCCAAGAGAAGCTTTTGGAAGGCTGTAACTTTTCCAGATTCTGAGGTATCTGGGGTATATTTAACTAAGTACTCTCGATGCCTTATCTTGGGCATTTACCTCATATTATTTTACAAATCTTCCTTTGGAATGTTGAGAGTCAATATGGTTCATGGAGCGCTCAAAGTAGCTTTCCAGAGTGTGTGAAGAGTTTTTTCAATTATGTTGGTTAACAATTGTGCCGAGAAAAATGAAGTTACTAAATCGGAAATTTGGAAAATTGAGGAAGTGAAAAGATAAAAATGTTGTTTGATGATAGCTAGCAATAAAAAGAAGCATTTACAGTAGTAGATGTTTTCTGTAATACTCTGAGGTCTTAAATCTGTCTGGAGACCATGTGTTTTCTGAGAGGCAGATTCAGTTTCTCTTAATCCATTTAGCTGCTGCTGTTGTCTTTTTAACATCCCTGGAACAGCCTATCCTTCCAAAGTGATTTGTGATCCCACTGTATTCTGGAAGAAGCACATCAATCTCCCATTTGTCCACGCCTCTGTCTCTACATTCCTGTTCTGAGTATCTGGTTGATCCTGGGTTTTGGGGATTGTTTTATAAATTGTCTCAGTATGTGGCAAGGCAAGTGTCTACACTGTTTTGCTTTTACGTTGTTAATACAGTTTTCCTGTACCCTTTATTCTTTTATTTAAAATTTTGAAGTAATTTTTATCAGTTTTCCCTAAAATCCTGGAATTCTGATGGACATTACCGTGAAATTATAGATTAACTTGGGGGGAGAGTTTATATATTATTAGGTGATCTCAATGGCACTCCACTCCAGTACTCTTGCCTGGCAAATCCCATGGATGGAGGAGCCTGGAAGGCTGCAGTCCATAGGGTCGCTAGGAGTTGGACACGACTGAGCGACTTCACTTTCACTTTTCACTTTCATGCACTGGAGAAGGAAATGGCAACCCACCCCAGTGTTCTTGCCTGGAGAATCCCAGGGATGGGGGGGAGCCTGGTAGGCTACCGTCTATGGGGTTGCACAGAGTCGGACACGACTGAAGCGACTTAGCAGTAGCAGCATCTCTCTTAAGGACACGAACTGTCTCTATATCTATTTAGATTACTCGCTGTGACCTTTATTTAAATTTCAAAGTTTTCTTTATAGAAGTCTAAAAGTTCTGTATAGTCGGGCTGGATACCTTAGAGTTTGGTGGTTACTGTGAAAGGTACCTTATCTATCCATCTATCTACGTAGTAGAATGACGGTGCAAAGTAGTATTTCTGAGTGTGGTCCATGAACCACTGTGGATCCCCAACACCTTTTGGGGAGCCTGCATAGTCAAAATTACTTTCATAATAAGATGTTTTGCCTTTAAATTCTGTTGACATTTACACTAATGGTGCAAAAACTGTTGTCACCTCACCATGAATCAAGGCTTAAGGTGCTAAATTATACTTCTCATGTATCCTTTATCACCATGTACTCAAAAAAAAAAAATGCTGGTTTTACATAGGAATGTCTGATGGAAGAGTAAAAATAATTAATTTTATTGAATTTCTATCCTTGAGTATACATTTAAAAAAATATCATCTGTGACAAAATGAATTTGTGTCAAGTGCTTTTGTATACTGGAGTACAGTGACTATCTCAGGGAAAAGTGTTTGGACTGTTTCAGTCCAAGGCTGAGCTAACTGCATTTTAGTCTTTCACAGAGAACCATTTTTAGTTGAGAACTACTGACAAAGTATGGTTATTCAGACTTGGAAATCTGGCAGATGTTTTCTTAAAAATGAAGTAAACCTGTCACTTTCAGGAAATAACAGATAGTATTTGTTGCCAGTGATAAAAGGGAAGCTTTCAAGTAAGGGCAGAATTTCAGAAAACATATCTGTCATGAGCTTGATAGCTTCCCAACACTTTGAGGCTTTTTTGATGAGTCGGGGGTGATAGTGACAAGGGTGATTTTTTTCAGTATTACATAATATTTGTTAATAATAAAAAGATCACAAGTCACTGCATATTTTTCAAATGACCAATACTTGGTGTTAAAAGATGTATTCAAAATATATGATAAATCAATGGAACTTAATGAAACATCATGAAGAGTTTACTGATTTGCCTTCAGATTCCACATTTCAATTAACCTATAATAAACTTCCACTTGCTGAGAAGAAAACTCATATGAAAAGTTTACTAACACTTTTTGACTACAGTAAGTTTGAACACAGATTTTTTTTCCTGTCTTAACCAAAAATAACACTTTGCAATAGACTGAATGCAGAAGTATGTATGAGAATCTAGATGTTTTCAATCAGGGAAGCAATTAAAAGAGCTGTACAAAGAGGTAAAACACTGTTACACTTCTCACGACATAGTTTTTTGTTCATTTTGGACATTTTTTCTTTTCGTAAGAATATTTTATGTTAACAAGTAATGGGATTATGTTTATTTTTAAACAACACTTTATACATTTGTTTGTCTTATATGTTTGCTTTACATTAATTTTAAGAGTACAATAGGTCCCAAATTATAAAGTTTGAGGATCACTGGTATAGAGAAAGGCAATTGATTTTAACAGGCTGACTTTACAACCTGATGAACTCTAGTATATAATAGGTTCTATTTAGATGCTGTAGAATATTCTAGGGAAGATGATCATTGCAAACAATGGTAGTTTTATCTCCTCTCCTTCTATTCTTCTGATTCACCTTTTTTTCATCCCTCTTAGGTAGAGAGTCTGAGACTCAGTATTATGAAAAATGATAATGTATGTATTCATCTTATTCATAATCCTAGAGAATGACTTTAAATTTTCCTCATTAAATATCCACTGTAGGTATTTTTCTATATGAATTTTACAAAGCTATGGAACTCTTTCTAAGCTAATGGTCTAATCTTTTTAATGCCTAAGTGTTGAACTGTTTCACTGTTTTAAAAATATCTATTGAGGTTATATGATCTTTAAGTTTTTTAGTTTTTGATATTGAATCACTTTTACATATTTGAAACAAATCTCACTGATCATGATATGTTATTTTCCAAATATACTGTTGGATTTGTGAGCTAATATATCTAGGCATTTTATATATATGCTTATAACAAAAAGGACCTATAATAATTCTCTCTTGTTCTACTGTCATTATCAGGCTTGGGAATCAAGATTATGCTTGTTATATGAAGTGAACTTCCCTCATTTCCCATTTTATTGAACTTATTTTGGATAGGAATTATTTGTTCCTTAGAAGTTTGGTAGAATTTACCTCCCCAAACAACTGTTCTTAGGGATTTGGGGATGGGAGATATGACAACTGCTTCATTTTCTTTAAAACTTATGGCCATTTAAACTTTGTTTCTTGGGCTGATTTTACCAATATACAGCTTTTTGAGAAATGTATCAATTTCTGATTTTCAATTTTTATATTTGTTCACAATACTTTGAGTGTTTTCTCTGTCATGTGTCTCTAGCTCATTTTTGTTTTCATACTGTATTTAGCTGCATTTTTTCCTAAGTAGTCAGATAGAAGACTATCTTACTCTATTTCTATTCTTTATAACACATATTTTTCTTTTGTATTGTCTACTTATTTCTCCTTCCTTGCTGCCCTCCTTCTAATCGCCTGGGTCACTGCAAGTTTTTCAGCTGTATTCATCCTATATCCTGTTTTTCTTACAACCATATTATTTCATACCCAGTATTTCCACTCAGTTTTTAACTACTGCTAGTCACTGCATCATATTGCTAAGCATCTTCCTGTATTGCTTTGAGAATATTATGCTGTTTAAATTCTTCCTCACCAGTTCCAGATAATACATATTACTTATTGTCTTTACTAAGAGCTGCGCTCCTTAGGGGTCTAGTAATTTTGGGTTGAGAGCTCAAGATCATTTGGAAGTACAGAGAATGGGGTGATAGGTGGGCCTGTGCCCTTTGCAGGGACTTTGAAAGGGGAGAATCTTAGTCTTTGAAGTAGAGAGTCTCAGGCAACACAGAACCAATATTGATAGATTCCCTTTTCATACTAATCCATCAGGCAACTCCTATGGATAGGGATTCACCATTGATTTGTTAGAGTTAAAGCAACAGCACTTGGTTAAAAGTCTCCTTAGCTTTAGTTCACCAGGCTAGAGGGTTGGGATGCAGAAGAGTGAAGGGATGAGTGGGGGTGGCTCAGCTCTTTCCTGTTTTCATCAAGCTCTCACTGAAGTACAGCTAAGCCCCTGTCCTGATAATACTGCAGATCTTGGCCACCTGAACTACTGCTACCAATCCCAATGACGAGAGGGAAGGCACTGGACATCTCAAGGCAATTTGGGGGGAGGCAGGAGCAGAATTTAAAAGTTTCCCTCCCTCCCTCTCCCCTTCTGACCAGCCATACACCAGACTAGGGTAACTAACTCCCCACCAGACAGAGTGGTGAGACTGCAAAGCAATCTTCTTTGGGCCAAGTAGAGTGAAACTTCTTTGGGCAAAGTGGAACGAAAGTGAGTGAAACGAAAGTGAGATTATACGCTGCTCTTTGGATGGCAGCTGAAAGGAGGCAGAACTCAAGATAAGGTGTTTTTTAGGGAGATACCAATGTTATAAAAGGAAGGTAATGTAAAAGAAAACAGAGGTACAAGCCACAGGAGAAAGAAGGGATATATGATGGAACAAAATACCTCCAGAAAGGGGTAGGTAGAATTGGGGTCAACATCACAGGTGGATGAGTTGGCCTTGAAGAGAAGATAACTCACCCCCTGAAGATGCAGAAAAGAAGAGACAGGTGGATGTGAGTAACAGAAAGTTTGCAGCTACAGAGCTAGAAAGCTGAGGCTTACTGCGCTCTTTATAAGACTAAAAGGTACTGACTGCCCTTAAAAAATCTTAAATTTAGGTGTCATTGAAACTTAGGGTCATGTTCCTATGATAGCCTAATCTGGAAGGAGAACATTGTTCATGATTGAATCAGGTTTTCATTCTTTTATATATGGAATACACTATGACTGTCTCTGAAACTGTCCTTATCTATTGCAATTCACACTCAAAACAGAATAAAATGATAACTGAAAAAAAGATGGATGACTCATTGACCAAGAGACTGATGATCAAGGAACAGTTCTGCTCACTTAGGTCACAAAAGACTTGACGGCATGACAAGTCATTCAGCACTGGCAATATTAACCCCAATATAAAGGGCAGAAGCCAAAAGCAGAGGGTAGAATGACACGGCAGCCAACAGTTGCTTTAGAAGGAGCAGCACACAGATGCTTTCCCAGAATTAAGTGAAGGTCAATCAGAAAGGACATTAGAGGAATGCAGACCCAGAACTACTTTTAGAGGAGACAGGGCTAAGTGTCCTGAAATGTCTCCATGATGGACCTAGAGACTGTCATGCTGAGTGAAGGAAGTCAGAGAAAGAGAAATATCATATGACATCCCTTATATTTAGAATCTAAAAAGAAATGATACAATGAACTTATTTACAAAACAAAAACAGACTCACAGACTTAGGGAACAAACTTATGGTTGCCAGGGGGGAAGAATGGGGAAAAGAGATAGTTGGGGAGTTTGGGATGGAAATGTACACACTGCTATATTCAAAACGGATAAGCAACAAGGACCTACTGTATAGCACAGAGAACTCTGCTCAATGTTACGTGGCAGCCTTAATGGGAGGGGAGTTTGGAGGAGAATGGACATATGTATATGTATGGCTGAGACCCTTTGCTGTCCTCCTGAAACTAATACAACATTGCTAACTACCTGTTCAGTTCAGTCGCTCAGTTGTGTCCGACTCTTTGCAACCCCATGGACTGCAGCACACCAGTCTCCTCCGTCCATCACCAAATCCCGGAGTTTACTCAAACTCACGTCCATTGAGTCGGTGATGCCATCCAACCATCTCATCCTCTGTTGTCCCCTTCTCCTCCTGCCTTCAATCATTCCCAGCATCAGGGTCTTTTCAAATGAGTCAGTTCTTTGCTTCAGGTGGCCAAAATATTGGAGGTTCAGCTTCAGTACTCCAATATAAAATAAAAAGTTGAAAAGAAATGTCTCCATGCTTTGTCAGAACCCTTGTCCTTTGGTAACTAAAGCTGTGGATAAACAGTGGGTGCAGAGGTCCTAGGAGGGTTGAAAGCACTGCCACCATGCTGCCACCGGCATACAGGGGTGCACCTCATGTCTTCATTTGACTTTTCACTTAGTTGGTTAGTGACCTGAGTGCACAGAGAGCTAGTGAGCAACTGTACCACACACTTGTACTCTGTCCTAAGCTGACGGAAGACACACACAGAACATGAAAGCTCTGTCAGACTTAAGCAAATCATGCCTTCACTTGCGTCTTCTAGTCAAGAATCCCTGCAACTGCTGCCTGTTATGTTCCCAAACTGGCTTTGGATATATGGAACGAATCTGCCAACATTGTCATCAGTTGGCTAACTGACATGAACACAAATTTTATAGTGCAGGTGCTTATCTTGAGTGCCTAGTGAGTTGGTGTGAGAGAAAAGCTGGGGCAAATAAACATACTAGAAATCCTCATTTATTCCAAATCAGATGTGGAAATAGTCAAACTGAATTTATATTATTTGCATAATACTTTAAAAAAAGAATATGGTCTTAATACCTTCTGTACATACATCATATAGAATAAGGCTAATGGTGTGGCAAGGAGCTGTGAAAGATATCAATATATTGACAAGAACATGCTGGTAAAAATAGTTTAAAATTAACATTTCAATTGTATCATCCTAGCTGATAGAATCAAAGTAATTTGTAGCTATCAGGAAACAATTATCTTCTTCAGTTAGTTCAGTTCAGTTGCTCAGTCATGTCCGACTCTTTGTGACCCCATGAATCACAGCACGCCAGGCCTCCCTGTCCATCACCATCTCCTGGAGTTCACTCAAACTCACGTCCATCGAGTCAGTGATGCCATCCAGCCATCTCATCCTCTGTCGTCCCCTTCTCCTCCTGCCCTCAATCCCTCCCAGCATCAGAGTCTTTTCCAATGAGTCAACTCTTCTCATGAGGTGGCCAAAGTACTGGAGTTTCAGCTTTAGCATCATTCCTTCCAAAGAACACACAGGACTGATCTCCTTTGCAGTCCAAGGGACTCTCAAGAGTCTTCTCCAACACCACAGTTCAAAAGCATCAATTCTTCAGCACTCACTTTCTCCACAGTCCAACTCTTGCATCCGTACATGACCACTGGAAAAACCATGGCCTTGTCTAGACAGACCTTTGTTGGCAAAGTAATGTCTCTGCTTTTCAATATGCTATCTAGGTTGGTCATAACTTTTTTTTCAAGGAGTAAGTCTTTTAATTTCATGGCTGCAGTCACCATCTGCAGTGATTTTGGAGCCCCCCAAAATAAAGTCTGACACTGTTTCCACTGTTTCCCCATCTATTTCCCATGACATGATGGGACCAGATGCCATGATCTTCGTTTTTTGAACGTTGAGCTTTAAGTCAACTTTTTCACTCTCCTGTTTCACTTTTATCAAGAGGCTTTTTAGTTCCTCTTCACTTTCTGCCATAAAGGGTGGTATCATCTGCATATGTGAGGTTATTGATATTTCTCCCAGCAATCTTGATTCCAGCTTATGCTTCTTCCAGCCCAGCGTTTCTCATGATGTACTCTGCATATAAGTTAAATAAGTAGGGTGACAATATATAGCCTTGACGTAGTCCTTTTCCTATTTGGAACCAGTCTGTTGTTCCATGTCTGGTTCTAACTGTTGCTTCCTGACCTGCATATAGGTTTCTCAAGAGGCAGGTCAGGTGGTCTGGTATTCCCATCTCTTGAAGAATTTTCCATTATCTTCTTAGGTAATTTAAATATTTTATTGACCACCTGAAAAATTCTCACAGCTTTTCCTTATATATAGTACAAAAATGAATTTTAATTTGATCCCTATCTAGATAATCAATGATACTAAATCAGGGTAGCTCAAAAAAATTTACAGATTTATATGATTTTCTCAAATATTTTAAAGAAAGCGACAACAGGTCATTCTGTTTTAGAGTCAGACATTGTATCTATCAATTTGTCCTTAAACCATCAGGTGAAATCATCAGAAGCAGAAATGGTCACTGAGGTTTTTACTTTCAGGCCAAGATGCCAGAGTCCAAGTCTCACTGTCCTTAAAGGCTGGACAGATATTCTTCAATTCTTTAATTTTATTATTTTCAGGGCAAGGACTTTGGGCTTCCCTGGTGGCTTAGATGGTAAAGAAATCTGCCTGCATGCAGGAAACTAAGATTCAGTTCCTGTGTCAGGAAGATCCCCTGGAGAAGGGAATAGCAACACACTCCAGTATTCTTGCCTGTAGAATTTCATGGGCAGAGAAGACTGGTAGGCTACAGTCCATGGGATTGCAAAGAGTCAGACATGGCTGAGCAACTAACAATTGCATTTCCACTTGTTTCTTTTGGTACACAAATTACCTCTTGAAAAGTGTTGTCAGGGTTTATGGGAATGCAAGATTTCAGGTCTATTACTTAGGCATTCTAGCCTGAATTCACGGTGACACACAATCCTTCAAAAATTAAAAAATTAAATTTGTAAGGAAACTCAAAAAACTCTGATGACAGTAAACTGTTATGTTATCCTGGAAATGGTAGAAAGAAATTATTCATTAACAAAAAATTTCTGATGAACTCTGCAGTTTATAAACTTACTTCTGTACACAAACGTCCTTAAGTAGAATGTGCGTGTGTCCTAAGTTGCTTCAATTGTGTCTGACTCTTTGTGACACCATGGACTCCTCTGTCCAGGAGATTCTCTGTCCATGGGATTCTCCAGGCAAGAATACTGGAGTGGGATGCCATGCCCTCCTCTAGGGAATCTTCCACAACCAGTGATCAAACCTGCATCTCCTGAGGCTCCTGCACTGGAGGCAGATTCTTTACTGATTTCATATATTTATTATTTACCACTCCACTTTGACAATGAAGTGCTAAATTAAAATGCCACCCAGATGGCAAACACATCCTAATGACGTAAGGAGGGCTGCAGCGCAACTTCTCCACTCAAAGAAAGCAAGCAGTGCGGCCCTCTGGGAAAGCATGTCTCTCCTGTTCAACTGAGACCTTGAAAATGAGAGCACTAGGGGGTTAGAGCCGGGAACCTGGCAACAAGGGCCCAGACAGATCCTCACTGCACAAAGCCTCTGCGTGTTCATTCCATGCTACCTTCTGTTCAGGGCACCTCCACATATTGAGATTTACAAGGAGCTTAGGTACCAAACTGATGTAAAACATCTCAGGTCAAGGCAAGCTCTAAGGAGAGGTCTCTGTCCTCTTTCATCGTAAGTCACAAAATTTTATGTAGTTTTTAGGAGAAAGCAGAGATGGTTATTAGACATTTTATATTAGACATTTTGTTTCTGTCCATTAAAAAATTCCTTGAATTAAAGAACAAATGGATTCAAAAATAATTTGCATCAATAAGGCATGTGATTAAAAACACACACACACAATTAGAAACCTAGTTTCAGTATCATTTTGAACCTTAGATTATCAATAAAAATGATCCTCCTATTATACAAAAAGTTAGGGGTAAAATTAAACCAAAGAGGAAACTGGCTGATTTTGCAACAGTGTAAATCTCCAACAACAACAAAAAATTGCTTTCTAGAAATTGCAGGTTCTTCAAATGAATTCTTCAAATGAACTACAAATGTGTTCTCATAAAACTCATATAAATAATTTCCAAGAAGGAAAGACGGCATTTAGAGAAGGCTCATCTGTTTTATTTCATCTAATACAAAGTTGTAAAATCCCTTTATCTCCTCAAATCTGTGCTGCCAATGGAAAATTTGAAGAATTCCCAAGGATAAGAACTATGAGTCAAATGCTGAACATGATTCTAAATGACAGAAACAACTACTGAAACAGGTTAGATTACTAGCTGTAATTAATACAATTGCTGTCTATAACTTCTGGCTTGTATGATCCAAAGCCTCTTTACCACGCCTCCCCCAACCCCCACCCCAATAAAGGGCATGAAATTCTGGTTTAATTTTTCCAATCTTGTTATTTTAAATCAGTGGTTCATTTTTGCTCTATGCTGTTAACTATTCAGGGGTTGGTTTGAAGGACCTTTTGTAAGCCAGCTTGCTAGTTTACAGATATTCTCTCTACAGTAGAGTCTGATCACTGTGCCATAAACTGAATCCTTTATTCAATAAAGTTTATATCGAGTAACAACGCACCAGGCACTTTTTTCAGCACTAGAGATATAGCAGTTTTGAAATACACAAGCCTTGCCCTTGGAGGGGAGGGGCTAACATTCTAGGACAATAGCTGGATGAAATAACTCTCTTGCGTGTTAGATCATACGGGTTATAAAGAAAAATAAGGTAGAATCACTCGGGGCTGTAGAGAGGTGGCACATTTTAATTACATTCAACATTTGACACTTAAGAAGTGTCAGGGAAAATAAAGATTTAGTTTCTGGAGTCCTCTTAGCCTTCCACCAGAGACCTGTGCTGTCTAGTTTAGCAGCCACTGGTCACTGTGATATGGATGAGTAGCTACTTGTCATGGAGGTGTGCTGGCAGAGGAAAATACCCACTAGATTTCAAAAACATCGCAGGAAAAAAAGAATGTAAAATATTGTAATAACTGTGTATACTGAATACATTTTTATATGGTAATATTTGGATACATTGGGTTAATAACCTATAATCTTAAAATTAATTTCACTGCTTTTTAAAATACCTCTTAAATACAACTACCAAAGAATTTTAAGTTAAAATTTGGCTTTCATTGTATCTCTATGAGCCGCACTGTTTCATTTCAAATGTCCTTTTTAACTGAGTGCAGAATGGAGAAGAAGGAAGACGCAGGGAAAATATGAAGACAGCTTAATAGGTAGACAATGGGTTCTAATCTTCCACTTACTAGCTATGTGACCAGAGATGAGCTCGTAGATAATTACCCCTCTACTTCTGTTTTCTAAAAGGTAATAAGAGTAATATTTAAAATAAAAGTAATATTTACTGTAAAGAGAGGCTGTAAAGGATAAATGTAAAGTGCTTAGAATAGGGCCTAGCATGTAACTGCTTCCTCTTACTAAATATTATTTTTGGAAAAAGTGATTGTACAAATCACCCTTGGCTTTTGCGATGCATGTGAGTGGTTTATCAGAAAATGTCATGACTTTGGATCAGACAGCCCTGGAGGCAGGGAAGCCAGAGGAAGAGCATGGAGAGGGCTATGGTGACTGAGGAAAATGGGTGCAAATCTCAGGTCTGCTGAATTTTAATCGCAGCGTGACCTCATGCAAGTTGCTGACTTTTTCTAAAGTCTCAGTTGCCTCATCTGTAAAATATTTATTTTGAAGAGCAGTTTAAGAAACTACTGAAGCAGTATAAATGAAAAACCCCTGGGGCAACAGGCAGGTCAATAGACAACAAAATAATGACAAACCCTGGATGAATTTTATTCTTTGCGTCGTACAAACTAACTGAGGATAATGATTATAATGCTCAAGAGAGTACTATTTCAAAGTTTTATTAAACCTTTAAACTCCTCCACACGCAACTGATACTCTCATTTTTACTCACTGTTAAAAGTACCTCCAAGAACATTTATTAAGCAACCCTGTTAACTTGCAACCCAGTGCAACTAGAAGAATATAACATTTCTTGAAAACCTCTCTTCTGTTACTTCAGAACAGTCTTCCACGGAGGGTATCTTTCTCCTCCATTCACTTAAACTACTGAGACTATACTGATTTTTTTTTCTCTTTTCTATGCAAGCATTTAATTTTTAAAAAGTCTTTTCCCCAGAGTCTGCAGCCTAGACAGCTGAGAAATGGCAGGGATGTTAAACGCAAGTGAAGGGAAGGCTGACTTTCATCTGGTGGAAGTGAGTACACAGGGGACAGCAAGTTTCACAAGCAGGGCAACTGCCTCTGCTCCATCCTTACCAAGGCGAACTGTGACCCCGTCTCATTTCACGGGGGCAGAAGCGTAGCCACTGTAGGTTGGGGATCAGGACACCTGACTCTAGTCCCAGCTGGCTGACTTGTTTACTCTATGGCAAATGGGAAAACCACTGACAACCCTGGACTTCTTGTCTGCAAATTACGTAAAAACTATTTTCAACAGAAATGTTTGGGATAAAATGCTCTAAAAGGTTTTGAAAAAGTTTGTTAAAGAGCATGGGACTGTGGCTCTCACAATGGGCTGTCATGAGAAGGGAGAGTCCCATATTCTTTTCTGAATTCCATTTTTTCTAAAGTGCACTTCAGCGATCATTGTAGGTGTGTTCTTTCCCCTTTGCTTCGCTCTGAGTGTTTTGTTCCTGACACTTTCTGAGGTCAAATGCTGGAAGAGAATTGACGGTAGGAAGAAACAAAAATGAAATAGTGTCCTTAATGGAAAACTTCAGTTAAAAACAACCCAAGCAAACTTGTCTATAAGACTCCATGCAAAATTTGACTAATATGAGAAAACTAGCATTAGAAAGGTCCATCACTTGTCTCGAGCACCTTTGTTTTCAGGTGGAACTAACTAATGGCCCTTTCGTCTCTCTCCACAGTGAGTATCTACTTTGTGTTATGGGCACAGTGCTGGGTGTAGGCGACAAAACAGTGAACAATTTCAGTAGAGACCTTGCCTGCAAGAATCTGAAGCAGAGATGGATGGGATGAACACACAATGGCCCCTGTAATTAAATTAATTACAATGGGAAAAAGTGGTATGCACACACACAAAAGTAACAAAACCTTTAAAAAACCTTAGAGACCTGGAGAAGAACTCTTTCCCAGCAATTTCTTGAGAATGGAGTTTTATAACCTCTGCTATGATGAACAACTTGCACAGGTAAGAGCAGCTTACTTTTTATTTAACAGCATTATATGTTTTTACTCTCAGGTTATCTTTCGGGAACGATGAAAGGAAGATGGTCCTCTTTTCTAGTTGTAAGAGTCCTTCAAATATTGACGACAGCTCCAAATAAGATTAGTGTACACGCTTAAAACCTGATGCATAACATTAATACAGCCTAACATGTATTGCTTTGAATTCATATCAAAAAATAGTACTGAACTTTTGCAGAGATAAATGGCCTGTATTTTCCCTACAAAGCATTAGCAATAGCTCCAACAAAAGTAAACATCTTTTCAGTATCTTAGTCAAAGTGATCAAACAAGACCCCTGAAAGGGAAAGAGCTATTCATCCATATCAAAACACAACACCACCACGTTAGAAATAACGGCACATGCAGGCACAAACATTTATTACCTGTGTCCTTTTCTGCTGGGCCTAAAACATAAGAGAAGAAAATTAAGGAGAAAAGCAAAGTCTATCCATGTCGCTCACTTGCATAACGTAAAAGCAAAGAAATCAGCCCACATCCTATTTCTAACTTAAAGTTGAGTTTGTTCTTGGTCTGACCCTAAGTATGAAACAAAACTCTTTATTTTTGAATATACAAAAATAGAGGGGAAAGGGAGAAAATGAAAAGCATAAAAGTTTTCCTTATCTAATAAGCATGCTTTTTTTTTTTTTTTTTTTTTGGAAAAGAGACTGCTCAGCAGTCTCTGACAAGATTTCTAAGATCCCTTTTCTAGAATGTTCTGAGAGGGATGACTCCAGAAAGGAACAGGTGGGAGGATTCCCTGTTCCCACCCCACTGGATCCTATTTTAGGCTTTTCTCTAAAACAGACTTGTTTTTGTGTGTGATTCAGAAGAATAACCATTTCTTTCTGATCACATTGTTAATGTGTTTATTTAGCTGATTAATGAAAGAAGCCTATGGTTTTGTATAAATAAAAGAAAGTTTTTCATTTGTCCGTATTAAAATGGACTCTACAACTAGAAAATAGATACAGAAATAAAATTAAAAATATATGGCATATTTTTTCAATATTGTTGGATAAGGTAATGGTCAAAAATATTAACTAAAATAGTAAAGACCAAAAGGATTCTCACAGTTTTTTTGTACAGGGTTCATAATATTTGGATAAAACAATCTTGTGTTTGCTTAGGTTATCCACAAGTTTTTTCTCTTTGCCAAAGTTGAAAGTTTTAGTATCTCTATTTTTATATAAATTCTTTCAATCCATGTTCACAAAACCCAGTATTCCCAAAACATGAAAATTGTTTGGATGAGTATTTAAAATGTGAAAACCAATCTGTTTCTACTTTCCCCAAATGATCTAATATTCATTGCTTTTGCTTTAACACAACATGATATCATAATTAATGATGTTAAACTGGTAACTAAGGAGGTCTCATGTTGTTACTCTTGTGATATAATATTGGTTGCTATAGTGATGGGATGGCTTTTTTGTTAATCACTCAGGAGGTTGGTTATCATGTGCTCGTTAGAAAGCCTGATCAGGTTTGGAGAGAAAAAAGGATATAACACAGCCAATTATAATCACCTATTTTACCGTCCCAGTTTTGATGAATCTATCATAATATCAACTAATTAATAAATGTATAATTCATTACGTATACTTTTATATTAGAAATTATTAAATTTTTTTCTAATGGACAATTATTTTTTATTTTTAGAGATAACTATTTAACATCATAAACTTTTTCTTCCCTAAGTTAAAGCTACATGTATTACACAAGCTAGTTTTATGATAATTAGAGAATCTGAGGTCATTTCTATTGCTTTTAATTATACCAGTCAAAAGACAGTTAGATAAGAGCTGATTGTGTGACTTTGCCACAAATTTCAATCTATGTATTTCTAAGCATCTTAAACCTTAATGAAGAAAATGAATAATTATCCTTAATGAATAAAACCTGAAGAAAGAGAAAAAATGCACAATCCTCTCAAGAGATCTAATCTTTGAAATGCATCAATATATTGTAAGCAATTAAAAGTTGCAAGGACATTCTATCAGTTTGTTTCAGCCCTCACCATAATCAACAAGTTTCCTCTTTTCTCTGAGAGACACTGCAGAAGTGAAAATGAAATTATGTAACACTACACCAAGAATGAATACACTGCCCATCCTTTAAATGTTAGACATACTCACTGTAATGCCAAAAAATACAACCCATGAAAACACGTTTTGGTTTCTTCAAAACTCAAAATAAGAACAAAGGACAACTTAAGCACGAATCCCAGGTCTTTCATTCAAGCAGAGTCCCAGGAGGCATATTAAAGCAATGAATAGGAAAAAGCTCTTCAGTTCACCAGCTGAGATTTTAATGAGACATTTCCCTTTGCCACGGCACAGGTTTGTTCAGGGAAGGAAAGGACTTCTCACAGAAAATGCAGTTAATAGGCATTGTTGGCTCTCACGGCCACTTCAGCAATTGCTCACTGCACTGACCTTCTATTTTGGCATATTCTGTGAGTCTTGTGTAATTGATCAAGGCAGCTTTCTCAAGACATTTTCTGACCACTTTTTTCACCTCTTCTGCTGGTATGGGAGTGGCAATATCTTTCATTAAAACCTAGAGAGAGAAAGAGAAAGACAGAGACTGTATAGAATATGAAAAGCAAGTACACAAATTGTCCTAAACGTTATTAGTAGGAAGGGGTCCTACGTAACCTCAGGGGAGGCAATGAGTAGGCACTTCACAACTGGGAAGGAATCTCTGAGTCTTGGCTCCTCCTGTCTAAGCCTCACGTAAGGACATCGAAAACTCCCATAGGCCAAGCTACCATTCAGGGTGACTGTCACCTTTCCTCCAGGGAAACAGAAAGCCACTAGAGCAGCTGTTTCAGATGAGGGTTACGGTCCTTGGGATGAAACTTTTGTCCTTGTACAAAGTTTACCTTGTACATCCTTGATTTAAAAGCCTTAAATATTTGGAGCAATATACATGAAAATACAAATTCCATTAAAATAAGCATTATTTACAGACTACAATAATTAAGATCTCTACTCTTAACTCGGAGAAGGCAATGGCACCCCACTCCAGTATTCTTGCCTGGAAAATTCCGTGGATGGAGGAGCCTGGTAGGCTGCAGTCCACGGGGTTGCTAAGAGTCGGATACGACTGAGCGACTTCACTTTCACTTTTCACTTTCATGCATTGGAGAAGGAAATGGCAACCCACTCCAGTGTTCTTGTCTGGAGAATCCCAGGGACGGGGAGCCTGGTGGGCTGCCGTCTATGGGGTCACACAGAGTCGGACATGACTGAAGTGACTTAGCAGCAGTAGCAGCTACTCTTACTAATTGTACTTTATTTTGATCTGCTGGGGGCCGAGCGGGGGGAGGTGGGCTTCTTTGTTTTAGTGAAATGAAAGGACTATTAAATGTCAAAACAAAAGGAAGCTTTCTGAAATTAAAAACAAAAGCAAAACAAAAACTGACTACTTTCCTAAATTATTATTATGGGTTCCTAAATTATACTTTTGGATTTTCCATTTACAAGTATTACTGTTGGCAAATGGAAAATGCAATTATATCCAGAATTCAAAATATAACTCAGTTAAGTACTTTTATAATGACTCCTTGACAGTTTTCCTTAAAACTTTCCAAGTGATAAAAAAAAAAACTGCTTACAATAAGTTTTAATTATACAATTAGTCAAACTCTATCTTCCCTATAAGTAATGTGATTTTTCTTGCTTTGCTTCCATTCAAACTACAAAAAACAGGTAGAGCAAAATCTTAACATAAAGAAGACAATACTTCTATAAGTGTTCTTACTACTCTGTCTTTCACTTTGAAAAAAATATTAAAAGAACATGAAGACGTCCATTTAATGCTTCATTATTTCATTCTATTTTGACCAGCCTCGGCACTAAGGATTTTATAATCTCAAATTCATTCAATTATTCTAGCACTGGTCATCCTTGACAACATGTTTTCATCTTGTCCGGCAAGGTTTCCTTCTGAAAACAGCAAACTTTATCACTTAAAACTTTCCTTTCCTATCAAATTAAAATTTCTTCATATTCTCATATTAAAAATCTTTAACACACTGACATATATTCGGCACTTTAACTAGAACTGCACATTAGACTCTTTGTTGCCACACACACAAAAATCCTTCTGCCTACAGTTAAAGCATTAACAGGCACTATTCTTTTCAATGTGACTACTACTAAAATTTAAGATTAATTTGACTATTAGACTTTCCCCATGGTGCCAAGCTTTCAAATAACAGTAACAGCTTTAAAATTAGAACACCTGTATCTAGGGTTAAAATCAGGCAGTATTTCATAGTATCTAGAAGTTGGACACTGTCTGAAGTGTGTGTTCAGTTCAGTTCAGTGGGGAAACTGAATCCCCTTTCCTGGAGAAGTACAGATAAAGGACTGGCAAGTGCAGAAGGGAGGCACAACATATGTTTCATGCTTCCTCCCCATGTTTATTCAGGGCATCGTAAGTATCAACAATTCACATGCAGATTTTATTTTTCTAAGATGTCAGTAAGTATAGACATGAAAATGAAGAAATAGCCCTTATCATTTCCTCAGTTCAGTAAGAGACATGATCAGTTACTATAATTGAAATAAAGGTCACTGTTCATTCTGCCACCTGTCAGTGTAGGGCATGAGGGCATCTCTGCTATTACTAACTCTTCCCTGCTGGGGGAAGGAAAGTAGCTCTGCCATGGAAACCAGCACATAGCCAGGCTGCGCTGGGTACCCAGGATGGGATGCTGTTCTAAAAACCAAAGCTGCCTTTGAAGACTTTTGTCTCATCAACAATACCTTAATGCATAGGATGAAATGAAAACTATGAAAAGTCTGAGTTACATGCAGCTTTTAATATTATAAAAATTCTAGTAAAATAATTATGACAATAATATTCACAGTGATCAAGGATAAGACAGAGATAGATAGATAACACTAATCTGTATTCCAAAGATCTCACTACAGTCATCAGTTCTACATCTCCTCTCCTAAACTCTTAAATCACTGAACACTGTCTCCCCTTTTTGCTTTTCAGAGAGGTGCGAATAAATAATGCATTCCCTGGAATTCCTTGAGCAGAAAAACCAGTAAGAACAAGTGCTCTGAAGTCAACAAATTAAGACCAGAATAATCAAATCATGAGACAGAGATGATCGGTAGATACAGTTTTTAATATGCATAAGGAATAAAACTTGTCCACATTACTCAACTGCTTGTTTCCAACTAGCATGTGAATAGTTTTATAGATAGATGAAATGATACTTCCCTTTTTCACCTAATCTACCACAAAAAAAAAAAGCAGTGGAGAATATACTTTCATTAAAAAATGATTTTTAACATGGACATAAAGCCTTATTTGCTGTTTACTTTTCATATACTTATATAATTTCATGACTTCTATCATCACCAATTTCTGTCATTTGTGAATTCAAAGTAACACATAAATTGAACTGAAATAAATTTTGAGACAAATTAAGAAATGACATGTGTGTGAATATTAAACGCCGAGAATGCTTACAGATATGAGGAATATGACAGGTAGAAGTACATTAAGGGGGGATAATACAAGACAACTGTACAGTCTGAGAAACAGATGATTATATTAAACTGAAATAAAAAATGACTATTTCCTGAAGAGGGAAAAAAGAGGTGGGAAAAACGGATATTACCAAAAGGATGCTATAAACTCAGGATGGCAGTGGTGTAGGCTTCAGAAAGGTTTTGGAGAGGAAAAGAAGGCTACAGAAGAATTTGAATGTAGTAAGAAAAAGTGAGAAACTGATGAAATGCAACAAGCCTGTAAGATATCACACTCCTAAGGAATGGGGCCGGTGGCCTTGTTCAATAACTACACAGGCATTGAGAATGCAAACAGTACTTACAAAGTAACGTTCAAACATACCCTTTCAAGTAATGAAAGTGTAGCTTTCAGCGCACCCTCAGGTCGTCCAAAGGGAAAACAGTATCTTTTAAAAAAGGAGGAACAAAAGAGTGAAACATGTAATATCCAAGAATGCTAAATAATTCCCTTTTCCATTACCTGACATTATTGGACAACAGTAAAACGTGGTTAAAAGGGCACTGAGCCATGTAGGAGATTTTTAACTGCTGAAATTTATATAGTCCCATGATTTAAATGTCTTAAAACAGTTAGGGTATAAGCTGTGATGAAAAAGATTCTCAGGTTTCGGTGATACAGGAACATCGAAAAATATGGTAATCAAAGCAGAATCCCTCAGGTCCTATAGAGGAAACTTAAAATGCATTTCCTTCTAATTTCTTGTTTAAGTTTTGCCATTCAAACTCTGTGATAAAATAAAATGATTTCCCCCACTTCCTCGTGTATTTATGTGTGATTTTAAGATGGAAACCCACACCACATATCTGACTTCTGTGGGAAGCAAGGTCCCAGCTCCCCGCCTTTCCTCATATTTGCCAGTCTCCGCTGGGGTCACTGCATCGCCCCTCCACCCCAGCCCTCCTGCCTTCTGCAGCTCTTCTGCCAGAAGTCATTTATCCAAAGTACTTCTAGTCCCATGAAATCCTCACACACACCGATAACTGGAGGGCAGGCCACGTGGATATTCTGAAATGAGGGTCGGAGCTGGGATGGTGCGTGGGCTCCTCATAAGTCAGCTGCCACATGGTAGGGGCAGGTTTACTGCTTTTTACAAGGGGTCCCTCTTGGGGTCACTTTCCACTTAGAGAGCACAGAATGTCAGCCATTTCATCCCGCAGGAGCGCCTCCCTTGTTCAGTTAGGTTCAGCAAAGCCTCCTTCCCTGATCTCTTCCACTCATCCCACCCCCACCTCAAGGTCAAGTGCTTGAGGCAGCTGGGCTATCCTGGGGCCATTTTGCTCTGACTTAGACACCTTCACACTAATAACTTGGAAAGTTTACCCATTTCCATGTCTTTTGTCATTACCCAAGGACTTAGCAGACGTATTTTCTAAGGTATAATTATCATGGGAATGATTATTTTTCACACTGTAATTTGAAGAGAGTTCCCTCCAAAGCACACATAGTTTAAGCTCAAGTTCTTTTACTGGACCCAAATTTTACACGGAAAGACTGATTCCTCACAAAGCAGTAGTTGAATTTATATTCAGATTAGGTTTTAGTTTTGTGAAACTTTCATTGGTGTCAGGTAAGTGCAAATAAGTGTCACTTAAATCTAGCCACTCACATTTCTCTTTAGAACACTGTGCATCATTTCATTTACTGTTAAAATTTTCCTTCATTTAATCTTGCCTCTCTGCACCCTCTTAACCCTCTGCCCCACCCATACATAAAAAAGAAATCACCAATTTATTTTGATAGAGTTCCCTGCCCCCTACTCCCACCCCACTGGTACTTTTCTTTAGAGTATTAGCAAATTAGGAAAGTAGCTTTAGTCATTTTGTATACCATAAACCTTAATCCATGTTTAAATAAAACACAAATTGGGTTCTTGTAGTCCCCTCCTCCTGCTTAAATCTTTTCAGCATATTTGCATAATCCACCCATTGTCTTTCCTATTGTTTATTTCCATTAACCTGTGGGTGACACATTTTATGAATGGAATGTTACTGATCCGCAGATTACATTTAGCATTTCAGGGCTCTGAGGTCCCACTGGGTATGTTCTGAATTAGCATTAGCTGCCCGTGATGTGTAAATAATTTAACACATTTACAGAGTACAAGTAATCCTGAATCAATAAAATACAGAAAATAACTATACAGAAGCTTAATTAATCCTCACAAAACAAGTTTGAAAAGAAGGGAATCATTTTGTTCTGCTTTTCAGGATAAATATTTTGGGTTTTTACCACTTTGATAGCTCTCTAATAGCTAAGCAAAGTGAAAAACACTGAATTATCAAATAAAATTCAACCGAGTTTAATACTTAGTCTGAATAAATTAAAGTCACCCTGATTTTCACTTTAGTCAATTAATTACACAGAAATATGAGCCTGCATAGATCTGCCCAATGATTAAACTATTTCTTTTCTTTGAATTTTAAATTAAAAATTTAAATACAGTATCAATTTTTATCAAAGTTACATATGCACATAGCCTAAAAGGAAACTTCTAAGGGGATTTTTATGAAAAACCTAAGTCCATTTTTGTCAGTTCCATCCCACTTTTCAAGTAATTTCTCTAGGAAAACATGTTCTAAACTTTTAGCTGATTCTTTTGGTATTTAAATGTCATATCCCTGACCTACATGATAACATTTTAAATTTTTAATTTTCCAGTTTTAGATATTATCCTACTAAGTTCCCACAATGAAAGAGAAGTACTTAACTTAAAAAAATAGACTTAGAGGTATAAGTGGCATAGAATGAACTACACGTATTTAAAAGGATTCACTTTGATAAATTTTGGCAATACGTATGCATGGCATACATGCGTGAACCCATCACGGCAACAAATGCAATATTCATATTCACGACCCCCAACGTTTCCTTCCAACACCTGGGGCCCAGGCAACTGCTCATTTACTGTCATTTAGTTTATATTTTCTGTGATTCCAAGTTAAGAGAAATCATACAGTATGAACTTTTTTAGGTCTGACTTCTCTCAGCTGTTTTGATATCCTTTCATGCTATTGCAATGCATTAACATTTCATTCCTTTTCATTTCTCAGAAGTAATCTAGTACTTTTTTTTTATCCATTCTTTGTTGATGGTCACCTGACTTGTTTCCATATTTTGGCTATAATGAAAATGCTGGTATAAATATTCATATCAAAGTCTTTCTGTGGGTATATGCCATCATTTCTCTTGGGGAAATACCTGAAAGTGGAATAGCTAGGTCATACCTTAGGTGTCTCATTTTTTAAAAATCACAAACTATTTTACAAAGTGAGTTGTATCATTTTACATCTCTGTCAGTCAGTGTGGCTTTAGGTTATAGTTCCCTAAAGAGTAATGATGTTGAACACATTTTCACCATCATGTTACATCTTCAATGAAGTATCTGTCAAAACAACTTTCTATTGGGTTGTTTTATTTCTTATTGTTTTAAGAGTTATTTATAGGGAGTTCCCTGGTGACCGAGGAGTCTAGGCCTTTACTACTGTGGCCCAGGTTCAATCCCTGGTCAGAGAACTGAAATTCTGCAAGTCATGTGGTACAGCTAAAAAAAAAGTGTTATATTGTTGATAGAAGTCTTTTGAGGAATATGTATTGTATAAATATTTTCTCCCATTCTGAGATTCCCTTACAGAGTCTTTGGAAGATCAAAAGTTCTTAATGTTGAAAAATTCAAGATAACATCTTTCCATTTATGAATCATAATTTTGGTGTTTCATTTCAGCATCTGTGCTTAGTCCAATGACACAGATTTTGTTTCCTATGTCTATCCATCTTGAATTAAATTTTGGACCAAGTATGAGGTATAGATCTAGGTTATTATTTTACATTTAATAAAAGTGTTGAATAAAGTATACTTTGCAAATTATTTATACATTTGTTGAAAATCAACTGACCATATGTATGTGAGTCTATTACTGGACTCTACACAATACTAATTATTGATTTTTGAGTACATAGTCTTGCCTTGCTTTTGATCAAAGGTGGAAAACATTCACTCTTTCTTCCTTTTCTACCATTAAATATGATGTTAGTTGTAGGTTTCCCACGATGCATTTAACAGCTTAAACATATGGCATGCGGTAACAATAATTATTTTAATACTGTTGTTCACTAATTCTATCTTCAGTGTCATTTTCACTTTTGCTTGTATTTATTCTCTTTATTGGTTGTATTTTACTATTTCTTTGTATGCTGAGAATGTTAGACTGGATGTTAGACACTGTTGCTTTACAATACTGGTGGCTGAAAACTTTTGTCTTCCTTTAAATATTCTTGAATTTTGTTCTGGAAGGCAGTTAAATTACCTGAAAATAGTTTTTTATATGAATCTTGGTTTTAAACGTCCTTAGGAAAGACCATGACTGTTTACTCTAGGGCTAATTTTTTCTCCACTACTGAGGCAAAATTGTCTGTATTCTCCCTGATGCTCATGATTTAGGCTTCTATTTTAGATACTGAAAACTGATACCAGTCCTAGCTCTGTGTAAAGAAATCCCTTATAATCATTTCACGTAATTCTTTGCCCAACTTCGAACAGTCTCTTCACAGTGATGCACAGATTACTCTCCTTAGCTGAAGACTCCAGGGGGACCCTCAGCAAACAGCTGCAGGTCTGTCTACTCTCTCCTTCAGAACTTTGAGTTGAAAACTCTGGCTGCCTTACATTTCCTGGACTCTCATCTCTGTCTTCTCAAGTCAGGGTGTCACAGGGATCTGCCCAGACTCCTCCTTCCTGGATCATAATCTAGAAACACTGACTTGGTAGTGAAAGTCTCTCAGTCGTGTTCTACTCAGTCCATGGAATTCTCCAGGCCAGAATACTAGAGTAGGTTCAGTTCAGTTGCTCAGTGGTGTCCGACTCTTTGCAACCCCATGAACCACAGCATGCCAGGCCTCCCTGTCCATCACCAACTCCTAGAGTCCACCCAAACCCATGTCCATGGAGTCAGTGATGCCATCCAGCCATCTCAAATTCTGTCATCCCCTTTTCCTCCTGCCCTCAATCTTTCCCTGCATCAGGGTCTTTTCCAATGAGTCAGCTCTTTGCATCAGGTGGCCAAAATATTGGAGTTTCAGCTTCAACATCAGTCCTTCCAATGAACACCCAGGACTGATCTCCTTTGGGATGGACTGGTTGGATCTCCTTGCAGTCCAAGGGACTCTCAAGAGTCTTCTCCAACACCACAGTTCAAAAGCATCAATTCTTCTGCGCTCAGCTTTCTTTATAGTCCAACTCTTAGGACAGGAAGGGCCAACTGTATTCCTATTTTCCTATCCTTCTCATTCTCCTACTTTTTGGAAGGTTTCATTAACTTAATTTTTCAGTAGTGTGTACGTATTGTTTGTGTCATCTGCATCAATTTATAAGAGCTCTTATTTTTCCATAAGATTCTTTTTTTAAATCTTGTTTTTGTTTTATAAATACTCTATATTCTCAAATCTCTCTGAATATATTAATAATAGATTCCCACCACCTCCTCCGCCATTTTTTCCCCCATATAGTCTGTTTTTTTTTTTCCCCAAGTTGCTGTTTTGTATTACTTGTTTGGGCTTTGAGTCCTACAGAAAATACTTTCCTCAAATATCTGAAGCTTTACCTTGGCTGTCTGATCATTTTCAAAACTTTATTATTAAATAACTGAACAGAAGCTATACACACCTAGGTGGGTATGTGTATACTGTGGTCTTTGCTGACAGGGACTAGAGCTGAGCTGTTTTGTGGGAGTCTTTATTTTTCACAGCTTTAGGTCTTTTCTCTTGGGCTAGTCAGAGTCCCAGGGGAAGACACTTATAATATGTATGGAAGGCGTAAGCCTGTTTGCCTGCCAGCGTTTTGGGTGCCAAGTGCGTGAGGTGGAAGGAGAAGGTTGTGATTCTCAGATTTCAGAATAAACATTTATTTAATCCCCACGTTTCTATATAATCCCAAACTCCAGCTGCGCCTGTTTCCTCCCCTCCTCCACCTCAGCCCAGGTACCCTCTAATTTTACCCTCTCTAGAGAAAAAACCTGCAGTGCTCTGCTAGGGAAGGGGAGGGGCAGCAGCCTAGCTGATGAGTTAGAAAAGAGATCTGGGGATCTAAGTGTGTCTTAAGCAGATTTACAGCAAATCGTCCTAGTCTTAATTTCCAGGAGGGTTTACAACTGGCAGTTCCAAATGTTTTGGCGATTGTATGACATAAATCAGATTGCTTCTTTCTTTTTCCCTGCTTCCAGTTTATGACCCAGTTTTTCCTGGGCGGCTAAATGAGATACCATTCATCTGACTTCCACATTTTAAACTTTTTTTACATTTTTCCCTCTTTCATTCTTGTCTTTGTAGGTTTCTATCTTCTGAAAAATACTGTTCTGTTGTTTTGGTTAGGTTCTGTCAGGAAGCTGAGCCAGACATGCATTTAACCTGCTGTCTTTAACCAGAAGTCCCTCATGTATGTTTAATTTAATTTGCCTTACTTTATCTGTGTCTTTGAAATTCCATTTCTGAAACACAATTGGGCCTGAATAAATTTTTTATGCAAGAGCTATTAATAGTATTCTGGTTACTTCTTTAGTGTGAGTTGATAAGTAATTTATGTTCTCTCTAAATTTTAATGTATTGATAAATGGCTAAGGAAGATCATTTGATAGAATCCTTAGGAAAATCTTCATGGATAATTTAAATATGCTTCCAAACTTGTCTATATGGAAACCTAAAATTTCCTCTGTTTTATTTTAACCTCATTCCCTCTCATCCAGTTTTCTATGGACTCAGGAAAAACAAAACTCATAAAATTTATACAAATTGTACATATATCAAAAGGGAATATAAAAGTCAGCCCAAAATATCTAGAGTAGTTTGGTTTAGCTCTTATCTTTAGTACATCAAAGAAATAAAAATGAAAAAGAATTCCAGTACATCTTTACAGACTTTACAGAAAAGTAGAGAAATAAACCATAAGAGAGAGGAAATGAATACAATAAATGATGTGGGCATTAGTCATTCTGCTGGCTCAGATGGTAAAGAATCTGCCTGCAATGCAGGAGACTTGGGTTCGATCCCTGGGTCAGGAAGATCCCCTGGAGGAGGAAATGGCAACCCACTCCGGTATGCTTGTCTTGAAAAAATCCCATGGACAGAGGAGCCTGGCAGGCTATAGTCCATGGGGTCATAAAGAGTCGGACACAACTGAGCAACTAACACTTTCACACTTCACAACTTCTACTGTGGTGGAAGGCCCCTGGTGGGCTGGTTCTGGCCAGGCTGACTCAATCATGGTGGTCCCATGGCTTGTCAGTGAGTAAGCACCTAGTGCATGGGCTTCCTCTGGCCTGAGTTGGGTTAAGGACCAGGCCTATGACCTATCTGGGGCAAATGAGATATGAGAGGTAGTTTACCAGGATCTTCTAAGGCAACTTTCCATCTTAGGAGAGAATCACAGAAAAAGAGAGCCTCTACTAGCTTCCCCTTAAACCTCCATGTATGAATGTGAGGCCAAGGAATTCCTGGTCTTGCTATCCATCTAGGGCTAAAGCTACCCCCTGAAAAAAGAGAGCCATGTGAGAAACACAAAGAAATGGAGCTCTGGCTACTAAATTCAGCCTGTGTCGAAGTTCACCTTATCTGAGAGCTGCGTGTAAGTGAACACATGCATCTATTTGTTTAGACCAATATGAGGTGATCTGTTACTTGGACATGAGAGCACTACTACAAATAACCATGGAGACTTATGTAGTTCCTGATACAGATATTTAACTGAATGATGAGCTGCATCTCAAAAATGTCAACAACAGAAAAACTATATATTTTCATTAAATGACATACACAATGAATATAATGGTGTCTATACAGCCTGAAAGATACTAATTTTGGCAGCAAATGCATAAATACCCTCTGCAAATGTGTTTGCTAATGTGAATTTATTGCCCTTTTGGACAGAATAATTCTCATAATTCTCCAAGAATTCTGTCTCATGCACAGCATTTCTAAGGACAGCACTGAATGACTGGCCCAGGCCCAATTACCATGACAAAGTAAATCCTCCCTTATTCACTTACCTTAAGTTGGAGGCACCAGCTCCAGCTGAAATCACTAATGCAGGGAAACAGATGAATAGCATATCCTATGATAATTTTTTCCTTCAGGATCATTTTAAAAAAATCACAGAGTCTAAGCGTTTCATATTACAAATAAGGAAACGGAGACTCAGAGCAGCCATACACTGTTCACATGGTTAAATCACAGTGTTTTCAAACTGTTGAGGGCAATATTAACTAAATTTATTTTTTAATAAGTTCATACAAAATGATTCCAAATTACATACCCACAACACGACAGATGTGCTATAAGATACAATACATTGACATGGCAGCATTTTATAGGATCTAATGATGAGAGTAATAGAAAAAGGCATCATTCTGCTTTTGACCGTTAAGTTCTATTAAGCCCTCTATAATCATGGAAGAAAAGGAATATTATCAAGATATTTATCTTTCATCCTGCCAATGTTTCTTAGTGTCAGTACTTCATTTTTTTGGACTGAGGAACTGTGCCAAGTGCACTGTGGTCCTTATTCTCACAGAATGTAAATAAAAGGATAACTAAGGACTTAAGAAATGTATGTCCTTACTAGGTGATGGGTGACTAGGGCATAGTACAGATGATGAACAATAAAAGACTTCAGGTTTTCCACTCTCTGTTGGAATAAATGAGAAAATCTCCTTGCGTGGTAAACATGCCCAGAGCTGACGGAACAGCTTATGCAAAGCTGAGAAGACAGTGTGAGTGGAATGGATATTGCAGGAGGTGGGTGCTACCTAATAAGTTGTGGAAATTGAAAAGGCAGGCTGAGAAGGAGACCACAGATGGAGAATGTGTATATCATACCTTGCAAACAATGGAGGGGAAGCTAACTGATAGTTCTTGAGCGGTAGTAGAACAACATAATCCACATTTGTAGGAGATTAGAAGATTGAGTGAATTAAGCAAGCAAACACTTGTACTAATGGAGTATATACCTGAAATGGCTTATCTGATTCTCTAAAAGGGAAGAGAGTCTTTCCTTTATCTCCTCAAATCTCTCTTTTTCTTCCACTGAAACGGTTCCAATTCCATCAGGCCTGAAACAAAAGTAGAATCAGTAATTTTAGTGATAGAAAATGAATATATTTTATATTTTTCTATTTCCCTGGAAAGTCAAAATCATAAAGGAAAATGCACACTGGTTCACAGTATACATAAAGCTTATGTCTACAGTGAAATTTTATTGGAGGTGTTTGCAGTCGTGTGCTGCATATTTTGACCTGGAATGAATGGAAGGCATTTATTTTCTTTTAGAGAGCCTTCAAGGCAAAGGATAACAATAAATAGTTTGCAGATCCAGAAAACAATAACTAGTCCTTGAGAATGGCAATGAAAAGTGTTTTATAGTGATACCAAACAGTTGACCAATTAAATATAATGGATGGAATTATTATAAAGAATACACTGAACATAAGATAAAATGTCTTAACTGCTTCTCTTTCAAATAAAATTTGAGCTAATGTGAAATTAGAGATTTAATTTTAATTGCTATAAGGAAAAGACATTTTGGATGTGTGTAGTGATTTATTGCTCCTTTTCTTGTTTAAATATAAATTAAATATAAACATTTGAATGAAAACACACAAAGGAAGTCTACCTATGTTTCAAGATTTTTGTGCTTAACCAAATATGCTTATGAAATAAAGGTAATGACCGAACAGAAGTATTCTTTTACTAAGAGATTAGAATTGAAAATATAAAATACACCTAATAGCATGGATTCAGACTTTATTCTGTAACAACTTAAATATCTGGTAGTATAGCACTCATCTAAAATTTTCAATATGTGAATTTAACTGTCTTTGTTAAAAAGAGAAAAAGATACAGGAGTTTTTCCATTAACTTTACATATTTATACAGTTCAACAAAATGAATCTTTCGCATTTCTTAGCACCAATCATTCTTTGTCTGATTAACATATTTTTTTAAGATTATATTTTAATTCCTGAAGACTTACCATTTGAACTTACTAATTTTTAATGTTTATGCATAGAATAGGTAGAAGTGAGGATATGAAAAAAATAGATTTTAAAAATAACTTTCCCAACAAGATTTGGATTTGCTGTTCCAACTGTTTTCTACAAAAGGATCTCTGTATATGTGTGTGTGCATTTTTGATATTTATAAACTAGTCAAGTAGGATAAAAGCAATTAATTCTAAGATTATGCCTGAATCAGACTGGCTTAAAGACCTTCTATTCATATCAGAAAAAACAGCTATCAGTAAAGTCTAAGAATTTTTTTCTAAAACAGAGTAAATAATTTATTATTTCAGAAAGTTGTATCCTGCTTGAATTTATGCTTTGAAAATATTGCATACAATTATATTTCATTCTGATCCACTGAAATGCAGTTTGAAAGTTAACTGGAAAAAAAAAAACAACTAATGGCAAAATATTGGTCTTTCAAAATTTTTAAGAAGAAAAAAGAAAGTCTGATTTTAAATTCTGGAGCAGTGAACTATGAGCTAACCCCAGTGGTTTATAATAATTTAACAATGGATTTTTTCACATGTTTACTTTGGAGTTATTACCTATCGAGCAAATAATAGCACAAAACCCAGACTATAACCCAAGAATGACTATTACCAACGATCACAGAAGTTGAACTGGAGAGTTTTATCTACGTAATTCATTAATTTGGGAATCTGGGTAGACGAAAACTGTTAACTACACGTTATTATTAATGCATAGCATAAAAACTCTTACCACCAAGTTGTAGGTGATCATTTCACTAAATACACCTATGCAAACTTGAAAAAGAGCAGAGGCCTTATCTTTTTGGTTCTAACTGACACAGCCCTTGATCTGGCTCTCTGACGGATGCCACATGATTCTATTTGAGTGAATTTTACTGTTTGTTTCAACTATCCAAGGAGACTAATCCACAGTGATAGACTGTCGCCAGGTGATATGAAGGTTCACGGGGGCACATCGCCTGCCTGACTGAATGGAGCCAGGGGTTCAGTCAGTAAGGAGTGAGAAAGTCAGGGGGGTGTCACTTGTGTCACCTCCACTGAGATACAGACGGTTATTCATACGGAAGGGCTGTCGTTCTACTGAGCTTATTACTAAATTAGGTACACATCTGACAGGTTAAATACATTTTATATTTTGGACCTGCTCTTATTCACATGTCCTTATTTTAGTGTGCATGTCAGTGAGTGAAAGTCAGTCAGTGGTGTCCAACTCTTTGCAATCCCATGAATTGTAGCCTGCCAGAATCCTCTGTCCTTGGAATTCTCCAGGCAAGAATACTGGAGTGGGTAGCCATTCTCTTCTCCAGGGGAATCTTCCCAACCCAGGGATCAAACCCAGGTCTCCCACATTGCAAGTGGATTCTTTACCATCTGAGCTACAAGTGAAGACCCAATATATCAGACTATGTATACACCAATATACCAGACTATGTACTAAATATCAGGTGTATGAAGTGGCCTTCTAAAATATTGAGGCTAAATGGCAACTTTGCTGTACTCAAGTCTCAAAGTAACAACTCCTTCTAAAATTATTCTTCCCAGGAAATGCAAATACTTCTGTGTCATTAATATCTTCTTGTCATGATCGTTATTAAAACAAACACAGTAATGATCAACGCACTGGGTACTGTGCTGTTTTATATGTATAGTAATGTTGGCTGAACACAGTAATCTTCTCTCTAGTCCCCAAGAGAGGAGGCTACTGAGGCTCAGGGAGGTTAGGTGACTTCCTTAAGGTCACAGCTTGTAAGGACAAGATCCTGGACCTGAATCTAGGTCTCTTACATTCCAAATCCAGGGCTTTTAGTGCTCATGCATTACTGTCTTTCTTCTTCTTCTTTTTTTTTTTTTTTTTGCTGCATCATGAGGCATGTGGGATCTTAGTTCCCCACCCAGGGATCAAACTTGTGCCTCCCGCAGTGGAAGCATGGAGGCTTAACCACTGGACTTCCAGGGAAGTCCTTCCTCTATGTTTAAAAAGAAAATACAGAGCAATAAAAGAAACCGCTAATAAAATATGGAAGCTATATTTGAGAAGCAACAATGGTGGAACTTCTTTTCAGTTTCAGTTCAGTTGCTCAGTCATGTCCGACTCTTTGCAACCCCGTGAACTGCAGCACGCCAGGCCTCCCTGTCCATTACTAACTCCTGGAGTTCACCCAAACCCATGTCAATTGAGTCAGTGATGCCATTTAGCCATCTCATCCTCTGTCGTCCCCTTCTCCTCCTGCCCTCAATCTTTCCCTGCATCAGGGTCTTTTCCAGTGAGTCAGCTCTTTGCATCAGGTGGCCAAAGTATTGGAGTTTCAGTCTCAGCATCAGTCCTTCCAATGAATATTCAGGACTGATTTCCTTTAGGATGGACTGGTTGGATCTCCTTGCAGTCCAAGGGACTCTCAAGAGTCTTCTCCAACACTACAGTTCAAAAGCATCGATTCTTGGGCACTCAGCTTTCTTTATAGTCCAACTCTCAAATCCATACACGACCACTGGAAAAACCATAGCCTTGTCTAGACGGACCTTTGTTGAGAAAGTAATGTCTCTGTTTTTTAATATGCTATCTAGGTTGGTCATAAATCTCCTTCCAAGGAGTAAGTGTCTTTTAATTTCATGGTTGCAGTCACCATCTGCAGTGATTTTGGAGCCCAGAAAAATAAAGTCAGCCACTGTTTCCACTGTTTCCCCATCTATTTCCCATGAAGTGATGGGACTGGATGCCATGATCTTCATTTTCTGAATGTTGAGCTTTAAGCCAACTTTTTCACTCTCCTCTTTCACCTTCTTCAAGAGGCTTTTTAGTTCTTCACTTTCTGCCATAAGGGTGGAGTCATCTGCATATGTGAGGTTATTGATATTTCTCCCAGCAATCTTGATTCCAGCCTGTGCTTCCTCCAGCCCAGAGTTTCTCATGATGTACAATGCATATAAGTTAAATAAGCAGGGTGACAATATACAGCCTTGACGTACTCCTTTTCCTATTTGGAACCAGTCTGTTGTTCCATGTCCAGTTCTAACTGTTGCTTCCTGACCTGCATATAGGTTTCTCAAGAGGCAGGTCAGGTGGTCTGTATTCCCATCTCTTTCAGAATTTTCCACAGTTTATTGTGATCCCCACAGTCAAAGGCTTTGGCACAGTCAATAAAGGAGAAATAGATGTTTTCCTGCAATTCTCTTGCTTTTTCAATGATCCATCAGACGTCACGTTTATTCACATTACACATTTTCTGTTACTTGTATAAGGCAGAGAGCTGAAATATCACTACAATTTAAAACACTTACTATCACATCAGTAATTCAGTTAAAACAGATGTTAACAAAGGAAATCCTAAAATTTGCTCTTTCATATAGCATAGGTACTCCCAGAAGCCTTGAGAGAGATTCAAACCAGTCATATTTATGAACATTTACCTAGTAGACTCAGGGTAAGGGGAGATTTAAAATACAATAGTTTTACAAGCTCAGTTTATAAATTGTCAGCTACATGTTCAAAACCTATTCAGAACTGACTACTCCGACCACTTCTGCTCCCCTTGTTGCTGTCATTCATCACAGTCTCCCCCGGGTATGACTACAGCAAACATGGTCTTTCTCTCTCAGTCTTTTCTTTATCAGAGTATTGGCTGCACACTACTGTGAGCCATTTTCAAGCAGGAGTCATACCCCTGCAGAGGTAACGCTCACTGTAAAAGCCAAAAGCCCACTCTGTTCTCTGCCTGCTCAAAGCAAGTCCCTTCACTGCAGCCATGCTGGCCTCCCTACCCCAGGTGTCAAACACAGGAAGTGCGCTGTGCCTCATGGCCTTTCATGCGAAGCTTCCACCGCCTAGGAGCCTTTCCCTAGGCACACATGTGGCTTTCTCACTTCCTTCATTCTCATCTCTAGTGACACGACTCAGGATTAACGAGGTCATCTCTAACTACCCGATGTAAGAGTGTCACCTCCCATTTCCACAGGCCTCTTTATTGTCTGCCATTATATATTAGATGACTGACGTCGTCTAACATGATATACATTTGTCTCCTCTGTGCTGTACTAACGCCCTGAACACTAGCTGGCATATGGTTAACATTCAATATATAAAGGTTAAAAATATGAATGAGTGCAATGTAGAATAGAAAATGTCAGCTATATAGGACTATAAGAATTCATGAATTAATAATATCATATATGTTATTACTTATTAGTATTAATATGGCATGCACTATTTGGAATTGTCTTCATTATATAATATAACAGTAGGTAAAGTAGGAAATTTTTGAAAAGCAAACAGTAGCAGGAATTATAGTCAAGAATTCTGGGTAAAAAGATCTCTAACAAAAGTTACTGTGCATTTATACTAAGCAGAAAATCTTTAGTGTTTACCTAAACACTATTATTAGTAAAATGAAGTGCTTTAAATCTCAAGAAGAGATTATTTTTCCTGAGATAATAAAAGTAAAAATAACATTGCCTCTTTGACATTGACAATAATGATGCTAAAATGTGGTTATTTAAAATTCTAACAAAGACCAGTTTTCTAATTCGAATGTTAACTGGGGTTTAACTTTCTGCCTAATATATTAAAGTGGTTCCAATGAGAAGGAAGGGCGTGCTCATGTACCAAGAGTGAATATATATTTTCATTTTTTCCTGAGGTCTGTAGTTATCGAAGTTACATGATTTTAATAAAAAGAGAGTGTTAGGAGAAATAAGTTTAAGATATGAATAAATTATAAAGCATAGTTCAATAGTAGCTATACTTTTTAAAATAAAAGATACTGTCAAATGACATAGAACTTCCTTCTGGTATTACATAAAAAGTGACTGAATGCCACAAGCAGTTGTGTCTATGTTAATTATTACCTGAAAGACTCTTAAAAAACAATCATATAACAGCACTTTCTGCCATTCATTCATGCTTAGTAGACTGATCTTACATCTGTCTATGGGTTACATTCTGTTTTCACAGAAGCCACTACGTGTGCACATGTGCATGCCTGTGTGTACACACGTACACACAGAATACCTTTTTTGAAGGGCAGATTCATCCAAAAAAATAGATCCTATACACATATTAAGGCCTGTAAAATTAATTTCACTCAATTCCTTCATGAACTAAGCAATGTTATATTTGTACTATCTATCAATCTGGCACATTAAGCACTTTAAAGCAAACAGAACCCTTTCTATATATGTGACATCATGTCATGATTACCAATTCCTTCCATAATGAGCACAACATAAACTCTAGGTGAGGTGGTGGTTTAGTCACTAAGTCCTGTCTGACTCTTGCGACCCCATGGACTATAGCCTGCCAGGCTCCTCTGTCCATGGGATTTCCCAGGCAAGAATACTGGAGTGAACTGCCATTTTGTTCACCAGGGGATCTTCCCAATCCAGGGATTGAACCCAGGTCTCCTGAATTTGTAAGGCCTCCTCAGACAGCCATTTTGCTTACTCCTTGGAAGAAAAGTTATGACCAACCTAGATAGCATATTGAAAAGCAGAGACATTACTTTGCCAATAAAGGTCTGTCTAGTCAAGGCTATGGTTTTTCCAGTGGTCATGTATGGATATGAGAGTTGGTCTGTGAAGAAAGCTGAGTGCCGAAGAATGGATGCTTTTGAACTGTGGTGTTGGAGAAGACTCTTGAGAGTCCCTTGGACTGCAAGGAGATCCAACCAGTCCATTCTGAAGGAGATCAGCCCTGGGATTTCTTTGGAAGGAATGATGCTAAAGCTGAAACTCCAGGACTTTGGCCACCTCATGTGAAGAGTTGACTCATTGGAAAAGACTCTGATGCTGGGAGGGGTTGGGGGCAGGAGGAGAAGGGGATGACTGAGGATGAGATGGCTGGATGGCATCACTGACTCGATGGACATGAGCCTGAGTGAACTCCGGGAGTTGGTGACGGACAGGGAGGCCTGGCGTGCTGCGATTCATGGGGTCGCAAAGAGTCGGACACGACTGAGCGACTGACCTGAACTGAACTCCTGAATTACTGCAGTCTCCTGCATCACAGGCCGATTCTTAACTGACTGAGCCAAGGTCTAAAGTGAGGCAGATGCTCTGAAAAGACGCCTGCAGAACAAGAGGGATGCACAGTATTACCCATCCATTTTCTATAATCTCTGATGGCCTTTGGGGTAGTTCAGGTAATAAGTTAGTTTCCATGAAGGGAAAGGATGATTCCACTGTATTTCAAGAAAGAGCTGAGAGGAAAAGAGTGTAGAACTGGGTTGCAGAGTTAGGTATTTGAGCAGAAGACAAAATATCACAGGGGGGACCTGCCTAAATGTTCAGACATGGACTAATCAGGTAGCTTCCCTTCCCTTGACAGGACAGCAGAGAGTTTATGTGTTTTGTAGCCCATTTCTCAGCATCATACAACATTTCAGAGGCCTGTAAGACCAATGCAAATTCTGGCATTTTAATATCCATTTTATCTGCACAAATTTAAGTAAAGATGATTTACCAGCTACCACTGTATTTTAAGGAGCAACGATTCGGTGACAAACCCCAACAAAAAGGGTGAAACAGCCCATGTATTTTATTTTTGAATACTACAAATCATGAGAACTTCCTGGAGGTTCTGAGTGCAACCGTGAGGTCTGAGAAGATTGACAGTAAAGGAATGGGTTTAATTTGCTTTAATGGTGCATCCCGGAATTATTCAATCATGGGATCTTCCCACAATTACCACTGAAAAAACACCATTTGGGGATGAGGAGCATTTGTGCTATCACTCAATGAAAACCATAACATTTCTATGATCATTTTCTTTATATAATTTTTTTAGAATTTATTTTTGGCTGTGCTGGCTCTTTGTTGCTGCACTCGGGCTTTCTCTAGTTGCAATGAGGGGGGCCACTCTCTAGTTGTGGTGCTCGGGCCTTGCATTGCAGCGGCTTCTCTTGTTGCAGAGTAAGGGCTCTAAGGCACATGAGCTTCAGTAGCTGTGGCATGTGGCCTCAATAGTTGCAGCTCCCCGGCTCTACAGCACAGACTCGGCTGCTGAGGCACATGGGCTTAGCTGCTCCAAGGCATGTGGGATCTTCCCAGACCAGGGACTGAACGCGCGTCTCCTGCATTGGCAGATGGATTCTTTATTACTGAGCTACAAGGTCAGGCCTATGGTTATTTCCTTAACCACTTCCATCATCAGGACAGCGTCTAGATACTTAAAGGAATAAATGTGCCCTTTGCTTTATAATCTCTAGCAGTGGGCATACCACCTGCAACAGAGTGCCTGGGAAATCTGTGGGTTGAATAAATACCCCAGGAATTAATACTGCATAAAAATGTCTGGTAAATTGATGCGATTTCCTTTCCCCTCCTCACACACCTTTTCCTTCCTCAACTCCTCAGGGAAGTTTGCTTATCTTGGGCAGTTTGGTGGTTTGTGGTAAAAGATATTTTACAAGAAAAGAGTAGGCAAATGATAAAAGTTCATGGTGCCTCTGAGTTTCTTACTGGCTGCTTTTCACCTGGCCTCTCTGATGAGGGATATATGACATCTTGGCTTCCACCAGAGAGAGTGAGAAGGGGAGAGACACCTGGAGGGTGGTCTTTCTGAATTGTCAATTCTGCCTGCAGCACAGCAGGCAAAAGTCACTTTGTACTTCGTGTATTTCCCACCAATATCCATTTGTGAACAGAATGAAAAAAAAGAGAGAGACACAGTGCGAGAATGAGAAACGGTAGAAGCTGAGGGAGAAAACAGTAACCTCTCATTTTCCTTCTCTAACCTATTGTTTCAAACAAAAGGATATATCCCTTAGATGGTCATACAATACATAATCAGTGTTCTTTCACTTCCCCTGAAATTTTAAATATCTAGAAGCAGATATTAATTCTACACCTATACATTCACTGAAATAGAAGAAACCAATTCTCTAGGTGCAAATATCTTGGAGATGAAATTTAAAAATCATATTCTCTTTTTCCAAACCCTCTTCCATCCTAATTCTTTCCATATTTGAATTTCCAACTGTATGCTATTTTCTTTGGAGGTTTTAGATACTTCTACAAAAAGAGCAGGAATTTGACACGATGAAGATATGCAATTTTGTGACTTAGTTTTTATGGTAAAGTAGGAGAAGGCAATGGCACCCCACTCAGGTGCTCTTGCCTGGAAAATCCCATGGATGGAGGAGCCTGGTAGGCTGCAGTCCATGGGGTCGCTGGGAGTCGGGCACGACTGAGCGCCTTCACTTTCACTTTTCACTTTCATGCATTAGAGAAGGAAATGGCAACCCACTCCAGTGTTCTTGTCTGGAGAATCCCAGGGACGGGGGAGCCTGGTGGGCTGCCGTCTATGGCGTCACAGAGTCGGACACGACTGAAGCAACTTAAAGGTTAGCTATCAAGTATTTCATAACTGGCCTTTCCTAGAACCAAACTAAAATCATTATCGCACACAATTCTTGAGTTAAAAATAAAATATTGAGAGGATTTTAAAATGAAAATAAACAGAATTAAGGTTAACAGTGTTCTCTGATATAAGTATTACATCTAATCAATACCTAATATTATTTTCAAAAGTAACTTTTTCAAATGAAAGAACTATATATACACTACAATTTGGGAGAATTCAAAAAATCACCAAGACGAAAATTTTTGTAAATGCCCCAATCAGAAACAACTGGTAATGCCATTCTGTAAATATAACCCAGCCTTCTTTCTATAAATCTATACATATACTGCACATTCTGATGTGTAATTTGATTCTTTTAATGAAGTATAAACATTTTCTCACGTCATTTAAATATCCTAAGATATGCTTTTTAATGGAAGTATGGTATTTCATCATATGGATATACCACAATCTATTTATCCAGTATTCCATTAGTAGAAATTTAGACTTTTTCCATTTTTTATGACCATAAATACTGCTGCAATAACCAATCTTATACTACATATTTTTAACCTCTGATTGTTTCCTTGGGATAAATTCCTGAAAGTATATTGTTGGGTTAAATGGTACTATGGATCAAAATGCATTTCCCTAAAAATTTGTAAGCTGTAGTCCCAACCCTCAATATTACTGTATTTGGAGACAGGTCTTTTAAGTAGTACTTAAGGTGGAATGAGGTCTTAGGGATGGAACACAAATCTGATTGGACTGGTTGCTTTGTTAAAGAGGAAGAGTGAGTTTCTCTCTCTCTTCTGTAAGAACACAGAGAGAAGGCAATAACCTGCAAATTAGGAAGAGGGTCCTCCTCAGAACCCAAGCACACTGGCATCCTGAACTCAGATTTCTAGTCTCTGGAACTGTTAGAAAATACATTTCTGTTCTTTAAGCCATGTAGTCTATGATATTTTGCCATGGTAGCCTGAGTTAGGACAAATAAGATGACATTTGCAGGCATTTGATACATATCGCAAAACTGCTTCTTAAGAAAGCACTTATCAGCTTACATTCTGACCCAGAGCACATGGAATTATTAATTTCCCTCTAACCTTATCAACTGGGGTCTTTGATCATTTGTTATAATCACTTTTAATTATATATATAAAAGGGGATTTCATTGTTTTAAGTCACTGATTTCTATATAGTAAAATGACACAATCTTGATGGTTATATGGGGTCTTTACAAGGGCCATAAAATTCACTGTAATTGATTCATTTAGAACTCTTAATTGTGAGCTGTATTTATGAAGTGTTCCAACATGTCACCTATAAAATCTGTAAATAGATGGTCCAATGTCATTCATTTAACTTACTCAATGAATATTTACTAAGTACTGGCCAGGTACTGGGGACAAAATATAAACCTAACAGAAATGTCTCCTGCCTTAGCAGAGTTTATAATAGGGAAAGGCATAAAACAAAAATCAGACAGTAAGTGTACCTTACATTAAGAAGGACATAAACACAAAGCTCTGTTGTAATTTGAATTTTAGGTAAGGATGTAGTTTGGGAACAATATTTCAGCAGAGATGCAGTGGATGAGCGGCAGTTAATCAGGTGCTGCTTGAAACAGAAGGATTAGGGAGAGGGTCTCAGGAGGTTCTCCTTAGAGATATCCAAGTATTTTTCTCAAAATGCAAGTTTTATCACATAATTTTTGCTCCTAGTAGGTTGACACAATACTCCAAAAATCGCTCTTCATTGCAAAGCACCTAAACACCAAATAAAAAAATAGGTACACTGTTAAGTGTTATGTTATACTTTAAAAAAAAGTAAAAAATTCTCCTAAGGGCAAGAAAATAAAAAATGAACTAGGAGCTGAAACTGAAGGGGAATGTGAACACCAGAGCTGCCTTAGAGGCAAATGTCAATTTCAAGGAAGTCTATGGCTATGTTCAGGGCTTCCCTGATAGCTCAGATGGTAAAGAATCTGCCTGAAATGCAGGAGATTCCCGTTTGATTCCTGGGTTGGGAATATCTGCTGGAGAAGGGATAAGCTACCCACTCCAGTATTCCTGGGCTTCCCTTGTGGCTCAGCTGGTAAAAAATCTGCCTGCAATGTGGGAGACCTGGGTTTGATCCCTGGGTTGGGAAGATCCCCTGGAGAAGGGAAAGGCTACTAACTCCAGTATCCTGGCTTGGAATTCCATGGACTATATAGTCCAAGGGGTTGCAAAGAGTCGGATTCAACTGAGTGACTTTCACTTTCATGGCTATATTCAAGGGGATGGATGCACCATGAGTCAGAGACCATCTCTAGGGGCTGCTGAACCTGAGATGCTTGCAAAAAGTGGGTGCTTGAATGGGCTATACCATCAGCGAAAGGATGGGCTAGAAAATAAATATCCTTGCAAAGGAGAGCAAGCAAGGAAATCAGTCTGTTTCTATCACATCTATAGACTGAATAAAAAGAGTCATTCCTGAGAATATGCACCACATGCCTGACTTCATAAACTGGGTACCACCCACGCAATTGAGGAATTTCTAAGATGGAAAATAAGAGAGCTCCTGTAGCACCTCCTATCACTAAGTGAAAACAAGAGCAAGTCCTTTTCGGAAGAAAGCATTCTCAGCCTGGGCCTTGAATTAGAATTTCCTCAGATTAATCCAAGAATATGTGCTTGCTACAAAAAGTGTTAGCAGAATAAGCAAACAGTGACCCTGGCAAAAACATCAGCAGAAACAATAGATAAATACACCTAGAAAATGGAAGTTAACAATTAATGAGTAGATCAAAAGGCAGATGTCATAGCTGATTGAGAAACGTGGAAGTAGCGCCCCCCACCTATCTTTGTGAATAAAATTTGTACAGAACACAAGCCTCACTCACTCATTTACATACTGTCCATTGACTCCTTTTGCTCTACAGGAAGAGTACAGTAACTGTGATAGACACCATATTGCCCATAAAGTCCAAAATATTTCCTATGCTTACTATCTGGCCCTTTATAGAAAAAATTTGCTGAGTTCTGAACTAGAAGATAGAACTAAAAATATTACACAGAATGAAGCTAGAGAAATAAGCAGACAGAATATATATTAGACATATTTAGAGATATAGAAGATAAAATGCCTAATATATGGTTAATTGGCATTTAAGAGAGAGCACGTTTAGAGAGGAGACAAAATTTAAAGAGATTACAATATTCCAGAACTGATGACAAGCATGGATCCTCATATCCCAATCAAGGTAAAATTCCACAAGAAATTTATACCTACCCAATATCAGGACATGTGGATCAGAAATCCACAAAAATCCCAAACAGAATTCTTTAAAAAGAAATCCACATGTAGTCATGTAACAGTTAATCCACAAAACATAAAAAATCAAAATAATCTTAAAAGTCTTAAGTTAAATCCCCCTTCAAAGAATGGTAATGTGTATGCCCAGCAGTGGGATTGCTGGGTCATAAGGCAGTTCTATTTGCAATCGCAGCACTGTTTATAATAGCCAGGACATGGAGACAACCTAGATGTCCATCAGCAGATGAATGGATAAGAAAGCTGTGGCATATATACACAATGGAGTATTACTCAGCTATTAAAAAGAATACATTTGAATCAGTTCTAATGAGATGGATGAAACTGGAGCCGATTATACAGAGTGAAGTAAACCAGAAAGAAAAACACCAATGCAGTATACTAACACATATATATGGAATTTAGAAAGATGGTAACGATAACCCTGTATGGGAGACAGCAAAAGAGACACAGATGTGTAGAGTGGACTTTTGGACTCTGAGGGAGAGCGAGAGGGAGAGGGAGAGGGTGGGATGATTTGGGAGAATGGCACTGAAACATGTATACTATCATGTAAGAAATGAATCTCCAGTCTATGTTCGATGCAGGATGCAGGATGCTTGGGGCTGGTGCACGGGGATGATCCGGAGGAATGTGTGGGGTGGGAGGGGGGAGGGGGGTTCATGTTTGGGAGCTCATGTACACCCGTGGTGGATTCATGTCAATGTATGCCAAAACCAATACAGTATTGTAAAGTAAAATAAAGTAAAAATAAAAATTTAAATAAATAAAAATAAATAAAAATAGAAAAAAAAAAGAATGGTAATGAAGCCTTCTTAACAAAGGAAGCCAGAAGACAATGGAGTGCTACCTTCAAAGTTTGGAGAAAAAACAACAAAGTAGAATGTATAACAAGCAAAATTTTCTTTCAAAAATGTCAATGAAACAAAGATAACTTCAAATAAAAATTGGTGATCTATAGGTATTCTATTTTAATAATATACTTTGGGAAAAATGTAATTTCTAAATTGAAGCAAGTATTGAGTATAAAATAATAAAAACAATAAAAATAATGTCTAATGCTTAAGATTAGAAAACAAGTAAGGATTAAATTAAACTACTAGACAGCAAAAGTGTGTTAAGTCACACACAAATATTCTAAGGCCTCTGCACTCTCCACTCTCCAGAATGAGAGGAAATTTGCTGATTAGTGTAAGATTTAAAATTTTAGCAATATACAAGGTAAAATCTCAAATGGTGAAAACTGTAAATGAGGAGGAAACAAAAAAAAAGAAAATAACCTGTATGAAACAAAAAGGAGGCAATAAAGAAACAGAAAACTTAGAAACATGAGCCAAAAAGAGTCTCAAATAAAATGGTAGAAATGCATTTACTTATATCAATACATCTGATAATTGTAAATGAACTAAAATGATTAAAAATAGAAATTATTATACTGGATAATTAAATCAGAATCTAGTTTGCTATTTATAAGAGTACAGCAGTGTCAATATGACACTAAAAAATTAAACATATATCAGACAAATGCCAAAAGAAGGCTACACTAATAACCATCTAAAGAAACTTTAACGTAAAATGCATTATTAATTAGGTAAAGGGTCACTAAATCATGAGAATAACTGCCATTTGCCAAGAAGATTTAATAATTTTTAAACCTGAAAGTACCTAATAAACAGCCTCAAATTACAAAGCAAAAATTGGTAGAAGCAGAGGAAGAAACCACGACGGTAGTGGCAGCTTTCCATCCACCTTGGTTACAACCTTACAGGTCAAGTCCGCAAAAGATCAGTCAGAGTTTGGAAGATCTGAACCACACAACTCCTGCTTGCCCCACCAAACTACACAATATACATATTCTTCAAGCAAGATGAAACATTTATCATATTTAACATATCAGTTCAGTTCAGTCGCTCAGTTGTGTCCGACTCTTTGCGACCCCATGAATCGCAGCATGCCAGGCCCCCCTGTCCATCACCAACTCCCGGAGTTCACTCAGACTCATGTCCATCGAGTCCGTGATGCCATCCAGCCATCTCATCCTCTGTCGTCCCCTTCTCCTCCTGCCCCCAATCCCTCCCAGCATCAGAGTCTTTTCCAATGAGTCAACTCTTTGCATGAGGTGGCCAAAGTACTGGAGTTTCAGCTTTAGCATCATTCCTTCCAAAGAAATCCCAGGGCTGATCTTCAGAATGGATTGGTTGGATCTCCTTGCAGTCCAAGGGACTCTCAAGAGTCTTCTCCAACACCACAGTTCAAAAGCATCTATTCTTTGGCGCTCGGCCTTCTTCACAGTCCAAGTCTCACATCCATACATGACCACTGGAAAAACCATAGCCTTGACTAGATGGACTTAAGTCGGCAATTGGCCATAAAGGAGTCTCTAGTTATGAAGAATCAATATCACATGGATTACATTCTCTGAACACAGAGAAATTAAGTTAGAAATCAATTTTCAAGAATCTAACCCAAAGAGATTCACTTTTATAGGAATTCTAAAATATAAATAATTCTGTGTCTAAGAAGAAATTATAATGGAAAGTTAGAACTGCTTACAAACAATTTTAATCAGATACACTATCAAAATGCATATATGTAATAAAAGCAGTACTTAGTGGAAACTGAAGCTTAAATACTTATTTTAGAAAAAGAAGAAAAGAGGACTATTAATGAGTTAAATTCAGGAATTTAATGATTTAATTTAGGAAGGTAGAAAAAATAATCCAAGAAAGTAGAAGGAAGGAATAATAAAGAAAAAATTTAATGAAATGGTTGACAATAGCAGGGAGCACACAGGGGAACTTTTAGGACGACAGAACTGGCACGAGGGTAGTGAATAGATGACTCAATGTATCTGTCAAAACTGACACAACTGTAAGAGCCATAAAGCAAAAGAGTGAACTTTACTGTATATAAGCGTAAAGGAAAAAAACATTCTATATCAACTAGGATGCTGAGGGACCCTAGGATGGAATGCATATTGTGCACGTGACTCTAACTGTGTTGTATGACAGAACCTCACTAGAGAGAGGGAGGGAGGAAAGGAAGTGTCATATTGAACCTTGGAAGACAGTTTTGATTGGAAACTCTAAGTTCAATGAGTGAAGGACCTGTACACAAAGTACTCTAGTTGGTGAATTTTGAAACTGCTTTTCACATATACTGTTGCTGCTAAGTCACTTCAGTCACGTCCAACTCTGTGCGACCCCATAGACAGCAGCCCACCGGGCTCCCCCGTCCCTGGGATTCTCCAGGCAAGAACACTGGAGCGGGACTGAACAAATAAGTAAATGGATGGGATAGTGGAAGCCACGTTTCTCACTGCTGAAGAGATAAGTTACAAATAGGCAAAAAAGGATAGTGAATATGAACTCTGGGGTACTGGATTGGAGGCAGAGACATCAGTATGAACTCATGGGTTAGTATACATACAGGGTTAAAGCACCAAACTGACGTGCAATAGTGATAGCAAATGGTTTGGATGTATACATATATATATATATATATATTTTGTTTCATTGGATTGTTTTTAATGCAATAGCATCACACACTATATTCTTTACAAACCTTAGTATGTTAGAAAACCACACCGAGATCCAACTTGAGACCTCAAACTCTCTTCCACATTTTAGATGCTAAAAGGCTTGAAAAGTCCTAAACTTTTGGCTACACCAGAAAAGCAGCTCTTGCTTCTCTTCATTGTTAACTTGATCTATATTCTAACACGGGGGTCCCCAACCCATGATACTGGTCCATAGCCTGCTAGGAATTGGGCTGCACAGCAGGAGGTGATCAGTGGGTGAGTGAGAGAAGTTTCATCTGTATTCATAGCCACTCCCCATGGCTTATATCCCCTCAGTCTGTGGAAAAAAAAAATCTTTCACGAAACCAGTCCCTGGTGCCAAAAAATTTGGGGACTGCTATTCTAAGGCATACTGAAAAATCCCTTTGCCTTATTTCTTCTGCAATTATTTACGTTCAGTAGGCTATTTAATGCATTGCTTTAGGGGAAAAAAAAAAGGAGCTGTTTGCTGTGCATGAATGGTGTGGAGTGAAAGAAAGTTGATTAGGTGACCTTGGTAATTACTGCCGCAAGGTGAAGTATGGTAACTTACTTACCCTGGGTAATGGGGTACCTGGTTCCTGCTTTGCCTGTGTCTATGAGGCTGCCCTGTTAGACCCCACTGCTTTCCAGCAACAAGAGGGGCTGGGACGGAATGTAGGGGAGGAGATCCCAGAACCTTCCTGTGGCTCCTTCTAATGATCATGGACAGTAGATGAAGTGAGGCACCTATTTAAGGCTTTCCCAGTCTCATCTTCCTGCTGGAGACTTGTGTAGAGTGAGCTACTTGATAGCACTATCAAGTCCAGCTCTGCACTGTCAGTCTTTTACAGAGAAATTCCCCAAAGTTTATTAACTACTCTGTGTGTGTGCGCGCGCACTCAATCACTCAGTTTTGTGCAACTCTTTGTGATGGACTGTAGCCCTCCAGGTCTTCTGTCTATGGAATTTTCCAGGCAAGAGTACTAGAGTGGGTTGCCATTTCCTCCTCCAGGGGATCTTCCCGACTCAAGGATCAAACTTGCATCTCCTGCATCGGCAGACAGATTCTTTACTGCTGCACCACCTGGGAAGCCCTTTAACTCCCATACCCTATGCAAAATATCACTGCTTGATATTTAAGTGATATATTATCACTTACAAAGTGTTTACATAATCATATTTGACTGATTTAGCAACTGTATGGAGTAGGCAAAATTGATGATATTAGTCACAAGGAACAGATGGGGAAACTGAGGCTCAGACAGGACCAACTGCTCCAAGAAAAATAGCTCTAAAGTGGGGGAACCTGGGCAAGAAGACAGATGTGCTGACTGGTAGCTCAGCGCTCTTTCCAACATAGTAAATCTCTCCCCAACTTACTCAGTTTCTGACTCTGTCTTATTTTAAAAAGCATAATTATTAGTAGTACTGAACTTCAGGTTGGGTGGGTATAGGTATTTCTGTTGGAAAGTCTGATTGAGGCAGATTTAGGTTGTAATATAGTTTCTGACAGAATCAATAATAGTTCCTCAGTGTGTATTTAAAAGGCCCTCATTGCTAACTGTCCTTTCTGCTTCTACACATGTAGCACCTGGGATAAAATCTGTCAGGTCAGCCACATGGTATAAGTTTCACCTTGCTATGGTATTTTATCTGCTTGCTCCCCTGTCCCAGAAGTGAGTCTCTAGATTCATAATGCGTGTGATACTTACACTTAATTTCTCTAAGTCATGTATCAAAAGAGCAGAATTAAGACGTGGTAATGAAAATTCTTAATGACACTATTTGAGGCAATTGTCTATGATTTGACTCAAAATGTGCACCCCTGTCTCTAAAATGAGAGGCAGGAAGTTGAGGCATGATTTCCAAAGTAAGAGGAAATGTCGTCTCTGAAGACGGAGGTATCATGATACGATGATTTGACTGATACCTGTGAAGGTTGCGTACTACTCTGTGGTATGATCTGGAATCCACAGAAAGCAGGGATTGCTTTACACATAAACTGCAGTCACACTGTCCTCCCTGGACTTGAAAAACTTGCACAGCTGAGCTGGCCTTTGTCGGGCACAGCAGCTCAAAGATGGCCCTACTAGATCACACAAGACTCAGCGTCTCCGCTGCGTCTCTCACATCAAACAGGGGCATGAAAGCCCTTCTGTGTTCTTGCTTTAGTCTCTCCACCCTCAGCCTGACTCACAAAACCAGGATGTCTAAGCCCATACATCAGCCTAGAACTCGCCCAACAGGCATTGTCTCTGAAAGTCTCTTTTTTCCTCGCTGACAGCCCTGAGTGGAGCCGAGGTTGCGTGTGGGGCCGTGTGAGGCAAGCACGCTGCATCCTGCAGGGGTGGCTCAGTTTTCTGTCCTTGACTCACTTTTCTGTCTTCCTTTCCTTTTCTTTCTCTTCCTTGGGTCTTTGTACCAGCCAGATCTCTTCTGTTGAACTCTATTCTCTTACTCCTGAAACACTCAGAGTGCTATTCAGAGATGCTGGATCTGATGGGAATGCACCCGCCTATGGCGCTGAGTGCCTTGTGGCAGGATGGGCTCCTGGAAATGGTTCAGAGCCAGACAGCACCACTGTCATTTGCGCCCATCCTTAACAAAAGAGAGTCTTCCTTTTTTTTGCATTTTTGACAGAGGCAGTTCAGGTGAGCAAAGTGACTCTTTGAGGCTGTGTCTTGACAGAAGGAAAAACGATCACAAGAGAATATGGCCAACGCTGTAGAAAAGTCAGACTTGACATTGATGGTATTTTTAATGGAAGTCTGGATAAATATCAGACACCACAGACGGGGATGAGAGAAGTTTATTTTCACAAGAGGAGGTTGCTAAAATCCAGAACCTTCTATCAGTGAAGAAATTAAGAGTGTAATTACATACACATTGAAATATTTTGACTGAGCCTGCAGTGAAAGTGAAATTCACTTAGTTGTGTCCAACTTTTTGCAACCCCATCTCCCGGCCAGAATATGGAGTGGGTAGACTTTCCCTTCTCCAGGGGAATCTTTCCAACCCAGGGATTGCACCAGGGTCTCCTGTATTGCAGGCGGATTCTTTACCAGCTGAGCCACAAGGGAAGCCCAAGGATACTGGAGTGGGTAGCCTATCCCTTCTCCAGGGGATCTTCCTGACCCAGGAATTGAACCAGGGTCTCCTGCATTGCAGGCAGATTCTTTACCAGCTGAGCCACCAGGGAAGCCCTGCATAACTACTTATTTTTCACATTTTTCATCCTCTCACAATTCACATGCTTCTGGCTGGCTGACAAAGGGAAACATATTAGAATAATGTCCAATCCATATTGATATCGTGCTTTATAATTACCCAGGATGGTCCCCTTAGTGCTTCGCTTTTTCCATATGGTAACGCCCATTTTCAGAAAGGTTAGATAATTTGTGCAACATAGCTCAGCTTGCAAGCTGCAGAACCAAGGTTCAAGTAGAGGTCTTCTGCCTCTTTTAATTCTTTTACTGTGACAGCATGACATTTCTGAGTGACATTTGTTAGACTCTAAACATTATAGAAAGTATTATGTCTTTAAGGTTATCTTGGAACATTTTACCCTAAACTGAGGTTCAAATTCCCCCCAAATCTATACTCTTTCCTTTCTTTTTTCTTAAGATATGTCTAACCTAAATGCTGAATCAGAAACTATTGACTATTGAAACTGACTATTCTAAAACCCCACCCAGGGATACCTGCATATGTACACATTTTAATCTGGAAAATGGATTTAACGTGTAATGAAAAGTGAAACTGTTAGTTATTCAGTCATGTCTCTCTGCGACCCCATGGACTACAGCCTGCCAGACTCTTCTGTCCATGGAATTCTCCAGGCAAGAATACTGGAGTGGGTACCCATGCCCTTCTCCAGGGGATCTTCCTGACCCGAGGCTTGAACCTGGGTCTTTGGCATTGCAGGCAGATTCTTTACAGTCTGGGCCACCAGGGAAGCCCTTACTGTGTAATAGTAAGTATAATATACGCGTGAACAGATAAACATACCTTACATTGCACTTTACAGTGTACCATCATAAGAAAAACAATAGTTTACAGAATAGAAGTAACTATGGCAACCTACAGATTCAAATCACGCTGCCTCCCATGTGGTGGCAAGAGCTCCCAGTTACCTCAGTAACCTTCCATTAACATGTGTCTCAAACACATGCATTTTGGGGGGCACATTAACTAAATTTTCCACTTAATGTCCTCACTTTAATTTCACCTTTCTGTGTTAATGACTAAAACATGCTGATCCTATTGTGCTCTCTGGGTTTGTCTATTTCACGGCAACCTTCTTGTCCTCCTACATTTCAGAGTGCTGCCTAAACTTGGAGGCCGCGCTTTTGATACCCACTGGTCAGGGGGAATTAAGATAGAGCCTGGAGAGAGAAGAGACTGTTTTTACTACAACAGCCCCTTACTTTGCCTATCAAACAGTCATCCGGTTATCCTGACTGTCTCATGCTTGCCCTGGCATCTCACGCAATCCCTCAAAGTTTGCTGAGTGCAGAGGGTTTAATTTGGGGTAACAGGAAAAGTGATTAAAGTCTGAGTCGCTCAGTAGTGTCTGACTCCTTGCAACCCCATGAACTGTAGCCTGCCAGGCTCCTCTATCCATGGAATATCCCAGGAAAGAATACTGGAGTGGGGTAGCCATTCTCTTCTTGAGGGGATCTTCCCCACGCAGGGATCAAACTGAGGTCTCTCGCATTGCAGGCAGAGCCAACAGGGAAGTAAAAGGAAAAGACAGATGGAAGATGGATAGGCCGTTACTGGAAAAGACATTAACACAAATAATAAAGTCATTCGTTCATTCATCAAATGTATACTGAACACTTAGATTTTGTGTTCGGGTGTTACTTTTTGTCAGGCACTCTGCTAGGAGCTCAGAGAGCTTTAGGAGGTGGCTTCATGAGATGATGGATTTAACTTTAAACATGGAGACTTTAAAGCATCAGCAGAATAGTCAAGCTGCCAGTTGTAGATAGAGACCTATAGCTTAGGAGAATAATTTAGCTGGAATTATCTGTATAAAGAGAGGTCAACATTAAAGCTGTGGAAAGTGGCAAGATCACCAAGGTAGAATTTTCACTGAAGTAGAAAAAAATTCTCAGGACGAGAGAGCGAGTTCAAGAACAGATATAAAAACAAAGCACCATACAACACTTGGGGTCTAGAGAAACAGAAATTATTAAAAAAGAAGTGGCAGAAAAAAAAAATAAAAAAAAAGAGCTGAAATAGCTACATTGGGGAAAATGAGCAGCCTTTACCAGAAGCACAGGGACTTATGAATTCCATAGCACTGACTTTCCCATGAGAGTAAAGAGGGTGAAGCTGGAGGAGGAGATCTATTTCAAGTAAGCTCACCAGCAAAGTGAGGAGGTGGGAGCCAAATGGGGGAAAAGGTGAGAGGAGTTTTGTGGGGAAGATGAAGAGAACAATGGAAAGGTAGCTTGACAGGATAATCATACTTAGACAATGTAAACTATCCCTTAACATGCTTTTCTTTGTGTGTGTGTGTGTGTGGGGGGGGTGCTTCAAAATCACTGCAGATGGTGCCTGCAGCCATGAAATTAAAAGATGCTTGCTCCTTGGAAGAAAAGTTATGACCAACCTACACAGCATATTAAAAAGCAGAGAGATTACTTTGCCAACAAAGGTCTGTCTAGTCAAGGCTATGGTTTTTCCAGTTATATATGGATGTGAGAGTTGGACTATACAGAAAGCTGAGCTCCGCAGAATTGATGCTTTTGAACTGTGGTGTTGGAGAAGACTCTTGAGAGTCCCTTGGACTGCAAGGGGATCCAACTAATCTATCCTAAAGGAAATCAGTACTGAATATTCATTGGAAGGACTGATGCTGAAGCTGAAACTCCAATACTTTGGCCACTTGATGCAAAGAACTGACTCACTGGAAAAGACCCTGATGCTGGGAAGGATTGGGGGCGGGAGAAGAAGGGGACTACAGAGGATGAGATGGTTGGATGGCATCACTGACTCAATGGACATGAGTTTGAGTAAACTCTGGGAGTTGGTGATGGACAGGGAGGCCTGGCATGCTGTAGTCCATGAGGTCACAAAGAACTGGACACAACTGAGTGATTGAACTGAACTGAACATTCTTTTCACCACTCCCAAACCAGGCACTGTTCTAAGTGCTTGATGAATCTCTATCACAACTGATGATTTCAGAGAGAGATACTATTCTCTTTCTCAGAGACAGGTAAGTGGAGACACAACGAGATGAAGCAGCTTGCCCTCCCTCACATAGTTAGTGTTATTGTTCTGTTATGTTGTGAGGCTTAGGCTTGTGGGAAGAATGGAAATAAAACAGAGGGAGATAGGAACTTTCCTCATGGTCTAGTTGGTTAAGAATCTGCCTTCCAATGCAGGGGATGTGGATTTGATCTCTGGTTGAAGAACTAAGATCCCACATGTCTGGGGGCAACCAAGCCCAAGTGTGTCAAAACTACTGAGCTTGCAACTAAGACCCGACACAGCCAAAATACACACACACACACATATATATACGTATATAAAGAAAATAAAGAGGTGATGATGAAAGAATGGCTGAGGCAAGGTACAATGATAAGAGCTACCTCCTTTATGAGAGGAGCCCCCACTAGCAAAGTTTCCCTGGAAAGAGACTGGGAGAAGAGAGTAAACAATATAAAAGAAAGACTAAGTCCAGAGATACATACTTGTGGGGGCCTGCATTACATGTATTTTGCTATTTTGGTAAAACAAGAGGTGAGGTCACTGCCTCAGAGTGCTAAAAGGGGATACCTGTTCTTCAAGTGTGGATCAGGGAAGGGGCTGGGAGGAGACCTACATCAACCCATCATTTATCTCACTTTATCAATGAGCACATTCCACCATGGAAAAGCAAGAATCATTAGGTATTCACAAACCTGCTCACAAACCCTACCCAGACATATATATGCATTACAAGAGAAATCCAGAAGACACTCAAGCTAGGCAGATCCCAGTACTAGGTGGTGCATAACAACTAAAACGCAACTTCTAATCTCACAGATACTCCGTGTTTCAAGTGGTTTTAATGGCAAAAAGAAACATAAAGTGCAGCCCACCTAAATCAACTGCATATTGATGTACATTTTTCCTTTGTGGGTTGTTTCTTTTCCCTCTTGCAAGAAGTGATTGCTATTTAAAATCTGTTACTAGGTGATGATGGCAAAGCACGTTTTTCTCTCTTCCCAAATTCAACCCTCCACATTTCACTGTGTGTTTGCAAGTAAAAATACCTGTTGCCATGCACATGAGAGGCACAGAATGCAAAGCTGTAATGGAGCAGGGTTGGATCAATGACAGCACCGTTTTCCGAATGTTCCATCAGTTCTGTAAGGTAGCAGAGATGTCTGTGACAGCCCCTCACGCCGTAACGGGCACAGTACTCATCTAACACAAAGACCTGGCCAGGGCTAAACCACCCCTGCAAAAGGAAGAACAACAACAGAAAAAAATTATTATTTTTTCTGTACCAGAATTCACTTTTCTGCAGACACTATTAGGTATTGTAAGCAGAAAATGCATTACAGTGTCTTTTGACAATTTTTTTTCTATTAGCAGTATATTTCCTATTGTTTTTAAAACAGCAAATGCCATCAATTTTGGAACTGGTCTGGGACACTGACAGCTTAACACCATCCTCTCTTTACTGCCACAGCAAGGAAGGGGCAACCTGCTCTTCTCTGCTGTCACTCACAACTAGTCAAATTTATTCACGGCATCTAAAATGTGGGTTGCAAAGAATAACCTTCCAACAGACTTCAATCTCTATATGAATCAATTAAAAATAAAATGGCAAAGCAAACCAGATAACTGAAATCACCTAGTTTCCAAAAGCACTGTATAAAGTGAACTGAGAGAATTTCAGTAAGTTTTAGCTGTGGTATTTAAATTATTATTTGGGTATTTAAATATTTTGGATATTGTTCTCACTCTACTGTCTTTCCATGACAAATATAACAAAGTTAATGTCTTACAGTTTCTGGTTCTCTTGAAAAGAGATGTTAGGGTGGGTATATGAGCTTGGCTAATAAGAGAGGGCCAGGTTAGGGAGAGCCAGTTTACAAAATATTTCAGTGGATTATATGGATTAATTCAAGATAAAAAAAAAAGAGAAAGAAGAGGAGGATAAAGGAAAAGAAGAGTGTGAAATGCAGAAAGATGAGATAAAAATAAAATGCACTAAAATTCAATAAAAAATTTTAAAAGAAGGAAGAGGAGGAAAAAATACTAGAATACTATTGTGGTGATGGTGAAGGCGCTGTACTAGACATACTGTATATATCTTTAATATTTAGAACTATCATGCATACTAGTTATTATGATTCCATGTTATAGATACAGCAGCTAAAGTTGAGAGGTGTTCAGTGAATTGCTTAAGACGACAGTGCAAATCAGCTGCTGAGCCATGTTAACATCCAGGGTCATCTCGAGCTCAAATGCTCTTTCTAATCACACCTGCCCTTGAGGTCCAGCTGAATACACTGTAGTGTTCTCCTCACACTCCATACGGCCTCCGAGGTCATCCACGTGGTCAAAACGACTTTCTGACATTTCAAGAACTAACCCCATGGAGTGGAATCCAAGAGGAAAGCGTTCCTGTTGATGATCAATCTATGTGTGCTTGTCCCCGGAAAGACAGATGAGGGCTTTGTGATGACTTGTTTTACTCTCTAATTATAAAGTTTGGGCTCGATTGGGTTTAAGCTACATAAATGCATGTTGAATAACAGGTACTTAATAGTGAGTCTATAAATGAATTAATGAACATCAGCATGATCATGGCAGTAAGTTGTTCCATTTCTTCCTGTCTGTTGAAACATCTCTGGTGAGCTTAGAGTATGTCCTGTCTAAAATCTTAAAGACAGTGTAACTCTATTGCTTGCAGCCATCATGTTCAGTAGCCAAGAGACGAAGTGGTGATAGAAACATGAAGATTCTGGCCAGCGGAATTTCAGACGAATTGCCACTAACAAAATAAATCCTTGGATTTAAAGGCACAAGAGATTTTTAGGCTATAGTTCAATGCACACATTCTAAGGAGTCAAGGATTCCTTCCCTTCTACTTGTAAATTATAGCTTGCATTCCAAATTTTGGCTGGTTTAAACACAAAGTAGCAGTTTAGCTACTCTTAATGCATTTTTAAAATAAAGTAATTCCAATTATTTTTGGAGCGTTAGATGAAACTAAAGCTTTCCTCTGTTACACACAGCCATCATAATATTGTTTATTACACGGTTTCTCTCCCCTGTCACTTAGGTAGTCTTTGTAGGAATGAGAGAGAGACATGAATGGTATCACCATTTAGTGAGCAGAATTTAAACTTTAAAATGTCTGTATAGGTGTTAGTAAATCCTATCACAGAGGTTATTTTTTTAGTCTTTAGCAAAGCCTTCTATTTTCATTCCACCTCTCCAGAGAGACCAAGAAACCACAGTTCAGCGTCTGTTCGAGTCCTTTCTCCTGGCTATTGAGTGGCACAGCAGTGATCTTCAAGTGTATAATTTTCAAATTGGGAAGCAATCGATTGGAATCTTTTATCCCTAACTCCAACTATAGTTATTAAATGAGTCAGGGATAAAAGGCTGCTTCATAACAAGTATTTCTCACTTAAAAAAATCTCTCACTTTAACCTATAGGGGATGAGATAAGTTTGTACTAACCAAGCAAGAATAGGAATCATTCAGTCTATGATCCAAAGTCTGCCTCTGGAGTATTCTGAACAGGAAGGCGTGGTCCAGCTTGCAGGGGTTTGCAGAAATAAACTCATCCATACCATGTTTCTGAAAACGGTCTGCATCTGTGAATTCAGAAAAGCATGTACCTTTATTTTTCTGGTTTAATAATAATAGCAAATGAGGTTTTTGAACAACACAAAATGAATGTCTCATGATAACAGATAAATACTTTGCACTATATAAAGTATGAGGCCATGAATTCAGCAAAAACCATAAAATACAATATTTTTATAGCCTAAATAAAAATGACAGGGAAAAACCTGCCAATCAGTTGGAAGGAGGAAATTCTATTTTCATTCAAAGCTACTTCAAATATCTACCACAGAAATAATCTCACCCCACCCTAATATTAAGAAAAGTTGATACATTTTAAGTATATATTTACTGAGCTGGAAAACAGCCCAGGTCTATTCATAAAAAAAAATGACAATGATGGCTAGAAGCCTGCTTTCCAAATGGCAAACTAGGGCAGAAATGAACACACTTGCTTCAGCTGGATCACTTCCAGCCTTTTTTTGTAGGGAGCTTTTAATGGGACCAACTTTAATGTAGAAATGGCAATGAATGCTTCCAGGCTTCAAGTTTAAGAGACATGAAAAAGGGAACATCATGCTTGTGCAAATATGCAGACAAAGCACAACGTCCCAAATGGCACTTCAATCAAAGGCCCAAATTTATTGTTCTTCACAGATTGCATCTTTCAACGTCTGTAGACCCTGCGGGTTTATCAAAAGGCAAGCTTTTATGATTGCCTTCATTAATGGTATGTTTTGTCAAAGTCTTCAATGTGAGTTCTTTACTAACGATAGAGACAGCGAGCCACACACCACCCTAAAGGAGTGCCAGGGTGTTACTACATTAGCTCCGTAAGAGATGTTGCGCATATTGGGCAAGCAACCAGCTATCAAGATAAAAGTGGGCTCTTCTCACAATGGTTGAGCTAAGGCCCCATTGTTCCTTAAAATTCACAGAGAGATCTCATTTCTGGTCATCACAAGCAGCACAGTCCTAAATGCAAGCTAAATGTAGTTTTTAAAAACCTAGATGGTCCAACCCTAAAACTGCAATAGGAAAGGAAACAAAAGTTTATTGATTACACCCAATTATAGAGTCCGGCTCATAATAAAACTCAATATTGATCTGTGGACATGATGCTAACATAATCAGTCACATTTAGATATTTAGCTCAGATCATATTGATCCATGTCAAGTTCAACTTTCAGCCATATTTGTGGATGGAAGAAGTATATAATTCAAGCTGAAGGGTCTTCAGAATCACATGTTTAAAAAAAAGATACACAAACTAATTTATATCTCACATCAATGAAGGATATTAAAAGGTGAATGCAGCAAGGAAGCAATGAATGGCACTCATCAATGATGTGAGGTATGAGGTTCTGTCCATGGAGGAAGTGGCATATATACTCTTGCATTTAATAATTGCTTATCTGAATGATTAAATACATTACATGTGGTAAATTAGTATTTGTTGCATTTAACACTGAACTAAACTGCTTTTCCTGAACTGAGAAATGAGACAATCCAACTTCTCCTGTATTTATTCTTATGTCTGATTGCCTTTTAATATAGTTAAATATATGATAATGTGAAATTATATCGAATGTGGAGGCAGAATATTGAAAACTGCAAGGCACCCATTATGAAATCAGATTTTATATTTTAAAGAATTTATCTTAGAATCTTCATCTCTCCATTTATCTGAGTAAAAAAAAGTTTTTAGCATCACCTTTAGGAAATTATAGTTTTAAAAAACATCTGCTGAATTTTATTCATTATTTCCTTCACCAGAGAAGGTCATAACAAGATGTTAAAAATAACACCCATTAATGATTTATCTGTTGAGAACATGATATACAGAGATTTCAGAGAAAAAAAAATCCATAATTCCCCTTTTACTATAAAGTTTGTAGAAGGAAATTCTTATTTTAAAATAATAGGTGTACAGTCTTTAAAATAAAATATACAAGTTCATGACAAAATTGAGTCAATAGTTCTTTTCTGTAATTAAGTCATATATTCAAAAATGAATTTATAAAGTATCTTTCTCATGAAATATAACTCATTATTTAATGTGATAAGTTTTTTCAAATTACACACATAAATGGATACTTTTCTAGCAAATACTGTTACTGATAAAAATAATATTTACAATAATAATCAAAGCCACAAACAGACTATACACTGACAGTGAAAAAACATACAGGCAAACCACTAAAATTTTTATTAAAAAAAAAAACAAAAAAAACCCTACACTCCCTCCAGGGCTATAAATTCAATGAAAAGGAAATGTTCTCTTAGGGATTATCCCATTTTCAAACACAGGTTGTAAAGACCCTGAGTATTTACTTCTTTTCTATGTCTGATCAGCACAATTTAAAATATTTTATGCAAACATACTTCACCATGTACTACTTTACTATATTTCATGAATTTATGAATAAAAATAAATTATAAAGGAGACAATTTTGATCTCTCTGTAGGAAAACATTTCATTTTAAAATTCTTTCATGAACCAAAGTAAAAAAGGAAAATAGCTAGTATTAAATATCTAGTTTCTTATTTTTATAAAACTATATTTTCCATATAGTTTTCTCTTGGTATAACATATCTTCAATCAGCTGTGGGGGTAACACAGAGTTATCAATTGGATTAAATGGAAATCATGCTTTCAATCAATTATGTAACCAAATCCAAGGCTTGGGAGGCTTGCTTTAAAACTGAGTTTATACTTGATTATCTTCAATTAATGTTCATCATAACACAAAATTATGGTAACTAGTCTTAAACAGAAAGTTATTCATGGCACTAATCAAATCTTCAAAGGTAGTTTAGTTTGTCTTTTGAAATAATATAAGGAAATTATCAAAAGAAACCAACGAGATATGAGATGAAACAATGTATTGTAAAACTGTCATAAATTGTGATGATTAACCTATGGACTAAGTACAGATGTTAGACATGGTAAATGAGCATACTGATGGAGAGTTTCTATGGTAACAGTTGGATACATGCTCTAGCATCTTTAGGTAGTACTGTCACCAGGCGTGGTAAAAGTGGATGGAATAAAACTCAAATTGAGAAAGATTACTATTTGCAATAGATTTAAGAAATGTTAGAGGCTTTATTCAAATGGGATCTGAAAATGTAAGTTTTTCATTAGTAGCTGTCGGAAGTCAAGAGAAAAGATTAATAAGCAGGCTCACAGTATCAACCTGAACAGTTAACACTGACTTGAAAATAGCTAGCATAGAAAACCCTGTGAGGTCTATTAGCAAGCTGGCAGATCCCACTATGCTGGGAGGGCTATCTGGTGGGAGCTGACCACAGTGAACCTAAACCCTAGGAAGGGCACCTAAGTCAGAGTTCAGCATGTGAGAAAGGAAAAAACAAATTGAAATGTTTCTCTTTCCTTTGCAACTAATTTTAAGGATGCCGAATGTTTTTCCTTTCTTTGTTTCTTTTCTTTTTTTTTTTTTGGCTGTTTCTGGTGTGAGAGAGATTAGAGATTAACAGAGCAAAGGGAAGGTAAAAGAGAGTTGGGGGAAAGGGCAAGAAGAAGAAAAGGAGGCCATTCATTCGCCTTCTAAGACCATTCACGTGCCCAGGGGTCCAGGCCTGGGACTCAGGTACCAAAAGGACTAATAAGAGGGTGCTGCTAGCTGAGAGCTTGTCTCTTCTGCAAAATCTTGAGCTAAACCAAGTAGCAAATGAACCTTTGGAAATACAACAACTTGTTTTAGAATTACCCTGTGTTTAGGGGTTTGCCTATAGCTCCATTTACCATCTCCCACTCCGATTAAACTTTCCTTTTAGCTTCCAATCTTCATTAGCTTGAAGATTCACAGCAAGTTAAAAGTGACACAAAGAACTACCACCTCCCTTTTGATGGCACACATATAGCCTTTAATAGGAGGAACTAATGTTTTAAAATTTTATGTAGATTATCTGGCTGGTATGTTCCTGTACATTTTATGCTGAAGACCTAAAAGAAAAAGTTGGTAGATACTGTTTCTTGAGGAGTCTGTTCATACCTCTATTATTAACTCAAATAATTTTTTGGCCTATTTTGGTAAATATATTAAAAATGAATGTACGGATTTATACGTCTTACTTTCTGCAGCAAATAACAAATCATACTTTTACACGATGACAATTTTAATCAACACATACAGACCTGTAATCATAGTAATATTTATTTTAAATAATCTATTTATCATATTTTACCAATGAAGGGTGAAATTTAACTTACTAGGGTCAGTGAGGAGAATTAGCTTAAAACATTAAATATAAGTTTACAATCTGACAGAAGAATTTTTAAAAAATTTGGCTTAACATTGAAAAGAAGTACTCAGGTTCATTTTTGACACTGATTTATTATTGAAAGTTAGCTATTACTGTATTGTATTAGGCAACAAACACAATATATTATGTTTGTGCCTAAGTGAAAGGAAAATTTTTTTAAAAGGTGCTTGCATAATCTTTTGTTTGGGGATTAAAATAAAGGATAGTTTAACCAAACACTGTCTGGCAGTTTGGCAAAAGACAGTGCACAGTTTGAAGCAGAAAAACTGGATAGCATTCTTCAGCCTTGCTTTAATTCACTCTTTTTCCTTAGAATTTCCATGTATCTTAAAAGTCAGTGCAACAGGGAAGTAGAATACATCCTCTTATCAGATAAATCTATGAATATACACCATTATTTATATTTTAAAAAAGATAATGTTGTTCCTAATAAGTTAGATTTGATAATTATTATTTTGTTCTGACTATTCCTAACCATTCAGTATGGCTGGATTCAAAACTGAGCTTTTCTTTTTAAAGTTATAACCCAGATACTTCAAAGAAAATTCAGGAAACAGAGACAATGAATTAGCAATCAATCCCTCTAATTAACTTATCCACTGTAAATATTTTATGTATAATTCTACCTATATTAAAAAAATTTTAACAGTGGCAATAATATCACATATATAATTTAGGATTTTCTCACTTAACGTTACAGAGCATTTTTGTAAGCTATAGTAACAATTTCATAGCAATTTCCTTTACGCTCACATGAATGAGAGATACTAGGTTGTTTTTACTTCCCTGTTGTGGCAAAAATAAGCTTTTCTGCTTCCTAAATGACAAGGTTAATGTAAATATTCCAGTTCTGCCTAGAAAGCAGTATCATGATATTCTAAATAAGATCATGATATTACTTGAAAAAATTTTATCATTATAAAAATTTTAGTATGGTAAAGCAAAAAAAAGTCATAAAAATACTTACCCTTACCAGCTATAGGCCAGCAAAGAAATGAAAAACATATTTAAATGGGTTAGAAACATTTATTTCTAGTCATTTTAATTTTATGTCATTTTCTCAGTTCACTAATGACTCTAGAAGTTGTCTTTCCAAGAGATGATCAAGAAAGAGAGAAAGGAATAATACGGAAGTCAAGGAAGAGAGGAAAATTAAGGCAAAACTACTCTCTGGATCAGTTCAGTGGCATCTCTGATAAAGGTCATGGTCAGTATCTCATTTAGATGAGACAGAAATACATTTTTCTTTATTCTTTCCTTTCCTTTTTAAAGATAAAACATCACGGTCTGCGAGTAAACACAAAAAAGCCCTCTTAACACGACTGCAACAGTTTGGATTTTTAGAACACATTTAGCTTTTTTAAAGCAAGTTAATCAAGGGGCTAAAAAATTCAGTTCCACTTAGCCTGATCAACACTGCCTTGACAACACATTGCTGTCTAATAGAAAGATTTTGCTGGGAAGACATTATATGGCTCTCTTACTAAACTGATTATCAGATCTTTTATTAAATCTGTATCAGGAAGTGATGATTTTAATGACCCAGTGCTTCCCAACCACCTCTCTTCCCACTTTGTGTAGGATGGATGATATCCTTTATAATACGGGCTTCCCTGGTAGCTCAGTGGTAAAGAATTCACCTGCCAATGCAGGAGACAGATTTGATCCTGGGTTGGGAAGATCCCCTGGAGAAGGAAAGGGCAAACCACTCCAGTATTCTTGCCTGGGAAATCCCATGAAGAGGGGAGCCTGGTGGGCGACAGTCCATGGGGTTGCAAAATAGTTAGACACGACTTCACCACTGAACAACAACATCCTTTATAACACCAGTACATGTCTTGGGTATTCCTTATACTCAAGATGTGAAAAAAAATATACTGGAATACAAGCAAATGAGGGAAACATTTTCATAAAAATAATTTCCAAGTCATTGCAACTTGGCAGTTCTTAAATGGCAGTAACCTTCCCCACCTTTGTCTCTGTGCCCTGGAACATTTGACAACATCTAGAGAAAATTTTGGTTGTTAGACCTCGGACAGTGGAGTCGGTTATTACAGGGATCCCAGTATTCTTGCCTGGAAATTCCCATGGATGGAGGAGCCTGGTAGGCTGCAGTCCATAGGGTCGCTAGGAGTCGGACACGACTGAGTGACTTCACTTTCACTTTTCATGTTAATGCATTGGAGAAGGAAATGGCAACCCACTCCAGTGTTCTTGCTTGGAGAATCCCAGGGACGGGGGAGCCTGGTGGGCTGCCGTCTCTGGGGTCGCACAGAGTCGGACATGACTGAACTGACTTAGCAGCAGCAGCAGCGGGTAGGAGACAGGGAGGATACTGCTGCTGCTGTTAAGTCACTTCAGTCGTGTCCGACTCTGTGCGACCCCATAGACGGCAGCCCACCAGGCTCCCCCGTCCCTGGGATTCTCCAAGCAAGAATACTGGAGTGGGCTGCCATTTCCTCCTCCAATGTATGAAAGTGAAAAGTGAAAGTGAAGTCGCTCAGTCGTGTCCGACTCTTGGTGACCCCATGGACTACAGCCTACCAGGCTCCTCCGTCCATGGGATTTTCCAGGCAAGAGTACTGGAGGTGCCATTGCCTTCTCCAAGGGAGGATACTAAACCATCCCATAATACATAGGACAGCCTTCCCCGCCCCCCGCCACCGACCCCTGAAACAAAGAATCATCTAGCCCAAAATGACAGTCTTGCTGAGAAATACTGCTCTAACAAAGAAAACAATCACTGTGCTTCTGGTCAAAACAGTATAATTTAAAGCAGATTAACCCTCCTACCTGAAACAACTAAAAAAAAAATCATTAAAAAATACTTTTAAGAAAGTTCTCAAAATTTTGGACATCTGGCAACATAGCAGAGTGATTCCTGAGAGGCAGGGAAACCAGTGAGATGAGTCTTTTAGCTGCCTCAGGTTAATACCCGGAGAAACTTTCAAAGCAGTGGCTCTGGGAAGAACTCAGGGAGAGCTAAGGGTCTCTCTGGGCTGAGAAGATGGGAGCTGACAGCTCAGGAAGGTCAAGACTGCTGAAATCCGCAGGAAAGATTATTGTTTCCTCCCCCTACCTCACTCCATATTCAAGTGAATACTGACCACATCACTCAATGGAGGCAACAATATGAGGATGGGGAAGAATCCTCAAAGGATTAGAGGGGACAGTGCCCACATGCACACAGAGACTAGAACAGTGCTTGCTTCCAACAGCCAGGAGGTAAAACTTCAATTTTCACTGCTTATTAGTTGGCATCCAGGTGGTCTTGGTTTAGTCAGTAAGTTGTGTCCAACACTTGCGACCCCATGGACTGCAGCCCGCCAGGCTCCTCTGTCCATAGGATTTCCCAGGCAAGAATACTGGAGTGGGGTGCCATTTCCTTCTCCAGGGGATCTTCCCAACCCAGGGATCAGACTTGGGTCCCCTGCATTGCAGGCAGATTTCTTTACCCATTGAGCCACCAGGGGAGCCCAGACTAGATGTTATTTGGCTCCACCTAAAAGCTAAACCTGAAGGGATTAAATTTCTCTTGAGTAATTTAACTATGTCTTTGAATAAAACTCAAGAATATTTTTGTGAAGAAAACTACACCAAAGCACATCATAATTGAATTGCTCAAAACCAGTGTTTAAGCGAAAGGTTTTAAAGCAGCTTGAGATGGGGGAGAAACAAACCACAACACACACTATGTACAGAGGAAGAAACAAAAATAATACCAAAATTTTTCATCAGGGAAGAAATAAAACAAGTTAGCAGAAAGCAGAGCAAAATCTTTAAACAACTGAAAGAAAAGCATCTTTCAAAATGAAGGTAAAATGAAGACATTCTCTTACATAAAAAAACTAAAAGCTGCGCATAAGAAAAGTCAAAGGACATCATTTGGGAGGTGAAATATCTCAGTAAGTGAATAAAGAGTGGTAGGAATGGTAACTACATGTTTGAGTATATAATATTTTCTCTTTTTATTTACATTTCTTTAACAGGTAATTGACTATTCCAGGCATAATAATAATATCAATGTTTTGTGGGATTTATAACGTTTGTAGAAGTAAGATGCATGACCAGAATTGTACAGGAGCCAGGAAGGGAGACACAGAAGCCTACAATTGTGAGGAGCATGTACTAGGTATGAAGTACCAGAATCACTTGAAGACGGATCAGGTAAGTTTAAAGGTGTATACTAGGAAGTCTAAAGCATGCAGGGGACGGGTTGAGCTTATATCCCATCTTTATTTGGCCTAAAGTGCTTTTATTTAAGACGTCTAAATGTAATAGTAATGGGTACCTAAACAGAACAGGAAATAGTTATTTGATGTATGAAAAGTAAGAGAAGTCAGAATGTTGCTCCCCTGAAGATGAAGCTTGAGAGTGAAGGGTGTTGAATGAAAAGTCACGATTTAAGCTTATAGTTAAAGACAAACTGATTTATTACATTACAGGAGAAAACAGAGAAGTTTTGGAAAGGAGTACAACAAGTTAAAACATTTGGTTTAATGATTACTAAAGCTATGTTTAAAAATGTTTCTATCATTATTACATAATTTGCAATTAATTACTTACAAATTAAAACAAATAATTTAGTTCTTAATGATTTGAATTAGCATACAGAAAGTGACATGAATATAAAAGTATTTAGAAAAAGAAAGTTGCCTTGATGACTTCTGTTTTCCTGACTTACATCAGAAAATAGGCCTAGTATTCTCTTGGTTTGTTAAGAACAACTCTAAAAAGCGACAGTTCATCGTTTTGGTGTTCTGGAATCTTATCAATGCCAATTTGATTTTGCAATATGTTTCCCATTTCAAAAGAACATATATAAGTTAAAAATTACATTAAGTTTAAATAAACTTTCTCTTATGCTTTTGAGATTCCCAGAGACACCCCAAGGCCTGGCAAATTCATGACTGAAAACCACAAGCACCATTTACTCCAGGTTTGTGCGAAAAGCTAGATAACTTATTCTATGACTACTAAAATGAACTATTTTTATTCAATTAGGAATCAGGTAATGATGCAAACCATAATACTGAGCAGATTTGACTCAGACAATTTTATATCTTACTAAGGTTACTAATTGATAATCAAATTATTTTTCAACAAAACTTACAAAGTTGAGCATCTGCATGGAGACTTCCTCCTTTAGGATTCGGCTTCTGGGCTTGAATTGCAGGAATAGGTTTATATGACTGTCCAGTGGCCCTGTACATGGCTTGTACCCACAGTATTCTATCCTGTTCATCATCACTGGCAAATATTACAGTGTCTCCTTCTTTAACAGCATTGAAGAACATATGCCCACCCTGAAGGCCTGTGGAGGAAAAAAAAACTGTTAAAAATTCACACAGTTGGCAGATTTTAGCCTCATTCATTAAATGGTCTCATGGAAAAGAACTGATCTGCTATTTGCAGCTCAATGCCTTTGAATCATATCCACAATTGAAGAATTGAAGGGAAATGATATGAGAAAGATTTATACTTCCATATCACTTTGGAAATTAAAAATAGGCTAGGAAACAGTTCATAATATAGCAGAGTTCTGCAACACACACAATAATTCATAGCAAAGTCTGGTATTTCATGCCAGAGAAGACACTCCTTATCTGTTAGCACATTTCTCATTCTATATGTAGGAAACAGATATAACCAGTTTAGTCGAAAACAATACAGGTAAGACTAAAATGATATTTACATTGTACAGTATTTTACTTTTGCAAAACTCTTTCACAGGGAAGATATTTTGGATTTTAAGTGATTTACTAGTGGATATAATCACTGACTCTTTTTTCATCTCTCTATATTAATTTCTTATTCTATTTATTAGCAGATACATATATTTCTTTTTTATTTTTTAGTCGTGAAGTCATGTCTGACTCTTGCGACCCCACGACTGTAGCCTGCTCCTCTGTTCATGGGGTTTTCCAGGCAAAAATACTGGAGTGGGTTTCCTTTTCCTTCTCCAGGTGATCTTCCTGACCCAGAGATCAAAATTTGCATTTTCTTCATTGGCAGGTGGATTCTTTAGCACTAAGACACCAGGGAAATACATATATTTCTTTACCTTGCTTATTAATTTTATTAATCTCCACATAATCATTCATTTACTCACTCACTCACTAATCTCAGACACTGAGTATCCAGTACTATACTCAGCATTAATACATTAGGAAGGAGGAGAGAAATATAAGTATCCATTGTTGGGGAGAAAATTAATAGAATATAATATACGGTAGTAATTCATTAGCCTTTTCTTTCCCTATTTCTGTCTCTTGTACCTTTCTGCTTTTCAGTAAAGAAGTTTCTGCAAGCATTGCTGATACCTATCCTACAATTTCCGCATTATAGTATCTTTCAGATATTTCATCCTTTCACTAAGTTAACAGAGATGGTGAGTTATGGTTAAAACTAAGTAGCCTCATAAAGATATAATTTAAATCCCATCAAGCCTTATCTAGCTAGGTATATGAATGAAATATGTTCCATTTACTGAATGGAGTTTGAATGGAAAATAGACACAGGATATTTAGGAGAATTTCATGAATACAGAAGAGGCATGGCAAGTGATTCAACTAGGAATTACCTGGGTGGGGATCTGTGTAATCCACAGTGTATCCTTCAAGCTGCATTAATTCTTGAGGCTCAGACTTTTTTTCTCTATAACTGCACATAGCAAAGGTGTATTGGCTAACCTGCATGACAAAAAAGTTTACATATTGGTTGCATTAAATTTATCTTTTAGTTTTTTTTATCAGAAGACTGCCCAAGTTTAAAACCATAACATAAAATTTGCATATATTATTAAATGTTAGCATTTTTTAAAACCTTGCTCAGAGATTAAAGCACTTTTTGTTTATCCGTTTATAGTTAGGTCTTTTATGTCTATGATCCAGCATTTCCCAACTTGATGACCTTCTGGCCAAAATTTTATGAACTATTAACAGAAGAGCCATTAAAAAATAGTCATATTAAATATAAATTTGGGGCCATAAAACTTTTAGAGGAAAATACAGGCAGAACACCCTTTGATATAAACCATAGCAATGTATTTTTCGGATCTATCTCCTAAAGCAAAAGAAATGAAAGCAAAAATAAGCAAATGGGACCTAATTAAACTTACAAGGTTTCAGACAGCAAAGGAAACCATCTATCAACATGAAATGAAGACAACCTAGTGAACAGAAGAAGATATTTGCAAATGACCAATAAGGGATTTATATCCAACATATATAAATAGCTCATACAACTGAATACCAAAAATCCAAGTCACCCTACTAAAAACATGGGCAGAAGACTTGAATAGACGTTTTTCCAGAGAAGACATACAGATGGCCAATGGGCACATGAAAAGATGCTCAATACCTCTAGTCAATAGGGAACTGCAAAGCAAAACCACAATGAGGTATCGCTTCACACCTGTCAAAATGGCTAGTATCAAAAAGATCACAAACAACAAATGTTAGAGAAGAGGAACTCTTCTACACTGTTGCTGGGAATATAAATTGGTGTAGTCACCATGGAAAACAGCACGGAGGGTTCACAAAAAACTAAAGATAGAACTACCATGTGACCCGAAATTCCACACTTGGGTAATATCTGAAAAATAAAAAACCTCACTAATTCAAAAGGATACATGTACCCTATGTCCCTAGCAGCATAATTCTTTATTATTTCTAAGATGTATTACAACATAAAGAGAAGATTTAAGAAAATGTAGAGTGTACCTTTTTGGGTAAACACTATTCATACCTACGAACAGTAGTTATTATTGCAGAATACAATTATAGGTCATTTAAAGTTTTTTTTTTTTTTCCCAGTATTTATGAGTGAAGTCACTTAGTCGTGTCCAACTCTTTGTGACCTCAAGGACTGTAGCCAACTAGGCTCCTCCTTCCATGGGATTCTCCAGGCAAGAATACTGGAGTGGGTTGCCATTTCCTTCTCCATCACTGTTAATAGTTTTTCTCAAAGAGTATGAATTCCTTTATAAGAAGACTTCTTCTAATTTGGAAAAACACCCAAAGCTAGGTCTGGGAACAGTGAATCTAATAACTTGAGACACTTATGGTTCTTGCTACTCTTGGACTGTGGACAATTCTGAAAGAGATGGGAATACCAGACCACCTGACCTGCCTCCTGAGAAATCTGTATGCAAGTCAGGAAGCAACAGTTAGAACTGGACATGGAACAAGAGACTGGTTCCAAATAGGAAAAGGAGTACGTCAAGGCTGTATATTGTCACCCTGCTTATTTAACTTACATGCAGAGTACATCATGAGAAACGCTGTGCTGGAAGAAGCACAAGCTGGAATCAAGATTGCTGGGAGAAATATCCATAACCTCAGATATGCAGATGACACCACCCTTATGGCAGAAAGTGAAGAGGAACTAAAAGCCTCTTGATGAAAGTGAAAGAGGAGAGTGAAAAAGTTGGCTTAAAGCTCAACATTCAGAAAACGAAGATCATGGCATCCAGTCCCATCACTTCATGGGAAATAGATAGGGAAACAGTGGAAAGAGAGTCAGACTTTATTTTCTGGGGCTCCAAAATCACTGCAGATGGTGATTGTACCCATGAAATTAAAAGATGCTTAATCCTTGGAAAGAAAGTTATGACCAACCTAGACAGCATATTAAAAAGCAGAGACATTACTCTGTCAACAAAGATTTATCTAGTCAAGGCTATGGTTTTTCCAGTGGTCATGTATGGATGTGAGAGTTGGACTATAAAGAAAGCTGAGTGCCGAAGAATTGATGCTTTTGAACTGTGGTGTTGGAGAAGATTCTTGAAAGTCCCTTGGACTGCAAGGAGATCCAACCAGTCTACCCTAAGGGAGATCAGTCCTGGGTGTTCATTGGAAGGACTGATGTTGGAGCTGAAACTCCAATACTTTGGCCACCTGATGCGAAGAGCTGGCTCATTGGAAAAGACCCTGGTGCTGGGAAAGATTGAGGGCAGGAGGAGAAGGGGACGACAGAAGATGAGATGGTTGGATGGCATCACTGACCCAATGGACATGGGTTTGGGTGGACTCTGAGAGTTGGTGATGGACAGGGAGGTCTGATGTGCTGCGGTTCATGGGGTCGCAAAAAGTTGAACACAACTGAGAGACTGAACTGAACTGAACTTATAGATCACTGAATTTACTTTCTCACCATAAGGTCATCAAAATGCTAAGAAAATTCAGGAAAAATAAAATGAAACAACAAATAATAAAGCAAAAAATAATTTTGGAAACAACTATTTAGGGAGTGATTATTCACATTTTAAAAGAAATTCTTAACCTTCTCAAAAATATCTGGTTCATATAAGTAATGTTATCTTTCTATCTTTCATGCGTTTCTACTTAGAGAAAAGAGACCAATATAATAAAATGTACTGCAAACTGAAAGCTGATTGGACAAAAAATAGTAAGCAGCTTTGAAACTGGACATAATAAAATGTATAATTTCATTCCAAATTCCACATGTATATCAGATACATATTACATAATAATACATAGGATTGTTGTATTTTTCAACATTACAGGTTTACTTTTTGAGAGTACTGTCATAACATTCTGCAAGGTATTTATTTAATTAGTAAAAATTGACCAATGGAACAAAATATTGTCACATTTACTAGAATTACAGATTTCAATTATGTGGTGAGGATTTTAAAATAATACATTAGAAACTAGAGACTATGATTTCTCACTAAATCAAGTATCTACTCCCAGAGCTAAGCTTCACTGAAAAGAAAACATAAGATTATTCTCTGAAACATACTGCTATTGAGGGATGAGGGTTATGTATGAACCCTTGAGATTGCAATTTTAACTACAAAGTTCACAGATGCGGAAACTGATTTTCCTAAGGTCACCCAGAAAGAGAATGCTATCTGGAATGGAGAACACAAGTCTCCAGAATCTAGCAAGTAGTCCTTCCAATGTATCACACTAAAACTCACATTCTGGAACTTGCAAACAACTGTATTCCCAAATAACAAGCTGTGCTCTGTGTGCTTAGGTGCTCAGTCGTGTCTGACTCATTGCGATCCCACAGACTATAGCCCGCCGGGCTCCTCTGTCCATGGGATTCTCCAGGCAAGAATACTGGAGTGGGTTGCCATGCCCTCCTCCAGGGGATTTTCCCACCCAGGGACTGAACCCAGGTCTCCTGCATCACAGGCAGATTCTTTACCATGTGAGCCACCATGGAAGCCCAAATAACAAGCTAATTGCCTCAAATTCTGGCAAAGCTACTATTTAAGATAGGTGTAAGACAGTCACTTAGATATGTCTAAGGATCTACAATCAAAGACTACTAATGGTATGGGAGAGAGAGGAAAGCGAGTTGAGCAGCAAACCAGTTGAGGCATTAGCTGTTTATTTATCTTCTCTCAGGTATATATTTGATAAATCACCCTCATTTGTTTTATAGTAATGTTTATATCTGTAATTGATATAAAAGTATAATCCTCTCATATATTTAATCATTCTCTTGAATTTAACTTGGTCTGAATTTAACACTGTCATCCTACTTTCTCTCTGTGTTTTAGCCTTTTGTCTGTGGTACGTCTCACATGTGGATTTTGGTTTTTATTCCATTCCAAGAATCTGTCACTAGGTCCATTTAACTAATTTAAACTAAAAATGCGTATATACATATGAATTTTATATATTTCTGTCTTCTGCTATATGGTTACTAAAAGTTCCTTGGCATCCTATTTTTAATCTCTACCAGTTACTTTACAAGTTTTCAAAGGCATCATTGACCCTATATTTTCTTTACCTACTGTAAGACAAATCATTTTTTACTGTATATAACTTACATACAGTATATAACTTCCTTATATAACTTTCACAAAATCTGGTGTTTACATTTTACATACTGTTATAATTACTTAATTACTTCATAAGCCTGTAACCTACTATAGGAATAATTTTTCAAGTTTTTCTTTGAGTCAAAATATTTTGTAACAGTAATTCAGATGTAGCTACCTTTGTTTCTTAACATTACGCTCTTTAATTCTTCTATATTTTAAGTTTGCTATTTCTGAGATACTACAACTTATTTACTTGATTCCTGGTCAGGAAGATTCCCTGGTAGCTTAGATGGTAAAGAATATGGGATACCTGGGTTCGATCCCTGGGTTGGGAAGATCCCCTGGAGGAGGGCATGGCAACCCTTCCAGTATTTTTGCCTGGAGAATCCCAAGAGAATAGAAGCATGGACGGGCTACAGTCCATGGGGTTGCAAAGAGTCGGACACAACTGAGCAACTAAGCACAGCACTGCACACTCATTTACATTTCAAATATCAGAAATTCCCTTTAAATATTTTTAGGAAAGTGAAATGTATATTTTCTGAATCTCCGCCCATATCATAATACTGGGTTTGGCCAAAAGGTTGGTTTAACTTTTTCTGGTAAGATGTTGTTATAGAAAAACCTGAATGGTTTGGCCAACCCAGTATTTTTTTCCAGTGCTTTTATTCATGAACAACTTCTTGGAGGTATATTGAATTCTCAAGTCGTAAAATTTCCCATCAATTCTCTGTAGCTGTAACTCTCCTGACTTCTACAGTTCAGTGTTAAGGAGATATCTGAAGCAACATACACAACCTTAATTGAAAAAATATTTTGAAAGAAATGTTTAGATGAAAATCTGTTTTCACTAAAGTTCCTGAAATGTGGGAAGTCTGTGTATCTGCAGACTAATATCTTTCAAATTTCACAAAATGTTTCTTTGTATTTTTTACTTTTATTCTTATTTCTGCTCTGTTCCTCTGTTTTGTCCTCTTCTCTTTACACTTAGAAAAGCATACGTTTATTTTATCAGATGTTTATTTTATTGGATACTTGCTTTCTTTCCTTAGTATCTGCCATTGTGAGCAGCTTTCAGTTCACACTTGACTCAAAGAAAAACATGAAAAATGATTCCTAAAATGTTACAGGCATATGAAATAATTAAGTAATTATAACAATATGTAAACTTCAGATTTTGTGAAAGTTATATAAGGGCGTTATATACTGTATGCAAGTTATATTCAATTAAAAAAAATGATTTGTCTTTCGGTAACTTTTCTTCTCCTATAGAACTGACTTTGAAGCAGTGGTCATTCTGCACGTGTGTGTATGCTCAGTTGCTGAGCTGTATCTGACTCATGCCGGGCTCCTCTGGCCATGGGATTTCCAGGCTGGAATACTGGAGTAGGTTGCCACTTCCTTCTCCAGGGCATCTTCCTGAACCAGGGATCAAATCCAAGTCTCTTACGTCTCCTGCATTGGCAGGTGGGTTGTTTATCACTGAGCTACCTGGGAAGCTCCTTCTTCGGTACATCACTACCTAAAATGTGGCATCAATTAGCTGCTGTTTTTATTTTAATCCTTCTGATTTCTCCCAGAACTCTTTTATTAATCTCAGACAACGCCTCAGTTTTGCAAGCTTTTCAATAGAGACCATGTTTTTCATAAATTTAAAAAATAAAATCAATATATTTGATTTCAATATTATAGAATCTCTTCATAGGTCTCCCTTTGTCCCTCCGACACCGTTTTTTAAATCTATCCTTGAACAAACAGATTTTCAAAGTCTGCTATTTGCCAAATGATAGGAGAGCCTCATTGATTCCTTGTAGTTTCCCACTGAAGTAGTGATAGAATTCACCTCTTCAGCCTCAAGCTTGAGAGCAAGTAGAAACTAACAGCTCTCTCTAACCCAATTTTCATTCTTTAGCAGGCATTTATGCAGTGATTTTTTAAATTGGGGTACAGTTGCTCTACAATGTTGCATTGGTTTCTTCCATACAATGAAGTGTATCAGCTATAAGTATACGTATATTGCCTCTCTTTAGGACTTTCTTCCCCAGTCCTACCCATCCAGTGACCTAGCTGAGCTCCGTGTGCTATACAGCGGATTTCCACCAGCTAGCTGTTTTACACATGATAGTGAGGTTTTGACACACATTCTTCCTGTTGCAACTGTATGGTTCTTTACAATCAGAGGCAAAACAACATATTTTGAAAGTAACATGGTTTCCATAATTTTTTGTTTTCAGTATAACCATAGAAGGCTCTAATTCTAAAGCCTTCTTGAATTAACCTTCTAGTTATAAAATGACCAAATATTTAAAATAATAAGATATATAACTTTATGGGTCATCTAACTCAGGAATTAGAAAAAATTTTTCAGACAGTGAGAGATATCACTGTGACAAAGGTTCTGTTCCCATGTGCTTATTTAGATAAGCCAGGCTTCCCCATGTTCGCATTTTGGAAAGTTATAAGAAAATATCTTGGAAATGCTCATATCTGGGAAAACAAAAAAGGAATTACTGTGAAACCCTTTCTCATTATAGAATAAATAAGTCATTCACAGGTAAACTGGGAAGGGAAGCTATAGCCAGCTCATTAACATAGGCATTTCCAGTCAAATTTAACCTTAATAATTATTCTTCAATTACTTATATGTTTTCATAAACTGTGTGCTACTTATAATTGCAGTTATACTTCAATACAAAATAGATTTTTAATACTTAAAGCCTTCTGGTCATAGGAATTTTTATTTACTCTTCTTGTTTTAAAAACAATTGTGTTTGGCCGTGCTGAGTCTCTGTTGCTGCTCAAGATTTTTTCGAGTTGCAGCAAGCAGAGGCTACTCTCTAGCTGGGGTGTGCAGGCTTCTCGTTGTGGTCGATTCTCTTGTGGACTATGGGCCCTAGGACGTGTGAGCTTCAGTAACTGCAGCACGCAGGCTTCCGAAGCTGTGGCTCCTGGGCTCTAGAACACAGACTCGGTAGTTGTGGCACAGGGGCCTAGCCACCCCACAGCATGTGGGATTTTCCAGGACCAGGGATTGAACCTGTGTCTCCTGCATTGGCAGGCGGATTCTTCACCACTGCGCCACCAGCGAAGCCCTTGACTTTTATTTTTCTTCAGGTGAGGCAGTTTGACTGACTTGGTTTTTTCAAACAGAGGGACAAGGGGAAATAAATCTGGGAGTTTAGGAGAAAAAGATTTAATAACAAAGATTTTTTAGGGAAAGGGGATTTGGGGCCTTCCTGTGTTATTCGTTATATTGGCTCTCTCTGCTCTCTGGATCTTTATTTTATTTGGCTTAAACAACAGAAATTTATTGTCTTGAAGTGCTAGAGGCTAGAAGCTGAAATATTAAGGGGTCAGCAGGTTGGTCCCTGCTAAGGGCTGTGACGCTAATTTGCTCCTTGTCTTTCTCACGTGTAGTGGGTTGCTGGCAAGTTTTGGCACTCCTTGGCTTGTGGAGACATCATATCCATCTCTGCCTTCATCTTCACTTGCATTCTCCTGTGTGCGTATCTGCTTCCAAGCGTCCTCTTTTTTAAATATGAGCACTAGTCACACTTGATTATGGGCACACCCTTCTCTGGTATAACCTCATCTTGATTACACGCACAAGGCTATTTTCAAATAAGGTCATATTCTAAGGAACTGGGGTTTAAGACTCCAACATAGAGTTTTTTATTCCAATTTTGTAGACATTTTTAATTGCAGAAAAGCGTGATAGAGGGATCAAAGAGATTCTGACGCATAATGTGTGCTTAGTTGCTCATTCGTGTCCCTTTGTGACTGTCCCATGGACTGTAGACTGCCAGGCTCCGCTGTCCATGGAGCTTCTCAGGCAAGAATACTGCAGTGCATTGCCATTTTCTCCTCCAGGTGATCTTCCTAACCCAGGGATTGAACCTGTGTCTCCTGTATTACACAGATAAGCTAAGCCATCAGGGAAATCCATTGATGCATAATAATTATTCCCTAAAAATAAAATTCTGTTGGGGATTAGTCATGGAAATAAGAATTCAAGGAGAAAAAACTAATAGTATACAATTTGCAATGGTTAGAGATGTACATAAAAATCACAACAATATTCAAATTCAATTATTTGTGATTGATTTAATGGTTTTATTTTAGAAACTACTTCCATTGTAACTATTTAAACTTATGATGAAAAGTTTACAGTGACCTATAATTGTAAAATCTAGCAAATTAGCAAAACAGTTTGAAGACTGATGGGAGTGCTCCTATTTCTCTCTGGTCTTTTTTAGGAAGATGCATCTGGTTCTTCCTTGATACCTTTTAGAGATGTGATAACTAGCATTTCATTTCTTACTAGTCAGAATGGCAAATAACTAACTGTAGTTTTATGTCCATTTTCAATTTTTATTATCTTCTTCCATGGGTAGTTTTCCCTGTTATTCATTCATTCAACAAATATTTATTGAATATCTACAGTGTATTTTTTCTAAGCCTTGAGTATACAATAACATCCTTGGCATCAGAATAAGAAAAAAATACAAAAATAATATCAATTCTCACACAGTGATATGGAGAAGACTGGATCACAGATAAACAATATCTACAACAATTTTGGGTTGTTTTGAATGAGTTGTTTTGAAGAAAAATAAAACAGAGTAAAGAGTATGGCAGGGAAGGGAGTCTATTTTTGATAAAGCATCCAGAAAAGGGCTCTCTGAAGACAATCATATTTCAATATTGGAAGTATTTTGATTGAAAGTGAAGGGGGATAAACCATGTTTAACAAATGAGTCTGCCATTTCAAATCTAGGTCCCACTTTCATTTCTCCCTCAATTACTTCTCCTTATTCTTTTCAGCTTCTGTTTGACAAGACCTGGGACATCTCACTCTACCCTTGTATTGCTCAGCTTGATTTTCTATAAAACAGAGACAACAATAACACGTGTTCTACAGGTCTTTGAGAGCACTGTGTGCTAAGTTGGTTCCGTCGTGTCCAACTCTTTGCTTCCCAGTGGACTGTAGCCCACCAGGCTCCTCTGTCCATGGGATTCTCCAGGCAAGAATACTGGAGTGGGCTGCTACTCCTTCCTCCGGGAGATCTTCCTGTCCCAGAGATCAAACCCACGTCTCTCATGTCTCCTGCATTGGCAGATGGGTTCCTTACCACTAGCACCACCTGGGAAGCCCTTGTGAGCACTGGAGATCCTACTGCAGAAAAGCTAGCACCATGCCTGCCTGATAGGCAGTCGTCTCCCAATAAGTCAAACCCAGCTGTCAGGGATCCATCATCCCTCTCTCTCTTCTTATGTGTCTTTCTAGAGTCATTTCATCATGGGTTAGAGATACATTTTGTTCTGTAATAGGTGGGAAAGTGTGATGTCAGGATTGACCCCATTTTGAGGCTGTATGTTTCCAGGCTGGGAATGTCTAAGGACTGTTGGCCTTCATGCCTCAGGCTTCTGCTTTCCAGCCTCACTGGGTTCTCCCCAACTTATATGTCTACTTCACCCCAGGCTGATGGGTTGCTTCTTTCCATTAAAAAGACAGTGGTCATGGTATTGAAAATACCTGTTGAATATTTGAATACATAAAGGGACAAGAAATTGAGGATGAGAAGAAAAATCAGAGATGCCTCTAAATGTAGTTTAGATATTATTCCCTCTATTTCTAATGGATATTATCATGAATATATATTTCAATGTATATATTTTAAAAATGATTCTCTTAAAACAACAAAAAAGATTCATCTCTAAAGGTCTTTATACAAGTCATGTTCACGCTGTCATGCATTAAAGAATCCAGGCTTGATATGCATAGTGTACCTAAAGTGCTAAAAATTTGCTTGCTATTTAAGATCTAGCTTTAAAACTACCTGTCAAAAGGCTACTTGTTTTTCCTATGTGGTGTAAAATGCTTACATCTATGTTGCTTTTTTCTTTATATAACTTGAAGTACAGGTTTGGTTGCTGTTTTATGCTTTAAGTACTGTATTTCTAGCTACCTTTAAATAACACGATTATTTCTTAACATGATGGACATGTTTAAGCACCAATTTAAAAATCTTTGGAGATACCAAGAGAAAAAACATCCAAGCAAAAAAGCCACCAGCTTCAGAAAAATCACCTACTTTTGACAACCATGGTGATTTAAATGACAAGTATTGAACATGTGTTTTATTTTTTACTTCTTTCAGTATTGTTTAATATTTCAAAAGTCACCTAACAGTCCTGCAGTTTACCACAGATGATTGGGCCCTGAGGTTTAACGAAGAGCACAGATGGAAGAGAAACAAAATACCAACGACCAACAAAGCTGTCACTGACAATTAGGGAATTTGACCCAAGAGGCAACTGAAAAAAGTGCAGTTTGGCTTTTCAATACTTTGGTTCAAGAAGCAAAAAGTATGAACACCGTCCTTTGACTCACTAGTTCCTGGTTCTGTTTCCATAAAATGACATTGCATTTTATTCTTTCGATCCCTCTAATAACCCCAAGAGCCTTCCACTTTTGCCCATTTCTTTTGTAAGGTCATACTAAATCACCTTACTGAGGCAAACCCTATAATGAACCTGTAGTATAAGATCAAGTGAACCCTTCTGAACAGTGTCAACACCTTGTAGCTGCTGGTTTGGCAGTCAGCATCCAGGGTGAGGGTACACTGGAGAAATCCCACTTGGAGATAATTCATTATCAGTTGGCACTAATCTTTAATATATGCTGTGCATGGGTGTTAAGTCGCTTCAGTTGTGTCTGACTCTTTGTGACTCTATAGACTGCAGCCTGCCAGGCTCCTCTGTCCATGGGATTTTCCAGGCAAAAATTCTGGAGTGGGTTACCATTTCCTTCTCCAGGGGATCTTTCTGACCCAAGGATCAAAGCTGCGTCTCTTATGTCTCCTGCATTTGCAGGCGGGTTCTTTACCACTAGTGAGTGGCACCTGGGAAGCCCTAATATATGTTGCTGAAAGCTAAATGGTAGGGGTCAGGGGGTCCCCATGCTCCCTGTGCTTCCGGCTGAAGGCAGTCTGGCCCATCTCCACATGCCAGGGAATTAGATAGAAACAGGTGGTCGGACCTATTCTGATCTGGTATTTGTTTTCAGGGATAAGCTGACTTATAAGCTTATATAATATACTATATTGCAGCTGAAAATTCATTCAGCAGAAAGATAGAGCCATGATAAACATTCAATATCCTTAACCCAATCTATTCTTAATAACTCCAAAAGGAATGGATTTGTTGAGAACTGGGGGATATAAACGTACTTTAATCTGAGGACAGAGTTAAATCAGGCTGTTTTGGCATCACAGGGCACCTTAATTTGCTGGGGTCCCATGAGGTACCAGCATCTGATCTAGGAAACCTCCCATTTTATTTTCAATTGCCAACCTGTTCAACACCTGTCCGTATCCACACGTGTAAGTGCTAACGATGAGTTCTTAGAGACCACCACATTCTGGTTTGTACGTTGGGTTCCTACTGCAGGGATCATGTTAACAGCTGGCAGCTTAGCAACTGCCACCGTCTAATTTCAGTAAAGATTAAGGCTTAAAAATCCTTAGCTGGAAATGTTCTTGGCAGAGGCCAAAGGTGCTGCTAGAGTTATTAAAAAAAAAAAAAATCCCAGAGCTTAATTTAATCAAGGAAAATGAATATATTCTTCAAGATCATGATGGATTTGAAGGGAATATATATTTACTCTCTTGACCAAATGGCATAAAAAAGATTTAGCAATCAGTGTATAAAACAGAAAGAGGAAAGGCAGTCTTTTTAAAACCAGTGCTCAGACTGACTCACATATATTCATCTATCGAACAAATATTTAGTCAGTTTCTACTCACAGTAGATTATAAGACAGACAAGGTCTTTATTTTCATGGAGCATATATTCTAGAAGGGATAAAGAGATAATTAACAAATAAATATATAAGGATGGATAACTCTGATCAGAGAAAAATGTTCTGAGATATATAAAAGCGGGTAATGTGACAGGGAGTCACTTCAGATTGGGTGGGCAAAAAAGACCCATTTCAGGTAACATTTGACCTGATACCTAAGTGGGGAGGTAGAACAAGCTACATGGGGGAAAAGGTAGAATAAATGTAAAAGGTAGAATAAATGTTTTGAATTTCTTTAGATGCTTAAGAAGCTAAGCAACAACCAAGTGGAAGAAAGGTGTGTGGTGGATGTTTAGTCACTAAGTCATGTCTGACCTCATGAACTGCAGCACAACCAGGCTTCCCAGTCCTAGGAAGAAAGGTAGGGAGATTTAATTCAAAGGCATATTTGCGTAGAAATCACACTTTAAAAATAAACTCATATTATTATATACGTGAGAGAGAGGGCTGGTGACCTGGAGGTGCTAAACCCCAGTTCTCGGCACTGCAATTAACCTGGACGCAGAACATTACAAGTCAAGCTGCTGCTCAGTGATTGGTGAGGACTCATCTGAGAGGAAGCTAGAGGCCACAACAGGGACAATATATAGGACTTTCCCTTGGTTATGGTCAGAGGTTTTCTAACTGTAATAGGCAGTCATGGAAGAATTTAGACAGAAAATTGGCACAATCTGAGTTATGCTTCAAACAGATTATTCTGGCAATGTGAAGAATGGATTGTCAGGAGAATGGTGGAAAGTAGACCCAGAGAGAACAGCTGGGGTTCTATTGTGAAAATTCATGTGAAGATAATAATGGTTTCTACTAGAATGATAGCAGAGAAGATGGAAAGAACTGAATGTAAGCAGGATACTATTCTGGCTGTAGATAAAACAAGATTTTCTGATTGACATGGGGGTAATGAAAGAAATAAGGGAACAAAAATGACACCATGGTTTTGGTTCAAGGATGCTCAAATATGGGCTTCCCCAATGGCTCAATGGTAAAGAATCTGCCTTCAGTGCAGGAGATGCAGGTTTGACCCCTGGGTCAGGAAGATCCCCTGGACGAGGACAGTCCACAGGGATGTAAAGTCGGATACACCTGAGCACACATGCACAGATGCTCAAATATGAATCAATTTTATGTTTTATACAGGTTTGAGAAGGAACCCAAATTAAAGGTGAGATAATACTTATCTCACATTTACCAAGTCTTTATTATGCAGCAGGAACACTACACATGTACGTGTAAAGATATATATGCATATGAATGCGTGCATACATATAAATGCATATGAATGCATGCATACATATAAACATATACACATACAGCATTTTAAAGTTGAATCTTATAAAACAGTCAAGTCCATTAACATTTAATTCAGATTATTAATACGGTTACAATATTGCACATTCCTCACTCATAGGTCTTTACTCTTTCATGCAGATGTGAGCTAGAAAAGAAGAGAAACAGATATTTTTCTACTTGAAAATACCAACACAAATTTTAAAGGAACACAAGGTACATGTAAAAGAGTAATTTTGGCATTGGGATCATTTCCTGATCCTTATGAGATATTCCTTATCAAATTCAGCTCTACTATCATTCCACTTTCTTTTATAATTTTAACTCTTGAGACATAGGTAAATGATCATTTCAATATATTTTACAACTATTTTGAAGAGTAAATGCATTATTTCATTTACAGAAAACTTGATTATTACAAAGGCTATCATAAAAAAGGAAACTTAAAAAATCCTTTTCCTCTGAGATTTTTTTTCCCACAGCCAAAAGAATTTTCAATTTTCTTTCCTATGTGCATTTTGAAAGATAAAATAATACGTGCAACTTGACTCATAATGACCATTAACTATTAAAAAAAAGACAAATTAAAAAAAAAGTTTCAGTGAATATTTAAATATTCATGAGTCATCAAGTTTATAAATCTTACTTCATATTATAGGTATCTATGTCTTGCCCAAGCAATTTCATTTCTATAGGAATACTCTAACACATGCATGAGCCCAAAGATCAAGCATATATATTCCAGCATTATTTGGTGATTAAAGAAAGGAAATTAAATTTTAAAAAACAGGCAACTGTTATGTAAATTATTTTAAACTAAATTATGGAATCCAATCATCCATTAAAAGGAATAAAGTGAATTTTTAGATACTGACATGGTAATGTTTTATTTTTTATTTATCTTAAGTATTTATTTTAATTAATTAATTTATTTAGCTGTGTCAGTCTTGGTGGCATGTGGGATTTTCAATCTTCATTGCAGCATGCAGGACCTAGTACCAGGGATTAAACCCAGGCCCCTTGCACTGGAAACAGAGGCTTAGTCAACTGGACCACCAGGGAAATCCCATAACGCATTTTAAAAGCAGGTCAAAACAATTCAGAAAACAAACATATATGCAGATGATTCCATTAGGATTGGATTATACTGAAACAAGTTTAAAAGTTCAAACTACTAGTGGTGGCTACTTGGCCACTGGGGGAAAAGACTGAAATCAGGGGGCCATGCTGGTAGGGGTTCTGATGAGCGCCACAAAGACTTGTGTATGGTTTGAGTTTATCCTATACCAAATGCGTCTTGGGTTTGTACATCTTAAATCAGTTTAAAATGTAAAGCCAGAGAGATGCTACTCCATGAGTTTCTTGATTTGACAGCAGTGTATCTATTCACTTTGCATTACTATTAGCAAACATCAGCGTATGTCCTAAGACTAAACCCAGATCATCTAATTTCCCGCAGTGGTGGCATTCTCAGATAACGTGACAGCAGTCTGCTGCAGGGTGTGCAGGATATTTCAGCTATCAATAGGCTGGTGAGCCACTTCTTTAAGCTGAGAGCAGATTTTGATGGCATCTCATTAAGAGAGTGGCTCTCGTATGTTTCCAGCAGGTACAGATCACTTAGTGGCATGGCTGACTGTTTACATCCTGCGCCAGCTCAGCTGATATGTAATTAACATTATGCCTCGATAGCCTGCTGTTGTTTGTAGCAACTTCAAGTCATGATTCTGACACATCGGCAATAAGCAGTGAACACTTTGATATGAGGCCAAAACAACATAGATGTTTATCTACTTCAGTTTCCAGTAATGTCCCGCGGCAAGTGGGCTTCATGAGTGCGGGTCTCTTTATGCCATCACTCACTGGCCATTTCTTTAACGTAGTAACACTGTTGTGTACCTCATGAAACGATTTGTCTTCAGATCAACTGTAGTTGTGTGCCTTTATTTGATCATGGCACAGTGACAAAGGATATGGGAACTTAGCCTCCAGAGATGGACAGAACTGGATCTGATCACCAGATGCTACCTATCGCATACCAACTGTATAATTCTGGCCAAATTATTAGTATATAACTTCTTTGTACATCAGGTTAGCCTGTACAATGGGGATAATAATACCTATCCTCAAATCTTATTCTGAAGACTAAAAGAGATAGTGTGGTGGTAAAAAAGTGCTTTGCATAAATGCCTGCCATATTTGCATAATAAATATTAAAGATAGCAATAGTTGTATTAATAGGTGAGTGCTTCAGGAATTTTTATATCACCACAAAATATGCAGCATCTGAGGGCATACAGTTATTTGCAGAGGTATTAGCTAAACACAGATTTATGAAATAATTCAGTTTGCTTAAATTGTACATACAAACATGGAATTTTAAAGCCATTAAATGGTTTATTACAATGAACTAAAACATACTTAGTGTCATAAGTACTTTACATCAATGATATCCTCCAAATGTAACACTAAACACTGAATATGCTTAAGAAAAATTAATAAGAAAAACATATAAGTTTAATAAAAACACATGTAAGTTTTGGGAAGATTTCAACATATTCCTCAAAATCACTGTTATTTCAGTTTGGCTTGGACCCAAATTTACCTTCATCAGAAACAAATGCAGCCTCTTAAAAAAAGCATGAAAAATCTTTTTAACACTGTAACCATACTGGCTTTAGAATGTAAATGGGGTCCAAAACTAATCTTACTTAGCTCAGTTAACACCCCACAATGATAAGTAATTCACTTTCCCATTTTCAACTCTGATTTAAATGTTGATACAAGAGTCTCTGAAAAGTCTCTTCACCTCAGCAGCTCCGCAAGTGTTCACTTTGAACAACGACTTTGCAGCTGAGCAAACGAGACTCTCAATCAATTTTTATGAGCACAAATTCTTGGGCTGATGGCTAGACCTCCAGCTCCATCACTCAGATAATACACACTCACAAGTGGTGATGAGATTCACATTATCACCAGAGCACCATTCTGCCGATGGCAGCAGCAGACACAGCAGGGGTACACTGTCCTCCTGGAAACAACTCCCTCACCTTTCAATAGTGCAGCCTGCAGGTATGGATCCACAAGCCATGTGCCAATAGAATGAGAGCTATCTTTAAAGATACTAATAAAATGACCCACTTCTTCCCAACGAGTCCTTCTTGCTGAATCTCCATACATACCCATCTTGATTTTGAAGTGTGTACATCCGTCTTCCCATTACATTTGGAATTGAAAGGATGATTCAATTATATTTAACACTTTAAAAAGTTGTCAGAGTACTGGCATCTAAATCTCAATACACTTGGGCATGGGATTCTCTGTGTGAATACGTGTATATACATATATTTGTATAAAGATACAATGCTTCCCTGGTGGCTTAGACAGTAAAGAATCTGCCTGCAATGTAGGAGACTGGGTTCAATTCCTGGGTCGGGAAGATGCCCTGGAGAAGGGAATGGCAACCCACTGAAGTATTCTTCCCTGGAGAATCCCAAGGACAGAAAAGTCTGATGAGGAACATCTATGGGGTTGCAAAGAGTCGGACCCAACTGAGTGACTAACACTTTCACAATACTTAAATATGACTTCAAATGTTAAGATAAGATGTCAGGTAGAATACATCTGAATTCATGAAAGTTTGGTGGTGTTTATCCTAAATTTTAATGATAGAGTATAGAGGTTTACCTCCTTTGGTTTAAACTGAATGTTGCCGTTAAAATGTTAAACATATTTTTGTTATATGGAGAATTTTCCAGCTGTCCAAAGACATGGTTCAGTCAGTTCAGTCGCTCAGTCGTGTCTGACTCTTTGCAACCCCATGAATTGCAGCACGCCAGGCCTCCCTGTCCATCACCAACTCCCAGAGTTCACTCAGACTCATGTCCATCGAGTCCGTGTTGCCATCCAGCCATCTCATCCTCTGTCGTCCCCTTCTCCTCCTGCCCTCAATCCCTCCCAGCATCAGAGTCTTTTCCAATGAGTCAACTCTTCGCATGAGGTGGCCAAAGTACTGGAGTTTCAGCATTAGCATCATTCCCTCCAAAGAAATCCCAGGGCTGATTTCCTTCAGAATGGACTAGTTGGATCTCCTTGCAGTCCAAGGGACTCTCAAGACTCTTCTCCAACACAAAGTATATTAAAACAATGTATATTAGAAACTCTTTTAGCCTACTGTCACTTTACTGGATCTCTACAGGATTCCTTAAACATAATGAATTCTTTAAACATAATGAATATGATCCAGCAATTATGCTCCTTGGCATTTACCCAAAGAAGCTGGAAAGTTATGTCTACACAAAAACCCACACACAGATGTGTATAACAGCTCGATTCATAATTGCCAAAATTTGGAAGCAACCAAGATCTCATTCAGAAGGTGAATAGATAAACTCTGCTTCATTTGGACAATGGAATATTATTCAGTGCTAAAAAGAAATGAGCTTTTAAGCCATGGAAAAAACATGGAAAAACCTTAAACGCAAATTCTTAAGTGAAAGCAGTTAATGAGTAAAGGCTACATGCTACAAGATTCCAACTATGACCTTCTGGAAAAGGCAAACCGGTGGTTAAGAGATCAGGGGTTGCCAAAGGTGGCAGGGTGAAGATGAATAGGCAGAACAGAGAGGATTTTCAAGGAAGTGAAATGCTTTGTATGATATTATAGTGATAAATAGCATGTTTGTTCAAATACACAGATGTACAACACCAAAAGTGAAATCTAAGAAAAAGCATGGACTTTTGATGAAGATGATGTATCAAGTGTAGTTCACCCTTGGTATCAAATGTACCATTCTGATGAGCGATGTGGATAGTGGAGGAAGTTATGTGGGGACAGAGGATAGATAGGACATCTCTGTACCTTCCCTTAAATTTTGTTGTGAACCTAAAATTGCTCTTAAAAAACCATATTGACTAATAGGTATGACATGTTGAAATCTGTGGTTACTGGGTGACATTCTCATGTGTTCTTATACTTATTTCCACCAGTTCAACTCTATGTTTACTAAGAATCAGTAGCATTTGATTAGGCCAATAACATCAGCTACTGAACTTATGGGATGAGAACTTATGATATTCTGTGTAAATGTATGATATATGACCATGAAAAAGAAGCTGCAGTTTTCATGAAAAATCATTTGAATGCTTTGGAAAGATTTGACAAAAACAAGTCACTAACACAAACTTGCTAAATTAGATGTAGATGAAAAAAATCTATAAGTGGAAATAAGATTAAAATGTACAGAAAGGTATGTGCTCAAACTGCCTAGTAAATCCATTTAAATTTTTGTGACAATGTAAAGAAATTGAGCCTAGAAACCAAAGAAGATGCCTTATAGGTGTGACTTTTGGATGACAGACCATTGAGAACTCCCAACAGGGAGCCCTTACTAAAAGCAAATGTGTGGTTTTATATAAAAAATATTGTCTGTGTGTGTGCAAATGTATATGCATATTTCATTAATCTGGTTGACCAAATATTGGTTCTATTTTTGACTGCATTGCATGGCATGTGGTATCCTGGTTCTCTAATCAGGGATTGAACCAAGGGCCCTTGCAATGGAAGCCTGGAGTCTTAACCTCTGGACCACCACAGGATTCTCAATTCTATTTTCATAAGAAAAAGTTACACTTTACTCAGGTGGGGAAAATACCCACTTTTGATTAAAAATTTATACTTTCATGAAGTTACCATGCTATTATGGCACATCAATAAAATAATTTTATCCAGCAGTAGATAGATTACTTTATTTCTGGAAGACAGCAAATGATTTTCCTTCCTTGGGATATCACCATGTTAACCTGATCTAGTCAATACTTGCTTAATGCATGAGCAGGGCTTCCCTGGGGCTCAAGTGGTAAAGAAGTCACCTGCCAATGCTGGAGATGCAAGTTTGGGAAGATCCCTTGGAGGAGAAATGGCAACCCACTCCAGCATTATTGTCTGGGGAAATCCCATGGACAGACGGAGCCTGGGGTGATGCTACTGTACATGGGCTTGCAAAATAGTTCAGATACGACTTAGCAGCTGAATAACAACAATAATGTGTGGATAGGAATCAATAAGATTTTACAGACTGTTTTGTATTAATGATACCAAGAGAGCTTCTCTTTTCATATATATTCATTGAAAATAAGACAGCTTGAATTTATCATGAACTGGATGACTATTACTCAAAATTACTCTTTAAAGTAACTTTAACTAAATGAGTATATTCTATGAGCAAAGGTCATTCATAATTCAAACACCAAAACAAAACAAGAGTCTACAGAACTGTACACTATAGCACTCTGCCTATATTCAGAATCCTATCACAAACAAATCCACCAGTCAAGGCAATTAAAAAACCTGTACCTCTGAATAAGTGATATATATGATACATTTTTTTAAAAAAGGCATGTTTTAATGAATTAAGTTTTATTTATAAAATATCAGAATAATGCAGTGGTTCTCAAGGTATGGTCTTGGGATCCCGAGGATCTTCAAAATCCTTTCAGGGGACTTTTGAGGTCAAAACCATTTTTAAAACTATGTTTAAACATCTTCGCCCGTTTCACACTTACTCTCTCAAGAGCATATAGTGGAGTTTTCCAGAGGCTAAATTTCACCTGAGACTGCAACAGATTGCAGGCAGAAGCTGATTTGAAAATACAGCTGCATTCTATTTTTATTAAGCCAGACATTGAAGAGGTGCACAAAAGCATAAAATAATGCCATTTAGCTCACTAAAATGTTTGGCTTGAAAAAATACTTATTTTAAATAAAAAGGTTAGTTGCATTGGAACGGCCTTACTACTTTCATTTTTAAATGAATTAAATATTTTCTTAATTTTTCAGTTTTAATTTCCAATACAGTAGATACTGACAGATACAACCCAAATAAAAGTTTGATTGGCTTACAGTGATTATATGACAGGAAAAAAGTGTACTTACCTGAACAAGAACAAAGTAACGTTTTTTCCATCTTTTCCAAACCTTCTGCCCAAGGGCATACAGATATCTGGTAAGAAAAACAAAAATATCTTATGAATAATGGTGTGGTGCCACATAATCATATTTATTCCATAGGCATTTATTCTCAAGAGCAGCCTGCAAAGCTTAGTTCAGTTGGAACCTGTGACAGCACACAACTTCTGTGTTACACAATGACTGAGTCTGTTCTAAGGCTCTTGAAAGGGAATTGATATATGTGGCTTATCAATTTGTCAGTTCTCTCCACAAACTGAGTGAAGTTGGAGTTAGAAAGGATAATCAACGAAGCAGTAGGAATTGTATTCTTACACATATTTCTCAGGAGAGACGTATGCTATGAATTGAGGCTAGGGTACCAGATGTTTCAGCTCGCAGGTGACAGAGGCTGAGGAGTGTGTCCTGGCAGGGAGCCGGCTGCAGAGTCCAGAACCCAGGATGAAGAGTCTCTTTCCAGCTGAGTGTCCCCAAGATGTGCCTGTACCGATCTCAGTTTCCAGTTCCTCAACTATCAAATCAAAGAACTATATGTGATGATTGCTAAGATCCAAGCCCTGTTACTAGGATATTTATCTGACATGCGAGCTTCTTCGTGCAAATTTTCCTAACTATGAAACTCAGATACTAATGAAAGTGACATTGTATAATTCAACAATGGTTTCAACCAAGACTTGTTTAACTGTGCATTGCTGTTAGTAACCTGAATTGAAATGATTCAAGTAGTTAATCACTGGAGAACAGAACTTTTGTTCTTACTGAATACACAGATGTAGGTTTAAGGATTGAGGAGGAAAGGGAAGAAATTAAATATTAATCAAGTATGAGCACGTCATGGAGAGATATTTAAAATTATATCACATGCGTCCCACAAAAGTGGAAAACATTTTAGAAGTTAAAAAATGTGACAGAGACCTAATTTTTAAATTGAATCGCCAGTCTATGTCTGATGCAGGATGCAGCATGCTTGGGGCTGGTGCATGGGGATGACCCAGAGAGATGTTATGGGGAGGGAGGTGGGAGGGGGGTTCATGTTTGGGAACGCATGTAAGAATTAAAGATATTAAAATTTAAAAAATAAAAAAATATAAATAAATAAAAAAATAAAATAAATAAAATAAAATAAAAATAAATTAAAGTATGATTTTTCAATATTTTATCACAATTCCTTTTTCTGTAGTCAAGATTTAACATTATAGAGGGTATTTAAACTAATCTAAAGTATATACAATTCTGAATGATTAAAAAAAGCCCTTTAGCCAACAGTTTGTTGACGGTCTTAAAGTCTTTAGACTTTCTCTTGACTTTTAAAATTGAAATCTTAGCTTGAAATTTTAGCTTCTGTTTTATGAAAATAATTATCCTTTGCAAAAATAGCAAACATACTTTTTGCCCCCTTTTAAAAAAGATATGAGATATTGGCTAAGGGGTGCTGAAATGATGGGCTTTCCTATTCACTGCTCATGGAGTGTAAAATAAGACCACCTTATTGTAGAAAAACATGACATGCAAAGAAGGGCTCAATAAAGGATAAAAATGGTCTGGACCTAACAGAAGCAGAAGATATCAAGAAGAAGTGGCAAGAATACACAGAAGAACTGTACAAAAGACATCACCATATCATAACCCAGATAATCACGATGGTGTGATCACTTCACCTAGAGCCAGACATCCTGGAATGTGAAGTCAAGTGGGCCTTAGGAAGCATCACTACCAACAAAGCTAGTGGAGATGATGGAACTCCAGTTAAGCTATCTCAAATCCTAAAAGGTGATGCTCTGTAAGTGCTGCACTCAATATGCAGCAAATATGAAAACTCAGCAGTGCCCATGGGACTGGAAAAGGTCAGTTTTCATTCCAATCCCAAAGAAAGGCAGTGCCAAAGAATGCTCAAACTACCGCACAATTGCACTCATCTCACACGCTAGTAAAGCAATGCTCAAAATTCTCCAAGCCAGGCTTGAACAATATGTGAACAGTGAACTTCCAGATGTTCAAGCTGGATTTAGAAAAGGCAGAGGAACCAGAGATCAAACTGCTAACACCCAATGGATCATTGAAAAAGTAAGAGAGTTCCAGAAAAACATCTATTTCTGCTTTATTGACTATGCCAAAGCCTTTGACTGTGTGGCTCACAAAAAACTGTGGGAAATCTTAAAAGAGATGGGAATACCAGACCACCTGACCTGCCTCTTGAGAAATCTGCGTGCAGGTCAGGAAACAACAATTAGAATGGACATGGAACAACAGACTGGTTCCAAATAGGAAAAAGAGTATGTCAAGACTGTTATATTCTCACCCTGCTTATTTAACTTATATGCAGAGTACATCATGAGAAATGCTGGGCTGGATGAAGCACAAGCTAGAATCAAGATTGCTGGGAGAAATATCAATAATCTCAGATATGCAGATGACACCACCCTTATAGCAGAAATGGAAGAAGAACTAAAGAGCCTCTTGATGAAAGTTAAAGAGGAGAGTAAAAAGGCTTAAAACTCAACATTCAGAAAACGAAGATCATGGCATCTGGTCCCATCATTTCATGGGAAAATAGATGGGGAAACAGAGGAAACAGTGACAGACCTTATTTTTTGGGGCTCCAAAATCACTGCAGATGGTGATTGCAGCCATGAAATTAAAAGATGCTTGCTCCTTGGAAGAAAAGTTATGACCAACCTAGACAGCATATTAAAAAGCAGAGACATTACTTTGCCAACAAAGGTCCATCTAGGCAAAGCTATGGTTTTTCCAGTAGTCATGTATGGATGTGAGAGCTGGACCATAAAGAAAGCTGAGCATTCAAAAATTGATGCTTTTGAACTGTGGTGTTGGAGAAGACTCTTGAGAGTCCCTTGGACTGCAAGGAGATTTATCCAGTCCATCCTAAAGGAAATCAGTCCTGAATATTCATTGGAAGGACTGGTGATGAAGCTGAAGCTCTAATACTTTGGCCACCTGATGCGAAAAGCTGACTCATTGGAAAAGACCTTGATGCTGGGAAAGATTGAAGGTGGGAGGAGAAGGGGATGACAGAGGATGAGATGGTTGGCTGGCATCACCAACTTAATGGGCATGAGTTTGAGTAAACTCCAGGGCCTGGTGAGGGACAGGGAGGCCTGGCGTGCTGCAGTCCATGGGGTCGCAAACAGTCAGACACAACTGAGTGACTGAACTTAACTGATACAAAAATAGCCCCCCACATGGTGGAATTAGGGAAACAGACACACACATGTATACATATGTTACATGGATATATAGAACAGTATTATTCATATTATGAAAAAAGGTAACAGTGTCCAACAGTAGGTGAATTGTTTAATAAATGCTGGAAAACACATAGAAATACTATGCTGCCTCTGAAAAAATATTTTTGATAAAATTAATAACATAAAGAATATCTCATGATATAATGTTTTCTGAAAAAAAAAACCAGTTTCAAAACCATATAAATACTTAAGAGACTTGAAATTTGTAAAAGAAATATATGAAATAGATATTTCAAAATTTTTAGTAATAGTGCCTTTGAATCGTGGGATTATGGAAAATTTAATTTTCTGTTTTATTCCCTGTATTTCTAAATTTTCAGAAAAACACACACACACACACACACACACACAAACAGAAATGGAATGACTAAAAGTTGACATAAATCCTAGGCTCCTGCCTAGAAAACATCGCCAGTCCTGCCCAAATCAATGACGCAGTTTCTTTCTCTCAGACACATTAGTTAATGGGAGTATTTTGCAAACTTGTATTCAGTTTTGTAATACTCTGGATACCCTGTCATCTGTGCGTCTGCATGTAGTACTGATGCAGTTAGAGACTCTCAGAGACATCCGTCAGTACTGTTCTCACCTGCTCACTCTCCGCCTCCTGAGGGCCCCTGAAAACCCTCTGCCCCACCTTTGCTCCAGCCTCTAATTTCTCTTCTATGGTTCCAGCGATAGGTGTTTAGTTGCTCTCTTCCTGTCTTTCCTATGCAATTTTCCTCTTCTGAAAGGCACACACCCCAGTGCTTATTACAGGGTTAACAGCAATGACCCCAAGAGCTATATATACTGTGGACATGACAGATGCTCTCTGTACAAATTTACCAGCAAGATGCGCAGCAAACAGCTGCCAAGGAGTCAAGAGGGCATCTGGAGTAACTTCTGCCTGTGACCGCAGGCTGCTTCTTCAACCTGTCTCACTTAGCATGCTGGTCAGACAGAAGCGAAAGTGAAGAGTGATACACAAACCATCAACACCACAAACAAGTGTAAGTCTGGCTGATGGCGAAGGTTCTGCATAAGGGGTAATACTGTCAGCAGCAACTTCATTCAAAATGATGCCTCGACACATTTGAAATGAAAAGGTATGATCTCTGTGAAAAGAGAAAGCAAAGGGGTGGGTGGATGCACGTGGGTATATTGGAGGATGTGGTGAAGAATAGAATAAAAGACAATTCAAGATTGGAACCAAGGTAAGCATGTGAATGTTGGGCCTTGAGGCATTATGGGCTACTGTACTGTAAGAATTCAATAGAACATGCACGGAAGAAGTCATCTCTGATCAAACATTTCTAGAAAGGAATTCCTCATTAGAGTTTTTGTCTCAATATAAAAAAAATTATATTCAACAGAAGTAAACATTTCTGTATAATGTAAATGTTACCAATGCTATGAGGGAAAATATGACAGTTTCTTCCTTTAGCTTTCCTATTAGACAAAAATTTTACATAAGAAATGAACAGAAATAAAAGATATTGGAAGCAATAACTAATACTAAATAAGAAATCATTAAACTTAATTTCAAATCTAACCTTTTTCACTATAATCATGCCTTCTTAGAATTAGGTATCAATAATCATCATCTAGCTGCTTTTTTACTGGTATAAAATTAGATTCTTAGTATAAGAGACACATGTAAAATTCAGGGGAGAATGAAGAAAAAAGATGTTCACCAATGTCAGTCAAGAGTAAATTGTCACAACCCAACTAAGAACCGAGGAGTCTTAGTTGATTAGGTTGTCATTAAGAGTGATGCCAAAAAGAATGACATGGAAATTATAATGACGCTAAGGTTTTAAAAAGCTGTCATGTGGACTCATAAGGTATGTACGGCAAAAAAAATCCAGAAAGATATATCAAAATGTTACACCTGAAAATTAATACCTGGGTGATGAGATTAAGGATGAATTTCATTTTCTTAATGTCTTTCTGCATTTTCACAATTTCTACATTAATCATGTCATTTTTTTGGTTACCATTTAAGTAAGGTTTATTGTTAGTGTACTTAAAGTAAAATTCACCCATTTTAGATATATAATTTGATGAAAGTTGACATAGAAGGAATGTAACCACCACAATGAATTCATAGAACATCTCCACTCCTCATCCAAAGGTTTCTTTATGCCTTTTTACAATTAGTCTTTTCCCCACACCCCCAGCTCTGCAACCACAGATCTGACCTTAGAGTTCAGTTTTCCAGAAGGTCATGTAAGTGGAATTGTACACTATGTAGCCTTTTGTGTCTAGCATCTTTCACTTAGTATAAAGTTTTTGAGATTCAGCTTTTGTCTCTATCAGGTGTTTATTCCTTCTTATTTCAATGTATGACTTCAATGTATTTATCTTTCACCAGTTGGTAGACATTTGTTTCCACAGGTATGGCTATCATAAATAAAGGCTGCTATAATCAGTCACATTTGGACTTTCCCAGTGGCTCGGCAGTAAAGAATCCACCTGTAATGCGGGAGCCGAAAGGAGATGAAGGTTTGATCCCTGGGTTGGGAAGACCTCCTGGAGGAGAGCATGGCAACCCATTCCAGTATACTTGCCTGGAGAATTCTATGGACAGAGGAGCCTGGCAGGCTATAGTCCATGGAGTCACAAAGAGCTGGACATGATTGAAGTGATTTCATATGCTCGCATAACCATTCACATTTAAGTCCTTGTGTGGGCACATATTTTCATTTCTCCAGAGTAAATATCTAGGATTGGGATTACTGAGTTATAGTGAAAGTGTGTTTAACTATAGAAACTGCCAAATTGTTTTCCAAAGTGCTGTACAATTTGCATTACCATTAACAATGTATGAGAACTCATCCTACTAACCTGCCCCCGGCATGCAGCATGTGGGATCTTAGTTCCTAGACCAGGGATCAAACCTGTGCTCCTTGCATTGGAAGCATGGAGTCTTAACCACTGCACCACCGGGCAAGTCTCCTCATCTTAATTTTATAATTAGAAAAAAAGATGACATTTATTAAGGATTTGAAGGATGTGGATATTACAGCTCCATAAATAATATTTCTGGCATGATTAAGCTGAATTCCTGTAGAGCAAAGATGAGGATGTCTTGTCACTTTATCGTGAGTACTATGGCGGATTTCTATAAGCTTAATGGTTAAATGGGTTTTCTAGTTTTCAAAGCTATTCTCAAGTCTGGTATTTAGAGCAGTCTAAATTCTTTGAAGGGGGGTGGTCTTATCTGGGGATGACTGAGGTGTAGAGAGAGTAAGGAAAAAGGAGCACAAATCATTTGAATGATTGGTTATAATCAGGTAGTCCATTTATTAGAAAGCATCTATAAAAGTGAAAATGCATTCTCTTTGGACTCATCTTTATGCTGAGTACTACTGCTGAATTCAGAGTATGGCGTTTTGTTTTTAATGTTGAGTGTTAGGCTATAAATTATCTCTTTTATGGATAAAAATGCAGTAATTTTTTTAATTTCAGAAAAATATACTAAAGTTACATTTAATGTATATTAGGCAAAAAATTCATTTCATTACACATATAGAAATGCTTAATTACTGAAAAATGAGTTATTCTAGGGAGACTATATATAAATCTATAATGAATTTTTAAAGAATTTATATACAGTAGGTTGACTTGACTTCAAATAGTCATAAAATATAATTTGATCATTCCTTAATGATTTAAAATAGGACCCTATAAGTATCTCAGGGTCATTACCATGAACATTAATTATAACTGCATAGTTCTGTAAAAGGAGATGGTATGCCTGATAGGACTAAATCTATTCGACATACAGTGGCAATAGTGTTAATTAAATCCTTGAGAGTTATTTACTTGTCACTTACTTCTAAGTAAGTGTCACTTACTTCTTGTGGGCTTTATCCCAGGGATGCAAGGATTCTTCAATATCCGCAAATCAATCAATGTAATTCACCACATTAACAAATTGAAAAATAAAAACCATATGATTATCTCAATAGATGCAGAGAAGGCCTTTGACAAAATTCAACATCCATTTATGATAAAAACTCTCCAGAAAGCAGGAATAGAAGGAACATACCTCAACATAATAAAAGCTATCTATGACAAACCCACAGCAAACATTATCCTCAATGGTGAAAAATTGAAAGCATTTCCCCTAAAGTCAGGAACAAGACAAGGGTGTCCACTTTCACCGCTACTATTCAACATAGTTCTGGAAGTTTTGGCCACAGCAATCAGAGCAGAAAAAGAAATAAAAGGAATCCAAATTGGAAAAGAAGAAGTAAAACTCTCACTGTTTGCAGATGACATGATCCTCTACATGGAAAACCCTAAAGACTCCGCCAGAAAATTACTAGAGCTAATCAATGAATATAGTAAAGTTGCAGGATATAAAATCAACACACAGAAATCCCTTGCATTCCTATACACGAATAATGAGAAAGTAGAAAAAGAAATTAAGGAAACAATTCCATTCACCATTGCAACGAAAAGAATAAAATACTTAGGAACATATCTACCTAAAGAAACTAAAGACCTATATATAGAAAACTATAAAACACTGATGAAAGAAATCAAAGAGGACACTAATAGATGGAGAAATATACCATGTTCATGGATTGGAAGAATCAATATAGTGAAAATGAGTATACTACCCAAAGCAATTTACAAATTCAATGCAATCCCTATCAAGCTACCAGCCACATTTTTCACAGAACTAGAACAAATAATTTCAAGATTTGTATGGAAATACAAAAAACCTCGAATAGCCAAAGCAATCTTGAGAAAGAAGAATGGAACTGGAGGAATCAACTTGCCTGACTTCAGGCTCTACTACAAAGCCACAGTCATCAAGACAGTATGGTACTGGCACAAAGACAGACATATAGATCAATGGAACAAAATAGAAAGCCCAGAGATAAATCCACACACATATGGACACCTTATCTTTGACAAAGGAGGCAAGAATATACAATGGAGTAAAGACAATCTCTTTAACAAGTGGTGCTGGGAAAACTGGTCAACCACTTGTAAAAGAATGAAACTAGATCACTTTCTAACACCGCACACAAAAATAAACTCAAAATCGATTAAAGATCTAAATGTAAGATCAGAAACTATAAAACTCCTAGAGGAGAACATAGGCAAAACACTCTCAGACATAAATCACAGCAGGATCCTCTATGATCCACCTCCCAGAATTCTGGAAATAAAAGCAAAAATAAACAAATGGGATCTAATTAAAATTAAAAGCTTCTGCACAACAAAGGAAAATATAAGCAAGGTGAAAAGACAGCCTTCTGAATGGGAGAAAATCATAGCAAATGAAGCAACTGACAAACAACTAATCTCAAAAATATACAAGCAACTTATGCAGCTCAATTCCAGAAAAATAAACGACCCAATCAAAAAATGGGCCAAAGAACTAAATAGACATTTCTCCAAAGAAGACATACGGATGGCTAACAAACCCATGAAAAGATGCTCAACATCACTCATTATTAGAGAAATGCAAATCAAAACCACAATAAGGTACCACTTCACACCAGTCAGAATGGCTGCGATCCAAAAATCTGCAAGCAATAAATGCTGGAGAGGGTGTGGAGAAAAGGGAACCCTCCTACACTGTTGGTGGGAATGCAAACTAGTACAGCCACTATGGAGAACAGTGTGGAGATTCCTTAAAAAATTGCAAATAGAACTACCTTATGACCCAGCAATCCCACTTCTGGGCATACACACCGAGGAAACCAGAATTGAAAGAGACACATGTACCCCAATGTTCATCGCAGCACTGTTTATAATAGCCAGGACATGGAAACAACCTAGATGTCCATCAGCAGATGAATGGATAAGAAAGCTGTGGTACATATACACAATGGAGTATTACTCAGCAGTTAAAAAGAATTCATTTGAATCAGTTCTGATGAGATGGATGAAACTGGAGCCGATTATACAGAGTGAAGTAAGCCAGAAAGAAAAACACCAATACAGTATACTAACACATATATATGGAATTTAGGAAGATAGCAATGACGACCCTGTATGCAAGACAGGGAAAGAGACACAGATGTGTATAACGGACTTTTTGGACTCAGAGGGAGAGGGAGAGGGTGGGATGATTTGGGAGAATGACATTCTAACATGTATACTATCATGTGAATTGAATCGCCAGTCTATGTCTGACGCAGGATGCAGCATGCTTGGGGCTGGTGCATGGGGATGACCCAGAAAGATGTTATGGGGAGGGAGGTGGGAGGGGGGTTCATGTTTGGGAATGCATGTAAGAATTAAAGATTTTAAAATTTAAAAAATAAAAAAAATAAAAAAAATAAAAAAATAAAGAACAAATACCATAGAACTTTCAAAAGTCTATTATTAATATTCTATTGCTATGTGAATCTGAACTCTGGAAAAATTTTTTTAATGCTTTATGAAATCTGATTCTACCCTATAAAGGTATAGAGAATATTATCCAAGAGATGTATTTGTCATCCAGGAGAGAGACAGTACCTTGGCTGGTATACTATAGAGGGGCTGGGGTGCGGGGAGTGGATCTGCTCTGCAGTTGTATTCTCCCCAAATATTCTGTAGCCTGTTGAGTCAATATTAGCTCCTCTAAATACATGATTATCTCAAAAAAAAAAAAAAGTTAAGAGTATGTATATCAGACCTGCCAAACAACAGGCAAAATGGGAACAGACATTTAACTGGGTTCCATGTGACAATTTATATAATGTTACCCAATAAAGTAAGTATCACACAGCAGGAGAGCAACATTCTTTAATGAATGATTTTTTTTTTCCATCTTATTTAGAGAGGCTTTAAGAGCAAAGCAAAAGCAAGTCTTTTGTTTTAGTTTTGGTGGGGCTTTAAACATTATTCATTTTCGTCTACCTACAGAATTTAGTTTTAAACAAAATCATGCTTTCTCATCCTTATGGAGGGACTTCCTTGGTGGTCCAGTAGTTAGGGCTCTGAGAATCTACTGCAGGGGATTCAGGTTGGACCTCTGGTTGGGGAACTAAGAGCCCGCAAATTTCATGGTGTGCCCCCCAAGAAACCAAAATGGATAGAAAAGGCATACATATCAGCAGTTTTCACAATCAGATTCATAATGCGTTCTCTTCAGTTCAGTTGCTCAGTCGTGTCCAACTCTTTGAGACCCCATGAATTGCAGCACACCAGGCCTCCCTGTCCATCACCATCTCCCGGAGTTCACTCAGACTCACATCCATCGAGTCCGTGATGCCATCCAGCCATCTCATCCTCTGTCGTTCCCTTCTCCTCCTGCCCCCAATCCCTCCCAGCATCAGAGTCTTTTCCAATGAGTCAACTCTTCGCTTGAGGTGGCCAAAGTACTGGAGTTTCAGCTTTAGCATCAGTCCTTCCAAAGAACACCCAGGACTGACCTCCTTTAGAATGGACCAGTTGGATCTCCTTGCAGTCCAAGGGACTCTCAAGAGTCTTCTCCAACACCACAGTTCAAAAGCATCAATTTTTGGCACTCAGCTTTCTTCAGAGTCCAACTCTCACATCCATACATGACTACTGGAAAAACCATAGTCTTGACTAGATGGATCTTTGTTGGCAAAGTAATGTCTCTGCTTTTGAATATGCTATCTAGGTTGATCATAACTTTTCTTCCAAGGAGCAAGCGTCTTTTAATTTCATGGCTGCAGTCACCATCTGCAGTGATTTTGGAGCCCCCCAAAATAAAATCTGACACTGTTTCCTCATCTATTTGCCATGAAGTGATGGGACCAGATGCCATGATCTTCGTTTTCTGAATGTTGAGCTTTAAGCCAACTTTTTCACTCTCCTCTTTCACTTTCATCAAGAGGCTTTTCAGTTCCTCTTCACTTTCTGCCATAAGGGTGGCGTCATCTGCATATCTGAGGTTATTGATATTTCTCCCGGCAATCTTGATTCCACCTTGTGCTTCTTCCAGCCCAGCGTTTCTCATGATGTACTCTGCATATAAGTTAAATAAGCAGGGTGACAATATACAGCCTTGACATACTCCTTTTCCTATTTGGAACCAGTATGTTGTTCCATGTCCAGTTCTAATTGTTGCTTCTTGACCTGCATACAGGTTTCTTAAGAGGCAAGTCAGGTGGTCTGGTATTCCCATCTCTTTCAGAATTTCCCACAGTTTATTGTGATCCACACAGTCAAAAACTTTGGCATAGTCAATAAAGCAGAAATAGATGTTTTTCTGGAACTCTCTTGCTTTTTCCATGATCCAGTGGATGTTGGCTATTTGATCTCTGGTTCCTCTGCTTTTTCTAAATCCAGCTTGAACATCTGGAAGTTCATGGTTCATGTATTGCTGAAGCCTGGCTTGGAGAATTTTGAGCATTACTTTATTAGCATGTGAGATGAGTGCAATTGTGCGGTAGTTTGAGCATTCTTTGGCACTGCCTTTCTTTGGGATTGGAATGAAAACCAACCTTTTCCAGTCCTGTGGCCACTGCTGAGTTTTCAAATTTGCTGGCATATTGAGTGCAGCACTTCCACAGCATCATCTTTCAGGATTTGAAATAGCTCAACTGGAATTCCCATCACCTCCACTAGCTTTGTTCATAGTGATGCTTTCTAAGGCCCACTTGACTTCACATTCCAGGATGTCTGGCTCTAGGTGAGTGATCACACCATCATGATCATCTGGGTCGTGAAGATCTTTTTTGTATAGTTTTTCTGTATATTCTTGCCACCTCTTCTTAATATCTTCTGCTTCTCTTAGGTCCATACCATTTCTGTCCTTTATCAAGACCATCTTTGCATGAAATGTTCCCTTGGTATCTCTAATTTCTTGAAGAGATCTCTAGTCTTTCCCATTCTGTTGTTTCCCTCTATTTCTTTGCATTGATCGCTGAGGAAGGCTTTCTTATCTCTCCTTACTATTCTTTGGAACTCTGCATTCAGATGCTTATATCTTTCCTATTCTCCTTTGCTTTTCACTTCTCTTCTTTTCACAGCTATTTGTAAGGGCTTCCCAGACAGCCATTTTGTTTTTTTGCATTTCTTTTCCATGGGGATGGTCTTGATCCCTGTCTCCTATACAATGTCACGAACCTCTGTCCATAGTTCATCAGGCACTCTGTCTATCAGATCTAGTTGCTCCTCTTGGCCCACTGCATTCTCTAGTATTTTGCATTAGAGTATGATGCTAGGGAAAAAATTCCCTAATCAACGTTAAATTTGATTCCAGATTATTATTTAAATGAGGATAAGAGAGATATTCTATTGTGTGTAATATATTTGAAAAACATGTATTTCCAATGTTACTTTACACTGAAAATAGCACTTTTTTCATTGAAATATGTCCAATGTGTCACAATACTTATGTAAACTATTTTTGGATACTGCTTAGATACTATTATAAAGTGTTTGCTTTCATCAATAACCCAACTTAAGAAAGGTATTAAGAAACTGCTCCCTTTGAACAAAAAAATTGCCTGCTTAACTTTAAAATCTCTGCTTACAAACAAATTAGCAGCACTGACACAAAGCTTGGATTTAACATATAAGAATAAAGCCCTGAAGCATTTGGTTTTATAAATCAGTATACATAGAGCAATAATCTTAAAGTATTAATCCCTCTTCTAGGACTATTTCTAATGAAGAGTACTATTTGCTTCCAAGAAACATAGGAATCAGCTAGGAAACAAGGCACAAAATGAACTAAATGTGTATCAGTGCTTCGTTCACCTATGATTTTTTTGTGTGTGTATTTCTAACTATTCTTAGGTCATGCTCTATCCTCAAATATCAAAGCTAAGAGACAATGAACTTCATGTCTGTTACTTGTATATTTAAAATATGTACCATGATAACCATGTTGTTAGGGGAAAATGTCAAAAAAAAGAAAATAAAAAGAGTTTTGGTATAGTCAAACCTTTAAGTCAATATAGTTATTATCAACAAGGCAAACTGGTCATCATTTTTCTTCCATTACAGCACAGTTATATATGAGAATCTCAATATTTAACATTAAAAATCATACAACCTCTATGGTCTCAATGTGATCCTTAAAAGCGTTATCTGTTAACTAAGAAGCCAGCTGGGACACATACCACAGTTGCTCCTTAAAGTATTTATTTGTGAATAAAGAAAAGCAGAGTCTTAATGAGATCCATCATAATACTCTCTGACAACAGAAATAAAAACTTTTCTGTAGAGATATGTTGATCTTAATAGCATGTATTACCAATAAAATGATCTCAGCATATTTGTTGAGTAAAATGAAGTTTGGTAAAAATCATCTTCAAGCAAAACAAAAATCCATATAATTAAGAAGTTTATTTCTGCTGAATTTTCAAATAGATATTCATATTTCATCACATGTTCACATTGCAATGCCTATAAAAATAAAATTATTTTAAATGCTTATTTTTTTTACATAGTACCCCTGTGAGTATTTAATAAAACAGATTCCCATATAACATTCTATGACTTGTCTTCCTTTAAGCCAAAAAACCTCTGAAATTAGTTTTACTAATAAATTAAGCCACTTTCTACAAATGCTATATATCATTGCTAATATATATATAATCAGAAAAGTTAATGAAATGTCAAAAGCTCAATTTCTGATTAGTTTTAAAAATTTAGATTTAACTTGTCTTCATAACACAATATGTCTAAACTATAATATACCCTGTATTATTCTAGTAAAGAAATAGCCAATATTCTCTAACCATGCCATATTTGAAAAAGAAAATGGTAACATGAAATCAAGAATTCATTTACCCAAACATTTTAAAATCACTTTATAAAATCTTTCTAACTAGAAAGTTGTTCAAAGAATACTTTAACACAAATTCTCCAGATGTATTACTAAATACTGTAGTTTAGTCTCAATTAGAGCAGTGGCAGACAGTTCTAATAGAAAGGTGAATATGATGATTTATTTGCATTGAGTCCATGCTGTAGGAGTTCATGATTTTATGATGAAAAATCATCACTACTGAATATTTGAAAAACATAATTGTGTACGGAATCTTGGAATTATTTGGCACTTAAAAAAAAAGACTGTTACTTTGGGCAGATCACTTATGAGTCTAGCTTTTTATTCAAAGAAATGGAACATACAATCTACATGTGGAATGATAAAGCCTATTCTTCTATGAGCCTTCATTTTTCAAGGAAAAATACAGAAAGAAAAAAAAATCAATATATAGAGTAGTTTAGTCCTGGAAAGGCCTTTCTTAAAAAGAAACCTCAGTCAAGGTTGAAAGAGCAATTAATGCAGGCTCAAAAATCTGGGCCATTCTGCTAGAGTTCGGTTAACATGTGGCAGAAGTAATCATCCACTTGTGAAAATGATTTTCGGTTCATTCTCAAACACCTTTCAGACACTCATGATCCCATTTAACTGACAACAATACAGGCTATCCATGGGCACCACTGCATTTGATGTGAAAACCAATAGGGACCAAATGCCCTCAGGCACTTTCAGTCATTCCCCACACGGGCGTTGCTTGCCGCTCCCACTCTGCTCCAGAATAAAAGGAATCTTCCTTCTTTCACTACATTCTTTCCTTTATTTAACCCCACAAGATTAAGTCCATTTTTTTTTTTTTTTTCGGTTTTGTTTTCAGCTAAGCGTGAGAAAAAGAAACTGATTCAAAACAACAGCGTGACCTGGGCATTAAGACACCTAGAAGTAAATACTTGCCAGTTGGCTTTTATAAAACTTCTTGAATTCTTCTGGGAAGGAGAAAAAGAGGTGAGGAGGCCAGGGAAGGATCATCATCAAACAAAATCATAGAACATTTTGAAAGAAATGATAAATGATAAATAAAAAAAAAAAACCCTCCTATTGTTAAGTAAGAAGTTAAAATGTGTGCGCTATGTCAACAGGAAACTTGTAATAGCAGAGGAGTAAAATGTACTCCATTTTCTGTATCACGTTTTATAGAATCAGTAACATAAAAACTGCCTCTCTTTCTCCCTGAGGAGTCTCATCTCCTGTTAAATCTGAGCTCATATCAGCATTATCAGATTAAGTCTAACAGTCTAATGATATAAAAGCTATCCTTTAAAAACTGGCTTATGGTTAGTCACTCATTTGTGTCTGACTCTTTGCGACTCCATGGACTGTAGGACAACCAGGCTCCTCTGTCCAGGGAATTCTCCAGGCAAGAATACTGGAGTGGGCAGCCATTCCCTTCTCCAGGGATCTTCCCAACTCAGGGATCGAAGCTGGGTATCCTAGATGGAACCTGGGTATCCTGCATAGCAGGAGGATTCTTTACCATCTACACCACCATTGTACAAACTGGAAAATGAATACAGGCAAATTTCCAAGATGAGAAGACCTTATAATCACATCCCACCCTTAGACAAGACATCAAGATCTACAAGTGACCACTCTGAAAGGAGGTGCTCTAAAATAAATGATAACGCAGTGTCACCTAGAAACAAAAATGATCTGGGGACATTTACCCAAGCAGTTCTACAAAAAGTAGTTTTAAATAGCTAAGCACAAGCCAAACCATTCTAGCTGTGCAGAGAAATCTTTTCTTATAAAGACAGTGTTTCCTGTTTTTTTGATAACTGACCATCAATACTCTTTTATATCTCAATTAGCAGAAAAAGTGCCCCAATACATATGCTTTAATGGCTCATTATCTCACCAATTCTGATATTTAAAAAGTTATACAAATATATTAGGCTCTTATTCTAATATACTCTATCATAGAGGGCATATTTTATAGGCATAGTTTCATGCTTTTCCTCCACTTAAATGTATTTCAAATTACAACGCTTTTCTGCTTGCGTGGAAACTTGACTGCCTTGTTAAAAGCTGAAGAAAATTAGTAAACTTACCAAGCTGATTATAAAATGTCTCAGAAGAGAGTAAGAGGAAAACGAATGTTACAAGAATGTACTGAGTAATCTATTCCTATCAGGCAAACTTGCTTAGAGTCAAGCCTATGCCTCCATCCCCTTGGAGGAGGGATACAGGCTTTGAGGATGTGACTCTCTAGGGGTCATGCTATGACACATTCCAAAGGGAACGATACTCTGCACCACAGAGCAAAAAACTTCTGGTGCACTTAATGATGAAAATGAAATAAATTACTTAGGCACTCTTAGATATTTTTGTGACACAATCCATTCAACTTTCCTCTCCCCGAAAATGGAAATGGTTTGGTAATAATGAAACAAAAAGTTTTAGCAAAGGCTTTTATGCATATATCATACTACATCTTATTTACTAGGGGAAATGCTTTTCTGTTGGGGGCAAAATACTCCTAAAGCAATGCAAAATGCTTTAACACTTTTAAACATTATATGCAATATGGGTAATCTTGAGTTAACATGGATAGTGTAGCTCTCAGTATCCTCTCTTGTAAGTGGATATGTCTGTTCTACCTACTTCGTATTCAGCATAAATTCAGTGAGATACAAACATAAAAATGATAATTTTTATAAACCATACACACTCTGGAAAGAAAATCATTGAGCAGATAATATGGGATTCAGTATTTTCCACTGTGTCTTGGGCCATCTGGATAGAAAGAAGTAGTACACGGAGACAAGAATGGAGTTGGCGAGCAAATAAATGTGAGAAATACTGAGTTAAGCAAAGCTAACTGCTCTGTGTGTGAGGACTAGTAAAAGGCTGTTACACACCTGGGAGATGGGACGCTGAAGAGTGGGGACAGGCTAGGGAGAACAGTGTAACTAGGGTCTCCAAAATGACTCTCTTACAGAAGACCATGGAGGAGTCATGTTCTCCAGTGCACATTTTGGGAAATTAGATTAGATGACTAGTGTCTTCAAACACTACAATCTTATAACTCAGTTTTTACACTCTGTTTGGAATTAATTAATATCCTAATCAGGGCTCAGTGGTGTCCAACTCTTTGCGACCCCATGGACCATAGCCTACAAGGCTCCTCTGTCCATGGAATTTCCCAGGCAAGAGTACTGGAGTGGGTTACCATTTCCTTCTCCAGGGGATCTTCCTGACCCAGGGATCGAACCTGGGTCTCCCGCATTGCAGGCAGACGCTTTACCATCTGAGCCACCAGGGAAGTCCAATATCCTAATCATGATTAAAAATATCCTCTTCACTTCTAATATTATCTTACTTAGAATCTATAAACATTTGTATTTGGAAACAAAAAGTTTTCTGTAAAATTTGGGTCATAATCACCATGTTCTGTTTGATTCCTGAAAGGTCTCTGCTTCTATAACATTATTCCCTGGTCTTAGTTAATGAGGACATTTTTGGAGGGCTCTAAAAATTTAGAAGACATACTGTGTATATCCATTTTTAAAGTAACTTTTCTTCACGTCAGTTACTTGCAAAGGTATTTGAATGCCTCCTGACACATACCCCAACAGCCTTGTTCTACCTAAACTGTATCACTTTGAGCTTCACTTCTGTGTTTTGTGACCAGTCTCACCCACCATCAGGGTGAGTTCTGGGTCAAGACTTGGACTGAGCAGTGAGATCCCTTCGCTGTCCTGACAGCTCAACCTTGTACTTTGGCCTCAGCATCGCTGTCCCTGCCCTGTTCCCTGGAGCTTACATGGGCATGCTGATGTCACCCAGTACTCTCGGCTGAGGATCCAGCTTTGCTCTTGGTCTAGCTCATCTTTCTCTGATACTCTGCTCTTGAATTCTGGACTGATTAGCTGAGTGCAGATTTTTCCATGATCGCTCACATCTGGAACATTCCTGTGCTGAGATCCTTTCATACTTTTCTTGGCTCTTCTGGGGACACCATCCACTCCTTTGTCCCAATACTCTGACTTCTCACTGCTCCTCTACTTGTCTGTGTGTTGGCTGTCTTACTCCATCAGTCCCACACATCTTACAATCTCATCCATTTCTAGCAATTTAAATTCATTTCATCCTTGCTTCTCAGGTTTCCAATGTCTTCTCATTCCTCAGAGCTCAACTATCACTTTCTCAGAGAAGCTGTCCCTGACGTCCCTAATGAGGTCAGATGCCTTCTTACATGGATTAGGTGAGATGGAGACATTCCTTCCACGGCTCTGCCATAGCATACGGCACCGTGGATGAAAGTCTGTTTCCTGCACAACAGAGTGAGCTCCGTGAGGGTAAGGACCACATCCATTACCCCTCCACCCTGTCAGAGCACCATGACTTTATACCGCAGACATTTCATTAACGGTTTTGAAATGACTAAACAGCTACTTTTAGTCTTGCCATTAGGAGTGATGATAACAACCTAATAAAGAAAGTAAATCGCCAGCGAAAATTTATATAATATATAGAGGTAAAAGAAAAAGTCTTAGGTAGACTTTGGATCTTCCAGAAAGTGGGTGGTTCTATATTTCTTTAATCAAGAGTATTCAGTGTTTGAGCAGCAGGATTTCATCCTGATATGTAACTTAACATAGGAGCTCAGAACATAAAGGAAGGTGGAATGGCTGCTGCAGAAGCAGGCACAAAGGTGCAAGAGTCCCAGCTCGTCCAAAAAGCCCATCATTCCTGAAAGGGATTCCTAGGACTTCCAGCTGAAAACGGCTTCTAGGTCACAGTATCACAGGAAATCTTTTAGTTAAAACCCAATACATTCTGTCCAAAGATCTCAAAATATCACCTGATTTCTAACTACCACTAATATACACAGATTTTAACTTTGTGATATATAAACATGGGTGGGGTCTTTGAGAAGGCTCAGTAATTCAGTAGCTCTTTCCTCTGCCTGAGTTTTGAACAAACTGGCTAAAGACAAACGAGCTGTTAAGAAAAGGCTAAAAGACCACCTTCTCACTGATAAATACTGAAGAATCTGGCTTATTTCTGTAAAAGTGGGCTCCCGTATGAGGTTCGGTATTATATCAGACATACTTTCCCCACTCTGTGGCAGGCAGTGGTGGCCAGGCCAAATCTGTCCACGTGGAGATCCTGTCCCCGACAGATCCAAATGGAAAGAGCTGAACTATGCATGCCCAGGCTCTGCTCTCAAACTAATTAATTAGATACATCAAAAAAAAAAAAGGTGGGTAGAGAGAAGCCAGGAGTTTTACTGTCATGGATATTCCTTGCATGGAAGGAAATAGGGGTACAGAATAAGAGCTTTTATAATATAGAGATGAAACAGTTAAAATAATGAGAGACGGAAGGACACCAGAGAAAGACAGCGTGAGAGGGAAAATGAATGAGTCTCTTAAGTCTCCTTAACTTTTAACTGTTATGTGTCTGGTGTGCCCTTCACTATTTTTTCACCTGTAAAACAGAAATTCAGTATTTCCCCTGATTAAAACAGGTGGTGTCATTACAAATACCTAGTTAAATGATGTATGCAAAGGGGCTTTTGAAATTACAAAGCATAGTGAAAATCAAGGCATCATCATTATTATAGGAATAGTAGTATAGACTGGAAAATACTTCAGTTTAACCTTTTAAAGGACTCTTTGGAAAGCTTTGGGAAAGTGGCTATGAATTTTTCAGTTTTTCCCACTTTAAGGAAAAAACTTAAAGGGTGGCACAAAAATTTAAGTATACATTTTCTTACAATGAAGGATAACCATGATAGCAGACAAGTTACGACAAAACACCTAGCTCTTATTTGCGAGATAAAAGCGATATTTCTATAGAGTACATGTATTATGTTTGCCAGCTACTTAATTCCTTAGGTTATTAAGAAATTGCCACTTATCCACCTACTAAAATACCCTGGACTACTATGAAAAAAGAACACTTTGATGATCAGTTTCTCACTTGCATCTATTTGGAGGAGCATGAATAACAAAAGGCAACAGTAATAAGAGGGCCATGTACAATCAGGTTGGGATTCACTGGGCTACTCCTGTAAAATGTTTTTCCCTCTCCTTTAACTTAAAGCCTAATAATTCCATTTATTTCTTTACTTGCTTATTCATAGGCAATGTTTTTGCCTGTGAATGCAGGATACAAAGATAAACGAAATCGAGATAGTCAGTAGGAGGAAAAAAAACACCTCTGACATTTACAAAACATATTCAGAATTGAAAGTCTCAGATATTTTTGGTTCAAACTGACCTTAGTGACATCTTTGATATTCATATAGTGTTAAACATTAAAGTTTTTCTATGTTAATTTGATAAAATGTCTTGACGAGTTTGGTATGTCCAAAATGAACTACCACTTCACTTTCTAAAATTTTCCTACAATTAAAAAAAGTCTTGAAGATTACTTAATATTACTTAAATAACGCTACCTTTATTATCAAGTTTTCTATTCAACAGATAAAAATAGTTCTTTTCTGTGGTGGGGGGATGCTTGCGCCATCTACTGGAGAAATATATTACTATTTTTGTCAAATGACAACTTGAACACCATTTCCAAAGGTACTTTGTGAAGTACTTCCCTCTAAAATGGAACATTGGAACAAAATCTGGTCCTTTTCTTTCTTGCACGTGTCAGTACAAGAAATCAGTACTTTCCCCCGCAAAATAACACAAATACACATTAGTTCAATTAATTCAATATTCCCATCTTATTCTGACAGCTATTCATCCACAAGCAAAAGTAGATGTGGGGGAGAGAAACACAGATGGAGGAAAGATATTATATAACCCTTTTACTATTTATTTAAAAAGTATACAAATATCTAATTTTAAATGAATATAAGCAGAGGTTCTCCCACATTTAGCCATATAGCTACGGAATACAGACTAGAATTGACAAATGAATTTGTAGAATGTCAAGATTATTTTAAAGAATTGAAACCATTCTAAAGGTATCTCTGGGTTTTTCTTAACACATAATCACAATCATCATAAAATGGAGTGTAAAAGAAATCACTACACAGAAGACCATGATCTCTAAATAGCTTTTCCCCCCATTCTCTGTATGATGGCACCACCTAAAGCAGAAGAATTTAAGAGCTGTTCATTTTCAATTAAGAAGACAGGCTATTTTTTTTTTTTTCCTAGTAAAAGAAATGAGAATCTTGTTTGAAGGTCTGTATCATAATTACATCTCTGGATGTGGGATATGATTCACTTGCAGGCACATATATATCTGCTTTTTAGTGGGATGCTAACATAAATTACTCTGTACTGTAATTGATTAGAATCCAAATAATTTTTGATTTATAAGAAGTCCTTCTCTCTCCTTCTCTCTCTGTAATTAGAGGAAATAGACAAAAAATAGCCCCTCACTGCAGAAACTGAAGACATATGCTGGAGCTGGTACTCCTTGCTGCTGCTGCTAAGTCACTTCAGTTGTGTCCGATTCTGTGCGACCCCATAGACGGCAGCCTGCCAGGCTGTCCCGTCCCTGGGATTCTCCAGGCAAGAACACTGGAGTGGGTTGCCATTTGCTTCTCCAATGCATGAAAGTGAAAAGTGAAAGTGAAGTCGCTCAGTCGTGTCCGACTCTTAGTGACCCCATGGACTGCAGCCCACCAGGCTCCTCCATCCATGGGATTTTCCAGGCAAGGGGAATAACTAATTTAATATTTTTGTGCATTTTAGGACAGAAGATACATTCACCATAAACATTAACAAAAGGTAGAAAATACGATGAAAAGTGAACATGAACTACCATGGGAGTTCCTATAACTCAGAAAGTCTCAGATAGATGACCACGGTAAATACACGATCCTTGATCGTCAAATAAAATTTAAATGTATTTATGAAACTCTAAAGAGAAATACAGAATTCTAGTAAACATTAAGGTGATTTCATAAAGTCTGAAATTTTTAAAGGCTTAAGTAAGTTAATTTGCTAGCATTCAGGTTAACCTTTTCAATCAACCTGAAATTTAAAAAAAAAAAAAAATCAAAACCCAAAACCAGAAAAAAGTAAATAAAATAACAGATTGTAATAGTACATCAGAACATATCCTGTCATAGCCCATATCCTCCACTGAGATCCTCTGAATCAAGTAACTACTCCCATTGCATTTCATGATTGTTTTGTTTATAATAGGTTATATTTTATTTTAGGGGATTTACTGAATTCCAGTTACCATGCTTTGCATTTTACATATATTACTTTAATACTCATTAATGATCCTATTAGGTAGGTAGAGTTATTGCTACGAACTACAGAAAACACACAGTTTATAACCAACTTCTGATTCTTTCAGTACTATAGAAACTATATATTAAGCACCACCTCTAAGTTTCAATTAGCAACACGAACTGAATATACTTTCTGACTTTGTTACAAGATTCACTGCACAGTTGTAGTGAATTGTGAGAAAACAGGCCCCAGCTTCTATACACATGAAACGCTTCTCTTCACTTACGGTCTAATCTCTCATGGAGAAGGTGGTCTTGAGCCCCAAAGAGTAATCTCAAGGCCAGTCCTTGTACACGGGGTGAAGTCCATTCTGTCCAAGTTGCTGAACTGGGTATGAACAGCAGGCTTTGTATTTTACATATATTACTTTGATCTGGAGAAACGACTAAGGGCAGATGAGCTGGAGACCACAATGAGACACCAAGTAACTCAAGCCAGCTTTCTGGAGAGACCCCGTGGTATCCCAGGACAGCAGATAAACTGGTCAGAATCCACAGAATTATAGCAAGCTTTACAGGTACTTTCTTGTATTTTCTGTGATTACTTTCTTATTTGTTCTCCCTTAGCATCAAGTAGGGCAGAAGCTCTGCCCTACGCTAGCTGAACAAAGAGAAATTAGGAAGAAAAGCCTATTACAGAAGAGAAAGAGAATGAGATGCAGGCAGGGCATGTCTGAGGTCTAGTGCAGCATGGAAGGAGGATATAAGGGAATCCCTCCAGGAGGGGTAAACTTGGTCCTGACCTCACAGTCCAGTCACCGTATCTCCAGAAGGTTCTCGTTCCTTCCTAAACCACTGGAAGTTTGGAGTTGTTCTTTTAAGGGCAGAGGCGTTCTCTCCAGGCAGTTTCCACTAACTCTCCGAGACAGAGGAACAAAATTAGCTTTTTACAAACAGAATTAGCATAGTGTCCCTACACTAATATAACACTTGGATAAGAATTCTGAAACTGGTCTCGGGCCTCAGTTCTCCCTAACTATAAATAGAGCTAATGACTGGCTTCTTGATTGCCTGAAATGGTTGAGGATCAAATGACCTAACCAAACCCAAGAGATATAATAGCTCTTATAAAAAAGACAAAGATGCTATAAAGATGTAAAGAAATACTATTAGCAGTTTTATGTTAAAATCTAGGTCATGTTAAGTGAGCTAGGAGTTAAATTTGAGAAATTCCATTAATTGCCCTATTTCTCTACATAATATAAAATGATTGATTAAAATTGGTTTCTTTTGTCAGGATGGATGAAAGTGGCTAATCTACTAACTGTTCTGATTCATATGGATCCAGCTGTATAATCACAAATGAAAAATAAATTTGATTCTTTAGAATTATTTATTGTTATAGGAGAGAAGACTTTCCTAAGAAACACATTTTCACAACATTTCAAACATATCTGATAAGTTAATTTTCAACATAACAATTTTTAACAGAAAATTTTAAAGTATACAAAAAAATCACTTACTGTAATTCAGTGCTTCTTGAATGTTATTAGCAAGCAACAAAATCAGCATAGAGAGCTTGTAAAAACACACAGGGCTGGGTCCCACGCTCCAAGTTTCTGATTTACTGCAGTTGGCCTGAAAATCTGTTTCTACAAGTTCTCAGGTGAGGCTGACGGTTCTCATACAGACAACATACATTAACCGCCGGTTAATCCACACCTATTCTGAAACTTGAAGAAAAGCTGCAGCCACCTCCAGTTGTAGATTTAAAACCGTACTTTACCTAAAAGTATATAATGAGTTACAGTTTCCTTATAGTAGCACCAGGAGCACATTTTCTAACTGAAATAAACCTAACAAAATAACGTTTTTCCCTTTTCCTCTTAAATTGGATCACAGTGCCCCCAAGTGGATAAAAATGTTACTAATAGGAAAGGAAAACGACAGTTCTTCACTGGGAGGGAGTTGTGCTGTGTGCTTAGTTGCTCAGTCGTGTCCGACTCTTTGAGACCCCATGGACTGTAGCCCACCAGGCTCCTCGGTCCACAGGGATTCTCCAGGCAAGAATACTGGAATAGGTTGCCATGCCCTCCTCCAGGGCATCTTCCCAACCCACGGATCAAACCCAGGTCTCCTGCACTGCAGGCAGACTCTTTACTGTCCAAGTCACCAGGGAGGGCATTACCTAAATTTATCTGTTTTCCAGAAGGCCCAACCTAATGCTTTTCCTAGGACACACTCAGTACAGGTTAATGGAATGAATACCCACATGCACTTTAAAAAGTCTTACCACTCAGGCTTTCAGTGTTTCGTTTATAAAATGCTAATATTGGTCAAGTAATCCCCAAATCTCTTAGTTCTTAAATTCTATGCTGGCAGGAAGTAACCACAAAAACCTATTTAGAATCAAGTAGAAAGTAGAGAAATAACAGAAATACCAGCATTATTCTCTGCTCTCCATTCTCATTATCATATAGCTCCTCAAACTTGTGACAGAAGGCAATAAGCATTCACTTAAGGTTTAAAAAGAAAATACATGTATTTAAATGATTGAATATAACGCTAGGTGGTTAAAGGGGCTCTGGCTAACCACCTGCCTCCCCAACACGGCTATGCATAGCACATCCTGGAGAAATTCTTTGGAAGAAAATGCAGCTTTCTTCCTGCGTGTAATTGATAGTATCTTTACAGACACTCCATAGAAATTTGTAGCACTATAATTCATTTAAAAATCAACAGGATTGTATTTTTTTACTTCAGTGGGCACATAGGAAACCAATAAATAAAGAGGCCTTAGTCAGTGCCATGAAAAGGATACTGCTGATGGGTTAAAGTTATTTGTGGCTTAAAGCATCTAATGGCTGATAATCTGAGGTGGAGCTGATACAGTAATAATAAAATGCACAATAAAAGGAATGCGCTTGTATCATCCTGAAACCACTCTCCTGACCTTGGTCTGAGGAAAAACTGTCTTCCATGAACACTGGTCCCCGGTGCCAAAAAGGCTGGGGTGTGCTGGCTTAAAAGAGTGATACTAAATCTTAATAATTTTCTTACATGCATGTATCTTTCTGCCTATCTTCCTCTCAGTTATTAGCATTTATTTAGATACATGTGTAACTCTCTCCTCACTTTTCATCATTCTCTTGATTTCAGAAAAGCGCCATTTCAAATGTATATCCACAGTCTCATATTTTTATAAACTGCTCATGTAAATTCATTCTGCCTAATAGAAGGACGGAAACCCAAAGAAGGATGAATGCAGGTTTGGTGGCATGATGGTGACATTGGTACCTGCTCCAAGGGGGTTAACGCACACATTTACCTCTTCACATTTCCCTGGCTTCCTTAAGTACATGTATTTCTCATGTGAAACACCCCTAAAGTCTCATGTTATTTCATGCCAATTAACAAATTGCTAACATGTCACGTTAATAAAAAAAGCAATTGACCTAAGTAGAAGGGCTAATTAAATGGAGTAAGATAATTAAATGATTCTCAATATGTAATCAAAAATTATGGCTGGAAGTGTTTCACAACGTTGTCTTTTTGTTTTCAAGTATCTGACTATCTGCAAAATTCTAATCAGTGTATCCATATGCATAAAAGACAGATCCAGTGCAGATGTTAATTTGTTGCATGATAGAAATCAGGTGTTCAATTACAAATAATGGGGTGTATGAGAGAACACCCAAGACTTCCATTTAGCTGAACACATGCATCTCAACCAGCAAATGATTGCCGACCATTCATACTGGAATTAGCTACTAACATGCACCCAGGGCACATCACATTCAACTCCTTTATTATCTTCATTATATAATATTCACATCTCCAGCCCTGTGTGTTATCTAATTTGCCACTGATTTAGGAGTGTGAATATTTGGTGATCTAAATTCTATTTATCGTACTTGAATTCTTTAAAAAGGATGCTTTTGATTTTTATCTAAACTCTAGAGCACTTTAACATGAGCAATTTTGTTTCCTCATATCACATTTTAAACAGTCAAAACAATTTGCTTTTATACTAAGGTAAATTCCTTGAACTAAGAATATTCAAAGCCTTTAATATGTAAAGCCTATTTCAACAAAGCCCTCTCAACATGCTATCTAAACTTATTTTAGCAAAGTAACCACACAGAGGGTCCAAATAGATTCACTTGGCTAAATGATTTGCTTTTTTAATATAATTTATAACAAAGACACAGGCTTAAAATTTACTTATTAAGATATTCACCATGCCAAGCTCATAGACTGACACAATCCTGAAAGGATGTATAAATACCAGGCTGATGCTGAATTATGTCCTAAATCAAGACCCCTGATATTGAGAATTTGCAAATTCGTTATTCAAGAACTAGCAAGGCCATATACCTCTAAAACTTTAATGTCAGATAATCAGAGGAGACAAAGAAAAAGATATCTGATTAGATGGCAGAATAATAGCAGTGTACTTCATTGGAGACTTCATTATTTTAAAAGACTATATGGAGGAGGCTTAAAAAAAGAAAAGTGCATTAATTTTTAATTCCCTTCATTCTCTTAAAATCAGTTTCAAAATATGTGACTGCGTAAGGTCCCTAACTCATTAAGAAAATAAACAAATGCGATTTCTGAGTACCCGATTTTGCGGCACCCAGCAAAGCCTCAACAGTTAAGAATGGTGAGGGATCATTTCTGTAACCAAGAGATGCAACAATTGTGGCCTGATGAGCCAAATCAGGTTTGTAGATACGCTCTGAGAGCTCAGCATCACAAAAAAAAAAAAAAAAAAAAAACGATTCTGAATTTCTTTCTGTAGGGCATGCTGCCTTGATTCCACTAATCCTGACTTTCACTCTTCATGACCTTATGCTTAATCATTTCACACTTCTGTTTGGCTTAAATCATTTCCTGTTTTGTTTCATGTTTCACACTTTGGGCCATGGGGTGCCTAGATATTTGGTCAAACATTATTTTAAGTGTTTCTGTGAGGATATTTTTGCATAAGAGTAACATTTAAATCAGCAGACTGACTAGACTGCCCTCCCTAATGTGGGTGGGCTTCATCCAATTAGTTGAAGACCTGGTTAGAACAAAATGCTAACCCTCCTCTGAGTAAGAGGGAATTCTCCTCTCTGACAGTCTTCAGACTGGAACACTTTTAGACTGGGACACTGGCTCTTTCTGGCTGTACAGCAACTTCTAGCCGTTGGGACATGGATTCTGCAGACTTTGGAATTTCTAGTTTCCATAATCACACGAGCCAACTTCTTATGACAAATCTCCTGTTGGTTCTTTTTCTCTGGAGAATGCTAATACAGACTTAGTTTTTCTAAAACTGAGAAAACGCAAGCCTGTCATTAAATAACAGCATTCAAGGCCTAGGCCCACAGTATAAGACAAGAAAAGGAGAAAGCAAAGATAGCAAATTAAGAGGAAAAACTGCCATTATTTGCAGATGACACAATCACCTACAGAAAAAAAAAAATGACACAATAAACTATTAGAAAAAGAACTGATCAAGTCAGCTAGTTATAATCAGTAGTCTGCTTCTATACCACAAAAGCGAAGGTAAAATGATAGACTGCTTTCCACACAATACTGTGAAAAAACTTACTTGTTGAAAAAACAAAGTTGGAGGCTTTCCTTATTACAACCTGTCTAAATAGGAGCTCTATGTGGGTTAAAGACCTAAAGTGAAAGTGAAAGTGAAGTTGCTCAGTCGTGTCCCACTCTTAGGGACCCCATGGACTGTAGCCTATCAGGCTCCCCCGTCCATGGGATTTTCCAGGCAAGAGTGCTGGAGTGGATTGCCATTTCTTTCTCCAGGGCATCTTCCCAACCCAGGAATCGAACCCGGGTCTCCTGCATTGTAGGCAGATGCTTTACCGTCTGAGCCAGCAGGGAAGCCCTAAAGGTATAAGATAAATCTGTAAGTCTAAAAGAAGAAAATAAAGCAGATTATTTCTGTGACTTAGGGATAAAGGATACCTTTTAAATGACTCTAAAGCACAGATATAGACTTCCCTGGTGGCTCAGATGGTAAAGAAACTACCTGCCATGCCAGAGACCCAGGTTTGATCCCTGAGTTGGGAAGATCCCCTGGAGAAGGGAATGGCAACCCACTCCAGTATTCTTGCTTGGAGAATTCCATGGACAGATGAGCCTGGTGGGCTACAGTCCATGGTGTTGCAAAGAGTCGGACATGACTGAGTGACTAACACACATGTACACACACAAAGCACAAATATAGGAAGAAAATGGATGGATTTAAATATCAGGCATTTCTGTTCAACAAGGTTATTCAGCAGGTAAAAGAGATGGAGATGATATCTGGAATAGCAAAAACCACCAGAAGATTATCTACCAGTTATCTCCAGAAGATAAATGTGGCTGGTTAAGTTGATAAAAATTATATGGCATAAAAATGTTTGTTCTTCAGTTCCACTGGCTGCATTTTTTAAGTGCTCAAAAGTTACCTGTGGTCCCCAAATTGTGAAAAATGCTGAAACAAAAAGAAAGAAAACACATGAATATTCCAGAAATCTTGAAAGCAAGTTAGAAATTCAACTTGGCAAAGGAGATGAACATATGAATCACAAAAGCAGGAGCCTAACTAGCAAAAATGTGTGGGAAAAGGTACTCAGACTTATTAATCAAATGAAACACCCCCACCACTAATCAGAAAAAGCAAAAATCTGAAAGGTAAGTTTAGTGGATAAGCATAAGGACAAGTAGAATTGTAAACAGAGACAAATAATCTAGAAAGCAATCCTAGACTACTTAACGAAATTAAGTATGTGTATGCCTGATTCTTCATTATATATGGTGGAGAAATTCTGACACAGGCCTACCAGTGGACATGAACAAGGACAATCAGTGGGGCACTGCGTATGGAGATGGACTGGAGAGAGTTTTGGGTGGTCGTCATAAGAGAACTGCATAAGTAAAACATAGTAAATACTATGGAGTGTACATAATATCAAGAAGCAGTGAGCTAGGAGAATATAAACATAATCATGTGTCTAGGTCTTAAAATACTTAATGTTTAATGAAAACATAAGAAGCTGAATATCTTTAGCCCAAAATATATAAATTTTAAACACATACATACACAAATGTATTTTATAAAATTACCTAACATCAAAGGTACACTATCCAATATAGAATGGATACCTATGCAGATAGGCACAGAAGAAGACACCAGGGAAAAAAGGGCTAAAGAGTAAAACAGCTGCTGATGGTGTGCAATGAAATGAGGAATATGAGTATGGAAATTCCTGCACCTTAAATTCTAGAGAGATAAATAATTGTCTCAACACTTCTCAAGTACATGTCCTTTTAGGTGATTTTATTTTAACCAGAAAATTTTTAGAGGTAATCTATAATTTTAAGAGTCCACTGAACATGACATTTATAAGTTGATACTCTGGCCACCTGATGCGAAGAACTGACTCATTGGAAAAGACCCTGATGCTGGGAAAGGTTGAAGGCAGGAGAAGGGGATGACAGAGGATGAGATGGTTGGATGGCATCACCGATTCAATGGAAATGATTTTGAGTACACTCCTGGAGCTGGTGATGGAACAGGGAGGCCTGGTGTGTTGTAGTCCATGGGGTCGCAAAGAGTCAGATATGACTGAGCAACTGAACTGAACTGATTGGAGTGTTAACAGATCATATAATTCATATAATACTGACATCACTATTTACTGAAGATTTTCCCCAAAAGGCGATAAATGCCCCCCCCCCCAAAAAAAATCAAGAAATCTGAAAGTAATTTAGGAGCTCAACTTAGCATTATACCAATTTATAAAAAATGCTAAGCTTTAAAATATTATAAACTGTGTTAAAGTTCAATAATCAATCCAATAAAAAACGAACTTGTGCCAAGTTAAAGAAACATTTCAAATTTTATGATTGTTAACCTTTCCTAATCACAGATCACTCTAACAAAGTCTGCTGTGGGTATGCTCTTGAATTTGGAACTAAATTTATATCTCAGCTCTTATAAATACTCAAAGTAATTATTTCAGAATGAATGTAGAATGACACTTTAATTAGTAATCCATCTCCTGGCAATTAAGATTCTCTTGCTTCTCTTGGCAATTAAAATGGCAGGGTATATTATTAAGGTCCCATGATTCTTCATACCTCTTCCTAACAATTATCATAAGAAAGATTAAAGGCAAGATCTCAGCTATAATCCATTCACTGAATATTTGGTAGCAGGGTAAACACTTTCTCCTCCTTGCCTAATAATTTTTCATTTCACTCATTACCCATCAATCATTAATGCAATTTGTGCTCTGTCTTGCAAAGTTCAATTTTTTATTTTACATAACTTATTACAACCAATTGATTTTGTTGGAATCCAAGTATAGGGATTCTTTTAATTAAGAAATAATTTTTAACCCATTTATTTATGATATGACTCTAACAATAAGAACATTAAATACATAGAGTGATTGATGCTGGCAGAAAATATTAGTGGTGGAATATGAGACATCTGAAATGACTGTAAATTGTATATATTAATATAACAAAGATACATGCACAAAATTATTGATATGGCTGGTGGAGTCAGAGAATAAACACTTTTATTTTTAACTTTTAATACCTAAGATTTTTTTCTCTACCCAGTTCCTTTACTGTTTTAAAAAAAAGTTATTGAAGTATAGTTTGATTTATAATGTTGTGTTGATACCTAAGATTTTTTCAAAAGTGGTTTTATGCGGTAACTTTTATGTCCTTGATTCTCTAATTCCAGTTTTCATATTAAATATGTACTATTACAGTAATTCAAATTATGAATTTGAATTACCACAGGCTTCCCTGGTGGCTCAGAGGTTAAAGTGTCTGCCTGCAATGTGGGAGACCTGGGTTCAATCCCTGGATCAGGAAGATCCCCTGGAGAAGGAAATGGCAACCCACTCCAGTATTCTTGCCCGGAGAATCCCATGGACGGAGGAGCCTGGTGGGCTACAGTCCACGGAGTCGCAAAGAGTTGGACACGACTGAGTGGCTTAACTTCACTTATTACGGTAATAGGAAAATAGTTACATAAATTAAATTTTTATATTATGTAATACTAGTTCACAAAATTAAAACATGGTATTCACATGTGTGTGAAACTTTTGAAAACGGTAAAGCACTATAAAATTTAAAGAACCTTTCATTCAGTAAGAAAAAACCATGGCATTTATTTGCAAATTAGTGTGAATTAACTATTTATGATAACAGCTAAGATGTACTGAATGTCAATTGTGTGCCTGGCACTTTACTGATATTAACTCATTTAACCCTTGCAGCAACCCTGTGAAATAGGTGATTGCTATTCCACTTTACAAGTGAAGAACTGAGGCACAAGGAGGTTAAGAAATTTACACCAAGAGTACACTGTGATGGGGCTAGAGCCAGGCTGCACACTCCAGCCACTCCAACAAAGCAGTACTGCTACGGCATTACATTGTCCTTTAGAAGTTTTCATTCTGCCTTAAAACGTTTCATCAATTATTCATACATTTCACTATAAACACATCTAACACTGTCACTCTCTCAGATATGCTTAGTAAATCTAACGGTTACACCTCTGAGTGAACAACATACGGTTATCTATAACTAAGTACAAGTGTTGTTACGTGTAAGCAGGTCCTGTCAAATGTCCATAACTGTGTCTTGCTTAAGGTCAAGGCAAAAGACTAAACACAAGCAAGCATGTTTTCCTTTGAATAAAAAAGGTATATTTGTGTCCAATGCAAAAAGAGGCAAGGTAGGGCCTGATAAACTATCCATGTTCTCTGCCCTAGTATTTGCAATTGTAACATGACTTTCCAATTTTTCAAAATAGCAGTTTTACTCATTTCCAATCCTTATTCATTTCAGTGATTTCTTTTGCCTTGGTCATCACAGGCTACATCAGTCTAGAAATCTGATCACTCAAGTTTGATCAACTCTCCTGCTATAGATTTTCACATTTCATAAGAGGGGTTGAGCCAATCTCATTCTTCTTAAATACGCCGTGTTAGTTTAGTTTACTAAATACTCATAAACACACAGTCCTCACAATTACTACCTACATGGACAATATTGTTCAGTCAACACACTGTCCTCAAGTAATCATTATATCCCCATTCTTTCACTGACAGGACTGACTACTGAAAACCACACTTGCCCAATTTGGGCAATACCTTTGAAAAAGAGTAATATAAGAACTTATTTTTAAAACTGTTTTGAAGTATGATATAAGGGTTTTGGAAACAGTTGCAAACCACCAGTTAAAGAGATTCTGCAAGCCACTTATTTATGATATACTTTTAATTAGGTTGTAAAGTCATGGAAGAAGCAATTGATACCTGGTAGTCCATTATATTCTGTATATATGACTGTATTTTTCAGTAGTTTTCCATTTTACAGTTTTATTTTCTAGCCTATGCAATTAGGTTAATAGTTACTCTGTTTCAGTGGGAGAAGTAATTACTTCTACTATATCTAATGTATCTTTTGGTGCTGGTTAATACCTCTTTTTAAGCATCAATAATTTTATAGCAAATTTAACCTTTTTCTTCATTCTTTCATTCAGAGAGTTTGGCACATGAAAATCAATAAATCTGTACTGAATGACTGATTTGATGAAACCAAGCATGTATTCACTGGTTGGTCAAACAATAGTAAATAATAAACTCCATTCTACAAGGAGTTAATTTCAGCTGGAGGGACAAACAAAACTGTGGATGACTATAATTCTGTAACAGGGAATGTTCAATGTACCTGGAACACAAATTTGGGAGACTGAAGTGAAAAGATCAGGAATATGAAGGAATTTTGCATTCGATCTTCATTTGAAAGTACATAAAACAAACCAGTTATCAGCATTTAAATCCTGTGGGCAGAGTAATGAACTAATTGTTCTAAGGATCCCTGCCTCAGGAACAACAAAAAAGCTACAAATTTAAGACAAAAACGTAAGTATAAGTAATAAAATCCAGAAAAAAGGAAAGGACCTCACATATAGCTGGAGAAGATATATGCTAGTACAACTATTGGTAAAACTTGTAGTATTGTCTTGTAAAGATAACCTGTATATTCTCATCAATTCAGCAATTTCACTCTGAGGTACACACTCGAGAGAAATTACATATGTGCAACAGGAGATATAATAAGCACTGTCTGAAATAGGAGAAATCTGGCAATCACTCAAAGGTCTAGTTTGATAAAATGAATAAACTATGTTTATAGATCAGCATATTCAGGAAATAGCATACATATAATTAAATATAAGGGCTTCTCAGTTGGCACAGGGGTAAAGAATCCACCTGCTAATGCAGGAGACACAGGAGATAGGGCTTTGATCCCTGAGTCAGGAAGATCTCCTGAAGGATGAAATGGCAACCCACTCTAGTACCCTTGCCTGGGAAATCCCATGGACAGAAGAGTCTGGCGGGCTACAGTCCATGGGGCTGCAAAGAGTGAGACACAACTGGGCTTGCATGCTACAGATAATAATTAATGTGGTATATGGGACAGGCCAAGAATTAAGACTAACCCAAATTTGTGTATCTAATATATAACAGCTGGAATCAAGATTGCCGGGAGAAATATCAATAACCTCAGATATGCAGATGACACCACCCTTATGGCAGAAAGTGAAGAACTAAAAAGCCTCTTGGTGAAAGTGAAAGTGGAGAGTGAAAAAGTTGGCTTAAAGCTCAACATTCAGAAAACAAAGATTATGGCATCCTGTCCTATCACTTCATGGGAAAGAGATGGGGAAACAGTGGAAAGAGTGTCAGAATTTATTTTGGGGGGCTCCAAAATCACTGCAGATGGTGATTGCAGCCATGAAATTAAAAGACGCTTACTCCTTGGAAGAAAAGTTATGACCAACCTAGATAGCATATTCAAAAGCAGAGACATTACGTTGCCGACTGAGATCCGTCTAGTCAAGGCTATGGTTTTTTCAGTAGTCATGTGTGGATGCAAGAGTGGGACTGTGAAGAAGGCTAAGCACTGAAGAATTGATGCTTTTGAACTGTGGTGTTGGAGAAGACTCTTGAGAGTCCCTTGGACTGCAAGGAGATCCAACCAGTCCATTCTAAAGGAGATCAACCCTGGGATTTCTTTGGAAGGAATGATGCTAAAGCTGAAGCTCCAGTACTTCGGACATCTCATGCGAAGAGTTGACTCATTGGAAAAGACTCTGATGCTGGGAGGGATTGGGGGCAGGAAGAGAAGGGGACGACAGAGGATGAGATGGCTGGATGGCATCACTGACTCAATGGACGTGAGTCTGAGTGAACTCTGGCAGTTGGTGATGGACAGGGAGGCCTGGTGTTCTGCGATGCATGGGGTCGCAAAGAGTTGGGCACGACTGAGCGACTGAACTGAACTGAATATATAACAGAAGAGAGGAAAAAAAGTGGATAGGATTTTAGAGCAAGACAACAGTGCATAGTATCAGTTAGCCTTTGCTGTGCAATATACCACACTCAAACTTACCAACTTAAAACAAAAATCATTTATTTTTTTTCATGAACATATAGTTAACTGAGCAATTCTACTGATCTGATCTGGGCTCAGCATGACCTACCCATGTGTTTTTACAAGCTGGCTAGTTGGTCTTGGTTCACTCATATGTCTGAGACCTTAGAACAATTGGGTTGATTCAGTTTTGTTCCTCTAGTGGTCTAGCCCACATGCGTCCTCATGATGAAGACAGAGAGGAAGAGAGAAAGTGAAAATGCACAAATGCTTTTTTAAGCCTCTGCTTATGCCAAGTTTGCTACTGTCTCAAGGGCCAAAGTGAATCACATGACCAAGCCCAAAGCTGGAGGGGACAACGTAGATACAGGACAAAGGGTGAGAATTTAGGGAGCCCATTTGTTGGGTCCACTTATGTAGTCAACCCACCACATAGACAAGGAATGAATTTTCTAAATAAATATCTCCTCCTTCAATGTAGCAAAGCTCAGGCATGGCCAACTTAGAGAGTTTTACATAAGGTCATAAGGTCAGTTCTAGGCAGACAGAAGAGGGCTGCTCACTCTCCTGGGGCCTGGAGACTATGTTGAAAGGAAAATGGAGAGGAGGGCAGGCTAGAGGAACACCTTGTACTTAAGGAACATACTAGGGCAGACAAGGGCTTCTGCCCCACTTCCCACTTCAGATTTTGTGATATAACCTGGTGGGAGGGCTTCCCTGGCGGCTCAGCTGGTAAAGAATCCGCCTGCAATGCGGGAGTCCTGGGTTTGATCCCTGGGTTGGGAAGATCCCCTGGAGAAGGGAATGGTTACCCACCTCAGTATTCTGGCCTGGAGAATTTCACGGACTGTATAGTCTATGGGGTCACAAAGAGTCGGACATGGCTGAGGAACTTTCACTTTCAACTTGGTGGGAGGGGTCCCAATGAAGCTGACAGAGGGCTGGAGCTGAGCTGGGCTTATAATCTCGTGGTGTAAAGGATTCAGAAATTCCCTCAAAACCAGAGTCATGGAGATGAAGTGATGTGGACTACCCAACTTTCTGCTCAAGGGCAAGTTAGATTAAAAAGCTATCTTTCTTGGGATGCCTGTACTAGCGTGGGAAAATGTGTAATGCAGAATCAGACTAGTAGGTTCTGTTAAGTGAAAAAGTGGACAAAATAGGATTGCCTTAGTAAAAGCGTGTTCAGGGTACATGAATTGATTGATTTGGTTGAAGTTGAGGGGTGGTGTTGGGTACAGAGAGGAAAAGAAGTTGGAAAGGTGAGATGGGGCAGGTTTTTGGGAATTTGAATGCTAGGCTAAACGTGTGAATCTAATTCCACAGGCAATGGGGAGGCACTAGAAGTTTTTTAGTAGAGACCTTAAATTGTATTCCTAACTACTGCATGTGTTGGAAAACAGGTAAAACAAGAAAATCACTACAAAAGTCACTGAACAGGTTTCTATGTTGTTGCTGCTGTTAGGGCAGAGATTGCATTGGGTTAGCAGAAGGAATGGATTCATCAGTGGGAAACACTACAGGGAAGAAGGAGCAGTTAAAGATGAATATAAAGATCAATCTAACTGGCAGAAAGGATAAGGCTCTCAACTCTGCAAAGCTGGAAACAGCTGATATTAAAATTTTCTGACTGCTATGCCCTTCTACTCAGGAGTCTGGCCTGGAGAATTCCATGGACTGTATAGTCCATGGGGTCGCAAAGAGTTGGACATGACTGAGTGAATTTCACTTTTGTGCTCTTCTAATCTACTGTGGAAGAAAGTTAAAAACATTTTTTTCAAAAGTTCTGATACTTGAAATAAAGACACTAAAAGATATTCATACTCTTATAAAGGTAATAAACATGGGGGAGGAAATGATCGACTGAGTTATAATTTTCCACGGGTCCAACTCTGGGATTTCTTTGGAAGGAATGATGCTAAAGCTGAAGCTCCAGTACTTCGGACACCTCATGCGAAGAGTTGACTCATTGGAAAAGACTCTGATGCTGGGAGGGATTGGGGGCAGGAGGAGAAGGGGACGACCCAGGATGAGATGGCTGGATGGCATCACGGACTCGATGGACGTGAGTCTGAGTGAACTCCAGGAGATGGTGATGGACAGGGAGGCCTGGTGTGCTGCGATTCATGGGGTCGCAAAGAGTCGGACACGACTGAGCGACTGAACTGAACTGAACTGAAGGAACCATTCACATTTTCTCGCCCACTCTCCTTCAGTAATTGACGAAACCGAGGCCAAAAATGCTGACTTACCCAAAGTCAGTGACAGAACTGAGACCAAAATACAGGTGTCTTGACTCTTAAACTTAAAGTTTCATTCCACTCTTAAAGTTTCATTCTACTTAACTACTATCGTACATCCTCCATCTATGCCACAGTTCAGCTACATTTATCAGAGAAATGAACCAAAAATAAGTATCTTTAAATGTTCAAATTTTTCTTGACCTTCCACAATGCTCAGACCTTTAACAAGCCCAAGATTTTTGTTTTATTAATTCAGTGTTAATATTTCCAAACTTCTGGATATATTCAAATAATAAAACATAGCATAGTCTCAAGTATATAGTACAAAAATTTTATAGCAAGGCTTCAGTTAAGAGGAAACCATTCCATTATAATTATATACACTGTTTATAAAATTTTATAGTATTCCTAAATAATTTTTCACTACCTTTTTGAAAAGTGTTCCAAATTAATTAAGGTAACCAATGTATATGATCTATGATTTCTGAAAAAATGAAAAAAAGAGTTAATCTTCTACCCTTAGTTATTTGACCTAAAATACCATTGTTTAAGATGCCCAGATGTGAAACAAGCATGTCTAAAAGAAAAAAAAATGTTATTTGGTACGTGAACAGTAGAAAAATTAATGTATGTTAAGATGTTACCCTCCTACAGAAAAATATTGTGTTGAATAGAAAAACACAGTTTAAACTTAAAGTTACAGACTAATTTGTCACAGGAGAAATCAGACAAGTATGCAAAGGAGTGTAACAATTATACATGTAGTTTAATAATTATTAAAGCTATGTTTCAAAAAGTTTCTAACAATATAATTTATTAATCACTAGTTAATTAAAATGAAAGCCACAGCTCAATGATTTTTATTAGTATATATAAAGTGACATGAATTTTAAGGCAGTTGGCAAAACAAAGTTGGTAAGTTGGTAATGATACTTACCCTTATCATTCTACAATGACTAAATCAATGTACCACAGACAGACTTCTCTTACAAAAATCATATTTAGAAAAAGAATCCATCATTTATTAAGAATCTAGCAAATGCTTTGTCAGAAGTTTCGGCAAGGCTATAAGGAGTAAGACTTCGATAAAAATAGGTAAGCCAGAATGTGGTAGTAAATTGGGAACTGGGAATGCAAATAGACATATATATATATGTGTGTGTGTGTGTGCATATATATATATTCAGATGAATGAAGGTCAGATGTCAAAATTTTAGACAAGGGCATATAGAAGCATATAGAAAAGTCATGCTAAAAGGTCAATTTAAAATGAGGAATCAATTTTCCCTGGGGAAAAAAAAACAGACTTTCTTTTTTATAAGGTACCCTCCAAGTAAATGCCACTTTGACAAAGATAAGATTTTCCTCCTTTTGGTCTTTGACTGTCCCCTAAATTAATCGAAGATCATAAACCTTAAATAAAAAAATGAAACTTTATTAGAGCACAGTCATTCCACTTTAGGAGCAAATGCCACACTTGAACATTATGACTGAAAGGTTCCCTAAGCACCACACCACAGCCCCTGAATGCCTGGCTGGTCCTCTACACAGGGAAGTGCAGGAAAACAGCAACACAGCCAGCTTCGGGCTTATCCTGTTCTTCCTGTTGGAAGCTTACCCGCTGTCTTGCCTCTGAGGCAAGCGATGGGCACAGGGCCTTTTATACCTTTATGATGCAAATTCAGGAGTTTTACACTCAAAGTATTTCAAAATGTCTATTCATTTAATAAATGTTCAAACTGTCAAGCATGACCACACACAAAGGATGATGAGATCTATATGGCAGTGATTTGGCTGACAGTTTATCTTATCACTTTTGACTGTGAAATAATTATTCTACAGTTATATACTTATAAAGTTTTATTTTTTATTTTTATAGTAAAAAAAAAATCAGCATCAAGCGGACACTTGGTAGATTCTAGTCATAATGCTTCTACCTATTTGTGACCATTTAAGTTTCTTCGTGTTCCTTTTCAGTTGTAGATTTGTCATAATAATCATTGCTTTATTAGTTCCACTTTATTTTGCCTTTCTTGTGGCTGAAAAAATAACATTTTAATTAGGAAAACATGATTTAATAAAAATGAGGATAGCCGTTCTCAGATTTAAGTTAATACTGTCACTCAGCCACTAGGCTACGCTAAAGGACAATCCATTTGTTCAAGAGCACTTCTGTTTCCCGGCCACCCAAAAAAAGCAGGAAAGTAAATTCTAAAGCTGAATGTAAATTACTTACCACTCGAAACCTAGACTGAAATTCATTTAACAGATTTATATAAGGGTTTATGTAATTAGTTTATATGACATACCTCCAAAGAATAAATGTACCCAAATGTTATCACCTGTCATATAGTAATGCTTCATACGTTACCCAAATTAAATATCCATTTTCACTTGCATACAGTCAGTCCTGTATGGATGTGAGAGTTGGACTGTGAAGAAAGCTGAGCACCAAAGAATTGATGCTTTTGAACTGTGGTGTTGGAGAAGACTCTTGAGAGTCCCTTGGACTGCAAGGAGATCCAACCAGTCCACCCTAAAGGAGATCAGTCCTGGATGTTCGTTTGGAAGGACTGATGCTGAAGCTGAAATTCCAATACTTTGGCCACCTCATGTGAAGAGTTAACTCACTGGAAAAGACCCTGATTCTGGGAGGGATTGGGTGCAGGAGGAGAAGGGGAAGGGGAAGACAGAGGATGAGATGGCTGGATGGCATCACTGACGCGATGGACATGAGTTTGGGTAAACTCCGGGAGTTGGTGATGGACAGGGAGGCCTGGCGTGCTGCAATTCATGGGGTTGCAAAGAGTCAGACACGACTGAGTGACTGAACTGAACTGACTCCTGTTAAAAAAACTATAATGTATACACATGGGCTGATTAATTACCAGAAACATGAGCTTCAGATTGGTTTTATTTTTGTTTTTGCTTCAAAAAAGATCATTTTAAAACACAACAGTTGAGGTCCAGACACTATTTACTTCATTTATTTTAGATATTCTTTTACATTAAATTATACACTATCCTCTAAATCACTTCTAAACCTTTAAAGTTCTTTAACTTAGGAATGTATTCATTACTTTTTTCTTAAAACACTAAGGAGCACACTATTATCACTTGCATATCACTTTCGTCATCACTATTCCTATTAATATCTTTGCTGGTTTACACATGGTGCAAAGTACTAGGGGTTCAAATGGGTCTAAGAAACTTACATAGTCAGGAACACATAAAATATAGATAACATTAATAGAAATATTTACATAGTGATAACAAAGGGCCATATACATATATTAATAAAGGAGAATTCATGTTAAAACAGTTCATATAAGAGAGATAAATTGATAATTGTTGCCTATACCATTAAAACAGAGAAAAGGTTTTTATGATGAATGTCCCAAAGATGCCTAGCTCTGAAAAGCTCTCCAAGCACAAAAAGCCATAACCCTCCAATCTATTGTTTGACAACTGTAAAGATAAATTTTTAACTGTTTCTCTTTTAATTATTTTAAATGCATCTGTTAATCATTCATTATAGGATTAATTATTGATAGAATGTAATCCCGCCCAAAAGTAAAATGCTGTTAATCTACTACTCCCCTGTATGCCCACATTACCACTTTGGCATATGAAAGAGCACTGGAAAGAAAAAGGCTGGGTGACTTTTGCTTCTTCAATGTAATTAAGTTTAGTAAAACCCATCTATGAAGTACCAAAGAGAATATTGAATATGGTTGTGATAGCTATGATTATGTGTCAATTCATATTTTTCCACATATATTTCAACACAGGGTGATATTCAAACTGTTTAAAGCTGTTATCTCAGAGGCACGGAGAAACCTAGACAGGTGCTTGTGGTCTGCCTAGAGTGATAAATTACTATTACAGCAATGATAAAATTCTGGTTGATAGTTATTATTATGTTCAATAATGGTCTTATATAGCTTTTTTGAAAAACTATTAGGAAATACAATATTCTTAATTATGCTCCGTAACATACCAACTAGCAGAACAACATCACTGATATTTTCATTTCTAGAATGTCTGGAAATGCTTGCTGGTATCTTTTAGTGAAAGTGAAGTGAAAGTGTTAGCTGCTCAGTTGTGTCTGACTTTTTCCAATCTCATGGACTGTAGCCTGCCAGGCTCCTCTGTTCATGGAATTTTTAAGGCAAGAATACTGGAGTGGGTTGCCATTTCCTTCTTCAAGGGATCTTCCTGACCCAGTGATCAAACCTGGGTCTTCCACAGTGGGGTCAGATTCTTTACCATCTGAGTCACCAGGAAAGCCCTTAGTAAAGGTAAGTCACGACAGTTCTTAAACTTTGCAGATCACATTCAGAGACTATGATACATTCTCTTTAGTCGTCTCCTTCATCTATAGCCTTGGGCAGTAGTCAACTCCAGAACCATTCTGGGGGTCCTAATTTATCCAGAGGGCTCTAAGATGTGATATGAACCAATTCTCCTTCATTGCAAAGGAATGATAAAAAGGGAATATACATATAAAGTCTTCAAAGGCAAGTAGATTGTCTCACCTGACAGGAATATTCTGGAACAAGAAAATGCCAAGGATGAGAGAGCAGAACTTACTCTCCACAGGAGCTAAAGGCTCTAAGGGTATTCACCACTGTGCTGCCCATGTGTAAATCAGGGGCTATCTTGATGTAGCAGTGTACAGGTTCCCATTTCTTTAAAAAAAATATATATACACATACATACACATATATACATACATACATATATATACATATATGTGTATACATACATATATATATATATATACGTGTGTGTATATATATACACACACATACATATATATAAATTTATTTTGGCTGCACTGGGTCTTAGTGACAGCATGTGGGATCTAGGAGGGATTGAACCTGGGCCCCCTGCATTGAGAGCTCAGAGTCTTAGCCATTGGACCACCAGGGAAGTCTCCAGGTTCCCATTTCTTGTGCCATTATTCATCAAGAGACTGAATTCAGAAGAGTAGGGAATTAACTATAAGGCTTGGAACATGATCTGTTCCTTTATATCTCTGTCTAGTGCTTATTACTCTGTAAGTATTTTAGAGCAGTAGTACTCTCTCTAGTCTAAGCACACTCCAGTTAAACCAAAATTGTCATGGTTAGCTAACAGCACTTCCAGATCTCCTGCCCATGTACACCCTATGCCAGATGGCTGGTGGCTGGACTGCCTTTCTTCCCCACTGCCCACCTGCTGAATTCATGCCTCAAGCTTCATCTCAAAAGTCAGTTGTCTTCTGAGACTTCCTCTGACCAGCTCCAGCAAGAATCAGGTATTATTTCCACCAGTTCCCACTCCTCTCTTATGGTGCTTATCACTCAGTATCATCATTATTTGTCTACAAGCCTGAATCCCTGGCTAGTCAGTCCCTTCAGGCCTGGGATAGTATCTCATTGAGGTTTGTTCTGGTTGACTCAGAGGAAGGGCTCAATCCATGACTGCTTTGTAAATCAACAGTGAGCACATAGATGAATGGAGGAAGAAAGAGCCCTAGGTTTTAAATCCCAGGAACTCTATCTGCATAATGAGTCATAGTTACACTGGGCATCACTGCATTAAAGTTACAATACTATGGGATATGTAAAGTCTTGTTCTTTCTCAGAGCCTACCCACTGAGGTCTTTTTTGCCCAAATATGACTGGTTCTGACAAAGCATACGCTATTGATTGCTCAAACCAAGGAAGCCATATGGTCCTTAGAGGCTCATCTCAGCTGCAGAAGATACCTCTAGGTTGCCTCCTGCTCAGTCTAACTTTTCTCCCTAATGGTCATTAGAAGAATCCTTATCTTGTTGATTTACCAGTTAACTCTGCCACAGTGTTAGTGATTTAGCTCCAAAACCAGCAGAGATGCCTCTTTGTACAAGAAGAAACAGAGAGGCGGTCCTAAGAAGGTGGAGGAATAGGATGGGGAGATCACTTTCTCCCCAACAAATTCATCAAAAGAACATTTAAACGCTGAGTAAACTCCACAAAACAACTTCTGAATGCTGGCAGAGGACATCAGGCACCCAGAAAAGCAGCCCATTGTCTTCAAAAGGAGATATGAAAAAATATAAAAGAGAGACAAAAGAGGTAGGGACGGAGATCCGTCACGGGAAGGGAGTCTTAAAAAGAGAGGTTTCCAAACACCAGAAAACACTCTCGCTGCGGAGTCTGTGGCGAGCCTTGGAACCACAGAGGGCAACATAACTGGGAGGAAAAATAAATAAATAATTAAAACCCACAGATTACGTGCCCAAAGGTAACGCCCCCAGCGGAGAAGCAGCGCAGATGTCCTCATCCCCCATTAGCAAGCGGGGGCTGGGCAGGGAGGCACGGGCTGCATTGCTTAGAGTAAGGATGGGGCTTCAATGCCCCGAGGGCAATCTGAGGGAACTAACTTGGGCTAGCAAACCAGACTGTGGGAAAGCTACCACGTGAAAAGCCCTAAGCTAAGACACAATCAGGCCCGCTCACGGAACAAAAGACTGAACTGAGCTAGCCGGCCGCAGACCATCCCCCTCTGGTGACAGGTAGCCAGAGCCGGAAGGGGGCAATCGCAGCCCCAGAGAGGCATTATCTACCAAACTGCAAGCAGGCTTCTTTGCTAACTAAGACATCTTGGGGTTCTGGGTGGTCAACATCCGCCTGACAAGGTGTGCCGGTTGTATACCCAGAAAACCAAGTGGCAGGGAAGGGGGAGGCAATAAGTCGCAGCGACAGTGTTCGCCAAACACCTCACCACCTGAGCTGCTCGGACCTGGGAAGGGCGCGACCGAGTCTGCACCCCTGTGGACTACTCGAGTGCCTGAACCTGAGTGGCTTAGACCTGGGAGGCGCATGCAGCCCAGGGCTGGCCTCAGATGGTTCCCAGTGGAGCAACCTAGAGCCTGAGCAGTGTGGGCAGGGAGGGCACACACGCTGTGAGCGGGGCAGGCCCAGTGTGGCCGAGACACTGCGAGCACATGCCAGTGTTGTTTGCAGCATCCCTCTCTCCCCACAGCGCGACTGAACAAGTGAGCCTAAAAAAGTGTCCACCACTGCCCCCTTGTGTCAGGGCGGAAATCAGACACTGAAGAGACCAGCAAACAGAAGAAGCTAAAACAGGAAATCACCTTTGAAGTGACAGGTGCAATAGATTAAAATCCTGTAGTTAGTACCAACCACATAGGAAGGGGTCTATAGATCTTGAGAAATAAAAGCCAGACCAAGGAACTCTCTGAAAATGAACTGACCCCACACTCTCCACACCAGAGAAAGTCCTAGATATATTTTTACTATCATTCTTTTTTTTTAAGTCCTCTATTACGCCTTTAATTTTCATTTTTATAACCTGCTATTACTTTGCAAAAAAGAAAAAAGACTACTTTTAAAAGCAAACTTCATATATATATATTTATAATTTTTGTGACTTTGGTTTTTTAATTTTATTTAATATTGTATTTTTGAAAATCCAACCTCTACTCTAGATTTTTAATCTTTGCTTTTTGATATTTGTTATCAATTTTGTACCTTTAAGAACCCAGTCTTCAGTACCCATTTTTACTTGGGAGCGAGATTACTGGCTTGACTACTCTCTCCCCCTTTGGACTCCTTTTTCTCCATGAGGTTGCCTCTATCTCCTCCCTCCCCCTTCTCTTCTCTACCCAATTCTGTGAATCTCTTTGTGTGTTCCAGACAGTGGAGAACACTTAGGGAACTGAGTCCTGGCTGGATCTGTCTCTATCCTTTTGATTCCCCCCTTTATCCTTCTGGCCACCTCTGTCTCCTTCCTCCCTCTTCTCTTCTCTGTATAACTCCGTGAACATCTCTGAGTGGTCCAGACTGTGGAGCGCCCATAAGGAAGTGATTACTGGCTAGCTTGCTCTCTCCTCTTTTGATTCCACCTCATCTAATTCAGGTCACCTCTGACTCTCCCTCCTCCCTCTTCTGTTCTCCATGTAATTCTGTGAACCTCTCTGGGTGTCCCTCACTGTGGAGAAACTTTTCATCTTTAACCTAGATGTTTTATCAGCGGTGCTGTATAGATGGAGAAGTCTTGAGGCTACTATAAAAATAAGACTGAAAACCAGAAGCAGGAGGCTTAAGTCCAAATCCTGAGAATACCAAAGAACTCCTGACTCCAGGGAACATTAATTGATAGGAGCTCATCAAACGCCTCCATACCTACACTGAAACCAAGCACCACCCAAGGGCCAACAAGTTCCAGAGCAAGACATACCATGCAAATTCTCCAGCAACACAGGAAAACAGCCCTGAGATTCGATATACAGGCTGCCCAAAGTCACTCCAAACCCACTGACATCTCATAACTCATTACTGGACACTTCACTGCCCTCCAGAGAGAAGAAATCCAGCTCTAGCCACCAAAACACCGACACAAGCTTCCCTAACCAGGACACCTTGACAAGCGACCCATACAAAACCATCCACAGCGAGCAAACTCCGCAATAAAGAGAACTCCACAAACTGCCAGAATACAGAAAGGCCACCCCAAACACAGCAATATAAACAGGATGAAGAGACAGAGAAATACTCAGTAGGTAAAGGAACGGGATAAATGCCCACCAAACCAAAGAGGAAGAGATAGGGAATCTACCTGATTAAGAATTCCGATTAATGATAGCGAAAATGATCCAAAATCAAGAAGAAACAGAGACTGTTAGATTTGTGGCTAAACTTTCAGTTCAGTTCAGTTCAGTGGCTCAATCGTGTCTGACTCTTTGTGACCCCATGGACTGCAGCACGCCAGGCTTCCCTGTCCATCAGCAATACCCGAAGTTTGCTTAAACTCATGTCCATCAAGTCAGTGATGCCATTCAACCGTCTCATCCTCTATTGTCCCTTTCTCCTCCTGCCTTCAATCTTTCCCAGCATCAGGGTCTTTTCAAATGAATCAGTTTTTTGCATCAGCTGGCCAAAGTATTGGAGTTTCAGCTTCAGCATCAGTCCTTCCAATGAACATCCAAGACTGATTCCCTTTAGGATGGACTGGTTGGATCAGTTCAAGGGACTCTCAAGAATCTTTGCCAACACCACAGTTCAAAATCAATTCTTCAGCCCTCTGCTTTCTTTATAGTCCAACTCTTACATCCATACATGACTACTGGAAAAACCATAGCCTTGACTAGATGGACCTTTGTTGGCAAAGTAATGTCTCTGCTTTTTAATATGCTGTCTAGGTTGGTCATAACTTTCCTTCCAAGGACCAAGTGTCTTTTAATTTCATGGCTGCAGTCACCATCTGCAGTGGTTTTGGAGCCCAAGAAAATAAAGTCTCTCACTGTTTTCCCTGTTTCCCCATCTATTTGCCATGAAGTGATGGGACTAGATGCCATGATCTTAGTTTTTTGAATGTTGAGTTTTAAGTCAACTTTTCCACTTTCCGCTATCACTTTCATCAAGAGGCTCTTTAGTTCTTCTTTGCTTTCTGCCGTAAGTGTGGTGTCATCTGCATGAGGTTATTGATATTTCTCACAGCAATGTTGATTTCAATTTGTGCTTCAACCAGTCCAGGACTTCTCATGATGTGCTCTGCAGCTAAACTTTAGTAATGAAAATCATTCCATTCTTTTTTTTTTTAAATTTATTTATTATGGCTAGCACCCTAGGCTAGAATTTGGCTGTAGCGAGTCATAAAGCATTAATCTGGGAAAAATCTGGGTTAAAAAAAAAGCTCACTGAGTTGTATTCATGAGTTTAGGCCTATTTCCTCATCAGCTACAAGGTAAAAAGGAACCTCAGAGATAAAAGCTGACACTGACCCATGGCAATCCCCAGAGGCCAGTCCCTGCACTTCTGGTTATCCACAGCATCAGCTTCCTCCCATATTGATCTGGTTTCTCACTCACATATTGGATGAATACTCATACCCTTCTCATCAAATCTTATATAGAGTCTTGGATTATATCTGAACCAGCATTTAACTTTAAAGTAGTCTATGTAAGTTTATTTCTGGTGATTTGAAAGCTAGGCTTGTTTCAACTATTTCTGTATTTTGAAAAATATGTCTTCAATGTTACCTCCATACATCATTGTTGTTTATCCATGTAAATGATGTGTAATACCAGTGTAATCAAGTACCAGTAATGTGTTAGCATGCAAACAGTCACACTAATTAAATACTCATATATTTAGCTATAAAAATGTCTACACATTTTAAAAATTTGGTTAACCTAGAATGAAATTTGAGGCTTCCTTGATGGCTCAGATGGTAAAAAATTAGGTTCCAACGCAGGACACCAGGGTTTGATCCCTGGATCAGGAAGATCCCCTGGAGAAGGGAATGGCTACCCATTCTAGTATTCTTGTCTGGAGAATTCCATGGACAGAGGAGCCTGGTGGGTTATAATCCATGGGGGTGCAAAGAGTTGGACACTAGTGAGCAACTAATACTTTTACTTTCACCCTTTTCATGAATGTAATTTTGGTGGAGGGGGGAACTCCATGTGAATGCCCAATACTTTCTCTGAGGAAAATGACAAAAATGATACCATGAAATTCAGTAATTCGGAAGAAAAACATCTTCAAGTACACACTCACCCACTATGTTTCATATGTGGTGGTTTATCCATTCGCACTGCCAATTTGATTTTTAAGTCAGAGTCCTGGCTATTTTTTGGAACTATCATTCGGTGCAACTCAGCTGACTTGGAGCTATTGGAAGTTGGGTATAATATCACCTGTAAGGGACAAAAAAGAACACATTTAGGTGCATAATATAGAATTTCTAAGAAGCAGAATTCAATCTTTTCTCTACATTTTTCTGTCTAAAAAGTCAGTGTCACACCTAAATGTGTTTGATAAACCATTTCACTCCCACCACAGCAAATGGGTTTTCAGTACAGACGCGTTTATTTTTTTTTTTTTGACAAATATGTGTTTTCATATTATCACATAATGAGTTTTCTTCCTGTGTCACTTCATAATGAATTAATAGCACAGCAGCTACAGTTGACTTGACAGTTGAAAAATACTTAATAGACACCTATAATTTCAAGACCACTCTAAACTCCTCAGGGCAAAGGAGTTCAGAAAGAAATGTTCTTTGAAATTACAGATAGCATGCTCAAAAAGCAAAACCAATTATTGGAAGCAGCAAACATATACCTCATGTTTTAATATTTTCATTGCAAAGCAGTATTAAAGGAAATCAACTCAATTAGAGATGGGAAAGATGGATAACCGCACATCCATCAGTACACAGGAAGCTTTTTCCTGACTACTGTTTTCAAAACTATAAAGATGATATTATGAGGACTCTAACAAGATAATTATTTTTCATAAAACTGCCAAACTATCAAGTCACTATTTCACAATCCCACAGTTCCACAGAGTCAATATGGACAAGAAATACTCTTCAGATGCTAGGTATCAATTAGATAAAAGAAAAAGTATTGTCTCCTTTTTAGTCAGTCATGACACCATTTAGACACAGCCTATATCCAAGTCTTAATGATTATTTTTAAATGGAATAAACATACAGAACTCGGGACATTATATTTTCAGCTATTCTTATTTTAAACTAACATGAAAAAGTAAATAAACTTGAAGTTTCTAAGTAAATGGGAGAACTATAAACATGCTTAGGTATGATAAAATATTTTTAAAACACAACATGGCAACTGAATTTGGTATACTCTGCAGAAAATAAAAAAAACCTTCATTTCCACATGTAAGTGGGCTTTTTCTCTAAGAGAGACAACACAGTCATATCGTAAAAGCTTCTCAAACTTGTCTCAACTTCCAAATGCATTTACTTTGAGACTTTTCTCTAGCCCATCCTAGAAGCCATAACTAGGTTCAGTCCAGAATTTCTACACTAAAGCATATGAAGGCTCAGCAAGGGGAAGATTACAGGGCATTTGTGATGTTTTCAAAAATTATGATCAGATTCTAGAATGAATTATTTTTGACTGCTGGAATATCCAATGGGATATTTTACAGATACTTTAAACAAATGGTAAAGGAAAACGAGTTGAAAGTTTCCAGCTCAAACCAGCAAACAAAGAAATGTCATTTTTAACTCAGGAGATGATTCCAAAAGAGAGGCCAAGACTAAGACAGAGCTATACATCCTCTGTAGTTTTAACTGCTATTTCCCTAGCAAGTCTGGAAAGCTTTTTCTATTTCTTCCTATCTTGTCTTTAAAAAATAAAAATTTGGCATGAACCACCTACAGACTTTATTCCTTTTAAATTCTTCTATGTTGATATGAAAATTGGTATTGTTCCAAACTCCAAACGTCTTATACAGGAAGAGAATATTTAAAACTTCTGACAATTTCTTATTCTTTAAATGCCAATAACAGGTTACTAAAAAGGTCCAAAAATAGCTATTTGCAGCTGATTCCCAAATTAAGGCTCATCTCAGTACTGAGCACCATCATCTCTGCCACATTTTAATTTTCTCATGAATATCTCTAACTGAAGTCAGTGGAAAGATTTATTGCTTATCTCTGTTCAATTAAACATTTAAGGGCTTACTATGTGAGGACACAAAGATGAAAGAATAAGCAAGGAGCTGATGGCTTCCTCCTACTGGAGCTAAAAACTCGGATGATATATGGTAATATCACTTCTTTCTACCGCCTTTCTATCCCTTGGGGTGCAGCAGTTTACTGATTTTGTTAGCCTCTAAGTTTATTCAACATCATTTGCTTGGTGTCTCTGCTCTATTACACATGTAGTTAATTCCCAGTGTTAAATCTCCTCCATTGAAATAACCTGGGATTTTCTGTTTTTCTGGGCACACTGTACTAACGGTACAAACACTACTAAAGGTGCAAATCCTTGCATGTGTAACAAATGAAGGCACATAGATATGAAATCTACTGCTTCTAAAAAAGGTACTGGTGAAGAAACTCTGTGAAATGGTTACCAGGTTTCCAAGTAGAAAGCGATCATACTCCTTTACATGATTCAGCCATGGATGACAAAAAGACAAGTTTCTAAATGTTCAGAGATCAAAGGGCCATGGAGGAAAAAGGGGAAAAAATTCTTTTAAAATACAAAATAATGCAATAATTTCAAATGCATAATAATCAAGAACTCCTGAAGACTGCGAGGCATGGAGCCTTCACAGGGTTTGCCAAGGCAGCATCTCACTGTTCTCATTGGACAAGTATTGCTCTGGATTTCCCACTTCACATTTTTTTGAATGAGAAACTTAATTGTAGCTTTCCTGCCCCCTGATAAGCTGCTATATATTGGATTTGTGCTTGGGCAGAGTGGGGAGGGGAGGGGGAATAGTAGGCAGTTAACATAAACCCTAGTTTATTGGTCACCAGGCTCCAAAGAGCCACAGCTAGATCTGATTAAGATGCTGGACTTTGGACTGGAAGTAAGGACAGGATGAAATTCTGGGTTGCTTCCATTGAGTTGAACTGAAAGCTTTCTATGGGTGGGAGAAAGGGTAACGATTGTTGTCTTGGCTAGAGGGGTGAGCTATGACAGATCATCTAACTGTCCACCAGGATTCATGCTTTCACTAGTACAGAATTGGTGCCAGGAAGCAGATAGCCAGCCATGTCTTCTAGCTCCCCTTGCATCTAAGTAGAAACACATGAAAGTTCCAGCTAAAGGAATATGAAGACAAGTGGTAAGTCTTTTGGGGTAATGATGCTTAAGATATAAGTATGCCTTCTTCACTTATTTGCTAGCCAGAAGTAGAGGATTACAATGTTCTAGGAAATGAGACAGCTGTAAGAGGGTGGAAACCAGAGTCCTGAATCCCCACATGGAGGAAATCTACCTATCAGGAACACCCACAATAAATGGCTGAATAGTCACTGGAAGGACTGATGCTGAAGTTCCAATACTTTGGCCACCTGATGCGACTAGCCAACTCGCTGGAAAAGACCCTGATGCTGGGAAAGATTGAGGGCAGGAGGAGAAGGGGACGACAGAGGATGAGCTGGTTGGATGACATCACTGACTCAATGGACATGAATTTGAGCAAACTCTGGGAGACAGTGGAAGACAGAGGGGCCTGGTATGCAGCAGTCCATGAAGTCGCAAAGGGTCAGACACAACTTAGTGACTGAACAACAACAATGGTTTTAAAATTTTGAAATGTTGTCATTTGTTTGTTATAGCATATAGTAGTATACTAACATTACATTAACAGAGCTTTGCTGCAGGAGACTTGCACATCTAGCTGAGTGCTTCGAGATTTTTATCTCATAAGTGGATAAGCAGTTCTTCTTCAATAGGACTTAGTTCATGTTCAGAGAGGGATGTCTGATGTTGATGTACATAATTAAATAATTTTGTACAATAATTAAAATATTTAGTATACATAACATTTTACTAATGATTCTTCTCATATTTTAGTTAAATCCTGTGCACACTTGCTCAGTCATGTCCAACTCTTTGTGACTCCAGGGACTGTAGCCCATCAGGCTCCTCTGTCCATGGGATTTTCCAGGCAAGAAAACTGCAGTGGGTTGCCCCTTCCTTCTGCAGTGGATCGTCCCAACTCAGGGATCGAACCTGTGTCTCATGTCTCCTGCGCTGGCAGGCGGATTCTTTACCACTGAGCCACAAGGAAAGCCCAACAATTCTTCTCATATTTTAGTTAAATCATAGCTCTGCACAAAATAGTTGGCTTCTCATATTATTTAGCAAAATAGCTTGTTCTTTGCTATTCATTTCTCTTAGCTTTTCTACACACATTTCTGTTTCTAGTCTTCTAGTTTATTTTTATCACCAACACATGAAATGACTTATTTAGTATAACACAACACATTTTAACATTTATCTTAAATATAAAGCCAATGTATCTTCTCCATAATAAAATGGAAACATTACTTTCCATCTTTGCTAAAGTGTAATGCAAAACAAAAAATAAAGTTTTACTCAGGCTTTGTTTAAAATTGTCAAATTTAATACTAAGGAAGAAAAAGAAGTATAAAAGCATATATACATAATATTTAGAGTAATATGAGTTCAAAAGGATTTTCTTGTTAAAATATACTTGTACAGGCTGACACCTCTACATTTTTTCCTTCTATTAAGGTACATTAATTAAAGCCAAGCCACATGCATCTGTACATACACATTAGTTGAACTTTGTGATCTATGAATGCACAACTTAATATGTCCCTAAACTGTTTCAAACCACCCCCCCCCCAAAAAAAAAAAAACAAAAACAAAAACGAAAAACTTGGGAAGTGGGGAATCTTGAATAACTGAGAGGGAGCTAGGCAGGATCTGAGATGAAGAACTCACCACCTTTGCCCATAAATCTCTTGGTCCAGAGGAAGAAAAAAAGACCCCATGACCATAACAACTGCATTGCAGTCTTTGAGTAAAATAATAGTTACATATTTGATATGAATCTAGCTCAAAGGCAGGTGCAATCAACAAATTCTTGAAGGAAGAATCACCGCCTCATTTTGGAGTCTAAAAGAACAGATATGATTTGAAAGAGAAAAGCACAGAGGCGGGCCTGCTAAAGACAGGAGGGTGTTGGAACTGAACCACCCTTAGAGTGGCACCCTAAAACAGGTACATAGTCCCATCTTGATACTGACATTCATACCACCACCTTTGGTTATTAAGCCCTGCCCCAAGCTTGACTGGTCAGCTCTTTGTTCTCTGGGACCTATGCTTAATCAGTTTATACTGTTTGCCACCAACAAAATGTCAACCGATATAGATGTTCATTGTATTTTTTCTGCCATGTCAATACTCTACCTTATCAAAAGGGAAGGAGAGGACCCCATGGAACATTAACTTTTAAGGGTGAAGGAAACAGAGAATGCCATAAGTAAGACCAGAGGTCAAGGAGGCAGAAGAAAAACCAGAAGCGTGGGATTTACTACATTTAAGGCAACGAGTGTTTTGGGAAATAGGAAGTGGCCATCGATGCCAGCACAGTGAGGATGGAAAGGCCATTACTGTTTGGTTTAAAAATGGAGAAGTCACTAGAGATATCAACAAGAGAAATTTTAGGTGAGGCAGAGTATAACGGTTTGAGGGATGAAATCATTAGGGATGGGGGAAGATATCACTTAACTATTTCATGAACAGATGAGGCAAGATGAGCAAGATCACTTTGGATGGAAGGGATGTTGTGTGCAAAGGAAAGGGGGTGAGGATATGGCCATGTAGACTGAAGAGGGTAAGGAGATAGGAAGGTTGCACTGATAGGTGAGATTGGAAAGGAAGACTGGGGATAGACTGTAAAAGCGTAAGTTTTGCAAAGGAGTTTGTATATTATCCATAACACGTAGTCAAAAGACGCTTCTAAACCAGAGAATGACAATCAAAATGTCATACTCTTGTGTAAAGAAAATTTCCACCTATCCAGCTGTACACATTCTGGAGAGGAGTCATGTGCAGTCAAGTGTCTAACATCCAGTTAAGAAATGAAATGGCCTTTAAAAATACATCTTTAAAACAGTAAGAAGGGACTGCAAATGCTTTTAGCTAGAATGTTTCAATTTGTGATTAGATTTTTTTTTTTTTTCCTGACAATCATATGTCCTTGAGACACAGGGTGTTTTAAGGAAGTGTCCAAGGGGACGTCACTCCAGACAAGTAGAGCTATCTATGGGAAACCTTGACTTTGGGGGTTCAGTTGACATTTTTCTTTCTCCAACTGACAATACATTTTACTGTTTAGCAAAGACTCATAACGACTATTCCTGGTGAACCTTTCAAGTACCTTGTTGAGAGCTTAGAAACTTGAGAAATTATGTACTGTGAAAGGACTGACTGAATTTACTTCATTTCAATAAATTTTTATTTAGCACATGCTAGTAACTAGCATATTTTCTCCAATATTCAAGTCCTATATTTTCAGTGTGTGAAGAAGTTGAACTGAATGATATTTCCTAAGAGAAATCTACATCCTTCTTAAGTAACATTTTCCAGTGTTTTAATACACTTGAGGTTGCTTAGTCTAAATTATTTCTCTTTCGATTTAATATCATTGCTTCCTGTCCTACTTAGTTGAAACAAAGAGTAACCTGGTCACTTTCACAAGGGTTTTTTGTTTTGTTTTGTTTTTTGTATATTGAAATATTTGCATTAATCTGCAGTCAATTTATGGTCTATAGGCTAAAACCAGTTCCTTGTATTTTCAAAGCTGGAAAGAATCCTGGAATTTACAATATAGAATTGGTCAAGCCCGCAAGCTCTTAAAGAAATGTGCTATTGGCCTGACAGAAAATTACACAATTCCTTCCTTCTATATAGTACTTTTTTATAATAGGAAAAGCCATTTTGAAAAATGAGTTAAACAAGAAAAAAAGAAAGTACTATCTGAACTAGGGGCTTCCCTGGTGGCTCACACAGTAAAGAACCCACCTGCAATGCAGGAGACCAGGGTTTGATCCCTGGGTCGGGAAGATCCCCTGGAGGAAGGCATGGCTACCCACTCCAGTACTGTTGTCTGGAGAATCCTATGGGGTCTCAAAGAGGCAGACACAATTGAACAAATAAGCATGGATTATCTGAACTATGTATTTTTTTCTTGGCATTAGCTTTTTTTTTTAAAGAGAGGTATATAAGCTTTGATATTTGAATAATGGGGGTGGGGTAGACAGCATGGAAAACAAACATCAAGGTGTGTAAATTATTTTAAAATCTTTTCTGGCATCACTACTTAATGAACGATTATATGAAGGGGCTCAAGTAACGCATTTAGCAGAGTGTGCTCCTTGAGGGTAAGATCTCATAATGATAGAGTAGTTTCTAGGGTAATTTAAGCCACTATATTCAAGTAAGGCATTTTGTTTTTGACAAGTGTGGTTGATTTACAATATAGTGTTAACTTCAGATGTACAGCATAGTGATTTGGTATTTTTGCAGATTGTTTTCTATTGTAGGTTATTATAAGATAATGGCTATAAATTCCTTGTGTCCTACAGTATATCCTTGTTGCTTATTTATGTTATATATAATACCTGTATCTTAATCCCAATATCCCTAATTTGTCTCTCCCCCTCTCCCCTCTTCCCCTTGCTAACCACTGGTTTGTTTTCTACATCTGTGAGTCTGTTTCTGTTTTGTATATACACTAATTTGTACTTTTTTTTTTTTAGATTCCACATACAAGTGATATCATATAGCATTTGTCTTTTCTTGTCTGACTTATTTCACTAAGCATTATATTGTCTGAGTCTATCCTTACTGCTTCACATCCTAGATACTTACCAAGTATTTGTTGGAAAGATGGGTAGATGCTTAGAGAAATTAGAAATAAAGATGCAAAATGCAAACTGATACCTCTTTGTGGTGAAAAGAGAAAAAGGCTTGCCGACTAAATCACTGCCAAAACTTTATAACAGAAAATGACGGTAGCAAATGCCAGAACTTGTATGCTACTTACTTGGCAGTCTCTAAAATATTTTGAAACTCTCATCTTTCCACTTTTTGACTGCAACAGGTAGAATAATTTCTTGTTGTTGTTCAGTCGCTCAGTTGTGTCTGACTCTTTGCAGCTTTATGGACTGCGGCACGACAGCCTTCCCTGTCCTTCACTATTTCCCAGAGTTTGCTCAGACTCCTGTCCATTGAGTCAACGATGCCATTTAACCATCTCATCCTCCGTCACCTCTTCTCCTCCTGCCCTCAATGTTTCCCAGCATTGGGGTCTTTTCTAAGAAGTCTGCTCTTTGTATTAGGTGACCAAAGTACTAGAGCTTCAGCATCAGTCCTTCCAATGAATATTCAGGCTTGATTTCCTTTAGGGTTGACTGTTTTGATTTCCTTGCTGTCCAAGAAACTCTCAAGAGTCTTCTCCAACACCACAGTTCAAAAGCATGTTCTCTGGCACTCAGCCTTCTTTATGGTCCAACTCTACATCCATACATGACTACTGGAAAAACAGCTTTGACTATATAGACCTTTGTCAGCAAAGTGCTGTCTCTGCTTTTTAATATGCTGTCTAGGTTGGTCATAGCTTTTCTTCCAAGGAGCAAGTATCTTTTAATTTAGAATAATAGTCTCCCCAAAATGCCTAGTCCTAATCCCCAGAACCTGTGACTATGTTACTTCCCTGGCAAAGGGGAGTTGTGGTAATAGATGGAATTAAGGTCACTAATAATGGAAATAAGGCCTTAAGAAAAGGAGATTATACAAGTGGGCCCAATGCAATTACAAGGGTTCTCAGAGGTGGAAGAAGACGACATAGGAGTGATGTAGCAATGTGATGTGAGCAACAATCAGCCATTGCTGGTTTTGGAAATGGAAGAGGGCCATGTATGAGCCAAATACAGGCAGCCTCTAAAAGCTGGAAGAAGTAAAAAAACAAAACAAAAAAACCCTGCATTCTACCTTAGGTCTTCTGGATAGGAACACAACCCTGCCAACAGCTTAATTTGAGCCCACCAAGATTCGCTTTGGACCAACACAACTGTAAGATAATAATTCTGTGTTGTTTTAAGGCACGAAGCTTTCTGTAATTTGTTGAAGTGTCAACAGGAAACCAATACACAGGTAATAAAAGCTACAATTTGATCATAACAACATTAAATTTACCTACTAGACTTCTTTAGCTAATTGTGTGACTCAAAGATTTTTACATATAGTTTTCTACCATTATCTGTGATTACTTTAACAAGATGGTTTTATGTATGTGATTATGTCTCTTACTTTCCTGAAGTATTCTGCTTGTATGAAATCTTTTGAAAAAAATGTTTCTCCCTTTGTGTTAAAGCTTTCACTTATCATAAATCAAAAGAAAAAACTTAAAAAGAATTCACAATGAGACAGGTTTTGGTGGTTACCAGAATGAAGACCATCATGCATGTATTTCTAGCAAATGTCAAGTTCCACACACCCAAATGCTAAAGGATTACATCTTCCATTTCAAAGTCTTTCTTGAAGACTTTGAAAGACATAGTCAAATTTGTCATGGTATTTTCCATGGCTCAATTAAAGACACTGGCTTTAAATAATCTTCATATGTCACTGTTATTGCTTGTAGGGTCTCAAATTCAAACTTCTCCTTGAATGAAGCAATATATCCCATCACAGCTACGTCTGTCTTTAAGACTTAACTAGACAGCAAAGCATTATTATTCAGTTGAGTTGCTCAGTCGTGCCCGACTCTTTGCGACCCCATGAATCACAGCACGCCAGGCCTCTCTGTCCATCACCATCCCCCGCAGTTCACTCAAACTCATGTCCATCGAGTTGGTGATGCCATCCAGCCACCTCATCCTCTGTCGTCCCCTTTTCCTCCTGCCCCCCAACCAGTCCATTCTAAAGGAGATCAGCCCTGGGCGTTCTTCGGAAGGAATGATGCTAAAGCTGAAACTTGGTCATTATGGGAGGCCAAATGAAAGAAGGCAAAATAGTGTCCTTCTGGCTCTACACCGGCATTAGAAAACCAGTGACACCAAGCCCAAAAAGGACAAGGGCGTAAGGCTGTCCCAGGCACGTGTTCTGTTATATCGGCCTCTTAGAAACCACCATTCACAAGTTCACTTACTGTGGCAAGCTCTGTGGGTTGGCTTCCCCAGTTCAGTTCAGCTCAGTCGCTCAGTCGTGTCTGACTCTTTGCGAACCCCATGGATTGCAGCATTATTATTAGTCTTGATCTATTCCCCTCAGCCATAAATTATGAATAGCAGTAACCTTTACATTTCCTTACCAATACAGTTTCTATTAGAGGACCCTGCATGAGTAGCTTTATCTTGAGTGTTTCTTTTTACTAGTCTGGTTATAATAATGCCTGGCATTTATAAAGAACCTTTCAACTCAGTGCCTCAAAACGCTTTGTGGAATTTAAATTAATTCTCACATCACCCTTAAAAGATAGGCATTGCTCTTGTTATGTAAATAACTGGACACTGAAGCTAAATGGATAGCCAAGGAAAATTACTTCAAGATAAAGATAGGCACTTTCAATTTTACTTCCCCTCCCCAACACATTCCCTTCACAATTTCACAAACAGTATAATAACTAATTTAGCTTTGTTCTCACTCTTTGGTTATTAAGTACTATAAGAATTCTTAGAGTCAAACCAATTTTATTTCTGTCAATCCATACATACGATGGTGCGATAGGAAGGAGTAAGTTATGATAATGTCTATGCTTGAATTACTTCAGCTGCATCCTTAAACTGAAAACAATTATAGCTAAGGGTTTGGGAACTAATTTACAGATAAGTGTTGGTATTTATATTAAAAACCAACTGCCATCCTGAAGAATGAAGGTGAATTATTATTCTTCATCTGAATAAGAAGTCAAAGCAAGGGCTGATAATTACAAACTCACAATCTGCCAAGATGATAAGATTCATGAAAACCTTCCTAATTTGTCATTCTATATGTATGTAGACTAGAAAGAAGTCCTTTAAAGAATGGAAAAAAAGAAGATAGGACAATAGGAGATTAAGAACTCTTGGTGTTACATTTTCACTTGTTCCAAAGAACTTCATGAATTCAGAGAAATATAAGATGGAAGTGGCGAGGAATAAAGGTCAAGGGAGAGAGCTTCAGCAATTTGTTCATGCCCTACTGTGTATTAAGGCAGAGCTAAAACCACAATTTACATCTTCTGGGAGCAGGTTTCAAACTTTTATTTTGTGATATTCAACAACCAATCTGAATGCTGAATCTTTGACCTAAAGACTTTATTTTTGACTCAAAATACATGTAATAAAAACTAGCAGGAGATAAAAGTACTCAGTTTTTTGGTTTAGTGCTAAAGACAATAAAATAGGATGCTCCAAAGAAGCTTTGGGGGGTTCACTGGTGGCTCAGCGGGAAAGAATCCACCTGCCAATACAGGAGACATGGGTTCAGTCCCTGCGTTGGAACTGGAGAAGGCAACTAACTCCAGGATTCTTGCCTGGGAAATCTGAAGGACAGAGGAGCCTGGCAGGCTACAGTCCAATGGGTCGCAAAAGAGTCAGACGCGACTGAGCAACTGAACAACAGGCTTTGGATAGTTCTCAGATACAGTAACTAAAGGAATAGGTTAGGAACGAATGTAAGGATGTTTCAACCTGCTTCTTCAGTGTATTATAACTAGGAGATGGGCTGAACATCCTAGAACCTTGCTTTTACAATAGAATCCAAATCATGTATCATTCAGTTATTGCTGTTTAGGCTTATCACTTGGTTAGGGAACCCAGAGTGTTCAAGCAAAACTGATTCACCTTACTGTCTAACTATGCAAAGGAGAAATGAAACTGAAATTTCAGGAGATGGTTCATTTGTTCATTCATCCTTTCAGCAGCAACTGGACATGTACTGTGCATTAGAAACTGTTAGATGCCGCTGCCACTGCTAAGTTGCTTCAGTCATGTCCGACTCTGTGCGACCCCATAGACGGCGGCCCAACAGGCTCCTCTGTCCTTGGGATTCTCCAGGCAAGAATACTGGAGTAGGTTGCCAGTTCCTTCTCCAATGCATGAAAGTGAAAAGTGAAAGTGAAGTTGCTCAGTCGTGTCCGACTCTTAGCGACCCCATGGACTGTAGCCTACCAGGCTCCTCTGTCCATGGGATTCTCCAGGCAAGAGTACTGGAGTGGGTTTCCATTGCCTTCTCTGACACAGATGCTATTGCTGAAATAATATGTCCTAGGCCTTACCTTCAATGGGAAATGGAGATATAATATTGCACAGCTCATAAACTACACATGAAATGTTTGTTATATTATCATTTGAAGTTAGACTAAATTTAAAGCAACACTTAATAGTAATCAATAAGAAGCAAACAAAGAAGAAAAATGGAACAAAAAATATTAAATTAGTCTAAAAGAGAAAAAAAGGAGATATAAAGAACATGGAAGACAGAAAAAAAACCTAAGTGACATTTAAACTTAATCATATCCATAATCATATTAAAATACATTTTAAATACTGATTGAAAGGCAGAGATGGTCAGATTGTATAAAAAATAAAGATCCAATCATATGTGGCCTTTAAATACAAAGAAACAAACATATTAAAGGATGTAAAAATATATAATATACTAACATTAGTTAAGAAGAAAGCTTGGATAGCTAAAATAAAGAAGATTTTAACATGAAGTATATTACCAGGTATTACAAGGTATAAATGAAATACAATACAAAGTTATTTCAGAGTGACACAGTGATAATTAATGAAGAGGAAATAAAAATCCTAAGTATTTATGTACATAATATTTATCCTAAATATTTATGTATATAATGTCTTCAAAATATAAGCATCAAAAATAATAATAATAATAAGTCCATAATTATACTCAGGTTAATATCAATCTCTCAATAATTGCTTTTTAGAAAGTAGATCCCAAAATTAGTAAAGATATAGATATTTAAACAACAACTTGAACTATTGACATTTATAAAATTCTACTGAACAAAAGAATATGCAATTTTTTTTAAAATTCTGAATGTGGAATATTCACAGGACAGACCATATTATAAGCTATAAACTAAGACTCAATAAATTTAAAAAGGATCCAAGTCATATAAAGTATATTCTCTAAGGCCAGTAGACTTCAATTAGGTATCAATTAGAAATCCATAACATAGAGAACTCTAAAAAGCTCTCACATATGTGGAAACTAACACATTTCAAATAACCCATGGGTCAAAGGAATCAAAATAAAACAGAATATTTTGAAGAGAATGAACATGAGAAAAAATATATTAAAAAATGGTCTGGGCTGCTACTAAACTAGTATTTAGAGAATAGGGGCTTAGAGCACTAAATGTCTAGATTATTCGGTTGGCCAGGAAGTTCATTTGCATCTTAAGATATTACAGAAAAATCAAAAAGGACTTTCTGGTCAATCCAACAGAAAAAAGAATTTTCTTAAATCACTGGATTCAGATTTAATAAAATGTATCACGAATAAAACTCAAAGTATACAGAAGAAACAATAAAGATTAGAGCCAAAATAGATTAAATAAAAAATAGCAGGAGGAATTTTATCAACTTGAGGAAAGGGATCTACCAAAAACCTACAACGAATGTTATATTTAATGTTCAAAGATTCATTTTTTCCCCTAAGATCAAGAATTAGATTAGGATGTCCACTGTCACCATTTCTATTGTATTAGAGGTTGAAATAAGTACAATAAGACAACCAAAATACATAAATAAAAGCATCTAGATTGCAAAGAAGTAAAATTATCTCTATTAGCAGACAAGAAAATTGTTTATGGAAACACTGTATACCAAGATACCAGCAGAACTAGTTAGTGAGTTCATCAAGGTTACAGGATGCAAGATCAATATAGAAAAGTCAATTACATTTCAACATAATAACAATATCTAAATTGAAAAATTAAAACTAACAAAATAATGTCATTTAAGGTAGCAACAAAAATATGAAATACTCAGTGACAGATCTGGCAAAAGAAATGCAAGAAGATCTGTACACTGAAAACTATTTAAGACATTGTTATGGAGAACAAAATAAGACCTAAATAAATAGAGGGGTATACTGTGTTCCTGGGTCAGAAAACTCAGCTTTGTTAATCAATTACAAATTGATATATAGATTAAATATGATCACAGTAAAAATCACAGTGGATTTTTTTTTAGAAATCCCCCAAATGATTCTAAAATTCACAGGGCAAAACAAAGGACCTATAATAGCCAAAACTATGCAGGAGTTGGAAAGAAAAGAAAGAAACAGAGTTGGAGAACTATCACTACTTAATATAATAGACTTACGATTAAGTCAAGGTAATCATGGCAGTGTGCTACTGGCACTGAGATAGAAAACTAGATAAACGGAACTGAATACAGAATCCAGAAGTGGACCCAACAAACATGTGGACAACTGATTTTCGACAAGTACTAAGAGAAGAAAGTCTTTACAATAAATGGTACTAGAACAACTTGATACTCCTACACAAAAATGTGAACTCTGATTTATTAGTACTCTAGAAATAAAAACTAAAAAGATCAAAGAGTTAAATCTAAAACTATAAAACTTCTAGAAGAAAGTATAGGAAAATTTTGACCCGGGGTTAAGCAAGGATTTCTTACATATGGCAACCAAAGTACAAGCCATAAAAGGAAAAAAAAAAAAAAAGGACTTCATCAAAATTAAGACTATGGCTCTTTGAAACACACTGTTAACAAAATGAAAAGATGAGCTGAATTCTGGGAGAAAATATTTACAAACCATAATTCTGATAAAAGATGCACAAATAACAGATTATTATGGTCTTTCCAAACTTAAGAATAAGAAAACAGGCAATCCAACTAAAAATTGGAAAAATGTCTGAACAGATTCAAAGAATGACAAAGTACATCATTATTACTTAAGTCACTACAAATGACAAGTAAGCATGCAGAAAAGATAACATGATTAGTACTAGTTTTTACGGAAGTATAAATTAGAACCACAATATGATACTACATCTATTAGAAATAAGGGTTTGGTGTAGTGTATAGGTTGAATACTTATTCCTTCTGGGATCAAGGTTGCTGTTGTTAGCTGTTCAGTCATGTCCAACTCTGCAAGTCCATGGGCTATGGCTCACCAGACTCCTCTGTCCATGGAATTCTCCAGGCAAGAATATTAGAGTGGGTAGCCATTCCCTTCTCCAGAGGATCTTTCTGATTTAGGCAACAACACCAGATCTCCTGCATTGCAGGCAGATTCTTTACTGGTTGAGCCACTAGGGAAGTCTAACTCATTAGCTAAATGAGAAACTAGATAGGTTACTGGTCAGGGATGCAGAAGCCCTAACGCAGGTGATTGCTGAAGATATAGGAGTAGAAATTTTGATGCAGAAGAGGGTCTGGACCCTAATTAAATAAAGATATCAAAAGATAGGAGAATGAAAAAAAAATGAGATCCAGAGAGATGATATGGGGTGGGAGGTGGGAGGGGGGTTCATGTTTGGGAACTCATGTACACCCGTGGTGGATTCATGTCAATGTATGGCAAAACCAATACAGTATTGTAAAAGTAAAATAAAGTAAAAATAAAAATTAAAAAAATATAAAATAAATAGAACCCACATAGTAGAGAAGTGTGCTATTTCAAGGGGACAGAGAGTAGTCCAAAGGCACAGCAGAAAAAATATTAAAGATTGGATTGGACAATAAAATCCATAATCAATTTAAAGGGGTGATTTTAGTTTAATAGTAAGGATGGATGAGTTAGCAAAGGATTAAGGGAAGACTAAGTAGTTAAAAAAAAGAAGTTAGTGCATTTCACCCATAAAACGTTCACTGAGGAAAACTTATGGAAAGTGATATGAAAGCTAAGGGGAAACCTGAGTAGGTTTGAGGGAGCCTCTATTTTTCTGGGGAAACTGAAATGTCAACTACAATCACCCACATGGACCTACTGTGGAGCATGTCTATTTATAACTTGCTCTTTCAGCACTGAGAAGGAAAGAAAATGCTTTCCCCTCGCTTTACTGTGAAGATGATGGCCAGCTCCTCAGAGAGGGTCTGAGGGAGACTCCCTAAGGAACAAGTGATGCACATTACCAGTCTCCTTTCCAAGTCTGACTCAGGAGGATTAAATCTTCTTTAACACTTTACAGATTGTGATTAATGAGCCAGATGTAAGCTGCAAAGAAAAATATCTAGAAAGACTTTGCACCATATATGCCTGATCTCTGGCCCATCACCTGTCTGTGGTCCCTTTCCTGTCACCAGAATGGCTTCTGCGACATGACATCAAAGTCTTGAGACACATGGCTACAGAAAAGGTACATGACTTGTTGTTTGTGGGATTTCCCAGCAAGAATATTGGAGTGGGTTGCCATTTTATTCTTCAGGGGATCTTCCCAACCCAGGGATCAAACTCACATCTCCTGCACTGCAGGCAGATTCTTCACTGCTGAGCCAACAAGCAAGCCCTGTACCTCTTGTTAGAACTACAAAAATAACAGTTTACTTTGTAAGATGATGTTAGTTAGATATCTCGGAAATGCAAACAAATTTCCATTCCCCTTTGCAGCAGATGATACTAATTTGCTGGCTAAAATAGCTGTCATCTAGTATCAGCTATTTCAATAAAACTGGATATCAAATTTCGCTTTCAAATAGTAAAATATCTATGATTATGATTTCATGAGCAGTTTCTCTAAAGCTGTTTTGATGCATATGTAGATGAATCAAATTGGTATAATGCTGGAAAGTTTAATCCTCAAATATAAACTTTGAGTGAAGGGAAGACCTAAAATGATTTTTAAGATTTTATAATTATTTGTGAAAACTAGGATTGTTAATTAGTCAATAAAACATCTGTAGTCTATTCCTGATCTACTGCTTTGCATGTTGCAATAAGAAGTTCTATGCTGACTGCCTATAAACCCAGGCATGCAGAGGCATGATTTAAACTCTATAGGTCTTAACCAGTTCTATATATGGGGTATAGTTAAATATTCTGAATTTAGCTAAAAATATGTTGAGCTCTTGAACATTTTAACATAAATGAAGAACTCAGAGGGAACTCAGCTTGGAGAGAACTATATAAATGAGAAAAATTAAACAGGATATAATCCAGGAAAACAAGAGGGGCAAAAAAGAAAATTAGCCTGACCAACGAGTTAGAACTCCTGAAACAGTAATTATCCCCCAAGGAAACAGATGTTTGAACATACTGTATTGCTTCTCTCTTAAACAGAAATCACACATATTCTGATAATTCTTCAGATGGATCTCCTTCAATACATCAGAAAGCCACGTAAGAAACAAGCTGATGAAAAAAGCATATATATAAGCTAATTTGTACCTGCTACATTAAGATGTAACAAGATGTTTTAAAGATAATAGCTCATTTTAGTGGAATAATCAATTGAGCAAAGCTAATTTATCTTAATATTTTAAATGTACCTGAACTTTCCATATAGTATTTACATTTGTAAAACACGCATAATGACTGTCACTATGAATTGTGAGGTTATGACCATCTCTATATCAAGGAATGTTGAATAAAAGCACAAATACTGAAATATCATTTAATCAAATAAGAAAAATGGACATTATTCTAGCTCCACTGTATCAAAAAGAAAACAGATTCTGATTTATATGCTTCTCTATCCTTAGGGAGGCAGAAGAACCAGTGCTCTCCTGTGTATACCGATGATGGGGTACCGACACCATGAACTCACAGTGTTTGCACACATAATAGGTTCTTTTCCTAACAATTGTCGGAAAGAACGTGTTCATAGCAACACTTCTAAAACTAAAAAGTTGTCTGGGTAGAAACTTCAAAAATCCATTTTGGACTCAAGAACACCATTTGATAAGTTAAACAGTGCCAAAGAAAACAATAATTCATCCTGAAAGACGCTATGGAAATTGCACTGCTCACAAATAGATGCCTTGTGGGATTATTTAGATTTTTACATGGTTATGTTATCTAAGCCTTGTTTTTAAAGTTTGAGGGGACAATAGATTGTGATAAACCGTATATTTTGGGGTGCTTAACTGGTCCACTATTTGCCTGCTTGCACGTACCCATAATAAGAAAAATACCCTGTGCTGCCTCCAGGTAGCACCCGGTGGGAGGCTGGCCACCAATTCGGATGAAAAATCTCCTTACGCCACCTAGTTTCCATAAATAGGTATTCACATCTGTCATCTGCTAACAAAATCTACACGCCAAGCATTTGCCAAAGAACAGAACCTTCAACTGCCTAATCCCTATCTAAATTTCAGGTATCATTTCGCAAAACTATGTGGTACAATAATTTGTGGGGTTTTTTGTTTGTTTGTTTTTTTAATGAGTTACTAGTTCTTAACACTGGCTGCACATTAGTATCAGTGATACACTCTGTGCCAATGTTTGTCAACCACATATGCAGGTAACTAGCTCCTGAGAAGTGCTTAAATGCTCCTTTCTGGATTCATCCTAAACCAACTAAAACTGAGAGTCCAGAACTTGAATCTTTTCAAACACTCCCTGAACCATTCCCTGTGTGAACGTAAAGCTGAGATGCACCATCAAAAATGAAAGTAATAAAGGCCACCAGAGAGTATCCTAATATGTTTCAAATCACTGTATAAAATGATAGAAAATGACTAGGCATGAAACGGCTTTAGCTTAAATAATATTCAGTCCTGCTTTACGTCAGGAAATTAAATTGGCCCATACTGACACCATGATTTGTAAAATAGTCACATTTCCTCATCCTATCACAAATAGTATTTAACGATTATTTTAGGAAACAGACGTTGGAGTCAGAAAGCTCAAGTTCAAATCCAGATTCTTGCAATTGCTGAGTGGTCTTAACCTCTGATTATCATTCTTTAACTAAACATGGACCGTTACTCTCTTCTTCAAAGAGGATTAAATGGGATATACGATAGTAAGTAGTCACAGCAACCAGTAAAGCAATATAATGATAGAGAGGGAAAACTAGAAATGACAACAGTATTTGTATTTCACTGAGCTCAACTTACAGACAAGGGGTCAGAGATCCAGAGAGTAAATGCCTCCCAGATCATGCCTAATAAAAAGTCAACCTTACTTAGTATGGCAAAACTGATCTAATAGTGAGTTGTTTGGGTGAGAACTATTATCTGATAGATCTGTGGAAGGAAATCTCCATAATGACTGAATTTATAGATATTTTCAGTGATTTTTACCATTTAGAATGTAAATAAGACATTTAACCTTTCTATTGCACTGGCTACTTTTAAATCAGGGCCTCCCAGGTGGCGCTAGTAGGAAAGAGCCTACCTTCCAAGGCATAAGACTTAAGAGACAGAGGTTTGATCCCTGGTCACGAAGATCCCCTGGAAGAGGGCACAGCAACCCACCCCAGTATTCTTGCCTGGAGAATCCCACGGGTAGCGGAGCCTGGTGGGCTACTGTCCATAGGATCACAAAGAGTCAGACGTGATTGAAGTGACTTAGCACAATTTTAAATAAAGTAATCAGACATACATCTTTATTGAGATACATTCTAAGGACAAAAAGACCTGCCAAGAAATACTGACCACTACTTTGTATGTTTTTTGTTGGTTGTGGTACTGGTACAGTATTTCTGGAACAAATTTGTAATGTATTATAAAAGAGAAAATATTAAATTTATATTGATGCTGCAGAGAACCTATAAAGTCATGATTTAAAAAAAATATTTATCTCGTAACCTGTTCATTTGTTTCTTCCATTGTGGTTTGATGATTTTTCTTAATAGCATGGTTGTGTTTCTTTCTTCTTACTTTTTGTGTATCTACTGTGGGTTTTAAATTTGTGAACAACATGAGGTTCACATATTTGCTTGTTTTAAACTAGGAGTCATTTAAGTTTAAACACACTATAAAAGAGCCACATTTTTACGTCCCTCCTCCACATGGTGCTTTGATGTCATATTTTAATTTTCACACTTATCCCTTTACAATTTATTATAGCTATAGTTGCTTTATAATTTTTGCCTTTTAATCTCCATACTGGCTTAATGTAAGTGGTTGAACCTCAGTCCTTAGTATTTATTTGCCTTTCCTAGTGGGATTTTCCTTCTCCTATTGATAGCAGAAAGTGAAGAGGAACTAAAGAGCCTCTTGATGAAAGCAAATGAGGAGAGTGAAAAAGCTGGCTTAAAACTCAACATTCAAAAGACTAAGATCATAACATCCAGGCCCATCACTTCATGGCAAAGGATGGGAAGACAATGGAAACAGTGACAGACTTTACTTTCTTGAGTTTCAAAATCACTGCAGATGGTGACTGTAGCCATGAAATTAAAAGATGCTTGCTCCTTGGAAGAAAAGCTATGACCAACCTAGACAGCATATTACAAAGCAGAGATGCTACTCTGCCAACAAAGGTCTGTCTAGTCAAAGCTATGGCTTTTCCAGGAGTTGTGTATGGATGTGAGAGTTGGACCATAAAGAAAGCTGAGAGCCGAAGAATTGATGGTTTTGAACTGTGGTGTTGGAGAAGACTCTTGAGAATCCCTTGGACTGCAAGGAGATCCAACCAGTCCATTCTAAAGGAAATCAGTCCTGAATATCCGTTGGAAGAACTGATGCTGAAGCTGAAACTCCAACCTTTGGCCATGTGATGTGAAGAACCGACTTATTTGAAAAGACCTTGATGCTGGGAAAGACTGAAGGTGGGAGGAGAAGGGGATGACAGAGGATGAGATGCTTAGATGGCATCACTGACTTTTGGACATGAGTTTGAGCAAGCTCTGGGAGTTGGGTTGATGAATAGGGAAGCCTGGCGTGCTGCAGACCATGGGGTCACAGAGAGTCAGACACAACTGAGTGACTGACTGATAGATTCCTATCTTAAAGACCCTTTCTTTATTTACTTAATTTAAATTTATTTTAATTGGAGGTTAGTTACTTCACAATATTGTATTGGTTTTGCTATACATCAACATGAATCCGCCACGGCTGTACACGTGTTCCCAATCCTGAACCCCCTTCCCACCTCCCTCCCCATACCATCCCTCTGGGTCATCCCAGTGCACCAGCCCCAAGCATCCTGTATCCTGCATTGAACCTAGACTTGCAATTTGTTTCTTATATGATATTATACATGTTTCAATGCCATTCTCCCAAATCATCCCACCCTCTCCCTCACCCTCTCGCTCTCCCACAGAGTCCAAAAGACTGTTCTATACATCTGTGCCTCTTTTGCTATCTCGCATACAGGGTCATCATTACCATCTTTCTAAATTCCATATATATGTATTAGTATACTGTATTGGTGTTTTTCTTTCTGGCTTACTTCACTCTGTATAATCGGCTCCAGTTTCATCCATCTCATTAGAACTGATTCAAATGTATGCTTTTTAATGGCTGAGTAATACTCCATTGTGTATATGTACCATGGCTTTCTTATCCATTCATCTGCTGATGGACATCTAGGTTGCCTCCACGTCCTGGCTATTATAAACAGTGCTGCGATGAACATTGGGGTACACGTGTCTCTTTCAATTCTGGTTTCCTCGGGTGTATGCCCAGCACTGGGATTGCTGGGTCATAAGGCAGTTCTATTTCCAGTTTTTTTAAGGAATCTCTACACTGGTCTCTTCATAGTGGCCATACTAGCTTGCATTCCCACCAACAGTGTAAGAGGGTTCCCTTTTCTCCACACCCTCTCCAGCATTTATTGCTTGCAGACTTTTGGATCACAGCCATTCTGACTGGTGAGAAATGGTACCTCATTGTGGTTTTGATTTGCATTTCTCTGATAATGAGTGATGTTGAGTATCTTTTAAAGACCCTTTAATATTTATTAGAATAGGTTTAGTACTAATGAACTCTCAGTTTTTGCTTGCCTGAGAAGTTCTTTATCGTTTCTATTCTAAATGATAATCTTGCTGGGAAGATATCCTAGGTTACAGGTTTTTCCCTTTCAGCACTTTGAATATATCACGTCACTCCCTTTCGGCTTGCAAAGCTTCTGTAGAGAAGATAGCCTTGTGGTGCTGCTGCTGCTCCTAAGTCGCTTCAGTCGTGTCCGACCCTGATTCCTGTGTATTTGACTGTTTTGTCTTTCTGCATTTATAATTCTTTATCTTTGTCATTTTAACTATGGCTTAGTGTGGGTCTGTTTGAGGTCATCAAGTTTAAAATCTGCTCTGCTTTCAATATCTGGATATTTATTTCCTTCCTCAAGTTTGGAAAGTTTACAACTACAGTTTCCTCAAATAAATCTTCGAACTCCTTTCCTCCTTTCCTTTCTGGGACCTCTATACTGCAAGTATTGGCAGGCTTAATGTTATCCCAGAGATCTCAAACTGTTTTCATTAAAAAAGAAAAAAAAATTTTTTTTTTTTTTGCTGTTCTGACTGGGTGATATCCATTACTCTATCTTCCAGATGACTTATGTGTTTTTCTGTATCACTTAGTGCACTCTTCATACTTTCATGTGTGATATTTTAACTTCAGCTCTTGTATTCATTTCTGATTGTATCTTTTTTCCTATTTTCTAGTTCCCTGTTAACAGTTTCACTGAATGCATCTACCCTTTTCCCTAATTTAGTTAACACTTTTATTACCAGTGCTTTGAATTTTTATCTGCCAAGCTGTTTATTTCATTATTTGTTCAGAGGTTTTCTTTTGCTGTTTCAATGACAGCAATCCTTCCACCTCCTTTTGGTTAATTTTCTCTGCCACTATGAATTTAGGTGAAAGTTACTTATTGTCCTGAAGGAGTATTATTACGTGGGAGAGTCCCTATGCAGATGTGCCCAATGCCTTTGGTAGGAGAGCTGGATTTGATGTGAACACCAGTCATGTCTTTGCTCAGGGTGTGCCAGTAGCTATGGCCTTGGTAGGGGGTGGGACTGGAGATGGCAGGGTAGAGCCAGGTGTGCGGCCAGTCCTCCCCTCTGCTCAGTGACCCTCGACAGCCTATGGGAAGAGAGGTCTGATCTCAAGTTGCTACGGCAGAATCCCTGGGGGTGAGCCTGAGCTGGCTCTATTCCCTTTAAGGATGGCTTTTCCCCTTTCTCTGTACTGGAAACCCATGCCCTGCAGTGGGCAGTGCTGAAGCAAATGGGACACACAGGGGGGCTCTATGCTCCTGTCTGCTTCAGGCAGAGGCCCAAGCTTTCTCTGCTGTGCTGAGTGTGCATCCACAATTGTTTCCCTCACTCTGCTCAGACACCGCCTCGGGTGCAAATCCCTTTGTCGCTCACAGCTAATCACTCCTCCCAGCCTCCGCCACGCTTGCCCTGTAGTGGAACAACACTGCGCGGTGGGGGAACCCACGTGGACTTTCAGAACGTACAGGGTGGTGAGTGGTGGTGGACTGGCTGCCACAGAGATCTAGGCTGCTTAAGTAAATGCTCAACAATGGCCCAGGCCAGAACTTGGTAGCCTCTGCAGTCGTGGCTGCCTCAGGTCCAGTGTCCTGGGAAACCTGGCAGCCTCCAGGACAGACCTCCCTCCACTCTGACGTGGGGGAGAAGTCAGTGCACTCCTGCTGCTCACAAGCTGAGTGTAGGGTTCCTACACTTTTGTCCCAGCAGCTCTCCAGCAGCCAAGGGGCATCGTCTGCCCTGTTTAGGCCCCCAGGACTAAGGTGTGCAATCTGCGGCTCTCACTGCACATTCCCTAGGGCAGGGGTCCAACTGTATTCTCGCTTCTTCTCTAAGTTCCTGTGCAGGGTCACAAGGCTCAAGAGGATTGCTTTTCTTCTCTTCATGCTGGATATTTGTATCTTTTCTACAGCCTTGGCTGTGCAGGAGTCTTTCTGCCAGTTTCCAGTTAGTTTTCAGTGAGAACTGTTAGACATGGAGGTGTATTTTTGACGTGTTCAAACATCCACATTCTCTTACTCCTCCATCTTGACTCATCTCCTGTAATGAGCAGTTCTATGTGTTCAGGCAAATGCATACATCCATATACCCAATGTCCAGTGCCACACATAAATACTCCTTCACCTTGAAAGATCCCTGAACACCATTTACAGGCAACCACTTCCCCCTTGGGTCAATCCCTGGTCAGTTCATCTATTGCCCGTTTCTACAGTATTGCCTCTTTTAGAACATGTCATACAATACGTTGTAAGTTTAAGTTTGTTGATCTGCGTCCTTGTCAGCATTTCTTATTGTCAGTTTCTTATATTACAGCCACTTAATGGTATCACCTTGTGGTATCAATCTATTTTAAGGGCTGATTACTCATCTTTCAAATACCACACTAAATTTTAATTTGAAAACTTCACTCAGCCAAGATCCCCAGATACAGAATTATATCATTTTAGACTACAGACTTCAGATGATGTAAGGCCTTTTTCTTCAGATTAAAGTTTTTAAGCTGTTTCTAAGTGTGGTGGTAGTGATTCAGTTGTTAAGCTGTGTCCAACTCTTGGGACCCCACATGTAAAAGTAGATAAATATATAGAAAACATTACCAACAGCTCTACCATCCAGAGATGACCACCGTTTTCTTCTGATTGTGTGTGAGTGCACATGTTTTAAAAAATTAATTAATTAATAAATATACTTTTGGCTGTACTGGGTCTTCATTGCTGTATGCAGACTTATTGCAGCTGCTTCTCTTGCTGCAGAACACGGGCTCTAGAGCATTCAGGCTTCAACAGTTGTGGCGCATGGGCTTAGCTGGCCATGGCATGTGGATTCCTCCTGGATCAGGGATAAAACCCATGTCCCCTGGATTGGCAGGCAGACTCTTAAACCACTGGACCACCGGGGAAGGCCCAATTAATGCTACATTTAATACTCAAAGACTGAATGTTTCTTCCCTAAGATCAAGAATAAGACTAGAATGTCCACTTTCACTATATCTATTCACTGTAGTAGAGAATCTTATAGATGCAATTGTTGTTGTGAGTCACTCAGTCATGTCTGACTCTTTACGACCCCAGGTTCTGCAGCCTGCCAGACTCCTCTGTACATGGGATTCTCCAGGCAAGAACACTACAGTGGATTGCCATTCCCTTCTCCAGAGGATCTTCCCGACCCAGGGATCAAACCCAGGTCTCCTGCATCACAGGCAGATTCTTTACCATCTGAGTCATCAGGGAAGCCCAATAGATGAAACAGTCAAAATAAATACAAGCATCTAGATTGGCAGGTGGATTCTTAACCACTGAACCACCAGGCAAGTCCTGACCCAAAATTTAAGATCTGATCATGTTTGAGGAAAGAAAGCCAAGCGTGAAGGAAGAATCATAGCAAACAAGGTGGGCGTGATAGGAGATAAATTTAGAGAGACCTGTTGGAGTGGAGTTCTTCAATGTTGGTTGTCCAATGATGAGGCCTTGTTAAAAGAGACTGTGGCATCCTACCCACCAAATTTCTGATTCAGCAGAGAGAGATTTGGGCCTGAGAATCTGAATTTGCAACCATCTTCCAGGTGTTGCTGATGCTGCTGGTACAGGGTCCCACTTTGAGAACCCTTCCTGGGCATACCCATACTACGATGAAGAGTCTGAGTTTTTCCTTCCAAATAGATGAGAAGACAATGTAAGGTTTTAAAGACAGAATGATGTGCTTCTGTGTTGAATTTTACATAGATAATACTGGCTGATGTGTGAAATGAATCAGAGGGGACAGGATGACAAATGAGGAAGCAGTAAGCGCTACTACTAGTGAGAAACTGTCTTGAATCAGGGTAGAGAAAATGTTGAAGTGTGAACCAACTCAGTATAAATTTAGGAAAAAGCTGACAGAACTTGTAAATAGACTAGATATTAGAAAAAGAAGAAGAAAAGAAGGGCAAACTGAGGTCACTGCCTTGACAACAACCTCTATGGAAGACTGGATGGGGTTGCTCATCAAAAGTTCTTATTTCAAAAATATTTAGTGTGTGATATCCATTAATACACTAGAAATACCAAAGTATGCAAGCTAGATATACAAATCTAAAGCTCCAAGGAAGACAATTTAAAAATGGGATGTCATTAACCCATGAACACATTCATAATCATGGAACCTATTGAGGTCATTAGAATAGATCAATGGCTTGCAAGCAGGTCTGCTCCCAGGGGATACTTGGCAATGTCTGGAGACATTTCTTATCGACTTTACTTAAGAGGGGATGAGACTACTGGCATATATTGACTGGAGGTCAGGAATGCTACTGAAATATCATAAAATGCACAGGAGTGCTCCCAACAGCAAATAATTATCTTCCTCAGAACATCAATAGTGCTGAGGCTGAGAAACTCTTTTCTATCTGTATGATAGAAAAACTGTCTTTCGTGTATGATGCAAACACAGGAATACAAGGCCTTTCTCAGATATACAAACAACTGGAAAATATACCATTCGTGCACATTATTTAGAAGTTGCATCAATTCAGTTCAGTCGCTCGTTCAATCATGTCAGACTCTTTGTGACCCCATGGACTGCAGCACGCCAGGCCTCCCAGTCCATTACCATCTCCCAGAGCCTACTCAAACTCATATCCATTGAGTCAGTGATGCCGTCCAACCATCTCATCCTCTGTCATCCCCTTCTCCTCCTGACCTCAATCTTTCGCAGCAACAATGTCTTTTCAAATGAGTCAGTTCTTCACATCAGGTGGTCACATGATTGGAGTTTCAGCTTCAGCGTCTGTTCTTCCAAAGAAAATTCAGGACTGATTTCTTTAGGACTGACTGGTTGGATCTCCTGGCAGTCAAAGGGATTCTCGAGAGACTTCCTGAATACCACAGTTCAAAAGCATCAATTCTTCAGCGCTCAGCTTTCTTTGCAGTCCAACTCTCACATCCATAAATGACTACAGGAAAAACCATAGCTTTGGCTAGACAGACTTTTGTTGACAAAGTAATGTCTCTGCTTTTTAATATGCTGTCTAGGTTGGTCACAGGTTTTCTTCCAAGGAGCAAGTGTCTTTTAATTTCATGGCTGCAGTCACTATCTGCAGTGATTTTGGAGCCCCCCCAAAATAAAGTCTCTCACTGTTTCCATTGTTTCCCCATCTATTTGCCATGAAGTAATGGGCCCAGAAGCAATGATCTTAGTTTTCTTTTCTTTTTTTTTTTGGTTTTCAAATGATCCTTTATTTTTCTTTTTCCTTTGCAGTTCTTAACTAGCGGGGCACTCCACTGCGCCACTGTTGATATCATCTATGATGTCATGAGGGTGGCGGCCATCAACATTGCAGCCCACAGACTGGGCGGTCCCCAGGATCTCTTTAATGGTTCCAGAAGGCTCTCTAGCTAGAGACCGATGCCGCATCTGCCGGGCAATGCTGACGATCTCATCAAAAGTGATGTTTCCACTGTGCTTAATGTTTTTCTGCTTCTTTCTGTCCCTTGGTGGTTCCTTGAGGGCTTTGATGATCAGGGCAGAAGCAGAAGGTACCACCTCAATCTGGGCTTGTCTGTTCTGAATGGTCAGTTTCACTGTAATCCTCAGACCCTTCCAATCACCAGTTGCCTTGGCAATGTCATCACCGACCTTTTTTGGAGACAGACCCAGAGGGCCGATCTTGGGGGCCAGGGCAGACGTGGCACCGACTTCCCCACTGGTACACCTCAAGTACACGACTTTGATCTCGTTGGGGTCGAACTTAGGTGGCATGGTGGAGGCGGCTGGTGTCGGATGAACCCGGATTCGGGACGACCGAAGAAAGTTGCACCTTTGCCTCCTCCGAGCCGAAAGCCGAAAGCTGATCTTAGTTTTCTGAATGTTGAGTTTTAAGCCAGCATTTTCACCCTCCTCTTTCACTTTCATCAAGAGGCCCTTTAGTTCCCGTTCACTTTCTGCCATAAGGGTGGTGTCCCGTGCATATCTGAGGTTATTGATATTTCTCCAGGCAATCTTGATTCCAGCTTGTCCTTCATCCAGCTCAGCATTTCATATAATGTTCTCTGCATATAAGTTAAATAAGAAGGGTGACAATATACAGCCTTGGGGTACTCCTTTCCTGATTGGGAACCAGGCTGTTATTACACGTCTAGTTCTAACTGTTGCTTCTTGACCTGCATAGATTTCTCAGGAGGCAGGTCAGATGGTCTAGTATTCCCATCTCTTTAAAAATTTTCCAGTTTGTTGTGACCACACAGTCAAAGCCTTTGGCTTAGTCAATAAATCAGAAGCAGATGTTTTTCTCGAACTCTCTTGCTTTTTTGATGATCCAACAGATGTTGGCAATTTAATCTCCGGTTCCTTTGCCTTTTTAAAATCCAGGTTAACATCTGGAAGTTCACAGTTCACATACTATTGAAGGCTGGCTTGGAGAATTTTTTTTTACATACTTTTCAAAATTTAATTAATTAATTTATTTTACTTTACATTATTGTATTGGTTTTGCCATACATTGACTTGAATCCGCCACGAGTATACATGTGTTCCCCATCCTGAACCCCCCACTCACCTCCCTCCCCATCCCATCCCTCTGGGTTATCCCAGTGCACCAGCCCCGAGCATCCTGTATCATGCATCAAACTTGGACTGGCAATTCATTTCACATATGATATTTTATGTGTTTCAATGCCCTTCTCCCATATCATCCCACCCTCACCCTCTCCCACAGATTCTAAAAGACTGTTCTATACATCTGTGTCTCTTTTGCTGTCTCACATACAGGGTTATCATTACCTTCTTTCTAAATTCCATATATATGCGTTAGTATGCTCTATTGGTGTTTTTCTTTCTGGCTTACTTCACTCTGTATAATCAGCTCCAGTTTCATCCATCTCATTAGAACTGATTCAAATGTATGCTTTTTAATGGCTGAGTAATACTCCATTGTGTATATGTACCATGGCTTTCTTATCCATTCATCTGCTGATGGACATCTAGGTTGCTTCCATGTCCTGGCTATTATAAACAGTGCTGCGATGAACATTGGGGTACACGTGTCTCTTTCAATTCTGGTTTCCTCGGTGTATATGCCCAGCAGTGGGATTGCCGGGTCATAAGGCAGTTCTATTTCCAGTTTTTTAAGGCATTCAAAAGCAGAGACATTACTTTGCCGACTAAGGTCCATCTAGTCAAGGCTATGGTTTTTCCTGTGGTCATGTATGGATGTGAGAGTTGGACTGTGAAGAAGGCTGAGCACCGAAGAATTGATGAGTTTGAACTGTGGTGTTGGAGAAGACTCTTGAGGGTCCCTTGGACTGCAAGGAGATCCAACCAGTCCATTCTGAAGGAGATCAACCCTGGGATTTCTTTGGAAGGAATGATGCTAAAGCTGAAGCTCCAGTACTTTGGCCACCTCATGCCAAGAGTTGACTCATTGGAAAAGACTCTGATGCTGGGAGAGATTGGGGGCAGGAGGAGAAGGGGACAACCCAGGATGAGATGGTTGGATGGCATCACAGACTTGATGGATGTGAGTCTGAGTGAACTCCGGGAGATGGTGATGGACAGGGAGGCCTGGCGTGCTGCGATTCATGGGGTCTCAAAGGGTTGGACACGACTGAGCAACTGAACTGAACTGAAGGAATCTCCACACTGTTCTCCATAGTGGCTGTACTAGTTTGCATTCCCACCAAGAGTGTAAGAGGGTTCCCTTTTCTCCACACCCTCTCCAGCATTTATTGCTTGTAGACTTTTGGATCACAGCCATTCTGACTGGTGTGAAATGGTACCTCATTGTGGTTTTGATTTGCATTTCTCTGATTATGAGTGATGTTAAGCATCTTTTCATGCGTTTGTTTGGCTTGGAGAATTTTGAGCATTACTTTGCTAGTGTGTGAGATGAGTGCAATTGTGCGGTAGTTTGAACATTCTTTGGCATTGCCTTTCTTTGGGATACGTATATGCAATATATATATATATATATGGAGAGCTTAAGAATAAATTAACTATACCTCAAGTTACATTATAGCATTAGACTTAAATGGCTGCTGCTATTAGACAATGAAAAACACAGTAAGGGAATAAGGTAAAATGAATGCAACCATAATTTAAATGAAAAATTTGGACTCACAAATCCATCATACTGTATGGAAACTCCAGGGCTCTTCTCTCAGATTATGCCACCTGTACACCTTTGTTGCATGAATAAATGCACAAATATACAAGCACACGAATAAATGAACATTATGGTTTAGCTCTCTTAGGTAATTAAGAAATAGTAGCAACAGGTAAACAGAAGAGGAAATATAGAATGTAAGTGCAGACTCACAATTTCTGGACTGTGGGTAGAGATTCACAAAATCTCTAGAAATGAAAAGAAACTTCAAAGGTGCAGACAGACAAGCAGGAAGATTTGAAATCAATAGCAATCCTAACTTTCAGGGGAAAAAATCCACTAATCCTAGTGTCCTCTAACATGGAGCATCACAGCAGCAATCCACCATCATGAGAAATCCCTAAAAGAGATTTCTCGAGCTATTATCCTCTGGATAATATTTTCTCGAGGTATTATCATCTGGAAAATACCTATGAAAGCAGCTCTCAAGTCTGAGTGAAATAGAGCCACACTACAGAACATAACTTTATAGACAACTCATTGGAACACATCTACTTCAGAAACAAAAGTGCAGAAAATCTTTCCCACAGAGAGGCGCTGAGAGCACAACATGTTAACGTGAGTGCTTTTACAGTCAGAAGATGCTGAGTATAGGTGAAAGAGCCAGGAATCAGAGGCTGTGAAGATCCCCTGGAGCGGGAAATGACAATCTACTCCAGTACCTTTGCCTGGAAAATTGCATGGACAGAGAAGTCTGGCAGGCTACAATCCATAAGGTCGCAAAGAGTCAGACACGACTAAGGTGACTCAGCACTCATATTCTAGGTATGAGGAGGTGGCCATGGTGGTGGTGGGGGAATAATTCTGTGTTAAAAGGTGCATGACAAAAATCTTCGCACAGAGAAAAATAGGTATAAGAGAGAAATGCACTTGAGATAGAGACATTCTGTAATCAGTCTAATCACAATATAAGGAACAGATGACTTCAAAGATAAAGAGGATGCTTTTAGTCCATGGACAGAAACGTTTAAATCAGGGTCACCTTTCACCAAGAAGGATGAGTCGATCCACACCACTCCGTTGCTGGCCAGTGAAGTACGTGTGACGGGAATGGCTCAGTCAGTGACTATGACATTATGTGTTCCCCTTACACACCCAAGACCTATCACAACACAGTCTAATCACAGCAATTATGTTTAGTAAATCTGAGATATAAGCTGGGCTCATAGGAAATTACAAGTAAATTACTAATGTAGTTCACACACTGCATGCTAAATCTATACTATACTTCAAGTCTAAATCAAGAGAAGTTAGAATTGTGCTGCCTGGGGCACAGGGCGCTGACTGTAACTCACCCTTCCCAGTTCTTTATCTTCAAGAGCCAGGACACCAGTGCTTTCTGTGAAGAGTTTTACTTTGACCACAGGCCGCGGATGAGTAGTGGTAAAGTCTCCTTGTGTTCCCCACCTGCAATGAAGTAGCAAAGAGTCTCTTTAAAATGCAGCATTAAGTTTTGTCTGCCATATAGATGTGTCTCCTTAGAAGGCACATCAAGCAGTACAGAATCTTTCGTGGCTCAGTGAGATTTTTATCCTCCCTTTTGATTCTGACAGATGGCAGTCAAGAAAGAAAGTAACAATAAGCTTTACAGCTTGTAATAATTATTCAGCTGGTCAAAAAAATAGCACATTAGACTATAAAACATAAGAATCTAGGTGAAAGTAAGCATTAAAAATATATATGTAACTGAGTCACTGTTGTACACCTGAAACAGAACATTATAAATCCACTATACTTCCATAAAAAAGCAAAGCATTGTAGATATAGCTATTGGTACCTATTTTATTAACTTAAATATAAATTACAATACCATTTTTATGGATGGCTGGGGAACATTTCTAGGGGTCTGAGTGAGTATAAGAGGCAGTGTCTCAGAAACCATTTTTTCATGCTGAAAATTTCACCCCAGCTCCTTTTGTAAAGTCTTTACTAGGCATTTTATTTATATTTTTTAAAGTGGAGGCAATTATCTTGTCATTTACTTTATATGTTTTTTTTAAGCTCATGTCAAAAGGAAAGATATAAGCATTATAAAATATAGGAGTGTTTTGCCATTGATTTCCTAGCACACTCTCCAAAGAATAGAGTAAATTTGTCTATGACTTTTCAAATCATCATAACAAAATTAACATGTTTTCTTGGTTTATCTTTTAATTAACAGCATCTCATCATTACCACATACCAACTCATTCTAGTCTATTTACAAACTTAACTGGCATACATTTGATATTAAAAAAATCTTATAAATGTTTCTCGTAGTTCTGAGAGATGAGAGATGAGATTTAGCACAGCATGAAGAAAATGCCATTGGGTAAAGTAAGAGGAAGAAAGACATCAGAGACGAAAGAAAGAGAAATTCAATGAAATGAAGATTCCTATTAAAAATAAATCACTAAATAAAAACACCAATCTCTTATTTTTAAAAAAGCAAGTAGTGGCACTGTCTAAAGTACTTTATAAAGCTTCTTCAGAAAGCTGAAATAGAGAAACGAAAAAAAAAACTGAGAAACGTATACCAAAATTGAATACTCATGACGTCTTCTCCTATCATGCAATTTTAATTTTTAATACAGTGATATATGTTCAGTAAAAGCAGAGGCTGTTTCAATGACTAAAGAAACTAGCATCAAAATGGGAGGGAAAGAGGAGATCCATTTAGGAAGGAAAACAACTTAATTTCTATCTTAGATTTGTAGAAAGGGATTAGCAAAGAATCTTTTTGCCATTTCATAGAACTGAGAAGGTCTGAGATAAAGTAGAGTTAAAACAGGAGTAAAAATGAAAATAGATTCAGAATCAAAATAAGGAAGGACAGAATGATTTTCAGTTTAGAGTGAGGGGTCTTAGGCCTTAATACAGTCAGGCAATCTGAATAGTAACTCCAGAGTCAATTCCCATGACATACCCCTTTCTTTAACGAGTATCATGTGGTCAAACTTGGAAAAGTAAATTTCCAAACGAAGTTCACCTTTTTAAGTTCTATGTTTATGTATCATATTAGAGAATAAAATTTGTATGACAGTAATCTTTTAAAATAATTAAAACCAGCTTTATATTATAAAATATTTATCTGTGTGTCTAACTTTTCCATAAGTACTTGAAAATTATTCTGCATTGTGGGTAGTGTGTGATATATATAGATACAAGGTCAAGGTTGCTACTGTGCTATTTAAATTTATTTTATTCTTGATGAGCTTTGGTATCCCTTATACAGCAGCATATAGGTATTCAGATCTCCTACCAAGACTGAAATTTTGACACTTTTTATATTTTTGTCAACTTCTGATGTCCTATTTGGTGATGTAAAGTGTTCAGTGAGGCATCACCAACTCAATGGACATAAGTTTGAGCGAGCTTTGGGAGTTGGTGATGGACAGGGAAGCTTGGCATGCTGTAGTCCATGGGGTGGCAGAGTCGGACATGACTGAGCGACTGACCTGAACTGAAAGTGTTCAATAGTAACCATATTCTTTAAGTATGAATAGTTTATTATTTTTCACAATCCCATGGTCATGTTAATTCTCAACTACTAGACTTGTGTAAAAATAGAGAACTAACACTATGCTAGGAATGGTGATAAGGTAAAAAACCACCTTAGAGAAGTCAAATAAGGAATCTAATCAATATACTGCAAGTAGAGACAGTAATTAGAAAACAAAGAGCTAAAATTGAATGGGAAATCACTGATAATATACAACTTGGAAGGGAATCCAGGATATCCAGTCTCAAAATCAGTAACGCCAATAAACACAAGAAATAGATGAATACCATAGGCCTGGAGGCAATCCATAAGGGTTCATCTCCCTACAAACAAGGTATAGGAACTCTAGAGTACAGGGTATGGAATGCTAATGGTCAACTCCTGTGAAGTGAGGAAAGCTTAAATAATACACTTTCAGGAAGGGAGAATCCAAGGCACAGAGGTATCAACAGATCCTAACTGTACCAGCCAGATGTCTAAATTTTTAGAGGCATTCAGCAACAACAAAAATGCAATTTTAAAAGAGTGCATAAATAAAAACACTGCAATGATAGTTCTCATAAATTGCAACATTCCAGGATATAAGAAAACTGGTAATCTGATAATTTGTTATCAAACTTAATAAACTTGATAATTTCTCCACTGAAAAATAAAAGTTAAAAAGTTACATACAGTTTAAAAATGCTTATGAATTCTATAATGAGTTAATTAAAAAATACAAAGTCTCCCTCCCTTTCCACCCAAAAAAAGGCAGCACGGAAGAAAGAAAAAAGATAATAGGCCTACTTTCAATATTCACCATGATACTTCTTGCTTTCTACTTAATTGGCATGTTTAAACACTTTCAGGAATTAATACCAGTTATTATCGTCTTGCTATTTTCTCTGTATTATGCGATGAAAGAATACACTACCCTTGCTGTCAATTTGCTTTGACTCAAAATGCATTGCCTTTTCCTTCTTCTATGAATGTATTATTTATGAGGACTCAGACTTCCAATGTAAATCTTCAAATGAATAAAATATCTACAAAGTACCTTTATGAGGACTGCAGGGTTTTGCGGCCATGAAAACTGGGTAAGTCATATACAAACTGAAATAACTGACATTATTATGTACTTGCTAATAAATAAATATGCTGGAAATTTGTATCGGGAGCCAAAAAAATATGTTCAGTCTATTCACCCAGTAAGGCTATTACTAGGAATTTATCCTAACAATATAACCATGTATAATTAAAAAAAAAAAGTATAAGCAGGAATGTATTCTCCCGTGGCATTATACATAAATAACAAAAGCAAGCAACCTAAATAGCTAATATTAGGGGAAAGATTATATAAATTATGTGACATCAATGAAAATTTTTGTTGCTACCTATGGCAGTTATCAACGTGATATAAAACCATGCATGATGTATTAAAAAAGAGGGGACACAAAACTGAATCAGGTGTTGATGTATGGCAAAAACTATCACAATACTGCAAAGTAATTATCCTCTAGTTAAAATAAATCAATTTTAGAAACAGAATCAGGGCCTTTCCTTCATTCAAAAAACTTACTGAGTACTTCTTGTGTGCCAGACATATTCTAGTGTCAGTAATCAAAGTCTAACCTCTTAAAAAATACATTCCAATACAAGATGATAGACATAAATACTTTTATTATTATATTCTGTAGTATATGTCTCTTTCCACTCTTGCTCTGCATTCTCAACAGCTAGATACCTCCCATGGTCTCTTAAAGTAGCTAGAGAAGTAGATTTATGTTGTGATCTGAAAGAATTCTCAAAAGTTAATAGTGTATTTGTTTTATTTTTTATTTTATTTTATTTTTAGTTTTTTATTTTTTAAAATTTAAAATCTTTAATTCTTACATGCATTCCCAAACATGAACCCCCCTCCCACCTCCCTCCCCATAACATCTTTCTGGGTCATCCCCATGCACCAGCCCCAAGCATGCTGCATCCTGCGTCAGACATAGACTGGCGATTCAATTCACATGATAGTATACATGTTAGAATGTCATTCTCCCAAATCATCCCACCCTCTCCCTCTCCCTCTGAGTCCAAAAAGTCCGTTATACACATCTGTGTCTCTTTCCCTGTCTTGCATACAGGGTCGTCATTGCCATCTTCCTAAATTCCATATATATGTGTTAGTATACTGTATTGGTGTTTTTCTTTCTGGCTTACTTCACTCTGTATAATCGGCTCCAGTTTCATCCATCTCATCAGAACTGATGAAAACCATGAGCAGTAAAACAGTTATGTCAAAAAGTACTCAAATCCCTTAACTCAAAATCTGTATTCATTGTGAATACATAATGCACTGTGATACAGAAGCTAAGAACTTGAAAGCAGTCTCAATCTATATTCTTCATCTATAACCAGCAGTAATGAATTAAAAATATATGTAATCTCAAATTATTTCATCCATCAACTACCTTTTCATCTTTTCATCTATCTGACTATGTGACTGGAATTGGGAAAGGTAGCGGGCATTCAAAAAAAAAAAATCAAGATGACAGATCTCATATTAAATGAACTCAGACTAGTAGGGGAGACCAACATATAAACTCAAATGTAAACAATAAATCAAGTCATACAGAACTGAACAGGGCTCTATAAAGTACACTTTAAATAACTTCTGGGGTCAAGCACTGTCTTTTTACTGGTCACTTGCATTTCTGGCTTGCCTTTTTATTACCATCATCTGTTTTTCTCTTAGGCTTTCTATCAACTGGCAATTTTTAAAAACTGTTTGTATGATAGACATACATATGGCAAATATTTTCATACTTGGTTATTTTCTACTTAACTCATGTATGGCTTTTTAAAATGCACAGTTTAAAAATATTAGGTAGCCAATTCTGTTGATCTGATTTATAGTTTTTGACATTAAATCCTACTTAAAAATTTTCTTCTTAGAGATTATATAAAATTTAACCTATGTTTCTTTCACATATTTCCACTGTTTAAATCTTCAAGTTGTCTGAAATTCACTAGTAATATTAAAATGGCAGTTTCACTTTTCTTTTTATCCTGGTATTATTTGGTTTAGAAATCAAATATATTTATTATTATACAAGGTTGAGTTTGGTTTTAAAGTTTTGGTCCTAAAAATCTATCTCTTGAACTGTGCTAATAATACAATAGTTTCATTAGAGCTTCACAAGATATCTGTTAGAACAAAAAGAATATAGACATTTTCAAATTATATTTGATTCAAGAAAAAGAAAAGTCTCCATTAATTAAAATCTATTCCAATATTTCTTGGTAAAGACTTAAATTTTTTTCAACTTCCACATAGGTCTTACACATTGCTTATTGAACTCATCTCACAGTACAGTTGATCCTTGAACAGCATGAGGGTTAATCCCCATATAATTATGGTTGGCCTTTGTATCTAGTTCTGCTCCATCTGTGGAGCCAACCAACCACCGACTGCGAAACACCATAGGATTTACTATTGAAAAATATCCACATGTAAGTGGACCCATACAGTTCAAATTCATGCTATTCAAGAGTCAACTGTATTTCTTATTTTGTGATTCTGAGGAATCTTTTTCCTTTATGTTGTCTGACTATTGGTGTCATATAGGAAAGTTATAAACTCCTTTTTCAAATAGTTTTGCTTTATTTTCAAACTAGTGACTGTTTTTCCAAATGATGTCTTCACCAAATTAACATTAATTCTATTACAGAAATTGAGTTATTAATATAATTAAAAATGACATAATTCTATGCTATACATTGCTAACTTTATTTTTTATTATTTTTTTAATAAAGAACTGGTTTTATTTTAATTTTTTAAATTTTTTTAATTTTAAAATCTTTAATTCTTACATGCGTTCCCAAACATGAACCCCCCTCCCACCTCCCTCCCCATAACATCATTGCTAACTTTAAAATAGAAACATTAAATAAGGGTTCCATTACAGAGGTAAAGGTGAGTCTTAAAGAATTATATGTAATTCTTAAGCTGTTTTATGCTGAACTTACTTTACGAAACAGTCAAACTATAGATAAATTAACATTCTCATTATTTTGGCATTTTAAGATTAAAATAATGTAATATTTACCCAACAAACTTTGCCTACAGAAAAGTTTCTGTTCATAACTTAAGCATCAAAGCATCAGATATTTTGTAGCACTGACTTAAACACCATCGTGGAAAGTCGAAAATGTTTCCAAGTTTTCTGCAATTGACTTCAAAAAGGTCTGAGGTCTCTTTCTGCTGTTCTACAGGGAATTTGCCCAAGAAACTGGATTTGGATTATTTTACTCATATTTGGTGATAAGGTAGGTATCACTCCTCACAAGCTCCAAGGATCAAAAAGGAATAAAGATGCTTGAGAATGGGATGCAAAGAAAGAGACAGGGAGAAAGAAATTATGGGTTAAGAAGTGAACAACAATGGAGAAAAAGGGTAGAGAAGAGGATTAAAAAAGACCAATCTGGAAAGGACAGCATTAGAGTACTCTGAATCTTAACCCATTTTTGCACATGATCTTTAATCTTTCTTTTAAAGACCATTTACAGTCTAAAATGCTGTGCCGTGCTGTGCTTAGTTGCTTGGCTGTGTCCAACTCTTTGGGACCCCATGGACTGTTGCCCGCCAGGCTCCTCTGTCCCTGGGGATTCTCTAGGCAAGAATACTGGAGTGGGTAACCTATCCCTTCTCCAGGGGATCTTCTTGACTCAGGAACTGAACCAGGGTCTCCTGCATTGCAGGCAGATTCTTTACCAGTAGAGCTACCAGGGAAGCTGACACACTGCAAATCTTAATAACAGAAATGAAAAACATCCTTTAAAGTAAAAAGTTTTATCACTCTTAAGTTTTGAGAGGACCTTTCAAAAACATCACACTAAAACCTTTTATAATGATAAAAAGACAATACAAAATTGTCTGTTTTTTCAATCTAACAAAGAAGAAATCTTGGGGTGTATGTTGCAATTTAAGGTAGAACAATATTCGGCAATGGCTTTGGGTGGGTAATGATCACTTTCATAAAGAAAAATGCTACAGCCTTCACCTTCATTCTCACTCTTACCATCTGTAGGATTTTTCCCTTCAAAGGACAACTCCATTTTAGTGCTCTCAAGATTGCTAGAGCCTCAAGGAAAACAGGATCTCAAAGTCTGCATTTCATTTACGAAGTATTCAATGCCATTAAACTTCCATATCCAGGGTACAGAGAATCATTATATTTGTACCATTTTCTTCTGAACAAGTCAAACAAGCATGTTAGCACAAAATCAGGTTTCAGAAAGAAAGAAGATATAATCTCTCATAAGCATTTTTCGTTTTCTCCCTCATAGCAGGGTGGTCCAGAGACATTACCTTGAAGCATCTAATTTTAAAGAGAACCATTTGTCACGTCATGCATTACAATTTTACTTGGTGAAGACAGGACAAAAAATAAGTATTTATAAAACAGAAATCAAGATTTTTAAGAGCCTACATAGAGAAAGACAAACTAAATAACTGATACAGAAGATAAATTAAAGCATAAAATCTGCTATACGCATGCAAATTCTTAGAAAGATGTTTAAATAATAAAATACAATGTTGTATAAATGAGAACAGATTGCCTAAACCACTAGTCACCTACAGATGTTTATCAATATATGTTCATACTGCTCTCATACCTGCATCTTTGAAACTTGTGAGACCATCCATCTGATTTTGTCCTGTTTTTTGACATGAAAATAAAAGGTGAATGTGTTATATGAACTGGAATCAGAAAAAAACTCTTCAAAATGTCATCAAAAGACTCCATATTTCAGTCGTGTCTGACTCTCTGCGACCCCATGGACTGTAACCTACCAGGCTCCTCTGTCCATGGGATTTTCCAGGCAATAGTACTAGAGTGGATTGCCATTTCCTTCTCCAGGGGATCTTCCCGATCCAGGGATTGAACCCAGGTCTCCCGCATTGTAGACAGATGCTTTACCATAGAATTAATGTATTGTCCTTTAAAGATAAAAGGAAATTTAAACTATTTATACTGCTTCCAACTAGTAGGTTATAAGTATCACCAATAAGTATAGCATATTGTTAATAGTAAGTTGGAATGTCCATCAGTTACTGGCATAATTGATCCTTGAGCCACACAAGGATGGGGTGCTGACCCTCTGTGAAGTCACAAATCCAAGTATAATTTATAGTCAGCCCTTCCTATACAGGCATCTGTTTCTGTTGTTCAGTTGCTAAGTCATGCTTGATTCTTTGCGACCCCATGAACTGCAGTGTACCAGGCTTCTCTGTTCTTCACTATCTCTGAGAGTTGGTTCAAACTCATGACCATTGAGTTGGTGATGACATCCAACCATCTCATCCTTTGTCACCCTCTTCTCCTGCACTTAATCTTTCCCAGCATCAGAGCCTTTTCTAATGAGCCAGCTCTTCAAAGCAGGTGGCCAAAGTATTGGAGCTTCAGCATCAGTCTTTCCAACGAATATTCAGGGTTGATTTCCTTTAAGATTGACTGGTTTGATCTCCTTGCTGTCCAGGGGACTCTCAAGTCTTCTCTAGCACCACAATTCTACAGCATCAGCTCTTCGGTGCTCAGCCTTTTTTATGGTCCAACTCTCATATCTGTGGATTTAACCAACTCAAATCAACAAATTCACATATAAGCGGACCTGCACTGTTCAGACCCACGTTGTTCAAGGGTCAGCTGGAACTCACTTTACCAGATCTTCCCATGATTAATCTCTAATTTGCTAGAACTTCAAGCAGGGGTTAATATTCTTTGAGGCTAAACATATCGGCATGAAAATGTTTTGAAAATTTATGCATATTTTTAATGTGAAAGCCCTGGAACTGCTAGGGTAAGACAATGTCAGTGTATCCCATTCTTAGTGACTTAACATTTGAAAGCAAACACTTCTCAGCTGTTTCTAGCTGCTCCAAAGGTAAAAGACTCTTGGCTGTGTCTCTGAGCAGCGGGTTGAAAGGGAAACATCAGACTGAATCATCTACAAAGGCCTGTTTTAGTTCTAGAAAAACTCCTCGGGGTCTGTTTGCAGATATAATTACTTTTTTTTTTTTCATTACTAAATGACTCTTTTAGGTGAAATGAAAATATTTTCCAGGTGCAGAGTAGTTGGGGAGCCAGGGCAGAAGTCTCTGAATTACACCAACATCTCAGATTCCAGAGAGGACTGGAGTCAGCTGGGACCATTTCTGATGGGGTTTGAGAAGACAGCCAAAAGCACCAAGCGCTCAACAAGGGTACGATGTATGGTGTGGAAACAAAGTGGATTTAAATAAAGTAAGCAAAATATGGCAGGATCCAAACCAGCCCCAGGAGCATCAGATGAGGACTTGTGCTCCAGTCCGAAGCCCAGAGGTGACATCACAGGCAATTCAGGAGGAAGCTGGTAAGCAGCTGGGTCTGGTAATTTTCACAGACCATAGTTGCCGCTGGCTCTTGGTGCTTCTAGATCCTATGAGACCTACCCTGTGTCACTCAGCAAGAGAAACCCCCATTTGTTGACTTCCAATGGCCAGTGATTACTCAATTTTGTGATATTCTCCAACTTAAATGAAAACCAGACATGCTTTTAAAAATTAAGGGCATTTAAATTGATTTTTTAAAGAAATGTTGGATACTTATGAGATAGTGGAAACTCCATTAAGGTTTCAAAAGAGTGAAAGTGATTTATGTTTTTCCCTGTAACTTGCCAAGTTGGCACTTGATGAGACATTTTAATAATGACACTAATTCTTGTTTCACTTGTGCAACCTCGAGAATGATATTTAATAAGAACCCAGTATATGCCCATTATAGGGATGAATGTTAAAAATACAAAGATGAAAGAAAACAGACTATGGCCTTAGGGACTTACCTTGTGGGGAAAAGAGAAGCATAAGACAGATAGTATTCTTCTGATTAAAGGTACCCACTGGCTTTCACATTAAGACCATAGTCTCCCACCTATGCCATCACCCTTCTATGTTTACGATTTGTCTGAGCAACCACAGCTAGACCCCTTACCGCTACCACCACTGGGTTCTGGACATAACAAGCACACATTACACATTCAAGAGAGAAGATGATGATGTGTTAAAAAAATACAGACTTTGTAATCTAAGAGGACTGGGTGTCAATAAGTGAGTTAATCAGGTATGTCAAACTTTTGAGGATCCATTCTCTTCTTTAGAAAGTAGGAGTGAGTCTTCCCTGACAAGGGCTCAGAAGAGTGAATGAAGTTAAGAAAACTTCTATCATAATGTCTGGAAAATTAGAAGGGCATATGAAATAAATGATTGTTCCCAATTCACCTGAGCACCCTATTTTCCTGATAGGAGGACAGAGGTCCAAACGACTAATTCCTGACTGATTTCTCATACTGGTGGGCAAGCAGATGGACAGTGATCTTACACTCTCTTTTTTAGCAGAAAGCAGCAGCAGATATATCAAGTACAAAACAAGACAGGTCCTGAAAACCCTCTAGGTTTTATCCATATTAGGTGGTAACAACATGGGTTTTGCTACTAGCTCTTTGACTTCTGGGAAGTTCATCTGTGTTGACCAGAAAACATGGCTGATGCATGTTTGGCTTTCCATGCTCCTTCATCAGTGAGAGTTCAGTTCGGTTCAGTTCAGTCGCTCAGTCATGTTTGACTATTTGTGACCCCATGAACTGCAGCACGCCAGGCCTCCCTGTCCATCACCAACTTCCAGAGTCCACCCAAACCCATGTCCACTGAGTCAGTGATGCCATCCAACCATCTCATCCTTTGCTGTCCCCTTAACCTCCTGCCCTCAATCTTTCCCAGCATCAGGGGCTTTTCAAATGAGTCAGCTCTTCGCATTAGGTGGCCAAAGTATTGGAGTTTCATTTTTAGCATCAGTCCTTGCAATGAATATCCAGGACTGATCTCCTTTAGGAGGGACTGGTTGGATCTCCTTGCAGTCCAAGGGACTCTCAAGAGTCTTCTCCAGCACCACAGTTCAAAAGCATCAATTCTTCGGCACTCAGCTTTCTTCACAGTCCAACTCTCACATCCATACATGACTACTGGAAAAACCATAGCCTTGACTAGACGGACCTTTGTTGACAAAGTAATGTCTCTGCTTTTTAATATGCTGTCTAGGTTGGTCATAAGTTTCCTTCCAAGGAGTAAGCAACTTTTAATTTCATGGCTGCAATCACCATTTGCAGTGATTCTGGAGCCCAGAAAAATAAAGTCAGCCACTGTTCCACTGTTTCCCCATCTATTTAGTTATTTTCACATGGTACCCAGTCTTGAGGTAGGAAGCACTTTGCAGAACGTCTCATCCAAGTCTGAGATGTAAGACAATTTGAATTCTTAAAATGTTTACTGACTCTTTACAGGTTTTCTTTGAAAGAAATTCTGAAACAAAATAAAATTAAAACTCCAGTTCTTACAGTACTTTGCAGCAGTAAAAAGCTGATGGCTATGTCAGTCAACCTAAGAACCTTATAGTCTAGGTATAGCTTTTGTCATCAATATACCAGTTGGAAATCTGATCTAGAGAAGAATTTCTTAAGATTCAAAACTACCTGGCAGGCTTCTCCTCACTTTTGGTTGGGACGTGCAGAAGGAGGATTGGGATTTTTTGTTTGTTTTCATTTTTTTTTTTCCCTTCATCCACTCTGTCCTTGAGCTACTATGGTTATCAACAATCTTATTTTTATATGGTGGAGATAATTATTGTTTTTCACTTGCTATGTCATGTCTGACTCTTTGCAACCCCATGGAGTGCAGCATGCCAGGCTTTCCTATCCTTCTCTATCTCCCAGAGTTTGCTCAAATTCATGTTCATTGATTTGGCAATGCTATCTATCTCATTCCCTGTCACCTTCTTCTTTTGCTTTCAATCCTTCCAAACATCAGAGTTTTTTTCCAATGAGTTAGCTCTTCGCATCAGGTGACCAAAGTATTGGAGCTTCGGCTTCAAATATTCAGGGTTGATTTCCTTTAGGATTGACTGGTTTGATCTCTTTACTTGTCTTTCTGCTGAGAACTCAAGAATTACTTTCTCAAAAAGACTTCCCTAACCATCTCCATTTGCAGCACAGGACAATCCCCCAAAGAAGTAAGATTACTGTGCCATTTATTTTGCCTAGGATCATATTCCTTTTCCATAAAGCAGTTACTTACTTTGTAATTATATGTTCCTGGATGTTTCCTTGTTAAGGTATATCTCTGCTTTAGATTTCAAGTGCCATTGCTATAGCCATTAATTAAAATTAATTTTTTAAATGTATAGTTGATTTACTAGCTATTTCTGATTTTAATCATTTCAAATCCAGTACCTGTGTGACACTTAGTACAGAACTCAGCTCAGCAACTCTCTGTTGCATGAATGACACCATATGCTTTATTCTAACCAGTCTTCAAAGAACCAGGAAGTGAGTCAGAGGCTGAATAACCAAGTTTGGTTTACAGTATATTTTGCTGGGCTATACTGTTGTCTCTTGGTGTCTGTGAGAGACGAGTTCCAGTGTGTCCCTCAGATACCAGAATCCGTGGATGCTCAAGCCCCTCATATAAAACTAGGCAGGTAGAGTCGACACCCTTGGTATGTGGTGGGTTCACACATCTGCTGATTTTACCAACTGAGGACCTAGTGTGATTGGCTGAAACTGTGGACATGGAACCCATGGGTGTGAGGGGGTGACTTAAATAGATGGAGAGTTAAGATTGGGAGCTGTGCTTCTTTAATTATTCCCACATCAGACAACTGGACAACTTGCATATACCAGAGCCTAGACCAGACTTCCACTGATATAAATAAAAGCATGGAAAATATTTCACGTTTATAGACAGACAGTTCTATGGATAAGGGAGCCAATGCCAAGTGGAAGAGGGTGTTGTTAATCACCTGAGTCTGAAAGCCATTTTTGTATTTAAAGCATAACATTACATTTAACTGAAATAATGTCATCAGTAATTTTAATATATTTTTAGTGCTTCAGAGAAATTCTCAAACAAGTGGATGTCTATATATCAGAACTGTTGAGACTGATAAACAACACATGTACATTTTAAAAGTATTTACCTAAGATTATTGTTCATTTCTTAATCTCTGTCTCATTAAACTGTGAAGATATGGAACTTTCTTTAGCCAAAATTTTTTAATGAGTGACAGGTGTGTTTTAGCAATTTATTCAATAAACATTTCATTTATTTGTTGAGAGCTGAAATTTATTTAAGCTCTTTTTGGAGCTTGGACAAAACAATTTTGTAGTATTTTACCACGTGTCTTTTTGGGCACACATTTCTTATCCTGTCATCCTTGCACCTGTGCCCAAGTTAAGGAGAGAATTATTATAGAATACATCGTAAGAATTAAAAGCTACCTGACTGCCTAAGCAGTAATCACAATTTTCTCTATGAGGTGAATCTGACACAGTATTTACTGAAATAAAAATGAAATACTGAGGCAAAGTCTATTTGTGTGTGTGCTCAGTGGTGTCCAGACTCTTTGTGACCTGATAGACTGTAGCCTGCCAGGCTCCTCTGTCTATGGGACTTTCCCAGCAAGAATACTGGAGTGGGTTGCCATTTCCTACTCCAGGGGATCTTCCTGACCCAGGATCAAAACCCCATCTCCTGTGTCTCCTGCAATGACAGCTGGATTCTTCACCACTGTGCCACCTGGGTCTATTTTGTACATATTATAAAACCAAATACTAATTTAAAATCAGAAAACACTGTTTCCAGTTTCCCTTTGAAGACTTCACAAACATTAACCAATCAAATCATATGTCTGATATGTTTATAACTTCAGAAGAAAATTTAATTGTGGATTATATTTCAAATTCAACCAGCTAAAGACACATTTGTCATGTTTTTTCAATGGAAGCATACAGACCTCAGGGCTTCCCCAGTGGCTCAACTGATAAAGAAACTGCCTGTCAGTTCAGGAGACATAAGAGATGTGGGTTCAATCCTTGGGTCAGGAAGATCCTCTGGAGGAGGGCATGGCAACCCACTCCATTATTCTTGCCTAGAAAATCCCATGGATAGAGGAGCCTGGCAGGCTATGGTCCATAGGGTTGCCCAGAGTCAGATATGACTGAAGCAACTTAGTATGCACACATAATGAACTTGTGTAAAGATATATTTCACATATTTTCAAGGGAATAATATGGTTTTAGAAAATGAAATATGATCTGGGTCCTCTGACCACCAAAATCATGTATTTACAAAACAGGTGGAATTCAGTTGCCTGATTGGATATTTCATTATTTTGGAACTGCAACTTTATTCTTCTTAATTAACCATATGTATGTAAATTTAGTGGTTGCCTCATTAATCCTTATTTGCATATGCAAAATTACAAGTAAACAATGTGGGTGGAAAACTTTTAAGTGAAAACAATCACAGTTGTGTTCTGGTTAAATAAAAATATTCTACTTTGTTACAAAAATGTCTTCTTGAAAACTGCTCATGTGCTTTTAAAAAATTAATATATTATAATAGCTTTAAAGAACTTACAATTCCAGCTTAAATTTAAGGAGCATTTTCTTCAAGAAACTTCATTTAATTTTTAGAGGAGATTTTAATTATATATAACGCTTTTGTTGCTGCACAAATATTCTGGATATGCAAGATGGGATGTCAGTGTTACGCTATTTGCAATTTGTGAAGATCTGGGCCACAGAAGGTCATTGGTACAATGTCACTTAGCAGATTGTATTTCACTGTACAGTGGGTGGAAATTAGGGTGACAACTGGCTCCTAGCTGCTTTTAAGTCTGTTCAGACTCTGGTTCAACATTCTCAAGCACGAATACTAGATGGTTGTCAGTTTTATATGCATATCTAATTTTTGTTAATCAGTATTCTCCTTATAGATTACTCTCATGATTCAACAGAATTTTGTTGCTAGTCATTTGAGGTCAAAGGCCTCATCAGCTACAGGTCAAGCACTGAGCCAGACACTGGAAAAGCAAAGCTGAATAAGACCTGATCTGCCTTTAGGGAACTCGTAGATAGGTGGTAGCGGACAGAGGCAACGGCAACACAGAATTAGAGTTCCAGACTATGTTGTTGTTGTTCAGTTGCTAAGTCATGTCCGACTCTTTGCAACCCCATGGACTGCACCACACCAGGTTCCTCTGCCCTCCTCTATCTCCCAGAGTTTGCTCAAATTCATGTCCATTGAGTTGGTGATGCTATCTAACCATCTTATCCTCTGCCACCCCTTTCTTCTTTGGCCTTCAATCTTTCCCAGTATCAGGGACATTTCCAATGAGTTGGCTCCTTGTATCAGGTGGCCAAAGTAATGGAGCTTCAACATCAGTCCTTCCAATGAGTATGTGGGGTTGATTTCCTTTAAGATTGACTGGTTTGATCTCCTTGCTATCCAAGGGGCTCTCAAGAGTCTTCTCCAGCACCACAATTTGAAAGCATCAATTCTTTGGCACTCAGCTTTCCTTATGGCCCAACTTTCACATCTGTACATGACTACTGGAAAAACTATAGCTTTGACTATATGGACCTTTGTCAGCAAAGTGATTTCCCTGTTTTTTAAAATGCTGCCTAGGTGTGTCTAGCTTTTCTTCCAAGAAGCAAGCATCTTTTAATTTCAGTCCACAGTGATTTTTGGAACCTAAGAAAATTAAATGTCACTGTTTCCACTTTTTCCCCATCTATTTGCCATGAAGTGATGGAGTAGCCCTCACAGTCAACAAAAGTCTGAAATGCAGTACTTGGGTGCAATCTCAAAAATGACAGAATGATCTTGGTTTGTTTCTAGCAAGATCATTCTATATCATAGTTTTCAAAGTCTATGCCCCAACCACTAATGCTGAAGAAGATGAAGTCAAACTGTTCTGAAGTCGCTCAGTTGTGTCTGACTCTTTGCGACCTCGTGGACTGTAGCCCACCAGGCTTCTCCATCCAGGGGATTCTCCAGGCAAAAATACTAGAGTGGGTTCCCATTTCCTTCTCCAGGGGATCTTCCTGACACAGGGATCGAACCCAGGTCTTCCACATTGGAGGCAGACACTTTAACCTCTGAGCCACCAGGGAAGCCCACAAGGCCTAGAAGTAACACACACACACACACACACACACACACACACACACACACACACACAAATGTTCTTTTCATCATAGGGGACTGGAATGCAAAAGTAGGAAGTCAAGAGATACCTGGAGTAACAAGCAAGTTTGGCCTTGGGGTACAAAATGAAGCAGGGCAAAAAGCTAACACAGTTCCATCAAGGGAACACACTGGTTATAGCAAACATCCTCTTCCAACAACACAAGAAACCATACATGGACATCACCAGCTGGTCAATATCAAAATCAGATTGATTATATTATTTGCAGCAGAAGATGGAAATGTTCTATACAGTCAGCAAAAACAAGACCTGGAGTTGAGTGTGGCTCACATTATCAGATCACCAGCTCCTTATTGCAAAATTGAGGCTTACATTGACGAAAGTAGGGAAAACCACTAGGTCCATTCAGGACCTAAGTCAAATCCCTTATGATTATACAGTGGAGGTGATGGATAGATTCCAGGGATCAGATCTGGTAGACAGAGTGCATGAAGGCAAAGTGGTTGTCTGAGGAGGCCTTAAAAATAGCTGAGAAAAAAAAGAGAAGTGAAAGGCAAATGAAAAAAGGAAAGATATACCCATCTGAATGCAGAGTTCCAGAGCAATTGCAAGGAGAGATAAGAAAGCCTTCTTTTGTGAACAATGAATCTGTTTCCTATCTAATAAAAGAGTGATATTTTCTACTGTGAAATTCTTGCTCATTCATCCCATATGGATAAATATTTCTAGATCAGATTAATTATCTTCCTTGTAATATGTCTTAATTTACATAAGTGATGCTATAAAACTGTGAATAATTTTGATCAATTTAGAAGAATGTGCTGTGAAGTATTACGTCTTTGGATTGCTTTAAAGAAAAGGATGAGTATAAAATGGATATAAACTTTTTGCCCAGGCCATCAGAAGCTACATGATAGAAAGAAAACAAAACCACACATGCAGTAGCTAAGTAAAGGAATTAATCTCTTTCTGAACAGAAAGAGCAGCCCTGTGGAGTCAAACTAACAAAGCAAAGCTCAGCTTGGTGTAAACAAGCTTTCTCTTTCTAAAGATGCCACCAACTGAGGAAAAATAGCAAAGGTCACTGGCTAGGTTGGGGACCTTCTCTGAAAAACCAAACCATGAAACATTCACAGATATGCCCAGGGATATTAACAATGAAAATTTAATGTAATCACTCATCTCTCTGATGATGAGAGAAACAGGTCCATCTGTCAGTACGTTTCATCACAAAAGTGATTCATCAACATTAAGCCCACAAGTCTGCTCTGAGCCTTCCAGAAATAGTTACTTTTGCAATTTTAATGAGTTTTCATTAGAAATCAAGACCCTTACTTTAAGCCGTTAACCATTCTAGTCCTACTACAAGTAGTTCAGTTCAGTTGCTCAGTCGTGTCCGACTTTGCGACCCCATGAATCGCAGCACGCCAGGCCTCCCTGTCCATCACCAACCCCCGGAGTTCACTCAGACTCACATCCATCGAGTCAGTGATGCCATCCAGCCATCTCATCCTCTGTCGTCCCCTTCTCCTCCTGCCCCCAATCCCTCCCAGCATCAGAGTCTTTTCCAATGAGTCAACGCTTCGCATGAGGTGGCCAAAGTACTGGAGTTTCAGCTTTAGCATCATTCCTTCCAAAGAAATCCCAGGGCTGATCTCCTTCAGAATGGAGTGGTTGGATCTCCTTGCAGTCCAAGGGACTCTCAAGAGTCTTCTCCAACAGAGTGTGTGCTTAAGCAAGGAGCTCAAATAAATACTGAAGTCCACCAAGTTCCTGCTATGACATGAGTTCACTTGAAGTCAGACTTAGAAAAAAGTACATGTCTGTCCTCATCCCAACCTGCCAAGGGTTTTATATACTGAAGAACTCATGAGTCTTTCCCCTAGAAGTTTACCTTGGAGCTTTCTCCCAGAATTGAGTATTTGCAATGAAATAACATGAGAAGGAGGGAAACCTGAAATGCTGGTCCTTTGTAAAGAAAGCAATTGGACGAAAATGTTTTGAATTTTTAGATGGAACCCACAGGAAAAGTTGTTTGACACTGACAGAAATGTTAACCCTTAGCTACTGATATTATGTTAATAAAAACTTCAGTTGTTACTTTAGAACATGGTTTTCAAATGTGGAAGACAAAAGGTTAAGTTTTTACAACTCTAAGATTATATATTCATGGGCTTCCCTGGTGGCTCAGACAGTAAAGAATCTCCTTGCAAAGCAGGAGACCCAGGTTCGATCCCTGGTGGGGAAGATCCCCTGGAGAAGGGAATGGCAACCCACTTCAGTATTTTTGCCCAGAGAATCCCATGGACAGAGGAGCCTGGTGGGCTACAGTCTTGGTGTAGCCTGGTGGCTTTGCAAAGAGTCAGACAGGACTGAGCAACAAACACTTTCATTTTTCACTTTCAAGATTATATTCATAGTAAATAGTTTAACTTTTTTTCCTAGACATCTATCCTATTTAAACATGAAGTAATACAGTGTATGAACAGAAGAAAAATCCTTAAGAATTTGTCTCTGCCACTCTTGCAGTTACATAAAATTTGTGATTTCCCCTCTCCACATTCAAATATTAAAATTTTTGAAGATTTCTATGAGAATTTGCCAATTGCAATATGATCCAAATGTTGCCATCTGCCAGCAAAGCTATATTATGGCAAGGAGAGGAAAATTAAACATTAGAACACAGTGAGAGTTTCACAAAGTTGCTTCAGGTAAAAATTTGCTATTTTATAAGCCAGAGTATCAAATCTTTGCAACGAAATTCATGGTGAATTTTGTGTAACAAGGAAATTTGTGCCAGGATAATAATAGCATTAAAATTAAAAAATTACTAACGAACTAACTAAAATAAAAATTGGCTAATTCTTCACTTCTCTTTTGCCAAACTTACTGGTTTCTTTGGTCATCTTAGGTCAATGAGAGCTGCTCTGAGAACAAGAGAAATTTTATAATAGACTTCTTTCTTCATCTTTCAAAACCCTCTTTAAATGATATTACGTCAGTATCTTTGATGCGGTATTTCCAGAGCTGATACTTTTGAGAAGATGGAAAGTACAAAACAAACAACACCCTCCAAAAGTTTACATAAGACTTATTCTTTCTAGGAAGTAAAACACTGTGAAGGGAAAACACTGTCACATCTTCCAGATAACAGAGCTTCCATACATAAAGAGTTCTCTTTAAATTTCAGAAAGAAGCCAAAATACTATGAACAATGGGTCTCATTCAGTAAAAGTTACCTGATAATTATCAATACTTTAGAAGATTTAAGTGTCTACTTTCTTCTATACAGAAAGCCTTAGAATTGTAATTTAAAAAATACATGAAATTAAAAATAATCAACTTATAATTAATCTTACTAAATAATTAGTGACAAAGTATCTTTTAAGTAACATTTAATGAAGAAAGCCAGTCATGAATAAAACTTACCTTAGTAGGGGAAAAAGAATGTCACTTAGGTGGTATGAGCAGGAATTTCTTAAATTGACAAACCTTTAGACTATGTACTATAAAGAGAGACTCAAAATTAGAAATGAAAAAAGGACATTACAGCTGATGTCACAGGGATTAAAAAGAGTCATATGAGACCACTAGGAACAATTACATACCAACAAACTGGATAGCCTAGAAGAGATGGACAAAGTTCCTAGAAACATACAACCTACTAAGACCAACTCATGAAGAAAGAGAAAATCTGATAGACTTGTAACTGGCAAGGAGACTGAATCAGTAATCAAAAACTTCCCCCGAAAAAGCCCAGAATCAGATGGATTCACTGGTGAATTATACCACAATTTTAAGGAGAATTAATGATAATTATTTTTCAAACTCTTCCAAAATTTTGAAGAGAACACCTTGAAGCTCATTTTAAAAGGCCAGCATTATCCAGGTGCCAAAGCCACACAAAGACAGCACAAGAAAACACTGTGTATGCTCAGTGAGTTCTGACTCTTTGCAACCCCATGGACTGCAGAATGCCAGGATCCCCTGTCTATGGGATTTCCCAGACAAAAACACTGAAGTGGGTTACCATTTTCTTCTCCAGGGAATCTTACCAACCTTCCTAACCCACAGAACGAACCTACGTCTCTTACATCTCCTAGCAGGCAGGTTCTTCACCACTAGTGCCACCTGGGAAGCCCACAATAAAGGGAACTACAGGTAAATATCCCCTATGTATACTGATACAAAAGTCCTCACAACTTACCAATAACACAAATTCAACAGGATGTGAAAAGGTCCTAATACGCACCAGGACAAAGAGAGGTTTATTCCTGCGCCTGACATATACAAATCAATGTGACATACCATATTAACTGAATGAAGGCTAAAATCACCTGATCATCAAACCAGAGGCAGAAAAAAAGCTTGACAAAATTCAGCATCCTCTTATGATAAAAGACTGACAAACTAAGAATAAAAATAATTTATTCAATATGATAAAGACCATTTATGACAAGCTCACAGCTAATATCATACTCAATGGTGAAAAACAGAAAACGCTTCCTCTAAGATCAGGAGCAAGGCAAGGCTGTCCATTTTCACCACTTTTATTCAACATAATAACGAAAATTCTACCCAGAGCAATTAGGGAAAAAAAGGAATTTTATAAGCATAGAAGTTGGAAAGGGAGAAGTAAAATTATCCAGATGACATTACCTTATATGTAGAAACCACGAAAGAGTACACAAAAACTGCTGTAACTAATAAATTCAATAAATCTGCAGAATACATAATCAACATACAAAAAACCAATTGCATTTCTGTACAATAAAAAATGAACTAACCAAAGAAGAAAACAATCCCACTAACAATAGTGCCCAAAGGAACAAAATATTAAGGAATAAACTTAACTAAGGATATGAAAGACTTACAGAAGGAAAATGATATGAAACTGATGAAAGAATTTAAAGATGACAAAAAATAAATTGGAAGAGACTCCATGTTCATGGATTGGAAGAATCAACATTATTAAAATGTTCATACTAACCAAAGCAATCTACAAATTCTATCAAAATTCCAGCGGTAATGTTTTGAACAGAAATAGAAAAAAAATTCTAAAGTTCAAGCAGAACCACAAAAGGCCTTAAATAGTCAAAGCAACCTTGAGTAAAAAAAAAGAAAAAAGCTGGAGGAATAACACCTCTTGATTTCAAAACACATAACAAAGTTACAGTAATCAAAACAGTATGGTACTGACATAAAAATAGAAATATACACCAATGGAACAGAACAGAGAACCCCCAAATCACTTCAGTTCAGTTCAGTCACTTAGTCGTGTCTGACTCTTTGTGACCACAGGGACTGCAGCATGCCAGGCATCTCTGTACATCACTAACTCCTGGAACTTGATCAAACACATGTCCATCGAGTCGGTGATGTCATCCAAGCATCTCATCCTCTGTCGTCCCCTTCACCTTCTGTCTTCAATCCTTCCCAGTATCAGGGTCTTTACCAAGGAGTCAGTTCTTCACATCAGGTGGACAAAGTATTGGAGTTTCAGCTTCAGCAACTGTCCTTGCAATGAATATTCAGGACTTATTTCCTTCAGGATGGACTGGTTGGATCTCCTTGCAGTTCAAGGGACTCTCAAGAGTCTTCTCCAACACCACAGTTCAAAAAGCATCAATTCTTTGGCTCTCAGCTTTCTTTATAGTCCAACTCTCACATCCATACATCACTACTTGAAAAACCATAGCTAGATGGACATTTGTAGGCAAAGTAATGTCTCTGCTTTTTAGTACGCTGTCTAGGTTGATCATAGCTTTTCTTCCAAGGAGCAAGTGTCTTTTAATTTCATGGCTGCAGGCACCATCTGCAGTGATTTGGAACCACCCCAAATAGAAAGTCTCTCATTTATGGGTTTCCATAAATGAGAAAAACAATGTTTCCATTGTTTCCCCATCTTTCTGCCATTAAGCCATGATCTTAGTTTTCTAACCATTGAGTTTTAAGCCAGGTTTTTCACTCTCCTCTTTCACTTTCATCAAGAGGCTCTTTAGTTCTTCTTTGCTTTCTGCCATAAGGGTGATGTCTTCTGCATATCTGAGGTTATTGATATTTCTCCTGGCAGTCTTCATTCCAGCTTGTGCTTCATTCAGCCCGGCATTTTGCATGATATACTCTGCATATAAGTTAAATAAACAGGGTGACAATATACAGCTTTGATGTACTCATTTCCTGATTTGGAATCAGTCTGTTGCTCCATGTCTGGTTTTAACTGTTGCTTCTTGAGCTGCATACAGATTTCTCAGGAGGCAGGTCAGGTGGTCTGGTATTCCCATCTCTTTCAGAATTTTCCACAGTTTGTTGTGATCCATGCAGTCAAAGGCTTTGCATAGTTAATAAAGCACAAGTAGATATTTTTCTGGAACTCTCTTGCTTTTTTGATGATCCAAAGATGTTGGCAATTTGATCTCTGGTTTCTCTACCTTTTCTAAATCCAGCTTGTGGAATGAAAACCACACCACAGGAAACTAATCAAACCGATCACATGGACCATGGCCTTGTCTAACTCAGTGGAACTATGAACCGTGCTGTGCAGGGCCACAGAAGATGGATGGGTCATGGTGGAGAGTTCTGACAAGACTTGGTCCACTGGAGAAAGAAATGGCAAACCACTTCAGTATTCTTGCCTTGAGAACCCCATGAACAGTATGAAAAAGCCCCCAAATAAACTCCTAACATATATAATCTACTGACATTTCAAAAAGGTATCAAGTATATATAATGTAGAAAAGATAGTCTCTTCAACAAGTATTGCTGGGGAAACTGGATATTCACATGTAACAGAATAAAACTGGAACCTTTTCTTACACCATATACACAAAAATCAAATGAAAATGGATTAAGGGCTTAACTATAAAGTCTGAATTTAAACAACTTCTGGAAGAAAACATAAGAAGTTTCATGACATTGACCTAGGTAGTGATTTATTAGATATGAGACTAAAAGTATTAATATAAGTGACAAAGCCAAAATAGCCAACTAGGACTACATCAAACTGGAAAAAAAAAAAACTGCTACAAAACAGAAATCAATCATCAGATTGAAAAGGCAACCTATGGAATTGGAGAAAATATTTATAAACAGTGTGTCTGGTAATGTGATAATGTGTTAATATCTAAAACACAGAAGAAACTCATACAACTCAGAAGGAAGAAAAACAAGTAACTTGACTAGAAAGTGGGCAAAGGACATAAATAGCCATTTCTTCTAGGAAATTACACAAATGGCCAAAAGGTATATTAAAGTCTGCTCAACATCAGTAATCATGAGGGGAAACAAATCAAAACCCAATGAGACATCACCCCACACCTGTTAGGATGTCTAGTATCTTAAGAAAATATATATATATAAATATATAAAACAAGTGCTGGTGAGGACGTGGAGAAGTTAGAACCCATGGAACACTGACGGTAGGAATAAAAAATGATGCAGTTGCTATAGAAAGCAGTATGGAGGTTTCCCAAAAAAATTTAAAACAAAGTTACTATATGACCCAACACCATCACACTTCTGGGTATATACGTGTGTGTGTGTGTGTGTGTGTGTGTGTGTGTGTGTGCGCGTAAATCAGAATTTGAAAGCAACATTATACTCCCATGTTCACTGCAGCATTATTCATAACAGTTAAAGTATGGAACAACCTAAATGAATATCAGCGGATGGATGCAAAAAGATGTTACAGAGGAAAGCACAGGCAGTACACTCGTTGACAAGAATTGCAGCATGATTCTCTCTAACCCATCTCTTAGATTAATGGGAACAAAAACAAAAATAAATGGGACCTAATAAAATTTGACATGGCATCTGGTCCCATCACTTCATGGGAAATAGATGGGGAAACAGTGGAAACAGTGTCAGACTTTATTTTTGGGGGCTCCAAAATCACTGCAGATGGTGACTGCAGCCATGAAATTAAAAGACGCTTACTCCTTGTAAGGAAAGTTATGACCAACCTAGATAGCATACTGAAAAGCAGAGACATTACTTTGCCAACAAAGGTCCGCCTAGTCAAGGCTATGGTTTTTCCTGTGGTCATGTATGGATGTGAAAGTTGGATTGTGAAGAAGGCTGAGTGCTGAAGAATTGATGCTTTTGAACTGTGGTGTTGGAGAAGACTCTTGAGAGTCCCTTGGACTGCAAGGAGACCCAACCAGTCCATTCTGAAGGAGGTCAGCCCTGGGATTTCTTTGGAAGGAATGATGCTAAAGCTGAAACTCCAGTACTTTGCCCACCTCATGTGAAGAGTTGACTCACTGGAAAAGACTCTGATGCTGGGAGGGATTGGGGGCAGGAGGAGAAGGGGATGACAGAGGATGAGATGGCTGGATGGCATCATTGACTCGATGGATATGAGTCTGAGTGAACTCCGGGAGTTGGTGATGGACAGGGAGGCCTGGTGTACTGTGATTCATGGGGTTGCAAAGAGTTGGACACGACTGAGCGACTGAACTGAATAAAATTTAACAGCTTTTGCACAACAAAGGAAACTATAAACAAAATGTAAAGACAGTCCTCAGAATGAGAGAAAATAACTGCAAATGAAACAGCTGACAAAGCATTAATCTCCAAAATAACAAGCAGCTCATATAGCTCAACATCAGAAAAACAAACAACCCAATCAAAAAATGGGCAGAAGACCTAAACAGACATTTCTCCAAAGAAGACATGCAGATACCCAACAAACACATAAAAAGATACTCAGAATCACTCATTGTTAGAGAAATGCAAATCAAAACTACAATGAGGTATCACCTCACACCAGTAAGAATGTCCATCAAAAAATCTACAAACAATAAATGCTGGAGATGATGTGGAGAAAAAGGAATCCTCCTGTACTACTGGTGGGAGTGTAAACTAATATAGCCATTATGGAAAACAGTATGGAGATGCCTTAAAAAACTTGAACTATATCTATCATACGACCCAGAAATCCCACTACTGGGCATATAACCTGCTGCTGCTGCTGCTAAGTCACTTCAGTCGTGTCCAACTCTGTGCGACCCCATAGACGGCAGCCCACCAGGCTCCCCCGTCCCTGGGATTCTCTAGGCAAGAACACTGGAGTGGGTTGCCATTTCCTTCTCCAATGCATGAAAATGAAAAGTGAAACTGAAGTTGCTCAGTCGTATCCGACTCTTAGCGACCCCATGGACTGCAGCCTACCAGCCTCCTCCGCCCATGGGATTTTCCAGGCAAGAGTCCTGGAGCGGGGTGCCATTGCCTTCTCCGGCATATAACCTGAGAAAACCACAATTCTAAAAGACACATGTACCCCAGTGTTCACTGTAGCAATATTTACAACAGTCAGGACATGGAAATAACCTAGATGTCCATCAATAGATGGATAAAGAAGTTGTTGTACATATATACAATGCAATATTACTCAGCCATAAAAAGGAATGAATTTGAGTCAGCTCTAGTGAGGTAGACGAACCTAGAGCCTCTTATTCGGAGTGAAGTAAATCAGAAAGGGAATGAGAAGTACTATAAATTAATGCATATATATGAACTCTAGGAAAAGGGTTCTGATGAACCTAGTGGAGAATGGACTTGTTCACCAAGAGACGGGGAAGGAGAGGGTGGGACGAAGGGAGGAAGTAGTGCTGACATACATACACTATCATGCATAAACAGATACAGTCAGTGGGTTGCTATATAACACAGGAGTCCAGCCTGGCACTCTGTGATAATCCAGATGGGTGGGACAGAGGGAGAGGAGAGGAGGAGGGAGGCAGAAGATATGTGTATAATTATGGCTGATTCACATTGCTGTATGGCAGAAACCAACACAACACTGTCAAGCAATTTTCTGCCAATTAAAAAAGTAAAAAATAAAATCGCCCCCCCCAAAAAAAAAAATGAAATCTGGCCATATGTGACAACAAGGATGAATCCTGAAGGCATTATGTTAAGCGAAATTAGTTAGCCACAGAAGGACAAATAGTGCATGATCCCACTTACATGAGTTAAATAACAGTCAAATTCATAGAAACAGGGAGCAGAATGGTAACTGTCAGGTCTGGACTGAAATGAAGATGGAGTTGCTATTCAACAGCTACAGATTTTCAGTTCAGTATAAATTCTACAGATCAGCTGAATGATATTTTGCCTATAGTCAATAGTACTATACTGGGCACTCAAAATTCATTAAGAGAGTAGATCTCATATTTTTTGTGTATTTTTAGAATAAAAACTAATTTTTACTTCCAAAGAATCTCAGTCTTGATCTCATTACAACTATTGCAATGATATCTTATACGTTACCCAACTTAAAAAAATCTCCACATAATAATGTGTGTGTATAGGTATATATGTATCAATACATAAACATACACATTATGGATATTACTCCCAAATCCCAAAATAAGTTTTTGTATGAAGGAGTATATATATATACATTTTATTTTTTTTATTTTAAAAAAATTTTTTTTGAAGGAGTATATAACCAGTCATTCAGTTCAGTTCAATCGCTCAGTCGTGTCTGACTCTTTGCGACCCCATGAATTGCAGCATGCCAGGCCTCCCTGTCCATCACCAATTCCCAGAGTTCACCCAGATTCATGCCCATCAAGTTGGTGATGCCATCCAGCCATCTCATCCTCTGTCATCCCCTTCTCCTCCTGCCCCCAATCCCTCCCAGCATCAGAGTCTTTTCCAATGAGTCAACTCTTCGCATGAGGTGGCCAAAGTATTGGAGTTTCAGCTTTAGCATCAGTCCTTCCAATGGAAACCTAGGACTGGTCTCCTTTAGCATGGACTGGTTGGATCTCCTTGCAGTCCAAGGGACTCTCAAATCTTCTCCAACACCACAGTTCAAAAGCATCAATTCTTCGGCGCTCAGCTTTCTTCAAATCCAACTCTCACATCCATACATGACCTCTGGAAAAACCATAGCCTTAACTAGACAGACCTTTGCTGGCAAAGTAATGTCTCTGCTTTTCAATATGGTATCTAGGTTGGTCATAACTTTCCTTCCAAGGAGTAAGCGTCTTTTAATTTCATGGCTGCAATCACCATCTGCAGTGATTTTGGAGCCCCCAAAAATAAAGTCTGACATTAGGATGAATATAAAAAATTAAATATAATATGTTGAATTGTGTTTATGTATTTATACTATATTTATGTATTATACTATGCTTAAGTAAAAAATGCTAATGAAGAAGAGAGCGTGCTGAGATCAGCCTGGGGGCAAAACCTACACCGAGTTCAAGTGATCTTTGAACATTATCCACATTTCTTTTGGCAGAGAAAGGCAGGGGAAAGCACCCTGTTCTCACACAGAGGCAGGCTAGTACTGCATTTCTGACCCTGACTCACTGAGGGTGCCCCCGTCACCAAGGCCATTTGAATGCTCTAATTTGCAGAAACAGTCATCTGTATTCCCTTCTTACCAGGACATTTTTACCACCTGTTTTAGATTTCCATGTATCTGAAACAATCCAGGTAATATAAGTTGCACTGATTTTAGGATTACCCTTTCTTTTATGGCTCCACATGTCAACTGTAGTGGGAGTCCCCAGCTGAACTTCTATTCCACAGCTTTAGTATACATCACAGCTGAGTGCCCGGCACATAATGTATTAACATGGTGCCAACATGGAAGACACTGTTGTAAAATTACCATCAACAGTAGTGGGACGCTCAGCTGCACAGAGCTGGTGATCCTTTGACAGCTGTGCTCCACCAGAGCAGATATAGATCTTCAATGGCTTCAACTAAGAAACAAATCCAGTGCTGATAGCAAATATGTGACAACTGAAGAACGCTGTCCATCCGTGACTGACGCTGGGGCATTACTCATGTTGAAAACTACCTCCTTTTGAAGGAAACTAACTCTTCTATCTTACCAAAAAAAGCAGTCATAGGATTCGTATCAAATAAATTCTACATGACAAAGAAAACAGCCAAGCCAAAAATCAGATGGAACTCAGCAGACCAAAGCATATTTGGCTTCAAAATATGTTTGTTCATGTTGTCAAGAGCATTGAATCTTTTTTCAACGATGAGCCCCCTCCTTGAGATTCTTGATTTTAAAACAGGGTGCTATGAGAAAAGGTTTAAAGAAAGTAGAAAATGAACACAAGGTTAAAGAACCTGAAAACAGAACAAAAGCTAAAACAGAGAATAGTGAGTATATGGGGTGAGATAAAAGCAGAAGATCATGGTTAAGTGTTCCTATGCACAGTAGGTCAATTAGTCACAATATAATCCCTCATACAGGCACCACCGTTCCCATTTTGAGGCTTTCCTGGTGGTTCAGTGGTAAAGAATCCCCTCAGCTAATGCAGGAGACATGGGTTCAGTCCCTGGGTTGGGAAGATTCCCTGGAGAAGGGAATCGCTACCCACTTCAGTATTCTTGCCTGGAGAGTTCTGTGGACAGAGGGGCCTGGCAGTCCATGGAATCGCAAAGAGTAGGATGTGACTGAGCAAGCATAGATGTCCCCATGCTACCAATGAAGAAACACCTCAGAGACGAAAATAGCGAGCCATGATGAGATGGTTAATCTGTGGCAATGCTGAGATCTACACTCTGATCTGTCTCATTCTTTGGTTTGCAGCCATGTTGTCCTCATATAGAGCTCCTTGAAATTAACGTTTTAAAATCCTAAAATTTGAATTTTTAAATATCCTACTTTCTTGCCAATTTATCTAATTTCTATATATTTCTATTTTTAAATATTATAAATTCTGCTCATTTAAAAAAAAATCACCTTATTTTACCACTTCACACCAAATGCCATGCAGTTAAATGTAAAATGTCTTTCCTACTTATGGATATTATCATGCTTCTAATTTTTTAATTGTTCTGAGGATCCTGGCAAATCCTTTACATGTACTTTACTCCAACTTGTTGTTCACAGCAATGTCTAGGCAGTGATTACTGTGCACATCTCTTTTCCCTGGTGGCTCAGACAGTAAAGAATCTGCCTGCAATGCGGGAGACCTGGGTTCGATCCCTGGGTTGGGAAGATCCCCTGGAGGAGCTAATGGCAACCTGCTCCAGTATTCTTGCCTGGAGTATTCCCATGGACAGAGGAATCTGGCAGGCTTCAGTCCATGGAGTTGCAAAGATTTCGACACCACTGAACGACTAAGCACACAGTCTTAAGACGTGTAGTCTTAAGATGCTCATCTGGTCTCCATGAAGATGTGTATCAGTGGAACTGAGCCCCAGGGATATCTCCTTGGCTGCTGGTCAGTACTACAGATTTAAGTATAGGAATAGTTAAGAATATAGGCATCTCTCTGACTGTCTGGGCTCAGCAGCCTGTCTGCAGCACGGCAACAGTAAAGTCTTCTAACCTCAGGACTCAGTCTGGCTCCAAAACACTCCACGTTCTAGAAAAGCAGCCTTCAAAGTTTGTCTCATGTACTTCCTAAAATAATTTTGAAAAATTATGTACCCTCTTCACACATTTTTAAATTGACATATAGAAATTTTAAATATAAATTTAAAGAGTTGCAAAGGGTATGATTTCTGGTGTGTTGGAAACACTGACATTTAACATGAAGCAGTGATATTATTTTTAAGTGGATTCAAGGGAATTTATCACAAAAAGTGATTTCATCACCATCCATTAAAAAACACCTCTATAGTTCTTCTTTAATAAAAAATTTGATATTGTTTTTTGCTTTGAATTTTTACTTTGATTCTATTTATTCCTCATAAATTTAGAATTTTACCCTACTATATTTTAATGCTTGACAACAAAATACCACACAAGTACACTCATCTCATATGCTAGCAAAGTAATGCTTAAAATTCTCCAAGCCAGGCTTCAACAGTATGTGAACCATGAACTTACAGATGTTCAAGCTGGATTTAGAAAAGGCAGAGGAACCAGAGATGAAATTGCCAACAACTGTTGGATCATCGAAAAAGCAAGAGAGTTTCAGGAAAACATCTACTTCTGTTTTAGTGACTACGCCAAAGCCTTTGACTATGTGGATCACAACAAACTGTGGAAAATTCTGAAACAGATGGGAGTGCTGTACCAACTGACCTGCGTCTTGAGAAATCTGTATGCAGATCAAGAAGCAACAGTTAGAAATGGACACGGAACAGACTGGTTCCAAATCAGGAAAGGAGTACGTCAAGGATGTATATTGTCACCCTACTTATTTAACTTATATATGCAGAGTACATCATGCAAAATGCCGGGCTGGATGAAGCACAAGCTGGAATCAAGACTGCCAGGAGAAATATCAATATCCTCAGATATGCAGATGATACCACCCTTATGGCAGAAAGTGAAGAACTAAAGAGCCTTTTGATGAAAGTGAAAGAGGAGAGTGGAAAAGTTGGCTTAAAACTCAATATTCTGAAAATTAAGATCATGGCATCCAGTCCCATCACTTCATGGCAAATAGATGGGGAAACAATGGAAACAGTGAGATACTATTTTTTTTTTTTTTGCTCCAAAAATCACTGCAGATGGTGACTGTAGCCATGAAATTAAAAGACGCTTGCTCCTTAGAAGAAAAGCTATGACCAACCCAGACAGCATACTAAAAAGCAGAGAGATTACTTTGCTGACAAAGGTCCATTTAGTCAAAGCTATGTTGTCATGTATGGATGTGAGAGTTGGACCATGAAAAAAGCTAAGCACCAAAGAATTGATGCTTTTGAACGATGGTATTGGAAAAGACTCCTGAGATTCTCTTGGACTGCAAGGAGATCCAACCTGTCTATCCTCAAGGAAATCAGTCCTGAATATTCATTGGAAGGACTGATGCTGAAGCTGAAATTTCAATCCTTTGGCTACCTGAGGCTAAGAACTGACTCATTGGAAAAGACCCTGATGCTGGGAAAGATTGAAGGCAGGAAGAGAAGGGGATGACAGAGGATGAGATGGTTGGATGGCATCACCGACTCAATGGACATGAGTTTGAGTAAGCTCCAAGATTGGTGATGGACAGGGAGGCCTGGCGTGCTGTAGTCCATGCGGTCACAAAGAGTCAGACACGACTGAACTGAACACTTTATTGATGCTCTTATAATTATCTGATGCAAACAGCTGACTCACTGGAAAAGTCTCTGATGCTGGAAAAGATGGAAGGCAGGAGAGGAGGACAACAGAGGATAAGATGGTTGGATGGCCTCATTGATTCAATGGACATGAACTTGGGCAAACTCTGGGAAATGCTGAGTGACAGAGAAGTCTGGTGTGTTGCAGTCCACGGGGTCACAAAGAGTCAAACATGACTTGGTGATTGAACAACAACATAATTAGCTGTTGTCCAGTCACCCAGTCACATTCAACTTTTAAAATTATATGTACCTACATATATATAAATATGTACATAAACTTTAATTTTCTCTGATCATAAAGCCCTACATGTTGTGGGGAGAGAGAGAGGAAGGAGGGAACGAATGAATGTATTTCCTTCTGGAATATAACTCAACATTATAAAAGCCCACAGATTCATAGTTAGCAGCAAAAAACTGAAAGTTTTCCTCTAAGATTGCGAAGAAGATAAGGGCATCTACCACTTTTAATCAACATAATACTAGAAGTCCTATCCCTAATAAAAATGAAAAAGGCAAGAAAAGTGAAAAGCATGAAAACCAAAAAGGAAAAAGTAAAACTGTTGGCATATGACATAATCTCTTCAATAAATGTGCTGAGAAACCTAGATATCCATGCGCAGATGGTACATCTTACACCACACACAAAACTCAACTAAAAATGGATGAAAGACTTATAAACAAGACATAAAATCATAAAACTCATAAAAGAAAACATAAGGGAAAGTCTCCTTGACATTAGTCTACTCAATGACTTCTTAGATAAGACATTAAAAGCACAAGCTGCGAAAAAGCAAAAATAGCCAAGGAGGACTGCATCAAACTACAAGTTTCTGCACAGCAAAGGAAACAATGAACAGACTGAAAAGGCAATCTATGCAATGGGAGGAAATATTTGCAAACTGTATCTCTGATAATGAGGCCATATCCAAAATATAAAGAACTTGTATAACTCAACGGCAAAAGGAAAAAACCTGATCAGAAAATAGGCAAAGAAGAGAAATAGATATTTCTCCAAAGAAGATATACAAATGGCTAACAGATACATGAAAAGATGCTCAACATCAGTAATCAGGAAAATGCAAATCAAAACCACAATGAGATGTCACATTACATGTGTAAGGATGGCTATTATCTAAATAACAAAAGAAAACAAGTGACTGTAAGGATGTGAAAAAGCTGGAACCCTTCTAACGCTGTTCATATGTAAAAAAAATGATGTAGTTGCTATGGAGAACATTACTGAGGTTTGTCAAAAATTAACAGTAGATCTACCAAATGATCCAGCAATCCCAGTTCTGAGTATATACTCAGGGATATAAAGCCTCCATCTTGAAGAGATATTTGTACTCCTATGTTCACTACATTGGAAGGACTGAGGCTGAAGCTCCAGTACTTTTGGACACCTGATGCAAAGAGCTGACTCACTGAAAAAGACCCTGATGCTGGAAAAGATTGAGGACAGGAGGAGAAGGACATGACTCACAGGACGTGAGCCTGAGCAAACTCCGGGAGATAGTGAAGGACAGGGAAGCCTGGCGTGCTACAGTCCATGGGGTCGCAGAGTCAGACACGACTTAGTGACTGAACTAACACATGTTTATTGCAGTACTATTCCCAGTAGCCAACATAGGGAAACAAGCATCCATCTATAGAAAGAATATGTGTTATTCATACAACAGAATACTACACAGCCTTACAAACGAAGGAAGTCTTGTCATTTGCAATAGCATGGAAATATTGAGTGCTCGGAAGACATTATGTTAAGTGAAATAAGCCAGACACAAAAAGACAAATATTGTATGATCTCACTTATACGTGGAATCTTAAAACAAAAAATCTAACTTATAATGACAGAGTAGAATGTTGGTTACCAACAGCCTGGGAGGTGGACAAAAAGGAAAGATACTGATCAAAGGGTATGAATTTTGAGTTATGAAAGGTTCAAGTACAGCATGGTGACTAATAATAACGTGTATACTTGAAATTTCTTAAGGCTAGATCAAGGGTTCTCACCACACTAACACACGAAGGTGACCATGGGGGTGATGAATATGTGAAATGATTACCATAGTCAGGTCAATTTAAAATGTCTGCACATACCAGTCATCACATTGGACACCTTAAATACATAAAAAATTTGTCAAAAATAAAAATCAAAGTAAAATTCCTTCTAAATTTAGTTTATTACAATTACTATCCAGGTGATCCAAAAGAAGTATGACAAATGAATATTAATAAATATGAAAAGTAAACATATTCATTAGAAATGCATGTCTTAATGAAATGGATAGAGCTATTTTTCCTATTATTTCATGTATATACAAATGATTGTAGCTTAATTCTACACTGAGACAGTTCAACATCAATTTTAACCCGTTTTCCTTCTCTCCTACAAATTCTAAGAAAATAAGTAGATGGGGCATTATTACAGCACTATCAATTTGTTCCCTTCATATCTGAATGTACAAAAATACAGTGATTGATAAGCAAAAACTATTTTTCAATCATCCAGCAGTTTAAAACTTGAATAAATCCATCAACTTTGTTGAAAGCAGAGAAATAGAAGACATCTAATTTTCAGGAGGATTTATTATATCATTGGTCAACTGTTTTCTCATAACTACCAGGAACATTATTTTTTTTTTTTCTTTTTGAATGGTGACGTGGAGGTTTTCCACTCTAGGAAAAACATCATGGTAAGATTCAAGTTGGATGAGAGGTGAACCTTTCTTTTGTAAAGTTAAAGAAAGAAGTCTGAAAAGTGGGTTGAGAGAGAACTTGCACTTAGCAGGCTCTTCCCTGAAAGGAAGGGCTCCAGGGAACAGTATTTATGAACTAGAAGAATCATATATCAATTCTATTAAAGCTGAACTTGTGCCTCTGTATCCCTTGGCAAGTCCTCTTGTTTACCCAAGTGGTCCTTCATCTCAGGGTAGCCAGGGTAACAAAGATCTGAAAGTGCTTTTGAATTCCAGCCTCAATACGGCACACAGAAGCAGAAGAACTGGTCCTTTAAAGGGAATATGTTTCCCAAGGAACTTCTAGATAAATGGGAGCTTGGGGTGTGAGAATGAGGACTGGATATCCTGTTAATCTGGGTAGGTGCTGGCTCAAAGGTCTTCCTCTGATACCTACTGAGAGACTGTATTTTTAAAAATAATCTAAATAGTAGAGAAAACATTTTAATTAGATTACAGACCACAAACGGGCCATATTATCTGTGGCTGGTGCTAAACAAGAACCAGGAGGTATCATATACAGCCTTTGTATTCAAGGAACTTCCATTTTATTAAAGGCAAAGCGAAAGTCACTCAGTCATCTCCAACTCTTTACGACCCCATGGACTGCAGCCCCGCCCCAGGCTCCTCTGTCCATGGGATTCTCCATACAAGAATACTGGAGTGGGTAGCCATTCCCTTCTCCAGGGGATCTTCCTGACCCAGGGATCAAACCCAGGTCTCCAATTTACTGTGTTGGCCTAAACGTTCGATAGGGGTTTTTCATTAATATCTTATGGAGAAACCTGAATGAAATTTTGTTGTTGACCAGTCACTAAGTTGTATCTGATTCTTGATCCCATGGACTGTAGCATGCCAGGCTGCTCTATCCTCTACTAACTCCCGAGTTTGCTCAGATTCATGTCCATTGAGTTGGTGATGCTATCTAACCATCTCATCCACTGCCGCTCTCTTCTCCCTTCAGGCCAACCCAATATGTGAGCCATCTGCTGAGAAAACTAGATTCAAGCAGGAAGAGGACTTGTGGGTAACATTATTAAAGCAGCGGCTCAGGGGAAGAGGAAAGAAGGTGGCTATAGGATGCATTATTCTAGAAAGGAAGAGTGTGAGGTCAGAAGCTCTGGGCAGCAGGGGGTGTATCTCCAAGGAACTACACCAGAGAAAAGTTAAATGTGGACATTTTCCATGATAGAAGGCATCTGGTAACCAAGAGAGGACCACAGAGAGCACTTATATATTAGTACAATGGCATTTTGCCCCTTCACAACTATTCCCTCCTCCAGCCTACCCAAAATTGGTAGAAAAGAACATACGAGCAGGCAAAAACAAAACGCAAGTGAGGAACAGACAATAGTACCCTTTCCCCAGGACAGGTTTCTGGGCATGCTGGGAGGAAACAAAGGAAAAGAATGTGAAAGTGAAAACGTTAGTCATTCAGTCACGTCTGACTCTTTGCGACCCCATGTGTTGTAGCCCACCAGGTTCCTCTGTGAATGGAATTCTCCAGGCAAGAATACTGGAGTGGGTAGCCATTTACTTCTCCAGGTGATCTTTCTGACCCAGGGATTGAACCCAGGTCCCTGCATTGCAGGCAGATGCTTTACCATCTCAGCCACCAGGGATGCCACCAAGGGAAATCTTACCCTTTGGAAATGGGTACGTTTTGATTTAAAGTGATAGGAAATTTGAATACCTAAACATGTTATTTGACACCTGAAAAGTGGTTCAGAGTGTAAAGCATCTGCTAGCAAAGCAGGAGACCCAGGTTTCATCTCTGGGTTGGCAAGATCCCCTGGAGAAGGAAATGGCAACCCACCCCAGTATTCTTGCCTGGAGAATTCCATGGACAGAAAAGCCTGGTGGGCTACAGCCCATGGGATCACAGAAAGCTGGACACAATCAAGGAACTAACACTTTCACTTTCAAACATGTGACTGGATACCTGAAAATGGGCAGCAAAGCTCTGGTTTCTGCTAAGATCTCTCCCACTAGAACAGGAGGGTATTTCTGGAGCACATCGGAGAGCAGTACCATGAGAAAAGTTGTTTGCTACTTACACTCTGTGAAATGTTTTCCACTCAATAAATTGGCTACATAGATCAAATAATGATGAAAACAGCTCCAAAACTTTGCTCTAGAAGAAAGTCAAGGATTATAAGGGGACGTCAGGGGCTTTCCTGATAGCTCAGTTGGTAAAGAATCTGCCTGCAATGCAGGAGACCCCAGTTCGATTCCTGGGTCAGGAAGATCCTCTGGAGAAGGGATAGGCTACCCACTCCAGTATTCTTGGGCTTTCCTTGTGGTTCAGCTGGTAAAAAAAAATCCACCTGCAATGCAGGAGACTTGTGTAGTCCATGGGTCACAGAGAGTTGGACACAACAGAGCAACTTTCACTTTCTTTTCATTTTACTTACAAACTGTAAATCCCTCCTCGAGATGTTGAGATTCACAGATACACACTTTCTCCCGAGCTCTCTCAATGCTGTTTTCCATTAGCGCTTTTCAGCAAGCATCTGGAATCTTAATCCATCACGCTTTCCTTCTAATTCAGATGCCACTAATGATCAGGATCCACACATTAGCTTCTTTTACTTCCAAATAATCTCTCAATGAATGTAATTTCTGTATTTGGCCAATGTCTGTCTCTTTAGGCTTCATTTTCTTCTGCACCAGTAGCATGAGTTTTACAAAAATGTTATTTCTGGCAAATTTATTTAAGAGGAGAGAATATTGTATTTTGAAAGATGAAAATGAGAAAAATGAAATGTGTGTGGTTTGTGTTTTCCTTTTGATGCATTAAGAATAGGCATACTTTTGACAGATGATTTTAAAATGTAGTATATTCTATTTTCGTCAGCAAGAGTAGCTGGATAATGAATAATACTTCAAAACTAATTTTGGCCTTAGTAGATACTAAAATGAAAAGAACTATGTTTTTTTGAAAAAATATGGTTACCTTTCTCTTGGTTTATTTTTATTTAATCTCTCTTAAACATGTCCCAGTAGCTTGTTATTCTGTTAAGCTTCCCATAAGTGGCAATAATCTTTCAATAGTTTGACAGGTTATTATAATTCTGGTTCAGAATTTAAAGTTTCCAGAAGCAAGTACTGAAGTCTGCGTTTCCCATCATTTCCATGAGGTAGAAGAATGTTCTGTTCCAATAAGCATAAATATATTTGTCTAATGACACATCTCAATAGCTTTTCTTACTGTTCCTTGCCTTTCTATTGTATTATTTGCTTTGATGGGGGTCAGGGACAGAGACCTATTAACCTTCAAATGTCTTTAATAAGACAGCACCACTGGATGAGAGAGAAAGAGAGAGGGTATCGCAAAAAACAGTGCTGCTTCCCAGGAACTTTTCTGTGTGTGGCAAGAACATTTAACATGAGATCTACCCTCTTAAAGAACTTTTAGGAGAACAATACAGTATTGTTAACTATGGGCGCAACTACAGACAGCTAACCCTAGAATTTTAGTCACCTTGAGTATCTGAAACATTATACTGCTTGCCTTGGAGAAGGAAATGGCAACCCATTCCAGTACTCTTGCTTGGAGAATCCCATAGACAGAGGAGCCTGGTGGGCTACAGTCCATGGGGTCACAAAGAGGTAGACACGACTGAAGTGACTTAGCATGCACTCCTTGAAAAGTAAGTTCCCATTCCCAGCTCCCAGCAGTTCCTGATTTGTTTTTTAAAATGAATTCCCTTGCATTTATTTCCCCAGAATCAAGATCTACCTTGGCCTTCCATAGGGTATCATTAGCTCTTCTGTTTTAGGCACTCGAAGAATGCTTACTGTCTGTAGGGAAAGTGTGTAAGTGTGGTAAGATCACCACATATCAAGAGATTGGTGACCACTACACGACAACAAGCCACTCCCTGTCCCTTCCAGCGTCAGCCTGTTGTCTGACTATCCCTCTACTTCCGTTCAGATGGTGTCATTAAGGGTATGGGCTAAAAATGAAATGTCTCAAAATGGTAAAAAGCTATAAAAGTGGAGCAACAATGCTGTACGTTATTACAGAGAACTAAACTTTCCCAGGTTCACTAAGAGACTATGAAAAGACGAATTTTCTTGACTGACGATACCATTTGTCTACATTCCCTCACCTCTATTAAAAAAGAAAACAAAGGTAAAAATAAAGCTTCAATAGATGACTACCACTCTTCACGAATCAAACTTGTTTATAAACATCGTTTTTATTAGATCCCAGGTTCCATATTCTAAGTTATGTACCAACCTCACACACTGTTTTCTACCTAATTGCTGGCAGGAAATCTGAATTACAGGAATGAAATAGGCAACGGCTAGAAATCTTGATTACATTTATTGGAAATATGGACTAAATAAGGCACTTTACTATTAGACAGAAGGATGAATCGATCTCCAGCAAAGCACAAACTGTTGTAACAGTAACATTTAGAAAACATGTCGGAGGCACAATTCACTATGATGATGGAGGAGAGAATCCCTTTCCTGTTGAGTAAGATGAATTTAAGATAAAAGTAACCACGTTGCTGAAAAGCTGCAGTTGGTCTGCATTTAGGAGATACATTTTTAAAGAAATCTGTGCTGGGAACAATAATAAACACATCCTTTAGTTCTTACAAATTAACTCAGAATTCATGAGGAAATGCACGTAAGATATTTCAGCCAAACTTCCCTGTGGTAAGAGTAATAAAAGGGACTGTCTGTGCATTAAGTCGCTTTAGTGGTGTCTAACTCTGCAACCCTGTGGACTGTAGCCCACCAGGCTCGTCTGTCCATGGGATTCTCCAGGTAGAAATACTGTAGTGGGCTGCTATTTCCTCCTCCAGGAGATCTTCCTGACCCAGGGACCAAACCTGGTCTCTTAAATCTCCTGCACTGGCAGGTTGTATGTTTACCACTAGTGCCACCTGGGAAGCCCCCAAGAAAATAGTATTGGAGGCTTAATGTAATATTTCCTAACTCCCAAATATTTTAATTCATTTAAAGTGTCCATGTATAATTTTCCTAGTATAGCATCTCTTTATAAATACATTTTGAATTTATTAGAAATTAAATGGGAAGCATTTTTTGAAAATTTTACTATTTGTGGCTCATTATTGTTAAAATAACTATATAAAAATTAACTCATTTCATTGAACAAATATTTAAGTATCAATTAAATACACTTTGTAGAGATTACGCCAAGTGAAAAAAAAGCCAGATACAAAAGACTACATTTTGCATATCATTTATATGAAATGTTCAGAAAAAAATTATAGCACTAGAAAGCATTTGAGTGGTTTCCTGGAACTGAGTAAGACTGCAAATGGTAATGAAGCAATTTTGTGAAATAATGTGTTCTGAAACTGAATTGTGATGATAGCACAAGTGTATACATTTATTAAAAATCATCTAAATTTCAATAAGAGAATTTTATGCTATACAAATTATACATCAGTAAAACTTGAAAAAAAACAATTCTTTAAACATCGTGGTATTGAGCATCTAAGTGCCTTTGCACTCCCTGAAGAACTCATGGAGTGCTAGAGTAGGGTAGCGTTCATGAAGCCTCCAAATTAATATGTTAACATCCTAATCCCCAATGTGATTGTACTTGGAGGCAGGGCCTCTGGGAGGTAATGGGGCTCAGATGAGGTAATGTGGGGAGAGACCCATGAGAATACGGCTGTCCTTATAAAAGGATGAAGAGAAATGAGCTGGCTCTCTTCACTATGTGAAGACACAGCAAGAAGGCAGCCATCTGTAAAGCAGGTTTTCACCAAGAACCTAACCTAGCATGGTTCATCATGTAATCAGAATTAGTAATCACAAAAGACCTACAAACAAAAATCCAACCCTGATGGTCCCACTGGTAACTCTACCAAACACATAATGATGATTAATACTGATTCTTCACACCCATCCAGGAAGTTTTTATGAGGCCAATATAAAACCAGACAGAAGTCACCAAAGAAGGGGTACTACAGACCAATCTCTCATGAACAGAGATTTTAAAAATCCTCAACAAGATACTAGAACACTTAATCTAGTAACAAAAAGAATTACATATCATGACCAAGTGGCAATTACGTCAGAAACGCAAGGTTGGTTTAACACCCCCAGTACCATATAATGCAATGTACCATACTGATAGAATAGAAGGCAAATACCACATGATCATCTCAATAGAAGCAAAGAAGACAACTGACAAAGTCCAGCACTCTTTCATGGAAAAAAAAAATTCCACTCAAACTAGGAACAGAAAAGTTTCCTCAAACAGATAAAGGGTATCTATGAAAAAGGCACAGCTAACATCATGTTTAATGATGAAAGACTATGCTTTTCCCCTATAATCAAGAATACAAGACTGTCCATTCTTGCCACTTCTATCTAACTTTGTACTGAAGGAACTAGGGCAATTAGTCAAAAAAGTAAATAAAAAGCATTCAGATTGGACAGTAAGAAGTAAAAGAATCATTATTTGCAAATGTCATGTTAAATAGAGAAAAGTCTAAGAAATCCAGAAAAATTATTAGAATAAACAAGTTCAGTCAGGGTGCATCATATGGAACTAATATATAAAAATCAACTGTATTTCTATACACTTGCAATAAATAATCCAAAAATGAATTTAAATGAAAAATTCCATTAATAATAATATCAAAAAGAATAAAATACCAGAAATAAACTTAACCAAAGAAATAAAAAAACATACCTTGAAAACTACAAAACACTGTTGAAAGAAATTATAGATTCAGATATGTGAAGACATCCCATGTTCCTCAGTAGGAAGACTTAATATTGTTAAGATGGCAATACTCTCCAAATTGACCCCTGGTTCATTACAACTCCTATCTGAATCTTAGCCGGTGATATTTACAAAGTTTTTGCAGAAGTTGACAGTGATCCTAAAACTAATATGGAAAATCAGGATACCCAAAATAATCCTGAAAAAGAATGTATTTGGAAGACACACACACCTGATTTAAAAACTTAATACAAAGCAATGGTAAACAAGATAATGCGGTACTAGCATAAGATTAAACATATAGACGTATCATTGGAATAATTTTGAAATTGAGAGTACAGAAATAAACCCATATACCTATGGTCAAATGATTTCCAAAAGGGTACCAAGAATACTGAATGGACAAGTAGTTTCTTCAATAAATGGTGTTGGGAAAACCAGACTGTCATACACAAAAGGAAGTTATACACTACATACTATGTACCAAAATTAGCTTAAAATGGATCAATGACCTAAATGTAAAAGCTGAAATCATGACAGTGTGGGCAAAAAACCACAGGAATAAAAGTATGTGACCTTGGATTCGGCACTGGATTCTAAGATACGACACCAAAAGCACAAGCAACAAAAACTAGATAAAACTTAGGCTTCAAAAGATTTTACCAACAAAGTAAAAAGACGATGCATGAATGGAAGAAAACATTTGCAAATCATATATATATATATATATATATATATATATATATAGAGAGAGAGAGAGAGAGAGAGAGACAGAGAGAGAGACAGAGACAGAGACAGAGAGAGAGAGAGACAGAGAGACAGAGAGAGATAGAGACAGAGAGTCTAGTATCTCAGTGATCAGTGCAAAGAAATAGAGGAAAACAACAGAATGGGAAAGACTAGAGATCTCTTCAAGAAAATTAGAGATACCAAGGAAAGATTTCAGGTGAAGATGGGCTCAATAAAGGACAGAAATTGTATGGACCTAACAGAAGAAGAAGAGGTGGCATGAATACACAAACGAACTGTACAAAAATGATCTTCACAACCTAGATAATCACAACGGTGTGATCACTCACCTAGAGCCAGACATCCTGGAATGTGAAGTCAAGTGGACCTTAGGAAGTATCACTATGAACAAAACTAGTGGAGGTGATGGAATTCCAGTTGAACTATTTCAAATACTAAAAGATGATGCTGTGAATGTGCTGCACTCAATATCCCAGCACGTTTGGAAAACTCAGCAGTGGCCACAGGACTGGAAAAGGTCAGTTATCATTCCAAATCCTAAGAAAGGCAATGCCTGAGAATGCTCAAACTACTGCACAATTGCACTCATCTCACACGATAACGAAGTAATGTTCAATATTCTCCAAGCCAGGAGAAGACTCATGAGAGTCCCTTGGACTGCAAAGAGATCCAACTAGTCCATCCTAAAGGAGATCATTCCTGAGTGTTCATTGGAAGGACTGATGTTGAAGCTGAAACTCCAATACACTGGCCACCTGATGAGAAGAGCTGACTCATTTGAAAAGACCCTGATGCTGGGAAAGATTGAGGGTAGGAGGAGAAGGGGCTGACAGAGGATGAGATGGCTGGATGGTATCATCGATTCGATGGACATGGGTTTGGGTGGACTCTGGAACTTGGTGATGGACATGGAGGCCTGGTGTGCTGCGGTTCATGGGGTCGCAAAGAGTTGGACACAACTGAGCGACTGAACTGAACTCAGGCATCAACAGTACATGAACCATGAACTTCCAGATGTTCAAGCTGGTTTTAGAAAAGGCAGAGGAACCAGAGATCAAATTGCCAACATCTGCTGGATCATCGAGAAAGCAAGAGTTCCAGAAAAACATCTATTTCTGCTTTATTAACTATGCCAAAGCCTTTGACTGTGTGTATCACAATAAACTGAAAATTCTGAAAGAGATGGGAATACCAGACAACCTCATCTGCTTCCTGAGAAATCTGTATGCAGCTCAAGAAGCAACAGTTAGAACTGGACATGGAACAACAGACTGGTTCCAAATTGCTAAAGGAATACGCCAAGGCTGTATATTGCCAGCCTGCTTATTTAACTCATATCGAAAGTACATCATGAAAAATGCCAGGCTGGCTGAAGCACAAGCTGGAATCAAGATTGCCGGGAGAAATATCAATAACCTCAGATACACAGGTGATACCACCCTTGTGGCAGAAAGTGAAGAAGAACTAAAGAGCGTCTTGATGAAAGTGAAAGAGGAGAGTGAAAAAGCTGGCTTAAAACTCAACATTCAGAAGACTAAGATCATTGTATCCGGTCCCATTACTTCATGGGAAATAGATGGAGAAACAGTGGAAACAGTGAGACTTTATTTTTCTGGGCTCCAAAAACACTGCAGATGGTGATTGCAGCCATGCAATTAAAAGACACTTGCTCCTTGGAAGAAAAACTATGACCAACCTAGACAGCATATTAAAAAGCAGAGACTTTGCCAACAACAATCTGTCCAATCAAAGCTATGGTTTTATCAGTCATCATGTGTGGATGTGAGTTCAGTTCAGTCGCTCAGTCATGTCCGAATCTTTGTGACCATGGAGTGCAGCACGGCAGGCCTCCCTGTCCATCAGCAACTTCCAGAGTTTACTCAAACTCATGTCCATTGAGTCGGTGATGCCATCTAACCATCTCATCCTCTGTCGTCCGTTCTTCTTTTTAGTCCAACTCTCACATCCTTACATGACTACTGGAAAAAAACATAGCCTTGACTAGATGGACCTTTCTTGGCAAAGTAATGTCTCTGCTTTTTAATATGCTGTCTACGCTGGTCATAACTTTCCTGCCAAGGAGTAAGCATCTTTTAATTTTTGGCTGCAATCACCATCTGCAATGATTTTGGAGATCAAAAAAATGGATGTGAGAACTGGATCATAAAGCAAGCTGAGCATGGAAGAATTGGTGCTTTTGGACTGTGGTGTTGGAGAAGACTCTTGAGAGTCCCTTGGACTTCAAGGAGTCCATCCTAAAGGAAATCAGTTCTGAATATTCATTGGAAGGACTGATCCTGAAGCTGAAACTCCAATACATTGGCCACCTGATGCGAAGAACTGACTCAGTGGAAAAAACATTCATGCTGGGAAAGATTGAAGGCAGGAGGGGAAGGGATGAAAGAGAATGAGATGGTTGGATGGCATCACTGACTCAATGGACATGAGCTTGAGTAAGCTCCAGGGGTGCTGATGGACAGGGAAGCCTGGTGTGCTGCAGTCTATGGGGCTGCAAAGAGTTGGACAGAACTGAGTGACTGAACTGAAGGAGAACTAAGATCCAATAGGCCACATGGTATGGTCAAGTAATAAAAAATAAAGCTTTTTAAAAAGAGATTTTCTTTTCGAGGTGATGAGTATGCTTTAAAATTGACAGTGGTTGCATAACACTATGAATATAGTAAAACAGCTAATATTTTAAAACAAATACCAAACCTCTCTCTTGACTCTGTATGCCCTCCTAGAAATGATTCCAATCTCCCTTTCCATGCCACATAGCCTCTTCCTGAGAGGTTTTAACCTCTTAAAAAGCTGTTTATCCTCTTTATTTTCACTTCATTGTCATATTGTAAGTCAATTCTATTTGGCTGCAGGAATAAATACAAAACCCTTTAATATTTACTATGATAAGGCATAAAAGTAAGCTCAGGCATGCAAATTAGTAAATTCTGAGTGTCTACTAGGTACTAGGATATAAGATTGATAGAACAAGAGTTCTGTTCAAAAGGAGAGAAGAGGGACTTTCCTGGTGGTCCAGTGGCTAAGACTCCACATTCCCAATGCAGGGGCTCGGATTCTATCCCTGCATGGGGAACTACATTCCACATGCAACAACTAATAGTTTGTATGCTGCAATTAAATATATATATATATATATATATATATATATATATATATATATATATATATATATACCCTGCACACTACAATGAAGACTGAAGATCCTTACGTGCCTCAACTAAGGCCTGGTGCAGCAAAATACGTTGTTTCTTTTTTTTTTTTTTTCCCAAAAGAGACAGAGGAAGGGAAACAATACAAAATACACAGATGAGAAACCATTAATTTAAAAATTATAAAGTGATGAGTCAGAAAATATCCACTTAGCAATGGGTTATCTAAAGGAATGAACTGTGCTCAGCAAGTGATTATTTCTCAGTACTAAGGATCCAGCTTTAAAAAGATAAGAGGCAACATCACTGCAGGCAGAGGAAAAAGCAGGTGCCATGACGAGAGAAGGTTGAGAGGTATGAGGAACTTCATGGGGTCCAGGGAGGTGGAAGAGTGACTCAACAGAGGAACAGAGGGGTAAGCTGAGGTCCCGGAGGAAAGGAGAGACTGGCCAGGGGTAGACCTGTAGGGTTTTGAAAGGCAAGATGAGAAGTTTCAGCTTGCTTCTTCTCAACCCTGTAACACTCTGTGCACATCTGCCCTGTTACACATAATCCTCTGCGTACCTCCTTTGACTCCGTCTGTTTTAAGAAAAATCAAAGTTTCCTATTCATCTCTGTCTATCCAGTGCCTAGTCAGTGATTAGCCAGAAGCTCAGAGGTTGAGGTTTCCTGAATGAAGACTCCACATATGGACACCATAATAAGGCAAAAATGCCAAGTCCTGTAAAGAAATTCTGAATGAAATTTAAATAGAATAAAAAATGTTATTGAAAGGCAGCGTGCAGATTAAGGCCAGGAGAATCTTCATGTGAATTCTTCTGGCCAACGTAAGGTTATTTCTACCAGAGGTGGTGATGTTTTGCAAGTTTGAAATCAGTTAAACAGAACATCTTCCAAACTTAATTACACTCATTCCCAGCATCTGAAACATAAAACTGCCAGCAATGAACAGCGTTAGCAATCCAGTGACTGCTCGATAGTCATGAACTGGTTCTCTAACTCAAGCCTACTCACTGGAGCATCCCAAGACATCACCCACAACATCTACCTCAGCACCGCCACTGAAATGGAAAAGCTATAGATTATATTACTAGTAGCTGAAACAGAATTGAGCACTACCTTTTAAATAACACATGATAACACATGCTTTCCTTACGAATGACTGACAAACATTTAATTGCCTAATAATAAGTTTCATATAGCATGCTGGATTTTCTGTTTGCACTACACAGGGGATTCTGCTATAGCTCTAATTATAGCCTCATTATTCAGAAAGGCACACACTGATTGTAACACAGTTGAGACAAAAGTAGCCAAGTAACAGTTTCAGAGTGCAAAGCCACACAATTCTGCAAATCGATAAGGCACGTTTCTTTGGGAGGGAAGGAAAACACATGTTTTTCCCAGCGGGCTTACTGTGGCCTTGAGGCTTCCGCCTGGTCTGTCTGCAGTTTCTCGCCTCCTTCCACTTCCATTGTACAGTAAACAACTCGATTGGGAGCGACTGACCTCAGACCTTGCACTTCCATTATGACAATCTAAAGACAAGAAAAATGTTTCACAGATTTGTCAAATTGACAACAGTTAGCAATAGAGACAGCAGCATGAACTACAATGAGAGAGACCAATTGATATAATTATCTGACAATCTCAATGGTATTTTATCTTCTTTATAATCCATCTTTATTCATGGATGGTATAATACATAACGTTTTGAAAAAGTCTGGTATCTGAAGATGCATCTCCTACCAGCAATTAAGTTAAAGTCTCTAGATATGAGCCACAATGAAGTGAGATAAACACTCAGATCCTACAAAACAGTTTTGGCAGGTCTGCATGAGGTAAAGCAGAATGATGAAAATTCAGTGAATGTGTTACAAGAATACAGGTTGAATTCTATATAAGGTGACTGGTAGACATTGTCACCATTATACCAATTCACAGATAATCATACCAATTCACAGATAGTCAATACCTAGCATCAGAAAATGTCTATACTCATTTATATGACCATCAGCATTTACAAAAGAATTTCCTTTATGGCCAATGTATATCCTACGAAAATATAAAAAATATAACTTGACAAGAATATCTTACTATTAACCAGACAAGGAAAAATCTTTTCCCAATCCATTAATTTGATAAAGTCTACTGGAAAAGAGTAGAAAGAGTGATATTAGCTTATATATTTGTAACTCCTGGGAGAAGGAAAACATACTTTTCAAGTGTGCTTTTTATCTTTGTATAAAAGGCTGCCAATCTTAAAATATTGTAACCTAACATTCTCACTGGATATATACATAAAATATGAATACTACTGAATATTATTTACTACAGCCTTTAAAAAAATTTGCATCATGAATTTTTCTAAATTCTCAACATCCATAAAATATATCCAATGGTATTCATATATATATAAAATACATATGTATATTTTATTTATCTCCTGTTGTATATGTACAAACAAGATTAACAGCATTCATGCCATGTAGCTACCAAAATATCCACTAAAAATGAATGTATCATCTATTGATTTTTAAATACATTACTAAATCATTATACCTTTTGTAGAGTTACGATATGAACCTTGAGGCAAAAAAGCAACAAATCATCTTAATAGAACTTTTATTCCTTTTAGTTCTGGTACAAGATTTTTTTGTAAATACAAATGCCTACTCTTTTGTTTTTCCATAAAAAAAACATATGGTAAACTGATCACCAAAAATACAAGTCAAATTCAGAAGCATTTTCTTCCCTCAGCCAGGGCTTTTATCATTTTGTCACACCAAAATGCATACCAACTTATGAATAAAAACACATTGAAAACAGACTATGAGAATTAATAGATAATAGTAACAGCGTTCACAGTTGCTCTAACACTCAAGGAAGCTGAGGTGAAGTACTAAACATGAAACAGAATTGAGTACAGTAGATAAACCTAGAAATCTTGATGGCACGAGTTCACATTATATCTGTCCTGCATCTCTTTCCGTTGTGTGTTTAATAGCCAGAGTGCAAGAGAGAACAAAGGAAGCATCTGCTTACCAATATTGCTGCTACCGCTACAAGCTATACTATAAACAGGACAACCTAAAACAGATGACTGTGAAACAGTCTTCTGCCCCTCAAAACAACACTCACATCTGTGTTGGGAACATTCTATCCTGCAGGACTGTCACTTTCAAAAGATGTAACTTCTACCGTGAATCCATGCATGCGTGCCTGCTTAGTTTCTCAGTTGCGTCCGACTCTTTGTGACCTCTTGTAGCCCACCAGGCTCCTCTGTCCATGGGATTCTCCAGGCAAGAATGGAGAATGGGTTCCCATGCCCTCCTCCAGGGGATCTTCCCTACCCAGGGATAGAACCTGCATCTCCCGTGTCTCCTGCAGGCAGATTCTTTACCCGCTGAGACACTGGGGAAGCCCACACATATAAGTAAATAAAACAACAATATTCTGCAGATCTGACTTCCAAAAGGAATTCGAAAAGCACAGCTAGTTTCAATTATGAAGGATAAAAGCGGCTAAGAATTCCATGGACCATCATCTCCTCTAACTTTAGGTAACTGTTTCAACCAATTCCCAGCGAAACTTGATAATGAAACTGCAGAAAATAAAACTGATCTCTGTTCTGTCTTCTCTTCCTATTTCTCTAGATGAATGATGTAATATGGATAAAACAAAGTTATTCTAGAAGCATAAAGAAGGGAAGAATGTACAAAATATGAAATAGCATGTTTCTGAACGAGACATTGTCCATCCACAGAGTTACGTGGCAACTCAGGGATGCTCAGGTTGTAGTAAGAGGAAGCTGAGCAGTCTGGTGAACAGGGGACCATAAAAGTACCTCCAGATACGGAGGAGGTCATGAGGTCTGCTGCCCTATTACCAACAAGAACAGTGTGAAAATCAACTATATTCATGGCACTGACACCATTTCCCTTACAACATACAGACTCGTCACTTCCTGGAAGAGTATTTTCCTAAATTTCCTTGGCTATTTAATTTTGACATATAATTATATAGGTTAGTGTTTTGTGAGTTAGCTTGTCTTTTGCTTTATAATTCTCTCTGAAAGCTTCATGAATGAAGAGACCTAAAAGTAATCTTGTGAGGCCAATGGCTGATTTTTGATACCATTAAAGTCCCTAACTCAAAAAACAGTTATCGCGTCAACTGAGTGGGCCAGGTACTCTTTCAGGCTCTTACCTCAGTAAACAAAAACGGAAGAAAAAAAGACTTCCTAAATGTTAACTTCCTAAAGTTTACATTCTAGTAAAGAAAACCAGAAAATGAATAATATAATAAGTAACTGAATTTTATGTTAGGTGCTGTGGTGGGAGACGGGATGAGTGGGTAGAAATTTTACAGAGATGATAAAATTTAAGCAGTGTTTCAAATCTGCACTTATTCTTTAGACTGAGACTTCTGTTTCTAGGAGAAAAAAATTCCTTCTCCGCTGAATAGACTCAACCTGATGGATGAAATGCGAAATCCTTAATATGGATTAACTGCTTGCCTTTCCAAGTTTTCTCAGGCTGAAATCTGGTATCTGATGAGGGAAGCATGGATAATGGGTGAAAGGTAATTATTCAGTTTAGCTAGGCAAAGGTCAGAGGCCCTGGGCTGGAGGAGGTACCTAGTCCATTCCCTCCGGAGTTCCACAGACAAGCATGGTGTAATCTGCCCTTGAAAGTGATCTCGATTTGTTCTGAGACACAACTCCTATTTAAAATACTGTAGGCACTAGGGACCATATCTGTACTATGCTATGACAGGAAAATATCTGTCTTGCATAGACATAGTAACAGAGCATGTCAAAATAATTATAAAAATATGGAAGCTTCTTAGACCATGGCTAAATGAAGTTTTAACTCATTATCCTCCTAACACCATTTTATTGTTAACTGAACAGTCTTGTTGAACATACTGGCAATAAAGCACAGACTCTAACAATTCATAGAAAAATGAACTCATGAGCATAATTTTGTTTTCAAAAGGGAGAGAGAATTCATAAAAGCTAATTATTTACAATGGTGTAAAGATTTTTAAACAATAGAGAAAAGAAAACGTGTTTTGAACTGTTCTCAGTTGTGTGTGCTTACAGAAATAATGGTATGCTTAAACGTTACAAAGTAATTTGCTTTTCAAATTATTTTTATCATTAATGAATTTAAATGCCAAACTCTTGGCAGGGAAAGTTAGACTGTCATTAAATAGCTGATTTTGTTTTGTACAAAACCTTAAGAAAAAAAGGAGTTGGCATTTTTCATTTAAGTCCTTAGGAAACCTGACTCAGGAATGAATGGGAAATTTTATACCTGAGATACTACTTAGGTTCAAATTAAACATTCTTAAGTTATGAGGTCAAAGAGATTGAGAAGAAATCCAGGAGTAAAGCTACTTGGCAAAGTTATTAGCTAATCCCGGAACTGAGTTTGGAGTCAGAAGAAAATCTATTTCTACTCTGACGTTGAATTTAACCTATTAACTTACAAAGGAAAGGTTAGGCTAGAAGTGAAAAAAGAGAGGCAGTTGTCTTCCCTTTAAACTTGAATTTCAAGTTGAATAAGAGGAGGAAGGAATAGAAACAGACATTTGCTTTCTCTGCCACAAAGGTAACAAGCCAAGTATAAGAACTACAAACAAATCTGAAACTGTACCTCCTAAGACTACATACTTCGCTTTGTTAATTAGCAGACTCAAAGAGCAATAGTGGGCCCCAACAGAGAGAGAATAGAACAATGCAAGAAGAGAGCTACAAGCTCTCTTCATTTTTGAGAGGCTATAAATTTAAGCTAGATATTTCGAGCCTATGTGTGGATGTTGTGTAAAAACCTATATACAGAGATGAGCAGTGAGGAAATGCATCATGAAGAATATCCACAGGGAGAGGCACCAGTAGTCAGTGATCAGTTATCTTTGGTTCCCAGTGCTTTGTATACAAGGGATGAATTGTGCTGTCTTGGGGAACACAATTTTAAATGAACAACATGTATACTTGCCTTTTTAAGAAAGAATTTTACTGTACCTATAAGGAAACTGCAAGTCCCAGAAAGGAGGAAGTCTTTACTTCTCATCACCTATAGTACTCAGTATTATACATTCAGTTCAGTTCAGTTGCTCAGTCATGTCTAACTCTTTGTGACCCTATGGGCTGCAGCATGCCAGGCCTCCATGTCTATCACCAACTCCTGGAGTTTATTCAAACTCATGTCCATTAAGTCAGTGATGCCATCCAACCATCTCATCCTCTGTCGTCCCCTTCTCTTCCCACCTTCAATCTTTCCCAGCATCAGGGTCTTTTCAAATGAGTCAGCTCTTTGCATTAGGTGGCCAAAGTACTAGAGTTTCAGCTTCAACATCAGTCCTTCGAATGAATGTTCAGGACTGATTTCCTTTAGGATGGACTGGTTGGATCTCCTTGCTGTCCAAGGGACTCTCAAGAGTCTTCTCCAACACCACAGTTCAAAAGCATCAATTCTTCGGCACTGAGCTTTCTTTACAGTTCAACTCTCACATCCAGACATGACTACTGGAAAAACCATAGCCTTGACTAGATGGACCACTGTTGGCAATATGCTTTGTAATATGCTGTCTAGGTTGGTCATAACTTTTTTTCCAAGAAGTAAGCATCCGTTGTAATATTATATACTACAGCTTGTTTATGCGATTTGATTCTCATAGTCAAAGTAGATAACAACAAGAATAATCAAAAGCTCGAAAGGAGTTTTCAAATTATAGAGAATTCAATTATATGTTTTAAATCCTATTTCTACTCAAGTGTGTTTCAGTACTTCTTTTACCAATAAACTTACACTGGCCTCGCTGGCACCAAGCAACTTGCCTCAAAGCTTATATTATTTTATTATTTAACTGGTTCCGAATAGAAAAAGGAGTACATCAAGGCTGTATATTGTCACCCTGCTTATTTAACTTATATGCAGAGTACATCATGAGAAACGCTGGGCTGGAGGAAGCACAAGCTGGAATCAAGATTGCCGGCAGAAATATCAATAAGCTCCGATATGCAGATGACACCACCCTTATGGCAGAAAGTGAAGAGGAACTAAAAAGCCTCTTGATGAAAGTGAAAGAGGAGAGTGAAAAAGTTGGCTTAAAGCTCAACATTCAGAAAACTAAGATCATGGCATCTGGTCTCATCACTTCATGGCAAATAGATGGGGAAAGAGTGGCTGACTTTATTTTTCTGGGCTCCAAAATCACTGCAGATAGTGATTGCAGCCATGAAATTAAAAGACGCTTACTCCTTGGAAGGAAAGTTATGACCAACCTAGATAGCATATTGAAAAGCAGAGACATTACTTTGCCAACAAAGGTCCATCTAGTCAAGGCTATGGTAGTTCCAGTGGTCATGTATGGATGTCAGAGTTGGACTGTGAAGAAAGCTGAGGGCCGAAGAATTGATGCTTTTGAACTGTGGTGTTGGAGAAGACTCTTGAGAGTCCCTTGGACTGCAAGGATATCCAACCAGTCCACTCTAAAGGAGATCAGTCCTGGGTGTTCACTGGAAGGACTGATGCTGAAGCTGGAACTCCAATAGTTTGGCCACCTGATGCAAAGAGCTGACTCATTTGAAAAGACCCTGATGCTGGGAAAGATTGAGGGCAGGAGAAGGGGACGACAGAGGATGAGATGGTTGGATGGCATCACCGACTCAACGGACATGGGTCTGGGTGAACTCCTGGAGTTGGAGTTGGACAGAGAAGCCTAGTGTGCTGCAGTTCATGGGGTCGCAAAGAGTCGGACACGACTGAGCGACTGAACTGAACTGAACCCTTACACAACTGTTATGTTTAAAGGACAATTTGCATTAATTTGCATTCACAATCTGATTGTCTAGCCAATGAAGAATAATTTAACCTCTTTAAAATATATCCTGGTGCTTTAAATTTGAAATGTTATCACAAAGGTCAGCAGAAATTATCCTGCAGCCTCATTTACGCCGTCAGAAGTGAACATGGGATAAAGGCACTTACCTCCAAGGTGAATGACAGCACCACGTCGGACTTTGACAGCTGAATCTCATTCTCATCCCCTATGTCCAAAAAGGCAGAGTTCTGGGAACGTTTTAATTTTTGCAGTTTAAATTCTGGCCCGCCTTTTGAAACTGGAAGACTCTCCAAATTGGCCATTAGCAAATTCACTGAAGACCGCAACTCTTCTATGTACACACTCTCCATTTCTTTTGCTATAAACTTGGGGAATCGTCTTTCCTTGAAAATAATTATTAAAATAACAATGTCACACCAATCGGATCTCAATTTCATCATAAAACACTACATTATATACATATACTTGACTGTCTCAGAAACTGTGACACTAAATATAATGCCTTTACCTGATCCTTTAGTCTCTAGGCTTTAAAAGCCTTGTGCTGTGTGCATAGTCACTCAGTCATGTCTGACTCTTTGTGACCCCCATGGACTGTAGCCCCCCAGGCTCCTCTGTCCATGGGGATTCTCCAGGCAAGAATATTGGAGTGGGTTGTCATGCCCTCCCCTTCAGAGGATCTTCCCATTCCAGGGAACAAACCCACAACTCTCGCATTGCAGGTAGATTCTTTACCGTCTGAGCTACCAGGGATGGGATGGGATGACAGCTGTACAAAATGGGCTGGGGAATGATGGCCTAAAGCAGCTGTCATTCAGATGACTGCCTAATGCTCCAGAAAATCAATGCCTTTACTACCGCTTTCTTTGGCATCATTTAAACCTCAGCCTAAGCCATCCTCATCTCCAGGGTGAATGGAACACGTCCAGAGCATGTTCATCAACCTGCACCTCATCTGACTCTCTCACCCCAGTTTGCTCGTGAGGTGGCAAGGAGCATCTGGCACCACCCCATGAGTCAGTCCCAGAGCCTCAAACCACCTGTTTTCCTTTCCTCCCAACCAAACCTTGACATAGTTCTTTTAAAATAATTTACATATAATCAATATTAAAACTGCAAATGTATTATCATAGTTATTAAATATCTATATCCATTATTAATTTTCCCAAGGAAGCTTCTTAAGTGGCCTTTTAATATTCCTCTATAGTTTGAAGCAACTAGTAAGTTGCTTACTTACTCCCACATAATAAGTTTGCATCCTCAGAGAAAAACACACAGCTACTCAGTTATGAAATAATTTGGTTTCTTTTGGGGATGGGGGTAGGGAATAGCATTTGGATAGTTTTTCAATACATGCAAAAGAGGAAAGAAAATAAAGCATAAAAGCATTTTTACATTTGCGAACTAATTTTAAAAGCTATCATAAAAAGCAGCCAAAACCCAGATATCAGGCAAAAAGGTGAGAGAATAGGTCCTTTCAATACCATATGTGAGCAAAGACCATCCAAGGCTCATGCAGGGTAAATGTCGCTAGTTTAATTTACTGTTTGTAGCCTGCCAGGCTCCTCTGTCCATGGAATTCTCCAGGCCAGAATACTGGAGTGGGTAACTGTTCCCTTCTCCAGGGGATCTTCCCAACCCAGGGATGGAACCCAGGTCCCCGCATTGCAGGTGGATTCTTTGTCACCTGAGCCACCAAGGAAGCCCCCAGTGTACTGTTTACTACTGATATAAGATCCCAGAAGGCTGAAGCTACGTGTTACTTTGTACAGTTCTGCCTGGTGATGATATAAGTAATGTGTGTTTGGTGAGTAAGACAATCCAATGATTATAGTTTTAAATCCTTGTTGGAAATTAATCACTTTTATTGGGTTTTACATGGATCTTAACTTTGCCTAAACACACCTACTTTTCAAATGCTCTTCAGACTAGGTTCTAATATCTAACTAGCTTGCTCATTAATTATACACTGAGTACAATCATTGTTTGTTCATTTTATATTTGTATGACCATCAGAGTTTTGTCTTTTAGAAATATTTTAGGAAAGTAAAAGGCAGATACATCATGTGTTTGACAGTTTCGATGTACTGGTTATTTTCCCTAAATTTTCAAGGTGTTATTTCACGGAAAATGTAATATTAGCATATGAAAAAAACCTATTCTTATTTAGCTTTCATTAAAAATACTTCAAGGAAGAGACTAGCAGAAATCACGTCGACTGTATCAGCATTTTCAAACTTTACAGGAAATAGACTATACTAGATTTTCTTTTTCTCTCTGGGGGAATAAAAACAACAACTCTGTTTTAAAGCTTTGAGGTTTGTTGATAGTATTTCTTAAACTTTATTTAGCCTGCTTATGTTGCCTCTTTCTTGGAAACAAAACCAAATGTACATATTAAATTTGATCTTTTAAATTAGAACAGCATCAGAAATAGCACTATTCTGTAGCTTAACTGTGAGTTGTTCCTATAAACCATTTCAGTGTTCTAATTTGGTCTTCTGTACAGCTTAGCTCATTATCAGCCCTAACACATTATGTACATAAAAAAGAATCTGCTCCATAAAATTCCCATTATTCAAATCTAGTCACTCTTGAAGGGCTCTTCACTTTCCAGTAGATGAAGCATGGATCAGAGTGGTAGGATGAAGATGGTGACAACTGTCAGACTGGAAATACTCTGACGAGAGGCACAAATGGATTTCCTGACAAACGTGGCATGAGCAAAAAAAAAAAAAGGGTCAAAGATGATTCCAAGTTTTTACGCCTGATGTCCTAGAAAGAAAGAACTGCCAAGAACTGGCCCACCATAATCACTTGCCTGGAAATTGTCAACACCCTCCTTCACTCCCACATTCCCGACTCCATCTTCTCTGCTTTATTTTCTAAATAGCAATGATCACCTTCCATAATTTTTTTACATAGCATGTTTGCTGCTTATTGCAAGTCTCTCCCAAATAAAATGTAAGCTCTCTGAGGACATGGCAGGGATACTTTTGTCTGATGTTATCCCAAGACAACTACATCTGTCTGGACGTATCCCAAATGCCTAAAATAGCACCTGATTATTTTAATAAGGTGTTCAATATTTAGCCACTGAATTTATGAACAGAGAAATTCAGGCTCCAAAAGGTTAGATAAGTTGCTCATGTTATATATCCAGGAAACAGCAAACATGGATTTGGTCCAGAGGTCTTTCTGGCCCAGTCCATCACATTTTTTCTATCACTACTTCCTAATTATGTCTTGGCTAAATGGTGTAATTTCAGCCAAAGTCAATGTATATATATGGCTGATTCATGTTGCTGTACAGCAAAAATACAATGATGTAAAGCAATTATATTCCAATAAAAATGATAAGAAAAAAAGAACCAAGAAAAAATATTTATATCCCTTGAAACAGATTTCTGCCCTGTGGATTCAATGTCATTGTACTGTGTTGTGAAGTGTAACAGTTGTTGCTGTTCTATTGCTAACTCTTTGTGACCCCATGGACTGCAGCACACCAGGCTTCCCTGTCCTTCACTATCTCCTGGAGTTTGCTCAAACTCATGCCCATTGAGTCAGTGATGCCATCCAACCAACTCATGTTCTGTCACCCCCTTTTCCTCCCGCCCTCAACTTTTCTGACATCAGGGTCTTTTCCAATGAGTTGGCTCTTTGTATAAGGTGGCCAAAGTATTGGAACTTCAGCTTCAGCATCAGTCCTTCCAATGACTATTCAGGGTTGACTTTTTATGATTGACTGGCTTGATATCCTTGCCACAGTATTCCCAGGACTGTGCAGGAAGAACAGATTCAAACCTCCACTCAGATCTTTAAAACACTAGTTCTCATTGTTCCATGTGGATTTCCTATAATAATAGGTACCAAGTGTGATAGGTGTTCCTAATAGTTGATTGCCAACTCTAAACTATGTATAAACCAAGTTTCTGGAATTATGAGGCCGAAGAGGCATCAGGGCCTAGAAAAACAAACCCAAGCTCTGGAGTCCGAAGAACAATGTCTGAGGTCTTTTATTAAGTAATCTTGCCTAAATCTCAATCTTCTTGTCTATAAAATAAATTCATTATATCATCTGCCCTTGTGGGTTCAAAGGATTATGGTAGAGATTTAAGACAACAAGGTCAGTCAGTAAATTACAACTAGCTTTATATTTTAGGAAGATGGCTTCAATTTAGTGAAACAAAGTAGAAAGCAATTAAACATCTATTTACCAAAAGACATTATATTTTGAGGGTTTTCTTTTTTTAATTCCAATCCCACTGGTTTCAATTCCTTCCTTCTTCATGCTTTTTCTACTTTATCAACATTTCTGATGGAATCAGTAGGGTCCCCTCAAAGAGAAGCTGCTGGTGTGCGTCACTGACCTCGCTCCTCTGACTCAGCTCCGAGGTTGTACAAACACATTTTTCTCCACAGACATGAACTTGAGAACACACCCCAGGCTCTCCCTCCTACTCTGGAACCCTCTGGAAATTCATCTAAATTATCACATATCCAGCCAGACCCTTGGAGAAGAACTTGGGACAGTGTGAACAGCTCAGGTACAATCTAAATACAAGGAGACAACTCAGAAATGCAGATCACAGGTCCAGAGTCCTGCCCACAGTGCACGTCTCTCTGGATTCTCTCTTAGCCTCAGTTCTCCAAGAAAAGCAATGTCCTTCTAGACAGCTTCCAACACAGGCTAGGATTTGAGGGAAAGCATTTTTCCCCGAGGTTTTCCCAATGGCTCAGTGATTAAGAATGTGCCTGAAATGCAGGAGATTCAAGTTCAGTCTCTGGGTCTGCAAGAGCCCCTGGAGAAGGAAATGGCAATCCACTCCAGTATTCTTGCCTGGAGAATCCCACAGACAGAGGGACCTGGTGGGCTACAGTCCCTGGAGTCGCAGAAAGAGCTGAACATTACTGTGACTAAGCAACAATTTTTCTTCCTAAAGCTACTTGATTTCTAGCCAATAAATTCCACATTTGAATCTCTGGAATCATGTTGTGACTCTCCAGGTACGCAGAGGATAGTAACAAGGTGTGTTGTCCTTTCAACCTCTGCCCTCTGAATTTAACTCTTTAGCCCCTAATTCATATCATCATCCCATGTCTTCATCTGGAGAATCCTTCTCATGCATCTCTTGGCTTGACTCTCAAAATATATTACTATCTCTGTTACCCAACTTCTCTTTTCTCTGTTTTTCTATTTCTCTCCAATTTCTCAATGACTTCTCTACTTTTTAGTTGAATAGACATTTAGATAAATACAACATTAGCTGTCTTAAAACTTACATATTAATAAATATATTTTTCTTTGAAAAACACAAAACTTCAATTGTCAAATGCAGTGTGGGACAGATCTGGTAAAGTTCACTGTCTTGATTTGGGAGGTGGTTATATAGGGTGTACACACATTTATCAAGATGTAAACTAAAGGTCTATGTACTTTGCTATATACACGTTGTGCCTTAATTTTTAAAATGAAAAAATCCCCAATAGAGATGACTCTTCAGAGAGACAGAATCAGGGGGGAAAGGGGAGAAAGGAGAGTAAGTCTCCTTTATTATGTTTGAATAAAACATATTCAAAGTTTCCATTTAGCAGAAGAGAAAAGGAAAAAAAAAATCTTATTCTCAGACCCAAAGCATTATAATCTCAAGTCTCTTTTAAGGGACTAGAATTTTACTTTTACCACTGAAGTAAATTAATGCATCAATTTATTAGAAAATGATTTAGACAAAGAGTCCTCAGTATTAAAAACAAACACAGCTTTTGTTTGAAATCTGTTTCTGTTCACAGAAACACAGTGTATAAATAAAAGTAAATTAAATATTGTATTTGATGTATCCTGAGATTCTGCACTACAAACCTCAAATTATATTTTTCACCCATTCAAATATTAGTTGACACCACTGTGGGCCAAACACTGTGCTGGATACTTTGGGATATATCACATGATTTTTCAGGAAGACGGTCTTCTGATTATATTATGCTTAGCGCAATATTAAACTTCTAAGCCTGGCAGTTTGAGAAATCTGGGAATTGCTTTAAGAATAATCTACAAAAGTTACCATTGAATTTAAATATCTCATATAAAGATGGATATATAAAATAAATAATATTCTCCATTTAGATAATACGCATTCAGGAATCTGAGCTTAAGAGGTATGCATGGATAAAATTACACTGGCTTTATCTATACAAAACTTTCAGCTTACAGAAATCTAAGTACAGAAAGAAATGTGGTACAGTATATCAAAATCAACAGTTTACCTTTGCCATTTTCTCAGCCAACTGCAAACGGCCATCAAGTTCCCTTCTGATCTGGGCTGCTTGTTCATCTGCATTATCCAACTTAAAAATAAAACAGAAAACCACATGTACATGATTACTTAATGGCAGTGACCTACAGATTAAAGCAACACTAAAATGACTCTAAAAAAACTTTATAAGTCTTCTCAGCTACCTATTGAGAACACAGAAAAAATTGTTTAATTAGATTGACAGTATAACTAAATTTCTTAGACACTTTTGACTATGATTTGCTCACACCAAAAAAAGGTAATAAATCTCTAAGGTTAATAGTTCAGCTTACCAAAAACTCTAATTATAATAATCCTTTGCCAAATGTATCCCCAACATATCTAAGGCAAGAAATCCTGGTTTCCTTGAGGATGCATGAAGTTGTCATTAAGTTTATTCAGTTCAGTTCATTCTTCCGCCTCCATTAAGAAAAGATTCAGTTCATTCTTCCGCCTCCATTAACATCAGTCCTAAATAGTTCCAAGCAGATAAATCTCTTGTTCTTTCAAATTCCCAGAATGCATTTCCAGAGAGTGAGATACTAAGGTTTCATTATTTTCCTTGTTCTTTCAAAAAATATTTCCTTCGTTTGTATAATAAGTTTCTCTTAGTGCTAAACTATCAAAGTACTATTTGACTGACTGCTATCACTTTCTACCGTTTAAATCTTCATATGCTCCTCATTCTAGTACCAACAGGCTCATACTGCCAAGAAATCCTTTTACAGGCTGGCACCACATTAGAATCCCATTCTCTCATTCTAAATTTGATTGAAAGCTTAGCATGTTAGCCTCATTTTTAAAGATATTTCCATCTACATGGAAAATAACTTCTCCACTGAAATAATCCTGAACTTTTTTCTATTACTTCCTTTAACTTTTCCTCATGATTCCTTCTAATTCTTTATTGGTTCCTTATAAAATCTCTTCCTGTGAGCCATGGCACAGTGTGGGAGGCACTGTGTGCGTGACAGACATAGATCAGACTGATGCTTCTCCCCATTTTAATTCCTTCCCCTCTCTCACTTCCATCATCAAGAAGCCTAGACCTCACAATACAACCATAGTTTAGTAAAAGTCCATCTAAAAATTGGATTAGTACTGAGGACAACATTAGACATCCGGGATAATACAGACTAACTTGTCCATTTGCTGAAGAACTGCATATAAACCACGCTACACTGAAAAAAGAAAGGCCTTAAAAAGAAAAATTCTGAAAAAAAAAAAATGAGTAGGTCAGTAAGATGGTCCTGTCAGAAGGCACTATATGAAAAGTCAAGGAGAAGGAAAGATGCTCTAGGAAGAGGGCACCAAACATCTGGATCAGGTCAGACACTGGTGTGGGGATCGCAGAAGGGGAGAAAAGGGAAGGGTAATGAGAGGTGGGGCTGGAGAGAGAGGCGGGGCTTCTTTAAACACCTGAGCCAAATGAAGGAGTTTGGAATTGGTTCTTAACGCACTGGAAATTCAGCAAGAGATTTTAAGCAGAACTTCATAATGGTCAATGTGTCTGTCTCCATCAAAAACAACAGACGAGATGGACATAAAGATTTCTGTCTGTCCATTCATCTAATTTGTTTATTTAACAGACAGATCTGGGGTTACCTTTTTGAAACATGTTTCTAAGCTGATTTTTTTTTAATAATTTTTATTTTTACTTTATTTTACTTTACAATACTGTATTGGTTTTGCCATACACCGACATGAATCCACCACGGGTGTACGTGCATTCCCAAACATGAACCCCCCTCCCACCACCCTCCCCATAACATCTCTCTGGGTCATCCCCGTGCACCGGCCCCAAGCATGCTGTATCCTGTGTCAGACATAGACTGGCGATTCGATTCTTACATGATAGGATACATGTTTCAATGCCATTCTCCCAAATCATCCCACCCTCTCCCTCTCCCTCTGAGTCCAAAACTCCGTTATACACCTCTGTGTCTTTTTTGCTGTCTTGCATACAGGGTCGTCATTGCCATCTTTCTAAATTCCATATATATGTGTTAGTATACTGTATTGGTGTTTTTCTTTCTGGCTTACTTCACTCTGTATAATCGGCTCCAGTTTCATCCATCTCATCAGAACTGATTCAAATGAATTCTTCTTAACGGCTGAGTAATACTCCATTGTGTATATGTACCACGGCTTTCTTATCCATTCATCTGCTGATGGACATCTAGGTTGTTTCCATGTCCTGGCTATTATAAACAGTGCTGCAATGAACATTGGGGTACATGTGTCTCTTTCAATTCTGGTTTCCTCGGTGTGTATGCCCAGCAGTGGGATTGCTGGGTCATAAGGTAGTTCTATTTGTAATTTTTTAAGGAATCTCCACACTGTTCTCCACAGTGGCTGTACTAGTTTGCATTCCCACCAACAGTGTAGGAGGGTTCCCTTTTCTCCACACCCTCTCCAGCATTTACTGCTTGCAGATTTTTGGATCGCAGACATTCTGACTGGTGTGAAGTGGTACCTCATTGTGGTTTTGATCCCTATCAAGCTACCAGCCATATTTTTCACAGAACTAGAACAAATAATTTCAAGATTTGTATGGAAATACAAAAACCTCGAATAGCCAAAGCAATCTTGAGAAAGAAGAATGGAACTGGAGGAATCAACTTGCCTGACTTCAGGCTCTACTACAAAGCCACAGTCATCAAGACAGTATGGTACTGGCACAAAGACAGACATATAGATCAATGGAACAAAATAGAAAGCCCAGAGATAAATCCACACACATATGGACACCTTATCTTTGACGAAGGAGGCAAGAATATACAATGGAGTAAAGACAATCTCTTTAACAAGTGGTGCTGGGAAAACTGGTCAACCACTTGTAAAAGAATGAAACTAGATCACTTTCTAACACCATACACAAAAATAAACTCAAAATGGATTAAAGATCTAAATGTAAGACAGAAACATAAAACTCCTAGAGGAGAACATAGGCAAAACACTCTCAGACATAAATCACAGCAGGATCCTGTATGATCCACCTCCCAGAATTCTGGAAATAAAAGCAAAAATAAACAAATGGGATCTAATTAAAATTAAAAGCTTCTGCACAACAAAGGAAAATATAAGCAAGGTGAAAAGACAGCCTTCTGAATGGGAGAAAATAATAGCAAATGAAGCAACTGACAAACAACTAATCTCAAAAATATACAAGCAACTTATGCAGCTCAATTCCAGAAAAATAAACGACCCAATCAAAAAATGGGCCAAAGAACTAAATAGGCATTTCTCCAAAGAAGACATACAGATGGCTAACAAACACATGAAAAGATGCTCAACATCACTCATTATTAGAGAAATGCAAATCTAAGTTGATTTTTAAAAACTAAAGTTCATTTAAAAATGAGATTAACAATAGAATTTCCCTAAACTAAATCCTTGCTATAAAGGAGTTTCTATGTCATCTCAAACATGAATATACTTTTTATTTAAACTAATATTCATAATTAAACAAGTTTCTCTTCACTGTCTAAAGTCAAAATGATTTAGCTTAAAAACTAATATAATTATTATGGAAAAGAAAATGTGATAAATGACTATTCCAGGTAACCAAAATCATGGTCCTAAAAACAAAAATTTTGTTTAAGAACAAAATTAAAATTAAAAACAAAATTTTATTTAACTACAGTAGCTCAAATACAGTAAACATAATATGAAATATCTTCTCTTCTTTACTTAAATGCTGATAAATATTTTTCCACAAAGAAACAAAATGGTTACTCGCATGTAAAGAGTAAGAGTCCTACCAAGAAACAGCATTTAACATCTTAAAATCTTAGAAATTCTTCAAATTTCACCACAAAATATTATTTAACATCTTTATCTCTATCTTTATATTAACAGCTCTTACCTAATTTTAAATGGAGTTGTTTGAGTCACTTCTGGGGTTTATCAGTGCTTTCTGCGAGTTTTCCATTACTTTTAAAAAATATTAATGCCTTGGGACTTCCCTGGTGGTCCAGTGGTTAAGAGTACACCCTGCAATGCAGGGGACCCTGGTTCAATCCCTGGTTGGGAAACTAAGATCCCGCATGCCACAGCTACTGAGAGAGTCCCTGCATCCCAATGAAAGACCCTATGTAACACAATGAAGATCACGTGTGCCGCAACTAAGACCCGATGCAGCCAAATAGATACAATCAAAAAAATACTAATGCCTTAACTGCATTTGTCTGAAAAAACACAAAGAAAAGCAGAGCACTGCTATATTGTCTTTTAATAGCAGTCTCTCAGAGAAAGAAAGGATATTAACTTTGATGACTATAGTGTTATTTTGTGAAACTAGAAAAACATATTTCCAAACATGTTTAAAAAAAACAACAGGAAATAATACAATAAAGACAACACATGTTAGAAAGAATTCTAGGAGGTATTAATAAGTCAGCTGGTTGACTTTTCAAAATAAGAATTTTAGTTTACCATTCCATGACCCATATGGTTTGTCTTCTTTTGAGTATTACCTTTGTTTTTCATAACATGAAAGTCTATATAATTTTTATGAATCTTTTTTAAAGACTGATTTCTCAGTTGGGATAACTGTAGTTTCACGTGTAGTTGTAAGAAATAATTGAGAGATATCCACTGTATTGCCCAGTTTCCCCCATGGTAGCATCTTATAAAACCAGATCATCATATACAACCAGAATACTGACTGACACGGTCATCCAGCGTATTCCAGTTTCCTTAGTTTCATGCACACGTATCTGTGTGTATTGACTTCTATGCAATTTATCATGTGTCTAGGTTTGTACAGTCATCATCACTGTCAAGGCACTGATCAGCTTTAATACCATATTCTGCCCTTTTATAAACACATCCACCTCCCCCCACCCAATCCTGGACTGTTTAGCTTCAACAATGTACCTCATTTTCAGAATTTTCAAAACTTAATTTAATAAGGCAACAAATTTCCTTTTAATTTCCATTATTATATTGGAGATGTTCTCCCATGAGAAATTAACATTTATTAACACTGCATTGGGGCCACAGACCCCTTTAATCTACATGTTCACTTCTCTGGTCCTTTCCTCAAAGCCCATAGCCATAAATAGCTATCTATTCACTGATAACCCTCAAGTATGTATCTATAACTCCAACCTCTCACCAGTGTCCCAGTCTTTTATTTTCAACTGCCTTCCAGACTTTATTATCTTGGACTCCAAAATCACTGAAGATGGTGACTGCAGCCATAAAATTAAAAGATGCTTGCTCCTTGGAAAAAAAGCTAGACAGTGTATTAAAAAAAGCTAGACAGTGTATTAAAAAGCAGAGACATCACTTTGCTGACAAAGGTTCGTATAATAAAAGCTATGGTTTTTCCAGTAGTCATGTACAGATGTGAGAGTTGGACCATAAAGAAGGCTGAGTGCCGCAGAACTGATGCTTTTGAACTGTGGTGCTGGAGAAGACTCTTGAGAGTCCCTTGGACTGCAAGATCAAACAAGCCAACTCACTGGAAAAGACACTGATGCTGGGAAAGATCGAGGGCAGGAGGAGAAGGGGGCAACAGAGATGAGATGGTTGGATGGCATCATTGACTCAGTATCCATGAATTTGAGGAAACTCCGGGAGATAGTGAAGGACAGGGAGGCCTGGTGTGCTGCAGTCCATGGGGTCATAAAGAGTTAGATGTGACTGAGCAACTCAACCACCACCTACCATTTCAATTTGCATGAAGACAAGACACACTGCATTTAACATACCTCAAACAGAATCTTGCTTTCCAGCTTCCCACCCCAATCACTCCTTTCATGAGTAATGCCATGTCGTATAATTGGCATGCCTAATTACCATGTGTTCAAGCCCAAAGTTGACGTGTTGTTTGTGATGTCTCTTTCCTTCACAACCCACAACCATTCAACTACAGTCATGTAGTGAAACCTAGAATCACTTCAAGTCCATTTCAGTTGGCCAATACAGTTGTATTCATCATTATGAAGAGAAAAATTATTTTTCTTTTCTGAAAACTTGGTTTTACACACTATTTCCTGTCCTCCTCTTCAAACAAAAAAGCAGAAAAAAAGCCCAAACAGATACTTCAGTAGATGTGGAACATCACACTTTTAAATGCTGGTGAGGCATCCATCTCTAGCGTCTGATTTGGGCTCTCAGATCAAGACAGTGGGGATAATTTGTGGAGTGTGGAGTTGGTGGCTGGGGCCAAAGACAAGTCTTCACTACACAAAGACATCTTTTAATTTCATTTTCTTTTTCTTTAGATTCCTGATTTCAATGCTTTATATGACAACTGACTACTTATACCTCACGGATGTCTTTTCCTGGTATGGAATATTCTTCAGGTCTTTACAGAGGGTCATTTAACCCTGACCATAAAAGATTCCCATACATATATTGACTCTGTGCAACACCTTCAGGGTCTATCATACAGAACATTTTACAGCTTCAATATTCAAAATATTTCACTGTCTTGACAAATATTTAGTACTTTTATTTTCTTTCTGTTCATTACATGGGAATTACTGTTTCTACATTCAGAATTCTCTTGGCTAAGATGTTCCTAACCTGGACCACCAGGAGTCTGAACCATCCAAGTTGGGAACAAAATTTGGAGAGGTATGCATTTGTTTCCTTCAGGAATTGTCCGAATTTTAGAGTTTAACCAAAGGGGTAGTTAACTTAAAAGACATAAAGAACCACGGCTCTAGGATAATCTCCTTCATAGAAGTCTCTATTCATTTGTTCTAGAAGAGGCTGCATGACTTTTCAAACATAAGCAATAGAAAATGGTCACCTCATACGTACACATTATCAATCTTACCCTTTCAGAGATGTGTTAAATTCTTCGTGAAAGGACATTGGCTCTGGAAATGACATAAGCTCTGAAAAATGCTGACTGAATGATCCACGGATTACTTTACCAACTGTTGTTTCTTCTACATCTACTATATAGCAAGTACTACTAAAGACTCTTCAGTAGCTGCAGAAGTAGAGGTTTTCTACGAGTTCACACTTCATACAGAAAACAGTTTAAAAAAAAGGGAGTATTTAAAACAGAATAGAATGGCCACAAGAAACTACTGATCAAGGAATTCAGTGATGGAAGATATGTCTTTCCTGGTTGATAATATCCAAAAGGATTGCCGCCATGGAAATGCAGGTCAGGAAGCAACAGTTAGAACAGATACGGAACTGAACATGGAACATAGAACTGGACATGGAACAACAGACTGCTTCCAAATAGGAAAATGAGTATGTCAAGGCTGTATATTGTCACCCTGCTTATTTAACTTATATGCAGAATACATCATGAGAAATGCTGGGCTGAAAGAAGCACAAGCTGGAATCAAGATTGCCAGGAGAAATATCAATAACCTCAGATATGAAGATGACACCACTCTTATGGCAGAAAGTGAAAAGGAATTAAAAAGCCTCTTGATGAAAGTGAAAGAGGAGAGCGAAAAGTTGGCTTAAAGCTCAACATTCAGAAAATGAAGATCATGGCATCTGGTCCCATCACTTCATGGGAAATAGATGGGGAAACAGTGTCAGACTTTATTTTTTGGGGCTCCCAAATCACTGCAGATGGTGACTGCAGCCATGAAATTAAAAGATGCTTACTCCTTGGAAGGAAAGTTATGACCAATCTAGACAGCATATAAAAAGCAGAGACATTATTTTGCCAACAAAGGTCCATCTAGTCAAGGCTATGGTTTTTCCAGTGGTCATGAATGGATGTGAGAATTGGACTGTGAAGAAAGCTGAGCACCAAAGAATTGATGCTTTTGAACTGTGGTGTTGGAAAAGACTCTTGAGAGTCCCTTGGACTGCAAGGAGATCCAACCAGTCCATCCTAAAGGAGATCAGTCCTGGGTGTCCTTTGGAAGGACTGATGCTAAAGCTGAAACTCCAATACTTTGGCCAGCTCATGTGAAGAGTTGACTCATTGGAAAAGACTCTGATGCTGGGAGGGATTGGGGGCAGGAGGAGAAGGGGACGACAGAGGATGAGATGGCTGAATGGCATCACCAACTTCATGGACATGAGTCTGAGTGAACTCCAGGAGTTGGTGATGGACAGGGAGGCCTGGCATGCTGCAATTCATGGGGTCGCAAGAGTCAGACACGACTGAGCGACTGAACTGAACTGAACAATGGAAACATTAAAAAATGAACTTTGAGGAATAGAAAACATGGATTAGTCTTGACTTGCATCTCTCAAATTCTGGGCTCTCTGGGGCCCAGTCCTCTCAAGTTCCACTGAAGCAGTTTGAGAAGAGGTCCTACAAATCAACAAATCTCCCTTTGCAGAAGTCCACAGGAAGATGCAAAGACTTCACTGGAAGACAACTATTTTATAGGTAAGAAAAGTTTAAACAGCATGAGAATAATCTTACCAAGTTTCACCCAACAGCTTCATTTTATAGTATTAATATGTGATATCATTCTAATGCTTTAAAAGCTGCAAACATCAAACACTTGAATTCATTAAATTTGCTCATATCTTCAAGGGGAAAAAAAGTCTTTTATAAAAAGTACTTTTCATAGCACTGTTTAGCATCATTGGCCTCTATGATTAATCTATTTCCGAGAGCCAGGATAATTGTCTTCACATTAATATTGTCAATCACTAAAAAAGAAGGATTAATAGCTGTGTTTTTCCATAATGATGTCTTATACGTGCTAACCCTAGTCAGTCGTGCCCTTCTTTCTCCCACTGGAAAAAAATTTGTTTTTTCTGAGTCCCCAGTCAAATTATGGCATATCTCTTTTCAAACAAATTATGTTATTTTCTTGTAATATTCATCTTGATCTTTTAGTATGAAAAATACAGGTAGACTAGGATTTGCACTGCTATATACACTTAATGCTTTCTCTGAGATTAATTCTTTCTATTTATATTATCTATATATCTGGAGATATATTGGTATCCCATCCCTGGAGAGAAGTAATTGGCACAATCATAACACTGATTCCAAAAGAACACTCTACCCAGCAATTTATTATATGATTTTCCTTTTTATTTCTGTTTTTTCATATAATTTTCTAATAGCCCAATGATTTATTTGACAGTGCCAAATATGCATGGATTTTGTAACATAGCTGAAAAACCCTGATCAAAAGTTGAAGTATTAGCAAATTCATTAACTTTATCAACAGATCTGTTAATTTTCTGCCATTACTTAATCAAATTACTTATCGTGAAGGTGATATGCTACTCCACCTCACTGATTGCTCCTGCTCTGTTTTCTTTCATTCTCTTCACCCCTTCGTTCTCTCAGCCCTTAAGCACACACAGTTGGTTCTTAGCTATTGTCTGTAGTTGTTTCTCAATTTCTCCAGTTGTGTTTCAGCTGTTGCATGTTAGCACATAGCTCTGCCCTCTCTCCCAAGTCCCAGCTCTCATCTTCCATTGACAGCAAGGTCTTTACTTTCAGGCCTCCAGCAATGGCCTGAACTAAGCCTGAATTGCCCTTCTTTACAGTCTACGCTTTATCACGGCTCCCCTGCTTCCGCACATGATTCTCACTACCGTTGATCAGGCTAACAGCTTAGAAGAGAAGGAGGAATAAAGGGCAGGTGATGGAAGGATGGGAGTAAGTGAACAGGGACAAACGGATATGAACGAAACAATGATACCCAGATAGCTTGGCTTAGTTTTCAGGTCCACCATATCTTGTACCAATCTCACTTTTTAACCTCCCAGATAGTTACATTACCTATACAAATTAGTTTGCCCATTATACACAAAACATACATTTCCCAATCATGTATTTTGCTTGTGTTTCTCCTGCCTGGGATGCTCTTCTTACCTTCGCTGCCCAGATCAATCTCCAGATCTTCTGCGAAGATGACCTTCCTACCTACTGAGTAACAAAGCAGGAATTGCCTGATGACATCTCTCTCATAGTTGTCTTCTAATTGTTCAGCTTCTCAGGTATTTATGAACTCTACCTCACGCTGCAACATATTACCCTTGTTAGCTCATCCTATCACCCTGACAAGAGGCCAAAACCAATCCATCTCCAATGGTGGGATTCACTTAACTACTCCCAGTTTTGACGTACAATAAATACAGAGAATAATACCACCTGTATTTGTAAGGCTTTTGGACCCTAACATCCCTCCAGATTGACTCATCTTTCATGAAGCACCCTCCTTCAAAAACAACAACAACAACAACAAAAAATCATCCTCCCTGCTCTTCTGATCATTGACAATTAGCCAGCAACTACAAGGTAACTAAAATTCTTTGTGCAATTTCATACAACAAAAAAAAACATAAGGAAATGAACTTATTCCCATACTCTGGAGAGCAATCTATTGCCTGTATGATGTTATGTATGAATCAGGTACCACTCTCTTGCTAGAGGCAACGCTTTTAGAGAACACTCTTATATCTACTTTCTAAATTATGTATAAGGAACCTGACTCAGAAATAGCAGTTCTGCCACGGATTCTTGTAGCACAGTTCTAAGAGTCTTAAAAATGAATTTCCCAAACTACACTTCCCTGTCATTACTACTTAAAAGTAGAAGAAAGAGGAATGAGTTAATTAGATATAAATTGCCCTATGTGATCTGAACTAAACTATATTAAATAATGGATCAAAAAGTTCAAAAGTAAGAACATAAGAAATTTAACCTCAAACATAAAAACCAGAGGACTCTGATAGCCTGGAGAACAGTCATATATATTCTCTAAAATGGTAGCTAGAACTTTGTAAATTTTTACACATCGTGAAATTTTCTTTAGTATTCCATTTGGCATTAACATTTTCTCTTCTAGACAGAAGTCATGAGCTCACATTTTCAAGCAATTATTTACGAACTACACTTCCCTCAATAACATAAGTAAATATACATTCACATTAATGAAATAACAATGAAATAGATTTTAGCACTAAGTAAAATAACACAGACACTATCAGCGATTTTAGAGAACTCTGCAGTGCAGTTTATAACTTTAGTCTCACCAGGACTAATAAGAGTAAATTTATACAGCACTCTATGTCAGAAACCATTCTAAGCATTTGTAAACATTATTGCATTGAAACCTCAGAGCAACCATATGGAATAGTTCTTATCATTATCCCAGTCTAATGATGAAAAATCTGAAGCACAGATAGGTTTAAGCAGTTTTCTAGGGTAAAGATCACACAATTAATACTTGGAAAGGCCAGGGTCTGAATCTTACAGTTTGACCTGAGGGTTAAACATAACCACCATTTACTCCTTTACAACACCTCACCCCCAGCTTTCACTCTGTTGGTCACTTGCTCTGAGTCCCCCAACAGGAAATACATGAAATATTACAGTATAATTAGTGGTACAAAGAGTCAAATATTTTAATATGTCCAAGTTGTTACAATGCAATAAAAGAGGTGTGTATGGCTATGTTAGCTTCCGTAGTGGCTCAGAGATAAGAAAACCTTAAGTGAACAGTGCAAAGAAATGGAGAAAAACAACAGAATGGTAATATTTTTTCAAGAAAATTAGATACCAAGGGAACATTTCATGTACAGATGGCCACAATAAAGGACAGAAACAGCAAGGATCTAACAGAAGCAGAAGAGATTAAGAAGAAATGGCAAGTACAAAAAAGGTCTTAATAACCCAGATAACTACTGTGGTGTGATCACTCACCTAGAGCCAGTCATCCTGGAGTGTGACGTCAAGTGAACCTTAGGAAGCATTACTACAAACAAAGCTAGTGGAGGTGATGGAATTCTAGCTGAGCTATTTCAAATTCTAAAAAATGATGCTGTTAAAGTACTTCACTCCATATGCCAGCAAATCTGGAAAATTCAACAGCGGCCACAGGACTGGGAAAAGTCAGTTTTCATTCCAATCCCAAAGAAGGGCAATGCCAAAAAATATTGAAAGTACCACACGATTGCACTCATTTCACACATAGCAAGGTCATGCTTAAAATCCTGTAAACCAGGCTTCAACAATATGTAAACCAAGAAATTCCATATGTACAAGCTGGATTTAGAAAAGGCAGAGGAACCAGAGATCAAATTGCCAACATCCGTTAGATCGTTGAAAAGGCACGAGAGTTCCAGAAAAAACATCTACTTCTGCTTCATTGACTATGCTAAATCCTTTGACTGTGTATATCAGAACAAACTGTGGAAAATTGTTAAAGAAATGGGAATACCAGACCACTTTACTTGACACTGAAAAACTTGTAAATGCAGGTAAAGAAGCAACAGTTAGAACTGGACTTGGAACAATGGACCGGTTCAAAATTGGGAAAGGAGTACATCAAGACTGTATATTGTCACCCTACCGTTTAACTTATATGCAGAGTTTATCATGAAAAATGCTGGGCTGGATGAATCACAAGCTGGAATCAAGACTGCCAGGAGAAATATCAACAACCTCAGATAGGCAGATGACACCACTTTAATGGCAGAAAGCAAAGAGGAACTAAAGAGCCTCTTGATGAGGCTGAAAGTTGAGAGTGAAAAAGCTAGCTTAAAACTCAGCGTTTGAAAACTAAGATCATGGCAACCAGTCCTATCACTTCATGGCAAGTAGATGGGGAAAATGTGGAAACAGTGACAGGCTTTATTTTCTTGGGCTCCAAAATCACTGTAGACGGTGACTGCAGCCATAAAAGACATTTGCTCCTTGGAAGAAAAGCTATGATAAACCTAGACACTGTATTTAAAAAGCAGAGACATTACTTTGCCAACAAAGTCTGTCTAGTCAAAGGCATGGTTTTCCCAGTAGTCATGTATGGATGTGAGATTTGGATCATATAGAAGGCTAAGCACTGAAGAATTGATGCTTTTGAACTGTGGTGTTGGAGAAGATTCTTGAGCATCCCTTGGACTGTAAGCAAATCAAACTGTTCAATCCTAAAGGAAATCAACTCTGAATTCTCATTGGAAGGAATGATCCTGAATCTGAAACTCCAATACTTTGGTCCCTTGGTGAGAAGAGCTGACTCACTGGAAACAACCCTGATGCTAGGAAAGATTGAGGGCAGGAGGATGAGATGGTTGGATGGCATCACGACTCAATGGACATGAACTTGAACAAATTCTGGGAGATAATGAAGGACAGGGAAGCCTGGTATGCTGCAGTCCACGGGGTTGCAAAGAGTCAGACGCAACAATGACTGAACAACAATTGGTGGCTCAGACAGTAAAGAATCTGCCAATAATGCAGCAGACCTGGGTCTGATCCCTGGGTCAGGAAGATCCCCTGGAAAAGGGAATGGCTACCTACTCCAGCAGTCTTGCCGGGAAAATTCCATGGCCTGAACAGACTGGCAGGATACAATCCATGGGGTCGCAAAGAGTCGGACAGGACTAAGCAACTAAAACTAATAGACATGAATATGATAGGGAACTGTATATTCCTCATGGAATTTCCGCACCTCTTGTGATATTTAAGAAAAGTGAGTGAGGGCAAGATTTGTGGAAGTGGAATTTGTCTTGCATTTTCAAGAATGGAGAAGGATTCCAAGTGAAAAGAGTAAAGTGAGACAAATTGAAAAGTCAAGACAATACAGGGTGTTAATGAGGAACAGGGAGTGACTTGGCTTACCTTGCACAGGAGATATGTAAAGAATAGTTACAGGGGGAGAACCTGGGAAAGAATCTAAGCAAGCCAGGTGGGGGCCAGACTGAACACCACAGATATGGAACGCTTAGCCAAGGGGTGAATCTCATTCTGCTCATAGTCACTGTATTTTTTTCCCTATTCAAAGCTGGGTCACGAAGAGAACAGGATGGTGAAAAGTGAAAGTTGCTCAGTCATGTCCGACTCTGCTACACCACGGACTGTCGTTCACCAGCCTCCTCTGTCCGTGGGATTCTCCAGGCAAGAATACTGGAGGGGGTTGCCATTTCTTTCTCCAGGGGTTTTTCATGATCCAGGGATTGACCTTGGGTCTCCTGCATTGCAGGCAGATTCTTTACTGTCTGAGCCATGGGTTATGATGAAAACAGGATGACACTCAATAATATTAATCTGGCAAAAAGATACATAGGATTGGAAGAGGGAAGCAGGTGAAAGGTTACTATCATGCTACATATGAGAGGTACTGAAGCTTCCAGATATGGGGATGGATGTAGACAGGAACAGATAATACAACAGAGAGAGAGAGTAATAGTGCCAGTCTATTGTCTGGACTGAAGGCAGTAAAAAAGGAACAGCTCCTGGTTATGAGTTGGAAAGATGAATATACATAAGTAGAACCAGGTTTGAGATCAGAAAAAAATAGCATTTTGAACCTACCGATTTTGAGAAGTTTCAGATAGAGAAGTCTGCCACAAAAAGAGTAGAAAGAAGAGCCGATCCATGTGAACAGGGTGAAAGAAAGTGATATTCAAAATAAGCATAGTGAAATTTAAAAAAAAATCAATGCAATGCTTTTCAGTGGAACAGTCCTAACAGCATCTGATTTATCAAACAAACAAGGTAGCAAGTCTATTTATATTTTTCAAACACTGTTCCTCTTGGTACCATACCATGCACATAGTAAGTCCACAAACGTCTGATGAGGCTTCATAAAACAAGATATAAAGGCCATTCATCTGGAGACATTCACATCAGAATCATGGAAACACTTTGCAAATAGGATACGACATCATTTTTATACATTTAAAAAGAGACCTTTCTATCAGTCTGTAACAAATATTAACAGCTAGAAACATCACTGTTTCCCATTACACAAGGAAAATCTTACTAAGATAATGATCAACTGCCCCTGCTCTATCTAAAGTGATAAGGGTAAATGGAGGTATTTCATCTCTTTCTGTTCTTAAGCAGAGGATTCAGGATATCATGACCCCAATAATCAGCTAAAAGTGTTAAATTCACAGAATACTCTTTGTAAGCATACATCAATCCCTTTTCTTTAGCTTTTTCAAGTTTTTTTTTTTAAAGTGCTTTGAAGAACAAGTTTTCCTGACCACCTATTGGAAGAAATCAAGGTTCTATGGTCCTTATATTTCAAAAAATCTGAAAGCAATAGACAACTAAGAGTCAAGTCTGATGCTATGAGCCAGACACATAGCAAGCACTTGGTAAATTGTTTTTTTTTTTAATAAAATGATTCAATATACCAGATAGCAGGAATTTCTCGACTAATATTCTTCACTGCTAGCTGATTCCCTGAAGTTTTCCTGTTAACACTTCTTTCTTACCTTCCTGGTTCTTCGCTTAATCCTTTCCAATCAGGTTTGCTCCCTAACACTCTAGAAAAGCTTCCCGTGTCAACAATGTCTTCCATTTGATAAACTCAGGGGTCACTTTGCTGTCATGTGGCATGGGTAACCAATGTCCTTGAAATGTCTTTCCATGACTTTCCTGACACCACCCTTTCTGGTTTCCTCCTCCATCGCTGGCTCTTTCCCCTTTGTGCAGCCTCTAAATCCTGGTGTCCGCAGGCTTCTGTCCCGGGCCCCCCTTTTTTTGGAGATCCAAACTCTACCAATATGATTTCATCATGTCTCATGACTCAAAATTCTACCTTTATCAAAATGATTTCCAAATCTTTATCTCCAGCTCTGATCTCTTGTTGAAATTTCAGGCTTCAAACTACCACCTACCATCATGGACAAGTAACATTCTGATTTCATCAGGTACACGACGGAATGCTTGGTTTTCCCCCCACATATGCCTTCACCTGGAGAAGGAAATGGCAACCCACTCCAGTATTCTTGCCTGGAGAATCCCATGGACAGAGGAGCCTGGTGGGCTACAGTCCACGGGGTCGCAAAGAGTCCACATGGTCGCAAAGAGTCGGACACGACTGAGCGACTTCACTTTCATGCCTTCACCCCACAACATTGCTCCATAGGAAGAGGGACTGCCATATACAGATAGCCTGGATCAGTATGTGAACAGAATGGGTACTATGTTGAAAGAAACCCGAATCAGCGATGCCCCTATCAGACCAGGGTTAATATAAATGTTGTGTCAGATAAATATAGACAATGTAAATGGAAGAGAGCCATTAAAGCATACTATTTTTTCTACAATATGTAAGGGAGAGGAATAGGTAGATGGTACCCATAGTTCTAGAGAATAGTATGTCTTAAACTGCAGACTCAAGTTGGTCCCATTTTCTGCTTGAATTCCTGGGCTTTCATCGTATCTCTGTTAAGACAAGGGCTTCCCAGGTGGTGCAGTGGTAAAGAATCTGCCTGCCAATGCAGGAAATGTGTGTTTGATTCCTTGGTTGGGAAGATCTCTTGGAGGAAGAAATGGCAACCCTCTCTAGTATTCTTGTCTGGAAAATTCCATGACAGAGGAGCTTGGAGGGCTACAAAGAGAGCATGGGGTTGCAAAGAGATGGACACAACTGAGCATGCACAGGTGCCTTAAGGCAAGCAGGTGGTCGAGTGCTCTGACTCAGATTAAAGCTCCAAGTGCCGGAACAGAGGAGGATTCTGGAGCCTAATACAGGGTATGGATCCAGGAGAATATGAAGAGAGATGCCCAACTGAAATCCAGTTGTCTAGGAACTTCATAAGCCAACAGAGGAAAACAGAAGCACAGTAGGGCAAGAAGCAGAGCCTCAGACCTACTGGAACGATTAACACGCAGGTCATGTTCCATTTTTGTCTCTAGCGATGCTGGCCATGCCCACAGGTCAGGTGAGACAGGGGATGGGCCACATGCAATCTATTCTTTACAACACAGAGAGCGATCTTTCCAGAATCCCAACTCGCTCCTGTCATTTCCTTCGCTCACAGACCAACAGTGTTCCCTATTATGTGATAATCCCAAGCTCTTCCAACTAGCATACAAGGTCCTTAATATTCGCGTCCTTTCCTAACTCTGTAGCCTCATCTGTTAGTTCAGCAAAACACAAACCCCACAGATGCCAAGCCATTTCATTCTCCTCGTGCCCATGTCGTTTTCCTCCAGCTCGCTAAATTTCTGTGCAGCTTCCAAAATTCAGAAACTTTCCTCCTCAGAGCTTCACTGGAGCTCCAAAAGAGGACTGAGTTTCCATTCTTCCAAATCATTTCTTCTTCTGGGCACACAGCTAGACTGCTTCCCAGCATCCTCTAGAGTTAGATGTGACCACGGCATGAAGTCCTCAAATGAACTGTCAGGCCAGGGGTCCTTGAGTCTCAGCCATCACACGGGAAAGCTGTTACAAGACAGACACCAGGCCCCACATCCACACGCTGTTTCACTTAGTCTGAAGTGAGGCCCAGGAATCCAGGGGTTTTTAAAGCTCCTCAGGTCATTCTAACGTGGAGGGGAGGAGCACTAAAGAAACCCATGCAGATCCTCCAGGACCAAATTAAGATACTGCCATCCACGTGCTCACATTCTGCCTCATAAATAACCGCAGAGACACACTGGTTAATTATGCCATTCATCATGTTTTGTTTACATACCTGTCTCCTGACCACACCAAACACTGTGAGGAAAAGAACAAAATCTTGTCATTTTACCTCGAGTGAAAGGATAAAATCTTGTCATTTTTGTATCTTCATTGTTAACTGGTATTTTTAGAAGGAATTCAACAAGCGTTTTTGAGTGTATAAAAGAAATATGTTTATCACATATATTTCATTTTAATTTTGATAGGATATTTTATTAACATATTTTCATGAAAAATTGAGAACACCATTCATATTATACTTGGAACAGTAGATTCATATAATTTTGTTATTCATGAATAGATGAAAACAGGTCACAAAGTACATTGGCAAATATACTTTTCCCTTTTATTACTATTATAAAAATGCCTTATCTCTATAGATTTCTGTTGTCTTATCATTTAAAATAATGTGGAAATATTGGAATAAAATCCTAATTTCAATAGGCTAGATCAAGGTAAAGAAGAAAAGCCTAAAAATAATGCACAGAATGTCTGATGGTAAGCTATATTTTTATCTGATGAGATTTGGGAGAAAGCAAAAACAAATTAAAATATTTTAGGAGAAATCTTACTTAGAAATATTTTTATGTAGCTCCTCTACACATGAGTGAAAGTGATAGTCACTCAATCATGTCCCGACTCTTTGTGATCCCTTGGACTATAGCCCACCAGGCTCCTCTGTCCATGGGGATTCTGCAGGCAAGAATACTGGAGTGGGTTGCCATTCCCTTCTCCAGGGGATCTTCCCAACCCAGGGATTGAACCTGGGTCTCCCTCATTGGAGGCAGATTCTTTACCATCTGATTGTATCTTTACCATACACAGAGGCCAAAGATCAGAAAAAAAATAATAATAATACAAAGTCAAATGAAGCAACACTGATAAAAGCTATACATTGATTTAAGAATATAACAGTGGTATTCACAATTTTAAAACCTTAATTTTTAGAGAAGAAATTGATTCAACATTATTAACCAAACTCCAATTCATTTAACTGAAATCAGATTCATCAACTTATATCATGATACCTTCACTTTTAAAAGTGAATATGTATATAAACTTTATAGCTATTCCAATGGTTAAATTCAGGATTTCAAAAAACAGTCAATCCAATCAGTCTCAAGGTCTTCCTTCAGTTGCTTCTTGCTGCTTCCTAAAACATGACAATTGCCATTTAATGACATTCACTTGAATATTTCCCTCAAGCATCTTGAGATTTAAAATTACACTCACAAGGAAAGATATACCTTGCTAATAGTCATTTCCTCAACTTTATTTTCCTATCTAGCAATGACTGCTATCAAATGTAATTGTCTCTATAGAATGTGCTTTTCTATTTTTGCCAAAGTAGACAAATTATGATAAAATGTATTATCAGCCACATGCTACTAGTTGAGAAAAAAGATGACAGTGGTGAAAGGCAGATATCAATTTCCTCTGAGAATGCGCATCTCTATTTTCCCTTTACAACCTTGATAGGGGGTCTTCAGAACAGAATGCCTCATTGTTTCTGCACTTTCAAACAAAGACTCTCACAAGGAGAGATGCAAGAGGCATTGCAACTGCCTCTTTTGATGAGTTTATTTTTTAATTTCTAGACCTGAAGCACTTAATCTCTAAAGCTGAGAATTTTTAGTGAAAAGAAATCATAAGACTGAACACAATACTTTTTAACTATTCATAAATATTCCTGCTTATTCCTTACAAACATCCAAACAATTCAGGAGTATTACTTAATACAGTTATTAAGAGCCTGCAGGATATAAGGAATTTGGAGGAGGAGTAGGGGGCTGTATTTAAAAAAGAAGATTTCAGTTAACTTTGCTTTGACTCTTGGGTAAACACGGGTGAGACTTTCTCCAGTGAATGGAATGAGATTATGAAAGATTAACTAAGATTGCCTTTGGCAGAAAAGATCAGGATTTAGATGGCTGTAAAATTCAGTTAATTAATCCTCTTAAAATACAGGAGTAGAAGAGGGAGAATGACAGCCTGTATATGGGACTGTGTATTCCACTGCTCAGACTCTGCTTCTTTTCATTTAGGAGTGTGTCTCTGCAATCTACAACAGCCTTACCCACAAGTGCTGCTGCTGCTGCTGCTGCTAAGTCGCTTCAGTCGTGTCCGACCCTGTGCAACCCCAGAGATGACATCCCACCAGACTCTGCCATCCCTGGGATTCTCCAGGCAAGAACACCCACAAGTGCTAATACCACCTTAAACCACAGCCCCAACCCCACCTTATCCTAGTAGCTCCCCGCAGCTCAAGGGTCTGCTTATATCTCCATATCTGCACATGCTCCTCCCTTCCCCAGAATACACAGCATCTTCTTGTCCTCCTAACCCTTTTCCATGGCACACCTGAAGATTACACAGTCCTCCCCAACGTGGCATCTTCAGCCTCAAGAAGGTGTATCAGGGACTGACCACATCACTGAGGCATGTACAGCAGGGCTTTGCTTTTTTTAAAGATTAAAGCTAACAAATAACTAGATGTCATGTCTATGTTCCCATCTGTGTTCCCTACAGGATTACACAGAATGGGTTAACTAATTGATTTGAACAAACTGCACCATCCTTTGTCATATTTTTAAATAATCTTTAAAAAGCATTTCATTTCCATTCAAAGAAAGGCAGCTGATTCATTACTAGTACCACTTAGGCAACAGTATTTTAATTCAAAAATAGGTGATTAAAAGAATAAAAATTATACCCAAGAATATAAAACACATGGCTTTAATATCTACTAGCTTCATTTTCCCAAAAGTATAACTGTATTTACTTGAAGTGCACTGCATTTCCTTAGAGTTACCCTGAAATTAAACCTTCTACTGACAGACTAGGCTTCTTTCACCCTTGTTACTTTAATACCCTGATTCAAGTAAATGACGGCTAATGGTGTCAGATTGTGGTATTGTTATGTTGCTCATTGCGGAATGTACCCTTTGCACTCTTTTCCATCTTTTTTCCTTAGCATTTTGTGCTCCAATGCAAATACGATATTCTCAAACCAAAGAATCCAAAATCTGACAGTTTTAACAGTACAATCACTCATCTATGTCATACGTGGGTTGTTCTTAAACGCTTTATTTCTGATACCATGTAAATAATTTTTCTTTTGATTATCCCTGGTTTCATAACTTAATTGTGATATGTGCTATCTTCTAAATTAGTGCTTTAAGAATTTCTTTTATGCCTTCATTCGTTAAGTTCTTGGCTTTGACTGGAAGTCACAGAAACACCTATGCTTTTTCAGAAGATGGCTTCTGATTTTTCCATTCTAGATGCAATTCCCAGGGCTCTGGGACAAGGGTTACAAAACCATGTGGGGTTCTTGCTGGCTGTGTCTCCTCATTCATATCCCTTCCTTCCCAAGTCCCCAGGGGCTGTCTGGCTGTAGACTTCCTGCATGTCCTAGCAGAAGAGCTTCCTATCCTGAGCTTCTGACCCTGAAGCAACAACACCTCTTTGAGATCTCCTAGGAGGACACTCCTAGGAGCATTACTGACTCAATGGACATGAACTTGAGCAAACTCTGGGATATGGTGAAGGTCAGGGAAGCCTGGCGTGCTGCAGTCCATGGGGTCACAATGAACTGGACATGACTGAGAGACTGAACAACAATAACAAGGAGGATGCTGTTGGCAAAAACAAGGGCTCAGACAAGGGTAAATAAATACAGAAGCAAGAGTGCTACACTTAGCAAAAGCCTCAGAGCCTTTCTTGAGACCCAGGAAAAGTATAGAAAATTCCACCAATGTATACCTGGAGCCATGTGCGAGCCACTCAGCTAGCTTTAGACCCTCTCTGCTCCTCCAAGCTCTGCTCTCTGTATTTCTCTCCTCACATCATTCCTTTCCTATACTGGGGCAGGCTATTTTCTGTGGTTTCTATAATCTTTTCTTTTTTAAATTCTGTTGAAAGACAACAAAGGAACAGATAAGATAGATTGGTTCTTGAGGGGAAAAAAAAAGAATCTCAGCTGTTTTTCTCAACAATCCATTTTCCTCATTTCTGAAAAATGATTATTATTCCAAAGGAAAGCTCTTCACTTATGTATGAGTATTTTTGTAATTTAAGTTCATCAAAAAATCTTTAAGCTTTTCTTTCACATCTTAGAAGTGAAAGGAACTCCAATTTCAGCTCAGACATGTAAAGAGCTTGGAAGATGTCATCCTTCTTGTCCTTACAATAAGAGTTGGAGAAGCTGAAAATCAATGACGTTTCTTCACTTATGGGGTTTTGGGGCAAATCACTAACCTAATATCTGGAAACACAGGCAAAACAGAGAGATACTACATTTGGAGCAGAAGTCAATGGATGCCAGAAATATAAAAACATTTATCTGACAAGTAATTTTTGGCAAATAACTAGAAGCTGAGGGCTTAGAGTGAGAAACTCCTGGGGTTGTAATCATAAGGGAGCTTCCATGCTTTCCTGGGCCTTATTCCAGTAACCTCATCAAATTCTCACGGTAAGGATCCAAGAAGGTTTCACATGTGGACCTGGCAAGGAGAGGGAAAGAGAAGCCATTGTTCTACCTCCCTGATTCTTCTCCCTAACAAACGGGGAAAGACTTGGCTAGAAGGAAACATGGAAAAACAAATCCCAGCTAGAGGAGGAAGCTGCCCTCTCTAATCCTCTGCAGTCTTTCTGTCCTGTCTATAGGAAATAATAATAACAAAAAACCCAGTGTGAACAGGGTCAAGATTTCAAGGAAACACACAGGGATGGTTCAGCTAGGGAAGGAGATAAAGGGATGTAGATAAAGAGGAAAAACAATATTCATGGACAAAGGATAGAAACATCTGTGAAGGTTACTGCGCTGAGATACTGTTGTTGTTGTTCCATCCCTAAGTTGGGTCTAACTCTTTGTGACCCCATGGACTGCAACGCACCTGGCTTCTCTATTCTCCTCTATTGCCTGGAGTTTCCTCAAATTCATGTCCATTGAGTCAGTGATGCGATCCAACTATCTCATCCCCTGTTGCCCCCTTCCTCTTTTTGCCTTCAATCATTCCCAGAATTGGTGTCTTTTCTTGTGACATAGATCCTCTGAAAGACTGAGACTTTATCAAATGGTAGAACACACTCCTTCTCCCCAAAACCTTACCATACTACCAGTGGCTCCAGAATAAGAGCTGACCATGGCTAAAAGAGCTGCAAGATACACTCTGAAGAGGAATACTTAGGGAAGACCACGTCAAGACAAGAGACAAAGACAAGGACACTGGAAGAATTTAAAGCTTCTTGTACCTGTGGCTACAACAAACATTAAACCAACCTCCCAGTCAGACTAACATAAGCGTTCACACTAAAGGCAAATATATCACAGCATTTACTACCTGATACTACATGACTGGCTTTCAGCAAAATGTTACAAAGCATGTCAAAAGGCAAAAAAGAAAAAAGAACAGTCTGTGGAGATAAATCATGCCTCCAAACCAGATTAAGATGGGACACATATGTAGTTAACAAACAAGGAATTTAAGTAACTATAGTCCAAAAAAGCAACATGGCTGTCTGAGGAGGCCTGACCAATAACTGGGAAGAGAAAGGAAGCTAAAATCAAGGAGAAAAGGAAAGATATACCCATTTGAAAGCAGAATTCCAAAGAATAGCAAGGAGAGATAAGAAAGCCGTCCTCAGTGATCAATGTAAAGAGACAGAGGGAAAAAAATAGAATGGGAAAGATAGAGATCTCTTCAAGAAAATTAGAGACATCAAGGGAACATTTCATGCAAAGATGGGCTCAATAAAGGACAGAAATGGTATGGACTTAATAAAAGCAGAAGATATTAAGAAGAGGTGGCAAAAATACACAGAAGAATTGTACAAAAAAAGATCTTCACACTCAGATAATCATGATGGTGTGATCACTCACCTAGAGCCAGACATCCTGGAATGTGAAGTTGAGTGGGCCTTAGGAAGCATCATTATGAACAAAGCTGGTGGAGGTGATGGAATTTCAGTTGAGCTATTTCAAATCCTGAAAGATGATGCTGTGAAAGTGCTGCACTCAATATGCCAGCACATTTGGAAAACTCAGCAGTGGCCACAGGACTGGAAAAGGTCAGTTTTCATTCCAATCCCAAAGAAAGGCAATGCCAAAGAATGCTCAAACTACCACACAATGGCACTCATCTCACATGCTAGTAAAGTAATGCTCAAAATTCTCCAAGCCGGGCTTCAACAGTACGTGAACCGTGAACTTCCAGATGTCCAAGCTGGTTTTCAAAAAGGCAGAGGAACCAGAGATCAAATTGCCAACATCTGCTGGATCATCAAGAAAGCAAAAGAGTTCCAGAAAAACATCTACTTCTGCTTTATTGGCTATGCCAAAGCCTTTGACTGTGTGGATCACAATCAACTGTGGAAAATTCTGAAAGACATGGGAATACCAGACCACCTGACCTGCCTCTTGAGAAACCTGTATGCAGGTCAGGAAGCAACAGTTAGAACTGGACATGGAACAACAGACTGGTTCCAAATAGGAAAAAGAGTACGTCAAGGCTGTGTATTGTCACCCTGCTTATTTAACTTATATGCAGAGTACATCATGAGAAACGCTGGGCTGGAAGATGACACCACCCTTATAGCAGAAAGTGAAGAACTGAAGAGCCTCCTGATGAAAGGGAAAGAGGAGAGTGAAAAAGTTGGCTTAAAGCTCAACATTCAGAAAACGAAGATCATGGCATCTGGTCCCATCATTCCATGGCAAATAGATGGGGAAACAGTGGCTGACTTTATTTTCCTGGGCTCCAAAATCACTGCAGATGGTGATTGCAGCCATGAAATTAAAAGACGCTTACTCCTTGGGAAAAAAGTTATGACCAACCTAGATAGCATATTAAAAAGCAGAGATATTACTCGGCCAACAAAGGTCCGTCTAGTCAAGGCTATGGTTTTCCAGTGATCATGTATGGATGTGAGAGTTGGACTATAAAGAAAGCTGAGTGTCGAAGAATTGATGCTTTTGAACTGTGGTGTTGGAGGAGACTCTTGAGAGTCCCTTGGACTGCAAGGAGATCCAACCAGTCCATCATAAAGGAGATCAGTCCTGGGTGTTCACTGGAAGGACTGATGCTGAAACTGAAATTCCAATACTTTGGCCATCTGACGTGAAGAGCTGACTCATTTGAAAAGACCCTTCTGCTAGGAAAGATTGAGCGCAGGAGGAGAAGGGGATGAGATGGTTGGATGGCATCACTGACTCAATGGACATGGGTTTGGGTAGCCTCCGTGAGTTGGTGATGGACAGGGAGGCTTGGTGTGCTGCGGTTTAAGGGGTCACAGAGAGTCGGACACAAGTGAGAAACTGAACTAAAGTAATAACATATTGAAGACTCTAATGGAAAAAGTTGAAATCATGAAATCAGAAGTAGGAAGATGGAAACTTTAAGAAAAGAGTCAAAAGGAAATGCTAGAAATCAAAATCAGTGACAGAACAACGCCTTCCATGGGCTCATCAGTAAACCTATGGATTCTTTCTTTAGAATCAGAATTCTTCTGAAGAAACAATCAACAGACCTGAAGGTCAGCTGAATGTTTCCTCTCTGAAATACAAAGAGAAAAAGAAATAAAACGCAAACAAAAAATAAAACACACACAAAACAGAACATTCCAGAACTATGAATAATAACATAACTAGACATTAAAAAGATAAGTAAAATACTAGCAGGAGCAGGTAAAGATAGGATATAAGGAATACCTGAAGTTAATAATGGATGAGAAGTTTCCAAATTTAATGACAGACACCAACCCTCAAATTCAGAGAGCTGAAAAAAATTCCAAGCAAGAAAAATATAAAAAACTCATATCTAGGCAGGCATATCGTATTCAAGCTACAAAAAACTAAGATAGGGAGAAAATATTAAAGGAAGCTAGAGGACAAAAACAAAGAGAAATACAAAAATAAAACATCTTATATAGAGAGAATCAAGTATAAGAGCTTGATGAAATTTCTCAGAAACTACACAAGCAAGACAATGGAGTAAAATCTTGAGTGTTAAAAGAAAAAAAAAAAAAGCTGGTAAGACTTTATCTGGGGAAATTATCCGTTAAACATAAAGGAGGAAGAGACTTTATCAGAAAAACAAAAAGTGGGTGAATTCATTATCAGTAGTCATGCCTTTCCAGAGAAGGCAATGGCGCCCCACTCCAGTACTCTTGCCTGGAAAATCCCATGGATGGAGGAGCCTGGAAGGCTGCAGTCCATGAGGTCGCGAAGAGTCAGACACGACTGAGCGACTTCATTTTCACTTTTCACTTTCATGCATTGGAGAAGGAAATGGCAACCCACTCCAGTGTTCTTGCCTGGAGAATCCCAGGGACAGGGGAGCCTGGTAGGAGGCCGTCTATGGGGTCGCACAGAGTTGGACACGACTGAAGTGACTTAGCAGCAGCAGCAGCAGCAGTCATGCCTTTCAAGAAATGTTAAGTTTTTCCGATAAGGAAAATGATGCAGGTCAGAAACTTTTACATGAAAAAGGAAAAGTGTCAGAGAAGGAATAAATGAAGGTGAAATTATATGTGTGTATCTTTTATTTTTATTATTATTTGATATAAAAGTTATCTATTAAAAGCAATACTAGTAACCATATGATGGGTGAATAGAACACATTATAAGTGAAATAAATGACAGAAATTTCACAAGGAATGGGAGTGAAGAATTGAGAATTCTTTACTATGGGAGACCTCTACTACACTTGAAGCCCTACAGTGTTATTTGAAGATGAGCTTAGATTATGTTAAAGTGTATATTGTAAGTCCAAGGGCAATCACTAAAGACACTTTTAAAAGATAGGCAGTATATCAAAATAGGCTATAAAATGGAACAACACAAAAATCCAGTTAAAACTGGAGAAGGTAACAAAAAGGAGGGGAAACAAAGAACAAACACAAAAAACTGCCATGGCTTAGAAAGACTGGAATTTGATCCAATTCCATCACTTTAAATACAATGGTCAAAACACACCCATTAATAGACAGATTGTCAGACTGATTAAAACCAAAACCAAAAAGTAATAAGGTGTTTATAAGAAATCCACTTGAAACAAAGGATCAGATAGGCTAAAAGTAAACAGACGGAGAAAGATACACCATGCTAACCTTAACCAAAAGAAAGTTAAAGTATACTCATCCATGAAAAGGAATGAAATAGTGCCATGTGCAGAGGCGTGGATGGACCCAGAGACTGTCAAACAGAGTGAAGTGAGGTTAGAAAAAAAAAAAATTGTATAATATCGCTTGTATGTGGAATCTAGAAAAATGGTACACATGAAGTTTCTTGCAAAACAGAAGGAAGATTCACAGATACAGAAAACAAATTTATGGATACCAAAGAGGGAAGTCGGGGGGCTGGGATGAACTGGGAGATTGGGACTGACACACGTGCACGACTATGCATAAAATGTGCAACCAGTGAGAACCCACCGTATAGCACAGGGAACTCTAGTCAATGCTCTGTGACTTAAAGGGGAAGGAAATTTAAAGAGAGGGGATATGTGCGCATATGACTGCTTCACTCTGCTATACAGCAGAAACTAACACAACACTGTAAAGCAACTACACTCCAATAAAAAATTTTTAAAAAGAAAGCTGAAGAAGCCATATGAGTTGGAGACAAAGCAGATTTTGGAAAAAAGATTATCAAGGACAAAACTGGAGTTTATATGAAGAGGTTAATTTCACAAAAAGACATAAAATGCTAAATGTGTATGAACTTAAAAAGCATCAAGATACAGGAGGTTAAATACCAACAGAACTGAAGGTAAAAAAATACATGTGTTATTACAGATGGAGATTTAAACTAGAAGTATGTTCCAGACCTTAGAGGACAGAAACCAGGGGGTCAAAAGTCAAAACCCTTGCTGTAGAAGTCATCTGCAGAAGTAAGCAAAAGATTCAATTTAACACATCTTGAATTAATTTAAACTCACAGGTCCACAGGAATTTATGTGATGACCCTGTAAAAGTCAGGATAAATTCTAAAGCATTTGTAATCATGGATTTTAGAGGCCTATCTGCTCTATTAAGACTTCAGTACATAGAGAACAAGTAGTTTATTTGGTTTAGCTTGGCTTCCCCAACACCTAGCAAAGTTTTTGACTTGACTAGTTGGTAAACATCTACTGAATGTCTAAAGCTGACTCTTACTAATAAATTATGTTCATCAATATTTAACTATACAAGTGAGTTACTGTTTCATTAAAAATACAAAGTCCCAGTAGTGCTTCTTTTACAATGGAAGATTTTAGCTTCATAGGCATCCTCCAGTATTATCAAAACCACCACCTGGTTTAATAACACAGTGAAAACAATTATAGTGAATGCATGAATTGTTCACAGAGTTAAGGTTCCACATTGCTTGTCTATTAATTAATTCTGCTAATTTATTCGCTAGAAATGAGTCACAAATTAGTAATGCAAAGTAAATGACACATATAGAATACAGAAATTGAGAAGCAGATTTGCAAAAAGATTGAAAATAAATGTAAACATATGTACATTATAGAAGTATCACTCTTAATGAACATACAAATTTTAAAATGCCAGAATTTTGTCAACTTACATTGTTTATTAGGGCACAGTTCAATCACTTATACCACTAAAATAAGCAAACAAAATACAACTATGGAAGGCATACATTTAGACAAATTATAGGCTCCAAAGGTGAAATACATGGAACAAACCGGACATTTTACTCAATTTTTGATATGCATGATTAAAATAACAACTGAGGAGGAAATATATTATTTACTCTGTCACTGCTAAATTATGAAATTTAGCAACCTTCTTCAATTCATTCTATCTGACTGGGTTAAGGAAGAAAAATTTTGAAATTTCAGTCACTGTCATAAAACTCTGAAGAGTATCATATCTGTATGAAAAACTATTTTGCAGTGAGGAATACCTATTTATTATAAATTGCCAAGCTTCTTCAGATAACAAATGATTTTCACTTTACTATTCAGGGCATGCCCCATATATACCCAATAGGTACAAATCTGATGGTCTAAGATAGGGCACATGTGAACAATTACTTGTTGAATAAAATGCACAGATATTCTTCTTCTATCAAATAATTCTTTAAAGCTTCTTCCAAATGTCATTATCTGACTTATTAAAATTCAGTTTCACTCAAATTTTCAAACAAAGTGATGAGAGAACGTAAAGTTCCTCTTTATAGGCTTGCAAACACTGGGTATTCATTTTCTGAGTCAGACAGCAGAAGAGGAAATAGCATAATCACTTACCTGACATGCATTATAAAGAAGCTGGTGTTCTAGTTTTTTAATCCCCAGAATCTGCTGAAACATTTCATAGAGCTGTTCCTTGCTCAGAATAAGTTCAGACACAGCGCTCAGGGCCATTCTGTTAGGCGGTTTACACAAGTCCTCTTCACCCCTGTAAATGGCATCATACTTGGCTATCCAGGAACTCAGCACTGTCTCTTTGCTCAAGCCGTCAATTTCCGGCAAACTCCGCACCCGTTTTTCTATATTTTTCTTAAACACCTCTCTGAAGTCATTGGCAGAACATCCTCCACTCTGAACCATTCTGGCCACTCGATCACTCTTCAGAAAAACCTGAAAACAAAACAAAAAATAAATTAAAAAACCCACTTACAATTAGGTAGGGCCACTAATGCCAACTGCTTTTAGCAATCCAAGAGTTATGAGACCAGACATTCTTCAGTGGTTCAGATGTTTTGTAAAACACGTTAACTAGTGACAAAATGGAAGCTCCAAATCATCTCTCTTAAAATGCTGAAATATTTAGGAGAAAAAACAATGAGTTTTGAGAACCTCCTAAGATGATCCGTCCTTGACCTATAGACTCGCCACATGAAGGTCATGTGGAGACCTGAAGGTCATGTGGGGGGATCTCTGCAACTGATACCCTCAAGAGCTGATTGAGAAGGTAATTGAGAGATGACCCAGCTTCTCTATCTGTACTTGGGAGTTCTGAGTAGTTCTTCAGTAAGGAGAAGGTTTGAGAAACTGAAAGCTAACAGTGTGGTAAGTCTAGGTTCTAAGTCAATATCCTCCGGGTACAATCATTAATCACAACTCCTGTACAGATGGGGGTGGGGTACACCTGCTCCTATCCATGACTTCACCAGCTCCCCAGCTTCGCACACACTTCTCACAGCTGTGAAGAATCCATGATGGAAAAGCAAAATCTAAGAAACTTCTAGCTGTCCACGAATGCCAGCTAAGAAATAAAATACAACGACAACTAGGGAGAGAGACACTTGTGAAATGTGTAGGAAGAGATGGGTGACAAGTAGTAAGGTCATCCTGTGTGGGAGACATCAGACTTGGCCTCAGATCTCTCCTTTCTTCTAAGTCAAAGACCCAGTTATCAACAAACATCAGTCAGGATTCGCGAAACATTGATTCTGTTATTAATATTTCTATGAACCCTCTATAGGTCACATGAGACTGACTTTATTCCTGTTTTCTTCCTATAATAACAAAATATTCTTCCAAAGAGCCTGCAGGACTATTTAACATAGCCCCCATGAGTTCCATCTGTTGTTAAGACTTCTGGAACACAAGTTAATATCAATCATTTTCCTAAGCACTGACTCAGGAAACTGCTGCTGCTAAGTCGCTTCAGTCGTGTCCAACTCTGTGCGACCCCAAGACGGCAGCCCACCAGGCCCTGCCGTCCCTGGGATTCTCCAGGCTAGAACACTGGAGTGGGTTGCCACTGCCTTCTCCAATGCATGAAAGTGAAAAGTGAAAGTGAAGTCGCTCAGTCACGTCTGACTCTTTGCAACCCCATGGACTGCAGCCTACCAGGCTCCTCTGACCATGGGAGTTTCCAGGCAAGAGCACTGGAGTGGGGTGCCATTGAGGTGCTCCTAAATCAAGACCCCACTCCCTGTTCTCTGCTGCTACCATGTCTGTCTGCGTGCAGGCCAGCAGCACACACGGTCCATGCAAAGCAGCCCCAATGACTGCCATGAGTTACCATATCCTAAACCTTGTCCCCACTTGATTTCTCCCTTTTTCAGACCATTCGTACAAAATGCTGTTTTCCTATCTTTGCTCATTGGCCAGGGAGGATTCCTGACTTGAATATTTTGGTTGACTAACTTACTAACTTACGGCAGAAAGTGAAGAGGAACTAAAGAGCCTCTTGGTAAGGGTGAAAGAGAAGAGTGAAAAAGCTGGCTTAAAACTCAATATTCAAAACACTAAGATTATGGTATCCGGTCCCATTGCTTCATGGCAAATAGATGGGGAAAAAGTGGAAACAATGACAGGCTTTATTTTCCTGGGCTCCAAAATCACTGCAGACAGTGACCGCAGCCATGAAATTAAAAGAAGCCTGCTCCTTGGAAGTAAAGCTATGACAAAACTATACAGCCCATTTAAAAGCAGAGACATTACTTTGCCAGCAAAGATCTGTCTAGTCAAAGCTATGGTTTTTCCAGTAGTCATGTACGGATGTGAGAGTTAGACCATAAAGAAGGCTGAGTGCCAAAGAACTGATGCTTTTGAACTGTGGTGTTGGAGAAGACTCTTGCGAGTCCCTTGGACTTCAAGGAGATCAAACCAGTGAGTCCGAAAGGAAAACAATCCTAAATATTCCTTGGAAGGTCTGATGCTGAAGCTGAAACTCTAATACTTTGGCCACCTGATGTGAAGAGCTGATTCTTTAGAAAAGACTCTGATGCTGGGGAAGATTGAAGGCAGGAGGAGAAGCGGACAACAGAGGACAAGATGGTTGGATGGAATCACTGACTCAATGGACATGAGTTTGAGCAAACTCTGGGAGATGATGAAGGACAGAGAAGCCTGGCATGCTGCAGTCCATGGAGTCGCAAGAGTCGGACATGACTGAGCAACTGAACAACAGCTTATAAGGGTTGTGAATTTTATAGCAGGCAAACATATGACACATATACACAATGTTTCCTCTTTTTTTCTTTTTTTTAACCAGCTGTGGCTCAATTACGGTTAAATCTTAAGGTACACGTATAAGAAGAGTGCATTTATTTAGATCAAGGAAAATAAAATTAAGATACTTAATATAGTATATTTTACCTAAAAATGCCTTTAACTATTATCCATCTAAATACACCAGGGTGTCTCCACCTCTTTTCTCCTGCTTTCCAGTCTGGCCTTCGATGGCCCTGCCTCTGGCAGCTGGCACAATTTTAGAGGGTGCTGGAGGGACACTGGAGGATGAGGGCTCTAGTTCTAGGTTCTTTTTGTCTACCTACAGGCACATGGTACCATCCCTGGGGCAGCTTCTCTGCAGACCCCAAGGCTGGCTTAGAGAGGCACCCCTCCCCCTGGCAGGTTCCTGGGCAGTTGTGCGGTGCAGCACTGCAGAAGGCAGACTCCCGCGGGTCCCACTGGCACAATACGGCGGTGACTGTCTGTGAAGGACACTCCACGTCTCCTCCAGGGAGATGTGGCCCCAGCCTTTGGGATGAAGGGAATGGGACCCTCCTCCAGATCTGTTGCTTCCTTGGGGGCTCTGCTCCCTGTGTCTGCTACTCCGATATTCTTGCATTTTCTTTACCCACTGTAGCAAATCTCTCATTGTTTATAATACCTTTTCCTGTTCAGTTATTGTGTGGTTTCTATCTCCAGATTGCACCATGATACAGAAATACTGAAATGTTACAAGGAAGACTACTTCTAAGGGGAAGATATTTGAAATTGAAACAATTTTTGAAAATGCAGTAATCATATAAAGCTGGGATGGCAAGATATTTTTTAAGTACAACATAAATGCCTTATGACTGGCTTCAGAAAAACATTTAATTACTTTGATATCTAATGCTTTTAGCTGGCAGGGGTTTCAGTTTTTTTTTTTTTTCAATCTCTTCTGCTTAACAGTTAGTACTAAATTCTACCAAGTCACCAAACAGTGTTTCTGAAGCAAGGACACTGATGAACTTAGGTTTATAAAGTCTTAATTTCCCCTATAAAATGATACCTACATTCATACTGACTCAGTACAAATTCATGTTACTGAATCAACATTTCCTAAGGGGTAGCAATGTGTCAGGCATTTTGCTAAGAGTTGGGGACACAAAGTGAACCAAAGACCTTGCTCTCAAACAGCTCATACCCCCTGAGAGAGAGAGGACACACAGAAACCTAGAGGACTAAAGCTATGCAAAGGGAGGGAAGGAGAAGGAGGTTATCAACTCGGTTATCTGGGGGGCAAGGCTGGGGAGGAGGGAAAAACAGGACAGAGACAAAGGGTCTATGATCGGAATGACCTGCGGGTTGCGTAAGGAGAAAAGGGAGAAGAAAATACATTTCAGAAAAGTCAAAGATAACAAGCAAAGACGTATAAAATCGCATGACCTTTTGAGGGAAATATACGAATTCCTATACTTCAGGAACATTAAATATAAGGGTGAAGGGAGCAATAGTTGTGCCAATCAGACCAACAGAGACCAGATGGCTGAATGCAGTTTGTGCCAAGCCAGGAATCTGAGCTCTGCCGGAGGGTCAGGATGATGGTGGGTAACCTCGTTGCTCAAACACTGAGAAGCACAGTTCAGACAAACAACTGGTGGTGACAATCAGCCAGAACAGGGAGCGGGATCAGCTACCAGAGAGCACGGGAGACCAAGCAAAAAGCACTAAGGCCTTGATCTAGGGCAAGCATCATGGGCTAGAGAGAGAGGCAGAAGGGAGATAATTAACACATCGTGATGAGTTCTAGGACGTGTAAAGGCATGGAAAACACAATTCAGTTTTTACTGGGGTGTCTGGATTCCACTAGCCACAGATAATTAAAGAATACAGACAGAACCACATGCGGAGGGCAGGGGTTGCAGATGGTGGTGGGTAGATGGGGAGGGCATGGTCATTGATTATTAGTTTAGTTTTGATAATGGCCAGCTTTGAAAACCAAATAAAACAGTACCAGAGTATGGAGCAAAACTCTCTGAAATACCTACCTTTACTAAGTGGGCAGAAGAATGGGATCCAGGGGAAGGTGGGTAGTGTCACAGAAAAAGATGGCAAAAAAACATGACACGTTAGCAGTCAGGAGAGAGAGAATCAAGTACCACAGACACTGGCAGGGATTTGTCTCTACCACAGTCAAGGGCCCTGTGGCAGAGAAGATAGGTAAAGGGTAGGCAGTCATCTGCAGCAGGAGACGACACCTTGTCACCAAGTTAAGACAGCAAATATAAACTGTCCTTCTAGAAAACGTGGGTGAAAAGGAAAATGAGGGGGAGGGAAAAAGCTGAAACTGGGAGATGACATGTAGGCAGTGAGGGAGACCAATCAGGAAACAAGGGCGGTGTGAGGTCTGAACGACAGAGAACCATGAAGTACGTCGCTTTTGAGACTAGTATATGGAAGCCTGCCATGCGCTCTCCCATCCTTGCCCAGGGTGGTTGGGGGTGGACGCAAGATGCTCTGAGGCAAGGAACTGAGGTTCTCTGTCTAATAGTCCTCTGCAGGCAGCCCAGAACCAAGGGAGTGGTCTGGAAAACAAATTCTTTAGCCCAGTTGAGCCACAGGATAAGTGTGGTCTCAGTGGACAACTCGATGGCAACTTCACGAGAGACTCATGAGCTCTCCTTACACATCCCACTGCCACCCTTAATTTAACAAACTTTGAATGGGATTCCTGACTCTTCCCATTATTTGCTCACCCTTCTGCCCATCTGCTTCAGTGAGTAGCAATACTTCCCCCTCCCTTCAGGAGAGACCTGGAAACTCTTAACTCCACCATCTCCTCAATGTTTATTTCCCAACATACACCTTCTCACTGAACCCTGTTGACCCTACCCACCCCCAAATCCCTCCTCACCTCTTCATGCCCCTCACTGAGACTAAGAGTAGCTGCCTCTTAATTGGCCTTCCTTCCTGCCTTGGAAATTTTCCTGACAGCCTCTCTACTCTGATCTTCCCCAAGTTGCGCTCTACACTGATATTAAAACAAAAAAAAAAAGTTATTTTTAGTCTGATCCTTTAAATTCTTCTCTAGCTTAAAAATTCTTCTCTGACTTTCCACCAAAAGTCATCAGCAAGGCCTTTGAGGTCCTACACTTCTGGTCCCAAACTACCTGCCACCCTGGCTTCACTGCAAATGGCCCTGCCACTCAGTCTCCATCCCCTGCCTCCACCATCTTTCCTCCAAACTCTTCACATTGCTCATCTCACAACCCCCAAGTTACCTCTAACAGCTCTCCAGATCCCCACTAACGCCTTGAATCATCCACAACCTATGTTGTTTGCATGCAATCCTAGCACCCTTTTTTCTTCATTCAAAGTCACTTTGTAACTGTAATATTTAATTGTCAATTCTATTACATTTTACTCACATAAGGCTAAGTTCCATGCAACCAAATACAGTTTCACTCACCACTGTATTTGTGGCATTTAGTACTGGGTTGGCCAAAAAGTTAATTCAGGGTTTTCCCATAAAATCTTACTTTTTGGCCAACCTACGACCAAGGTAAGCACTTAGAGAGTATCCACTGAATGAGAGAATGAGAGGGGAATACACAGTTTGGATGGTTAAACTAATAATTCAATATTTCCCCTCCAGGCAACTGTATAATTTAAATAATTAACCAGTATGGTTTACTGAGTTTCAGTTATGTTTACAGAAGAAAGAAGTATAGGAAATGGACCCTGTTCCTATGATGGGAGAAGGAAAGACATCTCAGGGAAAGAGGCACAATAAGTGATGTCACAGAGAAACCAGTTCAGTGAGAAAAAATAAGATGTATGCTGTCTAAAAACCATACTATTGTCTAATTCTCAACCTGTGCTGTTTTTGCAGAAATTATAGTTTAAAAATTTTCAGATGTTGTAAGTTAAGAAACTGTAACAATGATAGATTTAGTCTCATTAGGTTGCAACTATCTTGATTCCTGTGTCCTTTCATAACACTTATCAAGTTAAAGGCAGGTAAAGTGTAACCCCATGTGAAGGCTAGTCCCAGATGCTCGTCTCTGTGTCTAGGGTGCCTTCCTCTCTAATGAAATTCTGTCTGAAGAACATGTACCTGGGGGCTATCCTGGCACAGAAATGGCTTCAGGAATTTAGTTTACCAACACACCCATTGATAAACAGGTTTTGTCTTCCCAGAGCTCTTCGTATATTATCTCCTTTCATCCTCATCATCCCTGTGCCTTATTTCATCATCAGTCTCTTTGACAGATCAAGTGGGTAGGGAGAGAAGTGACTGGCCGAAAATCACAAAGTTACTGGGAGAATAGAGACTGAATCCCCACCTTTGGAATTTAAAAGTAACATCCCTTTGCTTTTTCTTCTTTCCCACTCTTCCATCCCACTGTACCCCTCCTCCTCCTACCAAGGGTTCACCCCGAGAGCCATACAGTATGCTGGGTGCTGGCCAACACTTATGGAATTACCAACCACTGATCTCCTTCTGAAAAAGCCACTGAACACACCAATTCAGCATGGCGGGGTGGGGGTGGAGGTGTGATGGTCCTCATATCGGAAAGCTAACATAGTATGCATGCCACCTTTCTCCACATCTTAGGGATTTTTAACTTGTACACGGGTCCTCTGAGTACCACCAACTGCCACTCTTTCCATTCACCTGCTAAGTTTATAGACCACAGAAGTTACTATCTTCAAGCCATGGTGAACCAACAACAAAATTGAAATGTGGTGACTGCAACAAGCAGCTATATCTGCAAAGGCTAAGTCTGCTCAGCTGTCCAAATAAAACTTCAAATATACTTTTTTTTACAAAAGTACTTATTGTTTACATATTGCTTTTGATGTGAAATATGCATTGCTTCTTGATTCAAAAGGATTGTATAATGATGAGAAAAACATTATCTGCTTGCCAAATCATTGTGGCTATCTATGAGATGATTCCTGGGAAGGCTGCCAACATGTTTTCAGCCAGGAAAACACTGAGAAAGAACAAGAGCCCCACTTATAACAGATGCCTTTTTCTCCTTAATAATGACAAAGAAAACACTGTCTAATAATTTCAATAACCTATGTGGCCTGTGGATAAACCCTTTCTTAAACTATTTTTCAGGTGTTATCAAATCCATGATCAATTTTTTTGATAACAGGGATGAATTAAATTTTACTAGATATCAAATAATTCCCAGTTTTCCAGCATTAATATCATTATTTCTTATCAGGTCACTTCTCATGTCTAAAGCTAGTTGACAGATTATTCCCTGTTGGCACTATATAATTTCAGGCATACCATCCATCCAAGTCTCCCTCAACCTATCTTTCCAGCATTCTCTTCCACTGCTCCCAAGAACATACTTTCTGTTCCAATAAAGAAAAATACTTAACCTCCAACAGTCTCCACCCCAACAGCACAACCATTTGTTTCATAAATATTTAACAAAACATACTCCACGCTGGGCAATGTGCTCAGTGCTGGGGATTTACTGGTGAGCAAAATGGTATAGGTTTGCTGCCTTCACAGAACTTATAGTGGAAGAAGCAAGCTACAGAAACTAAAATGACTGTGGGATGATGAATGTTACTGAGAACTGAGCACTTCTGGCACGATGAGAGTTTGTAGCAAGGCTGTGAATCTATCGGAGGAAGTCACAGAGCTTCCTTGAGGAGGTGAATGACGGATGAAGACCAAGAAGAATCAGCTGAGATACGAGGGGAGACCAAGGGACAGTGGGGTGAGTGGGACCCAGCTGGCCTCAGTGGGCTTTGGTGAAGGGAATGAACCTACAGTGATAAGAGAGAAGGGACTGGCTTTATAAGTCCTCGAAAGGTGTCTAGTCTTTATTCCTAGAGCACGGAACGCCATCCAAATGCTCAAGTCAGGGAGTTACATGAGAAAGACTGCATTTGAAAACAGCTGAAATTTATGCTAGGGTATTTATTTATATTAACCTTGAAACATAAAGTAGGTGGTGGTATCTGTTTTAAAGGTAAGAAACTAAAGCACAGAGAGGTAAAGACACTTGTCTGAGGTCACACAGCCGAACTGTAGAGGAGGGAAAATTTAAGCCTAGACCATGCAATCAAATATGATGCTTTATCAACTTATGGCTCATTAAACTGAAGGGGAGAAAGTAAGGAGCAGACAGAATGAAGAGAATCAGGCAGAATATACTCCTGTCATTCTTTCCTCCTCTGTGATGCTGTCCAGTTTACGCCACTTGTTCATTCTGGGCCTTCTTGCTGCTGCTGCCGCTAAGTCGCTTCAGTTGTGTCCGATTCTGTATGACCCCAGAGACGGCAGCCCACCAAGCTCCCCCATCCCTGGGATTCTCCAGGCAAGAACACTGGAGTGCGTTGTCATTTCCTTCTGCAATGCATGAAAGTGAAAAGTGAAAGTGAAGTCGCTCAGTCCTGTCTGATTCTTCACGACCTCATGGACTACAGCCTACCAGGCTCCTCCATCCATGGGATTTTCCAGGCAAGAGTACTGGAGTGGCTGGGCCTTCTTAGCACTGTCCATTCTCTCTGAAGGTAAGAAACATACCTGTCCTCCAGTGAGCAAATTCCGTACAGCATCATTATCTCTCTCTCCTGCTTAGACTATGAACTTCTTAAGAACTGCACCTTTAAAAATCCTCTGTACAGTATGGTATCATTTGATAGGCAAATTTTGAAGAAAATAATGAGGTCCCCATAGTCCTAATGGATTGTGGAAAGTTATTAAATCCAAATGGGGGTGTTTTGACCAGTGTGGGATGAAGTTTTCACTGATTCAATGTAAAGAAATGAACACTGAAAGTAATTTTAATAAAGCTAAATTTATTCCATATATTATTTGTAGAAATCATAGATTCAAGTCACTTCTCTGTAATACAATGTTGTTAACAGTAGATGGTGGGTTAGTTTTGTTTGTTTTGTAGTGGTTCTTGACCTTTCTTGGCAAAAAATATTCGACTTTGCTGGTTTTCCCTTTCTTCCTTTCTGATCCATGAATTTTCAAGGTTTAGAAATCACTCCTTTAACCAATCCCATTCCCTTCAAAGATGTTAAGAAACTGTAAATTAAAACTGACAGAAAACTTAAAAAAAATAAAATATATATATATATATATAGGTAAGTGATATGCCTAGACCTTTATAAACTGGGAAGCAGATGCTCTCAAAAGATCCTGCCTTATAACTTATCTAAATTCCTTATATCAACTCTCTAAAGCCCTTAAAGCAGACCTAAACCCCTTAAACTACCAAAGGCTTCTCACTTTGTCTGCAGTAGGAATTGAGATGACTTTACATTCAGATGTACTTAAATGTGATTTGAAAAGTATAAAAAAACTTTTTTGGGGGAAAAATATGCATGCTATTCCCATCATTAATATTACAAATTTTTATAAATCTTTTTTCTTCTAATATCAGCTAATAGCAGATCCTTTAGTATTCCTTTATAGGTATTTTCTAGCTCAATGATTAGTTTAAATCTCCCTAAGCTGATGAAGAAAATCTCCTTAACCCTGTAAGTACAGAGCAGGAAACGAAGTCTACCAAGTCACTCAATCCAAGCACAAATAAAAACAGAGAAGCATGATGACTGACTACTAGCTGGGTTTCTGATCTGTACAGACTGAAAGTCTTAAGGGCAAAAAACGTCAATTTCTATATGTATATATACAGTGAAAGGAAGGCATCACCCTCCCACTTTCCAACCCATTCCCTCACTCTTCCCCTGTTTCATTCAACGTTTCATAGTATTATAGAAAATTAAAGAAAACTTTGAAAGCTCCTTAAAGAAGGTTGAGCACTGAAGACTGACACTTTTGAATTGTAATGCTAGAGAAAACTCTTGAGAGTCCCTTGGACAACAAGGAGATCCAGTCACTCAATCCTAAAAGAAATCAGTCCTGAATATTCATTGGAAGGACTAATTCTGAAGCTGAAGCTCCAATACTTTGTCCACCTAATGCAAAGAACTGACTCATTGGAAAAGACCCTGATGTTGGCAAAGATTGCAGGCAGGAGGAGAAGCGGATGACAGAAGAAGAGATGGTTAGATGGTATCACCGACTCGACGGACGTGAGTCTGAGCAAACTCCAGGAGATAGTGAAAGACAGGGAAGCCTGGAGTGCTGCAGTCCCTGGGGTCACAAAGGGTTGGACATGACTGAGTGACTCAACAACAGCAGCAAGTTCACAGGTTGAGCTGCTTTATTCTGCCTATATTATGGAGAGGTTTCCTTGTTTGGGGATTTTTCCCCCCTTATTATAATGATATAGAGAATAAATTTTTTAAAATTTTTAATTTTTTAAATAAATTTTTAAAATAATACAGTAAGACTGTATTACTTTATAGTCTTAGTATCTAATATTCAGTAAATCCCTAAAATCATTTATTTTCATTGTATGGAAGGAAATGTGGTTTCCAGGTTTACAATACTCCAATTTTGTGTAGTGCTTCTTATCTCATCCTCATGTCTGCTGCACTGCCCTTGGCCGTGAAAGAATGCACCAAAACCCAGAAGGAAATCAGACCTGAGTGTCCAAGGTACGGCACAAGCTGAGAGACTGAGCCGTATTGGGTCAGTTTCCTTGCTGGTGGAATAGGAATAAATATCACTTTTTCTCACACAGTTTTTTGAGTTTTACATGAAATAACACAGTAAAATATTCTCTTAATCAGTTATGCAAACTGTGAATCTGTGGACCTATGCCAGCACCCGAATCGTTACCTGTCCCTCAAGAAGTAGAGAGTATGTGTTTAGAAACTTGCAGTGATGAGACATTGCCCTGACATTCCTGTACGCTATTTTACACCAACATCATGTTATGAAAATGTGCAAACATACGGAGAAACTGAAGAAAGTCTGATTTAACCTATCCTATTATCAAATGTGAAGAAACCATAAGTTAAAATCAACAGCAAACAATCTCTTTTGTTCTGAAATCTACTTCCTGCCCTGTTTTCACAAATAACATTTTTTAATTAATTAATTTTTTTATTGAAGGATAATTGCTTTACAGAATTTGCTGTTTTCTGTCAAACCTCAACAAGAATCAGTTTCTCTTTCACATAACTATCTGTCTTCTCCATTGACTTAAATTATTTTCATTACATATTTCAGGGTTAGTGAAATACATGATCTTGTGTTTTAACAAAATAATCCACAATGGATTGAAAACAATATGAGTCCTTTGCTGCAGATACATCATCAAGAAAGTTTTCTGAGAAGATGTTGATGCAGAAATTGGGAGAAGATATTTCTAAGAATCAAATTATATTTTCCACAAGACTATCAGTGCACTGGAGAATAAGCTACTGCCCTTTCAAACGGCAGCTAAGAAAACATGAATCCTGAGGACTGCAAGTCATTTACTCTTGATGAGCCAAGAGCCTACAAGCAAACGAAGCTCCAAACTAAGAAAGAATTTCTGGAAAGTAAATCAATCTTGAAAGCAAACATTCTTTAAGTCAAAGAAAAATGAACCCCACACCGTTTGAACAACATCTCCCTGGCAAGTAACGACTCTTAATAAAAACGTGTTGGATGAGTTCCGCAGTCTGTACTGTGTAATTATTTGTTTTTCCACCAGATGGCAACTATGGGTGGAATAATGATATTTTTTAATCTCAGAATGTGATTTTCAGGATTGCGCAAGAGTTCAAAGGTATAAATCCAATCACCCTTTCAGAGCTTGAATTCTCTTACCACCATGACCACCACCATCAAAAAGACAACCAAACCACCAAACTCCTTTAGGGAAGAGAAACTCTCAGTTCATGGGGGGTGGGGGGGATAAACTGTGTGTGCATGCTTGCTAAGCCAATTCAGTTGCGTCACTCTGTGAGACCCCATGGTCTTTAGCCCGCCAGGCTCCTCTGTCCATGGAATTCTCCAGGCAAGAATACTGGAGTGGGTTGCCATTTCCTCCTCCAGGGGATCTTCCCGACCCAGGGATCAAACCCATGTCTCATGTCTCCTGCGTTGGCAGGCAGGTTCTTTACTAGTGCCACCTGGGAAGCTCAGCCTGTCTATGGACAGGACCAGCTACCAGAAAGTCCTTTGTTTCCACAGGTAGCTGTCACTTTCTCACCTACTTCTTACCTCTGTGATAGTAGAGACTATCTAAATTCTCCCCAAGGCCATTCTTCAGGTTTTAAATGGCACCCCACTCCAGTACTCTTGCCTGGAGAATCCCATGGATGGAGGAGCCTGGCGGGCTGCAGTCCATGGGGTTGCTGAGAGTCGGATACGACTGAGCGACTTCACTTTCACGCACTGGAGAAGGAAATGGCAACCCACTCCAGCGTTCTTGCCTGGAGAATCCCAGGGATGGAGGAGCCTGGTGGGCTGCCATCTATGGGGGTCGCACAGAGTCAGACACAAGTGAAGTGACTTAGCAGCAGCAACACTGTCTTCAGCCTTCCAGGTTAAACACTCCTCAGGTGACAGGGGCCTCCTGGCACACATTTCACGTTTTTCTCTGTTTTAGCACGAGACCCTTGTTCCTTTCAGCCCCCTGCCCAAGTATTCATCTTCTTGACAAAACCTCCTCTATTTAAAACTGCCAACTCTGCCTCTGACAAGTCCATCCTGTTTTGTTTTCCTATACAGCACTTACAATTGTTCAATAAATTATATTTATTATAATTTCTTTCCAGTAGAAAGAAAGCTCTGAGGGCGCTGGGTTTACTCGCCCCTGTGCTTCCAGGGCAAATCAATATTTAATGAATGTATGCATGAAATGCTTCACCAATGAATATGCCATATGAGTAAAACCTATTAATGCAAAAGTACAGCAATTCTAGTTACAGAAGCAATGCTTCTATTAACGCAGTGTGTTGTGTGTTAGTCATTCAGTCCTGTCCGACTGTTTGCAATAGCATGGACTGTAGCCCCATCAGGCTTCTCTGTCCAAGGAATTCTCCAGGTAAAATACTGGAGTGGGTAGCCATTCCCTTCCTGACCTGGGGATTGCACCCTGGTCTCCTGCATTGCAGGGACGTTCTTTACTGTCTGAGTCACCAGGGAAGTCCATTAATGCACTAGGAAAGGCCAAGCACCTCGAGAGGAACTGCTTAGATGCTCAGTGACTCATCTTGCACTTACTTTCAGCTACAATTTTGAAGACACTGACTCTCCCTCCAGTGTCCGTGAAGCTGGTTTTACGGTCCCAAACCTAAGTATTTATGTTTCTTTTCTGAATTCCATGTACAACCCACTGTTTTCGTGTGTTATTTTCAGACCATTAGTGAATGAAAGAAAGTGAAAAATGAGCTCCTCCATCTGTCCACGGGATTTTCCAGGCAAGGGTACTGGAGTGGGTTGCCATTTCCTTCTCCAGGGGGATCTTCCCAACCCAGGGATTGATTGCTGGTCTTCTGCATTGTAGGCAGATGTTTTTACCGTCTGAGCCACCAGTGAAGTCCAGGATTTAGTGAATAGGTGGTATGCAATACTATCCTTTCCAGCGTGGGCTGCCTCGTCCAGTGCATGGACTGCCCAATCTGTTTCAGTTTCTCAGTGTTTTCCTAACCTTCTACTGTGAAATTCATAAGCTGCGATCTACTATCTATTCATTTCCTTACAACTCTCTTGGCAATGTGATAGTGGTGGTAAAGAAACCAGAACTGGAAGAGGAAAGGAGCAAGCATTAATGCACAAGCTACGCATAAAATCTGAGAGCAGTGGCACCTGAAATGCACCTAAACGTGTGTCTTGGAAAATTTAACAACTCTTATTTGTGCAAGGTTTTAAAATTTACAATTATTTTCATTTACATTATTTCTATCTGATTACAACTGTGTGATGCATCCGTTTCCGAGAATGAACTGACCCTCTGAGACAGGAGAGGTTCTTAAACTTGAATGTCCATCAGAATCAAATAGAAGACTTGCTAAAATAGATTCTGGGTCCCCCAGAGTTTAGGCCTGCAGTGGGGCCTGAGACTGTATAGTTCCAACAACTATATGAGTTCAGATGAAGCTCATCCTGCTGGTCTGAGGACCACTGTTCTGAGATGTTCTGCCCTGGGGCAAGGATCTGAGTGTGCAGGTCATCGGAAGGAAAAGCATGATGTTCTTTTCAATAGGGCAAGTGCGCTTCCAAGGACCAAACTTCTAAAACGAACTGATGTTATTAGGAGAATTATAAAAAAATTTCTTTTTTGACGTTTCCAACTTCAGAGGAAAGGAAGGTATGGAAAACCCCTCTGACTAAAGTTTTTACATGACGGAATGACTAGTTTTCAGCATCATTACCTCTAATTGGGAGTGGCCATTCCTAAAGCTTAATTTTGCTTTTTCACTCAATCGGATGTACCCTTCCCACACCCTCGTCTACCCACACGCCTCTTTCCTAATTACCCTGAGATCTCATGACTTACTACTTTAACCTCCTCCTGTTAGCACTTTCAGAGCCTATAGTTAAGATTTTTCTTCTAAGGCCCAATCCTGTAAGTCCTCAACATTAGACTCACCTAAACATGTTCTCCATTACTTAAAAACTAGCTTTTCAAGCTACCTGTAGTGTAGTGGTAAAGATCAGGAGCTGTGGAACCAGACTGAGTTCAAATACAGGCTCCGCCACATACTGACTGTTTAACTTTGGGCAAGTTACTTAGCCTGGCTGGGCCTCAGTTTCCTCATCTAAAGAATGGGGGTACTGATCACACCTACCTCAGAGTTACTGTTAGGACTAGTGGGTTTCTGCCTGTGAAGCTTATATAACGGTGAGTGTACTGTAGCTCTGGTTATGACTAACAACCTCATCATCATTTTGACAGTCATCAACTTTACTCAGGCTTTCACACATTTTTGAGGGAAAAAGTCCTATATGACTACAACTTTGCAAATGGAGATATGGGTTCAAAGTAGTAACATTAAATTTCATTTAATAGTAAACTACAACTAATGCAAAAGTAAACAACAGCTGAACCCTCATTAATAAATTCCTAATCATGTCTTTTGCTGTATTTTACCTTAATTAGCACAGACCTATACTTTGAGCCATGTTGTAAAGCACCTGTAAGTTCTTTGGGCTCCTCAACTTGAGCATACTAAAAATTGGAACTCCCTTTCTACCCTAAACTGGCTTCATCTAACTATATTTTCTACCTCAGTGAATGATATCATCACCTCCAATCGGCCCAGGTCAGAAACCAAGGAGTCATCCTTAACTCTTCACACTCCTCCTCAACTCCTTCTAGCCCACCCCCTTCTCTTCTGCATTCACTCTGGGTTGCTAAACTGCAGATGAAAATTACGGGTGGAGGTAAGTTTTGAAATCACTGCTACTTTAGTAAGAAATGAAGTAGAAAATTCTCATCAGCAAATAAAATAAAAAAAATTTTATCTGGGATATGACCCACCTTTGATTCCTCTCACCCAATTCACCTGCTGTTTTTGTTCGTATTTTCACCTTGTCAACTCCTGGGTTATTGCAACTGCCTCCAAAATTCCCATTCTTCATTTTCCTTAACCAAAATTCTACATGACAGTCAAGCTTCTTTAAAAGGCACTGTTGTTCACTGTTTCTTCCATGAGAATGCCCTTTTCCCCACCGAGCAGTTCCATTTTAAATGTTATTTCCTTATTTAAGAGTTGCTTGCTTCTCTAGTTGAAATGCACTCCTCCATACTCCCAGAAATCTTTATCAATTTCTCTCCATGAAATGTAATCCTTTATAACTTGATATTTAGATGTTTATCTACATATTTTCAGGAAAATGACAATAAGTAAATCTGAAGGAATCAGAGGATGAAATTGGGAACCCAACTAATATAAAGGCCTTTTGGAAAAGCCTTATTTTTGGCAGTGGTTCTCAAACTTGTCTGCACACTGGAAACACCTGGGTACCCAGGACCAGGGCCCTATCCCAGAGGTCTTGGGTACAGTCAGGGTACTGAGCATTTTAAAAACTCTCCAGGAGGTTCTGATGTGTAGCCATGGCTAAGTACTGGTCTATGAAGGAATAAAAATAGCTGAGATTAATATAAAAATTTTTAAACAGAAGTAAAGATCTGGTGGATATCAACAGAGACAACTCAGGGTAGGCAAATGATACTATAGAAAAAAACTGTGGAAAACAAGAAATTCGGTATCACTTGGCACACAGAATGAGACTGAAATGTCTTACAACTGGTTCTAGGCTGAAGCTGGAGAAGATAAGATGGGATCGGAAAGGATGGTTACAGGCAACTCTGCTTGGGATGAGAACAAAGAGCAAATGGTAGGAAGGTCAAGAGGCTTCAGAGAAAGAATGCTGAAGAAGTCGCCGTGAAGTTGGGAAGTTTTTAGAACTGACAGAAATTATGTGGCAGCAATGAAAGTAGAAGTGTTAGTCGCTCAGTCTTATCCGACTCTTGGTAACCTCATGGACTGTAGCTGGCCAGGCTCCTCTATTTATGGAATTCTCCAGGCAAGAATACTGGAGTGGGTAGCCATTGCCTTCTCCAGCGGATCTTCCCAATCCAGGGACAGAACCCGGGTCTCCTGCATTGCAGGCAGATTCTCTACCGTCTGAGCCACCAAAGCAGCAGCAATAGTGCTGCTGAATTAGGAGATAAATGTTACTGATGTAGGAACGTTCCCAAATCAGTTACCCCGGTCGTTAACAATGAGGAGAAAAATTCCTACCAGCAGCTGAAATCAAAGAAAACGTCTTAGAGGCCTGACAAAAATGACAGCATCATTGTAAAGACAGATGTTTTAAGCTGTGGTGTCGCTATTAAAAAAAAAAAAAGGGACATTTTGGTTGTGAGGTTATGATGATATTTGAGCTTAATATATACATTAAGGAGATCAAACCAGCCAATCCTAAAAACAATCAGTCCTGAATATTCATTGGAAGACTGATGCTGAAGTTCCAATGCTTGGGCTACCTGATATGAAGAGCTGACTATTAGAAAAGACCCTGATGCTGGGAAAGATTGAAGGTGGGAGGAGAAGGGGATGACAGACGAAGAGATGGTTGGATGGCATCATGAACTCAATGGACACTGGGTATGAGCAAGCTCTGGGAGATGGTGAAGAACAGGGAAGTCTGGTGTGTCTCAGTCCATTGGGTTACAAAGAGCTGGACACAACTGAGCAACTAAACAACAACAAATATATGCTGAAGTACTATAAAATGTACAAGTGTTGTAGAGTGTAAAGTGTACATACAACTCTAACAACCGCGCCCTGAGACCAGATCATGTCTCTAACTTAAAGTACACTACTCTACCCCTCTTCTCCCCCCAAAATTCTTACAGGTTAGAAAACTAGGTATGCATATTTCTGTATTAATAATTATAACAACCCATAATCCTTATTTTTCATTCAGTTCAGTTCAGTCGCTCAGTCGTGTCTGACTCTTTGCGACCCCATGAATCGCAGCACGCCAGGCCTCCCTGTCCATCGCCAACTCCCAGAGTTCACTCAGACTCACGTCCATCGAGTCAGGATTACTAAACACTAAACATTAAAAAAAAAAAAAAAGAAGTACAAAAACCAAATAAATAAATTCTAAACTACAAAAACTAGTGCTCATGGTAAATGATGGAGCAAGAACATGAAGTTGCCATTAAATGGACTTCACAGTATCAATGTGTGAAGGCTTCCTCTTTAATGCTTCTTCAAACTCTGATCCTTTCTCCCACTTGTTCATGCAAGCTGCTTCAAAAACCAGTGAATTGTGTGATAGGAGAAAACACTTTAATGTATATACTATGCTTAAATACCACCAGAAATGCCAGATCCTGGCTCACTAAATCCTTTGAAATATGTTACTGTAAATATTATGGCTGACCAACATCTCTCTATAGGATGACTAGAGTAAATCTAGAGCCAAGAAACAGGGATACATACTATAAACATACTGTGCCTTTTAATATGAGGTAACACCTATTTACTGTATAGGTAAATTCACCTGTAGCTTCACTCAGTCAGTAGTCAAGTGCTTCAGACTCATTTTCATGTCAGTAAACATTAAGTCCAATTTATCTCCATAATAAACAAACAAGTGTCATTTTTATAAGGAGTGTCAAACCCCTACCTAGTGAGGTGAGCATGTGGAATCAATTACCAGAGAAATGCAAAAATATATACAAAGGAGGAATGCAAGGGAAATTCATATGACATTGGTATTAGGGGCAAAATAATTCATATTATGGTCCCACGCCATTATGGTAAAATACATTTGCATCACTAGGTATAAGAGAAAACGTGTAGCCCAAAGAATAGGTATAAAAAACTATTACAATGAATAATACCTGACATTTGACACAGCAGTGCTATTTCCAGGTTCTTGTTATTGAACCCAGAGTAAAAGTGGTTTATTGATCTGTTTACAGCATTCTAAAGACAAGGATTAAAACTGCTGTTTTGTTCTGACATATGAAACAGCTAGGCAAAGAACTCAGGCCGCTGCCTGCCACATGGTAGGCACTGAAGCAATCATAGCTCCTGAGTTCCCTGATGGGACCTTTTCCTTCTTTGTTTCAAACAGACTCTAACTATCCTCTAATGAACATCTGTTGAAAATTCTCAAATCAAGATCATAAGCACACTGTGTTCAATGTTTGATGTCCACATTAACAAAGAAATGCTTGATTGTAAAAGCATATTCATGCCAATTTCTCACACATGAAGGTAAGTCAGATTTAAGATGGACAATAATGAATAAAGTGGAGGCATGGGAGAGAAAGGAGAAAATGTGTGTAGTGGAAAGATGGACAAGACAATGGTCAGTATCAGTGTGAAGAGCAAACAACAAATTCCTCAAGTGTTAGGTCTAACATGGAATACACACTCCACATGAATTTGCCAAGAGTACACAGAATGATCATAACCTGAGACCCTGGGTCTGGGGACTGCCAGCACCTGGCCATCTGCTTAGTTTTTTCCCGTGTCTCAGTTCTCTCTGGTCTTAGAGGAGCGTACCTCTTCCTTTAAACAGTCTTCCTTGGCATTTCAGTTAGAATCAACTACTGCCTTCCTGCCTGGCTATGCATTCCAGTATTGATAGCACACAGCAGCTCACAAAATTCCTCTTAATAGAGCTCTCTCTAGGCTTGTACAAGAATTCAAATCCCTGTTGTCAGCCTTGGAGAGTTCAAGGCTCTTAAGTAAAATTATCCATGCTAAACTGTGATACTGAATACTGCCTGGGCTAAAAATTAAATTTTTGTTTTATCAAAGTGATTTGGGATGAAAATTTTCAGGATTAAGTTCCCACTATTTTGTGTGATTTGGATAAACAGTCCAGTTTTTCAGATTAACACATAATAATTACATTATTTAAAAAATAATTATTATTCATTTACTCAAATATTTGAGTCAGGTGTTGTGCTGGATCCTGGGAATACAGAGTGAACAAAACTAACAATCCCAGCAATTCATAATAACTTCTACATTCTGGTACTTATCTACAAAATAATCACATAGTTACAGTGTTTTATTTAATTACAAAAAATTAACTAGGGAGTGGGGTAGGGCATAATTGAAACAAGTACACTATGACTAACCACAAGAATTCTTTATTTAAGTCTTTCTATACATTATGACAGAGAAGACAATGGCACCCCACTCCAGTACTCTTGCCTGGAAAATCCCATGGACGGAGGAGCCTGGAAGGCTGCAGTCCATGGGGTCGCTAAGAGTCAGAGATGACGGAGCAACCTCACTTTCACTTTTCAATTTCATGCATTGGAGAAGGAAATGGCAACCCACTCCAGTGTTCTTGCTTGGAGAATCCCAGGGACAGGGAAGCCTGACGGGCTGCCGTCTATGGGGTCACACAGAGTCGGACACAACTGAAGCAACTTAGCAGCAGCAGCATACATTATGAACATGTAACAATTGTGATTAGCAATACTCGGTGCTAAAATATCTGCTATTTCCTTAAAGAGTGCTGGTATTTTAACTCTAAAATTCCTATCATCATATATACACAGATGACATAAAATGTACAAATGGTTTGAAGAGAATTATGTGTCAAAACAGTACAATTCCATACAGCAAAAATTTCACACCAAGAATGAAGAGAACACAGCACAATGACCTTCAAATTAGCATATTGTACTAAAAATATCAAAAGATAAATTTTATTCTCCCAAGCTTATAAAAGCTCACTTATGTTTTTCAAATTTCATTGATAGTTTCTGTATTATAAGAAACATATAAATATATTAGCAATTTTCCTACCAAAATAAAGCCCAACATATATGCAAAAAAATTCAGGAATAAATTTTGTCCTTGATTGGGAATTCCCTGGCAGTCCAGAGGTTAGGACTTAGTACTTTCACTGTGGTGGCCCGAGTTCAATCTCTGGTCAGGGAACTAAGATCCTGCAAGCCACATGGGGTGACCAAAAAGTAAAATATAAATTCATGTGCACATAGAAATAAACATAAATACTCACAGGAGCAACATACACTGACAAAAAAATTACATTTAGTAAAGGTGAGAAACAGGAAAAAGAAAAACAAAAAAACCCTGCTCGGGCTTTTTCTCTTTTCTGAGACTTGACAAATGCAGAAAATTACCAAAGTAACAACAACAACAACAAAAAAGACACGAAAATCACAGTTTGGACAAACTGCTTGTCAGTATTTAGGACCTGATTTCACAAACAGGTTTAATTCACTTCCTCGAAGGCCATGATGTCAAGGCGAAGGATGGATGTCTGCTGCTACTGAATTAGACCGCCCGACGTCCTGAGAAGGAAGGGGCTCCTCTGCCTCCACGTGTGTCACTTTATCTGACCTTCCTGAAGGAGGAAGTTCATTATTCGTGCCCTCTTCACTAGATGACAGGATATCAGCCAACTCGTTGGACATTAGAACTTGCAAGGACTCTGTTCCATCTTCAACATCCACCTGAATCCCCAAAGCTTTTAGAATATCACATTTGCACATGGGGCACGTCCCATGGGCTAAGATCCAGGGGTCAATGCAATTCTTGTGGAAAAAATGTTTACAAGTCAGAATACGAATTGTATCGTTAGGCTTATAGAGTTCAAAGCAAACTACGCAGCTATCTCCATTGCCGCTTACTTCCTCATCCCCCTCTTTCAGTACCCGAACCTGAAGCTGGCCAAATGCTTTCTTGAGATCATTTGTTAACCGTTGCCACCTCCGGTTCTGAATCCTTGCTACCCAAACTCTTCGAATATGATAAAAGATGAAATACACTAATGTAGCGGTCATGACGATCACAAAAGAGATGAAATAGTGATTCATCCAGATGATGTGTTTTCTTCCCACCTCAATCATGACGGTCACATGAATGCCCTTCTGAATTAAATGCAAAATCTCCATGCCTTTTAAGTTACCAATCATTACCACAACGATGTCTTCAAATATCTGATGAGACATGGGAAAGACCTGATTGCCAGTTCCTGGGAAATTATAGATGATCACTCCACTGGCTCCATTCTCCACCGCCACCTTGATCTTCTGGGTGAAGGCACAGCCTCCCCGTTCGACAAGGGCAAGCCATGTCTGCGAGCTCTTCAATTTCCTGAAACTGGTATTGGGGCTGCAGGCATTTTGTGTTTTTCCCTCCGGAGGCACGACGACTCCTGCCACTGTCTTCAAAGCGGAGCTTCTTCCAAACACGCCAGTCTCCCCCAACTCTGACAACATGCGATTCCCAACATGAAACGATATGTTCATGTAAGCAGTCCAAACAGCGCTGGTTCTGCAACAGTGCTGGCTAAGCAGCCAAAGGAAGCTGAATTTCATGAGCCAGGAAGAGGCAGCATTGTTTCTCTGAGTGCCAACCTTGAGTAGACGCATCTCTCTCTCTGCTTAAGTGACTGAAGAACCAACCCAACAAAAGGATGTGGCTTCCACATCTGTTGATGATCAATGTAAACTATTAAAATGAAAAATACCTTCTGGGTGAAAACAAGTTCCACTGTCTTCCAGCATGTTTTTGTAAGAAGTTCTTAAAGAAGTCTTATGAGTGTTGGATTTTTTTTTTTTTTTTGAGAGAGAGAAAGAGGAAAACTTTAGATTGAAAAAAAAAATTCCCACTCTCACTACTGTCACTCTAGATACTGTTTACTGTTGGGTGATATGATTATGACATAAAAGACAACACAGCCAATTAGGTAAGAGCTTAGAGCATGCTGTATATTTATTGGTTGAATGCTTCGAATGTTGCTATGGGTAATTTCAATGTTACTGGACAGATTCAGCCCTTGAGTTACATGTTATGATACCAGGTATCACATTAAACTAAAAAATATAAAAATTATGTAATGTATGAATTTTAAAACCTGAATACATATGCAAGAAAAGCCATACAATTAACACTTTCCTTCACAATCAGTGAAGTAAATATATGTTACAAAATGCCAAGTTTTAACCATGAATGTTATTTAAAAATTAGCACTACGACCAGATATGGGGTAGAAGTGGTGAATAACAGTTTTTAACTCACATTTTCACCATACAATATATTTTTTAATCTAGCATGTAAAAATTTGAACTTTATTTAATAAAGCTTGCTCATAAGTTTGTTGGATCCATTTGGTTTTAATTTTTAAAAGCAGGGTATCCCATTCAATTTCTTCAGCCTCACTACCCTCACTTTTGGCAGCACTAAAGACAGAAAAGACCAATGTCATTTCTCTGCAGACCTGACATCTGTTAGTAGCTTAACAATATTTTGAGGAAAGAGGAGGACAAATGTAGGGGAAAAGATTCAATATAGCAATGATGGTTTACCATAGTTTACTCTGAACAAAAATGTAGCTACAGATTTTAGAAAGACAAACTTTGAGGTCCTCACTTAAATTTAACCACTGACATCAGTGACTGTTAAAGGTCATCGAATCTTTTAACAAAATGTTTGCCTAAGTCAGCAAACATCCTTGGTGGAAGACCCCACATACACTGTTAGTTCTGCCTGTATTTTTGCTACACTTAGGCCAAGAGCACAATGTAACTTCAAAGCCCAAAGAATGACATGTGAACTAACAGGCATGGGCACTCACTGGTACTGCCATACACTTTCTTGGGAGAATTACTCAGGGGTTCTTATTCACCAGCTAGGACGCCAAAGCCAAGAATTTTGACCTTGTACATAAATGTCTCTGACTTCTACGCATATGGTACTAAGAGATACTTCAGGTTTCATCTTGCCAGAACTACAGAAGCTAGTGTATTCTTATGAAACAGCAATTAGCAACATGACAACGTGAAGTAGGAAAAACAAAGGAGAAAAGATTTCTTATGGGCCCATCAAAAAGTAGCATTAAAAGAAAAACACTGATGTGACACCTTCCGCTCACAATGGTCTATGTTCTTTCCCAAAGGCTGTTAATCTGATTTCCAGACACTCACTCTTCAAAACAGACAGTGAGGTACACGGTGTGTTGACTCACAAAGTGCCACTTGAGTCGGACATCAATGCTTTTGCATATTATCCAGAGATTTTCATCAAAGCAACAAAACCCACATCTTTAGGCCTCTTATTGTTATACAGGTATCTACCAGAAAAAAAAAAAGGTAAGAGATACAATTTTGAAAAGCAACTGAACAAAAGTTTACTTCTGCTGTAGGTCTATATTTTCAAAACGTCCCAAATAAAGACATACTACCATTTAGTATTTCCTAGTCAATTCTAGAAGGAAAACCTACAACCATAGTTGATACATTATGCTAGGGTTTCAAGGGGTCTGGCAAACAAAGATACATTTAAAAATATATATATATAATGCTACTCTAAATGAGGCCTATAATTCAAAATATTTTTAGATATATAACCAAAAGTGCTAGCATCTAAAATAATTATTCAGAACACATTTCCTTCCCAGTCAGTAGATTTGGCAACCAGATTTCCTGGGTATTAATAAAATTAACCATGGGAAATTAAATCAAGATCTCATCCTATAATTAAGTTTACTGAACAGAAGTATTATTAGATACCAAAAATTAAACATATGGAAGCAAAGTATAAAAATTAGTATAAAGAAACTTTAAAATATTATGACTAATTCTCCATGGCATCAATATCACAATCACTTTAATTTGAAAATCAAAGCTTAATGTATACTAAAGCCCTTACTTAGATAAGGACAAAAATGTATAACACAACACTAGAAAAACAACAAGTTCAAATAGCTGGACATGATACGGAGTTTTATTTTTAAAACAACCAAGTTTCACCCTCTTTAGTACTTGTGTAGAAAAGTTGCAGTTGAATTTTCTCTCTACATAAAGTGCTAAAAGAGAATTCATCTTAACTTTAATCACTGGAAAGACTCAGTTACATCTTCAGGAGATCCTCGGGGTTTCTTAAGTTTGCAGAATGTCACACTTGCACATGGGGCATGTCCTATGGGCTAAAAGCCAAGGGTCAATGCAAGCCTTGTGGAAAACATGCTTGCAAGTTAAAATACGTACTACATCTTGAGGCTTGTAAATGTCAAAGCAAACAACACAATTGTCTTCATCTGGCTCCAGCTCCTTGTCCCCTTCTTGGAGCACTCGCAGTTGAAGCTTCCCAATGGCTTTCCTCACATCTGCCTTCAGCTGCCTTCGCCTCCTGGTGGAAGAACTGGGCCCTTGAGGTCTCCAGGCACAGTACAGGAACAGGTAGGCCATGGTGGCGGTCAGGAAGGTGAACAGAGACAGGACGTAATGGCTCACCCAGGGCATGTGCATTCTCCCCACTTCAATGATGATCTTCACATAGACTCCTTTCTGAATCAAGTGCAACAGTTCCATGCCTTTCAGGTTGCCTATCATCACAGCAACTATATTTTCCGTTCCCTGGTGAGACATGGGGAATATCTTGTTGCCTGTACCTGGGTAGTTATAGATGATCACCCCGTTTGCTCCCTTCTCTGCGGCTACATTGATTTTGCGTGTGAACGTACAGCCACCCCGTTCAATGAGGGCCAGCCAAGAGTCTGCTTGCCCAGGCCTGCTGAAGTTGGTCATTGGGTTACAAGCGTTCTGATTCCATCCTTCGGGAAGTACCACCACGCCAGACACCCTTTCCAGAGGAGAATGATTCCCGAACACTCCACTCTCTCCCAATTCTGATATGAGGCGGTTTCCTACCTGAAATGTTATATTCAGGTGTGCTGTCCAAATGGCTTTTCCTTTTGAGTCAGGAAGGCTTAGTAGTAGAAAGATGCCGAGCCTCCACAGTTGAGATGAAGCAGAACTGTGAGCTGAAGAAGTAATTCTAAGTAGGCTCATTCCTTCATTTGCCTATTAACAGACAAATGTGAAAAATACAACCACATCCGTTGTAGAAGAAAGTTAGGAAGTTAGCTTCCAGGGTTGGTAGGAGATAATTAAAGCACAGGAATGGAAAAGGTCTGCATCGATCAAAGGTATCTTGCTCCTTCCAGCATTTTTATTTTTGGTAGATTATCTTTCTCATAATGAAACAGAATAACAGGATTTGTTATTAGCACAATGTGATTTCAAGAAAACTGTGACTTCCTAATGGGGGAAATTGTGACATCAGAGCCAGTTAAGCCAATCTGAGAGTTTATATGAATGTACTGCATACTGAAATCCTATTGGCCAAAAAGCTAGGCAGCCATGGCTCATGACATATGCTAATGTGAATAAACTCTAAAGCAAAACACAGATAATTTTTTAAATACCTGAGATTCTTTCCTAGTTCTGGAGAGACTGAAAATCTGCCTAAACACTTTTTGCTCATTGTTTTCCCATCTGTGAGGCAAAATAGAAATCATTCATATATGACTGTATGTTTCTGGCCAGTCGTCAGTTCTCAGGTATGGTGTTATGCTACCCAATATGCCAGTCAGTCCATGGGAAGCAGAAATGAATCATTCCCTCTGTCTTGCAACATTAAATGCTCATCCCAGGCCTAAAGATTCAACATGAGGGGAATGTAAACTGACATTTATTAACACTGACAAAATAAAGCCTTATCAAGAAGACAGTTATCATCATATCAGAGGCTGTTAAACATGCAATTACTTAACAGCTGAAGACAGGATTTTAAAAACAATGCAATTTAGCTTGCTAAAGATCAGTTGCTGATCTTGAAAGCTGAAGGAATTTAAGCGGTAGCTATATTTTAGCTCAAGACATCTCAAATCTAAAGGCTCATCATATGGTTGAAAAGACCAATTTGAAAAACGTAGTATTAATAATTCATTGTCTCTTTCTCATTGTACGATGAACTGCTTAGGCAATGGCAGCCAGAACTCCCCCCTCCCCTTAGGACAAATGCACCTGTAAGAAACAATTTTTTACCCCCAATATAGCAGTTCTCAAGTAAGGGATAATTTTGTCTCCCAAGAAATATTTGGCTGTTTCCAGAGACACTCTCGATTGTCCCAGTGTGAGAGTACTGCTGGCATGCAGCGCGTAGAGGACGGGAATACTGCGGGATATTCTACAATCCACAAAACAGCCCTGAGCAGGAAGCAATTACCTGACCCAAAATGTCAATAACAGCCTTGGGAGGGAGGACTCATCCCTAAATTCATCTGTCCCTGAGAAATCAGATCTGTGCTCTTTTCATGAAGTTTATAATTGGCAATACACCCAATAAGGAGGAGTCCTCAGCCTGTCTCCGTTTCCTGATCTCTTTGAGATTGAAACAGCAGACACTTGCACAAATGCCTGTGACCCCATGAAGCCTGATTCAAAACTGCATCCATTTTATCAGGACCAGGTCCAGGGGTCTTCTATCCTGGGGCCAGGATGTCTGAAGACGAAAGAAGGGAAGTTGGGCAGTGGGGGTGGGGGGAGGAGAGGAAAACAGATGACTAATGTTCAGTTCAGTCGCTCAGTCGTGTCTGACTCTTTGCGACCCCATGAATCGCAGTACGCCAGGCCTCCCTATCCATCACCATCTCCCAGAGTTCACTCAGACTCATGTCCGTTGAGTCCGTGATGCCATCCAGCCATCTCATCCTCTGTCATCCCCTTCTTCTCCCCTTCCCTCCCAGCATCAGAGTCTTTTCCAATGAGTCAACTCTTCACATGAGGTGGCCAAGGTACTGGAGCTTCAGCTTCAGCATCATTCCTTCCAAAGAAATCCAAGGGCTGATCTCCTTTAGAATGGACTGGTTGGATCTCCTTGCAGTTCAAGGGACTCTCGAGTCTTCTCCAACACCGCAGTTCAAAAGAATCAATTCTTCGGCGCTCAGCTTTCTTCACAGACCAACTCTCACATCCATACGTGACCACAGGAAAAACCATAGCCTTGACTAGAGGGACCTCTTTTGGCAAAGTAATGTCTCTGCGTTTGAATATGCTATCTAGGTTGGTCATAACTTTCTTCCAAGGAGTAAGAGTCTTTTAATTTCATGGCTGCAGTCACCATCTGCAGTGATTTTGGAGCCCCCCCAAAATAAAGTCTGACACTATTTCCACTGTTTCCCCATCTATTTCCCATGAAGTGATGGGACCAGATGCCATGATCTTCGTTTCCTGAATGTTGAGCTTTAAGCCAACTTTTTCACTATCCACTTTCACTAAGAGGCTTTTTAGTTCCTCTTCACTTTCTGCCATAAGGGTGGTGTTATATGCATATCTGAGGTTATTGATATTTCTCCCGGCAATCTTGATTCCAGCTTGTGCTTCTTCCAGCCCAGCATTTCTCATGATGTACTCTGCATAGAAGTTAAATAAGCAGGGTGACAATGTACAGCCTTGACGTACTCCTTTTCCTATTTGGAACTAGTCTGTTGTTCCATGTCCAGTTCTAACTATTGCTTCCTGACTTGACTAATGTTACTTTCTGACTATTAGACCATTTATTCAATATCTAACCTTTCTATCTTTTTAACATCCAAGAATTAAAGAGGCTTTCATTAGCCTTCCTGCAAAGTTCAACCAAAGGAGACTGAAATATACAAAGGTTGGCTCATCCCATGCTCCAAATATCCCTGCCTGCCCTTCCACGTTGCCACCCTACCTCTAAGTATAGTAAGTTGATTCTTCTCATCTACAGGCTCGTTTCATTATCCCCGAAGCCAGCTATTGCTGTTCCGGTTTCAATGGGAAGAATGACTGATCACATTTAGAGGCACAAAGAGACTGTTCTCACATCTTTCCATAGAAGAGCAAGACAATTTTATTTTCCAGAAACCTAACTAGACTTCCTTCAACATCTTCTTGGGTAGCAGTGCTTTAGAAAACCCACACTGAATGGACCCACTGGTAATCAGGGTAGAATTATCATGTTTGGCTCAGGTTAACCATGATTTACCCTGCTATGGAAAATCCCTTCACTGATTGAGCACATGGCAGGAGAGAACATGAAGTTAGTCAGTGTCCTGCCACCAAAGGGAATGGGTACAAACTGGAAGGTGATTAGGTAAACAAAGTTCCTGAGATTTACCCAATGGAATTATACCTATATAACCACTAACCATGATAAACGTAATATTCACTATACACAAAGCACTGATATGAGCCAGAGCCTGTGTCACCAGGGACACAGCACCGTGCTGTTCTCAGAGGGTCATCATCTAGGTGGAAGAAGAGGGTTATACACCAATTAGGTACAAGCATGTATATGTCCTAATTTCTAGGTTCCAAATAAGTTCAAGAAGGTTATAATTTTCATTAAGCTGGTGGAGAAGAATCACCTGATATCTATCCCTCCGCTACTCATCAACCTCTCAAGAATGCTCAAACATCCAGAAATCTCGACTTTGATAAGAAAAATAGCTAAATACTATCTGGGCAATACTGTGTGAATGTATCTCTAAATGCAGAGGATACTGAAGAAGCTTCAATAAACTGCCTCACAAGTTGATTTATCCAAGTATTATCAGAGATCTCTAGGGATCCACAAAACACATTGGATTTGCTTTTAATCTTGAGAATTACAACTGGATAGGGTTTCTGTGAGTAATTAAATGCATCATAATGGGATTTAGCAGGAACAGAATACTGGCTCTAAGTAGACTGAGAACAAGAAAAAGCAAGAAAAGCTAGTGATAAATACTTTCTGAAAGAGGTATCTTTATTTCTAAAGAATTCTAAAGGTAAAAATTATTTTAAGATGTTATTACATTTGATTGCAAATTGGTAAATCCTTACATTTTTTCAAAATTTCTCCCATAAATTAATCACTACTGCCACATATTCTCTCTCTCAGACACATGCAATACAATTTTTTTCACATACAAATACATTTTCCACTTATTTCTGAACCCAGCAAAGAGCTCTGAATATGCTAAAATGGAATACGGTAAATTTAAGAACTAACATATGAGCTTTTGAATTACCTTGACAGTCACACACTATACTAGGGGGCAGATACAGATGCGTGAAAGTTACAAAATTCACTCCTACTCCTGCTCCTCATTCATTGGAAACTTCAGCAAACTCCGGGAGACGGTGAGGGACAGAGAGGCCTGGCGTGCTGCAGTCCATGGAGTCACAAAGAATCAGACACAACTTGGTGACTGAACAACAGAAACACCTCATTCATTATTCTTTATATTAAATAATATAATTACTTTCAATATCACTAAAAGCTCTGGTAACTAAATATATAAGAAAGAACAGCCAGAACAGACATTTTAAATTACCATCTCACTAGCCATCACTTCCTCACTATGTAAGCCAGGATCACTATTCTTCTCTATTACCTGTACTCCTAACAGTGAGATGCATGAGCAAAGGGTAACTTGTCTAGGAGCCTATAGCTCCAAGAAGCCTTTATGACATTAAAGGAAGGGGATTCTCACTCGCGTTTCTCAAACACCTAACGCAGCACCTGCCATCAAAGGAGTTTGTTCAAAAGAATGATCACATGGTCAGCTTTACCACCTGTGAGTGAGTACTTTTCACTGGCTTCATCATCGTCATTCCACAGTCTAGAATTAGGCAACAGCATCTAATCTCGAGCAATATTTTGCTCACCTTGAATTCATTCTGTTGCCAGAGCAACCTACAAAAAAAAAAAAAATGAAGTTCACGATGGCATTCCTGTTTGTCTAAAACCTTACACGTCCCCCTTTATCCAAAGGATAACATCCGAGCTTCTAGAAACTCCAACAGAACTTCTCCAGCCTGGTCCTCTCTCCTTCAATTCAACCTCATTTTCCACTATTATCAGCCTGAAACGTATGCTTCTTCAACTCATAGGGCTTACAGCTTCCTGGGCTCCTACTGCAGCACTCATTCTATGGAGACCTCAGACAGACTTTTTGTTCCTTTTATGAAACTGTCCCTACAGTAGGAACACTAATTACAAAATGGGCCTAAGTACCTCCCTCCTGATGATGCCTTTGCAATGTGACTTGCCAGGTCCTTCATCAGGAGGTGGAATTTAGTTCTACACCTTTTGAAGCCGGATAGATTGGTGACTCAAGTTGGCGACCAGACTGGCACGGATGTGATGATGTGCCGGTTCCAAGCCTAAGCCTCAGAAGGCTTTGCATGCCCTCCCTTCCCTCTTGAAATCCTGCTGTCCTCTAGCACAGAAGGCTAGCCTGATAGAGGAGGGCACAAGTGCACCAGCTGAGGCGACCTAGGTCAACCCACAGATGGACAAATGTGTGTGAACACCCAAGATGAGCAGAGATGTATCCCTAATGCTGAGGTGACGGCACACATGTGACTGAATCCAGCTGAGACCAATTGCTGAGCCCATCTAGACTCCTGAGCAGTGACAGATACCTTTTAAAAAGTAGTTTATAAAAAAATACTGCCCTTGAATAGAGATGCAGACAGAGAGAACAGATTTGTGGACACACCAGGAGAAGGAGAGGATGGGATGAATTGAGAGAGCGGCACTGACAGGCAGAAAAACTACCGTGTGTGAAACAGACAGCTAGTGAGCTGCTGTATAACACAGGGGGCTCAACCTGGCGCTCTGTGATGAGCAGAGGCTGGGCTGGGAGGGGAGGGAGGCTCAAGAAGGAGGGGACACATGTATACAGAATCACAATGTTGTATGGCAGAAGCCAAAATTGTAAAGCAGTAATTCTCCAATTAAAAATGAAAAAATCACTGCCCTTACATTGAGCTCTTAGACAGAAACTGATATAGTTCCCTCCACAAAATCCTCTGCTCTATTAATCTCTTGGTATGGGACTAAATCTTATTCTCATTTTTTCAATACTCAGCTTCTGGCACATCATAGGTTCTCAATGAAGGATAATTAAATTGCCAATGTCTTATCCTCCAGATTCTAACCTGTAATATTACTCACACAATAAGGCTGATCCAGTTAATTTTATCTTTGTAAGGGTGATCATTTAGGTAAAGCAACAGAATAGTTAAATACGCACAATGTGGTTAACCTTTAATTCTTCTACAGATTGAACACTCATAAAACAGAATTTCTTATAGCCATATCTGAATGCTAAGATAAATGAGCATTTGGAATATAACCAAATTCCTTTATACTTTAACAGGCAGAAATCAACCTACATAAATTATACTTTCTTCAGTATTCTGAATTAAAACATTTGAACACCACATTGAGAACAACTTTTCCTTCTCAGTCAATCTACTAAGTTAGAGGACAGAATGATAATCAACGGAGAGAAACACATTACTAGTAATTTGGAAAGTAACTGGGGGAAAAAACCTCACACCACAGCCTGTGCATTAAAAGGGCAGCAAAAGGAGCTGAACATCCTTAAGAACAAGATTAAGGACAGTAATTGGTGGTATTGTTATCTTTCTCTGAGCCTAGGGAAAAAAATACATTTTAATATTAACTCAATCATTTAGACTGGATTTTTATTCAAAGGGGTGGAAAAGAAGCAACATACTCAAAGTAGGGTGGAGGGCAGGTACAGAATCTTTTGAATAACCACAACAATTTGCCCTGTTCTATTAACAGACGATTTTGCTCCTGTAGTTAAGAATCACTGAGGATGAGGAGCCTGCTTTTGGAGCTCTGTTGTTTCACAGTTGCCCTAAAACCATGAAGAAGACTGAAGACCTTCTTAGGCCGCAATCGGTCATCAAAGGTCTGTGTAAGGTTTGTCTTTCTAAGACCAGTTCCCCGGAGTGCGGTTAACTCAGAGCGAGCTCTCAGCAGTCAGAAAGAGCAAGGCAGTGGTGTTTAAGAGGATTTTCCCCCTTAGATCCCTTAAGTTTTTCCAATTCACAGGTCACAAACCCTTATTTATTAGGGAATTTAATCCCTCCTGGGAGGCAGCAGAGGATAAAAACAGCAATAGAGTCATCACACTAGCAGAAACAGTACTAAAGCACAAGGCTACGTGTAACAGATCTGCCCCGAAACCCTGTCTTTGCCATGTGCTAGCTGTGTAAGCTAAGTCACCCTGAGACTTGGCTGTCTCATGTGTAAGATGGGGGAGTAATGCCTGCCTCTCCTGGCCATGCTGAGTATCAGACGATCCATTTCACATCTCTTTGTAATTCACCAAGCACACTGCTAGCATGATGGGAGTTCAATAAAAGGGTTCTATCCCCATTCCCCATTTGATGAAAGCTCTTTCCTGTTTTCTACCTAGGAACATTTTCTCATCCTTCAAAGCTGACCCCAGGGACTTCTCTGCTGGTCCAGAGGTTAAGAATCCTCCTTGCAATGCAGGGAACATAGGTTCGATCCCTGGTCAGGGAATTAAGATCCCACGAGCTTCGGAGCAACTAAGCCCATGAGCTACAACTACTAAGCCAGTGCTCTAAAGTCTGCATGTCAGAACTAGGGCGTCCTTGCGCTGTAACAAGAGATCCCACATGCCGCAACCAAGACCCAACACAGCCAGAATGAATGAATCAATCAATGTTAAAACAAAACCAGATGATTTTTGCAGTCACTCCATCTTTTCCCATCTTTTTTGCAGTCACTCCAGTTGAAATATCCTGCTCCTATTCTTTCTGTGGGTTTCCCAGGTAGCTCAGCTGGTAAAGAATCGGCCTGCAACGCAGGAGACCCCGGCTCAATTCCTGGGTCTGGAAGTTCCCCTAGAGAAGGGCTACTCACTCCACTGTTCTTGGGCTTCCCTGGTGGCTCAGACAGTAAAGCATCCACCTGCAATGTAGGAGACCTGGGTTTGACGCCTGGGTTGGGAAAATCTCCTGGAGGAGGGCATGGCCACCCACTCCAGTATTCTTGCCTGGAGAGTCCCCACAGACAGAGGAACCTGGTGGGCTACAGTCCGTGGGGTCACAAAGAGTTGGACATGACTGAGAGACTAAGCATATTCTTTCCGCACCTACCTGACACTCATTTGCTTTTGCTATATGTTATATAGTGTAGTTGGATGCTCTATGTTGGCTATACTTTGGATGTAGAATGTCTCGAGAGGGGCAGTGTCCGCTTAATTCTGTAAACTCTGTTTCCCCCCTTTGTCCCAACACCAACACAGTGCAATTGGCTCAAGGTACCCAACAAATGTTTGACTTTTCAAGCACTTAGTCTTCAAAATATTAAGACTTATCAGAAGCTTTTGGCAACCTCTGTATTATACAGTCATCCATTAAAAAAAAAAAAAAGAACAGGCAATGATTTGACATGTCTTCCCTCCGCTAGGAATTACTTTGACAACAGTTGTCCAGAAAAAGGCTAATTTAATATCACAGGATCAGAGGCCATCTGTCTCACATTTTCTCTCCAAAAGTCAAGATAAATTCCATCCACATCTCTGAATCTGAAAAAATGACACAAAAAGGGAGTAATATACAGCCATAAAGTAACAACTATTTTTAATATATAAGCAACTGGACCCTACAAATTTTTAAATGCTCCTTTAGTTATCTTTTGTATATCAAGATACACACACACACATACACACACACACACACACACACACACATATACTTATATAAATATGTATCGGGTCATAAGTCAAATAGATACTATTCAAAGAAAAGTACCAGATTTTGTTCATTTTGTTACTTCAAAGAAGGAAGGCCCTATCATCATATCAGCAGTGCCAGTTAAAGCAAAAAGTTTCTAAGTGCAACTATCTCAACAACCCATAGACCTTCTATTCCCAGCTCAAGACACACTCAGATCCTGCAAACCCAGAAACCACCTAACCCAATACAAATTATATTCTTTCTACTCTGAACTTTCTAGCATTAAAAAGTTTTGTATTTATGGTTACCAGGATATACAACATATGTACCTTTTAAAGTAAAAATATGTGCTAGCTACATTTTAAAGAAATAAATAGTATTTTCTTCATTTTTTTTACATCCTTTCTTAGGAAATTATATACTGTATGGGTATATTTTTATGCAGGTGTTGAAAACATTAACTCTTACCTCTAATAAAGGCTTTTTGATTCTCAAGTCTAAGTTCTTCGAGGGTAGGATTTTATTATTTGTTTGTCTTCCTTCAGAGCCTAGCACAGTGATTTGTATAAAATCAATTACAGACCTGATTTTTCATAGTAAAAGCGATTCTCTGACATAAGAACTTGGCATTGCCTCTTCTTCACATACACTCCAGGAGGACAATCCAAGAACCATCTACTCAATATCTACATTATTCTTTCATTCATTCATGCAAATATTTATCAAGAACTGACTTATGTGCACAGTTCTGGGTACTAGAGCAGTGATTAAAAAAACAACAACAACAACAACACAATTTGGGGGAATTCCCTGGTAGTCCAGTGGTTAGGGCTCAGCACTTCCACTGCAGGATGTTAGGGAACCCAGATCCCACATGCTGCACTGTATGGAGGGAAAAAAAAACAACTTTTTTTTTTTTTAATATATTCATGAATCAATGGTTTCTGTGTATCCAGGAATTGAAAGATGAAGTCAAGGTTGTACCTCACTCAAGAACTCTAAAGTGACAAATAAGTAATGTAAACTAAGTGGCAGAGAGGCATGATAGGAAAAGCCCTGCCCACAGATGGAGCCGTGTGTGCACACCCGGCCCAGGCACCCTACGCTAAGGCACCACATTCCCTAGTGTGTTTCGTGCGGCTGATGGCGAAGCAGCCCCAATGGCACATCTGGTCACAAAGCTTCTTTGACTCAGGTTCATGAAGCTCATGGAGCTGCGACATTTTTATAGTTAAAAACAAGTCTTTGTTTCATATCACATTTTATAGTATTGAATAGGTCTCATTAGTTTTAACATGAATAGGAATTGTTCCATTTCACATGTGGTGGTTTAGTCGCTAACTTATGCCTGGCTCTTGTGACCTCATGGACTGTAGCCTGCCAGGCTCCTCAGTCCATGGGATTCTCCGGGCAAGAATACTGGAGTGAGTTGCCATTTCCTTCTCTAGGGGATCTTCCCGACCCAGGAATCAAACCCAGGTCTCCTGCATTGCAGGCAGATTCTTTACTGACTGAGCTATGCGGGAAGCTTCAGGTCTAGTTAATTACACAGGATTAGTTAATTCTGAAGCCAAGCTTCCCAAGTTTGAATCCTATGCTTATACTAGTTCTGTAACCTTGAACAGATTACTTGAAATTTTATACCCTGGCTTCTTTACTTGTCAAATAGGGAAAGCAGCAGCGCACACCTTTTCAAACTCTTATGAGGATTAAATGAAAAAAATGTGCAGTATCTAAAGCATTTAGAACATTGTTCAGTTCAATATACAGTCTGATATGTGTTACCACCACTATCACCATCTTTACATTATAGTCTTAATTCACTTATTTTATGACATAAGAATGATGATAGGGTCTTTAAGGGATTTTCACAATCCTTTAATTCTAATGAAGTCTCTATTGACATAAAACATTCAGTATCATTTTTTCCATATATAACATATATAACTACTGATCTATTTTTGTGCCTGTTAATATCTCCAGCTAAACAACTAATAAGTGATTGCCCATTACAGAAAGTATTTCATGACTCATAAAGGAAACATGCAAATATAGATGGATTGTGATTATCATCATCTTAATGTATATGCCAACTTCAGAAAAATAGCTTTTGTTCCTTCACACCCACAAACCTCCCATAAAAACAAGATCAAAACAAGAATTTGATTGGTTCTCCTGGCCTGATTTTTTTCATTTGATACAAATTATACTAACAGGTTATACAGGCAGGAAAACTATATGACTGATTTCATATAACTCAAGAGGAAAAGTCATACACTCTATCCAAAAATACATGTGACAACCTCTTAACCTGTAAGTATATAAAGAGGAGATGGAATTCACCATTCCTTTCTTCTCTACAACTTTTGAGTTGTTGCTAGATGATGTAAGTTTTTAACTTGATTTTTCTCCATCTCTCTTATCCATGGACTGAAGAACAGATATTGTGTTAGCAAGCGTGAAAACATTTTGTAGTACATCCTTAAAGCTCCTGGGTGATCAGGTGCACTATCAGTGAGCAGTTAGCATCTTGGAAGGAATTTTCTGAGCAGTAGGTCTCAACATTAGGCTTAAAATATTCAGTAAACCATGTTGTAAACACATGGGCTGTCACTGAGGCTTTGTCATTCCATTTACGGAGCACAAGTAAAGTAGATTTAGCATAATTCTTAAGGACCAGGGATTTTCAGAATGGTAAATGAACATGAGCTTCAACTGAAAGTTACCTGCTACATTAGTCCTAACAAGAGATCCAGCCAGTTCTCTGAATCCAGGCATTGACTTCTCCTATCTAGCTATGAAAGTCCTAGATAGCATCACCTTCTGATGTAAGGCTGTTGTCCTATGTTGAAAATTGGTTGTTTAGTGTAGCCACCTTCGTCTTAGAGAGACTTTTGGTCTCTAGCTAGGAAAATGAATGGATCTGCCATAGCTTCTACATCAGCACTTGCTGCTTTCACCTGGCACTGTTGGGGAGATGGCTTCTTTCCTTTATCCTCATGAACCAATCTCTGCTAGCTTCAACCTTTTCTTCTGTAACCTCCTCACCTCTCCTAGCCCTCACTGAATTAAAGAGAGTTAGGGCCTATTTCTGGATTGCTGCTGCTGCTGCTGCTGCTGCTGCTGCTGCTGCTGCTAACTTGCTTCAGTCGTGTCCGATTCTGTGCGACCCCATAGATGGCAGCCCGCCAGGCTCCCCCATCCCTGGGATTCTCCAGGCAAGAACACTGGAGTGGGTTGCCATTTCCTTCTCCAATGCATGAAAGTGAAAAGTGAAAGCAAATTTGCTCAATCATGTCCGACTCTTCGTGACCCCATGGGCTGCAGCCTACCAGGCTCCTCCGTCCATGGCACTTTCCAGGCAAGGGTACTGGAGTGGGGTGCCATCACCTTCTCCGATTTCTGGATTAGGTTTTGGCTTAAGGGGATGTTGTGAGTAGTCTCATCTTCTGTCCAGACCACTTATACTTTCTCCTGTCAGCAAAGCTGTTTTGCTTTCTCATCCTTCACAAGAAAGAGTGATATACTGGAGTAGTACTTTTGATATCTTTCAAGAACTTTTTATTTGAATTCACAACTTAGCCAACTGTTTGGTTCAAGAGTCCAGCTTTTGGCCTATCCTGGTTTTCAATATGCCTTCTTCATTAAGCTTAATCACACCTCGTTTTGATTTAAAGTAGGCAACGGGTAACTCTTTCACTTGAATACTTAGAGACTACTGGGATGTGAAGTGAAAGTCACCAGTCACGTCCGACTCTGCGACACCATGGACTGTACAGTCAGTCCATGGAATTATCTAGGTCAGGATACTGGTGTGAGTAGCCTTTCCCTTCTCCAGGGGATCTTCCCAAACCAGGGACTGAACCCAGGTGTCCCGTACTGCAGTAGGATTCTCTACCAGCTGAGCTATCAGGGAACCGCAGGGGTTATTAATTGACCTAATTTCAACATTGGTGTTTCCTAAGGAATAGGGAGGCCATTTCTGTTACATTAATAAAATGATAGGATTATTCTCTTTTACCTCTTAATATAATTGGTGATATTAAGTTTTTCTAATACTGAATCATTCACACACTCATAGGATAAAACATACTTCATCCTGATGTGTACCACTAAAATTTAATATTTTATTAAGGATTCATGCAGCCACAGGCTTTTCTGTGACTCAGACAGTAAAGTATCTGCCTACTATGCAGGAGACTTCGGTTTGATCCATGGGTCGGGAAGATCCCCTGGAGAAGGGAATGGCAACCCACTCCAGTATTCTTACCTGGAGAATTCCATAGACAGAGGAGCCTGGCAGGCTACAGTCCTTGGGATCGCAATGAGTCAGACAAGACTAAGCAACTAACACACACATGTACCCACATAAAATGAGACTGGTCTTTAGTTTTTTATTATTACATTTTCCAAATTTGGTTATTTGCAAAGATATACTAGCTTCAAACGAGCTTTCTCTTCCTAGCTTCTGAGACAACTCTTAGAAATTATCTTTCCGTGAAGGTTTGGTGAAACTATTTAGTCTCTCTTGGTAGAACAGGCTGGATTGTCACTTCACGCTCTTAATGGATAACGGTTCAAGTCTCCTGTTTCTTCTTGGGTCAATCAGTTAAGTTTCCTAATCTATGGCACAGCATTATTGAAAGTAATTTTACAATTTTTAAATTGCTCTATCTGTAGTTAATTTTCATTTTATATTCCTAATTGTGTTTATTTGTACATTTTTTTTTTTCCATTGATCTTGGTAGTATTTGTCTCCGTAAGTCTCAAAGAGATGGGAATACCAGACCACCTAACCTGCCTCTTGAGAAACCTGTATGCAGGTCAGGAAGCAACAGTTAGAACTGGACATGGAACAACAGACTGGTTCCAAATAGGAAAAGGAGTACTTCAAGGCTGTATATTGTCACCCTGCTTATTTAACTTCTATGCAGAGTACATCATGAGAAATGCTGGAATGGAAGAAACACAAGCTGGAGTCAAGATTGCCGGGAGAAATATCAAAACCTCAGATATGCAGATGACACCACCCTTTTGGCAGAAAGTGAAGAGGAGCTAAAAAGCCTCTTGATGAAAGTGAAAGAGGAGAGTGAAAAAGTTGGCTTAAAGCTCAACATTCACAAAACGAAGATCATGGCATCTGTTCCCATCACTTCATGGGAAATAGATGGGAAACAGTGGAAACAGTGTCAGACTTTATTTTGGGGGGCTCCAAATTCACTGCAGATGGTGACTGCAGCCATGAAATTAAAAGACGCTTACTCCTTGGAAGAAAAGTTATGACCAACCTAGATAGTATATTCAAAAGCAGAGACATTACTTTGCCTACTAAGGTCCATCTAGTCAAGGTTATGGTTTTTCCTGTGGTCATGTATGGATGTGAGAGTTGGACTGTGAAGAAGGCTGAGCACCGAAGAATTGATGCGTTTGAACTGTGGTGTTGGAGAAGACTCTTGAGAGTCCCTTGGACTGCAAGGAGATCCAATCAGTCCATTCTGAAGGAGATCAGCCCTTGGATTTCTTTGGAGGGAATGATGCTAAAGCTGAAGCTCCAGTACTTTGGCCACCTCATGCGAAGAGTTGACTCAATGGAAAAGACTCTGATGCTGGAAGGGATTGGGGGCAGGAGGAGAAGGGGACGACCGAGGATGAGATGGCTGGATGGACTCACGGACTCGATGGACGTGAGTCTGAGTGAACTCTGGGAAATGGTGATGGACAGAGAGGCCTGGAGTGCTGCGATTCATGGGGTCGCAAAGAGTCGAACACAACTGAGCAACTGAACTGAACTGAAGTCTTCTCATATAACTGATTCTTGAAGTAATTCTGTTTCTTTACTTTCTAAAAATTTCTATTTTATCTTTGTGTCTTTTCACTTCTCATAAGTTGGTGAACACCCAGGCTAAGACAGCAATAATTATCTCAGACAATGGTCTATTCAGCAAACAGACTGAAGAGTGTAAGTTTAAACAGGTAAACCAACAGCCTTGCTTTTGGCTTTGCCAAGATGCTAGTCGGTTCACAGGACTGTTCTGAATTTATGATCTATGAACCTAAACACTCCCATCAAGAGGCTAATTTTGGCACCAGGAATTTACCAAGTCCGGGTGGTGGACGAACCGACCTATACACATCCTCTCCTCTGAAATGGCATGAGCCTGCACTTCCTTCCTTACAAGGGCGACTGCCCCTGTTACTATGTTCTATCTGAGGTTCTTGTTCTCTTCCATTATATACCAAACCTCTTAACTTTTCATCTCTCCAGTGCTGAATAGCCTAGGAGTTCTCTCTAGTGACTGGACACCACTCTTGAGTGAGGAAATGTTACTGGACTGCCCCCGACTGCTACTTAGGACTGGTCAGTCCTCATAACTCTTTCTGCTGGAGGTTTCTCTCTCCTGAGCCAAACTGGTGGGGAGTGATTTGAACTTCTGGACAAGCCCCATGAATCAAGTCTGGCTCCTCAATAAGTCACAGAGGATTTCTGTTCCCTGAAATTTCAAAGCAGCAAATACTGTTCTGCTGATGCCCAGAAGATATGAAAGGATTCTCTTCTACACACCTTGTTGTTCAGTCAGTAAGTCGTGTCCAACTCTTTGAGAATCCATGGACTGTAGCATGGCAGGCCTCCCTGTCCTTCACTATCTCCTGGAGTTTGTTTAAACTCATGCTTGAACAAACCTTGAGTTATTCAAACTCATCACCTTGAGCTGGTGATGCCATCTAACTACCTCATCCTCTGTCATTCCTTTCTCCTCCTCTCAATCTTATCCAGCTTCAGGGTCTTTTCCACACACCTATTCCAAGGAAAATGCCAGTCTCCTTCCATGCCTGTGGACCAAGGCTAACTGCATGGCCCACTTACAGTTCATGCTCCTTTCAAGATCTGGAGTCTAGTGTTGCTCCTATATCTAAAAAAAGAGTTGCTTTCCCAAGGACAAAACTAGCTATAATCATCTGTTGTGGTCAAAATTCTTCAGCATCTACAGCTTAAAAATGAACACAATCTGTGAGAGAAAGCAAGCAAGCTGTATGACTGTAAAAACCAACCACAATACAAAGTTCTAAAATAAAAGTCTCACATGTTCTGCTCTTAGTAAGTTACTGTTGAAGCTTAAAGTCTGCCCTGGTCCTAATACAAACCTCAACAAAAACATATGATTGGGCTCCCCTAGATTTTACAAAGGGCCATAGTCTTTTACACACAATTCAACATGAGAAACTCTAAGAATTGTTTTTTTCCCAAAAGTTTGCAGCAAACTCATTTGAGGTCAAAAACCTGACCTGTAATAGTGTGAGTCTATTTATAATCATTTAGTACCCAAAGGAAGTAAAATAGAGTTTAGTCTTGGAATATGCACATGCCTTCACCATACCAGAACAGAAAATAATGGTTCAAATATTGACAATCTCTGTAACATCTGTATTGGACCTGACCTTCAATATAGCAACAAAATTTGCCACTTAAGGAAACTTTGTAGCTAACTGGCAAAACAAAGACCCATTACATAGTACAAATAATCTTTCCCAATATTATCTACTCTATACAGTCGCACTTTGAATTCAGAATATGACTGATCCCAACCTTAATCTTATATCTGGCATTACATCGTGCATGAGTGCTCATCGTGTCCGACTCTGTGACCCCATGGACTTCAGCCCACCAGACTCCTCTGTCTGTGGAATTTTCCAGGCAAGAATACTGGAGTGCATTGCCATTTCCTACCCCAGGAGATCTTCCTGACCCAGGGACTGCACTCACATCTTCTGCATTGGCAGGTGGGTTCTGTACCACTGTGCCACCTGGGAAGCTCATATTTGGCATAACCTATCACTGTTTACCATTTTGCATCAATTTTCCAAACAGGCTTGTCAGAATCCAATTAAACACTTTTCTCCTTTACTCAGTTTTGTCCCTCCAAGCAAGCGAGAATGACAGATATCTAGTAGCAATGCCTGAATAGTCTGGCAACTTCAAAAATGTGTAAATTGAAGGTATGAAGGCATAAAAACAGCCCATAAATAGTTCTCACCAACAAGGTTACTTAAATTCTGAATAAACAAAATATTAAATGGATAAGACCACATAAAATTTTACAAAAATAAGTCATATTAACATTTAAAAAGCAGAACCTTTTTCTCCCAATAAATATTAGTTACAAACATGAAATGGCAGTCCACTCCAGTGTTCTTGCCTGGAGAATCCCATGGATGGAGGGGCCTGGTGGGCTACAGTCTATGGGGTTGCAAACAGTTGGACATGACTAAGCAACTAACAGACACACACACGAACACTTTACAGATAATACTGCTCAGATTTTCCACCAGAAATTTATCTTGGAAATGAAAAGGAAATAAGTTTCATACCCAAAAGTTAATAGTAATAATGAAGTGTTTTAAGAATGGGGAGAGGAAATGACTGCCTGCTGTAGAAAATCTTATACAACATTTGGCAACTACAATCTTTCCAAGCCTTCTATCTCTTAGTTGAAGGGGCTTTAAATTTAAGAATGCCCTGGAGATGGCATAATCATTTTCCCCATGAAGTAAAATTACTGGGCAGAAAATACTAAAATACTACTTATCTCACCACAGCAGTATATCCCACATTTTTTACTTAAAAAAAAAAAGACAATATTTAGTGTTTGCTAAATAGAAACTTTGTATGTGCAGTTGATATGACTGTCATTAAGCAACTCAACCATTACTCTTTTTTTGGTAGGCATTCAGTGGAACAGAATTTTAATTCTACTATGTTTTACTGATAGCATTCCTAACAAGTTTGGCTGTACATTGATACTTAGACTCTACTAACTTGAGAGCTTTTTCCTTCTCTCCCCTCCTGCACATAAAACAATTTTATTCAGATGGCTAAATGCTGATTTAAAAGCAGATCCCAATTACATATCAACTATACTTCAATAAAAATAATAATAATAAATCTTAGCAGTTACTCTGATCTATTACACCACAGAGAAGTCCTACCATTACCTTGTAATCTGACTACTCAAAGCACTCCCTATCAACACTCTCCATTGCATTTCTACATAGCTAGACATTTTTGAACATGGAAAAATCATGGGTGAGGGGGGAGTAAGGAAAGAAGGAAAAGAGGGGAGGAAGGTGAAAAGAAGGAAGCGAAAAGGGAGGAGGAAGGAAGGGGTGTGGAAGGGGAGAGAAGGATGAAGGAAGAATGAGGGAGAGGTGGAGAGAGGAGGGAGGGGGACTAGGGCCAGTTGCCTGGAGGATGTAGCCAGTGAGCTCAGTCTTACAAGACAGACAGAGTAGATGGCAGGAATATTTACTCTTAACTTCTGTTGTAGTTTCTTTAAAATGTTGTGTTAGTTTCTGCCGTACAGCAAAGCAAGTCAATCATACATATACGTAGTTGGTTAGTGTTAGTTGCTCAGTTGTGCCCGACTCTTTGAGACCCCACAGACTGCAGCCCATCAGGCTCCTGTCTATGGAGTTCTCCAGGGAAGAATACCGGAGTGGGTTGCCATTTCCTTCTCCAGCGGACCTTCCCGATCCAGGGATAGAACCTGGGTCACTTGCAATGCAGGCGGATTCTTTACACACTGAGCACCAGGGAAGCCGTACATATACATATATCCCCTCTTTTTGTTTTCCTTCCCATTTAGGACACCACAGAGCACTGAGCAGAGTTCCCTGTGTTATACAGTAGGTTCTCATTAGTTATCTATTTTATACATAGCAGTAGTGTATACATGTCAATCCTGATCTTCCAATTAATTCCATCCCCCTTCCCCCTGTGTGTCCATACATTTGTTCTCTATGTCTGTGCCTCTATTTCTACTTTGCGTAATATTTTTAGATTCTCTCTCTATAAAAACATTAATATACAATATTTATTTTTCTCTGTGGCACATATATACAAGGGAATATTATTCAGCCATAAAAAGGAACTAAATTGTGCCTTTCGTAGAGACGTGGATGGACCTAGAAATTGTCACACACAGTGAAGGCAGGCAGGAGCCTTTGAAAAAAGAGTCACAGAATAATGAAAAGCAAGATGTGTATAGTATATTCAGGTAATCACATTTCCCCCACCATCACTTACCAGTCAAGTATATATGAGGAAGTTGAATGAAACAAGGTGCTGTAATATATTTGGGTACTTCCAGGATTCAAAGGTTAACATCCTAAACAGCCACAATGTGAGAGTATTAGAAGGTAGGGTATTTGGAGGTGTTTAGGTCTTGAGAGTAGAGCCCTCACAAACAGTATCAGAGCTCTTATCAAAAAGCCTCAATGCAGCTCCCTAGCCCTGCAGCCATGCCGGGACACAGAGGGCAGGTGCCGTCTATGAGCCAGGAAACAGGTCCTCACCAGACAGCACACTGCATCCACCAGAACCATAATCTTGCACTTCCCAGGATCCAGAACTGAGAAATCTGTGTTTTTATAAGTCACCCAATTTGATGATTTGTTAAGGCAGCCTGAACGGACTAAGACACAAAGGTCTAAATGTTCACAAGGAACTTACTGTACGTGTATAATCCGAGCATCACGACACAACACTTAGGGAGAAAACGCTGCAGAGCAGAGAGGCTGATGCAGTGACTATGGACGACTTCTCAGAAACAAAGCAGGGACCAAGAACTCTGCCAGCTGGTCTGTGTAACAGGGAAGAGAGACAATGAAACGAACCTGTTCCTCAATCAGAGGAAAACAATCTTCGGTCATGGTAGACTCTCTTCTGCTTTCTCCAAGCCTGCAACATTTGTGTTATGATCACTTGCCAACTAGTATTTCAGTAATAAACCTTTCAGGAATGGTTACCTTATGCCATTACAAATGTACACAACTTTGAAGAGCCATGAAAAGGACAAATCAAAATATCAATCTCTCCATGTTATGCAGACTCTCAGCTCTCTTTGTACTCCTGCTAGTCATGAGCAAGTTGGGATTCAAGTGCAGGAGGAAGCAACCTCCACAACCCGCCACTCCATGGTGCCCCAAGGGGCCAGTTTATGTGCTGAGAGTTCTGCAAAGCAGGGGAGGAAGAGGAAGAGAAAGGAAGAAAGGGAGGCAGAAGGAAGAGAAGGGACAAGGGAGTCGGGGAGAGAAGGCGCCAGCCTGATGGGTGTGTGGAACTCTGCATGGAGGGGAGCAAGTATCAAGCCCCCTAACACAGCCCTTCTTCTCTGCTCTCTCACTTGCTAGAACCATCATCCTTCTCTGGCTATCCAAAGAAGGAAGGCCAGGTTCACACCTAGCCTATCATGTGTGAGTGCACCAAAGTATGAAAAGGAGCCAATTTAAAAAAAAAAAAAAAGAAAGAAAGGCTACCAGGCACAGGGAGAAACAGTAAGGCTGGTCTCCCTTCTCCCTTCCCAGTATGCCTGGAACACAGGTTAAGTATATTTAATCTCTCTCCCTTTGAATGTCCCTACATATTCATTTATGATCGCCACTAGCTTAATACCTTCTGTCCATGCTACACTATCAGACCTGCACGTAATTTTATGAGAAACAAAGGTAAGCTAAGAAGGAAATTAAATTCCTCTACATGATAGAAACTTTTAGAACTGAGAACTAAGTTGTCAAGCTAAAATCTTAATCTCAGCAATTTATAGAAGATTAAATATACTCCAGTGTGACAAATACATCACAAAAGCAGAAAAATCATTACCTACTGCTTCATCAACCATGTAGAGATTAAAGGCCATTGGAGAAGCCACATAATAATAATAATAGCAGTTCACATAAAGCATCGTGCTTAGCAACCTAAATTCATTAACTGGTTTAATCAACAATCCTAAGAAGCAGGTACATTATTAATCTGTACTAAAGATGAAGAAAATGAAGAGCAACAATATCAAGCTCCCTGGTCACTTAGTGGTGAAGAATCTCCCTGCAACGCAGGAGATGCAGGTTCGATCCCTGGGTTGGGAAGATCCCCCAGAGAAGGAAATGGCAACCCACTCCAGTATTCTTGCCTGGAGAATCCCATGGACAGAGGAGCCTGGCAGGTGACAATCCATGCGGTCACAAAGAGTAGGACACAACTTAGCGACTAACAACAACAAGACCCAGTTCCAGAGTCTCACAGATGAGAAGTGTTAGAGTTGGAATTCCAACACAGATAGAAACGATTTTGTTCCGCTTGTCTCCCCCTTGTGTTTAAACTCATCTCCTCTATGATGAAGCCTTCACAGGTCCTTTAAGTCAGAGATAGCTAACCATTTCTGTAGCATGAACTTCTTAGCATTTTGCTAAAGTCTGTGACTACCTTCTCAGAATAACGCTTTTAACAGCATAAAAGTAATTCATAGGATTATGAAGGAAAGCAGTTTTACTGCAGTTATAAAAATATTTTTAAAAACGAATTTGTGCTGTAGCAATTTATGTGCATCTTTCAGAAATCATCAGCAAGATGTAATAAGGGATTTAAGAGTACCAGTTTCAGGGGAGTTCATGTACATAAACAGTATTTCAAGACAGCTGCAGTAAAATTTGTGATACCAAAATATACCAATTTTGATTGGTGATAAAGCCAACAGATACTGCTAGAACCACTCTGGTTTACTGCCTATATTCCTAATTCTGAGATAATACTAAATTTCAGTCAGAGGCTAGTGAAAATTAAAGCTGTCATGTTCGTCCATCGGAGTTCACAGATTTTCTGAATTCCACCTAGATTAGGAACATCAGCTGTATACTGCAACTCATCACTTTCTCTCTGAAACCAGCCCTGTTCCTCTTGTAGCACTCATCTTGGTCCCTTCTCACACCACAGTGAGAATGTCGGGAATGTGCCTTAACCCTTAAGGGACTATCACCTTCCTTAGGAGCAAGGGATGACCCTTGTACCTGGAGGTACCACCAGCACCTCATGCAGAAGGGATGGTTGAAAGTTTATGGTACACATGCATACAAATATGACATTATACTTTCAGCTAAAAATAGTAGGCAGCTACTGAACAGCTTACACTTTTAAGAAATAGCTGTCCTCCTTCAGGACACCAATTCTTACCTCATTAGCTCAATCACTTTTAACTAAAACTCCCATCTCAAACCAGGATTTGGATGCAAAAGAGGGGCACCTCTTTATGAAAACAAGATTCTCCATCCTAGGAGTTCCTCCAGTGACGAAAAACAAAAAAGTTGTTTCAATTGTAAAATGGTAAATATTCAGGACTATGTCTTAGCGTGTTTCATGGGGGTACCAAATGAAAACAGGCTTTCAACAAGTATTCTGAAGGTATTATATAAGCTAAACCAAAACTGTACTAAGGAACAGATGATCAATGACTATCTGAGATAATCACAGTCTTGCATATTTTACCTGTTTATTTTCAAGACTCTACACTATGGCTATGTGAGAAAAAAGCTTTAAATATACACCTTTAAATATAAAAGATGAGTCCAGCACCCACTGGGACTGTGCTAACAAGGATACATATGGTTCCTCTCAAGATTTTACCCCTGAAACCAAAGATAAGACAAAAATCTTTAAAGACAGAAGTTCAACAGAAAAAAAAAAAAAAAAGCAGAAGAAATATCTTCGACTAAGTGAAGTGTTAGTCACTCAGCCGTGTTCGACTCTTTGCAACCCCATGGACTGCAGCCCACCAGGCGCTTCTGTCCAAGGAGTTCTCCAGGCAAGAATACTGGAGAGGGTAGCCATTTTCTTCTACAGATGACCTTCCTGACCCAGGGATCGAACCTGTATCTCTGCTGCATTGCAGGGAGATTCTTTACTGTCTGAGCCACCAGATACTTCACAGTGACATTTAAATAAGCAAAAAAGTTCATAATTTTTTCAGGGTCATAAAGTCAAGGAAATAGGAATATTTACCCTGAAAACTTTTATAAACTGAACAATGCTCAAAGTAACTAATGAAAAATTTAATTATAAAATTAGAAACAATGTTTGATACCAAAATAAAAAAATTCCATATAAAATATCATTTGCTGAATACAGTTCTTCAAAGAAATTTTACTTAACCTTATGGTTAAAGGAAAATGTAAAATAAATGAAACTAAGCAACTTCTTGAAGACATTTAAAGTTAAAGAGCATTTTCCCCTTTTAATGAAAGAAATCTTCTAAGAAGTAATCTGTGACCAAACAGCTTACTCATCAGGAAGCTGAAGTGTGACTGCTCAGAAAAGATCCTGCAATCACCAACCTCGCACTTTCCCTGAAGGAGGATACCGCTGTGCTCTGAATTTATTCAAAGAGCCAAGGGTTTATGAAGGGCCAGGTATGTCGAAACTTCCTGAATCATGGTGTCAGAAACGCGTGTAGCACAGTATTGAAATATGCACCACAGATATGGTATACCCTACCTTGGCTACATGGAGACCCACACTTGAGCATCTGCCCACTGGATTTGAGGATTACAGAATGAGACAAGGAAGTGCTTCTGCCCTTTGTGGTGACCTGGCTTGGATTTAACTTCCATACCGTCAACCAAACTTGAAATCTGTACTAGGTCGACTAACACATGATCCACTATAGAGATACAATGCCCTTATATAAAAACACAGATGCAGAAGAAAAGATTTAGTTAACAAAGGACTAAAACATGTCCTGAGCCACAAAAATTCACTCCATGGGCTTGGGAAAAAAAATCTCAATTTCTCCTGAAAATACATGAAGAAAGGAGAAAAAAAAAAATGCTCCAACAAGATTTCCTTAGCTATCTCAAACAACAAATTCTACCATCTATAGATCAGGTCTTCACAAAATGGACAGTGTCAAGAACGCAGGCAAGTCTACAAAACACAGACAGGCAGCAAAAAAAACAAGCTATCCTAAACAGAAACAGGAATCTCAGACATTTTCAAATACTTAATTTGAAATGCCATCCTTAGAATTTAAGAAAATGTGATGTGAAACAAGACCGCCAATATCAAAAATAACAAACACAATGTGACCTGCAGAGCTGCACGAAAATTTAAACCCTCACTTCTCATTACTGGTTACTGGATTTCATGTGTGAACGCAATGACCTTTCTTCATACCCTCCTGACACAGGATGCCAATCCTGGTTTACTTAGCTATCATCAATTCACTCTGAAAAAATAGCCTTTTTCATGGTATTTTTTTTTCCAGAGTTCAAAAGAAATTTCAACAGGTCCAATAGCCCTTGGAATATGAACAGTAAATCCTTCCATCCCAAAGTAAACTGCTAACAAAAAGCTGCCACCAAAATATTTAAATGCCAACCCTACCAGCCCCTCTTCCTCTATCCTGGCATACACAAAAAACTAAGACCCTTGGGTGGTACTTTTTAATTTAAAAAAGGTAGTTACAAAAAAACAAAGCAAAAGAGACTTAAAAGACTCTCAGTTTTCACAAATCAACTGTTAAGCAACTGTCTTTATTTTTTAAACAGATATTAAAGGACAGGGCATAATGTCAGGGAAAGACAGTAGGTAGAAGGAAAGGAATGATATGAAATTGACTGCTGTAATGTGAAGCTGGCAGGGCTTCCCCGGTGGCTCAGTGGTGAAGAGTCTGCCTACAGTGCAGGAAGCCTGGTTCAGTCCCTGGGATGAGAAGATCCCCTCAAGGAGGGCCTGGCAACCCCCTCCAGTATTCTTGCCTAGAGAATCTCATGGACAGAATCTCATGGGCTGCAAGCTGCAGTCCATAGGGTCACATAGAGTCGGACACGACTGAAGAGACTAAGCAGCAGCAGGAAGTCCGAAGCTGAGGCAGCCATTCCCAATTTCTTTGAAAGAAACTAACAGTGAGAGTCAAGCTCCCTGATGCTCTAGACTAGGAAGTAGTATATACAGATTTTTTTCCGACAGAAATGCATATAAAAATTCAAACACCATGGCCTGGAGCTTAGACCTGGAGCTATAGTATAAAGCCCTGCTCTTTTTTGTTGCTGTTGTTGTCCTTTACATTTTGGAGATGTGAAAGCTTCAGGGCAAGAAACAGAAGAAATAAAGAAACAAATTAACACTTGGAGGCTTGCAGAGAGAAAAGGAGCTTTAGAAATTATCTTCTCTCTTCAAAGGTGGGGAACCAGATCAATAGTAAAGACCTAGTTTCACCAACATACTCTACTCTGCAAACAGATGTGGAAACAATGAAAACAGTGACAGACTTTATTTTCTTGGGCTCCAAAATCACTGTAGATGGTGACTGCAGCCATGAAATTAAAAGATGCTTCTTCCTTGGAAGAAAAGCTATGACCAACCTAGACAGCATACTAAAAAGCAGAGACATTACTATTACTTTACTGAAGAAAGGTCTATCTAGACAAAGCTATGGTTTTTCCGGGAGTCATGTATGGATGTGAGAGCTGGACCATAAAGAAAGCTGAGCCCTGAAGAATAGATGTTTTTAAACTGTGGTGTTGGAGAAGACACTTGAGAGTCCCTTGGACTGCAAGGAGATCCAAGTCCATCCTAAAGGAGATCAGTCCTGGGTGTTCATTGGAAGGACTGATGCTGAAGATGAAGCTCCAATAACTCTGGCTACCTGATGTGAAGAACTGACTCATTAGAAACGATTCTGATGCTGAGAAAGATTGAAGGCAAGAAGAAGGGGACGACAGAGGATGAGATAGTTGAATGGCACCATCAACTCGATGGACATGAGTTTGAGCAAGCTCTGGCAGTTGGTGATGGACAGGGAAGCCTGGCGTGGTGAAGTCCATGGGGTCGCAAAGAGTCAGACATGACTGAGTGACTGAACTGACTGACTGATTCTACTCTGAGAGTTACTAATCCAAGAAGGGTTGTAGATGGAATGAGGAGAGGATGAAAAGCATGATGCAAACCACTGTCATGAATAATTTATGAAGAAAATAGAATTGAAAGGAAATGTGGTACAGTCTCTACTTGGAATATGAATATGTCTTTCATTCTACCAGAACAGGAAACAAATGAGGATCAGAGGTAAAGTATCTTAACAAAACTGCAAAATGGGGGGTGGGGGGGGGGTAGGCTCTGAAAATAACTGCAGTATAAAAAGGGATTAACATTCATCTTAATGTATGAAGAACACTTGTAACTCAGTATTTAAAAGATGAACATCCAAATGGACAAAAAGGACATGAACAGATAATTCAGAAAGATATAAATACGAATGACTGGTATGGAAATGCTGAACTTTGCTAACAGTAAAATAAAAATCAGTTGGCATTTATTTTATGATAATACTGAGTATGAAAGGGGAAAAAAACAGCACTCTCATATGCGGTTATGGTAGCAAAAACTGCTAATACTTTTGAGAACAATTTGGTAATCTGTATAAGAGTTTAGCCAATACTTATCTTCCATCATCCAGGAATACCACTTGCAGAAATTTATCAAAGATGAATTTATGTAAGAATACAAATGACCATCTCAGCACTTATTTTAACACTTTAAGAAAACTTAAGTGTCTAAAAATAAAGTTGAGACACAGGCAGACAATGGTCTATTACACAGCTACTTAAAATCATACTCACAGAGAATATTTAAAGAATGCTCATGACATACATAAAAAAAAAAAGAAGTAATTCCAGTTTCATATATACAAAAGAGAAACAGCAAACTGTTTGAGTTGTCTATAGGCTTTGGAATAACAGGGCATTATTCAATGTCCTCTTTAATATTTTAGGGCTTCTCTGGTTGTTCAGACAGTAAAGAATCTGCCTGCAATGCAGGAGAAGTGAAGTGAAGGCGCTCAGTCACGTCAGACTCTTTGCGACCCGGTGGACTTTAGCCCACCAGGCTCCTCCGTCTATGGGATTCTCCAGGCAAGAATATTGGAGTGGGTTGCCATTTCTTTCTCCAGGGGATCTTCCCAACCCAGGGATCGAACCCAGGTCTCCCATACTGCAGGCAGACGCTTTAACCTCTGAGCGACCAGGGAAGCCCAATTCTCTGGTTGGGAAGATCCCCTGGAGAAAGGAGTGGCTACCCACTCCAGCATATTTCCCTGGAGAATTCCTTGGATAGAGGAGCCTGTTGGGCTACATTCTGTACAGTTGCAGAGAGTTGGACAGAACGGAGCAACTAACACTTCCCTTCTTAATAGTGATTATTTTTAGAGCAGTTTTAGCATTGCAGAAACTTTTCCTCTTTAATGTTTTAAAAATTCTCTTAACAATCATATTATACAATATTTCTATTAAAGAGTTAAAAGTGTTATTGATGTAGAAAACATCTGAATCCCAGTATAAAGAGTTTCAAAATGAAAATATACAATAAAAGTGCCAAGTTCAGTTCAGTTCAGTCACTCAGTCTTGTCCAACTCTTTGCGACTCCATGAATCTCAGCACGCCAGGCCTCCCTGTCTATCACCAACTCCTGGAGTTTACCCAAACTCTTGTCCATCGAGTCAGTGATGCCATCCAGCCATCTCATCCTCTGTCATCCCCTTCTCCTCATACCCCCAATCCCTCCCAGCATCAGGGTCTTTTCCAATGAGTCAACTCTTCGCATGAGATGGCCAAAGTACTGGAGTTTCAGCTTCAGCATCAGTCCTTCCAATAAACACCCAGGAATGATCTCCTTTAGGATGGACTGGTTGGATCTCCTTGCAGTCCAAGGGACTCTCAAGAGTTTTCTCCAACACCACAGTTCAAAAGCATCAATTCTTCAGCACTCAGCTTTCTTTATAGTCCAAATCTCATCCATACATGACCACTAGAAAAACCATAGCATTGACTAGATCGATCTTTGTTGGCAAAGTAATGTTTCTGCTCTTGAATATGCTATCTAGGTTGGTCATAACTTTTCTTCCAAGGAGTAAGTGTCTTTTAATTTCATGGCTGTAATCACCATCTGCAGTGATTTTGGAGCCCCAAAAAGTAATGTCTGACACTGTTTCCACTGTTTCCCCATCTATTTCCCATGAAGTGAAGGGAACAGATGCCATGATCCTAGTTTTCTGAATGTTGAGCTTTAAGCCAACTTTTTCACTCTCCTCTTTCACTTTCATCAAGAGGCTTTTTAGCTCCTCTTCACATTCTGCCATAAGCGTAGTGTCATCTGCATATCTCAGGTTACTGATATTTCTCCTGGCAATCTTAATTCCAGCTTGTGTTTCTTCCAGCCCAGCATTTCGCATGATGTACTCTGCATAGAAGTTAAATAAGCAGGGTGACAATATACAGCCTTGACGTACTCCTTTTCCTATTTGGAACCAGTCTCTTGTTCCATGTCCAGTCTAACTGTTGCTTCCTGACCTGCATACAGATTTCTCAAGAGGCAGGTCAGGTGGTCTGGTATTCCCATCTCTTTCAGAATTTTCCACAGTTGATTGTGATCCACACAGCCAAAGGCTTTGGCATAGTCAATAAAGCAGAAATAGATGTTTTTCTGGAACTGTACAAAAAAGATCTTCATGATCCAGATAATCATGATGGTGTGATCACTAACCTAGAGCCAGACATCTTCGAATGTGAAGTCAAGTGGGCCTTAGGAAGCATCAATAGGAACAAAGCTAGTGGAGGTGATGGAATTTCAGTTGAGCTGTTTAAAATTCTAAAAGATGATGCTGTGAAAGTGCTGCACTCAATATGCCAGCAAATTTGGAAAACTCAGCAGTGGTCACAGGACTGGAAAAGGTCAGTTTTTATTCCTATCCCAAAGAAAGGCAATGCCAAAGAATGCTCAAACTACCATACAATTGCACTTATCTCACACGTTAGTATAGTAATGCTCAAAATTCTCCAAGCTAGGCTTCAGCAATACGTGAACCGTGAACTTCCAGATGTTCAAGCTGGTTTTAGAAAAGGCAGAGGAACCAGAGATCAAATTGCCAACATCTGCTGGATCATTGAAAAGGCAAGAGTTCTAGAAAAACATCTATTTCTCCTTTATTGACTATGCCAAAGCCTTTGACTGTGTGGATCACAATAAACTGTGGAAAAAACTGCCAAAAATAGAGCTTAATATTTTGGCATGAAAATGAGTAATTTTCCCTTTAATATGAGATTTGTGATTTCACACTTCAGAGTGTTTTTTCCCCTTACAGAAGGAATTCCCATTTGTATCATTATAGAAGGAGAAAATCTGAAAAGCAAGTGGTTGTTGTGGTAATGATGGGGACAAGACTTACTTTATACTACTTTGGTAATTTTTAAAAATTAAACACTTCTAACTCTCATCCATTCTCAGGAACCGGAAGAGAACATAAATTAATGGAAGTAATCAGCAAAATGCACATCCCGTCCAAATGTTGTTGAAGGGCTTCCCTGATAGCTCAGTTGGTAAGTATTCACCTGCAATGCAGGAGACCCCTGTTAGATTCCTGGGTCGGGAAGATCTGCTGGAGAAAGGATAGACTACCCACTCCAGTATTCTTGGGCTTCCCTTGTGCCTCAGCTGGTAAAGAATCCACCTACAACGTGGGAGACCTGGGTTCAATCCCTGGGTTGGGAAGATCCCCTGCAGAAGGGAAAGGCTACCCACTCCAGTATTCCGGCCTGGAAAATTCCATGGACTATATAGTCCATGGCGCTGCAAAGAGTCAGACATGACTGAGCGACTTTCACTCACTGACTTCTGAAAAGTTGTAAACAAAGCTAACCCACCAAAAAGGTGGGGGAGAAGATTACAACATTCATTTTTGGCACAGTAATAGAACTTGAACGTTTGTTACACTGAAAGCAGCTAGTACGCAATTATATACTGTCTTTCGGAAATCCAAAAAGGAAAGGCCATTTTCTTTTCCATCTATCTGTTATAAATCATACTGTCACTGGTTACATTTGGATGAAGTCCACCTGAATTTTGTAAACAGAAGCCAATATCTGATGAGAAAAACAACTTGGAAAGTAACATACTACAATAAACCTATGTTTATCCATCCACAGAATCAGCTGAAGTCTCCTAAATGGAAAAACAGAACAGGGGGAAAAGATATGGCTAGGAGAAAAAAAAAAAAAAAACACTTGTAGGACTACTGTCCACTTTATGTCTTCCTCCATACAGTGAGTTACTTTGGGGGTCAGGGGAGCTTGAAGAAAAAAAAAGAAAACTTCTATAAAGAAAAGAAGATGAAGGTACTACAGAATCTAATAGTAATTAGCAGTTATAAAATTACCAAGATTGTTACTGCTAACTTTTATTAGGCAACTGAGTATGTACCTGCCATTTCTTTCTTCTTTTCCTTTTGTGGTTCCTCTCTATCAAGTATGCCCAGTTAGGTGGTTTAGACACTTGGGTCAACATTTTTCCCCTAATAATGCTACTAACTTTGAAGGAAAAGACTGAATTAATTTCAAAATCAAAATTCTTTATTATTCTTATTATATTATAGGGCGATATTCAAACCAGAACATTTCATGCAAAGATGGGCACAATAAAGGACAGAAATGGGATGGACCTAGCAGAATTAGAAGACATTAAGAAGAGGTGGCAAGAAAACACAGAAGAAATATACAAAAAGATCTTCATGACCCAGATAATCATGATGGTGTGATCACTAACCTAGAGCCAGACATCCTGGAATGTGAAGTCAAGTGGGCCTTAGGAAGCATCACTATGAACAAAGCTAGTGGAGGTGCTAAAATCCCAGTTGAGCTATTTCAAATTCAAAAAGATGATGCTGTCAAAGTGCTGCATTCAATAAGCCAGCAAATTTGGAAAACTCAGCAGTGGCCACAGGACTGGAAAAGGTCAGTTTTCATTCCAATCCCTAAGAAAGGCAATGCCAAAGAATGCTCAAACTACCACACAATTGCACTCATCTCACACGCTAGCAAAGTGATGCTCAAAAATCTCCAAGCCAGGCTTCAACAGTATGTGAACTGTGAACTTCCAGATGCTCAAGCTGGTTTTAGAAAAGGCAGAGGAACCAGAGATCAAACTGCCAAAATCTGCTGGATCATCAAAAAAGCAAGAGAGTTCGAGAAAAACATCTATTTCTGTTTTACTGACTATGGCAAAGCCTTTGACTATGTGGATCACAGCAAACTATGGAAAATTTTTAAAGAGATGGGAATACCAGACACCTGACCTGCCTCCTGAGAAATCTGTATGCAGGTCAAGAAGCAACAGTTAGAAATGGACATGGAACAATAGACTGGTTCCAAATAGGAAAAGGAGTGCGTCAAGGCTGTATATTGTCATCCTGCTTATTTAACTTATATGCAGAGTACATCATGAGAAACGCTGGGCTGGATGATACACAAACTGAAATCAAGACTGTGGGGAGAAATATCAATAACCTCAGATATGCAGATGATAACACCCTTAAGGCAAAAAAGGAAGAGGAACTAAAGAGCCTCTTGTTGACAGTGAAAAAGGAGAGTGAAAAAGTTGGCTTAAAGATTAACATTCAGAAAACTAAGATCATGTCATCTGGTCCCATCATTTCATCACAAGTGGATGGGGAAACAGTGGAAACAGTGACAGACTATTTTGGGGGGCTCCAAAATCACTGCAGATGGTGACTGCATCCATGAATTTAAAAGACACTTACTCCTTGGAAGAAAAGTTATGACCAACCTAGATAGCATATTAAAAAGCAGAGACATTGACAACAAAGGCCCATCTAGTCACAGCTATGTTTCTTCCAATAGTAATGTATGGATGTGAGAGTTGGCCTATAAAGAAAGCTGAGCACTGAAGAATTGATGCTTTTAAACTGTGGTGTTGGAGTCCATCCTAAAGGAGATCAGTCCTGGGTGTTCATTGGAAGGACTGATGCTGAAGCTGAAACTCCAATACTTGGGCCACCTGATGCGAAGAGCTGACTCATTGGAAAAGACCCTGATGCTGGGAAAAACGGAGGGCAGGAGGAGAAGGGGACGAAGAGGATGAGATGGTTGGATGACATCATCGACTCGATGGACATGAGTTTGGGTGGATTCCGGGAGTTGGTGATGGACAGAGAGGCCTGGTGTGCTGCAGTTCATGGGGTCGCAAAGAGTCGGACACGACTGAGCGACTGAACTGAACTAAACATAAACCTCCCTAGAGTTGCATTAAGCAACTTCTGATGCACACATACCATCAATTAATTACTAACCACAAAAATCTGTACATCCAGTTACTCTGCTATTCTTGCAAAGATATTTCCCTACCTCAGAAAAGTTTAGACACATTGCACCTCTACATTTTTCATCTGTCTAGCCTAATACGCCTTCACATGTTGTTCTTCAGTTGAGAGGTGTAGATATGTGCACAGCGGAAGGAGTCCATGCCCAAAATGACTCTGAAGCCCTTAGGGAAAAAAAGGAAACTCTCTTAGTAAAACTACTGGCCATTCACTGAAGCAATTAATGATCCTGTGTGAAAACCGATGCCCATAGGAAATCCACAGAGAATTCCTGATGAGTCACAAACTAAAATCAGAAGAAAGAGAAAGTTGGGATCGTAGTATTATTTCTCCATCAAGAAAAGAGTTCCATTCATCCTCATAAAATTAGTTACTGGCTTTAATTATTACAAAAAGTTTAGTGAACAGAATGGCTCATGTACTATTAGCAAGTAATATTTAAGGGCTTATTAACTGCTATTTAAAATAGGAATTTACTATTGAGATTCTGATTAAAAAGGATAAATTAGACATGCAGACCCACAGATAACTAAGCTCAGCTCTATCAATCAGTGCCAGAAGATTTTTCTAAACAGCTTAGTTCTCCACAAAAGATCTGAATAATTTCCAATTCTGTTTATCTCTCAAAACCAGGCTGTGGAATTAGTTTTTAAATTGCAAAAGAGAATCAACAATGCTTTCAAGGAAGGCTGCAAACTCACAGCCTTCCTATTATACGTGTGAGCTTCTTAAAACGGGAAGCCATTAAAAACATCTTTTAAAAGACATCAGAATGCCAGAAACAAAGCTCTTCAAACTCACCTCATAGTAACTCCGAACCGCATTGCAAAATGCTTCGTCGGCTACAATCTGGGTTTCCCCATTGAGGAAGGCCTGGAACCGTTCTTTCAGTAACTGCAACTGTTGCTTGTTAAGCTGTAAGAAAAAAAGAAGGGGGGGTAGGAATCAGATCAAAAAAACTAGCTAACTGATGACACATAACGGTTTTTAAGATTTATATTTGCCACATGTGTCGAAGAATTGATGCCCAGAATTCACTTATGGGTCAGTTTTTAAAAGCTTGTAAATTACTGCCCCATGAACTCTGAAATACCCGATACTGAAAACGGAATCCAAATTTCTGCCCCAAACAGAAATTGTGATTACTACACTCTAATCTCTTTGCAGAGAAAGGGGAAAAAATCTAAAATTCAAATAAGAAGTTAATTGCCAGCTGTCCTGAACAGAGGACAGAAGGGATAAGAATTACTGGAGGTGAGTGGACAACCAACAGCTCTGAACACAACATGACAGGAAAGACAGAGAGACTCAGAGAAAGAATTCTCTGGAAAGGACATCTGTTGGATGCCAAAAGCTTGGATTATCATGAAAAAAACACACCTCAGTGCCTGAGCTGAGATAAAGGGATGAGGAGGAGGGGAACAGAGAGGCAGTGGGGGCAGTGTGTGCATCTCCAGGCAGCTAGGGGAACGCAGTGACTCAGGCAGAGGAGTGTAAGTTTACAACCATGTTTGCTCACCTGGGGCTACCTACCATGGTTACAGAGGGTAGGTTAGACAGGGACCATGACTTACTAACCACATCTTCTAGTCATCAACTACTAGCAGAAGCAGCTATTTCATTTCTACAGTTCACTGCAAAACGAGAGTGAGGAGCCCCTTATTGAAAACACTAATTTCAAGACAGCAGCAAAAACATTCAACCTGGCATGGGACCCTTCTAAGCAGGAGCCCGTGTGGCCGCTCTAAACACAGCTCACACACACACACACACACACACACACACACACACACACACACACACAAACATATATATATAATTTATATTTTTAAAGCTTAACTGGAGACAGAATATAGTCTTGCAGAGAAAACAACAAATCCTGACATATATAGGGACCAGGAAGGGAGTGATCTCTCCATTTCAGTCATCCTTATCAGACTGTTAAAAGAATTCAGCCCAGTTCTGGATTCTATGGAGAGTTGTGAAGCATTTGGAAACATGCCAAAGACAAAATGATTAAAGGATTAGAAAGACTAAACAAACTGGGATGATTTGGCTTCGAAAAGAAGGCTGATATGAAGTAAGTTTAAAGCTGTTCAAAAGGCTTGTTAAAATGCCATTCAAATCGGAGAGACATGCTCTTTGAAAACATGGGTTTTATTTAGGAGTCTAACAGCCTGTGAAAAAAACCGCTGCTGGTAGTAACAAATTGATAAAGAAGGGTCCTACTGTGCTCCAGTGTAAAAAACCTCTTGCCCTGAGCAATGGAGAGAGAAGAGCATTCCATTTTTCAGTTTATCTTCTTCATTTTAGGGAAAGCTAAACCAGGCTGGAAAGCAGGACTATCATCATATTACATTCTCCATTTCTATATAATGTACAGAGAATGAAAGGAGGGTGTGTGTGTGTGTGTGTGTGTGTGCGCGTGTGTGTGTGTGTGCGTGTGCGTGTGCGTGTGTGTGTACACTAGCAAGGCAAATTAAGCCCATGCCTTTTCTCTAAACAACAGTTCACCAAAGGGACCAGATGGAAGGAGGATAGCAATTGCTGAGAGCGAGACCACTGATAGCGCTCTAGTTGCCAAGCACTGGGAACCACCAAGGAGGGCTTCAATTTGCAAACCAAGTGTCCAGGTATTCAGAATACATTGGAAAGGGACTCGGGAGGGATGACAATGACCTGGAGAGGATGTCAATGATCATTTGTCCCATGTCCCTCGTTTGAGAAATAAATATTATTCAAAACATAGAAACTGGGGTATCTTTATTCAGTTTTCTTCTATCAGAGGCATTTGTTCTTTAGGAACTCCTTTAAATCTCTGCAATTTCTAGTTTGCCAGTGTTTAGGTTTAGCCATTGTTGCAATGAGTTATGTTCTGGTGATTACGACATGGAATATTCCTGAATAGGAATGGAGAAAAGGAGATTTGCAGAAACCATCTTCTTAGAAACTCTTAACAATGCTCATGTCCTTCACAAAACATGCCAGAGCATTAGGCTTCAACTTTTTTATAGATAAAAATTACTGCAGTTACAGTTAAGGCATAAAATGATGGCTATATTATAATGATATACGAACAATCAGAGGATACTTTATTAGCACAGAGAAAAGGTCTACAATTCCATATAAAAGAGATACGGAGGGAAAAAGGCAATTTAAAATCTAGCAGTGGGAAGGCAGAAAGCAGAGTTTCCAAAAAGCTATTCGCATTATCAACATAAACTGTATTATAAATCAATAGATAGAGACCAATGTAATAGACCCAAGAAATAGATTCAAATACAACTAGAAGTATATTATAAAATACCTTTATGGCATCTCAAATCAGTAGTAAAAGATGGTTTCTTCAATCAATGGTGTTAGACTAACTAGGTAGCCATGCAGAAAAAATTAGATTGAACCATAACACAAGGTTACAGCCCAAATGAATTACCTGTAATTTCTTATACCATAAATGTATAAAGAAATGGGAGAATTCCTTTAAACACTGGTATGAGAAAGTTTTTTTTAAACCATGAATCAAAATCTACAGGTCCTAAATTTAACTGCATAAACATTAAAAATATATTTAGTATTGTGAACATCATTTTTCCACATAGATATGTGTCAAATAATTACATTATATACTTAAACTTACAAATAGTATAGGTCCATTATATCTTTTTTAAATAAATAAATTTAGTGTTAACAAAATCACTGAGGGAAAAAAAGGCCAGGAAAAAAAATACTTGCAACTCATCCTAAAGAACTAATTTTCAAACACACATATCTTGGAAACTGACAAGAATCTAAGCCAATAGAAAGATAGACTAAATGGATACACTGAGAGAAATGAATCAAGTTATGAAAGCATGCCTAACAATTTACATTTTTCTTTTTCCAACTGAAGTCTACATGAGAGCAGGATTCAGGAAGATGATGGAATAGGAAGCACCAGAAATCTGTCTCCCACCTAAACAACAACTGCATTGGCAGTATGTGTCTGATGTAAATATTTTGGAACTCTGGAATCCCTTTAAGGCTTTCAAACACGACAAGGAAGGCTTGAGTTAAAACTGTAGTTAATTTTAACCAATTTCAGCTCTGCACAGTAGCACTTCCCACCCCCTCAAGACCCATAGTATCTTAAAATTTCAAAAAAGCCAACAACCCAACTTTTCACAAATTACTGTTTTTCAGTCACTAAGTCATGTTTGCCTCTTTGTAACCCCATAGACTGCAGCTTGTCAGGCGACTCTGTCCTCCACTATCTCCTGGAGTTTGCTCAAATTTGTGTCCATTGAGTAGGTGATGCTATTTAACCATCTCATCCTCTGTTGCCCCTTTCTCCATTTGCCTCCATCTCTCTGACCATCAAGGTCTTTTCCAATGAGTCAGCTCTTCACATCAGGTAACCAAATTATTGGAGCTTCAGCATCAGTCCTTGCAATGAATAATCAGGATTGATTTCCTTCAGGATTGACTGGTTTGATCTCCTTGCAGTCCAGGGGACTCTCAAGACTCTTTGCAAGCATCACAGTTCAAAAGCATCAATTCTTCAGTGCTCAGCCTTCTTTATGGTCCAACTCTCAAATGTGTACATGACTACTGGAAAAACCATAGCTCTGACTGTACAGACCTCTGTCTGCAAACTGATGTCTCTGTTTTTTAATGCTCTGTCTCAGTCTGTCATAGCATTCCTTCTAAGGAGCAAGCATCTTAATTTCATGGCTGCAGTCACCATCCACAATGATTTTGGAGTCCAAACAAGTAAAATCTGTCCCTGTTTCCACTTTTTTCCCCTTTATTTACCATGAAGGGATGGGACTGGATGCCATGATCTTAGTTTTTTGAATGTGAGTTTCGAGCCAGCTTTTTCACTTTCCTCTTTCATGCTCATCAAGAAGCTCTTTAGTTCCTCTTCACTTTCTGCCATGTAAATAACACTGCCTCCAAACAGTGGTAATACTATTAGCTTTATGAAAAAAATATGGCCAAGTTCTCCTATGTACTGATATGAAAAGATCTTCAAAATATCTTGGGAAAGGAAACAATATAGAAGAGTACGTAAAATAAGCCACCACTCCCATTTTTATTCTGAAAAATCAGAACATATATTTGTTTCCATACACGGAAACTATGAAAGAAGGATTTCCTTGGACACTGGACATATGGAGAATAAGGATGAAAAAAATTTTCAACTTGTATCATTTTATTCATTTTAAGTTTTAAATCACAGGATACTTTTTATATACTCAAATTTTAATTAATTTTCCTTTTAAATTAACTTTTAATAGCCACTTTACACAGTTTTAAACTCAGAACAATTATAACCCCCTGAACATTGTTTAAATCAGATCATCCTGCAGAAAGGCTGAACAAACCAATTGACTTTTTTCATTTCTCCTTTCAGGTGTAAGATTTGAACTTGACTGTATATCCCCCACACCTTTCTTTTTTTTTTTTTAATTTCAAGGTTGAGAACTTCAAAGAAACAGAAAAAACTGTAACAATCATGGTACTCAACAGTCTACTTAATGCATTACCATATCAAGTAGTCGCTCAGTTTCCATTTGAGCCTATTAAAACTAAAATAGACACACACATACACACGCTACCTTTATACCTCACTGTGAAGCTCATTTTAATTTTAGACAGCTATAAAGGAAAAACTGTGGTGTTGGAGAAGACTCGAGAGTTCCTTGGAATGCAAGGAGATCCAATCCATCTATCCTAAAGGAAATCAGTCCTGATTATTCACTGGAAGTATTGATGTTGAAGCTGAAACTCCAATACTTTGGCCACCTCATGCGAAGAGCTGACTCATTTGAAAAGACCCTGATCCTGGGAAAGACTGAAGGCGGGATGAGAAGGGAACGACAGAGGACGAGATGGTTGGATGTCATCACCGACTCAATGGACATGAGTTTGAGCAAGCTCCAGGAATTGGTGACGGACAGGGAAGCCTGGCTCGCTGCAGTCCACAGGGTTGCAAAGAGATGGATATGACTGAGCGACTGAACTGAACTGATGAAGGAAAAAAACCTGCTCCCCTATACCTTCCATAAATCCTACTTCTATACTATCTAAGACCAAACAAACTAAAGGTTACTTCTCTTCTTCAATGCAGGCATTCAGGAACTTGGAGACAAGTACTAGAATAAACATTAGAATTAACTTCTATCCTAGAATTAAACTCTAGAATAAACTTTCCCAGTTCCCCCAACATCCTAAGAGTACTCTTCAGTTTGTCTGTAAATTAAGCATTATCTAGTTAAGCAAACCTTACTTACATAATACTAAATATAAGAAAGAACTCTGAGCACTACAACATCACGATACTCATTAGAACAGCAATGTCCCTCCTCAAATATACTCAGTAGACTGATCACGATTATCCTAGGGTCACGTGACCAACACAGACGAGTGGGAGAAACACTTCCCACATTCTAAGCACTCTGTGTCTATTAGTTCAAACGAAAACAAATGAACTCTTCCTGGCAGTCACATCAACTGACTCATATCATGCTTTTAATCAACAAAAATTCTAAAATATTCTTACGTGTGCTTCATCAAGCCATGTTTCATCCTAACTCCATTTACTTGATCCATTGTTCCAGCTGATTTTTTTTCTTTAGAATTGATTCCTTCACTCCATGACCAAAGAACCCTCCCAGTTGTTAGAACACTAACATAATAAGATGCTATCTGCAGCCTTCAGATAATTATAAAAACCAGTTCAGAATTAAGCAAAGGGGGAAACCTGTCATATGCATACCTCCTATTTGACATAATCGATTAACATTTTGGAGGGCAGCCGGTCTTATTTATCAGCCTATATTTTAGTTTCATCCATGGACTGTCTTCACACTAGTCTATTTACTAAAAAATGAATATTTTTCAAAAGTAAAAAAAATGACCACCTGAAATTATTTAATGGGAATTTAGAAGAGCTTTTTATATGAAACTAAACTAGGATATAAATATCCTTGCTAGAAATCAGCCTTATATAAAGAACACTTAAAATACTAACAGTAACAGCTAAGTTTTATAAATCTGGGCTGGCAGTGATAATTTATTTGTAATAATGGTGGCCTCAGAAAAAATACTTGTAGAGTTCAGAGATGGTGTATGTTGCTTAGAGTGTTGGGTCTTTTTTGGGGGTTTTAGGTTTTATTTTTCTCCCTGTTCAAATTATATCCTAGCTTTTTCATTCTAAGTCATGACCAACTGAAGCATTAGCCCAAATCCTGACTATAGCTGGAGCCCAACCATTATGCCTCTCAGGAACTGGACAGCCACCACTGTGTGAGCCTGCCTTGACCTGCAGCCCTCATCATGAGTGTCAGCACTCACGGCAGGCACTGCCTGACCTCCTGGCGAGTGAAGGAGACCACGAGCAGACTCTACAGCAGAGTGACAGGTGACCAGTGGCGGGGGTGGGAGGTAGGGGGTGGCAGTGGTTGGTGTGCACAAAAATCTTAAATGAAGGAGAAAAACAGACACTCTTCAAGGAGGTATAAGGGTTTATTCCAGGCAAAGATGGTCTCGGAAATGCACAAAAGGCATAGCTTTAATTCCTGTTAATGAGATGAAGGAAAAGATTATGGGATTATTAGCTGGAGATTATGTGACAGGTTTTGCTTTTTCCTTTGCTATGGACACTCTGCCAAAAAGATTTGCTTAAAACCACTGGAAAAATATCCTGCTAGGTTTCTGAAACAGACTTCCCCAAACTGCCTGTCAGAACAGAGTAACAAAGGAGTTCTAGCCCATCTCATACATTATACAATCCTGTGGGAGTCACTGCTGTTAACAATTTCCTATCCAAAATCACTGCAGATGGTGACTGCAGCCATGAAATTAAAAGATGCTTACTCCTTGGAAGGAAAGTTATGACCAACCTAGACAGCATATTAAAAAGCAGAGACATTACTTTGTCAACAAAGTTCCGTCTAGTCAAGGCTATGGTTTTTCCAGTGGTCATGTATGGACGTGAGAGTTGGACTATAAAGAAAGCTGAGTGCTGAAGAACTGATGCTTTTGAACTGTGGCGTTGGAGAAGACTCCTGAGAGTCCCTTGGACTGCAAGGAAATCCAACCAGTCCAACCTAAAGGAAATCATCCCTGAATATTCATTGGAAGGACTGATGTTGAAGCTGAAACTCCAATATTTTGGCCACCTGATCTGAAGAACTGACTCACTGAAAAAAACCCTGATGCTGGGAAAGATTGAAGGCAGGAGGAAAAGGGGAAGACCAAGGATGAGATGGTTGGATGGCATCACCAACTCAATGGACATGAGTTTGGGTAAACTCTGGGAACTGGTGATAGACAGGGAGGCCCGGCATGCTGCAGTCCATGGGGTCGCAAAGAGTCGGACACGACTGAGCGACTGAACTGAACCAAATGACTTCTCACTCTGTTCTATCGCTGCAGGTATTTCAGACATGTGAATATGTGAATATGCCCAACTAAGACTACAAATACTATCCTCACCTGACAATGGACGTATTCAAGCGACTAAATGAAAGCCCATGGGATGTAGGCAAAACTGTGTGTGACTTCCTGAAACCATAAAGAATAGCTGAAGCAAGCCCTTCCTTGCCTCTTTGCTCTGTTTCCACCGGCTGAAATTTGACCTGCTAACTAGAACTGTCACTTAGCCAAAGATGATGGTGAAGCAACAAGATAAAGAGAGCCTAAGCCCCTCCGCAATACTGAGCAGTCATTACAACCCAGGACTGCCACCTCCCAACTTCCTTTTATATGAAAAAGAAATGAACATCTCTATGAATAGATTGGGGTTCCCAGGTGGCACCAGTGGTGAAGAACCTATCTGCCAATGCAGGAGATGTAAGAGATGCGAGTTCAATCCCTGGGCCAGGAAGATCTCTTGGAAGAGTGCATGCAACCCAATCCAGTATTCTTGCCTGGAGAACCCCTTGAACAGTGGAGCCTAGCAGGCCACAGTCCACAGGACTGCAGAGTCGGACACGACTGAAGTAACTTAGCACACACACACACACACACACACACAAACAGATCACTCTTTTGGGGGAGTGGGGGCAGGCTAACTGGTCATATGGCTGAACCAAATCCTAACTGCTAGAAATCTCAAAGTGATACCCTATCAAGAAGGCAATGCCCTAGCACTACTATCCCTGGCTAGTAAAGCTTATCTTGATTCACTGTAAACCAAAATATTCTTTCCATATGCTATATTATATGAAAAACTCCTCATTCAGTGAACTTGCCCCAGTGAACAGTGAATACCAGACTCCAAGTGCCTGAGGCAGCCTAAACATAAAGTTATTTGGACGGACTGAGTTTTACTGGTCCCACAGTTATTGAAACAGGGGACTTTTAAAAGCCCCAGGTTTGCAATTACTGCTTTAACATATTTTACATGTATACTAAGTGATGAGTACAGAGCAGAAAAATCCATTGCATGGTGGACAATGGGCCCCAGGTGAGGCTTACCAAGCTGCTAAATATGACTTCTACCCACACTCTCACTGACCTCCTAGTCAAATTCAAGCCCCAGCAAGATTACAAGTCATTATAGGGGATGGTCTTGGGGGAGGGGAGCTTCTAGTGAACACAGAACCTAGGAAAGTTAAATCCATGATTTTATGAATTTCCTTGCTGCATTATACTGAGCACATTTCACATGTCTCAGTAAATGCCCCTAAATCTTCTAGGAAGTTCATCCTCATTTCACAAATGAGGAAGCTAAGCATCTTGCCTAATTGCACATCTAGGAAGAGATGGAGTAAAATCTCAACCATTATCTTGATCTAAAGGGTACATTCTTTCCAACCTCCAAATTATCCTGTTTCCCTCATAGCCACACATTTTTTTTCCCAATAAGAAGTATGTCATTCCTGTATGTATTCACTTATTCAAAGTCCCCTCTACACTAAAAGCAATTTGAGGATGAAAACAGCACTAATTACTTACTGAAATAGTGCCTCAAACCACCACAGTGGATGAGAAAATAGCCTATCATAGTTATCATCACTCACTTCATCAATTAACAAGGTTATAAATGACTTGGAACTATGACAAATCTAGACACCAGATTAAAAAGAAGAGACATGACTTTGCTGACAAAGGTCCGTATAGTCAAAGCTATGGTTTTTCCTGTAGTCATGTACAGATGTGAGAGTTGGACCATAAAGAAGGCTGAGTGCCGAAGAATTGATGCTTTCAAACTGTGGTACTGGGGAAGACTCTTGAGAGTCCCTTGGACAGCTGTGTGATCAAAGGAGTCAATCCTAAAGGAAGTAAACCCTGAATATTCATTGGAAGGACTGATGTTGAAGCTCTAATATACTAGCCACCTGATGTGAAGAGTCAACTCATTGGAAAAGACCCTGATGCTGGGAAAGACTGAGGGCAGGAGGAGAAAGGGGGTGACAGAGGATGAGATGGATGAGTGGCATCATCAATTCAATGGACATGAGTTTGAGCAAATTCCAAGAGATGGTGAAGGACATGGAGTAGTAGTCCATGGGGTCACACAAAGAGCTGGACACCACTTAGCAACTGAACAACAATATATAATGGGCCACTAGAGTGAGTAATTAGGAGCACAAGCTCTAGCTTAAGACTGCTGTCTGTATTCAGGATACTCCACAATCTGTAGGGTCTTCCACAGGTCACTTCTAATGGTCCCCATTTATAACATAAGCTCATCAAAAGCAAAACCAAAGGTTATGATTACTTTTATGTGTCAGCTTGACTGGACCAGGGGCTGCCCAGATGGCTGCTAGTTATTTCTGAGTGTATATTACTCAGTGTTTCTAGAAGAGATTAGTATTTGATTCAGTTGACCAGATAAAGAGATCCACCCTCACTAATGTGGGCAGAAATCATGTAATTCACTGAAAGCTGAATACAATGAAATAGGCTGAGGAAAGACAAACTTTTTCCTTGAGCTGATAGGTCCATCTTTTCTGGCCCATAGACATTGGAGCTCCTGGTTCTTGGGGTCTTTGGACTCAAGATTAAAGATACAACATGCCTTCCTCACTTTTCCAGCTTGCAGAGGCCAGACTATGGGACATTCTGGCCTTCATACTGCTTGAACCAATTCCTGTATTTTATCTACTCATATAATCTGCTATTGGGCCTGGTTCTCTAGAAAACTCTAATACACCAATCACCATAAATAATAACAGCTTTAGTAATCTAGTGCAGTCAAGCAATTTAGAGATAACTGGGGTCATGTATGGATGTGAAAGTTGGACTATGAAGAAAGCTAAGTGCCAAACAATTGATGCTTTTGAACTGTGATGTTGGAGAAGACTCTTAAGAGTCCCTTGGACTACAAGGAGATCCAACCAGTCCATATTAAGGAGATCAGTCCTGGGTGTTCTTTGGAAGGACTGATGCTAAAGCTGAAACTCCAATACTTTGGCCACCTCATGCGAAGAGCTGACTCATTGGAAAAGACCCTGATGCTGGGAGCGATTGGGGGCAGGAGGAAAAGGGGACGACAGAGGATGAGATGGCTGGATGGCATCACCGACTCAATGGACATGAGTTTGGGTGAACTCCGGAAGTTGGTGATGGACAGGGAGGCCTGGCATGCTGCAATTCATGGGGTAAAAGAGTCGGACACGACTGAGAGACTGAACTGAATTGGGGGCTGGAGATAGGAGGCAGGGTAGAAAGTTCAAAGAGAAACCTTAGGAGCCACTCTGAGATGTTCTTACTCTAATTAAAAGTCTTTTCCTCCCCCATTAAGGTCTGACAAAAATCAACAAGGCTTCCTCAAACATGCAATTTTGGAAGTTTACTATGAAAAAATAGTAGGAATAGGAAATAGTTCAGGATAAGTTTTGCTACCTTATAGTCCGACAAAGTTTGAACAGTCTGCCATGAGCCATCTTTCAAACTCTAGCCAATGGTTTCCTACAAATAACACTAGTGAATTATGTCAAGATACATCATGAAGGAACCGCCTTTTTGAGACAATTTAATTTCCCCCTGACCAAAACTATTGTGTAATTTACTACCCAGTACCTTATACTAGCTGACTACTTATACATAGCAAGCACATTACAAGGATTCTAACCTCATTACAAGGATTACTTTAAACTTTCTATCAAGGTGGGTTCCTTGTTTAAAATTGGAGGGAACAGACTCAGAGAAGTGAATAAAGTGGTCCAATTCATATAATTTGGGGGCAGAGACAGGTACATCCACTGGCATGCTCTTAGCCACTGGCAAACCTTGGGGTTTCTTCCAGAACTCCCCAAATCCCATTCGTCATACTCATGTCAAGACAGGGCTATCAGAGGCTAGGAAAGCCAAACGTGATTTGATCGACTGAAGAGGCAAGGAAAAGCTCTTCGTGTTCCCCTTTACCTCCAAACATCTCATCATTCTCCTCCACATTACTGAGCCTTTGAAAACACTTCCCTCTGCCTGGAATATCCTTTTATCCTTTATGAACATAACTCAGATGAAACCTCCCAGAAATCAGCTTCCTTCTGCTCCCCCCATATTAAGTCATCCCATCCTCTCTGTCCCTTTTGCACCTCATACACACATGTATCAATTGCTTCACATGGCTTTCTCCTTGCTAAGGTGCAGACTCCTTAAACATCAATGGCAGTTACCCGTATATGTCCCCTTTCCCCACTAAGGAAAATGTTTATTGATTATGGATTTATCTAGAGGAAGAAAATCCAGAGTGGAAGAAAATATCACCATTCACTACTGCTTTTCTGGGAATGTATCCCATCACAACCACGACAGAAGACACTGGCGGAGATAAAACTGAATGACGAAGAGGGAACAAACAGTCTTAGAAAAGAATCCCAAGAAAGTTTCTGTGTCCAATAAGTTCGTGGCCAGACTCGGTGAGGCATGAAGGAAGGCAAAGGGTTTCTCTGTCGAGCTGCAGTGTGAATGGTTCTGTTTTGCAGAGGATATTGTTCTCAGGCAGGACGAACTTTGTGCCTGAGAACCATCTGGTATTTCATCACAAAGTTTCATATGCTGGAGACATATTTGCAAGAAACAGTGATTTTACACTCATTTTAAAGAATTCAGACAGGCTCAGCAGTAGACACAGGCTGGCCTAACAGCTCAGACACACTGACCAGCTCCAAGTCACAGAATGGCCTTTTCCAGTAGAGAGTAAGTAGTCTGAGATAGTTTCTTTTGAAAGAAAAAAACATGATATAAATTTGCTTTCCCCAGAACTGTTTGCAGTTTTACCTTCTTTCTAAAGGAGGGGTGTCATGGATGAGAAACGGCTCTCTAAAGAAGAAAAGACAGACTAGCAAGGAAGGTAAGGGATTTTCAGCTTGTCATCTTTGTGAACCCATCCTTCTGACATATGTATGCATGGTAGAATCTATTAAGAAAAATATGAAGTCTACTTCATTAATTTGGTGAGGGTGTGTTTGACTGAGAGCTGAAGAAGTCCCAACTCAAAAGAGCCTGTTAAACAATAAGAAGGATTATTCACGTATCTCAACAAGTCCAAAGGTGAGAGGGTTCCAGAGTCAGTTAACTTGGTGACTCAATAAAGTCATGGAGGACCCAAACCTTATCAGTAAGTCTGTATCCTCCTTGTGTTTGCTTGTTCACAGATTTACTGTCTTCAAAGAAATCTACGTCAAATCTATGCAAGGCATCCTCATGCAACAATAAGGAAGGATGGAAGAAAATATTTCCATTCTGAAAATGAGACAGAGGGAGGAGAAAAAATTTTCCCCCATAGGTCACAGGCCAGAAATGATTCATGCATCCATTCCTAAAGAACTCACTAAAGGAAAGTAAAGGAAATATTATGGCTGACCAATGAAAAGTCACCCAGAGACAAGAAGAAATCAGTCAATCCTGTTTAAAAAACAGGAACCGTGTATCTGAATAAAATCCAAAGTCTGTTAAGCAAGAAGAATAGAGGACAGCTACCATGTGGTCAACTAGCTCTGCTGTTCTGTCCTGACCTTTCCAATAAGGAGACCTGAATCAAAAATCACATAAAAAATAATCAACTAACATCTCGTAATGCCTAACACAATTTCCCTCAGTTCAGTTCAGTCACTCAGTCGTGTCCGACTCTTTGTGATCCCATGAACCGCAGCACACCAGGCCTCACTGTATCACCAACTCCCGGAGTTCACCCAAACTCATGTCCATTGAGTCGGTGATGCCATCCAGCCTAAGAAATAACAAAATTCTGTCTCTACCTAGGACAGAAATCTTAGCTGCAACAACTTTAAAAATGTCAAATAAACTAACTCATACTGATTATTGCATTTATACTATGTACTTGGGGACAAAAATGCAAGGGTTACATTATTCCCTTAACAATGAAGATTATTTCACATTTCCTTAACTTTACAAAATTTAGCCAGCAAAAAAATGCCATACTACCTCTAAGCCATCATACATATTGGCAAACTCAAGGATCTGTGAAGATTAAACAGATAAAAATCCTCTTCAAGATTAACATTAAAATAACTGAACCACCTAGACTAACATAATATAAATATTTGCTTTAGATTTTCAGATTCTAAAAGCAACTCTGAATTCAAATACAAAAGACTGCTCCTAGGTAAAGGCAAATGCTTAGCACATCTGTTCACCAAGTGAAGTCAGAAAAAGAGAACATAGTGATTTTCTGCTTAAGAAAGTGAAGTTGCTCAGTCATGTCCGACTCTCTGCAACCTCATGGCCTGTAGCCTACCAGGTTCCTCCATCCATGGGATTTTCCAGGCAAAATACTGGAGTGGGTTGCCACTTCCTTCTCCAGGAGATCTTTCCGACCCAGGTACTGAACCTGAGTCTCCCGCATTGTAGGCAGATGCTTTACTGTCTGAGCCACCAGGGAAGTCCATTTCTGCTTAAGAGGGAACAACAAAATGAGTGTCCATTCCATCACAAAGTTAGCTTTCAAGTAATTAACACACACACACACAGAGGGAGTTTCAACAACGGCAGAGAGCGGAAAGACCCTGAGCTCACCTCCTCTCATAGGCACACCAAAATTATAACTATTTATAGAACAATTGGGGACAGGCCCCACCCACCAGTGGCCCCACCCACCCTGGGACATCCATGCCCTGCAGTCAGAGGTCAGCACATGGCTCTGCTCACTAGTGAGTGGGCACCAACCCCAGAATCTCCTGTACCCCTCCAGTGAGCCAGCACTAGTCCCAGGAACCCCCAGGGTTCCCCAACCAGCCATCTCATGAACTAGTCCACCCATAGCTGGCAGCCTTAGAACAAGGCAGATCTAACAGCCAACCAAACCAGGAGCTAGCCACGTCCTACCAGACAACTTACAGTGGCCAGCCTGTCATAACAGAAGGACCCACACAGCCCACTTAGAAGGCAACCCTGGAGCATATGGCTCTAGGAATTAGAGGGGAATGCGCTGCTGGGACTCACAGGATGTCTCCTACGAAACAGTGCTTCTCCAAGACCAGGAAATGTAACCAACTTCCCAGATACACAGAAATTAAAAAAGAAGTTTGGCAAAATGAGGCAACAGATGTCCAGGTCCCAAATGAAGAAACAAGAACTAAGTGAGGTAGACACAGGCAATCTACCCAAGAAAGAGTTCAAGGTAATGGTTGCAAAGACGATTGAAGAACACAGGAGAAGAAGAAAGGATGAGCAGGGCATGAAAATTAGGGAAAAAAAATTTTTAACAAAGAGAAAATAGAAAGGACAACCAAACAGATGAAAAACACAATAAATGAAGCAGAAAATACACTAGAAGGAATCAGCAGTAAACAAAAATGACAAAGGAATAGATCAGTGAGCTGGAAGACAGTGAAGGAAATCACTGAAGCTGAACAGAATAAAATAAAAAAGGAAACTAAAAATAAATGAGGGCTATTTGAGACTGCAAGGACAAAAAATTGTACCAATATTCATGTTATAGGGGTTCTAAATTGAAAAAAAGGGGTACAGAACATATTTAAAGACATAATAGTTGGAAATCTCCTTAACTTGGAAAAGGAAATAGACATCCAAGTCCAGAAAGCCCTGAGTCCTAAAGAGATTAGCCAAAGAGGGCTATATACCAAGACACACTGTGATTAACACAACACACACTAACGTTTCTTGTAAAGCTGACTGGGTGGTGCTGAATTCTTTCAGCGTTTGCTTGGCTATATGCTTTGGCTCTCTCAATCAAAACTCAGTGAGGGCCTTGCTGGGTAGAGTAATCTTAATGTAGGTTTTCCTTCTCATCACTTTAAATATACAGTGTCACTCCCTTCTGGCCTGCAGAATTTCTGCTGAAAAGTCAGCTAATATCCTTATGGGAGTTACCTTGTTTGCAACTTGTTATTTTTCCTTGCTACTTTTAATATTTTCTTTTTCTTTAAAAATGAAAAGATCTGAAAAGACATTTTTCCAAAGATGACACACAAATGGCCAACAGGCATATACAAATTTGCTCAGTATCACTAATCAAAGAAATGTAATGTAAAACCACACTGAGACATCACCTCACACCTGTCAGAATGGTTATCATCAAAAAGATCATCATTAATACATGTTAGTGAGGATACAGAGAAGCGTAAATCTTTGTGCACTATTGGTGAGAATGTAAACTGGCGCAAGCACTATGAAAAACAGTATAAAGGTTCCTCAGAAAACTGAAAGCAGAACCACCATACGAAGCAGCAAGTCCACTCCTAGGTATACATCTAGGAAAAAAACAGAAATCATGAATTCAAAAGGATACATGCACCCCAATACTCACAGCAGTATTATTAACAATTACCAAGATATGGATGCAACCTGCCCATTAACAGATGGATGGAGAAAGGAGATATGATATATATACAATGGAATACTACTCAGCCATAAAAATGAAATTCTGCCATTTGCAACAACATGGACAGACCTAGAGAGTACCATACTTAGTGAAATAAGTCTGAGAAAGACAAATATTGTATATTATCACCTATATGTAGAATCTAAAAAACTAATGAACATAACAAAAAAGAAGAGGATAAAAAAAACTAGTGATTACTAGTGAGACAGGGAAGTGGAGAAGGGCAGGACAGATAACAAAATTAAGAAGTACAAACTACTATTTGTAAAATAAGCTAAAATAAGCTATATTGTCCAGCATAGGAACTTATAGCCAATATCTGCAGTATAAAGTCTAAAAATTAAGAACCACTACATTACACACTTGAATATACTATAAATATATCTCAATAAAAATTTAATGTCTTCATCTTAGATCAAAAACAGGTATTTTAAAATAAAGCCTGCTCTTGGGGCTAGTTAAGCTGAACAGCTAGCTGTTTTGTGTTCCACTTCATCTGAGCAGGGTGCCTTGTCCTCCTTCCAAACTGTGGGCTTCCAAGGTGTGTGCTCACTCCCTTCACCTGTGTCAGACTGTTTGCAACACTAAGGACTGTACCCTGCTAGGCTCTTCTCTCCATAAGATATCTCAGGCAAGAACACTAGAGAGAATAGCCATTTCCTTCACCAGGGGGTCCTCTCACCCCCAGGCCTGAACCTTTGTCTCCTGTGTCCTATGCATCACAGGGGGATTCTTTTATTCACTGAGTCCCCTGGGTAGCCCTAGGCTTCCAAGATAGGGCTGCCAAGCTAAACATAGGATGTCCCATTAAATTTTAATTTCAGAGAAATAGGTAATGATTAAACATTTACATTAAAAATTCCAGATAGATTTTACTGTAAGTATATCATGAAATATTTAGAACATACTTGCAACTAAAAATTATCCATTATTTACCTAAAATTAAAAAGTAACTAATCATCCTATATTTCATGTGTAGTATAGCTTTTGATCTTAACTCTAAGTCTTTGATAACATCTTTCTTTCAGTCATCAGGTTGTCTGTTTCTGTCTAGTTATCTTTGCCTCTTCGGACTTGATAATGTCTCATAGTCCCAGTCACATCCAACTTCTTAATCTTTTCAGTGCTGCCTGAAAAGGAAACTCAGAGGAAATTTCCACAGCAGAGCTCAACCTGCTGTGCAAGACTAAATCCAGGCAAACAGATGAGATGCCACAAAAAGGCAAGTCTGGTCATTTTTCTATAATAAAAAACCATCAAGTTTCCCAGATCTGGCTAATCACAACTTTGAGAAGCTTTTTCAAAAATGTACATACTGAATACCTAACCTACACCGACTATTTCCGAATTCTGAATAGAGGGACCTCCTGGAAAGCTATTCAGTTTTTAAGCTCTGAAGGGGCTGATGTTCAGCTAGGTTAGAGATTTGCTGAATCTGGTATTCATTAATTAAACAAATCTACTCAACTAAATCAAATGGTAGGACGGTATCAATGAATTGATTTAGATGTCCATGGCATAACACTTGGCTACAAACTTCAGAATTTTAATTTTTGACCCACCTAAGATGGAATGATAGATACACTTATACACAGGACAGGACTGAAATCAATTTTTAAATTAGGCTTTTACCCATGACAAAAAAACAAGAGCAGATTCATCCTCTGGTTAGTGTGATGATAAATCATATTTTAAGATATAAGCGCTCCTTAGGTGTTACATCCTGCCTGCTAGAAAAACTTAGAAATGATGACATCTGAAGCAAACTTCTCACTTAGGACAACCTAATCTTTCTGGATCTTACAGAAACTGGTGAGTTTACACCAAACCTATAAGCTTTAGAAAAAAAAGAAAAAGAAAGAAAACTGGCTATAATGTTGAGAAATTAAAGCAATTTGAACAAACACGGAAAGTCTCTGGCTACACAAACAGAACAAACCTCCAAATACAACAAAAACCGCAGGGGTGGAGCCGGATTACCACCCAGTGCCGCTCATCGGTGACCAGATGTCCCATGTATCACCACACAATACACTGGTTTAAAGAGATAATCTAAAACTATACTAAACACGCATAAACAAAGACTTGTAAACAGTGAAATGCTGTGTCATCCTGATCATGGCATATACGTTTTGGTCCTGAAACCCTGTCACCTGGTACAGTGGCCTTTGGTTCCACTCCATCTGCTGCCCACCTACTGGGAGACACAGAGCCAAACCAGCTTGAAAGGAGAGTCCTTATTCACTTCATTAATATTTAGAAATACTATCTGTTCCATTTTATAGAAGAAAACTTAAAATCACAAAACAGATGTCCAAGAAAACTGAAAAGGAATTCAAGATGCCAAAAACTAAAAGATATTCTAGGATGTGAATATATAGAACAGAAAACTTAAATATTTTGTGCTACAGTGGATCTGAATTTTTTTTTTCATACTGAAGACATTATCCTAGGGTTAGTTTATTTTCAGTTAATTTCTCTCATGAAAATCCTGTTAACAAATACCACTGATCCTATATCTATTTACATTGCTAAGTTACAGAACCACCCAAATTTGTTTTTGTAGCAAAGAACAGCACATTCCACACTTTCCAGAACAACTTTCTGAAGTCCTGAGTATGACAAAATCCTGAAATGTATCTGAATATCACAGTGAAATTTAGCTACAAAGGAAGGTGAATAAATATAACATCAATACGAGAGATCAATATATTAACAATCACAAATATAATTTAGCATCAGAATCATTAGTATATCTCAAGGAATTACACGAGGTTATCAAAGTGAAAAATCGGTGGTAAATTTTAAACAATTTAAAAGCTTCCATGAGACCATTTTGTGGTTCATCACATCTTCCAAATATTAGTCACACGCCCTATTCTTTGTCATTATAGAATGCAGACAGTTTGGTAGGCAAATACTTTGGAGTACAGTACTGTTTGCAGGACCCCTCTCTTGTAAATATTCCTGCAATATGTTAGTATGTAAACCCATCAGTCCCTTAAAACACAAAAGCAGCTTAAATGCTGGAGAGGGTGTGGAACAAAGGGAACCCTCTGACCCTGTTGGTGGGAATGCAAACTGGTACAGCCACTATGAAGAACAGTGTAGCGACTCCTTAAAAACTGGGAACAGAAAAGTGCCATATGATCCAGCAATCCCATTCCTAGGCATATACCCTGAGGAAACCAGAATGGAGAGAGACACATGTATCTCAGTGTTCACTGCAACACTATTTACAATAGCTGGGACATGGAGGCAACATAGATGTCCACTGGCAGATGCAGGCGTGGTACATATACACAATGGAACATGACTCAGCTATAAAAAGGAAAGGAATGCATCTGAGTCAGTTCTAATGAGGTAGATGAATCTGGAGCCTATTGTACAGAGTGAAGTCAGAAAGAGAAAGACAAATACTGTACATTAATGCACAAATATGGAATTTAGAAAGACAGTACCAATGATTCTACATGCAGGGCAGCAAAAGAGACACAGATGTAAAGAAAAGACTTTTGGACTCAGTGGGGCCTAAAGCCTTAAATGATGCTTGCTTCTCTATCACTGCATCACCCTACAACTTTCTAAATGCATGCAAACAGGAAACTAAACTTCAGGGCATTAATTGTCTCAACTTTTTAACATTTCTTCATATACTCAGCGAATGAGCGATTCAACAAATTGAGAACCTTCTATATTCCAAGTACTGTGACAATGATAGGGAAGACAAGAAAGAAATGCCTACTCTCAAACAATAGAGACATTTTTTGTGTGTGTGTGTGTGGGGGAATCCTCATTTTCCAATACTTTGTAAAATAACCTAACACTTTGAATGAAATGTTCGAATACAGTTACGGTTGAAGAAAGCAAAATTTTTTCTTCCTACGGTCTTGGATTATAATCTAGCACGTTAGCCAATAGCAATGGCCATCAAAAATGATGAATAATTTAAAATACACTCAGTTGAGTACATACAAACACAAATGCTTGCATGAGTTTGTGGACATATATACACCCCTATCCATCTACTGGGGGTCATATTTTACACGGTGGAGCATTCCAACTGATGTACTGCAGGTGGCCCTTTTTGTTATTCTTAACCACTATTCAAACCACTATTTAAACCACTGGATCATATTTAAATATTATTTCAATAGCTCAACTTTCTTAATGAAGTAACTGTCATTTTGGCAGATAAAACTTGATGCAGAGCAGTCCCTATCAATTGCTGGACAGTCAGTTCAGTTCAGTCGCTCAGTTGTGTCCGACTCTTTGCAACCCCATGAATCGCAGCAAGCCAGGCCTCCCTGTCCATTACCAACTCCTAGAGTTTACTCAAACTCATGTCCATTGAGTCCGTGATGCCATCCAGCCATCTCATCTTCTGTCATCCCCTTCTTCTCCTGCCCCCAATCCCTCCCAGCATCAGAGTCTTTTCCAATGAGTCAACTCTTCACATGAGGTGGCCAAAGTACTGGAGTTTCAGCTTTAGCATCATTCCTTCCAAAGAAATCCCAGGGCTGATCGCCTTTAGAATGGACCAGCTGGAACTCCTTGCAGTCCAAGGGACTCTCAGGAGTCTTCTCCAACACCACAGGTCAAAAGCATTAATTCACTCATACACAAATCTGTCTCTCTGCGTGTGTCCAATGCTATAACCCCATGGACTCCCTGAGCTCTGGCTAAATCTGTCAGTAAAACAAATTTAGTCACAATCCCTTCATAATCAAAAAGTGTTTAGTATACACATAAAAAGTGCTTAGTTCTCCTTTCATTTAATTTGCTTCTCTTTCACAATCTTTCCTTCTAACAAATAAAGATGTTACCATCACTACATCATTATTATTGTTTAATATTGTCTTTTCCTTATTTTAGTACTTCTAAGTTGAGTTTGTATTATCTATAACTGGTAATAATAAAATGAAAACAAAGTGACTCAAGGGAATTGGACAATGTGAAAAAACGTTCGCTTTTAAAATAATAAATGCAGTTTACTTAAAAGGACTAAGCAAAGAATCTTGAGTGTTTTGAAATACTTATTTTAAAATTTCAATCTTATGCTTATGATATCTGTATCATGTGAATTTCTAAATTTTAACTACTGAATTAGATAAAATTCATACCTATTTCCTAATGCTATTTTCAATTTTTTGAATAGGCTGTTTTTACACTGTCTTCAGGAAACAGGTTTCAGTTTTGTAAATCAATTTTCTAAATTCCTCACAGCTCAGTCTCCTTCAAAAGTTTGTACTTAAATAGATTTTTATGGATCTGTTTCCACTAAAAAGCACTTTTTAAATAAAGACTGTCCTCTGATGATAGTCATAAACAGTTTTGCCACTAATTAGGCAATATGATGAGGATAATACAAAATCTAGATTTGTGTACTCTAATAATTTTATGCAAAAAAAGCATCATGTAAACATTATCAAGTTAAGCAAAAATACCAAGCTAATCATGCTGATACCTTCCCATAATACATCCATCTTAAATACCAAAAATCTATGAATTTTAATAGCTTAGCAACAGTTTCATGAGCTAGGTTACAGGACTATCATACTGAACTCATGGACTCATGGTCATGCAAATAAGAGCTAAAACCAAATCTCTCACCAAAGCCTATTTCATCAGCTTACACATATGACCAATACCATGTCATGAATATGATATTGTATGGACACTGTATTATATAAGGGATGAATGAAGCAAAGGATAATGGAAAGGTGTCAGTTGTCAAAATTCTAAATAGAAACAAAGATGTCAGATGACAGAGACAACACAAATTCAAATTATTTTATCAAAAGAACTCCCATTATATATTAGCGAATACCCAGTTATGAAAAATATTTTATAAAAAATTATCACTGAGAAGTAATGCTTGGAATAACACTATTGCTTTGTAGAGAAATATACAAAATACAGGGTATAAAATATTCTGTGCGGTAGAAGAAAACCATGAAATCAATAAGACATTACACAAACAAGGCCTATGTTTATGTTCTACACTGACAGGAATATGCAAAGGCTTTGACACCAAGAGTTTATTCTGAAAACATTTCAATTAACACATCGTTTTCTTCCAAAGAAGGCTTCCTATAGACGTTTGCCTGGATTCTACACGAAATTATGTTAGCAAAAGAGTGAATATAATTCAAGCTGCACTGTCCCATCTGTTTTCAGCTTTTATGTGAAGAAACAGGATAAGCACATCATTTATTGTTTCCTACCATAGTGTACTAATGGTACAAAAAAGTTTAGTAATGAGTTTTAAGCTAAAAGTATTTTTCTCTTTAAGAAAATTGTTAATGCTTTATTTTCATTTTGCAGATTTGTTGCTGGATGTGAATGGATTTAAAAGATGGCTAACTTAATGGATACTACAGAACCAGAATGAACTAACTGAAAATTATAAGGAGTCCATAAAAATACCTCAATGCATATTGACAAGGTTGATGGTTTCAAAATAAAAAAGCAAAGTCAGAAACTGAGTTTAAAACAAGTCCCTATTACTTTGCCCACAAAGGTCCATCTAGTCAAGGCTATGATTTTTTCCAGTAGTCATGTATGGATGTGAGAGTTGGACTATAAAGAAAGCTAAGCACCAAAGAACTGATGCTTCTGAACTGTGGTGTTGGAGAAGACTCTTGAGAGTCCCTTGAACTGCAAGGAGATCCAACCAGTCCATCCTAAAGGAGATCAGTCCTGAATATTCATTGGAAGGACGGATGCTGAAGCTGAAATTCCAATACTTTGGCCACCTGGTGTGACGAGCTGTCTCATTTGAAAAGACCCTGATGCTGCGAAAGATTGAGGGCAGGAGGAGAAGCGGACGACAGAGGATGAGACAGTTGGATGGCATCACCAACTCAATGGACCTGAGTTTGGGTAAACTCCAAGAGTTGGTGATGGACAGGGAGGCCTGGCGTCCTGCAGTTCATGGGGTTGCAAAGTGTCGGACACGACTGAGCTACTGAAGTGAACTGAACTGAAGCCCTGTTCAGCTGCTATCATTTGTATCTGAGCACTGCAAAACAGCATCTAAGTATATTTAGAAAACTGAAGTCGCTCAGTTGTGTCCGACACCATGGACTATAGCATGCCAGGCTCCTCCATCCATGGAATTTTCCAGGCAAGGATACTGGAGTGGGTTGCCATTTCCTTCTCTAAGTATGCTTAAGGAAAAATTTTGAAATTGTTGATATAAGGAAGTTTATTTATATTACAAAAGAAACTTGTACATTTGTTAATAAAAGATTCAGTTTTTAAATATTTATACCTTTCATATAAAACTGAGTTTCCAAACACTTGCATATAGTCTTATATCAGAATGACAGATGATCAAGTCATGGGTTCTCTCCTCAAACGCCATTCAGGTATCCCAATCCCCTCCAGCTGGTGTCTCATCGTGCGGCATCCACAGTCCTGTCAGCCTGCATACCTCCAGGGAATACCCTTTGTGCTGAATAAATGTGAGCAGTACTTCCTGGAATCCTGCTGCAAAGCAGCACGTCCCCCTGCCCCCTTTCTTCCTCTTTCCATCCATTTGCATGTGTGCTCCGTTTCTTAGTCGTGTTCAACCCTTTCCAACCCCATGAGCTGTAGCCCACCAGGGTACACTGTCTGTGTGGTTTTCCAGGCAAGTACACTGGAGTGGGTTGCTATTTCCTTCTCCAATATTTTTATGTATGTATGGATTATAAATGCACTGTTTTAGTGTGTTTCAGCACACTGGTGGGAAAGCTCTGAAACATGGCCAAGGGGCAATGTTTTGAAACTCTGCTGTTCAGCTTCTGTTAGCATAAGTTAAACAATTATTTTTGAAAGTGCTCTCTGTGGCAATACAGGAAGGGGATAGCAATGCCCTGGTTGAGGCTCATTTGGCCAAATTCAGAATTCCAGTTCCTGGTTTAGATGGTTTGTAGTAATTTATAATTCTAGATAATCCTGACATACATGCCCCGAGGAATCAGCTAAAATTTCAAAGGATTCAACAGTTCTCTTATATAACACTTTTTTTGGACATTCAATCTCTAGTTGCATGTTGGTTAAAACATCTGCCTGCAATGCAGGAGACCTGGGTTCGATCCCTGGGTTGGGAAGATCCCCTGGAGAAGGAAATGCCAACCCACTCCAGTATTCTTGCCTGGAGAATCCCATGGAGATAGGAGCCTGGTGGGCGACAGTCCACAGGGTCGCAAAGAGTCGGACATGACTGAGCGACTTCACTTTCACTTTCACCAACTACTAAGTACTTGGATGTGTATGTGCTGAGTGGCTTCAGCTGTGTCTGATTCTCTGTGACCCTAAGGACCGTAGCCTGCCAGGCTCCACTGTCCATGGGATTCTGCAGGCAAAATACTGGAGTGGGTGCTATGCCCTCCTCCAGGGGATCTTCCTGCCCCAGGAATCAAAGCCAAGTCTCTTATGTCTCCTGCATTGGCAGGTGGGTGCTTTACCACTAGTGCCACCTGGAAGACCCCAAGAAGTGCTAACAGGTTAGGAGATATAAATTATAATTGAAGTAAAAAAGAAAACCCCACAGGTAGCTATTGCTCACATCATACTGTTGACACAGAATAGAAATCCATTTTAAAAGTTTTTATAAAAGGTTATCTAGGCCAGATTCTATTTGCCTGCCCATCTTCCTGAGTATATTGACACAGTTCAGAGAGAAAAAGATTGACAGAAGTATGAGGTACGAGTACAGTCGTGATTTCCCAAAATGATTGCTTTTCCTACTTACAATGCTAAAATGTTTAAAAGTCATCACACGACGACATGACACTTAAAATCGAATATTTTCCCAATAGAGAAGCGTAAACTCTGTTCTTAAAAGCAAATGGAACCCAAAGAAGATACACCTGCTTCCCTTTATACTTTGTTAATAACTTCCTTGTAGTGTTTATACACTTGGATTATAACCTCAGTTGTTTACGTACATGTAAAAGCACCATAAGTCCATGAAATTAGGAGTTGCTTTTGGTCAAAACACAGCCAGGGCTTATTGATTTTTTTTTTTTTTTTAGTTTTTTAGTTTTTTATTTTTAAATTTTAAAATCTTTAATTCTTACATGCGTTCCCAAACATGAACCCCCTCCCACCTCCCTCCCCATAACATCTCTCTGGGTCATCCCCATGCACCAGCCCCAAGCATGCTGCATCCTGCGTCAGACATAGACTGGCGATTCAATTCACATGATAGTATACATGTTAGAATGTCATTCTCCCAAATCATCCCACCCTCTCCCTCTCCTCTGAGTCCAAAAGTCCGTTATACACATCTGTGTCTCTTTCCCTGTCTTGCATACAGGGTCGTCATTGCCATCTTCCTAAATTCCATATATATGTGTTAGTATACGGTATTGGCGTTTTTCTTTCTGGCTTACTTCACTCAGTATAATCGGCTCCAGTTTCATCCATCTCATCAGAACTGATTCAAATGAATTCTTTTTTACGGCTGAGTAATACTCCATTGTGTATATGTACCACTGCTTTCTTATCCATTCATCTGCTGATGGACATCTCGATTGCTTCCATGTCCTGGCTATTATAAACAGTGCTGCGATGAACATTGGGGTACATGTGTCTCTTTCAATTCTGGTTTCCTCGGTGTGTATGCCCAGCAGGGGGATTGCTGGGTCATAAGGCAGTTCTATTTGCAATTTTTAAGGAATCTCCACACTGTTCTCCATAGCGGCTGTACTAGTTTGCATTCCCACCAACACTGTAGGAGGGTTCCCTTTTCTCCACACCCTCTCCAACATTTATTGCTTGCAGATTTTTGGATCGCAGCCATTCTGACTGGTGTGAAGTGGTACCTCATTGTGGTTTTGATTTGCATTTCTCTAATAATGAGTGATGTTGAGCATCTTTTCATGTGTTTGTTAGCCATCCGTATGTCTTCTTTGGAGAAATGTCTAGTTCTTTGGCGCATTTTTTGATTGGGTCGTTTATTTTTCTGGAATTGAGCTGCATAAGTTGCTTGTATATTTTTGAGATTAGTTGTTTGTCAGTTGCTTCATTTGCTATTATTTTCTCCCATTCAGAAGGCTGTCTTTTCACCTTGCTTATAGTTTTCCTTTGTTGTGCAGAAGCTTTTAATTTTAATTAGATCCCATTTGTTTATTTTTGCTTTTATTTCCAGAATTCTGGGAGGTGGATCATAGAGGATCCTGCTGTGATTTATGTCGGAGAGTGTTTTGCCTATGTTCTCCTCTAGGAGTTTTATAGTTTCTGATCTTACATTTAGATCTTTAATCCATATTGATTTTTATAGTGTGTGGTGGTTTGATTGCTAAGTCATGTCCGATTCTTTTCGACCCCATGGACTGTGACCTGCATGATTCCTCTGTCCATTGGATTCTCCAGGCAAGAATACTGGAGTGGGTTGCTGTTTCTTTCTCAATTTATAGGGTATGTCGCCTCTCAAATAAATGAATTTTGGAGTAAGCAACCTTAGAAAATGGTCAGGCTGCAAATAAAGCAAACTTTTTAGACAATGAAGTAAAATATAATTTAAAAATGCTTTGTGAGCATTCACATTAAGACCTGTAAATGTTTTCAAACGTATTTCAATGACCACAGAGGTGAGACAGTAAATGCAATTTCACATTTGATTTTGAAAGCCTCTTCTACTAGAGTAAAAGACAAGGACTGTAAAATAATGTTTCTGTGAAGTATCCCAAGTGGTGAAATCAACAGCCTGATTTGAGTACCAACGACATGAATTTTAGTACCTATGTCTCTTAAAAGGATTTCCTACTCAAAATACGCCAAGCTGTCTCCTCCTCCAGGGGATCTTACTGACCCAGGGATTGAATCCACGTCTCTTATGTCGCATGCACTGGCATGAGAATTTTTCACCACTAGCACCACCTGGGAAGCCCTTTTAAAAAGGGACATCATATCAAATCGTCTCTTTTGTTGTTGTTCAGTTGTTAAGTCATGCCCTACCCTTTGCAACCCATGCACTGCTGCCCACCAGGCTCCTCTGTCCTTCACCATTTCCTGGAGTTTGTCCAAACTCGTGTCTACTCAGTTAATGATGCTATCCTATCATCTCATCCTCTGTCACTCCTTCTCCTCCTGCTCTCAATCTTCCCAGCATCAAGGTCTTTTCAAATGAGTCAGCTCTTTGCATCACGTGGCCAACATATTGGAGCTTCTGCATCAGCCCTTCCAATGAATATTCAGGATTGATTTCCTTTAGGATTGACTGGTTTGATCTCTTTGCAGTCCAAGTGACTCTCAAGAGTTTCCAACAACAAGTTCAAAACTGTCAGTTCTTCAGTGCTCAGTTTTCTTTATGGTCCAGCTCTCACATCCATACATGACTACTGGAAAAAACCATAGCTGTGACTATATGGAACCTTTGTCATCCAAGTGAGGTCTCTGTTCTTTAATATGCTGTCTAGGTTGGTCAGAGCTTTCCTTCCAAGGAGCATCTTAATTTCATGGCTACAGTCATTGTCTGCAATAATTTTGAAGCTCAAGAAAATAAAATCTGTCATCATTTCCACTTTTTTCCCTTCTATTTGCCACAAAGTGATGGGACTGGATGCCATGATCTTAGTTTTTTGAATGTTGAGTTTTAAGCCAGCTCTTAAAATAGTATATGAAATCAGACATTCGGGGACATGGGGCAAAAGCTTCTTAAATTCAACAGAAGGTGGGATTTGCATGTTTACTGACCTTTTGCTAAGCAATCTTCAGAGTTGATGCTAAGCCACCCTTCAGAGTGAGAAAGGAGTTCAATTATTTCATTTTTATACCATGAAAGCCTTTGGGATTAAAAAAAGTGATAGCTACAAACCATCAGTGTTTCTTAAACCAATCTTTATCAACAGAGTTGGGACAGTGGGATGGCCAGAAAAATAAAAAGGCACTAAATTTAACATATTTAAAGAGTGCTTTTGTTGGAAAGAAAATTTTTACTTTTAACAAATTAACAATAGTTTCTAAGAACTTCCCTATTTCTTAGGGTGGGGGGCGGGAGGAATCCAGGAGATTTTAAAAGAAAAATAACAGGCTAAGGAATTCACATAGTTTTAGAGGAGGAAACCATATTTCCACAAAGACAAAAAATTCACTAGTTTTTCACCCTATGGATTATCACAGTCTATATAGTCTTCCAAGGCACTGCCAAAACCAACGTAGAGCTTGTCTCATTTAGGTTTGATTACTATCTGAAAATGAAGACCTAGTGACATAGTAAGTAGGGTTCTTACTGAGCGAAAGGCTTCCCAAGTGGCTCAGTGGTAAAGAATCCATCTGCCAGAGTGAGAGATGCAGAAGATGTGGGTTCAAGCACTGGCTTAGGCAGATTCCCCTGGAAAGGGAAATGGCAACCCACTCCGGTTTTCATGCCTGGGAAATCCCATGGACAGAGCCTGCTACTGCTGCTGCTAAGTCACGTCAGTCGTGTCCGACTCTGTGCGACCCCACTAGGCTCCCGTCTCTGGGAGTCTCCAGGCAAGAATACTGGAGTGGACAGAGCCTAGTGGGCTACAATTCATGGAGTCATGAAGAGTCAGACATACACGCCTGAGCACACATGCAGAGTAATGAACAGTTATTTTATTGAAAAGGCATATATTCTTACAAGTTATAAAGCGTATGTCAGAGGACAAAAAGCAGGATTAAAACACAAGACACACTATGGATTGAAATGCAAAGGTTAGAAAACAAAATGAAATACCATTTTAATAAAGTTACATTTCTAATTTTTCAAAAGTACAAATAGAAAAGAATTACTAACTTGGTACATTTCATTAAGCAAATCACATTGCAAATTAAAGGAAAATGATAGGGATATTGCTCCTCAAGTCTTAGAAAGTTGGGGTTTCACTGCAAAAAGGCTTTTGAAACTCCTAGATTCTGTAGAAGAGCTTAATTTCATTAGAGTACACAGTCATTACACTGATTTATAGAGGACTGTAATGATTTTAATGGGTAACTGATTATTCAGAAATGAGACTGTAGAAATGCAGAATTCCTTCCTGCCTAGACCTTTGCTATTAATCTGATTGTCACCATTTCTGAAGAAAGCCACTTATCTTTGTAATTTGATATTAGTATTATTTTGCCTAATTATATTCAAATTATATGGCAAACATTTAAGGCTAGTAGCAAATGAAAAAATCAAAATCTAAACTGGATTAATGCCTAAAGTGAACTTGTAAAAGAGAAGATAACACATGAATCTTTCTCCAACTAATTCAGAATTTCTGTCACAAGATTGATTTGTGTGTATATCTGTATACATTGGCAAATATATGAATATAGGTAGATATGTACAGTGAGTAACTTCATAGAGAGAACATAATAGAATCAGTATGTATATGCATATTGTATATTTAAGTATCTACAAGTATATTTGGGAAGATCCCCTAGAGAAAGGAATGGAAACCCACACCAATATTCTTACCTAGAAAATTCCATGGACAGGGAGCCTGGTGGGCGACAGTCCCTGGAATGGCAAAGAGTAGGACACCACTGAGCAACTAATACCTTTCACTTTCACAGGTGTATATATATGCTATGTAATTATGAATTTGAATCAGCAGTATATATAAATGTATTATTAAGCAAACAAGTCATCATTCTCAGTTGTACCTATAAATACATAGATATTTGGATAAGATATAATTACATATACTCAACCAAGGATTCCCAGAGAGGTAAGGGTCTCTAACATAAAATAAAATAAAAACAAACAGAAAAAGGCAATTTGGAAGAAACAGACTATGGAGAAAGACAACAAATCTATCCCTAATACTACCTGAAAAATAAAAGATATAACATGAAAGAACCTAAAGCTATTTTTAAAATTCAGCAAAAAATGCTTTTGAAAAATATGATAACAGAGATGAAGTACTCCACAGGTAGGCTGGGGGGGAAAAAAATTCAAAAACTCCCTGAGAAAGCAGAGAAAAAGAGACACAGAACACAGAAGTGACAGCTGGAGGACTAGCTAAGCAACCAGGCTAATTGGAAATCCAGACAAAGAACAGGGAAAGCTGAAAAGCAAATCAACAGATAATTTTTAATTCAAGAAAATCTCCCAGGAAGGAAATTTGTGAATTTCCAGATTAAGGCTAAGTTCCCAGCACAAAGGTGAAACAAACAGGAAACAAACACATCACTGTAATAAACAGAGGAAAAATTAGAATGGCTCCAGACTCTTCACTAGCAACTTCAACAACTGAGCCAGGGCTTCAAAAATTTCCAGGAAATTGATTATTTAAAATTCTTTACCCAGTCATCATATCAACTGAGTGGGTGAGTAAAAAGGACACTTTTCAGTGTTCAAGAATTTCAAAAATATTCCTCCAATGTACCACCATCTCTCAGGAAGCTTTTGGAAGATGTGCTTCATCAAAAGGAGATTCTGTCCCAAGAAAGGGAAGGACAAGGTCATAAAAAACAGAAGCTACAACTAGGAAGGTGGAGAAAACATAGGAAATGAGAGATGCATGAGCCACAGAAAGCACCTCCACCCAGACTGGAGCACCGTGACTCAAAGGGCAGACTTGTTAAGGCTTGTCATCACAATGCACTTTGCTCTCAGACCTTCTTTTTAATCTGATGATGCTGTGAGAGAGTATGTCCTGACCTAACGCGAAGAGTTGGCTCATTGGAAAAGACCCTGATGCTGGGAGGGATTGGGGGCAGGAGGAGAAGGGGACGACCGAGGATGAGATGGCTGGATGGCATCACCGACTCGATGGACGTGAGTCTGAGTGAACTCTGGAAGTTGGTGATGGACAGGGAGGCGTGGCGTGCTGTGGTTCATGGGGTCGCAAAGAGTCGGACACGACTGAGCAACTGAACTGAACTGAACAAAGGAAAGACAACCACACAGGAATCTAGGTTGCAGGAAAAATGACTCAGAAGAGGCAAACTGAATAAGTAGAACAGCAGCAAAGGAAGGTTCTAGGAAGGGAGACCAGACTCCTAGGTCTTAGGCAGAGCAACCAGGCCAGTTAGTAAGATGGACGTCTCTAGAGATTAAACCACGAACAGTAAATAGGATGTTCCTACACATGGACCAACCTTGTAGAGGGCAGTGTTGAGGGGATTTTGGATCGTGGGGGAAAATGTGCAATTGGTAAAGTGAAAACTAAGAAATAAACAAGTCACCACTGGCTTCAGGAGAAAGAAAAGGAAATATAATTGTACTACATAACTCCCAGTGGTGAACAGTATTGGCATATACATAATATATAGTGATTTGAGAATAAAGTTTCACACAACTCTATGGGAAGAGTGAGAAGTGGGAAGGGAAACTTAGGAGATGGATGGGTACCAGCACTAAGCCCTACACCTTGATGATAGGAAATTAGCAGATAAGGGCCCAAACTCATCAATACACCAGTATTGACAAGAGCAACATTATTTAGAAATACAGGCATGATTAACTGTCAGAAGAGGGAGGAACAAAAATGGTTCTGAATGTTATGCAGATAGATAGAGATAACACTCTGTGTAACACCACATCTATATTCAAATAGCACCTTATCACCAAGATCCAAACTGTAAACTCCATCCATGAGAGAAAAGGGGTTTTTTCCATTTTTATTCACTGTGCCTGGTATATGATAGCCCTAGCTAAGGGAACTATGATGAGCTCTGGAGAACTCTGTTTGAAAACACCAAAGGGGTTCTATTCAATACTGACATGGAAAATACGCACCAAAAGAATAAATATAAATAACTATTAAAGCAGGAAAAGCAAGGCTTTCAAAATATTACTTTATATGAAATGAGATTTAGCGTAGCCAAATATTATGAATATGCATTTATTTCATCAGTATGTCTGAAGATGTATATATTCAATTTGGCCAGAACACTTTAAGATCCACTCACTCAGGTACGTAACTTCTAAAATGCTCTAAGCTCTGTTGCTTCTTCAGATGCTTCCATCCAGAGTTCCCTCTGCCTGGTGCACCCCGTCATGATCCTTCCCACACTCTGCTTCATTCAAGCTGCTTCTAAGATAGCTCAGCTAAGATAACACATTTCCCAGGATACCTTCTCTGATTCCCAAGGCTGGAAATCTTATCCTAGGTGTTCCTACAGAAGCCTATTCATATTCCTCAGTTTGGTTCAGTCACTCAGTCGTGTCTCTTTGCAACACCATGGACTGCAGCACACCAGGCCTCCCTGTCCAACACCAACCCCTGGAGTTTACCCAAACTCATGTCTGTTGAGTTGGTGATGCCATCCAACCATCTCATCCTCTGTTGTCCCCTTCTCCTCCTGCCTAAAATCTTTCCCAGCATCAGGGTCTTTTCTAAGGAGTCAGTTCTTCACATCAGGTGGCTAACGGAATGGAATTTCAGCTTCAGCATCAGTCCTTCCAATAAATATTCAGAACCCATTTCCTTAAGGATGGACTGACTGGATCTCCCTGCAGTCCAAGGGACTCTCAAGAGTCTTTTCCAAAACTACAGTACAAAAGTATCAATTCTTTGGTGCTCAGCTTTCTTTATAGTCCAGCTCTCCCATCCATACATGATTACTGGAAAAACCATAGCTTTGACTAGACGGACCTTTGTTGGCAAAGTCATGTCTCTGCTTTTTATTCTGTCTAGGTTGGTAATAACTTTTCTTCCAAGAAGCAAGCGTCTTTTAATTTCATGGCTGCAGTCACCATCTGCAGTGATTTTGGAGCCCCCAAAATAAAGTCCGTCACTGTTTCCATTGTTTCCCCATCTATTTGCCATGAAGTATTCGTATTTCTATTAGAACATAAAATACACCAATTTCCTAGTTTTTACTCTCTTCCACTAGACAATAACATCTTGATTACAGTAACTCTATCCTATTTATAATTGTATCCTTGACAACCAACATGGTAATCACAAGCACATACATTCTGATTAATACATTTGTTCATTAAGTAATACTTATTTAGCACCTACTATGTGCCAGGCACTTTCTAGGCATTGGAAATAAAATTGTAAAAAGAAAAAATAGTCTACCATCGTGAAGCTTACATTTTACATAGAGAAACAGAAAGATGTGGGAAAAAAGGGCTCCTCAGTATCTGTGGAGGATTGGTTCCAGGAACCCCCCAGGGATCAGAATCTGCAGAAGGTCAAGTTCCTTAAATGGTGCAGTACACTCAAGGCTTCCTAGGTGGCGCAGTGGTAGAGAATCCCTCTGCCAATGCAGGAGACACTAGAGACAAGGGGTTAATCCCTGGGTTGTGAAGATCCACTGGAGTAGGGAATGGCAACCTACTCCAGTATTCTTGCCTGGAAAATTCTATGGACAGAGAAGCCTAGAGGGCTACAATCCATGGGGCCACAAAGAGCTGGACATGACTGAGCACATTCAATAAGAATACAGTTAGACCTCCACATTCCTGGATTCAGAGGGCTGGCTGTATATATGTATTTGTATAAAACACAGTGGAAGGATGCTGCTTGGTATTATTAAGCAGAGTCAAGAGATAAAAAGAGATAGGACAGAGTACTATTTAGAATGAGGACCAAAGGAAGGATTAAGAGTAGAGATCTAAATGGAAAAGTCACTTAAATCAACAGGAAGACTATTCCAGGAAGGAGAAATAACCAAACAGCATAGCCCAGAAAAGACAAGGTACTGGATACATTCAAGGCAGGCATAGGCGTGCCACTCACTGGTTCAACAGAGCGCACAAAATAATTTCACCCCACTGAAGCCTTATTTCCCCACTGACACAATCTGGAGTCTATTAAACTAAGAGCAACACTTGCCACCTAGACTTCACCCTATTACCTGGTTTCATGGCTTCTGCACCTCCTACCACAACTCAGCCTGGGGCAGATGGCTGGCCAAGTGTGCCGGCTTTCTGAGCCATACAGAGTCCCTCACTGACTCTGCCTCTCATGAATCTAATCCAAACAGAGGGGCTCATCTGACACTGATGGATTATACCAATTGAAGGCTGCATGTTCTGGCATGTAACAGAGTTCACGTGCCCCAGGCAGTACACTGGCCAGATCAGGACTTAGAAGGCTCACAGTTAGATTTTACTCCAGCAAAAAGTCAGGGCTCAAACTAAAATTATATCAAGTAGGACCTCAATTTCTCTAAATCAAGGATTTTTAGTTCAAGCCTAATAGTATATATAATTCTCCCTCCTTATGGACAAGAACTGATTTTAGTAGCCAAAGAATTCTAGCCACCTTACATGGCTTACTTCTGACCTGTGTTAAAAATAATAATAAACCCAGGAAGCTAAGGATGGAGAGCCAGTACCCAGAAGAGCACTCAGAAGATGTAAGAATCTAAATATTCAATTAGCACCTAGATAAGTGACTGCCAGCTATTCCCTGGTTGGGGGAGAGGGGGCGGGGTCAGAAGCAGTGAGGAACCCACGGATCAGTAGCACCCAAACTCTCTTCCTACAGCATCTACTCCAATGTCTATTTAAAACAAAGCTGTCTTGGATATTTCTAAAACTAAATACAAATACTCTCTGTTAGAGATATAAAGTGCCCTCTTTGTAAAGAAAGGTATCAAATAACAATAAAAATGATCGTAGTTGAAACAACAGCTATCAACTGAGAGCCCAGAATGTGCTCTGCTACCTGAAACGTAAACCCACTTTCTCACACAAATGAACCTACAGGGTAACCCTTATTGTCTCCAACTTACAGCTGAGAAGGCATACTCCAGCTAGATGATGTTTCCAAGGATAGCCACAGAGCTGGATGGGTGCGGAGCTAATCCCAGGTGTTTGACTTCTGGGCTCATTTTCTCTATCTCTTACGAAGGCAAACCAGCAATATGAAGGTTTTTTGAAATGATCTGAACCACTGTCATGTATGCAAGAGAGTCTTTGTTATCCAGTTGTAATTTAGAAATATTTTATAAAGATTTCAGAGTATTCTTGTATCTCATCACTTTAACTAGCTCACTCTTCTGGCTCACTCTTCTCAAACAAACCCAGTAATTTCTGCTACGTGTCCCATAGGCCATGCTCACTGGACCACGGGGTAGGGAAACAAGACAGACTGTTCATTCCTTTCCCTTTCAATATACAGACAGATTCAGTGAAGAAGAAACATGCCCTTTAACACCAAGGTAATTTTGAAAAGCCATCCTGCTAACACCTTTTCTTAGGTGTTAGCAAGGGTGTGTGCCAGTGCAAGACAATAAATCTCAAGCAAGCAAGGGTTATTTCAAAAACTTTTAAAAGGGCTTTTCAGAACATTGAGATATGGTAGAAGGTTCTTCAGCAGATGATCTATCCCAGCTAACACGATAGGGAGTGACAGGTAAACTCAGGTCCTACTGATGGAGCTGAAGTTAAAACCCCACTCCTCCGTTTGCTGGCTATTGGAAAAGGAACTCCTCTCTTCTCTCTACTGTTCCCATTCTTATCTGGAAAGTGGAAATAATAGTAGTCTCTACTTCCCAGGACTGACGTAAGAATGAAGTGAACTAATATATATAAAGTACAAAAGACAAACGTCTGGCATTTATTAACTACCTAATTAAACAAAAATAGTAATTAGCCCATAGGCAATGTAACAAAAGATTCAGGAAAAGGCTACCTGCCACAGGTTTTCAATGCTTGTCAAACATAGACTGTTTTCAAGAAGAACTTTTAGAAGTTTGAGTTAATGAGTTTTTAAATGTCCCTTTGATGTCATTTTAACTTTTTTCTTAGATAGTTAAGAGATCTTCCTGTATTGAATGTTTCCCAGGTTTCCAACTAAACAGTGCTCTCATCTTTAAGACTCCTGTGACAAAGATATTATCCCCATTTCATAGATAGGAAACTGTGGACTCAGAATTTAAGACACTGCCCGTGCCAACAAATGATACAGCTGGGATTCCAAACTTGAAAGTTTGTTGATTCTAGAGTTTATGCTTTTAGACATTATGTTACCCTAACCCTCTCTTTCCTTGGAGACCATGCCTGTGCCAACCACAGTGCTTTTCAGGAAAGTTTAACTTCTCAGTTGGAGAGGGATTACCGTGCGGTTATTTCTAAAAGGAAAAGTGGATAGTTGAGAGAGACATTCAAAAGTGTGCAGTTAGACCAACAAAGGCTTCAATTCTACACAGCTGGCACATCCATTGTGCCTTTTTCTTATTACCTCTGCCTTCCCTCTAGACAGTGTGGTATGTAAATAAGTTTAGTAACTGTAAATTAGTCATGGATATTCCAAATCATCTAACTTCAACTACCTTTAGGAAAATATGATGATGGAAGCTATTATTGATTGGAAGAACTTCTAGATTTTCAGCTATTCATGTGATGATAGTTAAATTGGGGGAAGGAAGCATTTCCTAATAGAACTTCAATAATCTATACTGCAAAGCTTCTGGTATTCTGATACCCTTACTGGAACTAATCTGTTGCCTCTTGTTTTCTTATTTCATTGGGGAGACATAAGCTTACAATGGTTTTTGCTCACAAATCTAGAAAATAAAGACTGGGGGGTAGAGAAAGCTTTTATATATAACTTTTACTATATACAGCTTTTATTAAAGTCTGTAGCCAGCTGTCGATCACAAATTAACGAAGGAAATGTGATAATTAAAGTCAAACTTGTCTCTTAATAAAGGATGGTTTAAAGCAGGCACCTTCAAGAGTCTATATTGCTGACCTGGCTGAGTGAGACAAACACCCGACAGATTAGTCACAGAAAACAGCTGATACCGGCAAGCCCAAATCTAGAGGCATGACCTTCATTTGCTAGTTAATGTTCTAGCATGCTTGAGTAGTGAGGGTGAAGGTGTAACACGAGGATTGAGTTCCCCATATCAGAAATACGTAACAAGTCGTTATAAGTCTGAGGAAAACAGAAATTTTTAAAATTCCTACTTTGTTCCCATGGGCTTCCCAGGTGGCTCAGTGGTAAAGAACCCACCTGACAATGCAGGAGTCACAGGCTCAATCCCTGGGTCACTGGGAAGATCCCCTAGAGGAGGAAATGGCAACCCACTCCAGTATTCTTGCCTGGAAAATTCCAAGGACAGAGGAGCCCAGTGGGCTACAGTCCATGGGGTCGCAAACAGTCAGACACAACTTAGGGACAGAGCACGCATGCACTTTGTTCCTATAACTATTTAAAATATTTTAAAACCAAATATAGGATCCAAATAGATGGGTACTTAGCCCTAAGGTCAAATAAAAGAGGAACCTGAAAGGTTTCTGAAGTAGCTAACCCACTGGTCCTTCACTATTGATCTTGAAAACAGTATCAGTCACAGAGAATTGTGATTGTCCTTAAACTGAAAGCAAAATGCCGGAAAAAAAAGGACAAGATAATGTTTTCGGTTCTGCAAAAAGAAATAAACTGCATGCTATTTTTAAGGTTTCTGCTTAGATGTGAAGAAAATCATATTGTGGATAATTATATAAGTAATAACAGTTCCTTTGGAAGCCATATGTTTAGACTTATAAGCAAATATTTTGCCTTTTATGTGTTGTATTTCAGTACTGAATAGCCCAAAGATCTCATGCATATAAAGTCACAAGAGCACAGAAGATGTACTTTATTCTAAAAAGAAAACCCAAATGAGGAATGACAACCAGGGTGCAAAGCACAGAGCTTACGATGGAAAAATGTAGATAACCTGAAAGACAGCATATGCTGCTAAGTACCACTATCAAAAAAAAGTCACAGCTGCCATAAGTATGTATTTCCAGATTACAGCAAGGCTGCCATTCAAACTGTCCTGTCAAATTGAATCTACTTTTAATATGAGATACATACCGCATACTTCTGGAGACCTCAGTAGGTAACTGAGACATCTAATGTGACTTTCTGCTTTCTGATTAGCACTGCCCTTCAGATAGTTCAGCTTAGTTTGATGATTCCTGGATAGATGACACTTAGCTCTGTTCTTCTGCCAACAAATGGTTTTAAAATTCATAGGTCAAAAACTAGAGTCCAAATTGCACTGTCTCCCTTTGGATGAGGCTTTGGCAGCATCTCTGTTCCCATCTGTGACGAGGCAGAGCTCTCTGTACCTTGGGGAAGTAGCCCTTGGATCCACAGCTCCCAATGGCACAATTCTGAGGACTGCTTGACATCTCCAGGCCAGTGTCTGTGCTATTCCTCACCTTGTTCATTCAAAACCCATCATACCTTACAGTGACAATTCTCTTTCCTACAAAAGCCCCTTCCTCCTCTAAATCTTTTATACATGATGCCTAATTTTCTTGAAATACTATCAGTCCCTCTGTCAGAGGTCAATATCCTCAATGGTCTCTAAGATAAAATAAAAACTAAAAACCTCCTAATCACAGACTTCAAAATACTAATGGTTTCAAATACCCTCTTGTTCAGGGACTCTATGGTATAAAACAAATGGTACGAGCTTCACAGTAAGACACATGTGGGTCTAAACTTGACAGCTGTTAACTGGGTAACCTGGAACAAGTGACTTAACATCATAGAATGTTAAATCATTTTTCTCCTCCTCTAAAACGGGGATAGTAATAGAAAGCTCAACGGGCTCTTTTAAGGGTAAAATTATAATTGTCATACACTGTGTTAAGTCGCTTCATTTGTGTCCAACTGTTTGCAATCCTATGGACTGAAGCTCACCAGGCTCCTCTGTCCATGGAATTCTCCAGGAAAGGATACTGGAGTGGGTTTCCATTTCCTCCTCCAAGGATCCTCCCCACTGAGAGATTGAACCTGGGTCTCTTATGTCTACTGAACTGGCAGCTGGGTTCTTTACCACTAGCACCAGCCACGAAGATCTGTTAAGCACATTTATATGTCAGATATTTTTCTAAGCAGTTGCATAATTAACTCACTAATCTGCAAGGCTACCCAGAAAATGGGAACTAGTATCCATTTTACAAGCCAGGAAATTGAAGCACAGAACTGATGAGACAAGAAGTGGAACTCAGGGTTTTCTGCAGAACTCTGAACCCTCAGAGAGGCCCCTTGCCTCACTGAGTGAGAATGCCATGTGTAACAAGTCTGCATACAGTGCCAGCCACACAAGGAGATGCTCATTTCTTTTCCTTCTCTCCTATCCATCTTTAAATCACCCTACATCATGGAGATGGTGAAATGAATTTAATAATTTAAGTGTGAAAAGAAAACACTGTTATAGAAGGTTTACTTAAAATACGAGAGACTACGAGAGTCCTCTAGGGAAAAAGAAAAACTCACTCACCCTAAAGGAAGAGAAGGCTTTCTTAGTGGCTCAGCGGTAAAGAATTTACCTGCCAATGCAGTATTCAATCTCTGGGTCAGGAAGATCCCCTGGAGAAAGAAATGGCAACCCACCCCAGTATTCTTGCCTGGGAAATCTCATGGACAGAGGAGCCAGGTGAGTTACAGTTCTTGGAGTCACAGAAGAGTTGGATATAACTTAGCAACTAAACAATAACAAAAGAGAATTAGGCGGAACATTATGGCAAATGACAAAACAACCTACTCCAAGGCAAATACTCACACACACAGTATCCAATCCAATCACTCGTCCCACACTATGGACTGAATGTGGCAGCAGCTGGAAATTCTGAAATTGTGGGCAAGGCAAATTTTTGCTGTATGCACATTCGAATTAGGGAGTTTTTGAAAGTGTTCATACTGAGGCCCAACCCCAGGGATTAATGTATCTGGCCTGGGGCAGAGCCCAATCCTAAAAGATGATGCTGTTCCAGTGTGTGCTCAATAAGTCAGCAAACTTAGAAAACTCAGCAGTGGCCACAGAACTGGAAATGGTCAGCTTTCATTCTAATCCCAAAGAAAAGCAATGTCAAAGAATGCTGTGCTCCTTTCACACATTAGCAAGGTAATTCATCACACTAGGCTTCAGTAGTATGTCAACCAAAAAATTCCAGATGTACAAGCTGGATTTAGAAATGGCAGAGAAACCAGAGATGAAATTGTCAACAACTACTAGATCCTAGAAAAAGCAAGGGGATTCCAAAATAAAACATCTATTTCTGCTTCATTGACTATCCTAAAGCCTTTTTAATTTAAGGAGATGGGAATACCAGACCACCTTTCCTATCTCCTGAGAAACCTGCTTCTTGTCTTGCATGCAACAGTTGGAACAGGACATGGAACAATGGACTGGTTCCAAATTGGGAAAGGAGTATTTCAAGACTGCATATTGTCTCCCTGCTTATTTAACTTCTATGCAGAGTACATCATGTGAAATGCCAGCCTGGATGAAGCACAAGCTGGAATCAAGATTGCTGGGAGCAATATCAATAACCTCAGATATGTAGATGACACCACCCGAAGGCAGAAAGCAAAGAGTAACTAAACAGTCTCTTGATGAAAGTTAAAGAGAAGAGTGACTTAAAACTCAACCTTCAAAAAAAGAACATCATGGCATCCAGTCTCATCATTGCATGGCAAATTTTATTTTCTTGGGCTCCAAAATCACTGCAGATGGTGACTGCAGCTGTGAAATTAGAAGATACTTGCTCCTTGGAAGAAAAGCTATGACAAACCCAGACAGTGAATTTTAAAAGCAGAGACATTATTTGGCTGACAAAGGTCCATCTAGTCAAAACTGTTGTTTTTCCAGGAGTCAGGACATGAGAGTTGGACCATAAAAAAGGCTGAGCATAAAGAATGCAGAAGAACTGATACTTTTGAACTGTAGTGTAGGAGACGACTCTTCAGAATCCCTTGGAACTGCAAGGAGATCAAATCCAGTCAATCCTAAAGGAAATCACTCCTGAATATTCATAGGAAGGACTGATGCTGAAGCTCCAATATTTTGGCCATCTAGTGTGAAGAGCTGACTCATTGGAAAAGACCCTTTTGCTGGGAAAGATTGAAGGCAGGAGGAGAGGGGGATGACAGAGGATGAGATGGTTGGATGGCATCGTTGACTCAATGGACATGAGTTTGAGCAAACTCTGAGAGAGGGTGAAAGACAGGGAAGCCTGCTGTGCTACAGTCCATGGGGTCACAAAGAGTCGGACAGGACTTAGAGCCTGAACAACAACACATTTTAGAAAATCAGTGAACCAACTTCAGTAGTATAGTGAAATAGTTTTCCATGAAGTTTAGGTCATATTTCTTCAAGAATAGTTTAAGATACAAATTTGATTGTTATGCCACTTCAACAAGTCAAACTTTTGGAAACCATATAATGATCTTGGATGTGTGTGTGTTCAGTCACTCAGTGGTATCTAACTCTTCGCAACCCATGGATGTAGCCCACTAGGCTCCTCTGAAAGAAAGTGAAGTGAAAGGTAGCAGTCACACCCAACTCTTTATGACCCCATGGACTATAGCCTGCCAGGCTCCTCTGTCCATGGAACTCTCCAGGCAAGAATACTGGAATGGGTAGCCGTTCCCTTCTCCAGGGGATTTTCCTGACCCAGGGACTGAACCCAGGTCTCCCGCATTGCAGGCAGACTCTTTACCGTCTGACCCACCAGGGAATTCTCTACCATCTGAGCTGCCAGCCACTATGTGCATGGGATTTTCCAGGCAAGAATACTGAAGTGGGTTGCCATTTCCTACTTCAGGGGATCTTCTGAAACCAGGGATCAAACCTGGGTCTCTTGCATTGCAGGCGGATTCTTCACCACTGGGCCATCTGAGAAGCCCCTATAATGATCTTAATGAATGCTTAACATATGCTAAAAAAGGTTTTTGTCAAATTCAATATGGACTACTGATTTTTTTAATTAAATAAATCTTAAGAGTCACATTACAACCTTTCACTCAAAACAGTAAGTATTCCTTTGGTGAAAATTTGAGAATATCCCATTAAAAGTCATACAATAAAAGAACCACTCATAAGAATATCACTTTACTTTGATATTACTTTCCATCTGGGAAAGCTGAGATAACTGAATAACTAAATTAAATGATAAATAAGGGAGTTCAGGAAATCCAATGGATAGAATCAAAACGTCCCCTCAAAAAAAAAAAAAAAGCAACCTTTTCTAAATAACAAAGATAATTTTCAGTGTTCCTCTGGTAAATATAGTCACAAACTAAAACAGGGGAAAAAAATGTAAGGATCAAAGACCTACATAGGGACCACAAGCTTTTACTAACAGATTTTTAGGAAGGTCTAAATAATTGGAGAAACATACCATTTGTTGCTAAATGGGAAGGTGAATGCCAGTTCTTCACAAATCCACATACAAAATTAATAAAAATTCAGTACAGACAAGATACTTAAACCATATAAAGGTACAAGAAAACAAAGGTAAAAATCAAGGCTCTTGACAGAGAACTTTCCAGGCAAAGGAAATAAGAATCAATGATTTTAAATGTACAAGCTTTATGTGAAAACAGATCCCAAGGAAAATTAAAAAGCAAACTGGAAGGAAACTGCATCACATGAAATGGGCAAAAGTTAACTTCTAGAATGAGAACTGACATAGAGAAGATATGAACCATTCATATAAATTAATACCTTAAGTGCTCAACTACTCTATTAATAAAACAGAACACTAAATAGTAAGTTTTTTTTTATTACATTAACAATTTCAAAATTGTGATGTTTGATGTTGGAAAGGGCGTTGTGGTATGGAAGCTTTTAAACATTTGTGATGAGTGTGAAAACAGGCAGAGCATTTCTGAAAAGCTAGTTGGCCTAAGCCTCACTCATTATTTATTCTATTTATGCAGCTCCTCTTCTAAAATAAATCAGTCCCAATAATTCAAAAATCATCGCTCATTTACTGAGTGCCAAAAGTGCTGCATTCAATATGCCAGCAAATTTGGAAAACTCAGCAGTGGCCACAGGACTGGAAAAGGTCAGTTTTCATCAGAATCCCAAAGAAAGGCAATGCCAAAGAATGCTCAAACTAATGCAGAATTGCATTCATCTCACATGCTAGTAAAGTAATGCTCAAAATTTTCCAAGCCAGGCTTCAGCAATATGTGAACCATGAACTTCCAGATGTTCAAGCTGGTTTTAGAAAAGGCAGAGGAACCAGAGATCAGATTGCCAACATCCGCTGGATCATAGAAGAAGCAAGAGAGTTCCAGAAAACATCTATTTCTGCTTTATTGACTATGCCAAAGCCTTTGACTGTGTGGATCACAATCAACTATGGAAAATTCTGAAAGAGATGGGAATACTAGATCACCTGACCTGCCCCTTGAGAAACCTGTATGCAGGTCAGGAAGCAACAGTTAGAACTGGACATGGAACAACAGACTGATTCCAAATAGGAAAAGGAGTACGTCAAGGCTATATATTGTCACCCTGCTTATTTAACTTATATGCAGAGTACATCATGAGAAACGCTGGGCTGGAAGAGCACAAGGTGGAATCAAGATTGCCGGGAGAAATATCAATAACCTCAGATATGCAGATGACACCACCTTTATGGCAGAAAGTGAAGAGGAACTAAAAAGCCTCTTGAACATTCAGAAAACAAAGATCATGGCGTCTGGTCCCATCACTTCATGGGAAATAAATGTGGAAACAGTGGAAACAGTGTCAGACTTTATCTTTTTGGGCTCCAAAATCACTGCAGATGGTGACTGCAGCCATGAAATTAAAAGACGCTTACTCCTTGGAAGGAAAGTTATCACCAACCTAGATAGCATATTCAAAAGCAGAGACATTACTTTGCCAACTAAGGTCCGTTTAGTCAAACCTATGGTTTTTCCAGTGGCCACATATGGATGTGAGAGTTGGACTGTGAAGAAAGCTGAGTGCCGAAGAACTGATGCTTTTGAACTGTGGTGTTGGAGAAGACTCTTGACAGTCCCTTGGACTGCAAGGAGATCCAACCAGTCCATCCTAAAGGAGATCAGTCCTGGGTGTTCTTTGGAAGGAATGATGCTAAAGCTGAAACTCCAGTACTTTGGCCACCTCATGCAAAGAGTTGACCCATTGGAAAAGACTCTGATGCTGGGAGGGATCGGGGGCAGAAGAAGAAGGGGACGACAGGATGAGATGGTTGGATGGCATCACTGACTCGATGGACGTGAGTCTGAGTGAACTCTGGGAGTTGGTAATGGACAGGGAGGTCTGGCGTGCTGCAATTCATGGGGTCGCAAAGAGTCAGACACGACTGAGCAACTGAACTGATTAGTGACAGCACTAAATTGTTGATATTAAAAAATAAAAATGAAGACTGTTTGAACTTTAAGGCTATCTATTTTAATAGGAAAATAAAGATAAACCCATAACTTTATTACTGTACATTAAACCATGGAAGAAGACAGAAGAAGGTACCTTGGACACAAGATGAACAAACAGAGTCCAGACCAAAAGTCTGGGAAAGGATTCTGCTGGCAAATGTTTCTCTCTGTTTACACACATGCTAAATGTACACAATGAACAAGTATTACTTTTACTAGCATTGCTTTAATATCTGCAAAAGGTTAGCATACAAAAGTTTAATTTTCTTTTCTACTTGTAGCAAACCAAACATTCTATTACTGTACTTCCAACTCTCATCCCACTTTTCTTAGGAACTTTCCTTAAATTACTTGATACATTTTAGAGGAATGAAGACAGATCTCACTAGTTTTGCTCTGATGTCTAGGGTTCACATTTTGTGAAAACCTGTTTGCTGTGCATGCTATATAGATTAATCTTTTTGCTGCTTAGTTTTGTTTGGTGCAAACTCTGAATATTACAGGTTAGGTTTCTTTTTAGTAAAAGGTGTAGAAAAGAGACAGCCGGAAAAAAAAAAAATTCAATGTAGTTCACAGATACTGAATTAAAGTTATGTAAGCATTTTAACATTTTAAAAGAGAAAACTTTTCAGTTTTACTTAATTTCAACCACTGCCTATTGAAATAAGTATTCATCTCTCTAAGAGTAGGTCTGAGTTACTGAAAGTTGTTTTCTGAAGATAAAAAATTAACTTTCTAAATTTTTTTTGTCTTTCTATAAAATTCAAAAAACACACAGTGGAAACATACTAACTGACAAAAAATTCATCAAGCCAATTTATTTCCTTCAAAGTGAAAGAGCTATATTTTCTTTTCTAAAAATGGAACAATGTGTGAGCACAGGCTTATATTTAGCAATAAGAACCAGAACCATTTCCAAGGAAAATGGTTTAGTTTAGACTCCCTAGTTTCCAAGCCTAAATTCATTTATTTTCAGATCATTTTGTTTGATAAAAGCACAGGCTAAAAATTTTCTATCAACTATGGTCTATCCAGTTACCATAACCTTTGCCTCAGAGCATGTCTCACATCATCCCCACAGTCTAATTTCCTGTTTGATATTCTCTTTGATCCCCAAGTTAGAAGAATGTTAATTTGTTAGAATTTCTTTTGTCCCAAACTGCTAATTTAAGTGGATTTAAGCAAGCAAATAAAGACTGAACTGTTTCTACTCTAATATGTATTGAAATGTCCTTTGAAGTCTACTATATTTAATGCTTTGAACTGTTTCATGGGCACTTAATTTACGTTACTTTTTAAATATGGTACATGTACCTCTATACGTATTCAATATATATACTTACTCCAGAGGTATAGATTTAGAGGGTGATAGCCAAATATAAATTTTGAGAGATTTGACCAGTTGTTAAATTTTGAAAGAACTGGTTAAAGTCTCTCAACTATGACTTAAAATACTAAGTAACCTACAGTATTCCAGGACTTTCCATCTTATATATTCAGTTGCTGTGTTGTTTTGCATTATAAAAGTTTGATGACAATTATACTCAGTTCATTATATTATACCTTTTACCAAGGTATGTTATAAAAAGTTAAACAGTACAGCACAATGTCTGTGACGAGTCTGAGATTTCACTCTATCTGCAAGCTAACAAATTAGCCTGCCACTGCTTCACAGATACTGGCGCAAGACATGAGATCCTGGATCAAAGATAAAGGATGTTATTGTTCACAACACAGAAGGCGGCATTAGCTTCATGTTCTCATGGGTCCTGCTTGCCCTCAAACCCCAAAGGGGTAACGCAAGGTGGCTCAACGGGATGCTGCTCACACAGTGGGTTTGTATTATAGCTGAAGAACCCTGCAGTTTAGGGAACATCATTTTCTCTTGTTTTTAAAGGTGCTACCAGAACATCTACCCAAACTTTGTTCCAGAGGGAGGCAATTTATTACTCTGGTTAGAAAATAAATCTGCCCCCTGTGTCAGAAGGAGACACAGTATTTAAAGAAAAAGATGCAGTGTGTCTTTCTTACTAGCGGTTTTCCTTTTTTAGCATATCTGAACCCACGTTTGCTTATCACCATCAAGAATTAATACTATATATGATCTTTTCCCCTACTAAAGCACAATGGTAAACAAGGTTTTCACTTCCGTTCCAGATCAACATAAGCTTCACTGACAGTAGACTCCTGATGTTCTTCCCAACTGGACAGCTTGTGCATTTTGAAAATCCTTTCCTAGCTGCATTAAGATTCACAACCTTCTTATAAATAGATATTAAACTTGATTGTAAATTTTTACTAGCTTCAGTGTTCATTACTATTTCTTCCATTACACTTATTTCCTCATTAGGATTTTTTTTAACTTGAGTACTTTTTCCAAGTTCAATATTTTTTTTTCCTATAGTTTTTAACTGTAGAGGAACATATAGTTGCAAGGCCTGTAAAACAATTTTCCTCCTACTGAAATGGTCTCATTCAGCTACTGCTGTGTGACAACCACAGACTCTCCATGCACAGAAGAAGCATTAAATTTCATGCTCGCTGGTCTTCAACTGGAACAGCTCTGCTCAGGTTGGGGTGGACCAGGGTGGTGACTGTTCTACTGGTCTCATGCTGGGGCCAGGCTCAATGGGCAGGCACTACTAAGACACAGTCTTCTCATGCTGGAGTTCATAGCTGTCAGCGGGCCAACCCCAGCTTGTCAAACCTCTGCTTATGTTACAGCCACTAACATGCCATTGGCTAAAACAAGTCAAAAGGCCAAGCTGAAGTGAACAGGCAGGACTACACTCTGCCCAGAGTGAGCAGAGAGGAGAGTGAGCATTTGCTAGACAACAACCTAAATTATAATACTCATCTACAATATGCAATTGAGTAAAGGCTCCTTGATTCCCTTCCCCATCTCCTGGCCCCAGTAACAATTCCTTCCAGGTCTTCAAGATCCAAGGCTCAAGGAAAGCAAAGCCCACTGTGGCAAATCTCCCATTTATTCTATCAGCAGTCTTCAATGAGGAGTCATACGTGCAGAATTTGAGACATGTCCAAAGCCTTCATTTTACCACCCACCACATACCTTCCTATGATGCTCCAATATCCTGCTGCTCAAACTGAAGACTTCAGTCTTTGGGGTGAAACGCATCCACTGACTGGTTACTCACTTGATAGTCCCACCCAGTGCACGTGTTGACTAAATGGCCAGTCAGCATCTCCCTTTATCTGATCCTATCTGCTGTGGAACTGCTACAAATTCCTCAATGTCTCAGGCTACTTGGTGGCATCCTTCCATGTTTTCTAGCAGTACTGCCAAGTGTTTTAATTTTTAGATATTTGTTGGTCCTTTCAACATTTTTAGGAGAAAAAAGTGTGTAGGCTCAACTTATCTTGACATTGGAAGTCCAAAAGAGACTATGATAATTTTAATTCATTTCTCTATACATTACATAATTTTACATAAATACATGAATATCACAACCATTTTTTTTTCTGTTTGATTTCACACTACTGCCTCATCAGCCTTCTCTTTACATATTGACTTTTATAACCAACCTCTGAACACCACCTCCATGCCACCCTGCCCCTAAGTGAGAACTGATAACATTTTCATTATTTTTCCCTACACTCATAATGCCTTAGATGCAAATATGCACACAACTACATGAACTGCACATGAAGGTATTTTAAATCATGGTTGTTTTTGGTTTTACAAAAATGCACAGTTGTATAGTTTTTGGTAGGCTGTATTTCTCACTTAACTGTACCTCCAGGGAAACCTCCCCTCCTCCAAGAAATCTGGTTGAAGCTCTAAGCCATTCTTTTAGGGGCTGAACAACAGTCCACGATATAGGGCTTCACTGTAATTTACATGGCCATCCCCTTTCTGATAGGATTTACACTGTTTTCAGCTTTATGACATTACAAATAATAGACCAAAAACCATTCTTACACATGTATCCTTACTTAACACTGTTTTGACTCTACCAAGCAGACTCCCATGTGTGTCAATGCTGAGTTAAAAGGTCCATTTAATTTTAATAGATTTTGACAGATCACTCTAGAAAGTTTTATATCCAAGACTAACCCTCCTAGCCACACCAGTGAAACAAAGACAAAGTATTAGTAGAAAGCAGTATTTTTACCACTTTTTCATCTTTTCACAAATGTGTTCATTTCAACTTGGTCTTCTCTGAACTGCATTTCTTTCTTTATCCATTATCCTGTTGTCTTTCTTGTCTTTTAGTAAAACGATTTTCCCCAGGATTTCTACAGATACTTTACCATCTGTACCATATTTGCAGAGGGGGATGACTTTTGACATTGTTTATGGTATCTGCTGCTACTCAGAAGAGATTTCATGAAGTCAAATGTTCTTTTCTGTATTTCTAGTCTTGGTTAAGGAGGTCTCCTCTACTTCCAGGCTTCTATTTTTTATATTATGTCTTATCCCCTTTGTGCCTTATTTTATTCTAATACACAAGAGAATTCACATCTCCTTTGACTATGCCAGTACCATTTAATAATCTATTCTTTCCTACTCTCATTATGAATTATCACTATCCTATGTGAAATTCTATAAAATGTATTTCTAGATTTCACTTTGTTCCACTGACTTAACTATTCTTAATACTATATTGATAATTTATAGTACTGGATTTAGAGATATTCCAACTTGAGTAGCCAGTTTCCTAAGTTTTCTATTCTCAAGCACTTATTTTTCTATATAAAGTGTATAATTATTTCTTCCAATCAAAAAAAAAACAGCAGGATAGGATCTGAAGTGAAAGGCTTTTATGTCTGTATATTTTGAATGACTTGATATTTACATACTGAAGCCATTGAACCTTTCATCTAAGGATGAGAAATGTCAATCTATTTGTTCAGATTTGATTTTATGTTAGAATTATAATTTTTGTCTCATGTCTTAGGTTTATCTTGTTGACTTTATTACTAACTCGATTTTTGTCATTCTTCCAAATCATTTGCATTTCTAGATGTTTAGTGCAAAGAAAAGCTGTTAATTTTGGTACATTTAACTTAATTCTAGCAACCTTATCAAATTCTTTAACTACTCTCTTGAGTTTCCTAGGCAAAAAATAACATCTATTAGTATAAAGATAATCTTCTCTTTCAATATCTTTGCAGATATTTTGCTACTAAAATTTATTAAAATCTTCCAGAACATGTTAAATATACTATGACTAAATAACTTGGTTGATACTAAAACAACACTCAGTTCAGTTGCTCAGTCATATCCGACTCTTTGCGACCCCAAGGACTGCAGCACGCCAGGCTTCCCTGTCAATCACCAACTCCCAGAGCTTGCTCAAAGTCATGTCTATTGAGTTGGTGATATTTATTCTAAACTTTAAGGACTGGCGTCGTTTGTTTCTATTACTAATTTTCATTGAAAATGACAGAAGTCATCATTGCATATCAATAGATGCTTTTCTTATACCTTTTATATTGGGCCATGCACACCAAATGTGCTGATATAATCAATTATGTGCAAGGATTTTCTGTTCATTTCTTCATTTGCTGTTTTATATTTTAAACTGATATTTCTTGATGCATCTATGTTTTTTAATTTACCCTCAAAATAAACTTGCATTTTCACTCTTTGTCCTAGCCTCTCTCTCTAATATTAATACTGCTCTCTTAATATATTTTGCATTTCCTAGTATCATTTTAATCCATCTCTGTATTTCAAACATTCTTGTAGACATATCAACAACAAAGCAATAAATAGCACCTAGTTGGGTTTGCTTTTCTAAGCCAGTTTCATGGCTTTTGACTTAATAACTGAATTTGTTCATTCTTAATATAATGACTGGTATTTTAGTTATTGTATTCCTTCAATTTTTTTGTATTTCAGTCATTTTATATTGCTATTTTTGTTTCATTTCCTTATTTTTGAGGGGCTGGTCAAGTTATTTTCTCCCTCATTGGTTTAGAAATTCTGCTACACTCTTCCATCTGATGAGTATCATCTTCCTTTTTCCTGTTCTCATAATCAGATGACTATTCTTTGGAAACAAGATTACAAATACTATGCTTAAGAAACTGAGTTTGCCAACTATAACCCTCTATTTACCCTCTTTTATCCCCTAGGAAGCTCACTCTTATTTTTCTCCTCAATCTCCTAAAATCTTTTCAGAAAGCTTCTCCTCTGCCCACCACTTCCACCACTTAGGTTGTCTGATGAAGTTTATTTTTACATTTTTAGAGAGGCTTACTGTGTCCTTGGGGCTTCCCTGGTAGCTCAGTTGGTAAAGAATCTTCCTGCTAATGCAGGAAACCCTGGTTGGATTCCTGGGATGGGAAGATCCCTTGGAGAAGGGATAGGCTACCCACTCTAGTATGCTTGGGCTTCCCTGGTGGCTCAGTGGGTAAAGAATCCACCTGCAAACCGGGAGACCTGAGTTCAATCTCTGGGTCAGGAAGACTCCCTAGAGAAGAAAACTGCAAACTACTCCAGTATCCTTGCCTGGAAAATCCCATGGATAGAGGAGCCTGGTTGGCTGTAGTACATAGGATTACAAAGAATTGGGCATGACTGAACAATCCGTGTCCTTATTTTGCACTAGATTACAAATCCCCAGAGAGCTATCTCCATCCATTGAGGTTTAATTTCTTGGTATCTGAGTACTTATAATGTTTACTGTGAATACTTCCTTACCTTTTCCCATCTTGAAATCTATTCTAGTTCATTTACTATTTGGTTAGCATCTGTTCTTAGATGGGGCGGGTGGGTGATACTCTGAATTCCTGCATAGACTCAAGTATCTTTCTTTTAACCTAGGCAGGTAAATGATGCAGGCTGGAAGTAAAATTCTTGGATTGTGGTATGTTTCTCTCAATCATGTATAGATACCCCTATCTCATCTCTTTCTAACTCCCTGGCAGATGAAAAAACCATGGCCAGCTGGAGGCCACCTTGCACCATTATCTTAAAGTTGATTTTTTTTCTTGCATCTGTATGGCTGGGATTTCCCAGGTAGCACTAGTGGTAAAGAACCCATCTGCCAATGCAGGAGACATAATGAGACATGGGTCTGATCCCTGGGTTGGGAAGATCCACTGGAAGAGGCCATGGCAACCCACTCTAGAGGTCTTACCTGGAGAATTCCATGGACAGAGGAGCCTGGACGGCTACCGCCCACAGGGTCGCAGAGAGTCAGACACAACTGAAGTGACTTAGTACACACACAGTGGCTTAAATGGTAAAGAATCCACCTGCAGTGCGGGAGAACTGGATTCGAATCCTGGATTGGGTAGATCCCCTGGAGGAGGGCATGGCAACCCGCTCCAGTATTCTTGCCTGGAGAATCCCATGGACAGAGGAACATGGTGGGCTACAGTTCATGGGGTCACAGAGAGTCAGACATGACTGACAGACTAAACACAGCAGAGTACATACGGACAGAGAAAATGGGAATTTGGTCGGAATATATGTAAACCATGAATATATGTAAACCTTTCTCATCAGGTGAGCCTAGACCTTACTGAACCCTTTCAATTTGCAGGCCCACTTCTCTCTTTAGCTCAGGTCAGGAAGATTGTCTATTATGTAATTTTCACCTTTCCTATTTATGTCCCTTATTCACATCGCTAACTCCAATTAGTTCCATTTACAGTCTCAAATCTACTCTCCAACTCTCATTTTTCTCTTCATGATTTCTATCTTAGCTTTTCATATCTTTGCTTTATATTTTGAGATTTTTTTTGCACTGAATCTTCCCAGATACTGAATCAGGTCTCAACAGTGACCAACCAACCTCCCTCTCCTTTATTTGGAAACCATTTAATCGGGAATTCACGATTAAGATTTTTAAATGCCACAGTTAAATCTACCTCACTTCATTTGTTTTGATTTTCCTCTCTCCAGCTACAGGTCTTCTGCAGACCACTCTTTCAGCTCCAGTCTGATGTAGGATCTCTAATCTGCACATTAGATTCACCTAGGTGGTGGGACGTTTAAGACTCCTAGTGACCTATGCCTAATTTAAATGAGAAGTGATGGAAGTACTTAGGCATCAGTACTTATGTAAATTCCCCAGGTAAAAATCCAGCTAAGAGACTAAAACCCTAATGCTATTCTGAATCTCACTCATCCCAGCTCTTGCAGAGACAGCAAAGGGAAGCCTCTTTGTTCTCAGGTCTGCTTGTCCTCTCTTGGGCTCAGGAGCTTGGGTGACTCAATCCAGACATTCAGCTTCTTCTTGGATATTTGAGGAGTCAAATATCCAGCACCCTATTTTTCAATTGAAGTTAAGCTGATTTACAACATCATGTTAGTTTCAGGTGCACAGCAAAGTGACTCAGTTATACATTTTATATATGTGTTATATATGTATCTACTTTTTCAGATTCTTTTCCCATATACGTGAGCACAAAATCTTGAGTATAGTTCTCTTTGCTATATAGTAGCTCCTTGTTGTTTATCTATTACACATAGTAGTGTGTATATGCTACTCCCAAATTCCTAATTTCTCCCTCTCACCTTTATGCTTCCCCTTCTAAGCATTGGTTTACTATTTGTGTTGTACATACATTTTTTTTTAGATTCCACATATACATGGTATCATATGATATTTGTCTTTGTCTGACTTACTTCACTTAGTGTAATCATTTCTGGCTCATCCATGTTGCTACAAATGGATTTAATTCTTTTTTATGCCTGAGTAGTATTCCATTTTACAGACATACACCCCGCCCACACACATCTTTCTTATCCATTCATCTGTTGATAGACATTAAGGTTGCTTCCATATCTCGGCTGTTGCAAGCGGTGCTGCAATGAACACTGGAGTGTATGTATTCTTTCAAATTATGGTATTCTTTGGATACATGTCCAGAAGTAGGACTACAGGATCATATGTTAACTCAATTTTTAATTTAAGGAAACCTCCATACTGTCCTCCATAGTGACTGTACCAATTTACATTCCCACCAACAGTATAGGAGAGTTCCCTTTCCTCCATATCCTCCACAGGATACAACATCCAGAAATAAATACATGCAGCTATGGTCAATTAATCTATGTCAAAGGAGGCAAAAATACACAATACAGTGGACAGACAGTCTCTTCAATAAGTGGTGCTGAGAAAACTGGACAGCTACATGTAAAACAATGAAATTAGAACATTCTCTAATACCATACACAAAAATAAACTCAAAATGGATTAAAGACCAGATACTATAAAATAACGCCAGATACTATAAAACTCCTAGAGGAAAATCTAGGCAAGACACTGACATAAATCATAGCAAGATCTTTTTTGACCCACCACATAATGAGAATAAAAACAAAAACACACAAATTGAACCTAATTAAATTTAAAAGGTTTACACAGCAAAGTAAGCCATAAACAAAACAAAAAGACAACCTACAGAATGGGAGGAAATAATTGCAAAGGATTCAAGAGACAAGATGTAAATCCCTATAATAAACAGCTCATACAGCACAATATTAAAAAAAAAAAAAAAAAAAAGAAGAAGAAGAAACAATCCAAAAGAGGGCAGAAGATCTACATAGACCTTTCTTTGTAGATGACATACAGGTGGCCAAAGACACAGGTAAAGATGTTTAAAATCACTAAGTTACTAGCAAGATGTAAATTAAAACTACAGTAAAGTATCACTTCACACCAGTCAGAATGGTCATCAAAAAGTCTACAGATAATAAATCCAACACAGTTTCATACCCCTGCTGCTGCTGCTAAGTCGCTTCAGTTGTGTCTGACTCTGTGCAACCCCAGAGACAGCAGCCCACCAGGCTCCCTTGTTGCTGGGATTCTCCAGGCAAAAACACTGGAGTGGGTTGCCCTTTCCTTCTCCAATGCATGAAAGTGAAAAGTGAAAGTGAAGTCACTCAGTCATGTCCGACTCGTAGTGACTTCATGGACTGCAGCCCACCAGGCTCCTCCATCCATAGGATTTGCCAGGCAAGAGTACTGGAGTGGGATGCCATTGCCTTCTCCTTCTTCCAGGATTTCTGAAGACAAGGTTTTATTCCCAAGATCTGCCTCTTTGGCATCTTTATTCTGGGGTTCCAACTCTGTTCTCCCAGCAAGCCCGCCATCCCCAAACACATGAACCATTTCCCTTCCTGGAAGCCCCATCTGGCATAAGGTCAACTTTAACCCAGTTGTTTCTAAGTCCTCCTGGGTCAGAAGAGTCAAGTAACAAGGCTCCAGAAGAAATAAACCTTATCTTTTAGAAAGGGATCATATGACTTTGATCTTTTATGTCTGCATCTCTATAGTCAACGTCTAACTAGAGTTTTTATTCCTGTATGTGGTAAGTTAGCATCACTGGGGTGACAGGTGAGAGGAAGAACTGCAAGTCTGCTAATAATGAGCATAAGAATGCCAACAGTAAGTTTCAAAGGGGAGGGCAGAGGATTAAGCAGTCAAGAGACTGCAAGAAAAGACTGATAATGCCTAAAGTCAACATTATTTACAGACACATACAAATAGTTAAGCAGTATATTTATAGATTAGGTTTATACAAGATGTTCATCTGGAGGTGATTAAACAAGGACTGACATTCTGTTCAGTTGCTCCGTCGTGTCCGACTCTTTGTTACCCCATGAACCACAGCACACCAGGCCTCCCTGTCTAACACCAATTGCCAGAGTCTATCCAAACCCATGTCCACTGAGTCGGTGATGCCATTCAACCATCTCATTCTTTGTCATCCCTTTCTCCTCCTGTCCTCAATCTTTCCCAGCATCACAGTCTTTTCCAGTGAGTCAGCTCTTCACATCAGGTGGCCAAAGTATTGGAGTTTCAGCTTCAGCATCAGTCCTTCTAATGAACACCCAGGACTGATCTCCTTTAGGATGGACTGGTTGGATCTCCTCGCAGTCCAACGGACTCTCAAGAGTCTTCTCCAACATCACAGTTCAAAAGCATCAATTCTTCAGCGCTCAGCTTTCTTTATAGTCAAACTCTCACATCTATACATGACTACTGGAAAAACCATAGCCTTGACCAGATGGACCTTTGTTGGCAAAGTAATATCTCTGCTTTTTAATATACTCTCTAGGTTGGTCATAAATTTTCTTTCAAGGAGTAAACGTCTTTTAATTTCATGGCTGCAATCACCATCTGCAGTGATTCTATCTCTATTATTTGTCAATTTGGGAAATTTTGACTGTAAGGATTTATCAAGAACTTTTGATAGATTTATCAGTGAGTATATGGTACCGTCTAGGTAAGAAACATATAGCACAACTTTTGTGAATAATTTTCCCTTCCAATTTGAGATGTAAGTGTTTCTACTAAGGGTTATAGTCAACAATATAATATTATATTCAAGACAGGATTCCAACCGCTACTTTCAGAGCTCTGGCCATTACATGAAAAAAGCAAAGGGCAATGAAACATCACCAAACTCAATTTTTTTCCCTTCTATAAAGGTGGTTTTCCAACATGTTTTGGTCACTTTTTTCCCCAAAAGGGTTTAAATAGAAGTTCACACTGGAAAACAGAAGCCTGTTTATTACCCAGTGCTCCCAGCCCCAACCATTCTCCCCAATTGAAACTGAGTTCCTTAGGAATGAAGCCTTTTTCTCAAAGCTATATCACCATTGCTAGAAAAAGCAGGTCTAGTTTAGTATTTAAGAATTAAACCCCCTAAGAATATGACGGACTATTTAGAAACCACCATTCTTGACTCTTTTGTGTAAATAGTCTCTGGGTAAATCATTCCAGAAAGGATAAAACTTTAAACACAAAAATAGGCCATGCTCTACCAGTCGAGTGATTTGAGACAAAATATCTCACCTTCCTGCACTTCATGAGGGTTTTACAGCATGCCTCCCCTCAAAAAAAAAAAAAAAAATCTGAAAGTCTGGTCACCTGTGTTTCAGCTCATCTGACAGCAAAGCATTGGGAACTTGCACATACACTTCCTTGCACACCATGTCACTTCAGTCATGTCTGACTCTTTGCAAACCCATGGACTTATAGCACCAGGCTCCTCTGTCCATGGAATTCTCCAGGAAAGAATACTGGAGTGGGTTGCCATGTCCTCCTCCAGGGGATTTTCCTGATCCAAGGATAGAACTCATGTCTCTTAAGTCTCCTGCATTGGCAAGCAGGTTCTTTACCACTAGTGCCACCAGGGAAGCCACACTTCCTTGGGGCCCTGCAGAAAGGACCATAAAAACCACAGGCCCATCAGCTATTTACTCCTTATTGCAAAACTTTCTGAATGATGTACATCCTCTGAAAACTGACAGTTGAATTCTCATCTTTGAGCCCAATGTGAGGCCCAAATTCCAGATGACTGAAGATTTATTACAGTTCGAACAGACATTTAGAAACAGGCAATTAATCATCCCCAGCTGTGTGTCCCTAAGACAGGTGGTTCAGTTCTTCAATGCTAACTATAGCACACTGTAACAATTTGCTTCCACATCCATCTCCCCCAGTGGAGACTGGCTCTGCAAAGAAAATAATGTTGTGTTCATATTAGTAATTAATTGAAGCACCTAGTACATTGCACAGCTCATTACAGGCTTCCACTTACTTGTCTGAGACAGGGAAAAGGAAGGAAATACAAGCCAAGAGAAGTAACTGCATTCCAGGAAATCTTCTGGCCCCAGCAGGTAGGACAACTTTCTGGAATATCTTAAGTCATTTGGCTGAATTTATTTTCCTGGGCTCCAAAATCACTGCAGATGGTGACTGCAGCCACGAAATTAAAGGACATTCGCTCCTTGGAAGGAAAGCTATGGCAAACCTAGACAGCATATTAAAGAGCAGAAACATCGCTTGCCAACAAAGGTCCATCTAGTCCAAGCTATGGTTTTTGCAGTAGTCACGTGCGGATGTGAGAGCCGGACCATAAAGAAGGCTGAGGGCCAAAGAATTGATGCTTTCGAATTGCAGGGCTGGAGAAGACTCTTGGGATTCCCTTGACTCAAGATCAAACCAATCAATCCTAAAGGAAATCAACCCTGAATATTCATTGGAAGGACTGATGCTGAAGTGGAAGTTCCAATAATATGGCCACCTGATGTGAACAGCCAACTCACTGGAAGAGACCCTGATGCTGGGAAAGATAGAAGGCAAAGGAAGGAAAGGGTGGCAGAGGATGAGATGGTTAGAGACCACCACCAACTCAATAAACATGAATTTGAGCAAACTCTGGGAGCTACTGGAGGACAGGAAACCCTGATGTGCTGCAGTCCATGGGGTCACAAAGTGCTGGATATGACTTAGTGACTGAATTTGCTGAACACACACACTCAAAGACCGGACGGCATAGATGCCCTACACATGGCACAGCAAGCTACAGGAGACTGAGAAGCAAACATTCACTCAAAGAAAGGAAAAATCTGCCCAGTCATTCATCAGGTTGGAGTAACAGACAGGAGGCTATATTTCTGTCAAGGACATTCTGCTAGTCTGAGGTGCCATAATAACTCCTCTCTCAGAATGTTTACTGTTTTCTTCCTCATGGAGAAACCTCATTCTCTAAAATCAAACTATCAGAAACTTTGCTGCTTGAAATTCTAGTTATAATGAAGCCTTTCCTTCTTGCCTGGAAGATGTAAGTTGTCCTTCAAACAGAAGTCACCTTGATTTACAGCCCTGGTGCAGAACTTCTGAAAGAGGCTTCTGGATACAACATTTCACACTGCTCTCCACTTTGTAGTTTCCTAGGAAACAGGACCATGATCCACTTTGCAGGGATGTTGACCCATTTCAGACACAGTCCTGTTCTGCTTTGAACCTATCAAAATGTTGCTTCATTTAAATTTCACCTGAATTCCCTCCTCCTCCAAAATTCTGTAACAACTCTTTTCCTTTCATTGGGAGGAAGTCCATGAATGGTTCCTCTGGTGTGTGGTCACCCTCACTGCAGTGAGTCAATGATCTTGTTGGACTATAGCTAGGTCCCAGATGATCTTAGGCTAAGAGGGCTAAGACACGATTTTTATGAAGTCTTGTGGTAACCACCCTTTCCATGATTCAAGATGACTTTAGACTCAAGCAAACCCTCGTGCAATGAAACTAGTTTACTGAGATGTCCCCTGTGTTCAGCCAGGCTTAAGTGGACTTGTCCTCCCTAGAGGACCTAAGTCCTCAACCAGTCGCCAGGGTTGTGCAAATGCCTGCTCCAGCAGCAGAAGCAGTTCACTACTTCCCTTTTACTAACCCTTACTGTTTCCAAAACTCAGAACACCTTAGCTCCTATCGGACACTGACCGTGAAGGATTCAACAATACCTTTCCTCTCCAACTCTTGGTCCCAGCAACTCGATATCCATGAGTTCTCAGAGAGGGAAAGTCTCAGATGGCAGAGGCAATGATAATGGTTCTCGTGGACCTCCGCTTGGCCGCACTGGCTCCCATGTGAAGAAGGCCGGTAAGGACGTGAAGTAGGAGTAGATTTCACTATTAGGGTATCATTCATACTGGAAGCAATGCCAAAGACTGCAGCCAGAGAATATTCAGGGCTTAAGTGTTTTTATAACCTCTTCCTCATCTGTCAGAAAGGAAGGCGTACTGCTCTACTACCCAACTTCCCCAAGGCCCGAACATTTCAAGGAAGGTTTAGCCTCTAATTGGTTCGTTGACTCCAAAGGCCCAGTAATTAGAAGTGAGAGCTCCTATTTAATTGCCTCAACCACTTTATCTTGACTTTGGAAAACACTCAAGAGGAAAAAGGTCTTGCAGGGGATAACTGCTAAGGAATGCAAAAAAGTTCAGCCACTTACTAGAAGTATGACATCCTAACCTCAAAACGTCTCTAGTCTTCCAGCCCAGAGGACATCAATACTAACCCATCCCCCTCCCACAGCAACCAAACAGTCGTAACAGTATGCTCTAAGAAGTTAACTTACAGCTGAAGATATCTAAAGATAAATGTGTACATTCAACAAATGCCTTCAAAGGTTATTTGCATATGAAACCTAGGGGCCAAAAGGAAAACACTGATAATTTGACTATATAAAACTTTAAAAAGTTGATTCCTCCAGTTCCATTCTTCTTTCTCAAGATTGCTTTGGCTATTCGAGGTTTTTTGTATTTCCATACAAATCTTGAAATTATTTGTTCTAAAGCCACAGTCATCAAGACAGTATGGTACTGGCACTAAGACAGACATATAGATCAATGGAACAAAATAGAAAGCCCAGAGATAAATCCACACACATATGGACACCTTATCTTTGACAAAGGGGGCAAGAATATACAATGGAGTAAAGACAATCTCTTTAACAAGTGGTGCTGGGAAAACTGGTCAACCACTTGTAAAAGAATGAAACTAGATCACTTTCTAACACCGCACACAAAAATAAACTCAAAATGGATTAAAGATCTAAATGTAAGATCAGAAACTATAAAACTCCTAGAGGAGAACATAGGCAAAACACTCTCAGACATAAATCACAGCAGGATCCTCTATGATCCACCTCCCAGAATTCTGGAAATAAAAGCAAAAATAAACAAATGGGATCTAATTAAAATTAAAAGCTTCTGCACAACAAAGGAAAATATAAGCAAGGTGAAAAGACAGCCTTCTGAATGGGAGAAAATCATAGCAAATGAAGCAACTGACAAAGAACTAATCTCAAAAATATATAAGCAACTTATGCAGCTCAATTCCAGAAAAATAAACGACCCAATCAAAAAATGGGCCAAAGAACTAAATAGACATTTCTCCAAAGAAGACATACGGATGGCTAACAAACACATGAAAAGATGCTCAACATCACTCATTATTAGAGAAATGCAAATCAAAACCACAATGAGGTACCACTTCACACCAGTCAGAATGGCTGCGATCCAAAAATCTGCAAGCAATAAATGCTGGAGAGGGTGTGGAGAAAAGGGAACCCTCCTACACTGTTGGTGGGAATGCAAACTAGTACAGCCACTATGGAGAACAGTGTGGAGATTCCTTAAAAAATTGCAAATAGAACTACCTTATGACCCAGCAATCCCACTTCTGGGCATACACACCAAGGAAACCAGAATTGAAAGAGACACATGTACCCCAATGTTCATCGCAGCACTGTTTATCATAGCCAGGACATGGAAACAACCTAGATGTCCATCAGCAGATGAATGGATAAGAAAGCAGTGGTACATATACACAATGGAGTATTACTCAGCCGTTAAAAAGAATTCATTTGAATCAGTTCTGATGAGATGGATGAAACTGGAGCCGATTATACAGAGTGAAGTAAGCCAGAAAGAAAAACACCAATACAGTATACTAACACATATATATGGAATTTAGGAAGATGGCAATGACGACCCTGTATGCAAGACAGGGAAAGAGACACAGATGTGTATAACGGACTTTTGGACTCAGAGGGAGAGGGAGAGGGTGGGATGATTTGGGAGAATGACATTCTAACATGTATACTATCATGTGAATTGAATCGCCAGTCTATGTCTGACGCAGGATGCAGCATGCTTGGGGCTGGTGCATGGGGATGACCCAGAAAGATGTTATGGGGAGGGAGGTGGGAGGGGGGTTCATGTTTGGGAATGCATGTAAGAATTAAAGATTTTAAAATTTAAAAAATAAAAAACTAAAATTAAAAAAAAAACTTTAAAAATGTGTGAGAACAAAAAATAAAAACACCATTTAGAAAGGCAAAAATGTACAGAGAAGTATCTGCAGCTAGCAGGTAAAGAAGGATCTTCCTTAACAAAGAACAATCAGTTCACAAGAAAGGAAACAGAAATGGCACTTACCTATTTTCCTACAAATATAAACTACAGTTGAAGGTAGAATACTAAAGGAAGACAAATTCTACATGTTCACATAGTGGGAAGGTTTGAGGAGAGAAACACAGGTCCCATTACCTAAGTTTGCAAATGATAAAGCTGGGGATTAAAAAGAGAAAAACCTGTCACTGTGGATGAGTTTTTCCTCAAATGGGATTTTATTAAAGTTCTTATAACCCAAGACAATACTAATAGCTCCTTGTACAATTTAACTTTTGAAAATGAAGACTTTATATAGAAATGAATTCAAAACAGGAACTGTAAGACTATAAAATATCAAGGCATATAAAGATCAAACTAGCACTTATGAATAAAACATCCATCTTAATCCACAGGAAATTGTTTTTTAAAATAAGTATCTAAATCTAGTACTCACATCCCTCAGTCACTCTTCAAAATTATAGCTCATGAACACCATTCGGGTCTGAAATTTGTTACAAGATGGCTCTTAAAGATTTCCCAATGCATGACTAGTTCTGCCTAATTGAGTCAATACTTGAAAGTTCACAGGCATATAATCCAATCTTTAGTGGACTCAAGCTCTCACAGTCCATCTTTAAAACATTTCTTAGCCATCAAGTCTTAACATTAAAAGCCAGGAATAATAATTATGAGAAAGTACATAAGGAAATGGAAGCACCTAAAATAAAAAAGCAAGCATTTTAATTCAGAGTTCAACGTGTGTTATGCCCAGTGTCAATACGGGTGCAATTCTCCCAGATGTCTGAATTACATTTTCTTCTGCACTGCAGACCACAATGGACCAAGCAAAATAAGTTGTAGGAGACAATGCTGATGGGGAAAGACAGAATACAAATGACCAATCTGTAATGTATGTATAAGGTTCAGATGCTGAAGTTCTTACCTGTACTTGTTTATACAAGAAATTCTCTTAGGCAGTAAATGGTGTCTAACTTCTAGACTTTATATGACAGAAAGAAACACGGAGGAAACCAGACATGAAACAAGATGGGGTTCTTTTTAGACATCCACATAAACATACAACAATCAATTCTTAAACCTTAACTATTCTTGGTTCTTCTTGCAAACACTCTAATCTTCCTTGGGTCATTTTATTTGACTCTCAGTGTGAACTAAACCTTGAGTGTGTTATGAACCGGGAAAGGACAAACAGCACACAGGGATATGCAGCGGCAGAGCAACTGGTAGCAGCTGCCAGGGAAACAGCAGCTTTTCAAACTCTCTGAAGACAGGCTACACAGGATGCCATTAACAAGTAAATGTGACTTACCCACTTAAACATTATTCCATTGCTATTGAATTATTCTAAGCATAGCAAGACAGAATGAAAACCTTTTTTTTTTTTTTTAAACAAGAACAGTCTGTCTTGGAAGTTTTTCAATTTCAGAGTAAATTTTAAATTTTTTTGAAATGTACTCAATCTAATTATAATCCATAATCTAAAATGTTTGTGCAAAGTTAAAGACATGAGTATTAAGATTACCGAATAGGTTGATTAAATCAAAAATGCAAAATTTCCATTAAAATAAATAATTCATATGCATCTAATTGTGTCTCAAAATCATCACTGGTAAAGAAAATACATTTTATATTAATGTTGATGCCTTAAAGGTAAGTAAATCAAACAGGTAAGTCAGTCTGTAAACAGACCAGTTCCCACGTATCACATTTGCTTTCTGTGTTGAATACTAAAAAGGAACAAACCTGAAACAAAAGGCAGACTCAGTGTCTGCGAATCAAATGAACACACTACCAAGCAAGATATACTTTTCAAGCACATCTTTCAGTGAACAGATATGATTATTCTGATAACACCAGTTCAGTTGCTCAGTCGTGTCTGACTTTTTGTGACGCCATGGACTGCAGCACGCCAGACATTCCTGTCCATCACCAACTCCCAGAGTTACTCAAATTCATGTCCATCAAGTCAGTGATGCCATCCAACCATCTCATCCTCTGTTGTCCCCTTCTCCTCCCACCTTTAATGTTTCTCAGCATCAGGGTCTTTTCCAATGAGTCAGTTCTTCCCATGAGGTGGCCAAAGTATTGGAGTTTCAGCTTCAACATCAGTCCTTCTAATGAACACCCAGGGCTGATCTCCTTCAGAATGGACTGGTTGGATCTCCTTGCAGTCCAAGGGACTCTCAAGAGTCTTCTCCAACACCACAGTTCAAAAGCATCAATTCTTCAGTGCTCAGCCTTCTTCACAGTCCAACTCTCACATCCACACATGACTACTGGGAAAACCATAGCTTTGACTACATGGACCCTTGTTGGAACATAAAAGCTAGTGTAGAAAAACATACCGTTTTAAACTAACTTTAACTGTTAAAAATGCAACAGGCTTTAAAAGAAGCACTCTTACGATTCTCAAAAGTATTTAATGGCACGGCATTTTGAATTTTAAGTAAATTAGATACGGTGATCTTTCAAACAGTCTATTTTCTTTAGAAAGCAGAGAAAGTGAACCAATTACATGATGTTCTGTCTTAATAGGAACAAAGTGAACAAATAAAGGTAGATGGCTTACCCCATGCCAGGAAACAACTAACAGCAAGCATCTGGTTTCTCAAGATCAACTGTTTACCTAATAGCACCCTGCCTCTGTTAGCTTCTTGTCCAATGCACCATGGATAGGATCTGGGCAGTTCTAATGTGATTCATGTACAAACCAGAATATTCCTATTGGATTGTTTTTCAGTGAGTACTGAGTGCAGAGGAAGAAATGTAAACAACTGTACCTTTCAGTCACACCATTACATGTGCTAAAATTCTCCCTTAAAAAAAAAAGAGCTCTCAAGCTCCTTATGATTCTACAAGTTTCCCCCTATTTGTACTTCCACTGATTAAAACTCCTCAGTCCATCCCACCTATCTGTGACCCTTGAACATTATGCTTTGAACTTCAAACACAGAATTCTCATTTTTACAATCCTTTCAAGTACGTCTACAAAAGCACTCTAACACTATAGGGAAGGTCTCACCAAACAGTTCTCTTTCCTTCCCTAATTATTTAATTACCAAGGGAAAAAGAAAAACAGAAAAAGATACTATGAAACTCCTCAAGCACATCATCTTGCTTCTTGACACCACCATCCCTGCCTGCCCAGGGCTGTAGCTCACCTAGCCCCGGGTCAAAGTAAAAATACCCTCCTTGATGAAAAGTCAAAATAAGCATATATACTTTCCTGTAGACTAACCAGATTATTTAAGGTGTGACATACTAGTTGAAACAATGCAATTCTTTAATTTAACCTGGAAACACACCTAGCAAAGAGGATATTTACCACTTGTCTACATCAACCTGTACATATGTTCTCTATTATCTCAAATACTGCAAAGCCAACCAAAGACTAGTCTTCACAAAGCCTATTCTTATTATAGTTCCAATATGTAACAGAAGACTCTTTCTAACTTAACAACTTAATGGAGATCTTATTGAAATCACTACAGGAAACGCTGGGCTTCCCTAGTGGCTCAAAGATAGTAAAGAACCTGCCTGCAGTGCAGGAGACCCAACTTCGATCCCTGGGTTGAGAAGATTCCCCTGGAGAAGAGAATGGCTATCCACTCCTGTATTCTTGCCTGGAGAATTCCATGGACAGAGGAGCTTGGTGAGCCATAGTCCATAGGTTTGCAAAGAGTCGGACACGACTGAGTGACTAACACTTTCACAGAAAACGACCATTGCTTTCATCACAGGTTTTTCTCGACTTGATTATAGAGACCTGTGTTTTATTATTAACTGTATTTCATGAAGTGCTTGTCCCCAGGAGGAAAATAAAAGAATGATACTATGAGTAGAATGTTTCAGGCTTCCCCAGTTGGTAGATTATTTATGCAAATTTGCCTAATTTGCTCAGTTGTTCCAAGACCCAGCGTGGGGAAGGGGAGAAAACTCCCTATGCAGAAGGCACTTGTTACCAGTTACTATGGATGGCTAGGTGTGACCCAATGAAGACCCCTCTACCCGTGGCAAGGAAGACATCACCTGCCCAGGTGTACCTCACATTTAGAAAATGGTCTTCCATTGTGAAAATACTATTTCATGTTCACTCAATCACAGAGTACATAAATCACAAATGGCTTTACAAACATCTTAAATAGATTCAAGTTTGTTAACTTCCTACCATCCAAAATACTGAACTTTCCCTTTAAATGCCAGCTTTGAGATATTGCCAATTTATCTAAGACTATTACCTACAAAATGTGGTGACTAAATAGTGCAAGAAATCGAACAGAAGACACATTCTTTTCTTTTTTTCCTTTGATAAACAGAGACTTGCATTTTAAATGAATACAGCTCATTAAGATACAATATATAATTAAACCTAAAGAATTAAAAAGAGAACAAAATGCAAGCCTAAAATCTATGTAAGGGCCTAAAAGGAGTCCAGACAAGGAGATTAAAATATTAACAGTGCACTTTCCAACTAGTGAATACATACTACCAACTGAATCTTAAATAGGGTGTTGTTTGCTTTGTCTTAGGGAGGATTTGGTTCATAGCTCTTTCAGTCAACACATTTACTGATGATAGGAGAAAAAAGTTACTGAACCACAAAATCAAGAGGTGAAATGACATCTTGGTTGTGTCACTCAGAAGCTCCAGGAAGACTTTAGAATGAATCAACATCAGAAGTATAATCCCTCTCAGTCAGTTATCCCCGGAGGTACACAATACCATACGCAAATGGTGCTCCATAAATGGCATATACACAAAACATTATTATCTACTGTCGAGGCCAATACCTGGAAAATATTATGCATTCAACAAATAAGTGAATACATCAAGTCATAATACTAGTTTTATTCCTACCAGAAATTTGATTCACAACGTAAATATTATTTATGAGAAATATTTTGATAAATGTAGTAATGTTGGAAATTTAACACATCTCAAGATTTTCAAAGTAAAGAGCATAGAGTGTTCAACCTAACAACCTGTCAAACCAAATTAGAGAAAAATTTTTACCTCATAGATAATATGCTTTTTTCCCCAAAACACCCATGTAAACCTTTACAAACACTGATCGAGTTCCAAAGCAGTGATTCTTGAACTTTATCATTCATAGAGTCATCCTGGAGTCTTTTTAAAATTCAGAATCTGAATCAGGAGATACAGATGGGGCCTGAGAGTCTGAGTTTTTAATAAGCTCCAGGATGATAACAATACTGCCTAAATCCACTAAGGTTTATGCCAGGAACGCATAGATGGTCTAACATGGAAAAGATGTCTGAATAATCTGTTACATCAGATTAAAGGGCAAAAGTCATGTCATCATATCAATGACTGAAAAGATTCAATCTACCCTCTGCTAATAAAAATACTAACAAGCAAGGAACAGTGTTCAAGATAGGTGCTTCATTTAGTACAGAGTATCAAAGCATGTCTAGCACAAAATCCCACATATAATAGTTAATAGTAAAATACAGATATGTTCCCATCTGATCAGGAAAAAGATAAGGACAGCTATTATCACTGCTGCTTATAAGATACATACTGGATGCATTAAATGCAATAAAACGAAAATGTGAATCAAAAAATATACATAGGAAAGGAAGAAAAGTTTTAGTTAACTAAAAAATTGTATAGCTGTTTACATGTAAACACTAAAAGAATCAATTTAGTAACTACTATAATAAGACTCCAGTAAGAATCAAAATGTAAAACATACAATTAACTAAATTCTCCAGAAAAAAAAGTTTAAAAAAGTCTAAAAATTGTCACAGTATGAAAAAAAAAATCCACCTTTTAAAGAAATCCTTGAAGGACCAAAAAAAAAAAAAAACTGAATAAATGGAGTAAAAATTTGTGTCTATTATGGAAGAATCTATACTGTGAATAAGTAAAATACCTCCCAAATTACCCTATATTATAAATGATAAAAACAAAACAAAAACAAACAAAAAAACTGGCTTTTTAAAACTGACACTCTATCTACAGTTCACGTTCAACAAGAAAAAACAAAATGTGATAAAAGATCTTTAACTTTCTCTAATATGCTGAGTACGTTCCTGCCTCAGGATCTTTGCACATCCCACTCTTTTGTCTCAAATGTTGTACTCTTAAGTCCTTTCACTCCCTGAATCTCAGCTCAAAAATGCCTTATTTTGTCTAAAGCAAGTATGCACATGTGCCCAGATGCACCCCAGGTGTAGGTCCGTCCCATTGTGAATCTCAAACCATAACCACCGCAGTCTGTCCACCTGCCCACTGCCTGGCACCCTGACCAGAACATTAAGTTCACCAGCGCAGGAATCCTGTCTCTTTAAGTCTCCAGGGATTGGCATGGTACTTGACAGACAGGCTTGTTTTTCTTTTTCTTTTTTAAAAAAGACTCTGAACAAGTTCCTTGAATCACAGTTTCATTTTTCACTACTCTCAGCCATTTGAAAGTCTCAGTTCAGTCGCTCAGTTGTGTCCAACTCTTTGCAACCCCATGGACTGTAGCATGCCAGGCTTCCCTGTCCATCACCAACTCCCAGAGTTTACTTAAACTCATGTCCATCAACTTGGTGATGCCATCCAACCATCTCAACCTCTGTCGTCCCCTTCTCCTCCTGCTGTCAATCTTTCCCAGCATCAGGGTCTTTTCCAATGAGTCATTTCTTCGCATCAGGTGGCCAAAGTACTGGAGTTTAGGCTTCAACATCAGCCCTTCCAGTGAACACCCAGGACTGATTTCTTTTAGGATGGACTGGTTGGATCTCCTTGCAGTCCAAGGGACTCTCAAGGGTCTTCTCCGACACCACAGTTCAAAAGCGTCAATTATTTGGCACTCAGCCTTCTTTACAGTTCAACTCTCACCATCCATACATGACTACTGGAAAAACCATAGCCTTGACTAGACAGACCGCTGTTGGCAAATTAATGTCTCTGCTTTTTAATACACTGTCTAGTTTTGCCATAACTTTTCTCCCAAGGAGTAAGTGTCTTTTAATTTCATGGTTGCAGTTACTGTCTGCAGTGATTTTGGAGCCCAAGGAAATAAAGTCTGTCACTGTTTCCACTTTTCCCCATCTATTTGCCATGAAGTGACAGAATCGAATGCCATGATCTTAGTTTTTTGAATGCGGAGTTTTAAGCCAGCTTTTTCACCGTCCTCTTTCACCTTCACCAAGAGGCTCTTTAGTTCCTCTTTGTTTTCTGCCATAAGTTAGTCAACCAAAATATTCAAGTCAGGAATCCCCCCGGCCAATGAATAAAGATAGGAAACAGGACATCAGCATAACTGACGTTCTTCTAAGAAGAGAAAACTCATGACCTTGTTTTTAAATGACGTCTTATAAGCCAAACAAGGCCTATCTATAAATTGTGATTTGGATATAAGTATGGAAGACTTCACAACCATGGAAGACCATCATGTTGCATTTTTACAACCACAGGTATAAACTATGTACTAGTTATACTTTTATTCTTTTAGGAAAATAGTTTTGATAAACATCCAGCATCTCTGAAATACTATGCAGATGAATGACAATTTTAGAATCATGATGAATTGTGTTTAAAGACCAAAGATCACCCAGTTTACCATTTTCATAGAATATTTTCTTTGATGGCATTCTAAGGAAATACCAAGGATTTTGGAATAACCAGAAGATGTGTTACCAAGACAATGAAACAGAGAATATTTAAGCCTTTCTTAAACTCCTTATTATCATGAATGGCAATTATTACTCTCAATCATAGAGAGAAAGGCTCTCAGGACACAATATACATAAAGGGTCTGTTTCTCTAGATTTCCTGGATTATTCTCCAGATTTTCTAGATTGACACATTTTTTACGTTCTCTAGCTCCTGCCTTGAAGTCAACCACCAGGTTTCATTCTAATCACTATGCTGTCTGTAGAATCTCTTACCCTTACCTATTTGCTATCATTAACATCATACACTTAAAACAAAAAGCTAGGCCACTGAGTTTGTTAGAACCCCATGAGAAACCATGAATAAACTCTGGGGATTAGAAAGGAGCATTCTTATCAAACACAAGCTCTGTACTTCAGTGGCAGGACCTCGTTAGGACCAGTTGTTAGGAACAGGTTGTTGTCATTCAGCCACTAAGTTGCGTCTGACTCTGTGATTCCATGGACAGCAGCACGCCAGGCTTCCCTGTCCTCCTCTATCTCCTGAAATTTACTCAAGTTCATGTCCATTGAGTCAGTGACACTATGGACTAGCAATAAGTTATCCAACTAATATTAGTGCTGTGGGTCTTATCTTCCATTATTAACTACAAGATCCTCAACGCCAAAAACCACAGGGTATCTCCTTGTATTCCCAAAGCTACCACTCAGCAGAGTGCTTTGACTAACAATGAAAGAATTCTCATACACTAATTGCTTACTTCTTTTATGCTTTACATAGTTTAGGTCCAGATGGGTTAAGACTCATTTGATCTTTGTAGAAACAAAGATGGAAACTCTCCACCACTTATGAGCTTGCAAGCTAAATTGTAGTGCTTCTAAATCTTTTACCTGCCATGTCACTTAAACCTTTCCCAATTATGAGTCAAGCCATCAGACTTGTACGCGGGACAAGTATGAGGAGAAGTCACAATTGAGGTTCTCAGAACTCTGAAGGACTAGTGAAAGTCCAACAGCGATGACCTTGCAACACAGCACAGCAGTCACCAGGAAAATGTGTGCCCTGTAACTCAGAGAATCCCAACCCCCAACAACAGAGGAAAGGGAAAATATGCAAAGATACTACTGATTTCCAACCAGTGCTTAAACTTCAATAGGGTGATAAAAGGAGACACACTGACCTATGACACTAGTGCTTTATGGATGCTTTATGCAGTTTTTAAAGTGTCTTCTCCAACAAAACAGTAGTTTCTCATTTAAGTAGGAGTCATGCCTTTTCAACTATATTAATATTTGTATTAGCACTCTGAATATGCAAACCTTGGCTGCATGATCACTTCTGAAAGTGGTAAGAAGAGCTACTAACTGTAGCATCTTCAGGTTTTTGGATATCCCTGCTGTGTTTAACTCACCAGACATGAGACTTGGGTTGTCAGAAGCTATTCATAATGAAGATAACTTACAAAATTATATTGAAGCTATAAAAATTGATTCTACGTCAATGTTTTCTTATTTCTGCGGCTGTAGAAGATTAGTGTTCTCTTTTGAATGAATAAATAACTTTTGGTGATGATCTTAGTTTTATGCTGAAACAAAGTTGCTTAGAACTAGCAATAAAAAAGTTTGACCTGTTATTTTTTTTCCCTGCTCCTGCACCCAAACAAAAAAAGGACACATCTAACAATGTTCTGATTGGGAAATAAAGGCCAGGATCTAGGATTTATTGCCCAATTAATTTCTCCTCTAGTAACTTCATTCTACTGGCAAGGACAGTTAATAGATTTGTAAATGCTACTTTAACACTGACTCAAATAACTTAATGTGCCTAGGTATACAACTTGATCATCCAGAGTCCTGTCATCTATTAACCACTCTAATCATTTTCTCTTTCTCTCACAGCTTACCATAAAGTAGCCTGAAATAGTCTAATACGGCAATCTCAGTACACATAATAAAGATGAAACGCCTGAGTTACTAAAGATTAGCACAAAGAATTTTTGCCAAACCTACTCCCTTACATAATCCTTCCCTCTGTGGTATTCATAACTGTATTCAAGTCTAGAAATAAATATGTTAGTTTAGCCTATGATCTGAATATGGGGAGTATTAGAACCAAACAAGTCAGCTGAAAGTATTTTTTTTTTCAATGATTTCCTCCAAAAATTTACAGATGGTATTAGTTTCTAGGCGAGGGAGAATTTAACCATCTGTCAATCTATCACCCTTTGGCTCCAAATCCACCCTTCTTTGCCTGTCCTTAAAGACAGCTGAACACTGGGAAGCATTCCTCCTTTGCCCTAAAGGTGATGTTAAGCTCCGTCTGTGGTGAAGGCCAGAGGAACACTACAGAAGGAAGGAGCTTTCTCTCCCTGATTCAAATATGCCTGCCTTGGCTGAAAAGACTCTGAGGCTGGGAAAGATTGAGAGCAAGAGGAGAAGGGGATGACAGAGGATGAGACAGTTGGATGGCATCACTGACTCGACAGACATGAGTCTGAGCAAACTCCAGGAGATAGACAAGGCCAGGGAAGCATGGCATGCTGCAGTCCATGGGGTTGCAAAGAGTTGGACACGACTTAGCGATTGAACAACAAAAGCTCCTTCCGGGTAATATCACGGAGCAAGAACAGCAAGCATACAGGAGGCACGCAGCATGCCAGCCTACACCAGAAGCCACAGAACCTCAGTGAGACCACAGACCCACCCTGGCCCAGTAAGCACAGCACCATGGCCCCGACACTGCACACCCCAGTGCTTTGCCCTGCTCAGCCCACGATCAGGTTCCCATTGCCTGAATCCCTCTGTGCATCCACCCAGAAGTCTGGGTCCACCCGAACTCCTGGAGGTGTCGCCTGTCTGCCATTCTCAAGCTGCCTTTCACCTGGAGAGGGTTCCTGCTTGCCTGGCAATGGTGAACCAGCTCTGGCCTGGACAACTCTGTCAATTTTTGACACCCAATGGGCGGATCCATAGCTCCTACAAGGAGATCTGAATCCCAGCCTTAGAAAGGGGGCTCCCTTTCTAAGTTCACTCCTGCCCTGGTTTATTAGCTTGCAAGGACTGCCATAACATAGATTATGTGGCTTCAACAGCAAACTCATTTCCTCAGTTCTAGTAGCTAGCAGTTCAGTTTCTTCTCAGACCTCCCTCCTTGCCTTACAGAAGGCCACCCTCATACCGCATCCTCACACAGTCTTTCCCGTGTGTACACATTACTGGCTGTAGGCACTCAGCTCCCACTATAAGGACACTGACCAAACTGGATTTAAGCACATCGTAACAGCCTCATTTTAACTTAATCACCTCTTTAAAAGGTATCCAGATAGTCACATTCTTAGGTACTGCAGGTTGGAAGTTCAACACATGAATTTGGAGAAGTTCAGAGACAATGCAGCCCATAATACTGAAACTGTCAGCTCCATAGTTGTGTCCCACTCTTTGTGACCCCATGGATTGCAGCCCACCAGGCTGCTCTGCCCGTGGGATTTTTCAGGCAAGAATACTGGAGTGGGTTGCCATGCCTTCCTTCCAGGGGATTTTCCCAACCCAAGGATTGAACCTGGGTCTCCTGCATTGCAGGCAGGTTCTTTACCATCTGAGTCACAACAGAAGCATAAAGCAAATCAAATTCAGATAGCTCTGAAAAGAGGCAAACTATCCACCTGACATCTTTTGATGCTCCTGCATTTGCCACAATAATGTTCTACAGGTCAACAAATTATAAGATACTGGATGAGTCTATGGAAAGCAGTATTTCAAGACCTCAGTCTTAGCACTAGGAATACTCACTACACTCATTTGGTGATTGTTTCTATGCTTGTTCAGTAGAACGAGGAAAGAGTAGAAACTAGGGGCTTATCTACCTTTAGTTTCATGTAGATCAATATTATATATATATATGTATGTATGTATGTGTACATATGCAGGCCAATTCATTCTGATAATTCTAATTTAAGTTTAGGACTATGGTTGCTAATCTTAATAGGAGAGGACACTGGCAGGTTTCTGGGTCCTTGGCAAGGCCTTATCACCTTGTCACCAAGACAAGGGCACTTGCCTTTAATAAATAATTAATCTCCATATTTATTTCATGTGGTTTTCTGAATGTATATGAAATATATGCTATATCAGATCATGAAAAATGTTTAACTAAAATTGCAACATTAAAAAGATGGCAATGTCTTAAGATAAAAATATGCTCCCTCACATCCTAGTATAAAACAGCTTTTTAATATGGTATTTTAAAGTATCCACAATAAGAACTATTAAGCCATGAAAAGATATGGAAAAATCTTATTGCTAAGTGGTTTTTTTAAATAGCAAGATAATTTTTTCCTAAGAACATTTTATTACATTGCACTGTGCTAATAAGCAGGACTGACTACTGATTGGGGAGAAAATTTGCTAAACTCATCTTTTATTTATCTACTCAGTCATTTAAATCATTTGCTGGTACTTTTTCCTTTTCTGAGATTCCAGTATTCTTGGTCCCCAGTTAATTGGAGATTTCACTGATTGCTTTCCCTCCTGAGTATTTCAGGGAACTTAGTAAACTGAAGTCCCAAGAAACGACATACTCTATTTGTAACAGTAGCTTACTCAGTGGCTTCTTAAGCAAATCAGTTCCTCATGTATAAGACGGAAATGATGTATACATGGAGGTTACATGTTGAAAAGCATTATTCTAAAGGATTTTCATGGCACTGATATAAAATAGAATTTCAAAAAATGGAAAGAGCATTTACTTCTAGTTAGCTACAGATGCAAAACAGAATAGATGCTAAAAGCTCAAAGTCTATGAGATGATACATGTTCTAGTAAACAAAAAAGAAAACTAGTGTAAAAAGAACTTTCTAACATGGGAGTTACAAGTTAAAACACTTTAACATAAAACACTTTATTTAACATAAAGTGTTAAAACACTTTAACAAGTTTAATACAAGTGTTTTAACATAAATTAAAACACATATGGATAAGGCATTGGCCCGATCTTCATAATCTCTCTACAACACCTAGTGCACAGCATTTATACATTCCATATTTTAGTACTTACTTTCTTCCAGGTATTATAGTAAATTCAAAACTAAAAATAAAACCTAATTGTATCAACATGACTATGGTTGTTTTTAAAGTACAGTGCCCTGCAATGAAGTTACAGAGCCAATGTATTGTTTGATGCACACTGGAAACTTATTTTTAGTTGGCTCTCAAAGTACTGTTTGTCATAAAGTTAGAATTCACATACTTTGGGGGGTTATATCCATGTGGAATGCAACAGGAAAAGCTATGATAAAAGGACCAATGGGCAAGGGTCTATCATTGCCCATTCTTCTTTGCCCACAGATTTCAAAGCAACATATGCCAGAAAAACTTTAAAAGTCATTGTTATTCATTATCTTAGAGAAACAAGCAAGCTGATTATGTCTTTATACCACCAAGTGCCTTTTGACCCTTCCTGCAAGATGTAAATCAATAACCTGCATTTACATTTATTTTCTATTCTTCCCACTTCCAACTTAAAGACATACTTAGAGCAAAATCAAGAAACACGTTCATTTTCTATACAAGTATTTTAGACTTAATTATATTAAAAGTCTGTAATTATAATGCTTAATTATGCTCATTTGTAATGATTACATTTAAGTCTTTTTGCTAGTGTTACTGTGAAATTAAAACTCATTTCAAATTATTAACCAAAATGGAGTTCTTATAGTTCTCTAGTCAAAAAACACTCAGAACCACCTTCACTTGTAAATTGCCTTGCTTGCTTATGCCTTATCAAAGTGCAGAAACTGTCTCAGAAACTGAATTTTATCATAAAATGTTGAACTTAAGTAAATGCCTGAGAATGTGTGGTGTCAGAAGGGGCATTCTGACAATGTCACCACGTTGTTGTTGCTGAATCTCTAACTCTGGTCCAACTCGTTGCAACCCCCATGGACTGTAAGTAAGCATGCCAGGCTTCCCTGTCCTTCCCTGTCCCTGTCCCATGTCCCCAAGTTTGCTCAGATTCATGTCTGCTGAATCAATGATACCTAATCATCTCATCCTCTGTTCCTTCTCCTTCTGTCTTCAGTCTTTCCCAGCATCAGGGTCTTTTTGCAAGAGTCAGCTCTTCCCATCAGGTGGCCAAAGTATTGGAGTTTCAGCATCAGTCCTTCCAATGAATATACTCAGGGTTGATTTCTTTTAGGACTGACTGCTTTGATCTCCATACTATGCAAGGGACTCTCAAGAGACTTCTCCAGCATGACAGTTTGAAAGAATCAATTCTTTGGTGCTCAGTCTTCTTTATGGTCCAACTCTCACATCCATACATGACTACTGGAAAAACCATAGCTTTGACTATATGGACCTTTGCCAGCAAAGTGATGTCTTTACTTTTTAGTACCATAAAGTTCTGAAGAACAGCCTCATCTTGACTACTTTTTAGTGCTTTAACTGGTAACACCATTTTTAGTATAGCGCAAAAAGCACAATGGGTATTGGGAAATACTGGGCTGGCCAACATGTTCGTTTGGCTTTGGGAAAACGAACATGTTGGCCAACCCAATACTTACAGAATAGTCTTTCTTTTCAAGTTACATCTGTACTAGCTTTTCTTTAAAAAAAAAACAAAAACAAAAGCACTTCCTTAAATTAATGATAGCTAAAGAGAAGTGAGATCTACTCAGTTTTAAAAGTAGCATTTCCTATCCATGCAAACTTTCAATTAATATTTTTTAGATTCACAACAGGACTGAGTGAAAGGAACAGATCTCCCATACAGCCTGGTCCCAACATACACAGCATCAGTTTCAACATCCTTCAGAATGGTAACGTTTGTTTCAATTGTAAGCCTATACTGCCACATCAAAATCAGCTAAACTTCAGTTTACCTTAGGGTTCACTCTTCATGTTGTCTCTGGGTCTGGACAAACACATAATGACATGTATCTATAATGATGGTATTAACATCACACAGAGATTTTCACTACCCTAAAAGTCTTCTCTTCTCTGTCCATTCATTACTCTCCCCGCTCCTAACCCCTGACAACGACTGATCATTTTACTTTCTCTATAGTTTTGCCTTTAACAGAATGTCATAGTTGGAATCATACAGAAGCCTTTTCAGATGAACAGTAATATACATTTACTTCAGTTCAGTTGCTCAATTGTGTCTGACTCTCTGTGACCCCATGAATCGCAGCACACCAGGCCTCCCTGTCTATCACCAACTCCCAGAGTTCACTCAAACTCATGTCCATCGAGTCAGTGATGCCATCCAGCCATCTCATCCTCTGTCATTCCCTTCTCCTCCCGGCCCCAACCCTCCCAGCATCAGAGTCTTTTCCAATGAGTCAACTCTTCGCATGAGGTGGCCAAAGTATTAGAGTTTCTGCTTTAGCATCAATGCTTCTAATGAACACCCAAGGACTGATCTCCTTTAGGATGGACTGGTTGGATCTCCTTGCAGTCCAAGGGACTCTCAAGAGTCTTCTCCAATGCCACAGTTCAAAAGCATCAATTCTTTGGTGCTCAGCTTTCTTTATAGTCCAACTCTCACATCCATACATGACCACTGGAAAAACCATAGCCTTGGCTAGATGGACCTTTGTTGGCTAAGTAATGTCTCTGCTTTTGAATATGCTGTCTAGGTTGGTCATAACTTTCCTTCCAAGGAGTAAGCGTCTTTTAATTTCATGGCTAGAGTCACCATCTGCATTGATTCTGGAGCCCCCTAAAATAAAGTTGGACACTATTTCCACTCTTTCCCCATCTATTTCCCATGAAGTGATGGGACCAGATGCCATGATCTTCATTTTCTGAATGTCGAGCTTTAAGCCAACTTAATCACTCTCCTCTTTCACTTTCATCAAGAGGCTTTTGAGTTCCTCTTCACTTTCTGCCATAAGGGTGGTGTCATCTGCATATCTGAGGTTAATGATATTTCTCCGGGGAATCTTGATTCCAGCTTGTGCTTCTTCCAGCCCAGCGTTTCTCATGATGTACTCTGTGTATACGTTTACTTAGTCATGCATTTAAAGAACTCTTTTAGTTAATAATATGCATTTCAAGTTCCATCTTAGTCATGGCTTGATAGTTCACTTTTTTTTAAAGCACAGAATAATATTCCATTGTCTGGATGTACCACAGATTATTTATCTATTCACTTATTAAGGCCATCTTGATTGCTTCTAAATTTTGGAAATTATGATAAAGCTGTTACAAATACCCACAAGCAGGTTCCTGTGTGAATGAAAGTTTTTGGGTCAAGACCAAGGAAAAAAATTGCTGGACTGTATGATAAGAGTATGCTTAGTTTTGTAAGAAATCCCCAAACTATCATCCAAAGTGGGCTATACCATTCATTCTCACTTCCACTAGGAAGGAGACCTATATTAGGCAGAGTGTATAAGCAAAATGATGACATGAAACCTTCTCAGAGAAGCCCAAAACGAATGCAGACTTTTGAAGCAAATACTCTAATAACCATCTTAACTGCATAAATATAACAGTAAAAATTATAAAATTTACAATATGGGGGTTGGCAAATATTTTCCATGACCTGTGTGTTAAGACAGATATTCTAATATATAAAGGTTTAAAAATCAGAAGTATATTGCTCATGACATGTCAGAATTATATAGAATTAAAATTAGTGTAGACAGTTTTATTGGGATACTGCCAAACCCATTCATTCATGTACTATGAATGCTACGTAGTATGTACTGTGACACAAGAGTAGTTGATATCAAGATGCCATGGGCTGATGAAGCCGAAAGTATTTTCTATACATATATGTACTAAAACATACATGTAAAATGAGCCACAGTCTTGTCTAACTCAGTGAAACTGTTGCCATGCCATGTAGGGCCACCCAAGACAGACGGGTTATGGTGGAGAGTTCTGACAAAGAGTGGTCCACTGGAGAAGGCAATGGATAGCCACTTCAGTATTCTTGCCTTGAGAACCCCATGAACAGTACAAAAGGAAAAAAGATATGACACTGAAAGAACTCCCCAGGTCCATACGTCCCCAACATGCTACTGGAGAAGAGTGGAGAAATAACACCATAAAGAATGAAAAGACGGAGCTAAAGTGAAAACAACACCCAGTTGTGGTTGTGATTGATGATGGAAGTAAAGTCTGATGCTGTAAAGAACAATACTGCATAGGAACCTGGAATGTCAGGTCTATAGATCAAAGTAAATTGGAAGTGGTCAAACAGGAAATGGCAAGCGTAAACACTGACATTTTAGGAATCAGTGAACTAAAATGGATTGGAATGGGTGAACTGAACTCAGATGCGCATTATATCTACTACTGTGGGCAAGAATCCCTTAGAAGAAATGAAGTAGCCATCATAGTCAACAAGAGAGTCTGAAATGGGGACTTGGATGTTGTCTCAAAAATGACAGAATGATCTCTATTCATTTCCAAGGCAAACCATTCAATATCATGGTAATCCAAGTCTATGCCCTGACCAGTACTGTTGAAGAAGCTGAAGCTGAATGGTTCTATGAAGACCTACTAGACCTTCTAGAACTAACACCCAAATATCCTTTTCATTATAGGGGACTGGTATGCAAAAGTAGGAAGTCAAGAGATACCTGGAGTAACAGGCAAATTTAGCCTTGGAGTACAAAATGAAGCAGGGCAAAGGCTAAGAGAGTTTTTCCAGAAGAACGCAGTGGTCATAGGAAACACACTCTTCCAACAACACAAGAGAAGACTCTACACATGGACATCAACAGTTGGTCAATAATGAAATCGGACTGAGTGTATTCTTCGCAGCCAAAGATGGAGAAGCTCGATACAATCAGCAAGAACAAAACTGGGAGCTGACTGTGGCTCAGATTATGAACTCCTTATTGACAAATTCAGACTTAAATTGAAGAAAGTAGGGAAAACCACTAGACCATTCAGACATGATCTAAATCAAATCCCTTATGATTATACAGTGGAAGTGACAAATAGATTCAAGGGATTAGATCTGATAGAGAGCTGAAGAACTACGGACAGAGGTTTATGACGCTGTACAGGAAAAAGTGATCAAGACCACCCCCAAGAAAAAAGAAATGCAAAAGGGCAAAAGGGTTGTCTGAGGAGGCCTTACAAATAGTTGAGAAAAAGAGAGGAATGAAAGGCAAAGGAGAAAAGGAAAGATATACCCATATGAATGCAGAGTTCCAAAGAATAGCAAGGAGAGATAAGAAAGCCTTCCTCAGCACATCAGTGCAGAGACAGAGGAAAACAATAAAATGCGAAAGATTAGAGATCTCTTGAAGAAAATTAGTGATACCAAGGGAATATTTCATGCAAAGATGGGCACAATACAGGACAGAAATTGTAGGGACCTAACAGAAGCAGGGAGAAGGCAATGGCACCCCACTCCAGTACTCTTGCCTGGAAAATCCCATGGGTGGAGGAGGCTGGTAGGCTGCAGTCCATAGGGTCGCTAACAGTCGGATACGACTGAGCGTCTTGACTTTCACTTTTCATTTTCATGCACTGGAGAAGGAAAGGGCAACCCACTCCAGTGTTCTTGCCTGGAAAATCCCAGGGACGGGGGAGCCTGGTGGGCTGCAGTCTATGAGATTGCACAGAGTCGGACACAACTGAAGTGACTTAGCAACAGATGCAGAAGATATTAAGAAGAGGTGACAAGAATACACAGAAGAACTGTACAAAAAAGATCTTCATGAGCCAGAAAACCAGAGTGGTGTGATCACTCACCTAGAGCCAGACATCCTGGAATGTGAAGTCAAGTGGGCCTTAGAAAGCATCACTACGAACAAAGCTAGTGGAGGTGATGAAATTCCAGTTGAGCTATTTCAAATCCTAAAAGATGATGCTGTGAAAGAGCTGCATGCAATATGCCAGCAAATTTGGAAAACTGAGCAGCGGCCACAGGACTGGAAAAGGTCAGTTTTCATTCAAATCCCAAAGAAAGGCAATGCCAAAGAATGTTCAAACAACTACACAATTGAACATACCTCACTTGCTAGCAAAGTAATGCTCAAAATTCTCCAAACCAGGCTTCAACAGTAGCTGAACTGTGAACTTCCAGGTGTTCAAGCTGAATTCAGAAAAGTCACAGGAAGCAGAGACCAAATTGCCAACATCTGCTGGATCATCAAAAAAGCAAAAAAGTTCCAGAAAAACATCTACTTCTGCTTTGTTGACTACACGAAAGCTTTTGACTGTGTAGATCATGACAAACTGTAGAAAATTCTTCAAGAGCTGGGAATACCAGACCACCTGACCTGCCTCTTGAGAAATCTGTATGCAGGTCAGGAAGCAACAGTTAGAACTGGACATAAAACAGCAGACTGGTTCCAAATCAGGACAGGAGTACATCAAGGTTGTATACTGTCAGCCTGCTTATTTAACTTATATGCAGAGTACATCATGAGAAACGCTGGGCTGGAAGAAGCACAAGCTGGAATCAAGATTGCTAGGAGAAATATCAATAACCTCAGATATGCAGATGATACCACCATTACAGCAGAAAGTGAAGAAGAACTAAAGAGCCTCTAGATGGAAGTGAAAGAGGAGAAAGTGAAAAAGTTGGCTTAAAGCTCAACATTCAGAAAACTAAGATCATGGCATCTGGTCCCATCACTTCATGGCAAATAGATGGGGAAACAATGGAAACAGTGGCAGACTTTATTTTGGGGGGCTCCAAAATCACTGCAGATGGTGATGGCAGCCATGAAATGAAAATATGCTTTCTCCTTGGAAGGAAAGTTATGACCAACCTAGATAGCATATTCAAAAGCAGAGACATTACTTTGCCAACAAAGGTCCATCTAGCTATGTTTTTTCCAGTAGTCATGTATGGATGTGAGAGTTGGACTATAAAGAAAGCTGAGTGCAAAAGAATTGATGCTTTTGAGCTGTGGTGTTGGAGAAGACTCTTGAGAGTCCCTTGGACTGAAGGGAGATCCAACCAGTCCATTCTAAAGGAAATCAATCCTGAATATTCATTGGTAGGACTGATGCTGAAGCTCCAGTACTTTGGCTACCTGATGCGAATAACTGACTCATTTGAAAAGACCCTGATCCTGGGAAAGACTGAAGGCAGGAGGAGAAGGGGATGACAGCAGATGAGATGGTTGGATGGCACTGCCAACTCAACAGACATGAGTTTAAGCAAGTTTTGAGAGCTGGTGATGGACAGGGAAGCCTGGTGTGCTCCAGTCCATGGGGTCGCAAACAGTCAGATGGGACTGAACTGAACTGAATGTACTAAAACAAACTGAATTTATTATTGTGTGATTTTGAAATTAGTATTATTTTCATAATAAAAGAAATTGAATCAAGAAACAATATCAATTACCAAGTAGAACTGCTGTTTTGCTAAGTTTGTTACATTCTATTTTTCTAGAAACCTCCTTCGGACACTTATTTTTTTTTAATTTAAATGTATTTATTTTAATTGGAGGCTAATTACTTTACATTATTGTATTGGTTTTGCCATACATCAACATGAATCTGCCACGGGTGTATATGTGTTCCCCATCCTGAAACCCCCTCCCACCTCCCTCTCCATACCATCCCTCTGGGTCATCCCAGTGCACAAGCCCCAAGCATCCTGTATCCTGCATCGAACCTAGACTGGCAATTCGTTTCTTATATGATATTATACATGTTTCAGTGTCATTCTCCCAAATCATCCCACCCTCTCCCTCTCCCACAGAATTCAAAAGACTGTTCTATACATCTGTGTCTCTTGTTCTCTCACATACAGGGTTATTGTTACCATCATTCTAAATTCCATATATATGCGTTAGTATACTGTATTGGTTTTCTTTCTGGCTTACTTCACTCTGTATAATCGGCTCCATCAGACACTTTTAATTAAAGGGCTACATACTGTAAGGGCTTCCCTGGTGGCTCAGTGGTAAAGAATACACCTGCCAATGTAAAAGACTCAGGTTTGATCCCTGGGTTGGGAAGATCCCCTGGAGAAGCAAATGGCAACCCATTCCAGTTTTCTTGCCTGGAAAATTCCATGAACAGAAGAGCCTGGTGAGCTACAGCCTATGGAGGTGCAAAGACTGGGACATGACTAAAAAGCCACTGAGCAGATAGGGTGGGAATACTTCCTAGGTCAGTCCCACAGAGCTCTTACAGAAAGCTCAAAATTCAAATTAGGAAGCATGAAGGGGAAAAAAAAATGAAGCAGGCAGTTCTCTAGGCAAAAGCCAAGACATAGTTAAGATATAAATGAAGCTAAATAAAGAGACTGTTCTGCACAGACTTTGCAACACAACTACAAGAAAGAAAGTGATTTGGGTACGTTGCTCTCGCAACTCATTAAATTATTCTACATGGAGCATATGGTTTGCTTTCCTAATCAAAACTATAATTGAGTCGATCTGCAAAGACCTATATATAGAAAACTATAAAACACTGATGAAAGAAATCAAAGAGGACACTAATAGATGGAGAAATATACCATGTTCATGGATTGGAAGAATCAATATAGTGAAAATGAGTATACTACCCAAAGCAATTTACAAATTCAATGCAATCCCTATCAAGCTACCAGCCACATTTTCACAGAACTAGAACAAATAATTTCAAGATTTGTATGGAAATACAAAAAACCTCGAATAGCCAAAGCAATCTTGAGAAAGAAGAATGGAACTGGAGGAATCAACTTGCCTGACTTCAGGCTCTACTACAAAGCCACAGTCATCAAGACAGTATGGTACTGGCACAAAGACAGACATATAGATCAATGGAACAAAATAGAAAGCCCAGAGATAAATCCACACACATATGGACACCTTATCTTTGACAAAGGAGGCAAGAATATACAATGGAGTAAAGACAATCTCTTTAACAAGTGGTGCTGGGAAAACTGGTCAACCACTTGTAAAAGAATGAAACTAGATCACTTTCTAACACCGCACACAAAAATAAACTCAAAATGGATTAAAGATCTAAATGTAAGATCAGAAACTATAAAACTCCTAGAGGAGAACATAGGCAAAACACTCTCAGACATAAATCACAGCAGGATCCTCTATGATCCACCTCCCAGAATGCTGGAAATAAAAGCAAAAATAAACAAATGGGATCTAATTAAAATTAAAAGCTTCTGCACAACAAAGGAAAATATAAGCAAGGTGAAAAGACAGCCTTCGGAATGGGAGAAAATAATAGCAAATGAAGCAACTGACAAAGAACTAATCTCAAAAATATACAAGCAACTTATGCAGCTCAACTCCAGAAAAATAAACGACCCAATCAAAAATGGGCCAAAGAACTAAATAGACATTTCTCCAAAGAAGACATACGGATGGCTAACAAACACATGAAAAGATGCTCAACATCACTCATTATTAGAGAAATGCAAATCAAAACCACAATGAGGTACCACTTCACACCAGTCAGAATGGCTGCCATCCAAAAATCTGCAAGCAATAAATGCTGGAGAGGGTGTGGAGAAAAGGGAACCCTCCTACACTGTTGGTGGGAATGCAAACTAGTACAGCCACTATGGAGAACAGTGTGGAGATTCCTTAAAAAATTGCAAATAGAACTACCTTATGACCCAGCAATCCCACTTCTGGGCATACACACCGAGGAAACCAGAATTGAAAGAGACACATGTACCCCAATGTTCATCGCAGCACTGTTTATAATAGCCAGGACATGGAAACAACCTAGATGTCCATCAGCAGATGAATGGATAAGAAAGCTGTGGTACATATACACAATGGAGTATTACTCAGCCGTTAAAAGAATTCATTTGAATCAGTTCTGATGAGATGGATGAAACTGGAGCCGATTATACAGAGTGAAGTAAGCCAGAAAGAAAAACACCAATACAGTATACTAACACATATATATGGAATTTAGGAAGATGGCAATGACGACCCTGTATGCAAGACAGGGAAAGAGACACAGATGTGTATAACGGACTTTTGGACTCAGAGGGAGAGGGAGAGGGTGGGATGATTTGGGAGAATGACATTCTAACATGTATACTATCATGTGAATTGAATCGCCAGTCTATGTCTGACGCAGGATGCAGCATGCTTGGGGCTGGTGCATGGGGATGACCCAGGAAGATGTTATGGGGAGGGAGGTGGGAGGGGGGTTCATGTTTGGGAATGCATGTAAGAATTAAAGATTTTAAAATTTTAAAAAATAAAAAACTAAAATATTTTATCTTAAAAAAAAATTAAAAAAAAAAAAAAAAAAAAGCTCACCTACTGGTGATGCAACTCCTAACGAACCCAAAATGCCAGCTAATTCCCTTCTAGCAAGAGATGTGCTCAAGATCCCATGTAATGCCCAAACTCATGAAGGTGCTCAAATGATTATGCTTTGACCTCACATCTGGAAAAACTGACAAAGTAACTTTGAAAAGCTGTACCCCAGAAAAGTTCAACTGCAATTTGTAACAAAAGATCAAAACATTAACCCTCATTTAGAAGTCAACGAAAATGTGATTCTTAAAGTTATTCTCCATGTTGGGCTCGAGCAAGAAATGGTACAAGAGGGTGGAAGTGTGGAGAAATACAACAAAAATAAACAGCCATAGCTAATCATGAAATAGTCTCCCAAAGCATGGACTGCTTCAGAGAACCATTAGACCTTGATGAGATTAATACAGAATGAGTCTGTATGAGTTCCCACATGATCACAACAGTCAATCATTACCTCTAAACTAGCAACCATTAATAGAAAAATGTTTTAATTCCAAAGTAGCTCCAGTTGAAATTATTTAGCTTAGAAATTAACTGAGTTATTGTTAGCAGAAAGAAAAGATAAAATTCTACTTTCCCAAAGGTTAAAATTTAAATTTAATAAATTTTACGTCAAGGGATGTGCTCCTCCAAAATCCAATCCTTATCAAGTAGAGAAAACATCTGATGCTCATCTCAAATTCACACAGATTTGATCACTGGGTTGGGAAGATCCTCTGGAGAAGGAAATGAATGGCAACCCACTCCATAATTCTTGTAGGGAAAATTCCATGGACAGACGAGCCTGGTAGGCTACAGTCTGTGGAGTCACAAAACAGTTAGACAAGACTTAAGAACAAACAACATCACCATCCCATTCTGGCGAGAAAAACTCCCCTTGCCTCAGTTTCCTCCTGTACAAAATGGGTAGACTAGAACCTAACTCAGGTATTAAATGACAATGTGTATACACTATTTAATATCTTAGCATATTAGATGATTAGTGGGTCATTTCCAGAGAAGGAAATGGCAATCCACTTCAGTATTCTTGCCTACAGAATCCCGTGGACAGAAGAGCCTAGTGAGCTGCTGTCCATAGGGTCACACAGAGTCAAACACAACTGAAGCGACTTAGCATGCATCCAAGCATTGGAGAAGGAAATGGCAACCCACTCCAGTATTCTTGCCTAGAGAATCCCAGGGACAGAGGAGCCTGGTGGGATGCCGTCTATGGGGTCGCAGAGAGTCAGACATGACTGAAGAGACTTAGGAGCAGCAGCAGGTCATTTCCAGTACACTCATGAAGTCTCAATACTGAGAATGAAAAGGTACCCAAATCAGGTAATAAAAATTTCAATTAGGTATAGTTTCTCTGATGGAGAAGGCAATGGCAACCCATTCCAGTACTCTTGCCTGGAAAATCCCATGGACGGAGGAGCCTGGTAGGCTGCAGTCCATGGGGTCATGAAGAGTCGGACAGTTACTGAGTGACTTCACTTTCACTTTTCACTTTCATGTATTGGAGAAGGAAATGGCAACCCACTCCAGTGTTCTTGCCTGGAGAATCCCAGGGACGGTGGAGCCCCTGGGTAGGCTGCCATCTGTGGGGTCGCATGGAGTTGGACACGACTGAAGCGACTTAGCAGCAGCAGTTCCTCTGATAGCTTTTATTGCTGTACTCAGTATGTCAGCAATTTGGAAAACTCAGCAGTGGCCACAAGACTGGAAAAGGTCAGTTTTCATTCCAATCCCAAAGAAAGGCAACGCCAAAGAATGCTCAAACTACCACACAATTGCACTCATCTCACACGCTAGCAAAGTAATGCTCAAAATTCTACAAACCAGGGTTCAGCAATACATAAACCATGAACTTCCAGATGTTCAAGCTGGTTTTAGAAAAGGCAGAGGAACCAGAGATCAAATTGCCAACATCCGCTGGATCATGGAAAAAACAAGAGAGTTCCAGAAAAACATCGATTTCTGTTTTACTGACTATGCAAAAGCCTTTGACTGTGTGGATCACAATAAACTGTGGAAAATTCTTCAAGAGATGGGAATACCAGACCACCTGACTTGCCTCTTGAGAAACCTGTATGCAGGTCAGGAAGCAACAGTTAGAACTGGACATGGAATAACAGACTGGTTCCAAATAGCAAAAGGAGTATGTCAAGGCTGTATATTGTCACCCTGCTTATTTAACTTCTATGCAGAGGACATCATGAGAAACACTGGGCTGGATGAAGCACAAGCTGGAATCAAGATTGCCGGGAGAAATATCAATAACCTCAGATATGCAGATGACATCACCCTTATGGCAGAAAGTGAAGAAGAAATAAAGAGCTTCTTGATGAAAGTGAAAAAGGAGAGTGAAAAAGTTGGCTTAAAGCTCAACATTCAGAAAACAAAGACCATGGCATCCAGTCCAATCACTTCATGGCAAATAGATGGGGAAACAGTGGAAACAGTGGCTGCCTTTATATTTGGGGGCTCCAAAATCACTGCAGATGGTGACTGCAGCCATGAAATTAAAAGACTCTTACTCCTTGGAAGGAAAGTTATGACCAACCTAGATAGCATATTGAAAAACAGAGACATTACTTTGCCAACAAAGGTCCGTGTAGTCATGGCCGATACTGGGAAAAATTGAAAGCAAGAGGAGAAGGGGACAACAGAGGATAAGATGGTTGGATGGCATCACCGACTCAATCAACATGTTTGAGTAAGCTCTGCGAGTTGCTAATGGTCAGGAAGGCCTGGCGTGCTGCGGTCCATGGGGTCACAAAGAGTCGGACCCAACTGAACTGAACCCAATAGAGTGCTTCTGACTGATATGCCTATAAATCTTCTGAGGATCTTGCTAACACACCAGTGCTAATTCAGTAGGCTTGTGGTGGAGCTAGAAATTTCGAATTCCTAACAAGCTTTGATCCTCCTGCCTGTCCATGGTCTTTAAGTAGCAGGGCTCTGTAACTGAGTATGGATGGAGACTGGCTGCAATCAGAAGGGCTCTTCTGGCTGCAAGGAGAGACTCCACTGAGTCCGTTCCCGAAACTTAAAGCATAACCTGGAATAGACCTACCTGGAGCTGGGCTCTGAGACAGTCTCTTTCCCATCTGCACCTAGTTCCATTCTCCTCTTTCTCCCCTTCTCCCCAGGTTCCTACTCACCACCTACTCCAGTAGGTATCATACTGGGGGTACAGGTGGTAGATCTATGTTTTTAAAAAGCTCTCTGGCGGTTCTGCTGGAGCTGCCTCAGCAGGGCAGGTCAACAAGCTCAGACAAAAGGCACCAGCGTGCAAGCACCCAATCTCAACCTCCAAGTGGGCTTCCCTGGTAGCTTAGCTGGTAAGGAATCTGCCTGTAATCCAGGAGACCTGGGTTCAATTCCTGGGTTGGGAAGACCTCCTGGCGAAGGAAATGGCTACCCACTCCAGTATTCTGGCCTGGAGAATTCCATCGACAGAGGAGCCTGGCAGGCTACAGTCCGTGGGGTCTCAAACCTCCTGCTCCTTATTCTTCAGCTAAACGAATTTCTCTGAACTTTCCTGGTCCCTTAAGGATTAGCACCCATTGTTTAACATAAACATTAGGAAACAGTGACAAGAATAAAGGCAGCGACGAAAACTGAGTGTATCTATGCATCATTCAATTCTCACAGCAACCAACCCAAGGTAAATATTTTTACCATCCTCACTCATTGCCAAGAAGACTGAGACTTAAGAGAGGTTAAGAAATTTGAGCAAGGTCACAGAGCTAACAGCAGCAGAGGCCCGCCTGGTTATGATACCCATGCTCTTTACAACACCCTGAAACAGCTCTTGCCCAGAAACGGTGAGTCTGAACTCACAGGCAATGTCTGAGTACCATTCTCCTCAAAGCTTTGCCAGACGAGAAATATAAAACTTGGAATTTTGCCACTGATAGTGATGAAATGACTTTTTTTTTACATTTATTTATTTGGCTTCTCTCAGTGTTAATTGCAGAGAGGGCAATGGCACCCCACTCCAGGACTCTTGCCTGGAAAATCCCATGGATGGAGGAGCCTGGTAGGCTGCAGTCCATGGGGTCGCGAAGAGTCGGACACGACTGAAGTGACTTAGCAGCAGCAGCAGCGGTGGCATGAGGAATCTAGTTCCCTGACCAGGGATCAAACTCAGGTCCCCTGCATTGGGAACATGGAGTCTTAGCCACTGGATTACCAGGGAAATCCCAGAAATGACCTTTTAAATTACAGATTATGTATACCTGCGTAAGTTTAAGGACCATTTGCACTTATTTTCTCTTTTGCCTTTGGTCTAATGAGCTTCATTCACGTTTCAGTTAGTAGCTCTTACCAATCAAGATTGGCCCTTATTCTGACACATTTCTAAACCAAATTTCTTAACCTGTCTGGGTATTCTGACTTTGTTCCTGATGTCTTTGGTCATGTACCAGCTTCCGGGGTTCGAATCTGGCACTGGAATGTTTTTCTCTACTCCTAAGTGTTTATACTACTTCATTTTCAGTATTTACAATTTATTCTGAATTTGAGATTTATTCTTGTATATTATGTGAGGAACAAATCTAATTTTATATTTCCATATGGCTAGCCAATTGTTCCAACACTATTTATTAAAGTCTATCTTTCCACACTGATTTGCTATGCCATCTTTTTCAGATACTAAATTTTGATTAATAAAACCATATAATGTAGGTGCAATCCAATAGCCGAAACAGTCAAGATGCCCTTTCAAGATTGATTTTAAAAGTTCAAGATGGAAAAATAAATAGCAAGAATAGCCAGGAAAAGCACAGTAATTTCACAAACAGGAAGGCAGTCCAGCCATAGCAGATATTAAATGTTTTATAACATCTTTAGAAGTAATTCTGGAAATAATACAAATACACTCACACTTGATCCAGAAATCCTGTCTTTAGTATATTCTAAAACACACTGGCAAGAATACAAAACAACCCAAGCACAAAGATATTGTGTCATTACTTGTAAGAGCAAACAAATATGGTTCATCCATGCAGCCCACTGATGAAGGTCTGAGCTCCCTACAGAGACCAGTCTGTATAGAGTGATCAACAAAGGCTGCTAAGTGAAAAGCATAGTGCAGAATAACATTTTCATGATTCTTCATGAGTGGGCATGGGGGATGCAAAATTAATGGAAAATGTTTCTCTAAAGGAAAAATACAAGGATAAAACAAAAACTATTAACATAGTTACCTACAGCAAGAAGGAAGGCCCAGAATTGGAAACAAGATTTCTATGAATATTACCTCACTATTCTTGCCTGGAGAATCCCAGGGATGGGGGAGCCTGGTGGGCTGCCGTCTATGGGGTCACATAGAGTCAGACACGACTAAAGCGACTTAGCAGCAGCAGCAGCATACACTTTCAGCTTTGGAAACAAAATTTCTATTTTTAATCATTAACTTATTTTTAATTAAAATTTTTACTGAGTTAAACACAAAATCACAGTTACAAGAAATAATACAAAGAGATCTAATGTCCACTTTGCCAGTTTGCTCCAACGGTAATATTTTGCAAAACCATCCTATGGTATCACAACCAGTGCTTTAACAGATAATCCATCCATGTTATCTAGTTTTGCCAGGTTTTGGGTTGTACATGATTTTATCACCTGTGAAGGTTCCTACATCCATCCTACAGACACAAAACACATAAGGATTTGTCATGTCACCAGTTTACACATCACCCATATCCTTTCTGGGCTTCCCTGATAGCTCAGTTGGTAAAGAATCCACCTGAAATGCAGGAGACCCCAGTTCGATTCCAGGGTTGGGAAGATCCACTGGAGTAAGGGATAGGCCACCCATTCCAGTATTCTTGGACTTCCCTTGTGACTCAGCTGGTAAAGAATCCACCTGCAATTCGGGAGATCTGGGTTCAGTCCCTGGGTTGGGAAGTCCCTGGGTTCTCTTCCCTGGAGAAGGGAAATGCTACCTACTCGTATTTCGGCCTAGAGAATTCTGTAGACTGAATAGTCCATGGGGTCACAAAGAGTCGGACACAACTGAGCAACTTTCACTTTCATATCCTTTCTGCCACCCCTCACCTTGTCCCTAACCCCCTTACAAACTAATCTGTCTGTGATTTCTAAGACCGTGTCATTTCAAAATGCTATACAGTCCTTTTCCTTCTGGGAAGATTGAGTAGACATACTTTTCCCACCATTAAATACAACTGAAAATATCTGCTATCATATATAAAACAAGCATAAGATTGGTAAAGAGAAAATAGCAGACAGGATAGAAGCTATGCAAACCAAGGAAGGACATGGGGGTTGTATCTGCCACCTCATATATCCCTGACTTGGAGATGAAGATGCAGGAGACCTAGAAATACCAACAGGCCCAAGTGAAAAAATTAGTAAAAACGGCTTCTCTATGCAGCCTAAGGACCAGGAAATGTGCACCATAACAAAAATGAAAACACTTGGGTAATAGCCTCTCTATTCCGCCAATCACCACAGAAAACCTTTACCCCTACCCCCTCATGCCAGCAAAGGACAAGTGCAAACCTAGAATTCCACCTTCTTGAGATGAACAATGTTCCTTGTGCCCCTGCCTGGGTGATGCCAAAGAAGGCCAAGTAGACAGTCAAGAATTTTATGCCCACTAGGCAGTAACAGGCACTCTTCCTTCTGTCTCAATGGAAGCAATATGGGAGCTCGCACTTCAGCCCCCACACAATAGGGTGGGCCCCTCCTCCTCCAAGGTAGGGGCAGAGAAGGCCGAGTGGAGACCAAGGACTTTTACCATCAACCAGTGGGAACCACTATGCAGTCCATAGTGAGGGAGAAACTGAGGCAGAAATCCCAGCAGTAAGTAAGAATCCCCTCCTCCTTGTCAACTGACTTATATCTCCACCGGCAGTTAATGAGGCAGTATCCCTCTCTCCCACCACAGCCCCATCAGAAACAGTTAAACAACATCCAGACTCTCTTAACATGATACAAAAATATCTAAGTTTCACAGAAAAAAAAATAGCGTAGCCGAAAACCAGGAAGATCTCACAGATACCAAATACTGAAATGACATGTTAGACTTACCAAACAAAGATTTTTAAAGCAGCCAACATAAAAGTACTCCAAGGAACATTTGTGACTACGTGTAAAATACATGGGAAAAATAGAAAGCCTAAACGACATGGGAAGTCTAGGAAGGAAAGAAAACCCACGGGAAAAAAAATAGAAAACCTCAAAGACATGGGAAGTCTAGAAAGGAAAGACAAAAAACAGGAATTTTAGCAATGAAATATATAATAAACAGAATTTAAAACTCAATAGATGGACTCAAAGGCAGAATGGAGGGGACAGAGGAAAGAATCGGTAAACTGGAAGACAATGAAAAATACCAAAGAAAATACTGGAAGAAAAACATAGTGACCTGTGGGACTGTAACAATCTAACTTTCACTGGAATCACAGAAGCAGAGGAGAAATAACAGTGGGTCTGAAAAAGTACTAAAAGAATAATGGCTAAAACCTCTGAATTTTCCATGAGACAAAGTTACAAATTCAAGAAGTTGAGAAGATCCTAAGCCGAAGAACCCCAGAGAAATCCATGCCAAGGCACAACATAATTAAAATTCTGAAATCTAACAGTAAACAAACAAAAAAAGCAGTTGAGAAAAATGATGCCTTACCTATAGGGAAAAAAATGATTTGTCATCAGAAAATAAGGAGGTCAGAAGTGGCACAATGTTATACAAGCGCTGAAACAAAAGCTGTCAACCTATAATCTTACAACACAATATCCTCAGATGATAAAGAAAAATCAGGGATTCCCTGGTGGCTCAGTGGGAAAGAATCCGCCTGCCAATGAAAAAGATGCAGGTTCGATCCCTGGGTCGGGAAGATCCCCTGGAGAAGGAAACGGCAACCCATTCCAGTATTCTTGCTTGGAAAATTCCATGGACAGAGTAGCCTGGTGGGCTACAGTCCATGAAGTTGCAAAGAGTTGGACACGACTAAGTGACTGAGCACACACACATATCCCTTTTATCATTAGTTAACATCCCACTAACAACTTTTTTTCATTTTGGAATCTAACTCTCTGGGTACTGATATGTCATTTCTATTATTTTCTTTTTATTAATGACAGCATGGTATAATTTTTCCATCCTTTTACTTTCAACTTACCCACTGGCACAGAATTTGAAGTGAATTTCTTGTAAGCAGAGTATAATGTTTTTTTTTAATCCACTATGCCAAACTCTGCAAATGGTTGGTGTAAGAATTTAAAGTAATTGATAGGTCAGTGCGTAAGTCTGTCCTGTTATTTGCTTCATACTTGTTTTCTTCATTCCTCTGATCTCAAGCAGTTTCTCTTTTGCCTTCCTTCAGATTACTTGAATTTTTTTTTTTTTTTTTTTTAGAATTCCTTGATTTCTTCAGTGTGCTCTGGGTTTTATATATATGAATTGTAACAATTTACTGATTCCAACATTTTGTCACCTCCAGGGTGGAGATCTCCCCTTTCACTTAGGTCCTTTGGCCTCCGCCACTTTTAAGTATCATTGTTTTGCATAAAGATGTGATCATTTGTTTCAATCATCAAGTGTTAAAGTCATGAGGAAATGTTTAGTCTCCTGCATGCACTCATGACGTTTCGTCTTCCTTCCTGAAGCACCAAGATTCCAGCTTACATTACTTCCTTTCTGTTTGAAGAACTGCAGCCAGTCTTTAAGCAAAAGTCAGTTAAACAACTAGTTCTTCGTTTTTCTTCATCCTAGAAGGTTCTTATTTCCCTTTATCTTTCCAGAACGATAAAACTGGTAGTAGATAGTTCTGTTTTTACTAGCACTTGAAGATAGTCCAGGCTGTAGGTCAAGATATGCTATTCCAGCCTGCAGGTAAGATATGCTAAGAGCGGCTGGTCTTCGGTTGGGTGCAGGGGTCGAAAGACACTTGCCCCTGTGCTGTTGCAATTTTTATCACCTAACCAAGATTTTAGAGTTTCCCCTGGGTTGTCTCCTGTATCATCTTTTCTAGAACTAAAGTGTACAAAAAATTTAAATCGTTCTTAAGTGTCCATCTCCAAACCACCATTTTAACAGCAAAAAAAATATGATAATGGTATATTGTGTCCTTCCTCAAGAACAGGGCCATTACAACCTTGAGGGTCCAGCTGAAGGTCAAGTGCAGTAACACCTAGGTACGCCCTTGGTCAGAGAGCACTGTCCTCCACTCTCTCTAACCTGATTGATTTCATCCACATTTTAAGGTTATATATGCAATTTATATTACTTGTATTCATCAACTTTAACATGTTTTATTTTTCTTCAACACAGAGAAATTCAAAAGCAAAACTTAAAGTTTTCTTCCCTTCACATGCTGAAGAGATACTAGATCAAATTTGTTAACAATGTTTTTCAAAGCAAAAGAAATCTTCTGAACAATATTATAAAACCAGCCTCCCAGATTCCTGCCCTTGCATGCAAAAGCCACACTGAAAACTCTTTTAAGCTATTCTGTGAATGAAGAATGATGGTTAAACTGGTAGATAAAGCTATCTTCATCACAGCTGAAGGAGAGCCACCCCTTTTCAACTATGTAAAAACTGTGACATACAGCAAGAACACTTATGAATCTGTAAAACAAGGCATTCTATACAACAATCCTTTATACTTCATAGCAGTGAACATAATAGTGTAAAACACTACCGATAGGAACTATTATCCCTATTTCAAAGTAAGAATACTTTCAACACAGAAATGTTAACTAGCTTGCTCAAGGTCACACCATAGTAAGAAGCAGAATCACTATTTAAATCCAGGCAGGCAGTTTTCAGAGTCCCTGGCTCCCAACCTAACACTACACTGCAGAAACACTCCAGTCCTGGGAAATAAAAGCATTCACAAGATTGTCTACTGCGAGACTAAAAAGGTAAAGTAAATATAAAATCTGTAAGATTCAAAGTGAAATAAGGACAAATAAATAACATTCATTCACTGACACTGCTATAGAAACAGCATGAAATCAAAACTTTCTTATTCTGGTGCTGCTAAAATCAGTGGATGTAAACAATCACACTGATTTCAAAAGGTCTGCAAAGATGACAAACAATTCAGGATAATATGCAGCCATTTAAAAGTAAGCAAGCACTAAACACTGAAATAAAGTAAAAAGAAATTTAATTGCTCCCATATACAGTACATTATCAGAGGACAACCAACCAACCAACCAAACAGGCTTAATAGATTTTTTTCAATAATTTCCATTTTTTTCATTTGTAATAACTACAAAAAATCTGCATCTGGACACTGGGGAATCTTCAATTTTTATCTAATAGGTTATTCAGAAGAAAAGAAAAGCTAAAGATCACAAGGCAAACAATCTGTAGATGGCAAAAGTAAAAGAAAGTTAAAGGTACTTCCAAGTTCAATAAATATCCACTTTAGTTATAAAATAATTTCTTTTATTTACAAAGTCATTTGATATTTTCTAAGTTTCAGCTATAACACCATGAAGCTCAAAAGAACATAGTTCTAAAATGTCATCAGTAAAAGAAAGCAATCTGGACTTTCACTGGACAAAACATAATAATAATAAAGAGCCAGAAGATTTAACTGAAAATAGAAAAATCCAACATCAGAGAGGTTTTGTTTGTTTATGTGTTTTTTTTTTTAATGGAGAAATTAACATTTGAGGGTCATTCTATTAAGCTACTCCAAAAGAATTTCAGAAGCTAGAAGAAATACCAGGCAAAACTCAATGTTCTAATAAGAAGTAGAAAGCAGGCCTCATCCCTCGCCTCCAGTAGGATCAACTGGAGCTGTTATTTGGCTCCTCCGACTGTAAAAGGGAAACCAAATTCAATATTACATAATTAAGAAAGGTTTGGAGCCTGGGAGGCTACAGTCCACATGGCCACAAAAAGAGTCAGACATGCCTTAGTGACTAATCAATAACAAGCAACTCAGACACGTATTACATTATCACCTCAAGCAACAAAATATGATGCCTGGAGAAGCCCAGAGACGGGGGAGCCTGGTGGGCTGCAGTCTATAGGGTCACACAGAGTCGGACATGACTGAAGCGACTTAGCAGCAGCAGCAGCCGCAGCAGCAGCAGCAACTGCTGTTACTTGGGGTTCCCCCCAGCAATAAAATAGACATGTAACTCTGCCATTCATACCTGAAAAACAAACATCCCTGTCTCCAAAATCCTAAATATCTTCAACCACAGATTTTCATCAGAACTTAATATCAAATTTATATTTCAAAGGAAGATATACAGATAAAGCTCATTTTTTAAAGTAAAAAAGACTTGAGATCTGGGAGTTACATGCCCAAGTGGGGAAGTACTTCTACAGTTCCTGCTGGAATGAGGATGGGTGTGGCCGTTGGTTTACATTAAGTCCCTGGGATTGCTGCCAATAAAATATCAGTCACAAACTTCACTAATTTTCCACCTCAGCACCGGGCAAAGTCTGAACTTCTAAGAAAACCCACTCTCACACTAAGCAATTTCACCGAAGATCAAAGATCCCTTTTACCTGACAAAGCGCTGGACAAAGAGGTTGGTAAGAGGGCACCATTCAGAAGAAAAGCATACACTGGGATTACCACTGTAGCTCTCAAATATTAAGAGACTGAAGTTTGTAATAAATGGTAACCTTTCCCTTTAAAAACTAATGAAAATCTGTCTAGGAAAAGGGAAATGCTAACAGAATACCAAGAAAGCTATATTTAATCATTCCAAAGATAACAGGATGGTTCCATTCTGGCTGGAGATCATGAATGTCACAAACTATGCTATAAAATACTCACTGTAGTGTATAGGGTTGTTTATGTACGTGTGTATATTTCCTTCACTCTGAATTCATTCAAAACTAACTGCTGTGCTTATTTGCTTCAGTGGACTCCGACTCTTTGTGACCCCATGAACTGTAGCTTGCCAGGCTCGCCTGTCCATGGGGACTCTCCACACAAGAATACTGTGGTGGGTTGCCATGCCCTCCTTCTCCAGGGGATCTTCCCAACCCCGGGATCAAACCCAGGTCTCCTGGACTGCAGGCAAATTCTTTACCGTCTGAGCCACTGGTGAAACTACTTACTATGTGAGTAGTCAAACATAGTGAAAATATATACATGAAATATTGGTTCTGTCTTTCATGGAATTCTAGTCAGGGCCAGTGGAGGACGACAGGTAAATAATATCATTCCCTTGAAAACATCTGCAAGTCACTTTCTGAAAAATACTTTGGCAAAGCTAGTATTTGCAAGATCATGGTCTTAAATAAAACAGAGTTAGATAGACTAATATAAAAAGTAAAAAATCACCTATGTTTGCATACATGCAATTACTAAATAAAAGTGTAAACTTACAAAAGAATCCTGAATCACCAGCGTTTAGAAATCTGGTCTTGAATGTGGGCCAGTTGCCTGCACCACTCGCCAAAGCAAATGTGACACACAGGTTGTGAAAGCCTATTTACCCTTAAGTTAATCTTCTCCCACCACAAATGTCCAGAAGTCATTTGGAGACGTAAGGACATGCTTCCGAGTCTAGTCTTCCATCTGCATTAAGGGGAGATGGAACATAAATAGACCTCTTCCTGGGTTACTAGAAATCTACCAGCATAGCCATGGGGGATAGACAGCAGTATTATTGTCTGGTCTCGGCTGAGGTGAGGGGAAGGTTCAGAGATTTCCTGAATACCCTCTGCTCATGCACATGCCTCACCATTAGGGTGGTACGTTTGTTAATTATGAGCCTACATTGACACATAGTCATTCTAAAGACCAGTGAAGTAATCACCACATATGTAAAAGAACAGATGTTAAAATGCTGCTGTATATCCAAAACCACAGCTGGCTAAACTGTAGAAGAAATCACAGTACAATATGGAAACCACCATATTGTAGCTGAGACCATAAACATAGCTGAGACATAAACCACCACCCAAAGTCCCCTTTCCCATGAAACTGTGCAATTTTGATAATGAAAATGACAGTTAAATTTTAAAGACAATTTGGGCTTCCCTGATAACTCCGTTTGTACAGAGTTCGCCTGCAATGCAGGAGACTCCAGTTCGATTCCTGGGTCGGGAAGATCCGCTGGAGAAGGGATAGGCTACCCACTTCAGTATTCTTGGACTTCCCTTGTGGCTCAGCTGGAAAAGAATCCACCTGCAATGCAGGAGACCCCGGTTCGATCCCTGGGTTGGGAAGATCCCCTGGAGAAAGGAAAAGTTATCCACTCCAGTAGTCTGGACTAGAGAATTCCACGGACTGTATAGTCCATGGGGTCGCAAAGAGTCGGACATAAGTGAGAGACTTTCACTCTCACTTCACTTTGGGCAATAAAAATACTATGATATCATAATAGTGGATATACGTCATTACATATTTGTCCAAATCCAGAGAATGCAAAACACGGAGAAGGAACCATATGAAACTACGGACTTTAGAATGACTATGTGTCAATATAGGCTCACAGTTAACAAACGTACCACCCTAATGGTGAGGCATGTGCATGAGCAGAGGGTATTCAGGAAATCTCTGAACTGTCCCCTCACCTCAGTTTTGCTGTGAACCTAACACTACTCAAAAACTAAAAAAGTCTTAATTAAAAAAAAACAGTTTAGTTAACAGAAATAATGCATTTTCCTTCTCAGCTTATGATGGCAGTATGGAATTACAGAATGGCTGCTGCTGCTAAGTCGCTTCAGTCATGTCCAGCTCTGTGCAACACCATAGACGGCAGCCCACCAGGCTCCCCTGTCCCTGGGATTCTCCAAGCAAGGACACAGAATGGCATTAGGGTACTATTTCTCTGGTAAACAATCCAGAGAGTTGTCTATGCACAATTCCTAGTAGCATTTTCATTTATTTCCTTCCAACTTTTGTCCTGTCCATAACACTTTTATTTACCTAACTGTACTCATGAGATCCTACTTTATTAGCAACATGACAGGCCACTACAGGATCCAAAATCTTTGCTAATAGATGGAAATGTATCTATTTTTTTTTCAATGTGTTAATTCCTACTGAAATTGACCATTTTCCACTATGCCAAAATTAAATTGGGAATTCAAGGAACAATTATTGATATGTATCATGCTTTAAGTACTAAAACGAACAATTTTAAGGAACAAAACATTAAAAGTATTTTCCACTTCTTAGTATTTAACTGGTACCCAAAGACATTTCCCTTAAAAATTTTGCTTCAAGAGCTAAAAGGAATTTTTTTTAAAAGAATAGTTCGAGTTAACAATAAGTCCTTGATCCATTCATGACCTTAAAATTACATGATTTAAGAAGTGCTGTAAAAATTCAAGAAATATCAGATTAGAGTGCTCTGGGAAGATTTCGGATGGCAAACAGCTTTTAGCTGGTTCTTAAAGAACAAGTAAGGTTTGAACCTGTGTGTGTGTATGTGTGGCGGGGAGGGTGGCGTGGAGGGGAAGACAACCAGGAAGCAGAGAATAACTTGACAAACAGGTTTGACTAAAAACAATACTTATAAACTATTCAGGGAAGTGTGCCCTTGAAGATAGCAGCCAAGATAGGCCCAGAAGAACAGAGATGATAGCAATATGATAGAAATAGGTGACACATTTGAGGCAGAAAAACTAAACAGACAGTAACTGAAAAGTGAAGGTCTAACCCTTGAGAAATTACCCTAAAGAGTTGAAGAATCCAAAGTGCTGCTAAAAAATAAAAAAGAAAGAAAAGAAAAACAGAAGAGCCATCAAAGCTTCACAAATGAAACTCATTCATGGAATTAGAGTAGGGTGGCTCCTGCTGCTGCTGCTAAGTCACTTCAGTCATGTCCGACTCTGTGTGACCCCATAGATGGCAGCCCACCAGGCTCTGCCATCCCTGGGATTCTCCAGGCAAGAACACTGGAGTGGGTTGCCATTTCCTTCTCCAATGCATAAAAGTGAAAAGTGAAAGTGAAGTCACTCAGTCATGTCTGACTCTTAGTGACCCCATGGACTGCAGCCCACCAGGCTCCTCTGTTCATGGGTGGAAAAGGGTAGAATTAAGAAGCAGGTTCGATCCCTGCATCAAGAAGAGCCCCTGGAGAAGGAAATGGCAACCCACTCTAGTATTCTGGCCTGGGAAATCCCACGGACAGAGGAGTCTGGCAGGCTACAGTCCATGGGATAGCTGAATTGGACACAAATTAGCAACTAAACAAGCAGCAAGTGAGGAACCAGTTTTAAGTTTCTCCTGCTACAAAGGGCAGGAGAACATCAACTGAGAAGACACCAATGGGTTTAGTGGTAAAGACATTCAAGAACTATAGGAAGGGCAAGCTGAGATACCTTGCAGATTTTGCACTTCACCTTTTTCCGAAAAAGATGAGAACACACCCAAGTTCCCTGTTAGCTAACGTGAAAATACAGAGGGAAGTGAAGGAAAAAAAAAAATCAACAAATCCATTTTCGAAAGAGTGGTCAGGTCGGTCTCAGACAAAAGGTTACATCTGAGCCAGACCTTGAGGCGGTACAGGAATGAGACATGCACGTATCTGGGGAGGAGCCTCTCAGGGCACTGGCACCTGAGGCAGCACAAAGAGGCCAGCGGTGAGTGGAAAAGGGAGGCAGAGATCCCTAAGGCACAAAATCAAAGGGCCAACATCTCGGCGGTCACTCTAAGCACTTCAGTTTTTCTGCTGTGAGTATTAGGGAGCCACTGGAAAGTTTGGAGAAGAATGAAAAACCATCTGAGTAGAGACCTCAGCCAAGAAAGAACAATTCAGCGACTGGACCTATTCCTATAGTGCTTTCTGTGTTTAACAGTCCTGAACTTGCAGTCACTATGCTGGCTAAATTTGTAATGAGGTCTACACTGAGACTCCACAGCGTATGCGCCATGAACCAGAATAAGGCTAGGCCCAGGGTAGCAAGAATCACCTGGTCCTATCAGCACAAATGAGGGTAGCTTTTCCAGTCACCTGGAAGTACACAAAACCAGAAGTACACAAATATCGTATCTCCAAGTATAACATAACATGGAAAAAATTATGAAGCACTTTTCTAAAGATAGGCAAGAATTAATTATCAGTGTAAGTAAGCAATTTCAATTTTAAAGGAAAAAAATCAAGAAACAGAACTATATTTTTATAAATTTTACATTATGGGAAAACAAACACCTTAAGTGTTAGAATGTAAGTTACCTTTGATTTTACATTTTGGCAAGATACAAAATAAAGACAACAAACGGAAGACTTAGACTCTTCAGTCAACGTCTACTTGAGGTGATAAGAAATAAAAATTACCTAACCTCTCCATTTCTTGTTCAATAGCAATACTGCATGTGAAAATGAATTTATATATAGTATTAGATTTTATATAAAACAGATTATCTTACATCTTATACTATTATTCACTTTCTGCATAGACCATTTTTCAAGGATAAACAATTCAGTTGTAGGAAAGATAATTAACAGCATCCAGTTTATAAAAGTAGCAATAAAAATTTAATTAATCAATTTGATTTTATTTACAATAAAGATTATAACACTATTTTGTCAGCCAAGAGATTAAATATTTATCACATGTTTACATAGGTATATATGTGCCAGGCTTATCTGTGTAATACATTTACTCTGATAACTGTAGATCTACTTTCCAGCTGTAATATTGACCATCTCCACCACCACCCCATATCATGTCCAACCATCACTAAATAAAATATTTTAAAACAACACCAGTACAAGCATTAAGAGGAAATTTATTCTTAATTCTGGATAAAGGACATACAATTGCATATATAATCTAGCATGGCATTCTACAAAAGTGGCACTGAAAAGAAAAATCCACGGTCACCATCTTCCAGATTCCTTTGGTTTTCTTCGCTTCATTCTGTTCCATTCTTCTGTATATCAGAGTAGAGAGTAGGCTCAAGGCAGCCAAAGTGATACCAAAACTCCTTAAGGGAGAGACGTAAACAGCAGAGATTCCCTGGACTAGCCTATCTGAGAATGTAACACTAGCAGGCATGCCGAATCGCTTCAGTTGTCTGACCTTTGTGACGCTATGGACCGTAGCCCACCAGGCTCCTCTATCTGTGGGATTCTCCAGGCAAGAACAGTGGAGTGGGTTGTCATGCCCTCCTCCAGGGGATCTTCCCAACGCAGGGAATAAACCTGTGTCTTATGTCTCCTGCATTGGCAGGTAGGTTCTTTGCCACTAGCGCCACCTGGGAAGCCAACAAGAGTATATGTAAGACTAATAAAGGTTACCCCCAAAAAGCCACATACCACAGACAGAGGCAGCCTCCAGCTTAAGCGGGGTTGTTACTGTACAAATAACTAGGGAAGAATTATAAAACAATTTTCCCGTTATTTTTAAAATTAAGATTTTTAAAAATAGAAGTTGATAAACATGGTTAAATGTATTATACCAAAGTTAAAACATCATCAGGGAAAACTGCAGAACTTCTCTTCAAATATACCAGCTTCAAAAAGAAGTCTACTACCATCATTAATACTCCTTTGAAAATTCTCATTACTATGACATAAAAGACGTACCAGAGTAAGAAATAACATAAATGACTATTATTCACAGACATAATATCTACAGAATAATGGCAAAATTAACAGTATTTAGTGATGCCATGTACACAGTAAAAACTGCATTCTTGTATACTAGCAAGTAGGTAGACATCACTGGTGGCTCAATGGCAAAGAACATGCCTGCTAAGCAGGAAATGCAGGTTTAATCGCTGGGTTGGAAAGATGCCCTGGAGAAGGAAATTGCAACACTGTTCTTGCCTGAGAAATCCCAATAACAGAGGAGCCTGGCAGACTGCAGTCCGTGGGGTCACAAAGAGATGGACACAACTAAGCAACTAAACAAGGCAGACATCACACAAAACACACAAGACCAAGGAAAATAATGAAATACTATGTGAGAATTTGCAATAAACAAAATTATGCAACAGTATGAGTGTAAAAAATAATGCAAACGAATGTCCCTTTATGAAAAAACCTGAATATTAAAAATGTCAATTATTTCAGTTCTGTATTTTCTGGACTATTAATCAACTATCAATAAACAATTATTAATGAAATGAATCAAAAATTCACAGAATAAATGTTGTCTAATACTCTGTAAGAAAAATGAAAGCGATAAGCCAGTATAGCCCTACTTGATACATTTATTACAAATTTTGCAGCATTGCAGGCAGATCCTTTATCAACTGAGCTCCAAGTGAAGCCTTATTACAAATTAACAGTCATTAAAATCCAAGCTCACTACCATAAAATTGGAAAAGCAAACCTAATTATATAAAATTTAATATGACATATTTGATATTAAACTAAAGGACTGGGAAGAATTACATGATTATGTAGATATCACCATAGAAAACTTTCCATTTAAATCTACACCTCATAGAAAAACACATTTTCTTTTAAACCATTTTATCAAAGTAGAGATAGAAATGAAAACTGAGTATTTATTAGGTTTTTGAAGGAATATTAATTTCCTTCAAGCTTTGCTGCAAGCAGCTGGTGAAAATAAAAGAGAAGATCCAAAGATCTGAATGTACAAAAAAAAAAAAAAAAACACAACTATCCTCTCTGCACACCATAAAATAGCCCAAAAAATTGTCCTGGATTCCCGTCTATCCCTTCTAAAACCATCATAATAAGGAAGAACTGAATAACCTCAGCCAGAGTCAACTAAACCCAAATTTAAAGAGCATAATTCCTATTAAGTGGTACCCAGTCATGCACTGGAGAAAGAAATGGCAACCCACTCCAGTATTCTTGCCTGAAGAATCCCAGGGACAGCGGAGCCTGGTGGGCTGCTATCTATGGGTTTGCACAGAGTCGGACATGACTAAAGCGACTTAGCAGCTTAGCAGAAGGCTTCCCAAGTGGTGCTAGTGGTAAAGAACCCACCTGGTAACACAGGAGACTTAAAGAGACTGCTCTCCTAGTTCAAAAGAACTGGGTTTGATCCCTGGGTTGGGAAGATCCCCTGGAGGAAGGGACGGCAACCCACTCCAGTGTTCTTGCCTAGAAAATCCCATGGACAAAGGAGCTTGGCAGGCTGCAGTCCATAGGGTTGTACAGAGTCAGACACAACTGAAGCGACCTAATATGCACACATGATACCCAGAATGTTCTTCTAAGGAAAATATCCAGTATAACCAATACATCAGTCAGGGCCACACACACAAGAGATGCAACGCTCAGAATGAGATAATATGAGGAGGATTTATTTACAAAAGGGTGATTGACAAGGAGGAAGTGTAAGGGAACCAACGGATGGTACCCTGACCTGTGCCAGCAGCCCTGGAGCTCTTACCTCCCCCCGGCTGAACAGGTAGCTGGGAAGGAGCAGTTGCTGCAACGGGATCATCACACACTTGGTTATTTTGTGCAGAGCAGTAAATTCCAGCTAAGGCATACTATTTCCTCCAGATGACCTTCATGGGGAGACAGAATAAATGCTTAGATGTCCTTCCTCCCTCTACCTTCTGCCAGGTTCCCATGGGCCAGACTCCAACCCGAAGCTGGAGGGCACACGTCCACACAGGTCAGCCTCTGGGGCAGAGAGTAGACTGGAGAAGAGTAGAAGGTGGGTCCAGGAGAGCAAAGGAAAGACATCTGGTGCAGCAGGATAAGCCCACCCTCACGACCTCTCTTCTGCTTAAGGCTCTGCTTTGCAGCTTTGTTCTTGCCAGTATAAGGCCTTGCCTTGAAACCCAGTGAAAGGCCCCTGATAACATGAAGCCTTTCTCTTGTCCTCTTTAGCCATCTTAGAAACTTTGATGCTTAACATCAAAATAATCAAAACAACCAGAAATATGACAATATGGGAAAGTCAATTAAGCTCCTTACTAAGTCCAGTGTAGACAATGCTAATAATGTGGCATATGAAAAATAAAGCACATCCTTTATATGTTAGGGTTATGTGAATATATACATTAAAATGAAAAGAAAGCTGATATGTTGATAGTGTTATGTCAACATACTCTCTAGAGGTTCAAAGGCCATTATACAAATAGGTAGAGGCATAAAGGGGGAGAAAGAAAACGAGGAAAGGAAACACTTCTCTACATTATCCAATAAGGGCCTGGGGAATGCTTAGTTTGAAAACAATCATAATTTTGCTCTACAGACAATTAAGAGGAAATAAGCTAGAGAGACTGCTAAGCTTTTTAGTAACCACAACACCAGGGAAGTGTTTTTAAAAGGGAACCACAATCAGGGGCAGAAATCAAAAACACAGCTACCACATTTGGTGTGGAAAAAGGCACAAAGGCAAACAATGCCTTCATTTCATATGACTAAGGTACTTAAGAGATTATGTTGATTTTC